>NC_139990.1:71292583-72584521 GCF_964263955.1 Coregonus lavaretus
GAGAGAGAGAGAGAGAGAGAGAGAGAGAGAGAGAGAGAGAGAGAGAGAGAGAGAGAGAGAGAGAGAGAGAGAGAGCGAGAGAGAGAGAGGAGATTGTAGGAGAGTCCACTCCAGCCCAGATCCTGTTCCTGGTAAGTCTGCTTGGATTTGTCAGAGAACCCACTCTGCCCAGAATAGACATGTCAGCACCCACACCAGGGATGCTGCCTGGTTTCCATGCCCACTGTTAAGGCTCTGTGCTCTGGCGCTCAATGGTCCGTCCAAGACACGTGCCTACTGCCTGCCCACTCTGATATCAGACCCCAAGCCATTCCAGCCACTCCCAGGGGAAAACAAAGGTCATCAGGATATTTCTTAGAGACCAGTTGTGTGTATCTGTTGCGTTGAGCGTAATATGCCCAGGAATCAAATGGAGCTCAAATTCATGTGGCTGGTAGATGTAATTACAGCTGCTAATAAATGACTGAGACCCCTACCCTCGGGTTGGCTGGAATTGACCTGATCTCAACTTGAGAGAAATAAAGACAATGAGTCAACAGGATGCTTTATCACTGACAACATCCCAAGACTCAGCCATTGACAGCTGAGTTCCCCAGCAAAATATTAAAGTGCTTTCCTGTGAAAAATGGTACAAACCACATTCAGGAAGTAAGCTCCCAACAGTACTGCAGGTAGTCTAACTGACCTATGATGAGTCTTTAGATGACTAAAAACACCACAGATCATTACGAGCCCACATGCTCTGAGTTAGAGCTGGGAATTACAACTATTGCTGCGGGAACTTGCTTCCATTCAGCCACAAGAGCATTAGTGAGGTCGGGCACTGATGTTGGGCGATTAGGCCTGGCTCGCAGTCGGCGTTCCAATTCACCCCAAAGGTGTTCGATGGGGTTGAGGTCAGGGCTCTTGCAGGCCATTCAAGTTCTTCCACACCAATCTCGACAAACCATTTCTGTATGGACCTCGCTTTGTGCACAGGGACATTGTCATGCTGAAACAGGAAAGGGCCTTCCCCAAACTGTTGCCACAAAGTTGGAAGCACAGAATCGTCTGGCATGTCATTGTATGCTGTAGCGTTAATATTTCCCTTCACTGGAACTAAGGGCCCTAGCCCGAACCATGAAAACAGCCCCAGACCATTATTCATCCTCCACCAAACTTTACAGTTGGCACTATGCATTGGGGCTGTTTTTCCATGGTTCGGGCTAGGGCCCTTAGTTCCCGCCAAACCCAGATTAGTCCGTCGACGGCGAACTTTACACCACTCCAGCCGATGCTTGGCATTGTGCATGGTAATCTGAGGCTTGTGTGCGGCTGCTCGGCCATGGAAACCCATTTCATGAAGCTCCAACGAACAGTTTTTGTGCTGATGTTGCTTCCAGAGGCAGTTTGGAACTCGGTAGTGAGTGTTGCAACTGAGGACAGACGATTTTTACGCGCTACGCGCTTCAGCACTCGCCGGTCTCCTTCTGTGAGCTTGTGTGGCCTACCATTTTTTGGCTGAGCCTTTGATGCTTCTAGACGTTTCCACTTCACAATTAAAGCACTTACAGTTGACCGGGGCAGCTCTTGCAGGGCTTAAATCTGACGAACTGACTTGTTGGAAAGGTGGCATCCTATGACGGTGCCACGTTGAAAGTCACTGAGCTCTTCAGTAAGGCCATTCTACTGTCAATGTTTGTCTATGGAGATTGCATGGCTGTGTGTTCGATTTTATACACCTGTCAGCAACGGTGTGGCTGAAATAGCCGAATCCACTAATTTGAAGGGGTGTCCGCATGCTTTTTTATATATATATATATATAAATAAATTGTGTGTGTGTGTGTGTGTGTGTGTGTGTGTGTGTGTGTGTGTGTGTGTGTGTGTGTGTGTGTGTGTGTGTGTGTGTGTGTGTGTATCTGGCATTATAAACTGGGTGGTTCGAGCCATGAATGCTGATTGGCTGACAGCAGTGGTATATCACACTGTATACCACGGCTATGACAAAACATTACATTTTTACTGCTCTAATTACGTTGGTAACCAGTTTATAATAGCAATAAGGCACCTCAGGGGTTTGTGGTATATGGCCAATATACCACGGCTAAGGGCTGTATCCAGGCCCGAGGTGGTGTGGTATATGGCCGAAATACCACGGCTAAGGCCAGTTTTTAGCCTTGCGTCGTGACTAAAAACTGGCCTTAGCCGTGGTATTTCGGCCATATACCACACCACCTCGGGCCTTATTGCTTAAGTAACCCACTTGATCTCAGTTACGGTATGCTTCCCTCCACTAGATCAGCCAATGCTGGGGAGGCTCTGGAGCATTCTAATGTTGAAGAATGAGCTGGAATGAATTATATCTGCTGAGTGCTGACTTTTAAATGCAACTGAATAAAGCAAGGGGTATGAGGGTTATGATGGGGAATCTTGTGTGTTTTGTTTTGTGGTAGAATGTGCTTCTGTGGTAGAACATTGTTGGAAGGCAGTTTGGGACTGCAGTGACTCATTGCTGGAATTGACAGCCATTTGCATGGGCTGCAACAAATAATTTGCCAGTTTTATTTACATAGCAAATAGGGTACAGTAAGGGAGCAGCCTTACTTTACCAATACTAACTTTCACTTTTGATATACAGTGAGGGAAAAAAGTATTTGATCCCCTGCTGATTTTGTATGTTTGCCCACTGACAAATACATGATCAGTCTATAATTTTAATGGTAGGTTTATTTGAACAGTGAGAGGCAGAATAACAACAAAAAAATCCAGAAAAACGCATGTCAAAAATTTTATAACTTGATTTGCATTTTAATGAGGGAAATAAGTATTTGACCCCTCTGCAAAACATGACTTAGTACTTGGTGGCAAAACCCTTGTTGGCAATCACAGAGGTCAGACGTTTCTTGTAGTTGGCCACCAGGTTTGCACACATCTCAGGAGGGATTTTGTTCCACTCCTCTTTGCAGATCTTCTCCAAGTCATTAAGGTTTCGAGGCTGACGTTTGGCAACTCGAACCTTCAGCTCCCTCCACAGATTTTCTATGGGATTAAGGTCTGGAGACTGGCTAGGCCACTCCAGGACCTTAATGTGCTTATTCTTGAGCCACTCCTTAGCCTTGGCCGTGTGTTTTGGGTCATTGTCATGCTGGAATACCCCATCCACAACCCATTTTCAATGCCCTGGCTGAGGGAAGGAGGTTCTCACCCAAGATTTGACGGTACATGGCCCCGTCCATCGTCCCTTTGATGTGGTGAAGTTGTCCTGTCCCCTTAGCAGAAAAACACCCCCAAAGCATAATGTTTCCACCTCCATGCCTCATTTGACCACAACACTTTCACCCAGTTCTCCTCTGAATCATTCAGATGTTCATTGGCAAACTTCAGACGGCCCTGTATATGTGCTTTCTTGAGCAGGGGGACCTTGCGGGCGCTGCAGGATTTCAGTCCTTCACGGCGTAGTATATTACCAATTGTTTTATTGGTGACTATGGTCCCAGCTGCCTTGAAATCATTGACAATATCCTCCCGTGTAGTTCTGGGCTGATTCCTCACCGTTCTCATGATCATTGCAACTCCACGAGGTGAGATCTTGCATGGAGCCCCAGGCCGAGGGAGATTGACAGTTCTTTTGTGTTTCTTCCATTTGCGAATAATCGCACCAACTGTTGTCACCTTCTCACCAAGCTGCTTGGCGATGGTCTTGTAGCCCATTCCAGCCTTGTGTAGGTCTACAATCTTGTCCCTGACATCCTTGGAGAGCTCTTTGGTCTTGGCCATGGTGGAGAGTTTGGAATCTGATTGATTGATTGTTACCTGTATAAAAGACACCTGTCCACAGAAGCAAACAGATTAGGAGCACTCCCTTTAAGAGTGTGCTCCTAATCTCAGCTCGTTACCTGTATAAAAGACACCTGGGAGCCAGAAATCTTTCTGATTGAGAGGGGGTCAAATACTTATTTCCCTCATTAAAATGCAAATCAATTTATAACATTTTTGACATGCATTTTTCTGGATTTTTTTGTTGTTATTCTGTCTCTCACTGTTTAAATAAACCTACCATTAAAATTATAGACTGATCATTTCTTTGTCAGTGGGCAAACGTACAAAATCAGCAGGGGATCAAATACTTTTTTCCCCTCACTGTATAATAATAATAATAATAATAATAATAATAATAATAATAATAATAATAATAATATGCCATTTAGCAGACGCTTTTATCCAAAGCGACTTACAGTCATGTGTGCATACATTTTTACGTATGGGTGGTCCCGGGGATCGAACCCACTACCCTGGCGTTACAAGCGCCATGCTCTACCAATTGAGCTACAGAGGACCACATATCAGTCTCATTACAGGGAACAAGAGTACTCATCTCCAGACACTGGTCTTAGGTTGGACTACTGTGGAGAAGGGTACTGTCCTGTGCAATTACACATGTTTACTACCCCTACTGCTTTTGTACTTGCCTGATCTGGTTTTGAGGATGACCCCCTCAGATTGGGACAAGCGTCCAGCTGTCCACTCTGAAAAAGAGCTGACGTGTGTGACTCGCATGTCACCTCGCCCCCTGGAATCTCTCGACTAGGGGAGTACTGTAAGCAGCTGGAGGGGCGCTTTTACTCTGATAACACCTCTCAAAATGGGCTACTTATAGAGAGAAAATCCCATACTCACTGGTTATAGGTTGGGGTAACAAGGTAACCGTGGACGTGGAGATTAATGTTGATGTCAATATGACTATATTCAGGAGGACCCATTGAGAAAAATTTCTAGACACAGATTATGTGTAGGTCTGGACTAAGCACTTTCAATGGGAATCCTCCATTGAGCATTCTTTTTAGTCCAAAATTAGGGTTAATCTGTCCGGGAAACTGTCCCCTAGTGTCCAGAGGCTGGAAGTGTCCACTTATTGAGTATACATTCATGACACCCATGTTTGATGTCTTTTGAGAGCATTTTCAAACTGCCCATGAAATATGTTTTTTCAGTCAGCAACGGTTGGTCAATTCCCTGCATACTGGGTCAACAATTGGGGTTTTGGGAGCCTCAGCAACTTGACAGACATGACCTAGTTTTAGAAAGCACCTTTTGACCCCTTCTCTGTACGGTAACGGTTAAAAGTGCCATCCAGGTGACTGGCAGCTTTAAAAATACAAAAAGGTCAACAGGTTTTAAACCCATTATCCTTTTCTCGACTGATCACTTGTTATAACATGGTTTATGACCAGAGTGGCATCAAGCGATATCAAGCGACATTAAGAGCCAGAGAGCTCATTCACTCAGGTGACCTTGATCTACAGTGTGTCTTGTTCATGACAGCTTCACGGGCCAGCCTTGAGTGGCACCTTTGAAATGCAAGAGGGCCAGAGCAGCATAGATCAACCCCTGGCACGAAGCGGGCGACTAAATTGGGATGATCTAGTGAGATCCAAAATGGAGGGCTTCAGGGGCACTGGTGTGACTTGGCATGAAGTTCTAAACCAGAGGAAAAGAGAAGAGAGGTGTGGTGGATGGGTGAGTTGGCATCGCAAGGACAGCCTCTGTCGGTAAACCACCAAAGACCACCACAAGGAAAGACTGGAAAACCACAGAGGACTTTGTTGTAGACAAAGGAGCAGTGTTTTGTTCATGAGCTGGCTAAAAGAGAGAGGGAGAAGGAGAGGAAAAGCGGTGCCATTGGCATTCCACACATTGTGAGTGAGTAAAATAAACAAGTTGACTGTTCTCGGCTAATTGAAATTAAAAATCAACTTCGACACTGGGGGAGAAAGTTATGG
Organism: Coregonus lavaretus; assembly: GCF_964263955.1. Taxonomy (NCBI): domain Eukaryota; kingdom Metazoa; phylum Chordata; class Actinopteri; order Salmoniformes; family Salmonidae; genus Coregonus; species Coregonus lavaretus. Next base: position 71,298,344 of record NC_139990.1, read on the forward strand.
CATGTTGACACAGAAGGTGTTGAGTCCATGAGAGGTGAACAGAGAGAGAGAGAGAGAAACACACATATTGTGCAGAGATCAATGGAAGACTCCAGGAGCTGTTCTGCAAACTCAGCCAAGCTAGAACTGCCTAATAAATGAAATCGTTTTGGAATCAAGTAAGGCAAGTCGGAATGGCTAAGTGGTGAAAGCTTTTACATAAGATGTGGGTGTGCCAAGAACTTTTCTCTTGGACAGGTTCACCTATATAAAAATGATGCTGATGTCACATCTGAAGAATAGCCTATTGTGTGTTACACAAGAGGACGTTTCATTTGTCACATGCACAAGTACAGTGAAATGCTTAACGTGCAAGCCCTTCCAAACAGTGGAGTATTCAATTTCAAACTAGTATAACAATAAAATAAAAAGGAGAATGTAAGCTACAGCGCATTCGGAATGTGTTCAGACCCCTTCCCTTTTTCCACATTTTATTACGTTACAGCCTTATTCTAAAATTGATGAAATTATTTTTTTTCTTCAATCTACACACAATACCCCATAATGACAAAGCGAAAAAAGGTTTTTAGACATTTTTGCAAATGTATTTAAAACAAAAAACAGAAATACCTTATTTACATAAGTATTCAGACCCTTTGCTTTGAGACTCAAAATGGAGCTCAGGTGCATCCTGTTTCCATTGATCATCCTTGAGATGTTTCTACAGCTTTGAGTCCACCTGTGGTAAATTCAATTGATTGGACATGATATGGAAAGGCACACATCTGTGTATATAAGGTCCCAGAGTTGACAGTGCATGTCAGAGCAAAAACCAAGCCATGAGGCCGAAGGAATTGTCCGCAGAGCTCCGAGACAGAATTGTGTGGAGGCACAGATCTGTGGAAGGGTACCATAAAAATGTCTGCAGCATTGAAGGTCCCCAAGAACACAGTGGCCTCCATCATTCTAAAATGGAAGAAGTTTGGAACCACCAAGACTCTTCCTGGAGCTGACCGCCCGGCCAAACTGAACAATCGGGGGAGAAGGGCCTTGGTCAGGGAGGGAACCAAGAACCCGATGGTCACTCTGACAGAGTTCCACAGTTCCAGATGGAAGCCACTCCTCAATAAAAGGCACATGACAGCCCACTTGGAGTTTGCCAAAAGGCACCTAAAGGACTCTCAGACCATGAGAAACAAGATTCTCTGGTCTGATGAAACCAAGATTTAACTATTTGGCCTGAATGCCAAGCGTCACGTCTGGAGGAAACCTGGCACCATCCCTACGGTGAAGCATGGTGGTGGCAGCATCACGCTGTGGGGATGTTTTTCAGTGGCAGGGACTGGGAGACTAGTCAGTATCGAGCGAAAGATGAACGGAGCAAAGTACAGAGAGATCCTTGATGAAAACCTGCTCCAGAGTGCTCAGGACCTCAGACTGGGGTGAAGGTTCACCGTACACAGGACAACGACCATAAGCACACAGCCAAGACAACGCAGGAGTGGCTTCGGGACAAGTCTCTGAATGTCCTTGAGTGGCCCAGCCAGAGCCTGGACTTGAACTCTAACATCTCTGGAGAGACCTGAAAATAGCTGTGAAGCGACGCTCCCCATCCAACCTGACAGAGCTTGAGAGGATCTGCAGAGAAGAATGGGAGAAACTGCCCAAATACTGGTGTGCCAAGCTTGTAGCGTCATACCCAAGAAGACTCAAGGCTGTAATCACTGCCAAAAGGTGCTTCAACAACGTACTGATTAAAGGGTCTGAATACTTATGTAAATGTGATATTTCTGTTTTTATAAATGTGCTTTGTCATTATGGGTTATTGTGTGTAGATTGATGAGGGGAAAAAACAATTTAATCCATTTTAGAATAAGGCTGTAATGTAACAAAAAAAACTGAAAAAGTCAAGGGGTCTGAATATTTTCAGAATGCACTGTATATACAGGATCAGTGACAGTACCAAATGTACAATGTGCAGGGATACTGGAGTAGTTGAGGTAGACATATACATGTAGGCACGGCTTACGAGAAAGTGACTGGTAGCAGAATAAATAATAATAATATTAATAATAGTAAACAATATGGCAGCAGTATAAGTGGTGGGTGGGTGTGTGCGTGATGGTGAAGGTGTGTATGGGTGTTAGTGTGTGTGTGCAAGAGTGTCAGTGTGATAGGTGGATATACACTGCTCAAAAAAATAAAGGGAACACTAAAATAACACATCCTAGATCTGAATGAATGAAATAATCTTTTTCTTTACATAGTTGAATGTGCTGACAACAAAATCACACAAAACTTATCAACCCATGGAGGTCTGAATTTGGAGTCACCCTCAAAATTAAAGTGGAAAACCACACTACAGGCTGATCCAACTTTGATGTAATGTCCTTAAAACAAGTCAAAATGAGGCTCAGTAGTGTGTGTGGCCTCCACGTGCCTGTATGACCTCCCTACAACACCTGGGCATGCTCCTGATGAGGTGGCGGATGGTCTCCTGAGGGATCTCCTCCCAGACCTGGACTAAAGCATCCGCCAACTCCTGGACAGTCTGTGGTGCAACGTGGCGTTGGTGGATGGAGCGAGACATGATGTCCCAGATGTGCTCAATTGGATTCAGGTCTGGGGAACGGGCGGGCCAGTCCATAGCATCAATGCCTTCCTCTTGCAGGAACTGCTGACACACTCCAGCCACATGAGGTCTAGCATTGTCTTGCATTAGGAGGAACCCAGGGCCAACCGCACCAGCATATGGTCTCACAAGGGGTCTGAGGATCTCATCTCGGTACCTAATGGCAGTCAGGCTACCTCTGGCGAGCACATGGAGGGCTGTGCGGCCCCCCAAAGAAATGCCACCCCACACCATGACTGACCCACCGCCAAACCGGTCATGCTGGAGGATGTTGCAGGCAGCAAAACGTTCTCCACGGCGTCTCCAGACTCTGTCACGTCTGTCACATGTGCTCAGTGTGAACCTGCTTTCATCTGTGAAGAGCACAGGGCGCCAGTGGCGAATTTGCCAATCTTGGTGTTCTCTGGCAAATGTCAAACGTCCTGCACGGTGTCGGGCTGTAAGCACAACCCCCACCTGTGGACGTCGGGTCCTCATGCCACCCTGATGGAGTCTGTTTCTGACCGTTTGAGCAGACACATGCACATTTGTGGCCTGCTGGAGGTCATTTTGCAGGGCTCTGGCAGTGTTCCTCCTGCTCCTCCTTGCACAAAGGCGGAGGTAGCAGTCCTGCTGCTGGGTTGTTGCCCTCCTACGGCCTCCTCCACGTCTCCTGATGTACTGGCCTGTCTCCTGGTAGCGCCTCCATGCTCTGGACACTACGCTGACAGACACAGCAAACCTTCTTGCCACAGCTCGCATTGATGTGCCATCCTGGATGAGCTGCACTACCTGAGCCACTTGTGTGGGTTGTAGACTCCGTCTCATGCTACCACTAGAGTGAAAGCACCGCCAGCATTCAAAAGTGGCCAAAACATCAGCCAGGAAGCATAGGAACTGAGAAGTGGTCTGTGGTCACCACCTGCAAAACCAGTCCTTTATTGGGGGTGTCTTGCTAATTGCCTATAATTTCCACATGTTGTCTATTCCATTTGCACGACAGCATGTGACATGTATTGTCAATCAGTGTTGCTTCCTAAGTGGACAGTTTGATTTCACAGAAGTGTGATTGACTTGGAGTTACATTGTGTTGTTTAAGTGTTCCCTTTATTTTTTTGAGCAGTGTACATGTAAACAGGGCTGAAAAGTGACTGGTAGCAAGAACATATGTAGAAATACTTATGGTAATATACTAATGGTAATATAAACATGTTAACAGGAGTACGTGACCAGTAGCAGGATAAATAGATAGATACTAATAATGGCAATCAATAATCAATGAACAGCAGCGTAGTGGTATTAATAAATCGAATCAATAATCATTTTAGCAGCAGCGTAAGTGTAAGGGAGAGCAGCTTGGCTGTTGTCGAGTTCTCAGAGGTACAAAACACATGGAAAACCTATAAATTGGGTGCAGAGCTTGAGGTAAAAAATCTAAACTCCATGAGCCATGGTTCACAATGACTTCTCCTTTTCCAGAGTGGAAAGAAATATGAAGTCAGAGATTATCCCTCAACCACCGAAAATAAGGACCTCTCCCTCTCCCCCAGTGTTGCTACTTGTTTAATCTAATGAGCTGACATTTGGTGGGGGACAGTGGTATGCTACCCTGGCCAACCTAACTGTAACTGTGTCCCATGCAGTCCCAGGCAGAGGAGCTCAATGGGACTCACTATGGGCAAGGGCTGAAACCATGGGACTGTAGGGAGGTCTGACAGATTCACAGTATAATACATTATGGTATCATATTTATCAATTACATCATTATTATCATTGTAAAACCTGTCAGACTATCGAGCAATGCTTCGTTTCACATCAATGTTTCAATTCTAAAAGAGAAAAAGTAAGATGTATGCCAAAAATCCCACATTTTCATGCAACATTTCATAATGAAAATCAGGTTTTAAAGTTTTGGTGGTACATTGTGTACGCCAAGGCTTTGTGTGCAGTAAACAAGTTCCAGCTGACATAGGGATCTGATCTGAGGTCAGGAGGGAATGTGAAACAGTCCTCCTCATTCCCAGATCCCCTGTGGGAGCCATAGATTTCAACACAGCACAGCTCTTCAGCAGCCAAAACATCAGGATGATTATTTCACTGTTGCTACAGTCAGGATTAACCATTGATGGGCAGACTGTGGGGTCTCTCATATCAAGCTCTCAATCTCTCCACTACAGCCCCTCTGGATGGCAGACTATGTAGAATGGAAAGCAGGGCATGTCATATTTCAGTCACGCTTGGAATGTAAAAGAACGTAGCCACAAAATCTATTGTATTTATAATTAAACCAAAATAAATAATCTCAGTCACACACCTGGCTGATAGCAGTACCTGCAGAACATATGCCTCCAAAACGTATGTAAATGTGCGATAGAAGGTATGTTGGAAACTGAAAAGCAACTGGAAAAAAATAATGTGGTAGAGGGAGGAGTGCTCTGACCAAGACTTTAAAGGCATGCACCTCAACCATCCACCTGTTCAAAGGAAAGATAAACAGCTAGCTGGCATCCACCCACCCATCCACCCTGTCTTTCATCACCCCTCCTTCTCATGTCTATTCTCACCTCTACCTCTGAGGAATGTCGTATCAGTCTGGTTTGTCTCCTACCTTTCTTAGGAATGTCGCAACAGTCTGGTTTGTCTCCTACCTTTCTTAGGAATGTCTTATCAGTCTGGTTTGTCTCCTACCTTTCTTAGGAATGTCGCGTCAGTCTGGTTTGTCTCCTACCTTTCTTAGGAATGTCGCGTCAGTCTGGTTTGTCTCCTACCTTTCTTAGGAATGTCGCGTCAGTCTGGTTTGTCTCCTACCTTTCTTAGGAATGGCGCGTCAGTCTGGTTTGTCTCCTACCTTTCTTAGGAATGGCGCGTCAGTCTGGTTTGTCTCCTACCTTTCTTAGTGCCGCGCCAGAAGCGGTCTCCCAGAGGGTCGCCCATTGACCTCTCAGCCATATCCATGGCACTTTGACCTCTCAGTGTCACCTCAGGTTCTCTTGGGTCAATCCACTCCAACCCTCCAGACCAAATAGACTATACTAAACCTTCCACCACCCACTGCCTTAGGCCAGAATCGAACCACTCCTCTCCCCCATGTGAAACCTATTGCCCGTCTTGTCTTGCAGATCCACACTGCATGCAAGATGTGACAAGGAAGAGAGGGAGGGGGTGGAGGTGTTGGGGGGGGGGGGTGAAACAAGGGCTTCTATTCATCTTATGCCCATAAAGACAAAGCAACATGTGACTAGGCCTACACCATAAATCTGAGGCCTTGCCAGGAACCAATGTGTCCTCCTCCGGCTCCTGCCCGCCCCTCTCTCTCACTACCCTGTACCCCATATATCTAAGAGCACCCACACATTGTTCCAGAAACACTCTGTCAGGCCAGACACACAAACGCACACACACACAGGGCGCCTTGTCCCTGGAGGCCTCACAAATTTCAGCCTTGCTGATTAAGATGAAGGGCGGACATTGCCATGGAGCGATAGAGAGGCAGAGAGAAAACTAGAGAAGGGACAAAAGCAAGGAGTGATTTTGGCCTGCTTCGCTTATACTCAATCTTATTCAGTAAAAGCAGCATTACAGTATTATTAATGTTACCCAAGTTCATCCCACAGTCAATATTTGCCTCTCTTCTACTCATTCCTGAGTTCATGGAGGAGAGTGATTAGGTCTTGTCCAGGTTGTTAAAAGAAACATTCCGTTCTTCTGCAGACAGTTGGAGGCTGAAATGAGTGTCGAGGGCCAGGGAGAAAGCGAAAAGAGATCCAAATATCCTCCCTTTCTCAAGCCTCCATAACAGTTAAAACCAGTATTAATAATCAATACTTTATTTGTTTTGAGTGGCTGAGGAAGGATTACCCAAATTGTTAACATTTTTGGAGAGGACATGGACTGGAAGACAACATTTGCAACACATTTGGGACGCACAGATTTGAGTCAGTGCACGTTAGTTCTCTTGGCTGGATGCCTTCTTAGTGGATTTAACAACGCACTTTGAAGCACAAGATCAAGATAGAAAAGGTAACGGTAAAACACCATTGTGCAAAATTCAACAACAAAATAATCCTGCAGGCATCAGACCTGTCTCTACTTGCTTTCCTAGACAGCACTGGTGATGACTCTCTTATAAGGTTTTTCATTTCTGGGTCTCATTTGAACTATCAGAAACGCCTGTAGCATTATTGCAGTTTTTAATCACAAGAGCAGTGTGGAATTGCTTAAGATAACACTACAAGGACACTGTTCACTAAGCGTTGCCTCAACATTGTTTGTATAAGATACACTACAACCAATACCGTATTATGAACTTCTTCTTACACTATTAACCAGGCCGTTTCTGGAGTGATAAGTGTTATTGATTTTCTCCTGTACTTCCTGTCGGAGTTTGAAATGGAACTAAGATGGAGGAGCAGGGAGAAAATGTCCGTCGGGCCGGGAGTGCCAGGCCAGTGAGTGCCAGCCAACACTGGGCTCGGCCCGTTTGCGCCACCCAGAGCCGGCAGCTGCTTCCAGACCAGAGGGAAGCATTCATTCCACGGTGTTGATATGATTAAGGAAGTTAAACTACACAGCAGAGGAAGGATCTGGGTGACAAAGAAAAAGTGTCCCACAGTAAAACAAAGGGCAGCAGTTAAGTCACAGTGAGAGAGCAAAAGCACAATAAAAACCTTGGGAATGTTTGTGCTATTACTCAGCGACTAAAAAAACCACACATGGGAGTGGTCATGCTGATCCACGTGTTGCCATAGAGACGCCGCCTGTAAATGGGACACAGGCAAGGTAAATACAGCACTGTCCGTTGCGGAGGTTGAAAGAATGTGGTTGTTTCCCCAGCAACCGTTGCCAAAACAAAACGGACACAGGATACCCTTCCTAACAGGATACCCCTCCATACTGGCAGTGACTGGGTTTAGAATTTGCATTGCGACCTGAAGAGGCTTGACTGTATTATAATTTTAGACAGGCAGCCTGACAATCAACTTCGTCAACATTTAAACCAACGAACACACACACACACATAATTATGCACACAGGCACAGCGGGCACCGCACAAATGAAACACACACACATAAAATAAGGTGATTTACTATCCACATTTTGCCCATAAAAACCCCTCCATCTGGAGAGAATGAATCAGTCGCATTCTTTCCTCTGAGCGGAACAGGAGGGGGAAAAAATGACTAGAAGAACTGCCATTTCGTAAAAGCAGCTTGCTGTAATTGATTTAGTTTGTTTGTGGCTGAGAAAAGAAAGGGTCCTTTCTCTAACAGCTCTGGACATCAATACCAGCAGTAACTTTCCAACATTGTTGTTCCTCTCTAGCTATCATCAAATGGACTGTCTATGAGCTGATCTCTCCACAAGGGAGCTCTTTGTGATTCCAGGGACAGGGACACAGTAGTCAGAGACAGCAACTATAGCCGGGTGTGTCCATTCTGCAGGCTTTAGCTGGAAAACCAGAAAGGGAACTATCACTAAACTATCTATCTGAATCCTTATACCAACTATTGTGTGTAGTACCCATCTTAATGACACTCAACAGAAAAGGATTCTGCAGAATGGCTGTGTAGGCCTACCATAACCTACATTACATCTCTCCCAGCAGTCAATGTAAGTTGTTAGGTTTGAGCAGTGTGAATAGCAGCCTAATAGAGGAGATATAACCAAAACATAAGGCAAAAACACATTTTATTAAATGTTTAAGAGATTAAACATTTTGAAGTGAGGCGAGCGGGCAAATAAAATACATTAAGTAGACCCTCTTGTTAAAATACTATAGCAACCTTAGTTCAACATCTACCGAACTAATCAAGAGATTTTAGCCTCTTGGGAAAGCTAAAAGAGGCATAGATCAGCCATAATCCGACTTGAAGATGTGCATCTCTTAACTGGAAGCATGAGGACATTATTTTTGCTCTAAGAGTGCAATGTTTCAGTACATCTTTTACATTTTTCTGATTTATTTTTCATTTTTGAGGAAAGTAAAGAGGGGCTATGCTTAAACATTGAATAACGTGTATTCTAAATGTATGCTCTGAGGGATGGAAAAGAAGCAGTTCCTGAAATCCTCTCATTCCATCGTTATGGAGGTGAGGAGAGACAGGCGACGCCCCAACGGCAGTGACTGACAGCTATGAAGTCAACCATGAAGTGAAGTCAAACCACCTATACAGAGGTGCTGGAGGGTGAGATTAATGGTAAAGGGGTACATTTCTGAATGCAAAGGCTGAACGCAAGGACACTATAGGACGTTACAATGCCAAGAAAAATCCCCAACAACTCAAGTGAAGCAATATATACACTATATATACAAAAGTATGCAGACACCCCTTCAAATTAGTGGATTCGGCTATTTCAGCCACACCCGTTGCTGACAGGTGTATAAAATCAAGCACACAACCATGCAATCTCCACAGGAAAAACATTGGCAGTAGAATGATCTTACTGAAGAGCTCAGTGACTTTTAACGTGGCACCGTCATAGGATGCCACCTTTCCAACAAGTCAGTTTGTCAAATTTCTGCCCTGCTTGAGCTGCCCCGGTCAACTGTAAGTGCTGTTATTGTGAAGTGGAAACGTCTAGGAGCAACAACTGCTCAGCTGCGAAGTGGTAGGCCACACAAGCTCACAGAACGGGACCGCAGAGTGCTGAAGCGCGTAACACGTAAAAATCGTCGGTCCTCGGTTGCAACACTCACTACCGTGTTCCAAACTGCCTCTGGAAGCAACATCAGCACAATAACTGTTTGTTGGGAGCTTCATGAAATGCATTTCCATAGCCGAGCAGCCGCACACAAGCCTAAGATCACCATGCGCAATGCCAAGCGTCGGCTGGAGTGATGTAAAGCTCGCCACCATTGGACTCTGGAGCAGTGGAAATACGTTCTCTGGAGTGATGAATCACGCTTCACCATCTGGCAGTCCGACTGACGAATCTGGGTTTGGCAGATGCCAGGAGAACGCTACCTGCCCCAATGCATAGTGCCAACTGTAAAGTTTGGTGGAGGATGAATAACGGTCTGGGGCTGTTTTTCATGGTTCAGGCTAGGCCCCTTAGTTCCAGTGAAGGGAAATCTTAATGCTACAACACACAATGACATTCTAGACGATTCTATGCTTCCAACTTTGTGGCAACAATTTAGGGAGGGCCCTTTCCTTTTTCAGCATGACAATGCCCCAATGCACAAAGCGAGGTTCATACAGAAATGGTTTGTCGAGATCGGTTTGGAAGAACTTGACTGACAGAGCACTTTTGGGATGAATTTGAACACCGACTGCGAGCCAGGCCTAATTGCCCAACATCAGTGTCCGACCTCAATAATGCTTGTGACTGAATTGAAGCATGTCCCCACAGCAATGTTCCAACATCTAGTGGAAAGCCTTCCCTGAATAGTGGAGGCTGTTATAGCAGCAAAGGGGGGACCAACTCCATATTATTGCCAATGATTTTTGAATGAGATGTTCGACGAGCAGGTGTCCACATACTTTTGGTCATGCAGTGTATTTGCAGAGATTAAGAAACTTCCGAGACCTTTCCCATGACCTAACTGTGCTTTTATATAAATTACTAGAATTCAATTTCTATGGTTCAGCTCCTTCTCAGCTTGTTTCCTCTTATTGGTAGAGCAGGTGGGACCTCCACTAGCATTCTATAAATGTTGGAGTCCTAAATATAGGAGTCCTACATTTAGGACTAATTTCCTACTTCATTTAGGCTCGGAGTGCTACATTTATAGTTCAGTCTATAAATGTAGCAGTCCTAACTTCTGTCTGTAACACGGTTAAACTGAGTTATTACACAACATAAACCCAAGACAACATGCCAAATAGATAGAGGTGGCTGATAGAACTCATATTACTCTTATAAAGTCAACATCACTATAGTTTGGTGTCATTGACTGTTGTAGCTCAGTTGGTAGAGCATGGCGCTTGCAACCCCAGGGTTGTGGGTTCGATTCCCACAGGGGGCCAGTATGAAAATGTAGGCACTCACTAACTGTAAGTCGCTCTGGATAAGAGCGTCTGCTAAATGACTAAAATGTCAAAATGTAGTTCAAGGATCTGTCACAAAGATAATCGTGCCACATCAAGGTAAAAGATTGGGAGGATATTGCTTAAAATGTTACGCAAAAATCCAAGAGCACCATCTGATAACGCATGTTTGTTTTCCTTTCTCATGCGGTGTCTTCGAGACACCTCTGGCCCGGCTCCATGTGTTCAGCGGGCCACAGTGGTAGAACAACAGATCCACCACACCCAAAGTTACAGCGCAGCCGAGCAATTCAAATATCACATGGCGGTTACGGTTGAGAATGATTGCAGAGGGGATTGGTTCAGTGGTGGTTGAGATGCTAAGCCTTTAGTCCACATCAACTCAATAGCATTAGGATTCACTGCGCTAGAAAAGGTCATGCTCTGAGTCCTCCAGCATTAGGCTATTTCTAGAGCCAAACATATCATGACCAAAATGATCTAGCCTCAACTCGAGCATCAATTCTTTTTAATACAGTACCTGACATTTTCTGGGCTCTAAATATCTAGCATTTTCTAATGTCACCAGTCACCATCGCTGCAAGAGGTGACATGTATTTTTACCTTCGCTAATTAACACGGCTGGACTGGGTCTCGCCCTATTCTGTTTTGCACTATGAGTACCTAGCAAAGCAAACACGCTCCTTCTTACAGAGAAAGAGCCAGTCCAAACAACAGGCAGAGTATACTCGCTCTTCACTCCTTCATTTCAGCGCTGGTCATTAAACTAAACAATGCAGAGGACAGATTCCTCTGGATATAAAAAAGCCTACAGTATTTGGGCCTCTCAGACCCCCTCCCAAAAGGTGCTAAGGGCAACAGTGTGAGTTACAGTTTTCCTTCAGAGAGTGTGGACTTGTGGGGAGAGAGAGAGAGAGAGAGAGAGAGAGAGAGAGAGTATAGTATATAATATATCTATGGCCAGCAGCCTATCGTGTTTCTCCCCTGACAACTCTGAGATTTACTTAAAGGCTTTGCAGCTCCCCAGAGAGTAGTAGTACAGTAACTTATTAGGGCCACTAGAGACAATACATCAAAGTCAACGAGCATACTTTGATCTTATGGAGAATTTCATTTGTGATTAGAAACAGACTAAATCAGTAATATAATCCTATGGCTCTGCATTCACATAGACAATTATAATATATGGGCTAATTTTATCATATGGTGGAAGTTGGAGGTAGTCTCTCCCAGAGAGATTCATAGCTAGCTTAAGATTTGATAATGGCTCGAGAGAATAAAGATGAGCTGACATACTGTAATAACACTGGTGGATGGAGAGAGGAAGATTCCCTAGAGAGGAATTGAATGCCAACCAGACGGATTTACTTTCAAAATAACCTCCCTTTGATTGTCTTACTGAAAGAGGACACATGCATGGTGTGCCCAGGTTGCATGCCCTCGGGTGCTGAAATGACACCTACACTCTTAGAAAAAAAGGTGCTGTCTAGAACCGAAAAGGGTTTTTCGACTGTCCCCATAGCAGAACCCTTTGAAGAACCCTTTTTGGTTCCAGGTAGAATCCTTTTGGGTTCCATGTAACCCAAAAGGGTTCTACCTGGAACCAAAAAGGGTTCTCCTAAGAGTATACTCTAGCCTTGCTAGCAAGAGGGTTGTAGAGTCCTTGGCCAGCTCAACCATGCTCCTCAACTGCTCCTTTATCAGCATGCTATCTAACTACACTTGCATTCTACATGTTTTTGTAGACCGCCTGCTGCTTTCTGAGGGTCTGCAAAAAACATGCAAATGCATGTACAGTCATGAGTGTGTCTGTTGAATCTAGTTACTTGAAAGTAAATTGCTAAACTGAAAATGCCTTTCTAGCAGTGTCAGACCCCCACACACACTTTCTTCACATACAGATCTCACAAAGTTCGAGCACAAGTGTTGCTTTCTCTACACCACCCATCTTTAAAAAACTAAACATGCTGCTTTACCAAAACTACAACATGGTGGTGACCTCTCCCAGTCTCCCGTTTTGGTCTGGCCCTCTCAACCAGGCGTTTCTCATCTAGGTGTTAAAGCACCTACACAGGTCTGAAGGGGCGTGGAGCATTCCAGAGAGTTTTAAGATGTGAGTATAAGCGGTCTGGAATAGGGCAAGTCACAGCCCAGCCTTACAACTTCACTAGAGGGGCTCGCTTTCAAGACAGCATAAAAAACAACCCTGTTACAGGAATGTTTCAGTATGACTAACACATGTTGTGTGTGTGTGTGTGTGTGTGTGTGTGTGTGTGTGTGTGTATTCCTGTATGTGCATGTAAGGAATTCCATATCTACATGCCAAAGAATCATTTCCCAAATGCGCCACCTTGGAGACAATTGTTTTTACCTCACTTTCCATTGCTGTTCACCTTGAAACACTCACATATCCCCTAACTATTTGATACAAGGCAGCTCCCTGCACAACTACACTGGCCTGAAACCCAATGCATCATTGTGATGGATTTGGCAAGAAATCAAAAGGCTGCACTCCTACATCTGCACACATTATCCTGCCATCTCTTATACAAATCCCACCCTCTCGTACAGATACCGTATCCGGTAAATGCAAAACAGCACCACCACTAAACCTGCCAGAGAACACTAAATGGCAAACATTGTTTCCATACATTACAATAACATTATCTGTCCAACATTTTCTCATACATTTACCTATGCCTTTATGTGGATTCCTTCTATCCATTATAATGTTATGTTCATGTTATTAGAGTACTGTACTCCTACTGAGACAGATGGCAGCAGAACCTGGTGTCCTACCCTTCCTTCTGAACAGTCAAACAATGGAAGAGGAACTCACCTGAAAAAGACAGAGAGAGAAACAAGACATTAGTTCATTGCATATTATTTGAACATAAAACCAGTTTTAATTTTACTAAATAGGTATAGACAATGTAAATATTCAATATGTTCGCAACTAGTAAAGCATACCAAGACAAACAACCCGTGACTCTTTCAAAGTCTTCAGTTAAACGGTTGCGTGTCTCAGAACCCATCTGTGTGAGGCTATTAAACTTTCGGTGGTTGGCAGGAGTAAATCTCTTGAACCATTCTTCCCACATCATCTGTGATACAGGGTTGACACAATGCCTTCAGTTATAAGAGAACAATGGGATCAGCCTACAACTGAATTGTTTCAAATCTGAGTTTTGCAGACAAACTAAATAATTGTATAGTAGAGTAACCAACAAGTATTGAGCTTTCAGAGGGGATTCATGATACTGAGGAGTCTAGGCTATAGTCTAGTAGTAGATGTTTCAGTGATAGATTTATGGTCGTAGTAGTGTGTACTGTATATAATCCTCTTCATACATCAACCTAGCTTGCACTGAGAGACCTCACACCATGGCAAGGCCTGGTTGCCTTGCCAACATTGCCATCTGCTGGGATAAAAGTGTTCGAAATGTGTCATATTAGGCTTTGGCCATAAGTCAATAGGCTTACTTTGGGGCACTCGTGGGTTTTGACCATTCATCCCCCCAAATGGAAGTATAATTATACTAGTATAATCTAATACTAACTGTATATCAATGTAGAAATTATCTACTAACACAAGTTCAATATAACTTTCCTACTAGAGACATAGCAAAGTAGGTCTACTTTAAATATCAAGTCAAATACTGACACCTTGCCATTTACTGACATGACACTGTATAATTTAACCTGGGCATCTACCTTTTTTTTTAAATGCAGCAAGTACCCATATAGCCTGTTGTTGCCTACTTTAGCCTTCAAACCTAAAAAAGTAACGCCTTTGTAGCTTGTCATTATGTGATGTGTTTATTTCAGAGTGTTCCTCAACATGTGAGATAGTGACTTAAACTAGGCTACTATGAAATTTCATCCACTACAGCTGGCCTGAAACGGAAGTCACTCCAACCTGCCCTGTGCATTTACCACCCACAAGGCTCTGCTACGGTGTCTAGTGTATATGTGTTTACATTTTACATTACATTTACATTTTAGTCATTTAGCAGACGCTCTTATCCAGAGCGACTTGCAGTTAGTGAGTGCATACATTTTTCATACTGGCCCCCCGTGGGAATCGAACCCACAACCCTGGCGTTGCAAGCGCCATGCTCTATCAACTGAGCTACAGGAGGCCTACCACAAAGTTTACCACCCACAAAGCCCTGCTGCCATTTCCAGTGCATAACCAACACTACTCTGAACCAGAGGACCTCTATAGAGTAGCCTTAAAATAGGCCTTGGCTAAAAGAGGCAATGGTTTACATAGGAGTTGACAAGACAGCACAGACAGATCTGGGACCAGGCAAGTGAGTGATGATTGTGGGTGGGAAGAAAAAAACGTTACGGGTGACGGATGGGTTGTTCTGTGCACTTTGGAGATGGACAACAATCAAAGATCATAATGAGAGAATCTGGGAGGGACACAATCTTAACTCTACTCCTAATCTGGAACATTCCAGGATAGTCACATTTTCCTGGAAGGAAACAAACCAGCTGCACAAGGGCCAGAAAGCCTAAAAAAAAGTCAAGCCTCAAAGGAGCATGTCAAAAAGTAGAAAAGGGCATTGTAACTCCGTATTATTGTAATCGGCTATATTTAAGGTAGACACCATGGCTTAAATATACCCTACTGTATTGAGTAATGTTATTCTCTTGGAACACACACACACACACACACACACACACAGTACATTCACATGCCCACATACACATGCACGTGCCCACACCCACCCACACACATCCGCCCGCCCACCCACTACACACACACACACACAGATCTGCCCACCCACCCACAACAATCAGAAACTCTGCATAATATGCTCCCATTGGCAGTCTGTTTTCCTTGGAGCTGGAGTTTACCGTGACGCCCATCAATACCAGTAGGAAGAAAGACTGCAACTTGGTTGGGACTTGGTGGAGAAAAACACTGCCCAAACAACACACACAACGAGCCCTCGACTCTCTCCCTTTCTCCCTCTCTCTGAATACAGGCCAATGCATTCTGCCTCGACCAGCCAAACTGCAATCTCAGTCAGACTGCTGTTTCAGGCTGTTCCTAAACTCAACTGGCATTCACAGCCACACAAATCACAGACAGACGGACAGACAGACACGCTCCTCATTCCATTCCATCTGGGGTCTTGATGGAGGCACGTCTCGATGGAGACACAGAGGGACCTTTCACCCTTAGACAGACGCTGACGGACATGCACATGGACACGCACACAAACGCTCTCCATTAAAGGACTCTTAATGAGAAGGAGGCTTGCCAGTGGCCACTAGACTATGAATCAGCTGCAGCCTCACATTCAGTAGGACAGACAGACAGGCTGATCTGGAGAGGTACCTGTGCTGCTTAGTGTTTAGAATAGGAGGCCTAATGAGCTCACTTAACCTCTACCATACAGAACTGATGCCAGCTGTTCCCATAAAGCACTGGTCTGGTCTGGATTAGTTTGAGGTGAATCTCAAGTCGTTCGTCAATTCATTGCGTCCCCCCAGGACCTTTTCCTACAATGAGCTTTGAGAGTGAGGCAGGAAGAGGGCTATCAACGAAAGAGATAGACAAACTTTACATCCATCAAAAACAGATTGAAACAACAGGTGGCTATCCGTAATTTATTGTACCTTTGACAGACACACGGATATGTATGTGTGCACAGTGTTGTGCCTCCATCTGTCTGTATAGACCTTGCTGCAGTCAGTCAGTCAGTCAGTCAGTCAGTCAGTCAGTCAGTCAGTCAGTCAGTCAGTCAGTGTTTGAGGTAGACAGATTAGTATGTATTAGAGGTAAAACAGAGGGAGGTGGGTACAGTCGCTTGATCCTGCAAAACAGCAAACAGAGTCACCCACATCAAAGATTAGCCTTGGGATTCTTATGACATTAAAATAACCATTTTTGCTTGTTGGGGCAGTCTTGAAATGAACATCAAATAATACAATTTGACAAGGCTACACATACAGGACCAAGGCAGAGGTATAAGGACAACAAACCCAAGACCCCTAATTACTAAGGTATACACAACCATACCAGCACTCAAGCTTGTGGTCTTGTCTACCTTGCAAGCACAGACAGAAGGAGCACATAGTAAACTAGCTGTACCGTAGCATAAACAGCCCAATGGCAGTCAGCCAGACAGAACCAGGCTCAATACAATATGTTTGTTGATGTAATCAAGTTTTACGCACTAATCTCTGTAGATATGCACGTGTGGTCTCTGCATATCTCATTCCCATACACGTGCAAACGCACACACCACACACACACACACACACACACACACCTTATGCCTTTGCCCACGCAAAGTAAATATGGTGCAGAAGGATCTGAATCCCCCTGGCCTACAGTATGCAGTCCCTGGATACAGACAGACAGCTATGGTGTCTATACTACCAGGCTAGTCCAGAGGGTCTGTCAACTTTGTACCGCTAACACAATCCGCTCTCTTACCTTTGTTTGAGGAGTAGGAAGAAGACATGCCTTAGCAGTTACTGAGACCTTTTGGAACTGCTGGAGGTCTCTTGAGTTTTCTTGCTAAACCTTTTATTTTTATTTCGCCCCGTCGCTTGACCTCAGTTTGTGCAGCCTGGTTTCGGTCTTTCTCTCGCGGTCTATAGTCCTCTCCCTTTCTAACACGTCACGCCTCGTAGTTCCATAGAGTAGGAGTCCCCCCCCCCCCCCCCCCCTTCACAGGTTAGAGCCGCCCTCACTCATAAGGCCCATGTAAGTACTGCTTGTGTGTGTGAGAGAGTGCCAATGCAGCGCACAAGTGCTTTGAGAGAGGCCAGGTATTCAGATCAGCAACAATGGCAAGCGGGAATAAAAACTTCAAAAGAACAGAACAAGAATGTAGAATGAGAAGAAAAAATATTTCTGCATTCAATTAAATGACTAATGCAAACCAGACAACCACTTACACTGTGCACTTGAGACGTGAGACGCAGGCTCATGACTCATTATAAGGAGACAAGTGCAATACTTTGATAACATCCCCAGCTGCCATCCTCTATTGCACGGTTCATACCTTAGCTACCGGTGTTAAAACAGTTTGCACATCCTGAGAGATCCTGTGGTTGAGTAAAGTATATATCCTGACTGACAGTCAGACGGACAGCCAGACATACAGACAGAGAGACGAACGGACAGACAAACAGACAGAGGACGCCTTGATGAAAGCAGCAGTGGGGGGACTATCACCACAGAGTTCCATGGAGGCGGGAGTCGAGGTGGTTAAGTGTTCTGGCACAGTGACAGAGTGGTTCAGTGGCATGAACTGTAACTCAGTAAAATCATTGAAAATATTGCGTTTATATTTTTGCTAAGGGTATAATTTTATTATTTCCTAGTAATTTCCTATTTTTCTATTGATGTCTACCCAATGTGGACCTGACAGAGACAATGGAATGTTTTCAATATTTTGTGAATTAAATGTTCACCGTTTTTGGCATTGGAATTTCCAATAAAAAGCTCTAAAATAATTTGTAGCAGAATGTGTAGCAGATGTAGTGCCTTTGTGTTGCATGTGTGCCATGCGTTACTACAGGTCGTGGTCAAAAGTTTTGAGAATGACACAAGTATTGGTCTTCACAAAGTTCGCTGCTTCAGTGTTATGAGATATTTTTGTCAGATGTTACTATGGTATACTGAAGTATAATTACAAGCATTCCATAAGTGTCAAAGGCTTTTATTGACAATTACATTACGTTTATGCAAAGAGTCAATATTTGCAGTGTTGACCCTTCTTTTTCAAGACCTCTGCAATCCGCCCTGGCATGCTGTCAATTAACTTCTGGGCCACATCCTGACTGATGGCAGCTCATTCTTGCATAATCAATGCTTGGAGTTTGTCAGAATTTGTGGGTTTTGTTTGTCCACCCGCCTCTTGAGGATCGACCACAAGTTCTCAATGGGATTAATGTCTGGGGAGTTTCCTGGCCATGGACACAAAATGTCGATGTTTTGTTCCCCGAGCCACTTACTTATCACTTTTGCCTAATGGCAAGGTGCTCCATCATGCTGGAAAAGGCATTGGTCGTCACCAAACTGTTCTTGGATGGTTGGGAGAAGTTGCTCTCGGAGGATGTGTTGGTACCATTCTTTATTCATGGCTGTGTTCATAGGCAAAATTGTGAGTGAGCCCACTCCCTTGGCTGAGAAGCAACCCCACACATGAACGGTCTCAGGATGCTTTACTGTTGGCATGACACAGGACTGATGGTAGCGCTCACCTTGTCTTCTCCGGACAAGGTGTTTTCCGGATGCTCCAAACAATCGGAAAGGGGATTCATCAGAGAAAATGACTTTACCCCAGTCCTCAGCAGTCCAATCCCTGTACCTTTTGCAGAATATCAGTCTGTCCCTGATGTTTTTCCTGGAGAGAAGTGGCTTCTTTGCTGCCCTTCTTGACACCAGGCCATCTTCCAAAAGTCTTCGCCTCACTGTGCGTGCAGATGCACTCACACCTGCCTGCTGCCATTCCTGAGCAAGCTCTGCACTGGTGGTGCCCCGATCCCACAGCTGAATCAACTTTAGGAAACGGTCCTGGCACTTGCTGGACTTTCTTGGGCGCCCTGACGCCTTCTTCACAACAATTGAACCTCTCTCCGTGAAGTTCTTGATGATCCGATAAATGGTTGATTTAGGTGCAATCTTACTAGCAGCAATATCCTTGCCTGTGAAGCCCTTTTTGTGCAAAGCAATGATGACGGCACGTGTTTCCTTGCAGGTAACCATGGTTAACAGAGGAAGAACAATGATTTCAAGGACCACCCTCCTTTTAAAGCTTCCAGTCTGTTATTCTAACTCAATCAGCATGACAGAGTGATCTCCAGCCTTGTCCTCGTCAACACTCTCACCTGTGTTAACAAGAGAATCACTGACATGATGGCAGCTGGTCCTTTTGTGGCAGGGCTGAAATGCAGTGGAAATGTTTTTTTGGGATTAAGTTCATTTTCATGGCAAAGAAGGACTTTGCAATTAATTGCAATTCATCTGATCACTCTTCATGACATTCTGGAGTATATGCAAATTGCCATCATCAAAACTGAGGCAGCAACTTTGTAAAAATTAGTATTTGTGTCATTCTCAAAACTTTTGACCACAACATGTGTAGCTTCACGGTGGTGTAGTTCAAAAAGGTGCAGTGTTGAGCAGCTGGAGACTGACGATGGTATGTGCATGCAGTTAATAATTTACAGTTATCGTGGCCTAATGGCATACTGCACAACACAGGCCATGTATGACTGCAACAGTACGCAAACACTGACCTCTTTTGTGACCATTGAGCTGAGTGAAACTGTATCTCCACATCAACACAATGGACACAATCTTTTTTCAAATCTTAGTAACACTAGATGGGGTGGGGGGTTAACGGAGGCGAGGGATGTGACTGTTACGGAGGTGAGGGACGTGACTGTTGATTTTGTAGGCTGTTTAAAAAGAAAAGTGTGGAGAATGTTTGTCGTTTTTGTCCAATTCCATTTATTGCAATCTCCCATAAAACATTTATGGGGAATACCAAACAAATCTCTTCATTTTCCATTGCAAAACATTTTGCTACTGTGTGCACTAATGAATACAACCCAGCTGCACCCTGTTTCTGCTTCTGTCCTGACCACATATTAAACACCAGCAGAGGGACACTTCGCTCAGGGAAAGCCCCAACCTGCAGCTGTGGAGGGACATGCCTTATGTTTATCTAGTGTACTGTCTACTGCTCCCCTGGGCCTAAACAAACACTGTGAATAGCTAGACAACAGAGGGGGAAAACAGTCCTGTGATGCATTTCCTACCAGTGATGACCATGTCAAAGGAATGTCCTGCTTTGTGGAAGCTTGTAGTGCTGGTATGGCAGAGTGGTTGTGGGAAATTGGGAGTTGACGTGAAACCACAGGAATGCAGGTCTGAATCCCATGTGGTGACATTTTGGAAATGTTGATGTGCTGCCAAGCTTGTTAAAGTTGAACATATAAAGCTGTATGAATGTATGATTCAGCATTGTTTGTTCAACAACAATAGGATATTGCTGACAATTACTAACTAGTTCAAGGGTTCTCAACCTTTTCTGTTCAGGCCAACTGAAATGCTTTTAAAATTCCCTACATAAGAGCTCATTCAATAGAATATATCATTGAGAGGTTATCCAGGGACAGTGTTTTGATATCTAAGGCAGTATTTCCATATCCCACACACTTGTACGTACACACACACACACACACACACACACACACACACACACAATCCATCAACATCTCCCTCTGGATCAAGGCCAGAGTGTTTGATGGGATTCCCAGATGAAGTAATTGAGATAAACTGGGAAGGACAACCGTCGGACGGGAGACCCCACCAACACAAGCATACATAAACAATACCAGACAATGGGACCAGCAGTCACCCAGCCATTGTTCTACACATCAAAACACAGTAGCCACCTCCGCTAGTATAGAGTAGCCAGCTGACTAGAGTATGATAGCGATCATCAGTGATACATCACATGGTTACTGTTGTGGTTTCAGGACTCTCAGACTAGACATACGAATGGATCAGATAAAAAACTGAACAGGGCGTTCTGATTCTCCCTGATAGAGCAGGTAGTGACACATCCCCCCTCCTGACATTTGCAGCTTAGTGGAGGACTCGATGGGCTCTGCTGTCGGCTCACTGATGAAATATTTCCAGTGAGTCAAGCATCTGCTAAAGCTCTATTTTTACATTCTGACTGCCACCATACCATCATTGATCCATGGGAAAGCCAAAAACTCATTTTAAAACTTGGGGAAAATAACTTAAAAGGGTAATGAGATGTCGATCTGGGCCACTGCCCTGCAAAGGGTGTTGCCTTCGGATAGAACATTACAGTAAATCAAGGTCCTGATCATGAGATGTTAATCCCGATGTCCTGGCTCAAACAAACTTGGCCCCTCATACTGTACTACCATGACCACCTAGTCCTAAACTAATCTTCCCTTCCAATTGGCTCATTTTAACCCTCTGCTCTCCAATGCAACTCTTCCCCAATCCCCATCTTATTTAGAGCGATATATCGGTTCACCTATATTATTGGCCGATATTGGCCTTTTACCGAGATATCTGTATCGGCTAATAATTCCACCA
The DNA here is from genome assembly GCF_964263955.1 of Coregonus lavaretus. Classification (NCBI taxonomy): domain Eukaryota; kingdom Metazoa; phylum Chordata; class Actinopteri; order Salmoniformes; family Salmonidae; genus Coregonus; species Coregonus lavaretus. Next base: position 71,320,047 of record NC_139990.1, read on the forward strand.
ATAACTGATAATCAATAAATAGGAATTGGACCCGAAAAAACATAAAATCGGTCTATGGTAGAAAATGGATGTCCTCAAATCAACAGTAGATGGCAGAAAAATGGTACAAGCAACAGACAGTGATAAGTCAGCCAGATATAGCCTAGCGCGGAGGGATTTCTGAGGTCGGTTCAATTTATGTTTGATTATTCAAAAATAATCATGGTTTTCAACAAACAAACAAAAAACATAAAATGCATTATCAAATAATGACATTAAAATGATTTTCCTCTTAAAGGGAGTGCTCCTAATCTCAGTTTGTTACCTGTATAAAAGACACCTGTCCACAGAAGCAATCAATTAATCAGATTCCAAACTCTCCACCATGGCCAAGACCAAAGAGCTCTCCAAGGATGTCAGGGACAAGATTGTAGACCTACACAAGGCTGGAATAGGCTACAAGACCATCGGCAAGCAGCTTGGTGAAAAGGTGACAACAGTTGGTGCGATTATTCGCAAATGGAAGAAACACAAAATAACTGTCAATCTCCCTCGGCCTGGGGCGCCATGCAAGATCTCACCTCGTGGAGTTGCAATGATCATGAGAACGGTGAGGAATCAGCCCAGCACTACACGGGAGGATCTTGTCAATGATCTCAAGGCAGCTGGGACCATAGTCACCAAGAAAACAATTGGTAACACACTACGCGGTGAAGGACTGAAATCCTGCAGCGCCCGCAAGGTCCCCCTGCTCAAGAAAGCACATATACAGGCCCGTCTGAAGTTTGCCAATGGACATCTGAATGATTCAGAGGAGAACTGGGTGAAAGTGTTGTGGTCAGACGAGACCAAAATCGAGCTCTTTGGCATCAACTCAACTCGCCGTGTTTGGAGGAGGAGGAATGCTGCCTATGACCCCAAGAACACCATCCCCACCGTCAAACATGGAGGTGGAAACATTATGCTTTGGGGGTGTTTTTCTGCTAAGGGGACAGGACAACTTCACCACATCAAAGGGACGATGGACGGGGCCATGTACCGTCAAATCTTGGGTGAGAACCTCCTTCCCTCAGCCAGGGCATTGAAAATGGGTCGTGGATGGGTATTCCAGCATGACAATGACCCAAAACACACGGCCAAGGCAACAAAGGAGTGGCTCAAGAAGAAGCACTTTAAGGTCCTGGAGTGGCCTAGCCAGTCTCCAGACCTTAATCCCATAGAAAATCTGTGAAGGGAGCTGAAGGTTCGAGTTGCCAAACGTCAGCCTCGAAACCTTAATGACTTGGAGAAGATCTGCAAAGAGGAGTGGAACAAAATCCCTCCAGAGATGTGTGCAAACCTGGTGGCCAACTACAAGAAACGTCTGACCTCTGTGATTGCCAACAAGGGTTTTGCCATCAAGTACTAAGTCATGTTTTGCAGAGGGGTCAAATACTTATTTCCCGCATTAAAATGCAAAATCAATTTGTAACATTTTTGACATGCGTTTTTCTGGATTTTTTTGTTGTTATTCTGTCTCTCACTGTTCACATAAACCTACCATTAAAATTATAGACTGATCATGTCTTTGTCAGTGGGCAAACGTACAAAATCAGCAGGGAATCAAATACTTTTTTCCCCTTACTGTAGCAGGCAATTGGATCAAACAAACTAACTGTGCGGTCAGTGTGTACCGCCAGTAAGGCCCTGTGAACCCAAGTCCCCTGACCACAGGCAAAAGGCTAACCAGAACATGCCTTGCTGGGAAGCTGTCTGTCCTCACACCTTTGTGTCTGTCCTAATGAGTCAGGAGGTGTGTGGAGGAGGCGCTTGGGATGATCAGTCAGCTGTAAAATAACACTGTCAAACATAGTCCCACACACACACCACAAAAGGGCCAGGAAGACCGTTAAGCAAACACACACAGGTCAGGAGACCCCCCTCTCTCACTCTGTTGTCAAATGAGCCAACATTCATCATATATCTTACTGTGGCGCCTCTTGAAGTCTGACTGAAAAGTAGTGTAGCAATACAGATTTAACTGTCAAACTTGTAGTGTAAGACTGATGTCTAACAGTGCCCCATAATCATCATCATCAGACTGGTGGTATTTTGACCAGGGTCAGTTTGTTATTGGCACGGTACTCTGTTCACATGGTCTTGATGATGGTAGAGTAGCTTCAGGTTGACACATGGGCTACACTAAACTCTACTGAAGTTGAATAACATCTGTGAGGAGAAAAGAACCATCCCAAACTCCTTGCATATTGATACTTGTCTGTACATTTTGTTACGGCTTTACACATAGCCTAAGTAACACCCTAGGAAAATACAATTTAAATTAAGATTCAAGGCCTATGCTCAGAAAAGTATGACTTCAACTAGCTCAAAAATATTGTTTCTACCAATTTGTGTTTGATTGATTTTAAAAGTCTAGTCAAGTGGCATTAGCAGTTTTTTTTAGGCTTATACAATAGTGAGAGGGGGTTAGGCACACAAACAGCTCTCAGCAAAACTAGGTCAAGTCTCAGCACTTGGATTCTGAAAGAATCTGAGCTATTTGATGCCACCCTGCTTGGCATGCAGGGAGTAACCCAGCACAGCGAGAGGGCACAACCCAGTGCAAACACTCCACACAATCACATGGAGCTAACAGGGGCCAGTACTGTTACTGACTGTGGGCCTGTGTGGCTCAGTTGGTAATAGTGTGGCACTAACACCAGGGTTGTTGGTTCAATTCCCACTGGGACTATAACATGTATAGCCTCACTGCACTGTACTTTGGAGAAAAGCGTCTGCTAAATAGCACACATTATTATATTATTACCCAGCCAGATGATGGCAGTTAGAGTTTAATGGCTAAGAATAAAAATGTGCATATCATTTCATAATAGCTTATTAAAGAGCTTAACCTTTATAATTATAATTAAGATAATATATCAAATCATAAACAATAACACCTAGACGTATCAGGCATGGGCACACCTACTGTAACTACATGATAGTGTATACACTAGGTAAGAACAAGCAGAATAACACACTTGTTTTTTATGTTTCCTGGAAAGGAAACAGGAGTTCAGTATTGCAGTTATTGGTCTGACTGACCTCAGCGCCAAGGAAATGAGGGTGTAGGAACTTCAGGATCACATTGTATGATTTTTAAGTAATTAATTTGCATCATAGCTCTGTCAGAGTGACCGTCGGGTTCTTGGTTCCCTCCCTGACCAAGGCCCTTCTCCCCCGATTGTTTAGTTTGGCCGGGCGGCCAGCTCCAGGAAGAGTCTTGGTGGTTCCAAATGTCTTCTATGTAAGAATGGAGGGCACTGTGTTCTTGGGGACATTCAATGCTGCAGAAATGTTTTGGTACCCTTCCCCAGATCTGTGCCTCGACACAATCCTATCTCAGAGCTCTATGGACAATTCCTTCGACCTCATGGCTTGGTTTTTGCTCTGACATGCACTGTCAACTGTGGGACCTTATACAGACAGGTGTGTGCCTTTCCAAATCATGTCCAATCAATTGAATTTGCCAAATGTGGACTCTAATCAAGTTATAGAAACATCTAAAGGATGATCAATGCAAACAGGATGCACCTGAGCTCAATTTTGAGTCTCATAGCAAAGGGTCTGAAAACTTATGTAAATAGGTATTTCAGTAGTTTTTAAATACATTTCTAAAAACCTGTTTTCGCTTTGTCATTAGGGGGTATTGTGTGTAAATTGATGAGGATTTTTATTTATTTAATCCATTTTAGAATAAGGCTGTAACGTAACAAAATTTTGAAAAAGTCAAGGGGTTTGAATACTTGACTTTTTCCACATTTTGTTACGTTACAGCCATATTCTAAAATTGATTAAATTGTTTGTTTTTTTCCTCATCAATCTACACACAATACCCAATAATGACAAAGCAAAAACTGGTTTTTGATTTTTTTTTTAAATGTATTAAAGAATAATACAACAAAATCACATTTACATAAGTATTCAGAACCCTATATACTATTATATATATATATATAAATAATATCATCTGATAAGGCCACAGAGGGCCAGAGATAATTACAGACACCTGTGATAAATCTGAAGTACCCAAAAAGGCCATTAAATATCATCTGATAAAATTCCATAAAAGTTACACAAATTCTGGTAGTTTACTGGTAAAATGTGAAAGATTCCAGTAATATACCCTCCCTATGCAACCTTACCCATACACTAATTACAGCCTGTGTGTGAGTGTGTGAATATGCGAGTGCATGCGCATGTGTGTAAGTGTGTGTGTAGCTGTGTGAGTGTGTGTGAGAGGTTCAGAGAGTGTGCCAAGGCTAGTTGTAAGGACACTATTTTGCTTAACTTAGGGTAAAGGCAAGAGTTTTTTAAATATGTATGATTAGTAATACTCCCATTAGATCCAAAAATGACTGTTGGCCTCAGGCATAGAGTACATCTCAGTTAATTTATGGTGCTACATGTAAAAAATAAAATTGGAGGGATTCCAGGATATTTCCTGGATCAAACCTGATTTACTGTAGGCCTATGCTTTGAGCATGCATATTTAACCTTTTTTTTAACCGATTAACACTATTCTTACATTTTATATTTTAGTCATTTAGCAGACGCTCTTATCCAGAGTGACTTACAGTTAGTGAGTGCATACATTATTATGTTGTTGTTTTTTTCATACTGGCCCCCCATGGGAATCGAACCCACAACCCTGGCGTTGCAAACGCCATGCTCTACCAACCGAGCTACATCCCTGCCGGCCATTCCCTCCCCTACCCTGGACGACGCTGGGCCAATTGTGCGCCGCCCCATGGGTCTCCCGGTCGCGGCCGGCTACGACAGAGCCTGGATTCGAACCAGGATCTCTAGTGGCACAGCTAGCACTGTGATGCAGTGCCTTAGACCACTGCGTCACTTGGGAGGTGGCGCAGTTCTTCTCCATAACTTCTTCTTGACACACACACAGTAGATGTGAGGTAAAGTACACACACACGTAGTTGGAACATTTCCTGTGTAATCAGAGGTGTTTCCTTTAGACAGCAACACCCTTTGTTCAGTGTGTGTGTGTGTGTGTGTGTGTGTGTGTGTGTGTGTGTGCGTTCATGCATTTCAGTTGTGTTTGGGTCTCACCAGCTTTTCGTTCAGCTGCATTGCAGCAGTTTAATGGACTGAATGGACTACAGTTTAATCAAAACCTATCCCATACCGCTGAAGGCTCTTATATTTCAGAGATTCACAGCCTATCAAATAGTGAAGTGGCACATCCAGCACATGAGCTGATCATCCTTCCTCAAGCAAATGCTTTACCTTGCAGTACACTGCTCACTTGGTATTCACCCAGAAATGTGAGGAGTTTCTTTAGACAGTCCAAAGCATCAATACACTATTTTAGGTTCCAAGATACCCTGGCATTTTTAAACACACACAACGGCTTCATCCCTCATCGGGAGAGTCTATATATTCTACAAGATACTATGACAGCATCAGATTTAGACTAGAGGGAGAAGACTAGAGGGAGAAGCTGTATATTCTCTCCCTCTTCCCCAGGCCAGCCATAAAGCTCCTATCCATCATAAAGTACAATGCAGAGCTATATATTTAGATGGCTCTGGTACAGTGGTGTGGTTCACCGTGTAGCAGGGCTACAGTGGGTTTATATGGCTGTAGATCTCCATCAGGAAGTCCAGCTCAGACTGAAATCGATCGGCGGTGCGGAGAGCTGATATATGAGAGGCTGCTGAGCCACATCCTGGCAACACACCCTCTTACAGCACTCACTGATGCACATATTATATACAATGTAACATACATACACACACACACACAATGCACTCATGCAGGCACACACAAACGCAGTAAACGCACACAAGTAAGGATATAGGCTTAAGACTGATCAAGATCATGTATCACTAATTCGTCCAGTATCCCGATCACAGTGCTGAAAGAGAACTACCCTAATTCCCACTCCTCCCTGCCTCTTCACCATGACTCTGCAAATTCCTCCATCTGACCGATGGGCATTGATGACAAGGTGTCATCTAAAATGTATCAGAAGGCCTTGTCCAAATGTAGCACCATGGCGAGACCCAATGTGTTCTATTAGCGTGTCAGTGCTAACAGGCTAGCCTAGGGATGGGGCGTCAGAGAGATTGAGTGACATGTCTGTAATTATACAGAGCGATTGATCCTGGACTTCCGATTAACACTGTGGCTGAGAGGAGTGTTAAGGCAGACTAAGACAGGAGTCAAATGATATTACCCACCTCGCGCCAATCGTCCAATGGGTGTGGTAGAACTGCATCTGTGCTGTGTTAGCATGAGGTTAGTGGATTTACTGTATCCCCACTCAATTCACTAAGATCACACGCACATGTGCACACACACACACACACACACAAACACCTTCCCTTTGCTCTCACACCCCCTGGTGAAATGTCATCTCAGCTCTGCTGGCCGGGCAGCAGGGTCAAGGAGTGCCAGTCATGACATCATTAGGTCACACCACTGTCTGGTGCTCCACAGGATTATTACTGAATTACCTCATTTCACACACACACACACACACACACACACACATGTAAGTATCGTGGACAACACCATCCTCATTGTCATCCTCATCAAAACACTCATAATTTAGGCTATGGTCACGCTAATTGTCCCACAGTTGACCCTATTCAAAATAATAAAAATAAATGCTGGTAGATAGTTCATACTTAGCATTGTTTTGCTGATGAAATCTCATGTCCGTCATTCCATCATGACAACAGAAACTGTAATGGGGAAGCATGATTTAGAAGACAAAACCTGACTGGTTACTCCAGCATGTTTACATAGACCTAAAGAAGAGACCATACAAATCTCTAAATGGTTCATTCATAGGGTTTGAGTAGCCATAGTCGTAGTGCTAACTGCTGGAAAGGTGCAAGTCAGATTTGCATGATGGGTTTGCATAGGAAATGTGAAGTTGAGATGCTAGCGCTACCATGAGACACGTCAGCACACTACTACACACTAACTCCTCTGACTGCAGGTGTCTGTCAAGTGACAGGTCAGTCGAAGCAAAGACATTGTAGCTTTTCTATACAAACACTGCAGACTTAAGAGAGACGAACAGACACTATTGCCCTGTATGTCTTCTTGCAGTCCATCTTTTCTCTCTCATATACACACACACACACACACACACACACACACACACACACACACACACACAGGCTCTCCTTCTCTGAAACACACATGCAAGGGCTCAGTGTAAATGTCTGAGCTGGAAGATATTCTCCCAGAACTTCCCCCACTGCTCTGAAAACAATGCCATTTCCGGACACCCCTCTCTCCCAGACTGCCTGAAAAACAAAAACAATGTTGCTTTCGGGCAATTCCACAGCAACAGAGTGACAACAGAGACTGATTTTTCACTTTAAAATGTAGGTCAAACAAAAACCAATTATTGTAAAGTTCAACAAACCATTCAACTCTATGCACAAAGACTACTTTTAACAATTTCCACAGAAAATTTAGCAAAAACACATTTATTTTAAGAACAGTGCAGATGCAAAGTTTGGTAACAGGTTGACGGTTTGTGCTGTTTGTGCCGTCAATCTGTTACCAAACCTTGTATCTGGAATGTACTTATAGTAAATGTGTTTTTGTAAAACTTTCAGTGGAAATTGTGCATAGAGTTGTATGGTTTGTTTAATTTTGCAATCATTGGTTTTTGTTTGACATACATTTTAAAGTGAAAAATCGGAGTCTCAATGTCACTCTGTTACCATGGAATTGCCCTTTGCCCTCCCGCCTCCCTCTCTCTCTCTGTCTGTCCGCCTGTCTGTCTGTACAGTCTTTGTCTCTGTCCCTGGTTAAGTACAATGAAGCACGCACAGAGAGTTCCTCTGTAACTCTGCAGTGACAGTACAAAGTAAAGTCTGCCCACAGTCCAGACAGAAAGTACCTTTGAGAGAAGTGATCTCCTGCTGAATGGACCTGTGGCTGTCCATTCTGACTCTCTGGACTCCTGTTGATGGTTGATGACAGTTCTCTGTGATGTTGATGACAGTGATGATGTTGATGCCAGCTCCTTCTGTGTACCTCTGCCTCAAGTTGACTTTGCAAGTGTCTGTGAGTCCTGGCTACTCCTCTGCAGGCTTAGGAACTGCCTAATTTCTGTCTCCCTCTTCTCGCTCTCTTTCTCTGTAGTGCTGCTTACCGGGAGAGGCTGCTGTGTTTGGGTCCCTCTCAAATACACACACACACACACACACACACACAGTGTGTACAGGAATATTCACTGTGGGAAGCCCCTCCCTTCTTCCCTCCTCCTTTTCACTGAGGGCTGTGACTCTGCAAATCACTGCACAGCATAGTCATCTCATTCACCATGACTCACCCAATGGTTGCAGGGCACTGGCATCCGCTTCATTATAGCTCAACCAATCACAGTGTATCTCTGCCATTCAGACTCATTAGTGTAACAAGTAGAGTTTGAGTGATGGTGTGTTTTAAAATAGAGATGGCGGCAAAGAGAGAGCTAGAGAGAGAGAAAGAGAGAGAGGGGGGAGGGGGGAGGGGGGAGAGGGGGAAAGGGGAAGGATAGAGTAATGGACATACAGAGAGATGGTGGGAAGGATGGAAAGTGAAGCTGGGGAGGAATCAAATCCCTGTGCCACACCCAGTTCCGAACCAGACAGACCAGAAATCCCAAGTCATGTGGAAATGGAAGATAAAACTAAGGAAGGAAGATCACTTATCAACACACATAAATATATAGGCTAGATGCCATCTCACACACCCGTATAAGAGCTGTTGTCTACACAATCCCCGGTCAGGCTTGAGGGAATAGTGGGAGTATACGCCAACAGTAACCCACTCTAAATCTGGGCTGTGATTGGAGATGACAACCTTCTCTTTCAGTGTTCATCTGTGCTAAACCACAACAGGGTGAATAGGTACAATCAGGACCAGTCCCATTAATAAAACCTAATTCACCTGCAGCAGCACAGGTCTACTGTGTCAAACCTGGTGGTATTATATTTCAAATAGTCAGGCACTGCTTGACATCTGCATTATAAAAACATGATGACTGCAGAACTTTTGACCCAGTAAAAGTAATTGAATTAAGACCACATCAACATTACTTTACTTCCACATCTGCTCTAATTCATACAATAACTGTCCACAGTAGCAACTAACCAATGCTCATATATCACAGTTTAGCTGCTGATTTGACATTTAAATGCCACTGAAAAACTGCCAGTCTTTGGACTGTGTCAAATGTTCCAGTTGCGGTCCATGTTCAATTTCAACATAACCCACCCTATCCCATCTTTAGAGTCCCCTGGGTTCCTTCAATATTACACAGAGCCCCCTGGCTACACTGAGGACAGAGAGGCACACATTCTGAGCATATTTCCCAGCAACCTCTGCTCCACTCTCATGGACAGAGACAACTCTCCCTAAAACCACACATGAGATCCTCATGTAAATGATCGACTATGGGCAATTCCATGGTAACAGAATGATGCTGAGACTCACTTTAAAATGTATGCCAGACAAAAACAAACTATACAATTCTATGCACAAGGACTACTTTCAGAAATGTCCACTGAACATTTTACAAAAAGTACTTGAAGAACAGTGCAGATGTAAAGTTCCATAACAGAATGACGGTAAAATCTCCCTCATTTTTGTATGTTACGAAGTTTTCCAAAATATCTGTTAAATATTACATTTTAGTCATTTAGCAGACGCTCTTATCCAGAGCGACTTACAGTTAGTGAGTGCATACATTTTCATACTGGCCCCCCGTGGGAAACGAACCCACAACCCTGGCGTTGCAAGCGCCATGCTCTACCAACTGAGCTACACGGGGCTATATCTACTCTGAATTAAGATTCAAAGATGTCTGCAAAAATAATGGGGGTGTCAGCTATGATATGACACCTTGAGTTCGAAAGAAATATAATTTTGGTTATCGAACTACAGTAAGTGAAGTGGATTAACAATTGATTGTTCGGATATTATTCTACATATGAACTATTATTCGAATGAGCTCCCCACCCCCAAACAAGACCAAATGTGGTTGGTACGGACCGGAACGAATCTGAACCAATCATAGACGTCTATGTTACACAAGTTTAGACATCACAGTACAGCACAATAGAGTACAGTACAGTAAATTACACTGTACTCTACTGAACTAAACTACAGTACTGTACTGACCTATACTCTACTCAACTATTCAGTAAGAGCCGGAAGAGGTGACATTAACTGTACAGGAGAGAGAAAAGAGTAAGAGACAAAAGAGAGAGAGAGAGAGCGAGAGAGAGAGAGAGAGTCCAGACTTTTCACAATTATGAGCTGAACATAACAGTATGCCAGTGCAAGGACAGTAGCAGGTGACCCAACTCTGGTTTGTGACTACTATCATTTCCTATTTTAGCCAATTCAATTGCAGTCATTCTGTTACAGATTTATGGGTCATTCTGTTATGGATTTCGTAACAGAATGACACGTTTTAATCACTTAATAAAAACAGTAATTATTAGGTCTACCTTTATTTGTTATAGTATTTTCATATTTTTATCCCTCATGAGGAGGGGGGATAATGAAAGTTTACAAGAAGTATCTTAAAGATACAGTATGTGGCTTTTTGTGACAGAATTTCAAGACACTAGGAAATAGGCAAATAATTTCAGCAAAATTATATATAAATGTTGATATTAGTTCGCAAGGGACCTAACTTCAACATTATGGTGTTTTGATGTATTTCTAATACTTTTGAATACTTTTCTAGTAGATGTTTTCTAAGACCCCTTTTCCATCTGTTTGACCAGAAATCAAAGCCTTTGCTTATTCCTAATTCTATGATGGAAAATGGTTGAAAAATGTATATAGGCCTTCAAAACAATTAAAAATGAATAGACTCGGCTTTCTTTTGACACCAAATTTGATGTGCTCCTAAGAACTTCACAAGTTGGTGCTCATGGGTCCTTTTACATGGAAATGACCCTATATTCTGAAGCATCTGTCTGATTCAGAGTACACAACCCTGTGCCAGTCTTTCTGTAATGAATGGTGCTATTATTTGAGTCACTATCAATATCACTTTCTCTCTCTCTCATATAATAAAGGAGGGAGGGGGGGGGGGCGGAAACGAGTGACATATTGTTGGCAGCAAAGGAACTGGTAGGCTAGCTATTCTGTAATGTCAAGGAGAAACACATACACAAAACAGTGCATGTGCATGGCTCAGGTCCCTGACTATTTCCTTACGGATGTGTTCCCTGCTATCCCAGCATTCCACAGCACCAGAGAGACTAAACAGCTAACGACAGACACAGAGAGATGGCACAGCTGTGTATGGGGTGACTGTTGTTTGGATTGGCTCACACCAGCATCCCTTTGGACCTGTGCCTCCCTCTCTTCCTGTACCTCCCGCTTTGTCAGTGTGACAGGTTGAATGAAGACGAACCAGCCTGGAACCAACAGAAGACAATGAGCAAGAACGGTAATGAATTAGATGTGACAATAGCAACAACACTCCCCAATGCCTTCTGGATGGGTGAGCTGGCTAACAGAGAAGTGGATCCAGATTAAAACTGGACTGCTCACATGTCACTCACAGGTGCAACAGGATAGAAGGTGTGGAGAGATGAATACGTCTGGCCAATATAATTTGTGGTATTGAATTCATGTGATTTAATGCGCAATGCATTTTTCCACACCGGACACATAGGAGTGCCTCATTGTTCATCATGAGAATCTCTACAGCATGTGATAATGAGTTTGAGAAGAGAGTGGCAGAGATATACTGTACTCCCTCTACTCTACCCAACTGATGTCATGCTAGTGATGATGAGAACACATCAGGGGGAGTCCCTAGTTCTTATCCAATAAGCACTATAGATAAACCACTGATACTTGTAGCTGGAGTTTTAAGGATAAGGATATGTCAAAGCAACATTCCACCCATGTGCGTGTTTGAATAAGCCTAATACCCCATTGAATGTATTTGTTTTCACACAGTAAGCATTGTCTCCTAGATTAAATATAGCGAAATGTGCATCCTAATGAATGACTATGAAAAACGATGTTTTGTCTTCCTGAATAGAGACCAGATTGAGCCCATAAGTCTATTTATTAGCATGCTTGATTAGTGTGTTTACTGTTTGTGTTCGGTCATTACCTTATTTCGGTTGTGTGCTTGAATAAGCACTGAGAAAATTCAAACAGGGCTGCAGGCTATGTATTCAATCAGACCTAATGCCTTTAATTGTAAAAATGAATTTCTGGTTTGGCGGCATGAATGGAAACCGAATTCATCCCATGCTGTTCTAACGGCAGCCTACTGTATGAGTCAGCAAACGTCTGAAGTTTGGCCAGAGGGCGGTTTAATGGTAGTTCTCAGACATACTTCACCAGCATCACTGCATGTTTGAGTGAGCCTTCGTGACTGACTGAGATTTAGATACAGCAGACCTGGGTTCACATAGCATTTGTCATCTTTCAAATACTTCAGCTGTGATTGATTGAACTTGATAGTCCCAAAAGTGCAAACCCTGCCCATCTGGGACTCCAGCAAGGATCAAGCACACGTTCAAAGCATTTGAAAGATTTCAAATGCTATTTAAAAACAAGTCTGAGCTACAGTAAGGATGGGTGTATTCGAGATAAACAATTGTGACCACAAGGTTTTTTTGAAGGGATTGTTCCAGTAATAGTAACATTGGTCAAATATGGTCAAGGATACAGAGATGGTACTTTGTATCATTAGCAGTAGCAGGCATTTGTTACTGACAAAAGAGCCTCAGTGGAATGAAGTTATGAGGCAGAGGCCTTTTGTCGTGATAGTAGGGCCTGTGTTGGAGCTATGTGCTTGTCTGCAGTTTATATGCAGAGTGCAGACTTATGGGGTGAACATGTCAATCCACACAGCCGTTTATTAGTGGTCCAGGCTTACAAACTGTTAACGCCTGCGAAAAGAAGCCCCTTTCCCTCTCCCAGTGATGTCTCTATTGCTCCATGCATCTCTTTAAGCACTGGTTTTCACACGTAGCTTAAGTCGAGATATTACTGGCTTTCTGTGGGGGGTTAGGGGGAAGAGCAGGACTCTGTACATTTGCAGAGGGAGGAAAAGTATTGTAGATTTTGTGCTAGCATGTGGATTGAATGTGGGATGTAGGATAGAACTCTTTCCAGCGCTCTCTTTCTTTCAATCTACAACAGAAAGACTGTGTGGGATAGCGTAGCACCAGGTATCGAAGTGGACACTCCCTCACAGTCCTGCCCATTAAGAGCCCTCATCATTTCAGAGCCCTCACTATTTCAAAGCCCTGTCCATTTTAAACCCGTCCTTTTTAGAGCCCTGTCTAGTTCAGAGCCCTGTCCATTCTAGAGACCTGTCCCTTTTAAAGTCCTGTCCATTTCAGAGCCCTATCCTTTCACCCGACTGTGGGGGCCATGAATGTGTTTGCGGACCCTGGCCAGTTTACGCCGGTAGCCTCGCTGTGAACATCCAGACAAAACATTCCATCTCCCTGAGGTCACACAGCCACACAAATCTCCAGTCCAATGTAACAGCTTAGAGCGCCGGGCAGCGGCCAGGCCGGACAGCTTTCCCCCAGCACTGAGAGAAAAGCTTTGCACAGAGACAGTATCTGGTGATAAAACTGTTAGTCAATGGACGGGCTAAGGCCAAACACAACAGGTCCCAGTCTATGGATCACACACTACAAAAGAGGACACACACTCACACACACTTACCAAATATCCCTGTGAAACATCACTCACCGTCTACTTCATTAAAGTGATCCTCAGCACAAGTCACTGCTGATGATGGTAATTGAGGACCTCTTGCAGGTGCACTTGAATAATCTAGAGGCTAAATACCCCACATAGAGTGATAGACACACACGGCTGCATAAAATGCACACACACACACACACACACACGAGATATAATCCCCTGTAAGAGTGTGCTGAGAGGGCAGGGTGCTTAGGCACACATTCTCCCTGACACACCTCCACCATTGTTCCATGCTACTAAAGGCTTTCCAATACAGGATCATACTGCCTTATCTCTCACCTCACCGGATTTTCACTTCTTAAGATAAGAATAAGATAAATGTTAACATACTGTAAGAGAACCCAGAGCTTCAACCATACGCCCTCAGGAGGATATTGCTGAATACACTTCCGAAAAGCCAAATCATCCACGCAATAATTGGAGTTTATCAACTTCCATAAGTTCCATTCAATATTCCAAAGTCTCTAATAAGAACTGAACATGTATTTCAAACAACTGTTACTTAAGTAATTATTTATACCATGAAATGTTATTGACATTACAATCTTGATGCAGAGTTCTGTCTATAAACTGACCAATACATTATAATGTGTGGTGAGAGAATGAGTGGGTACTGTCACTGTGGATCTGCTTCCCTATGTCTGCTTGCCTATGTTGACAGGCATACAGCGTGCAGCTGCTCTAACTCTGCCCAGGGAGTTGGTTTCCGACTCAAAAGGCTGGGCGGCTGGCGGGGTGGCGTGCGTTGGCCTGGTGCAGGAATGCTGGGAATGGGGCTGGAGGGTATTGGAGCACATAAAATGATGACTGCAGCCAGGTTTCCTCTATGTACCGTTCCTGACCAGGGAAGTCAAGGTCAGAGGGCAGGAGCTGGACCAAGAGCCCCGCTGGACACTGGAGAGATGCTGTCATCTCAGTAGCTTTATTTAGACCTGCTGTAACCCCCAGCTGAAGGCAGACCTAATTATGTGTGTTTGAGATCATCGAAACATGCATGTCCTGCTGTAAAAATCCATGTTCAAATTCCAACTTAATTCAAAAATAGAGTATTCATTGCATTATTTGAAAGTTTATAATCACAGTACTCATTTGCTGTCCCTGTTCATTACTTGGCTATAGTATTCCAGAAGTACTTTTTATCCAATGCCTGACACAATTTGCTCTTTCAAATAAGTGAACAGTGGATCCAAGAGTTTTTAGATGTTATGTGGACTATGTTCCACTAGGGGCTGTGCTTACACCGTACAGCCAAACTATCACCAACTCTCTGAGTAGGACTCTCAGTGGGAAAAGGGTGCAAAGACAACTATTTGTTTTCTAGGAAACAGTTAGTTAAATTACAGGAAACAAGACAGCAATTACTGTCAAGACAGCAAGAAAATGCTATTTTGGTTTGTTAAAGAAAATGAGTCACAAACAGATCGAATCACAATCACATATTATGTGCTTGGGCATGGGGGAAATAGGGTAGTTTTAACATATTTCTTACATAAAACGTATATGAAACAGCATATTTATTATGGATAATACCCTCAGTAATATGCATTTTCAATAGGCTTGATATATTTCCTAGATCGATAGAAAACTGCTTAGTCAGCATGTTGTAGTTTCACAGGGAGGATAGCAGGTCGCCATGGGAGTAAACTGGATGCTCACATACGGCTCAAAATGTTGCGCTTGCCAAGGGGCTTTCTCCCCTTGGGGGTAGAGAGAGAGAGTGCGTCGCTTCTCGCTTGCCCAGATATCGTTGCAGCGAATCAGCATGAACAGACAGCCGTTTCAGGGCTGAACATCAGGCACACCGTGACAGGGCTTTACTGTCATCTTACACAAGTCTAATCATCTAAACAAACTGCTGAGTTGAAGCCAACCACACAGCTGATCAATAAAATAGCACTGAGAGGAAGACTGTAAGAGCCCCTCTCTCTCCCCCCTGTGTCCCTCTCTCTCCCCCCTGTGTCCCTCTCTCTCCCCCGTGTCTCTCTCTCTCTCCCCCTCTCTTTCTGTGTTTTCCTCCCTCTCGTACTCTCCCCTCCCCATCTCTCCCTCCCTCTCTCTCTGTAAATGCCGGGTATATGTAATGATGCGAGGAGTCGTTGATTGAAGGCGCCGGCTTGGCTACTTTGTGTTCCCCAGGAGCCTGGCCAGACTCATCCAAGATGTCTGTCTCTGCCTGGACCTGGGTACTGTTGTATTGATTCCGTTGCAGGAGCCTCAGCATCTCCAGAATAAACATACATCTCTCTCCTTTCCTCTAACTGCTGCCTCATAAGGACTACATCCAGCAGGCCCTGGGGGAATCTATCATCTGCAACCAAAACAGGTACAATACATTAAGATTACCACAGCTTTACTAGCTTGGTAAAACCAGACTGAATGCTGTGCTCAACTAGTGAGAGCTGCATTCAGTCTGGTTTAACCAGGCTAACAACTTACTCAAGGACTCCTTTCCTTTATGTGACATCTGGAACTGTCATAGCTAGAATTTCACACATAATCCATTCACATACAATACAATGCATTAGGATTATGCTTTATCGCACAACAATTCAGGTCAAGTACTATCACTTAAGCAAACACAGAAACAAGCACTTAAAAAGAAACACAAATCACCCACACAGACATGTACACTAGCGGTGACAAAACAAATAGCTGTCATGGCATATCCATGTCCACAAACCCTGTCCTTGAGCTACAGATTCCTAACATGACAATAAAAGTGTAGAGTGAAGATGTCAGCCAGAGGACATACACTGAGTGTACAAAACATTAAGAACACCTTCCTAATATTGAGTTGCACCCCCCCTTTTGCCCTCAGAACAGCCTCAATTTGTCAGGGCATGGACTCTACAAGGTGTTGAAAGCATTCCACAGGGATGCTGGCCCATGTTGACTCCAATGTTTCCCACAGTTGTGTCAAGTTGGCTGGATGGGTGGTGGACCATTCTTGATTCACACGGGAAACTATTAAGCGTGAAAAACCCAGCAGCGTTGCAGTTCTTGACGCACTTACCTCGTTCAAAGGGACTTAAATCTTTTGTCTTGCCCATTCACCCTCTGAATGGCACACATACACAATCCATGTCTCAATTGTCTCAAGGCTTAAAAATCCTTCTTTAACCGGTCTCCTCCCCTTCATCTACACTGATTGAAGTGGATTTAACAAGTGACATCAATTAGGGATCAAAGCTTTCACCTGGATTCACCTGGTCCGTTTATGTCATGGAAAGAGAATGTGATGTTCTTAATGTTTTGTACACTCAGTGCATAGCATACTTACATTGTCCTACCAAGAGTTGCTGAATATCTTTTCATATTTGATTCTTCACGCTGCCTTTGTGAGCACTGATAAGAGAGCTCAGATAGGACCTTTCTTTGCTACTGTTGAGAAATGCTTAAAAACACTGAGCGACCTTGACCCCAGTTTGCTCTCACTGATTAAAATGTCTAAAGGAGGGGAAGAGGGGAGAGTACCCTTTCCTTCTCTGGAAGCCCCACAATCCTTTGTTTTTGTGACACAACACTGCTCTGTGCCAAAGTGAGGCTACAACAGGAAGCCCAGAATTAGCTGTGCTATTAGCGCTTTGATATGAAAATAAAAACAATCTGTTTTCCAGTGTGGCCATTCTTCCCCACAGGAGAAGGGTTACGCCCTCCTGGGCTAGAGCGGTTAGAGACCAACGTTACATTTTATTTAACCTTTATTTCTACAGGGAGTCATACTGAGACTCAGGCCTCTTTTCCAAATGAGAATACCCCCCCAAAAGATTTGTCATACAAAATGCAATCAAACAGTCACCACAACAGTTTCCTCACATTCAGGCGCCGAGACCTTGTTCACACATCTGATAGAGAAGTTGGTATTCCTTATCTATACAAGAAGTTTGGGTAACGGCAACTTCTGGTAAAAATTCTGATAAAAGGGTTGCAAAATGACGTACATTTTCAAAGTTCCCAGAAATCACTGTTGGAGGATTCCCAGTTTGGATAATTATTTTGGGGAAGTTTCTGAAGTTTTTAAGCCTATAAGATCTTTGGTCAAGTTTTCTTTTATGTTACAGTGCGGGCACTCAGTGTTTTGTTTGGTATTGTTGAGGCTGGGGAATAATGGCTTGCTAGGTATTTGTCTCTGCCACCAGGCATCACTTCTCAAAAGTCTTTAGAGTGTCAATGTGCGGCAAACCAAGCAGCCTGCTAACAGAGGAGAATGTAGCAAGTGATACCTCAAGGGCAGTCTGTATTAACCCAGGGTTTTGTACGTGTGAGTGTGTGTGTGTTCGTGTGTGCTCACGTGCATGCATGCGTGAACACATTCTTGAGTCGGTGTGTGCGTGTGTGTGGCAGCTGTGCAGGATGACCTGCTGGGGCATTCCCGGGCCTCGTGGTGACTCTGTCACGCCGGCTCGAGTTGCGCAGCGTTTCGGTAAGCAGCAATGTGCTAGAGAATGACATGGCAGACCACTAACACACACACACAGATCGATCTTAATCTCTTCCACACGGAAAGCACCCTCATCTCTCACTGATTGCTCACAGTATCACTAATAAACATATGATCTTATAGGGATTTGTTCGAGCGCTGTTACTCACTTGAAGAATGCTCAACTGTTTCAAGTCTATTTCGATCCATACCCTCTCTCTGGAGAGGAAACACTTTCCATCAGCCAATTTCTCCTCTCAATAAGAAGGACCATCTTCAATTTGAATATAAATAAAAGTGCTATCAAACAGAGCTTGTTCTCTCATACAGTCCTCCTTCACAGAGCAGACAGACAGACACTTCCATTTAAACTCATTACAGCATACGCACAGCCTCCACATCAGAGAAGAGGTTCAATTAGGCCCATGGAAAATAACACACTGTGGCTATTCACACTAAATCCATTCCATCCTAATACCCTTTATCTTCTATGCATGCTGTGCTATGTGTGTGTGTGCGTGCGCGTCTGAGTTTGTGTGTGTGTGTGTGTGTGTGTGTGTTTTAGGACTCTTACTAGTTGAGGTATTGAAAGCTTGACGGATAAGTGGCTTACGAAACTGAACTCCACTTTCTTCTACAAACTTGTGCACTAATTGACACTTCCCTAGCATGTTGCAACACACATTAACATACATGTCAATGTTCAAACACACACATACCTATTACTCCTTTCAGACACACACACACACACACACACACACACACACACACACACACACACACACATACACACACACACACACACACACCATCCTCACTATGGTTATAATGAGCATGTGAGAATGGAGGGTTGGGAAATGAGAATGAGGGGGAGAGAAGATTCTCAGAGCACTGACTGGAGATGACTCAGAATGCCGCTTAAACGGCCCATTCCTTCCATGTCCCAGCCCCCGGTGAGTGTGCCTGCGTGAGTGTGAGTGCATGTGTATGTGGTTGCATGCATCTGTGTGTGTGCGCGCATCTGCAGGAGCAATAAGATTACTCCCATGTGTTTCAATTGCTTACTGATGCCTTGGGGCAGCGGTCCCAGACACATACTGCAGTAAATAAAGTGCCAGAGCCTATCCCTAGTAGCCCTAGACAGAGGCAGAGGAACAGCGAGATGGAGGAAGAAAGAGAGAGCCATTGTGTCAAACACAGTCCAGGTGCAAACAGTGTTTTCCACATAATTCCCAACCACAGTTGAATGAAAGTCATGTGTCTCCATAAAAAGCTAAAAGGAACCCTTGCAAAAATGATGCAGTGACTCCTGCTTTTACGCAGCCCTCCTGCATATAATCGACCCATGAGGTTGAAACTAAAGCAGGGGCGAAGGAGATCTGAAAGGTTTTCCGGTACGCTGAGCTGTCACTCCATCAAACGCTGACACCTTTCACTCAACTAAGCTGTCAATCATGCTGCTTTCGAACAAAGCTGGCTGAGAAACATCAAACAAGATGTCACTTCATGTAGGATGAGGAGAAGAGATGAGGATGCGAATGGGACGGCTCAGCATTTCACCAACTTTATCAGCAGACTGCAAATCGGTCTGTTCAGCATGTTCAGTCTCAGATGGAGTGTGTGTGTGTGTACATTACACTCCCTCATGTGTAATGTTTGACAACATTGTTAAAAACGGAGTTTAAACAGACACATTACGTGTGAGGGAGTGCTCACACACACAGACACAGAGCAGACTTTACAGTTGAAAAGAGCCATTTGATGAATAAGCCCATATGTGATTCTGCACTTGCTGTAATCAAAGCAAACAGAACAGTAGCTTCTGCACAACTATGCCTCTCTGACAGGAAACGGACAGTAAATAATTGGGAAGCCTCGCAGCGGACCCTCCAAAGTCCATATAAGGCCAGAGGAATCTCTGCAATGCATCTATTATCATACTTCCTGGCCGCTCATGGCTAGACTGGCCATGATGTGAAACATGTAAATGTAGCCATGACTGGCCAGGAGGGATTCCAGCTTCTGTCAAATTAAAGTCAAAAGTTGACATTTTTAGCATTTTAAATAACCCTAACCCTTTTCCTAACCTTAACCTAATTATCCTAACCTGCTACGTTAATTATCCTAAGCTGCTGCGTAAGTTCTCCTAACCTGCTACGAAAAGTCAAATCTGACGTTAATTTGACAAAAGCTGGATCCCTTCTAGCCATGACCCTTCTGGCCCTGAAGTGACCTCTGACCTGAGCTGTGTGTCAGTGCTGATCTATCCCAGGCTGCTGCCACCGGCCCTAAGAACGCTGACATGACAGGAATACAGAAACACAGAGGCCGGGAAAAGACCCGGAATAACCCGCCGTCTTTCCCTCAGCATGGTTCTGACACCGCTCAGAGTTAAGTCAGACAGAACAAAGCACTCTCTTTTCTCTCCCACTCATACTTTCCCTATATCTCTCTCCCGCTCTCGCTCTCCCCCTCTCTTTCTGTAACTAACACTCTCCCTCGCTCGCTCTTTTTTCACTCTCACACTCTCTGAGCCCGCTGCAATTCTGCTGCAACGATTTCACAGACCTACTGTACAGAAAAGTTCCATTACTGAGATTTTCCTTATAAATCTTTGCTACAGAAAACTGCCAGCTTTAGCTCTTTGAAAGGGAACTTTTTGGCAGCTACTCGATTAAGGAAAATGTCCTTATAATGTCACAGATTTCACACAGCAGACAGCACACACACTTAGATTTTCTACCTAGGCACAATTTTTCATGACTTCATGTAGCATTTGTGCCTGGTTGACCTCTGCGTGAGTGTGCATGAATGTGCACGTGTGTGATTCACAGAGCTACAGCCATAGGATCCACAGTAGGACAATGCTGCAGTGGGTTAGGGGCAATTTACTAGTAGACACATGCACTGAGGGTACTACTGAAATATCACAGGTATGTTGTCAAAGCTGTCATCAAGGCAAAGGGTGGCTATTTTAAAAATCTCAAATATAAAATATATTTTGATTTGTTTAACACTTTTTTGGTTACTACATGATTCCATATGTGTGATTTCATAGTTTTGATGTCTTCACTATTATTCTACAATGTAAAAAATAAAGAAAAACCCTTGAATGAGTAGGTGTGTCCAAACTTTTGAATGGTAGTGTGTATATATATATATATATATATATATATATACACACACACACACACACACACACACACACACACACACACATACATATACACAATCACTCACTGCTTTAAACAGACAAATTCACTACACTTGCACACTATACAGCTAGAATAGACACCACTGGTTTTAAATAGTTTGTTCATTCATAAAGCTGGGTGACTGACCACTTCCCAAAGGACTTATAGTACCTCACACAATACTAAATATAACTTAAGTCAGCCACTGATATATTCTTGATTGATCAAGTTCGGCTTGTCAAGACTCACCAGTCTTTTCTTGTGGGTGTACCCCTCAGTTTCTACAACCTGAAACCTTTGTCTAAAATAACATTCTTTGAATCCTTTTTTTAAAGTAGCATGAGAAATTATTCCATCTTTCCGTAACATAATCAAATCTACACCATTCCGACAAAATCCTTATCACAGCCCCAGCAGCTGTATCTCTAAATCAGAGCCTCAACTAGATTATTAACTATAGTCCATACATTTATTTGTTTAATACCCCAGAATAAGATGGTACAATCAAAGTCTGCCCCTGGGCCAAAAATAAATGTTTAATTGGCCGGCCGAACAAGGCTGAGGCTATATTTGGGGGTTATTTTAAGCCCCCGCGGGGCGTAAGAGGGCGCCATGGAAGTTGGCGGTGGGAGAGAGCGTGGATGCCAAAGGTAGTCCGCCCGTCCACTCGGCACGTCCATCCAGACCGGGGCAATCCCCCTCACCGGCGGCCCAGTGACGACCCGCCCACATCACCTGCTGTCAGAAATTGCATTAGAGGACCCTGGGAAGACAGCCAGCCAGCTAGCCTGCCTGCCTCCCTCCCTCCCTCCCTCTGCCATGCTGGGACAATGACACATCACAAGAGAATGAAATAGGCAGAACACAGGCTGACTAACTCCTAAAGGAGGCATATGTTCTATATACAAACTCTGACGAATGTAAGACAGTGTCATGTTGTCTCCCGATCTGAAAATGAACCAAAGAGCAATGTTTGACAAACTCCTACAGAGGGATACGTCTTACATAAACACTGACAAACGTATGACAGTATTGTTATCCATTAATGTTGTCCGTCTTCCTGATATGACAATGGATTAAAGAACACAGGCTGAGTAACTCCTAGAGAGGAACACATTCTATTTAATGTACAGACTGTGATGAATGTAAGACCGTAGTGTCGTGAGAATTCTCAAATAGTTGTTTCATCACCCAGGGGGATACGTCTTCTACCGTATATAAACTCTGACTAACGCAATGGAGTATCAGTACAAAGTACCAGAGCAACGACTTATTACTATATTCAGATATATTTATCTCTTCTCACATAATATGCATCACCGACTTTCTTCTCTCATTGAATATAATAATTTCTCAATCGTCGGCTGACAACTCCACCCCAGATTTCGAGCGCAGTCATTCAAGTGTTCCGTAATCCAACACTTCTATGGCAACTGCTCCTACTTCTAACAGTGAGGCAAGAAGCACGCTACAGCTGAAAACTAAATGGGGGATCCTCTGGTGAGTGGTGAGTGTGGACAATGAAATGAAATCTCCCAGTGAAACTCCAATACTGTCACATAGCGGAAGAACAACCAGACCCGTGAACTGCGAGCCACCTAGCGACGTTTACAGACTAAATACTTTCTATTAATTGGACATCAGTAGGTACACTGAAATACACACATCCTACTATATACAGAAGAGATACACAGAGAAGAACAAGAACAAGAGTTGAAGGCAAGGGTGTTTACAATAAGTCTGATGAGTCATGGCCTTAGATTCACCTGTGCATGGTAGCGTGGAAATAACACTGACATCACTGAAAATAACACAGGTTCACAGACAAACTATTAACTCAAGCAACAATCAGACACACTGAAGAGAAAGGAAGGAGAGAGAGGTGAGAGCCGAGAGACGGAGAATGAGACATACTGGGAGAGATGGAGAGAGACAGAGAGAGAAAGAGAGATAGAGGTGAGAGAGACGGAGATACTGGGAGGGATGACGAGAGACACAGAGAGAGAGAGAGAGAGAGAGAGAGAGAGAGAGAGACAGAGAGAGACAGAGACAGACAGAGAGAGACAGAGAGACAGAGAGAGACAGAGAGAGACAGAGAGAGACAGAGAGAGACAGAGAGAGACAGAGACTGGGAGGGATGGAGAGCGAGAGAGAGCGAGAAAGAGACAGACAGAGAGAGATACAAAGACGGATGGAGAGAGAGTGAGAGAGGGGGCTGAGACAGAGAGAGACTGGGAGAGATGGAGAGAGACAGATGAGCAGCTCATTGCCTCCCTGACTTCTGTGCCTTAATAAGGACGAGGAGAGCAGAGCAGGACAGTCTGCCAGTTTTACGTTCCTTTCCTGTAGGACAGAGACTGTGAATACAGAACACAGAGGAACGTCTCAAATATAAACACCTGCCTGGCTGCCACCGTTCTTGGCCATGCGTCCCATAACCCCCCTAAAACACACACACACACACACACACACACACAGTGAACTAAGCTTGAAATAAACAAAACACACGTGTATGCATGCGCCCATACACACACACGCCCATATAGTGCACAAACAGAACGTACAGATCCACCCTTAAACAGCGAAATTGATTCAGCACATGGGCTCATTCTCCAGATTCTCTCTGAGACAAAAAAACTGGGGCGATATTTATAGAAGAGCTCTCGGTTTCCTGAAGCAAGGATCAGCTGGAAGGACTACGTACTAGGGGAAAGCAGAATGGGGATACGTAAAGGGGAGCAGAATGTAGGGAGAAGGAGAGAGAAGGAACACCAGGATGAGAAAGATGGAGGGAGTTAGAGCTTTGGATGTATAGAACAGTAAGGGAATAAGGGATGACATGGAGAGAGACGGGGATATGGAGAGGAGGAGTTATGGGTACAAAGACACACTAATACAGATGTGAAATAGCAATGGAGGGGTTTCGGGGCGTGGATGGGGTTATTTGTGGATGAGGATAGTGGATGAGGCCTGATCGTCAATGGATGAAGTATGATAGTCTATGATTGAGGTAGTGCATAATCACCTGTGCATCCCCAACCCACTATCTTCTGACTGTGGGCTCAATTCAATCAAGTCCACATTACAGTATGCATTTACACATTAGCTATTTTCCTCCACGGTGATATAAAATCACAGACTAGTCTTGGGTACTGTATAAAGCCCTATACAAACTACCAGGTAGACTCCCCTCACAGGTATGCCTTCACTTTTCAGATGTGTGGACGCAGGGTGACATTTCTAAACAAAGACTGTTCATTGAAATCCAGCCTATATACAATATGAACATCATGAACCAAAAGAAGATATTGATACTAACACCAGTGGATGTGACAGACTATGAACAACAGAATATTAATCAGTTAGACAGAAGATGCGGTCAAGGAGGGAGAAGAGGAACATTCTTTCCCAGGAACATTAGCCAAAGGATAAGTAGCTCAAAAGAGACAATTAAGGAGAAAATGTATATAATTGAGGTAGATTACACATAATGTGATAATATGCTCCGGTATATTGATGGACAGTATACTTCATTGTAGAGAAGCAACATCTGTCCACGTCCCATACACTGTAGCTGGACAAAAGATAACACAGTCAGATGAGCACTTACAGTACATGTAAGCCCCCCTCCTCTCCATTTCATTAAGGTCAAAGGTTAGAATGGTAGACCCAGTTGGCTATGGTCACATATCAAAGTAAAGCAGTGGAGTAAATCCACAGTGAACTTTGACAACCTCCACAGAGAGAGAGACCGGCAGAGTGACAGCAAACATGTGATCCAATCAATACATCACTCAGCACTCTGGAGGAGCAGCGTGTGGCTGGCTGGCTGCACTCCCTGTTGCACACACACACACAAACATAAGGACATAGAGAGAGAGAGAGACACACACACACACACACACACACACACACACACACAATGGTGTAGAACATGCAGAAAGACAGATGAAGGTACACAGGCTCATACATGTGCTGTTAACACACCTCCTCAGTCACACACTCACTCACTCACTCACTCGATCCTGTCATCACTGGCAGTAGCAGCAGTCACCCCTCTATGTGAGTGTGTGGGCCCTAGCTGGCATGTACCTTTGTACTTCTCCCTGACGTTCTCGTATGCCTGGATGAAGTCCTGCTCCTCTGCGTTGGGGGGCAGGCAGGCGGGTTCATACATGGCCATGGCCGGCGCTGTCTGTCAATGGGGTCACCCTCTTCTCCTCTTTTTGTTGTCCTCCTCTTCCTTCTTCTTTTGAGGTCAGTGGCTCCCTCTCTCTCTTTCCCTGTTAGTGACAACCTCTGCTGTCTGTCTGTCCTCTCTGTAGTTCTCCCAGTAGTGTATGAGCTCTCCACAGCTCTCAACTTCATTCCAGTGGCCAGCACCCAGCCCCACCCCCCTCCCGTAGCAGATAAATACTCAATATGAATGCCAGGCCCCTCCTCTTAAAGACACATGGCAGGGGAAGCACACAGAGAGAGAGTGTGAGAGAGCAGCATTGGGCATACCTGCAGGACTTGTCAGGCAGGCACACCATTAAACTATAGCACAGTAGTAAAGCACCACAAGGGTTTAGCATATACTTTCCAAACAAAACTCACCCACACCCTATATCAACTCCTCCACAAGCAAGATACACACAAACAAGCTGCTACCGCATTTCTACTGCTGGCCCAATTCCCATCTGACTTGGTGTTAAAAAAGGAAGAAAACATTCTCATTATTAGATGCAAGACCCAAACACAAACAGTTTGGTAGAAAAAGAAACTACTCGAATGTAGAGTATTTGCAATCCTAATCACAGAAACCAAATAAAAGCAACTAAATCTAATGATCAAGGATATTTTTCCCTCCTTTCCCCAGATTATGCCAACGCGCTATGCTGTTGCTGCCTAGCTGTCGTGTCCGGGTCATTCAACAGGCAGTGGAAGTAAATGTTTTGCCTCTCAATTGATGAATACGTTTAAAAACGAGTTACAGTGCAGATATGCCCTTGACATCCTTGACATGCATTAACAACACTAGAAGCGCTAAAGTAGTCATTTTGACTGCTCATGATTTTCATTTGTATTATTACTCTGCCATTGTTAAAGTCATGCCCCCCTCTGTCCTTGACTTTTCCTAAATACTGTACGTCTATATAACACACTGTCGGTGTTAGAATCTTAATATCACAAACAGAACTGGAGTTATAACCAGTTTTAGGAGGGCATGAAATGGATGAGTTGATGAGCGAGGGGAAGCAAACGATGCAAAATGATGTAATCAGCCATTGTGAATCATGAACAGGGCGGCCCATTCTATTGTATTGATCCGTTCTAATTATAATCTTAAAATGGTATGTACCCTATAACAGTCCAACGAATCAAAGCAGTCCTATCAGTCTACTTGAAGTAGGTTACACAGTGAGAGCATGTGTAATTGTACATGCTGAACTGCTTTCAATATCTGAGAAAATATCCACTACGGGCAGCAGGTGAGCGAGTGTTGGAGAATGTGCTGATGACGCTTGTGGAACCTTACGTTGGCAAGGGGAGAAATGTCAATATGGCCAATTTCGTCACTTCAATGTCATTGGTGAACAAGTCGCTTGCAAAGAAAACAAGTCTGGCAGGCACCATGAACAAAGCGAGACGGGAGCTCCCTCCCTCTGCGCAAAATAAGGCACCTATAAAGAGAAAACCGGAGATTATTACGCACTACAATCAAACAAAGGTATGTCAAAGTGTTTCAAGCAAGTGAAAGTTAGGAAAATTGTGTCAACTGTTAGGACAAGGGATGAATTGATGCCATTGTGTGAAGCCCCACACAAGCACAGGCTGACAATAATGGACTATTTTTGACTGCTGTCATATCGACACTTATATTCATTATAATGTCATTATTGCGTTTGGCGCTTATGATGACGTTAAGGCTACTGATGTTTTCATCATTTGACCGTGCGTCTTGGTGGTTGGTGTACCGTGTTCCAACACAAATGCTTTCTGTTTCATAGTTATAAGATAACACTAATAAAATTTATTAAACACTTGCATTTTTTAGTTTTTGGGGTTTTTACTTATAGCCTTCAGTAACATAAACTAATACAAATGCTATTGTGTTACAGAATATTGAATAAAACAAGTATTGTAATGTTACCAACGGCCTTCATAAACACTACCAACGGATTATTTTTGCAATAGCATATATGAAATGCATTCATTACACTGTTAGAATGTTGCAGTCAGAATGACTGCTCATTAGATTGAAAGGGGGTCCGTCGAGGCCCAGCGGTTCTAATGTTAACTTCTCCAATTATAGTCTGTTATATTTCCGTGTCTTTAAAACGTCAGATCCCCTCAGCAGCACACTGGCAGGGAGTAGAGACAGTCCCGAAGGAAAATCTCCCCTCGTTGTTTCATTTCTGTCCTGGCCGATCTATCAGCGAGTTTCTCATGACCAAGGCCAGTCCCTGACATCAGCCAGGAGGCTTTCCTGTGAGGAAACACGATAAGTCCAAACGCCTCACTTGCCGCTGGAAAAGCAGCCGTTGTTGCCGTTCCAGACAAACACCCACTCCGACAGGAAATGGAAACTGTTTCACTACAGGCACAGGTCAGAACAACACAGACCTGGTGGTTCACCACATTTTCATCTAGCCTGGTCCCAGATCTGTTTAAGCTGTCTTGCCAACTCCTATGGCTATTGTTGGTCATTCCTCTGATCAAGCCATGAACTGCCCCTCTCCATCTTTGGAGGATGCACGCACTCAAAGACTTGGCCTCTATTGGTTTGCCTAACTATAGCTAGGCTACTCATAATGATGTATTGCTTGTTTCGTTTAGCTTTTGAAGCACTTTCAGATTGTTATGAAAAGTGTAAAATATAAATTTGATAAATGATTATTATTATTGTCAAGCCAAACATTGCCAAGATAGCACAAACAGATCTGGGACCAAGCTTGTTCTGCTTTAGACTAGCCTAAGTAGCCTTGCATCCATACTTGACTGTACCGTATGTACTGTGCTGAAGCCAACTCTAGAATTCTGTCATTGCCATGTGCCATAACAATAAGAGTAACCTTCAGCATACGGTACATGTGGTAAAGAGGTCAATCGAACATGACCAAAACAATGAAATTGCCATGGAAACGAGTGAGAGAAAGGGCCATGGGGGAACGAAAGCGAGTCTCCTCATTGCCCCCCAGCAAAATTTGCCCACATTTAGGCTACTGTTTATATGTGTATTTCACACTATGTTGAGGTAAAAATCAGAGTATAATGCTTGTATGGATGTCAACCCCAACACATGTTCATGTCATCGTTACCAATCAACTGCATTACTGTTAAAAAATGACTTTGACTACCACCACCGATTTCTGTATGCTAGCTATGCTAACCATCTTATAGCATTTAGCAGTCACTTCTAAACCTGAAAAGGGACTGAAAAGGGACAACTTCTAAATGTTATGCAGCGAAAACAGCCAAATAATTCCAAATTGGACATAAGTAACCACATTGTGGGCCTGTTACAATACATAAATCATGACGGATTTGACGAATATCCACTTTGTTAGATCCGATTTGTTGAATGTGCTCCAAACTGGTCAATGAAACGTTGTGTGTTCAATTGACTCCTTTACAGCATCTATATACAGTATGGGTATGGGGCTGGATTTAGACAGGTAACATACTCCAGTTCAGTGTGGCAAGTCTCTCAATGCAAGGAGAGGGACATTTGCTGTGTTGACAATGGTTAAAGAGCTGAGGGTATTAGAAGACTGTACTGTGGCTTAACAGATGGGAGTGGAGTGGTGTGTTCCTGTACAACCCCATTCACCCCATTCCTCTACACCCCACCTGATGATGTATACACACGTATATACTCACACACACACACACCACACACACACACGTCACATCACACATTCGTACTTGTTACTGGTGTTTCAGCAACAGGCCCTTTAGAAATATTTAAATGTCTTGCTTTTTTCCGTGCTTCGAAAACTTCAGCAAGCCCCCTAAAAATAGGTGAGTTGTTAACCAGATACAAGTTAACGACATCTTTGATGACTCCCCAGTTGTCTGAATGAGGTGAAAGATGACCAGTGTGTGTGTGTGGGTGCGTGCGTTACTAAGTGTGTATTTGAATGTGTGTCTATGTATATCTAACTTTGTGTCACCACAATCTGAGATGATTGTTTGCAGTTTCCCAGTTACCAACATAACAGACAACAGGTGTGCTACACTGTGTTTCCCTAGGCATGAGGCAGTTTGCATGGGGCTTAAGTTACTCACACACGCTGTCCACATGAGAGGGTTCGAGAGGGTTTGTGTGTGTATGTGTGTGTGTGTGTGTGTCCACGTGAGTGTGTGCATTAGGGGTGTGAACGTTTAAACGAAATTGGGATCGTTAGCATTTAGAAAAAAGAAAAAAGAATCTTCACAAAACTATAATCATCATCATAAAGGGAGATTTTTATTTTTTACAAATACTAATCGCAACAATGCTGTAATGTTACTAGGAGGTAGGCTTGGGCAATATACCGGTTATACCATATACCGGGCAGCGGAGGCTGGTCGGAGGAGCTATAGGAGGATGGGATCATTGTAAATGCTGGAATGGAATATTGGAACGGAGTCAAACGTGGTTTCCATATGTTTGATGCGTTTGATACCATTCCATTGATTCCATTCTAGCCATTACAATGACCCTGTCCTCCTATAGCTCCTCCCACCAGCCTCCACTGATGCCGGGGTACTTTGAAATACCAAAGGTATGATTTTTTTTTATTTTGTGGTTGGGGCTGGTGGGGGCGGGGTGGGTGCGTGCTACGCCACTGCTTATAACTATAAGAACGCTACTGCTTAAGTATAACTATAAGAAATCTAAGATGTGTCAAATAAATGATATCCAGCTCAGGGCTCCAGCTGTGCATATGGTTTGCTAACTTGCTAGCTAAGTGGCTAGATGTCTAGATCAAGCTTCTTGGTTACATCTTAGATTTCTTATGGTTCAATCCACTCCTGGATATATATTTTTTTAAATAGCGCCCCTTGTGTGCACTTTCGGTAATACCGTATGCCCCGGTATGGTACAGAAACGGTATGAAAATCTGTATACTGCCCAACCCTAGTAGGAGGAGATATGCATCTTTCAAATGATTTCCCACGGGTATAAAGCGCTACGCACGTCATCGTCGTTAACAGTTGGAAAAATGGCAGAGAGTGAGACAGGGAAGTGACAGCAGCGAAGTCCTGTAAGGCAATACTTTGAGAAGTTAAATAAAAAGGTTGTGAAATGCAAATTGCGAGGTGGAATTGAGCTACAGTGGCAGTACAGGTGCAATGCTTGAAAGGGAGGCACAGTGAGACCCAAACCTTTGCTGGCAGCTGTGCAGGCCCCCAACAACAGACATTAGACAGGCTCTTCACACAAAATAAGAGCGATAAGGGATGGAGTGAGAAAATCACTACAGAAATGATTGCAGTTGATATGCAGCCATTGTCAATGGTAGAAGATGTCAGCTTCAATACCCTAATGGCATGTCTAGAACCAGACTACAAGATGCCATGTCAAAAAACCGTGACAGCCCGGATGAAGAAATTGTATAATGATTGCTTTGCAAGTACAAAGCGCAAGCTCTCAAACACCCCATACGTGGCATTAACAACAGATTGTTGGACGTCTATGAACACACTGTCATACATCACTGCAACGAGCCATTGATGAGAAGTGGGACATGACCACTGAGAAAACGGAGGAGAGGTACACAGCAGAGAACCTAAAAACGGCATTTACTACCATCGTTGCTGAGTGGGTGTGGGACAGTAGTAAGGTGAGCGCCGTACAGTAGCCAAGACTGCGGTAGATTGAACTGAATTGCCCCCTAGCGGTCATACAGTGAGGGAAAAAAGTATTTGATCCCCTGCTGATTTTGTACGTTTGCCCACTGACAAAGACATGATCAGTCTATAATTTTAATGGTAGGTTTATTTTAACAGTGAGAGACAGAATAACAACAAAAAAATCCAGAAAAACGCATGTCAAAAATGTTAGAAATTGATTTGCATTTTAATGAGGGAAATAAGTATTTGACCCCTCTGCAAAACATGACTTAGTACTTGGTGGCAAAACCCTTGTTGGCAATCAGAGGTCAGACGTTTCTTGTAGTTGGCCACCAGGTTTGCACACATCTCAGGAGGGATTTTGTTCCACTCCTCTTTGCAGATCTTCTCCAAGTCATTAAGGTTTCGAGCCTGACGTTTGGCAACTCGAACCTTCAGCTCCCTCCAAAGATTTTCTATGGGATTAAGGTCTGGAGACTGGCTAGGCCACTCCAGGACATTAATGTGCTTATTCTTGAGCCACTCCTTTGTTGCCTTGGCCGTGTGTTTTGGGTCGTTGTCATGCTGAAATACCCATCCACGACCCATTTTCAATGCCCTGGTTGAGGGAAGGAGGTTCTCACCCAAGATTTGACGGTACATGGCGCCGTCCATCGTCCCTTTGATGCGGTGAAGTTGTCCTGTCCCCTTAGCAGAAAAACACCCCCAAAGCATAATGTTTCCACCGCCATGTTTGACGGTGGGGATGGTGTTCTTGGGGTCATAGGCAGCATTCCTCCTCCTCCAAACAAGGCGAGTTGAGTTGATGCCAAAGAGCTCCATTTTGGTATCATCTGACCACAACACTTTCACTCAGTTCTCCTCTGAATCATACAGATGTTCATTGGCAAACTTCAGACGGGCCTGTGTATGTGCTTTCTTGAGCACGGGGACCTTGCGAGCGCTGCAGGATTTCAGTCCTTCACGGCGTAGTGTGTTACCAATTGTTTTATTGGTGACTATGGTCCCAGCTGCCTTGAGATCATTGACAAGATCCTCCCGTGTAGTTCTGGGCTGATTCCTCACCGTTCTCATGATCATTGCAACTCCACGAGGTGAGATCTTGCATGGAGCCCCAGGCCGAGGGAGATTGACAGTTATTTTGTGTTTCTTCCATTTGCGAATAATCGCACCAACTGTTGTCACCTTCTCACCAAGCTGCTTGGCGATGGTCTTGTAGCCCATTCCAGCCTTGTGTAGGACTACAATCTTGTCCCTGACATCTTTGGAGAGCTCTTTGGTCTTGGCCATGGTGGAGAGTTTGGAATCTGATTGATTGAATGCTTCTGTGGACAGGTGTCTTTTATACAGGTAACAAGCTGAGATTAGGAGCATGTGAGAATGAGTGTGCTCCTAATCTCAGCTCGTTACCTGTATAAAAGACACCTGGGATCCAGAAATCTTTCTGATTGAGAGGGGGTCAAATACTTATTTCCCTCATTAAAATGCAAATGAATTTATAACATTTTTGACATGCGTTTTTCTGGATTTTTTTGTTGTTATTCTGTCTCTTACTGTTCAAATAAACCTACCATTAAAATTATAGTGTCACGGATTCAGCCGAGGCTGCTCCTCCTCCTTGCTCGGGCAGGCTTCGGCGTTCGTCGTCCCCGGAGTACTAGCTGCTGCCGATCGATGTTTCGGTGTTTGTCTAGTTTAGTCTTTATTGTTTACACCTGTTCCCCATTATGTTTGATTGTATTCCCTATATTTACCCCTGTCTCTCATTTGGAATTTGTGTGTTATTGTTTATTGTTACGTGTGTCGTTGATGAGCGGGTTAGTTCCTCCCTGTGTGGAGGTTTTCTGTGTTGTGTTCTTTACTTCGTTTAGTAAAGTACGTTTCTTAGAGTTCTGTGACCTGCGCCTGACTTCTTCCACCGCATTACACTGACATTCGTGACATATAGACTGATCATGTCTTTGTCAGTGGGCAAACGTACAAATTCAGCAGGGGATCAAATACTTTTTTCCCTCACTGTATGCAGGACCATATCTGCATTGTGAATTCACATGTAATTTTACGATTTTTTTTAGTTTAAATGGTAAAGAAATGTCAGTTTAAATCTTAAGAACATTTTTATCACATCCCTAGTGTGCATGTGTGTGATGTATGATACTGTGCATGCTGACAGCACCTGGGGATGTATGACCCTGCACAAACACAACTAACATGGGTGTGAAATTCAATATGTCCGCTTCGGCCTATGAGGTGAGTAATATGACACTGCATGAACACGTTAACATGTAAACACAGCTGGCACAAACACGGAATTAAACATGCCCAACTTGAACTGTGACCTGTGCCCTTTGCTTTGACCCAGGTGGCTTGTGAGTCCTTCATAGCTTTCCCATGTGTGTAATGCCATTGATGAAGGTACACAGGCTTGAAACATGCCACCTCAGTAACCTCACACCTCTAGGTCTCTGCACTCTCCTTTGTTCTGCAGGAAGCACAGAGATCTGCCCTGTTGTTTGATATTCAAGTAGGCCTATCCTTGAAAAAAAAGGTGCTTCCTAGAACCATAAAGGGTTCTTGGGCTGTCCCTGTAGGGAGAGCCCTTTTTGGTTCCAGGTAGAAATATTTTTGGTTCCAAGTAGAACTTTTTATTTGAGGTTTCTTGATTGGGTGAAAGGGTTCTACATGGAACCCAGTTCTCCTACAGGAACAGCCGTAGAACCCTTTATGAACCGTTTTTTTTTTTTTTTTATGTATGGCTCAAACAGCCAGTGTGCTTTAAGCATCCATCAGTGTTCATTAATGTTTCTCTCAGTGTTGTACATCCTGAGAGTGAAGTGTCATTAATCAGACAGCCCACACAAATCACAGCAGCTTTTATAAATGTATGTCTAAGGGATTCATGAATACTCTGCTGGAGGATGGTGGCGATGAGCGCATTTACTGTAAGCAGAACGGATACAGGGAAGCTGCAGATTGCAAGTACAGGCACACACACACACAAAGATACAGTATGCACGCACACACACACA
Organism: Coregonus lavaretus; assembly: GCF_964263955.1. Classification (NCBI taxonomy): domain Eukaryota; kingdom Metazoa; phylum Chordata; class Actinopteri; order Salmoniformes; family Salmonidae; genus Coregonus; species Coregonus lavaretus. The sequence continues at coordinate 71,354,273 of NC_139990.1, forward strand.
CGTAAACACAGATGCGCGTGCACACACACACACACACAGTTAAGCACAAACACAAACACACATGCAAAAAGGCGCTCATCTTGGCAGTAAGGGCGGGCCAGAGAAAGCCTATCTCAGGGGAGATAACAGACTCCTGAGCTGTAATTCTAAAGCCATAACTACGAATACGTGTGTGGGTCTTTATTTATGCACGCTATGATTTATAGTCCTTTGCAATGGGGAGGAAATTAATATGGCAAGTGAGAAATGAATCAGGAATTGAAGGTCGTAGAGAAACAATATCAGCTTTTTTGGCCTTGCGTTTGCACTGGGCTGGGCACTCTGCTTGTTTCAAGTTAGATTTATTTGTAACAAATCTAATCTGTGTCACAGACCAACATGTATGTGATGACCAAGATGGCTGACACTAAGAAAATGTCAGGCTACTACGCACCCACATAAATGTGTCACTGGTCTGTGTGTGTTCCTCCTATCTCAAAGTGACCTTGCTGCCAGCTGTCCCTTAGTGCCCTGAGAGTGTGTGTGTGTGTGTGTGTGTGTGTGTGTGTGTGTGTGTGTGTGTGTGTGTGTGTGTGTGTGTATGTGTATGTGTGTGTGTATGTGTGTGGTAAGGAGGGCTACAGAGTGTCTGACAGTCAGAGGCCTTCTAAAGCCCATCTCTCAGTTTATCGATCACTCCCTCTCTCACTCCTACCTCTGACAACACATCTTTATGCTAATCAGTTACAGCCAGGACAGAAGTCTCAAAACATGGCTTAGGCTCATATATAATTACATGTAGAATCTCTATGCATTAGGTAGCCTCCAGCTTGTATGGAGTTTTTCTGAGCAGTGTGCTACATGTCTAATGATTGTGTAAGGACTGTGTAATGATGTTGACAGTGACAGTACAGGAGAATGCCAGGGAAACAGGCTGGTGCCACCCTCTGGTTACTGACAAGTCGTTCAGTCTGATATTCTATCTTGGTGACGTCAGGGACATGCCTATCTAGTCATCCCATGCTCTACCTTACCTTGCCTCTATCTAGTCACCATCATGCACCACTGTAATACCCCACCTTCTACTCTTCATACTAGTAACATGTTTTAGTAATTCAGTTGCGTGAGCATGCAATGGAGCTTTTTGTCAGTGAGCCGTTTTATGCTGTGTCCAAAAAGTCATTTCCACACATAAAAAGGAAATTGAACCCCTCTGACTGACTTTTCAATAAGTATGAAACTTATCCTCTGTGAAATGAAAGGAGAGCCATTGTGCCAATAAGATCAGCGGAATATTCTATGTAATTCTATTTAAAACGATAGAGAATGAGGCACATTTTCCAGAGGCTCAAATGGGTTTCGTGTAGCTCAGTTGGTAGAGCATGGCGTTTGCAACGCCAGGGTTGTGGGTTTGTTTCCCACGGGGGGCCAGTATGAAAAATGTATGCACTCACTAACTGTAAGTCGCTCTGGATAAGAGTGTCTGCTAAATGTAAAATGTTTCCATGGCTACTCCAGGACTGGGTCGGAAACGTTCCCATGCGGACTGACACCTGATGGTCAATACAGCTACTGCAGTCTGGAGGCTTTCGGAGGGATGGAGAAATGGGTCCACTGACACACTACGGGCCCCTGTCAAGCAAATACCTGAGGTGTTTAGAGATCTGTGAGAGACAAATAAGTCACATGCTGTACCACAGTGTGTAATGACAGACAGCCTGTTATTTTTAGTGATTCTACTGATGGCAGCCCTCAGGCATTGGTTCAACCCTAAGTCCCTCAGTGACTGAGACAGTACCACTGCGTGTGAATGGTGGATTATTTATTACACTGATTGAAGAGACTCTCTTTCACTCGGTTTACAGCACAGTGAACACACTCTGAGAGGAACAGAGAGGACTTATGACTCATACAGTCATCAATATACAGCCAGTGCAGAATCACATGGGCCTATTTATCAAATGGCTCTTTTCCACACTAAAATCTGCTCTGTGTGTGTGTGTGTGTGTGTGTGTGTGAGTGCGCGTGCGTGCGTGTACACATGCTTGCTTGAGTGCGTGTATGCATGCACGGCGCCGTGACTTTGACAGCTTTAGATCATAGCAGCTCTGTTATGAATAATAGACAGGCACTCAGTAGGGATGTTAGCCGGTTAAGTAAACCCTTACCTCAGGAGGGCCCTGTCAGAAACAGAAACCATTCACACACATTACAGCTCTGAACACAACAGGGCCGTCAAAGTGTCCAACTAGCATGATGTTGTAATACATTTTTGCATTTTTTATGTGTCATGAATATGTGTCAAAAATGTCAACATATTTATTCATAACTCCTGTCTGAGGTGAAATCATTGAATGATTTTCTTCAGCCCTCCAAAATCAAGGCTAGTATATCTAGTGGTGTTGGATGGCGTTCAAAATGTCTACTGTATTGTAATCCACAGTGAATTCTCTGGTAGGGGTATACACTAGTTCTGCCAAGGCTGTACATTGTGAATGGTGTAACTTCACTCAAACACTGGGTGGCTGTCCTGAGTCTCTTCCTCTCCCTTGACCTTTGGTGTGTGTGACTGAGAAGTGTGGACACCGCTCTGGAGTTCAGGTCCCAGAGGACACATTAAGGATGCCACACATTCCTCTGCCCTGCGCTTACATGACCTTTCACCTCCCTGTTCCCTAGTTTTACCTCACTTTGACCCTTTTCAAGAACACTGGTAGAAGAGCTGAGAAGAACTCCCTCTGGAAGAATTAAGTTGAACTCAACAATTGCCTTTTGACACTAGAGTGTAAATGAGACAGATTGAGCCATTCCCAACTGTTCCAAGTGTGCCAAAGTAGAGTGTTATATGATTAATAGCCAATACCCCACGTCACTGCTAGGTGATACAGCTTCATGGCATTTCATTTATAACCTAACACATGCTAGATGAGCCCAACAACTCTCCAGCTCCTTCCTCTGAGCCAGAGAGCTCCCATAAGTGATTCCAATCAGCTTCTATTAAGTAATTAGATTCATAGTAGTATATTTTAAAACCTGTCTGTCTAAGACTCACCACACGAGTGGGAGGTTAGTGGATACATGTGTTTAAGAGAGAACTAACTACAGTGCCTTCAGAAAGTATTCAGACCCCTTGACTTTTTCCACATTTTGTTACATTACAGCCTTCATCTAAAATTTTATTTAAAAAATCCTCAGTAATCTACACACAATACCCCATAATGACAAAGCGAAAACAGGTTTTTAGAATATTTGCTAAAAAAAAAAAAAAATTACATAAGTATTCAGAGCCTTTGCTATGAGACTCGAAATTGAGCTCAGATGCATCTTGTTTCCATTGATCATCCTTGAGATGTTTCTACAACTTGATTGGAGGCCACCTGTGGGAAATTCAATTGATTGGACATGATTTGGAAAGGCACACACTTGTCTATATAAGGTCCCACAGTTGACAGTGCACGTCAGAGCAATAACCAAGTCATTCATAAATGGAAGAAGTTTGGAACCACCAAGACTATTCCTAGAGCTCGCCGCCCGGCCAAACTGAGCAATCGGGGTAGAAGGGCCTTGGTCAGGGAGGTGACCAAGAATCCGATGGTCACTCTGACAGAGCTCCAGAGTTCCTCTGTGGAGATGGGAGAACCTTCCAGAAGGACAACCATCTCCGCAGCACTCCACCAATCAGGCCTTTATGGTAGAGTGACCAGATGGAAGCCACTCCTCAGTAAAAGGCACATGACAGCCCGCTTGGAGTTTGCCAAACAGCACCTAAAGACTCTCAGACCATGAGAAACAAGATTCTCTGGTCTGATGAAACCAAGATTGAACTCTTTGGCCTGAATGCCAAGTGTCACATCTGGAAGAAACCTGACATCATCCCTACGGTGAAGCACGGTGGTGGCAGCATCAGGCTGTGGGGATGTTTTTCAGCGGCATGGACTGGGAGACTAGTCAGGATCGAGGCAAAGATGAACGGAGCAAAGTACAGAGAGATCCTTGATGAAAACCTGCTCCAGAGTGCTCAGGGCCTCAGAGTGGGGCAAAGGTTCACCTTCCAACAGAACAATGACCCTAAGCACACAGCCAAGACAACGCAGGAGTGGCTTTGGGACAAGTCTATGAATGTCCTTGAGTGGCCCGGCCAGAGCCCGGACTTGAACCCGAACTAACATCTCTGGAGAGACCTGAAAATACAGTTGAAGTCGGAAGTTTACGTAAACTTAGGTTGGAGTCATTAAAACTAGTTTTTCAACCACTCCACAAATTTCTTGTTAACAAACTATAGTTTTGGCAAGTCGTTTAGGACATCTACTTTGTGCATGACACAAGTAATTTTTCCAACAATTGTTTACAGACAGATTATTTCACTTATAATTCACTGTATCACAATTCCAGTGGGTCAGAAGTTTACATACACTAAGTTGACTGTGCCTTTAAAGAGCTTGGAAAATTCCAGAAAATTATGTCATGGCTTTAGAAGCTTCTGATAGGCTCATTTGAGTCAATTGGAGGTGTACCTGTGGATGTATTTCAAGGCCTACCTTCAAACTCAGTGCCTCTTTGCTTGACATCATGGGAAAAATCAAAATAAATCAGCCAAGACCTAAAAAAAAGCAATTGTAGACCTCCACAAGTCTGGTTCATCCTTGGGAGCAATTTCCAAATGCCTGAAGGTACCATGTTCAATCTGTTCAAACAATAGTACGCAACTATAAACACCATGGGACCACGCCGCCGTCATACTGCTCAGGAAGGAGACGCGTTCTGTCTCCTAGAGATGAATGTACTTTGGTGCGAAAAGTGCAAATCAATCCCAGAACAACAGCAAATGACCTTGTGAAGATGCTGGAGGAAACAGGTACAAAAGTATCTATATCCACAGTAAAACGAGTCCTATATCGACATAACCTGAAAGGCCGCTCAGCAAGGAAGAAACCACTGCTCCAAAACCACCATAAAAATGCCAGACTACGGTTTGCAACTGCACATGGGGACAAAGATCGTACTTCTGGTTTGATGAAACAAAAATAGAACTGTTTGGCCATAATGACCATCTTTATGTTTGGAGGAAAAAGGGGGGACTTGCAAGCCGAAGAACACCATCCCAACCATGAAGCACGGGGGTGGCAGCATAATGCCGTGGAGGTGCTTTGCTGCAGGAGGGACTGGCGCACTTCACAAAATAGATGGCATCATGAGGAAGGAAAATGATGTGGATATATTGAAGCAACATCTCAAGACATCAGTCAGGAAGTTAATGCTTGGTCGCAAATGGGTCTTCCAAATGGACAATGACCCCAAGTAAACTTCCAAAGTCAAGGTATTGGAGTGACCATCATAAAGCCCTGACCTCAATCCTATAGAAAATCTGTGGGAAGAACTGAAAAAGCGTGTGCGAGCAAGGAGGCCTACAAACCTGACTCAGTTACACCAGCTCTGTCAGGAGGAATGGGCCAAAATTCACCCAACTTATTGTGGGAAGCTTGTGGAAGGCTACACGAAACGTTTGACCCAAGTTAAACAATTTAAAGGCAATGCTACCAAATACTAACTGGGTGTATGTAAACTTCTGACCCACTGGGAATGTGATGAAATAAAGAAAAGCTGAAATAAATAATTCTCTCTACTATTATTCTGACATTTCACATTCTTAAAATCAAGTGGTGATCCTAACTGACCTAAGACAGGGGATCTTTACTAGGATTAAATGTCAGGAATTGTGAAAAACTGAGTTTAAATGTATTTGGCTAAAGTGTATGTAAACTTCCGACTTTAACTGTAGCTGTGCAGCAATGCTCCCCATCCATCCTGACAGAGCTTGAGAGGATCTGCAGAGAAGAATGGGAGAACCTCCCCAAATACTGGTGTGCCAAGCTTGTAGCGTCATACCCAAGAAGACTTGAGGCTGTAATCGCTGCCAAAGGTGCTTCAACAAAGTAATGAGTAAAGGGTCTGAATACTTATGTAAATGTGATATTTCTAAAAACCTGTTTTTGCTTTGTCATTATGGGGTATTGTGTGTAGATTGATGAGAAGAAAAAAAAAATATTTAATCAATTTTAGAATAAGGCTGTAAAGTAACAAAATGTGGATATAGTCAAGGGGTCAGAATACTTTCCAAATGCACTGTTTCTGCAGAAGGCACAGTTCTCTGGTTCCTGCCAGCCTGCACATACACACCTGCCTCTAGCGAACACTGCTGCACTCAGAGCAAAGCCTACTCATTAACACCTGTCCCACATAGCACGGGAGGTTGGTAGCACCTTAATTGGGGAGAACTTGCTCGTGTTAATGACTGGAGGGGAATCAGTGGAATTGTATCAAATACATCAAACACATAGTCTCCAGGTGTTTGATGCCATTCCATTTGCTCCGTTCCGGACATTATAATGAGCCGTCCTCCCCTCAGCAGCCTCCTGTGCCACACATACCTGGCTCTAATTGATGCCATACACCTGTGACTGACAAACATGACTGATGTGGGTCCCAATTCTCCACACGCATTAGCACTTTCCTCCATCGTTAAATCCATGATGGGGAACGTGCAAGTGCACACTTTGGGAGAAGTATAGAAAATTGGGATGCACCTCAGCAAAGGCTTTGTACATAATGTACCTGTGCAATGCACCCACAGATGCAGCCGCAGAGGCAGTCCACTTGCCATTTGAAATGTGCACACCCCAGACCTAGCTTAATGCCCCTGGCTGTTGGAGAGCTAGCGGCTGAGATATATGCATGATTCCCCTTACTGTCAGGGTTTATAACCTACGCTGGGCAGCATGTCAGCAGAGAATAGAACAAAGGCTGCCCCATGTGTGCTGACACAGCCCCACCAGGTCTTATGACAGAGGAAGAGCACAGGAGACAGGGGACAGGATACATATAATGAAAAAGATGGCCAGCACTCGCAAGTAAAGTAGGCTATTACTTAGACTTATTTTCAATCTCAGCAGACGCAATGGATGCGTTTAGGCCTCAAAACCTTCATCAGAAAAGGCTGGGTAGATCTAACCTTACTTTGACCAGAGAGGAGACCAGCAAAACACTGAATAGTTTCATTGAAATTAGCTAGATGACGATAATGATCCTGATGTATTAATGTTGTTTGTGTTTGATGTCAAAAATGTTATAGTGAAGCAAAGGCACATTTTCACATGGTGTGTGGACAATGACATTGATCTTCTTCTAATTATGCTACAGAATGAGGGGAAGGAACATGAATTTCCTCCAAGCTTCTAATGAAGACTACAGTGGCTTGCGAAGGTATTCACCCCCATTGGCATTTTTCCTATTTTGTTGCTTTACAACCTGGAATTAAAATTGATTTTTGGGGGGGTTGTATCATTTGATTTACACAACATGCCTACCACTTATTTGTTATTGTGAAACAAACAAGAAATAAGCCAAAAAAACTGAAAACTTGAGCGTGCATAACTATTCACCCCCCCAAAGTCAATACTTTGTAGAGCCACGTTTTGCAGCAATTACAGCTGCAAGTCTCTTAGGGTATGTCTCTATAAGCTTGGCACATCTAGCCACTGGGATTTTTGCCCATTCTTCAAGGCAAAACTGCTCCAGCTCCTTCAAGTTGGATGGATTCTGCTGGTGTACAGCAATCTTTAAGTCATACCACAGATTCTCAATTGGATTGAGAATCCAAGACATTTAAATGTTTCCCATTAAACCACTCGAGTGTTGCTTTAGCAGTCTGCTTAGGGTCATTGTCCTGCTGGAAGGTGAACCTCCGTCCAAGTCTCAAATCTCTGGAAGACTGAAACGTGTTTCCTTCAAGAATTTCCCTGTATTTAGCGGCATCCATCATTCCTTCAATTCTGACCAGTTTCCCAGTCCCTGCCGATGTAAAACATCCCCACAGCATGATGCTGCCACCACCATGCTTCCCTGTGGGGGTGGTGTTCTCGGGGTGATGAGAGGTGTTGGGTTTGCGCCAGACATAGTGTTTTCCTTGATGGCCAAAAAGTTCAATTTTAGTCTCATCTGACCAGAGTACCTTCTTTCATATGTTTGGGGAGTCTCCCACACAGTACACACACACACACACACACTCACACACAGTAGGCTACTGCCAATGGAAACAATCAACAAAATTCTACAGAAATCAACTACTTCAATGGCTGGTATGATAAACACACTCATACACAGAGTGTGTCATTAGCCCCATTCAGACAAAGCTAGTTCAGACCCAATTTCCTAATGTGAGGCCTGGTGGGAACAGTAGCATAGCAAAGTAGCATGTGTGAGAGGTGGCAGGAGGAGTGTCGTCGGGCTGCAGACAGCAGACTGCCTACCTGCGATGCGGATGACGGCCCTCTCAGCTGGGTCCAGGACGTCCCCGGAGCCCGAGGCAGACTTAGAGCGTTTGACCCTCTGGTGTTTGGCCAGGTTCCAGGGAAGTGTGTCCCCAGGGCAGGGGGCAGGGAAGCTCCTCTCTCCATAGCTGTCTAGCAGGGCCCTCTCCCTCTCCCGGTCCCTGTCCTTCTGTCTGTCCTTACGCCCCGACGCCATCACCTACAGTACAGTACAACGACATGGGGGAGAGCAGCAGTGAGACATTGCACGTGTATAGGCCTATGCATATTGGAAACATACATTGTTCATATTTGAATACTTTGAGATCCACAATTGAATATTGCATACAGTCCACATTATACAAATATACACAGACACAGGTACACACACTGGCAATGTCTATAACAGGTTCAGTTGGAAGCCCTGCTTAACATGGGTCAAGTGGATACACTGGAACTATTGTGGTTCACAGTGTGACTCTCTGGAATCGCCTGGCATGTCATGCGGCATGCCATTTCCCACAACTCAGTCAAGTCGCTCATCAAAAAACTTAATCCACCAATGACAGAGCATGCATCCATGTTAACTAAAAAGATTTCCAGACTGGTATTCAGATATCAGTAGGATAATGACTACAACATTATATGATCTGCTTGCCACATGATAAATGGCAAGCCTTAGCCAACACAGCAGGAGAGCAATAGCTGCTGCCAGTCAAGGTGTCAAAAAACAAAACAAAATTTGTAGCTCAGTTAGAGTCAGGCTGGCAATTTCCACGTGTTAAAAGGAGGGAGACTTTCGCTGAGACCCAACTCCCAGTTGATGATTAACCACCATGAAAATATGCAGCCAAGATAAATGTAAAGAACACTATTTCCATATTACAGTCATACAGTGAAACAAAGTGCAAATGACCATTTGCATCTCTTACTGACCGTAGACTTGGGCACTTGATAGGAAAACGAGACGAGGCTGACTATGAAGTATTGAGTTTCCTGGATAAAGTACGACTAAGTGGTCACTATCGGTAAGTGATGGACCTTAACCTCTGCTTAGAATGCAAAAACCAGCTCTGCTGCTGTTACACAATAACAATGCACTAATGTCTTTGTTTTTGGGGGGTAACAACATGTGAGCTGTACCGAATCTGCTAATATTTGTAATCAAATGATTAGATTATACTGTAACAAGATGAAGACCAAAGCATAAGGCATTGTGCATCGGTTTTTAGACGATACATTGGTCACACTTTATTTGGATAGTCTGTAGATGCTCTACAGATGGTCATACTAACAGCAAACTATCTGTTGATAAGCAGCTGCTTGCTAAGGTTACGGTTAGGTTTAGGTTTAGAATAAGGGTTAGGGTAAGGGTTAAGGTTAGGGTTAGTGTTAGAATAAGGGTTAGGGTAAGGGTTAAGGTTAGGGTTAGTGTTAGTAGATAGTTCTTTTAAACGTTTTTTTGGGGGGTAGATCAGCTTTAATATTGCAGATAGATTGTAACTTCCATCAATGTAATTGTCTGCATCACTTCCAATCTCCCATATGTTGTTTTTTTCTCGCAATATATATATATATATATATATATATATATATATATATATATATATACATACATATATATATACATATATATATATACATATATATATATATACATACACACACACACACACACACACATATACACATACATACATACATACATAGATATACATATCCTTTTCCAACCCCACCACCCCTTCCCTAATTGGAGTAAACTAGTGAACAACAACGCTTAGGCCTCTACTTCCAGCTTATACATACTACACTGCTCAAAAAAATTAAGGGAACACTAAAATAACACATCCTAGATCTGAATGATGAAATAATCTTTTTCTTTACATAGTTGAATGTGCTGACAACAAAATCACACAAAAACATTATCAATGGAAATCAAATTTATCAACCCATGGAGGTCTGGATTTGGAGTCACCCTCAAAATTAAAGTGGAAAACCACACTACAGGCTGATCCAACTTATAATGTCCTTAAAACAAGTAAAAATGAGGCTCTGTAGTGTGTGTGGCCTCCACGTGCCTGTATGACCTCCCTACAACGCCTGGGCATGCTCCTGATGAGGTGGCGGATGGTCTCCTGAGGGATCTCCTCCCAGAACTGGACTAAAGCATTCGCCAACTCCTGAACAGTCTGTGGTGCAACGTGGCGTTGGTGGATGGAGTTAGACATGATGTCCCAGATGTGCTCAATTGGATTCAGGTCTGGGGAATGGGCGGGCCAGTCCATAGCATCAGTGCCTTCCTCTTGCAGGAACTGCTGACACACTCCAGCCACATGAGGTCTAGCATTGTCTTGCATTAGGAGGAACCCAGGGCCAACCGCACCAGCATATGGTCTCACAAGGGGTCTGAGGATCTCATCTCGGTACCTAATGGCAGTCAGGCTACCTCTGGCGAGCACATGGAGGGCTGTGCGGCCCCCCAAAGAAATGCCACCCCACACAATGACTGACCCACCGCCAAACCGGTCATGCTGGAGGATGTTGCAGGCAGCAGAACGTTCTCCACGGCGTCTCCAGACTCTGTCACGTGCTCAGTGTGAACCTGCTTTCATCTGTGAAGAGCACAGGGCGCAAGTGGTGAATTTGCCAATCTTGGTGTTCTCTGGCAAATGCCAAATGTCCTGCACGGTGTTGGGCTGTAAGCACAACCCCCACCTGTGGACGTCGGGCCCTCATACCACCCTCATGGAGTCTGTTTCTGACCGTTTGAGCAGACACATGCACATTTGTGGCCTGCTGGAGGTCATTTTGCAGGGCTCTGGCAGTGCTCCTCCTGCTCCTCCTTGCACAAAGGCGGAGGTAGCAGTCCTGCTGCTGGGTTGTTGCCCTCCTACGGCCTCCTCCACGTCTCCTGATGTACTGGCCTGTCTCCTGGTAGCGCCTCCATGCTCTGGACACTACGCTGACAGACACAGCAAACCTTCTTGCCACAGCTCGCATTGATGTGCCATCCTGGATGAGCTGCACTACCTGAGCCACTTGTGTGGGTGGTAGACTCCGTCTCATGCTACCACTAGAGTGAAAGCACCGCCAGCATTCAACAGTGACCAAAACATCAGCCAGGAAGCATTGAAACTGAGAAGTGGTCTGTGGTCACCACCTGCAAAACCAGTCCTTTATTGGGGGTGTCTTGCTAATTGCCTATAATTTCCACCTGTTGTCTATTCCATTTGCACAACAGCATGTGAAATTTATTGTCAATCAGTGTTGCTTCCTAAGTGGACAGTTTGATTTCACAGAAGTGTGATTGACTTGGAGTTACATTGTGTTGGAACAAGTGTTCCCTTTATTTTTTTGAGCAGTGTATATACATTTTATTGACACAGTCAATTTTACAATAATTATATTTTGTTTGTTTTTACTCCTGAACTTCCTCTACCCTCAACCTCTCCAATCATTTTCATGATGTCCATCCGGTTTGCTTCTATATGCCATATCTTTCTAACTGTGCTCTTTCACAAAAGCTCTCAACCTATAACCTATATAGTTATTATGGACACAGTATGCTTTACATTAGTTATCTTGTTATTAGTTGTTGTTAGTTGTTATTAGTCCCATCCTTCAGCTCCATTCAACACCTCCCATCTATCTCTTAACACCATCCATATTGGATTTCTATTTGCCATATATTTTTCAACTGTACTGTGATGTTTCACAAAAGTTCTGACCCTTTCTATTCTCATTGTTTCTACAGATTGTAAATTGAAAATTAAATGTTTTGCTAAAAGTATTATTATATTATTGATCTATTGACTATGACTTTTCAGATCACCCAGTACTGCTATCTGCAGGGTTAGCTCCAGGTAAATATTGCAATCCTTCAGCCATTCCTGGACCTGTGACCAAAAACAAGCTACAAATGGAAAGTACCAAAATAAAATGATCTAATGATTCTGTCTCTTCACAGCAAAATCTGAAGAGCTGGCAAGATTGTATCCACCATATAAATAACATGCTATTGGTAGCAAGAATTTTGTATAATAATTCAATTGAAAAAATCTAAGTTTTGAATCAGGTGTCGTTTTGCGTATCAGTTCATAAACACTCTGCCATGGAATCGGTACGTCAAAAATCTCTTCCCAACTATTTTGCAATCTATATGGGACGGCTGTCAATCCTTTGGTCCTTAAATGAAACTGGTATACATATTCATTATATTAATAGGCCTGTTTAATTTTGTCTGGCTTGCCGTTCCAAATAAAATTTAAAAAATGTTCTCATATAATAAAAAAAATAACTGTTCGCTAGGCGTAGGCAAAACCATAAGCAAATAGGTAAACTGAGATAATACTAAAGAGTTAATCAGGGTGATTTTTACACAAATAGACAGGTATTTACCTTTCCATGGTAGTAAGATCTTATCTATTTTTGCTAACTTTCTATTAAAATGTATTGGAGTGAGATAATTTATTTCATTTGGGATATGTATTCTGAGTATATCCATATCACCATCAGACCATTGTATTGTTAAACTACATGGTAATGTAAAAATTTTATTTTTTTGTGATCCAATACGTAATATAGTACATTTATCATAATTTGGTTATAATCCAGAGAGGTTAGAAAATGTATCTAGATCCTCTATGAGGCTGTGGAGGGATTCAAGTTGTGGATTTAAAAGAAAATATGAATCATCAGTGTACAATGACACCTTTGTTTTTAAGCCCTGGATTTCTAATCCCTTGATATTATTGTTGGATCTGATTTTAATAGCTAACATTTCGATGGCCATAATAAATAGATATGCTGATAGTGAACAACCTTGTTTTACTCCTCTTGACAGTTTAAAACTTTCTGAGAAATAGCCATTATTTACTATTTTACACCTAGGGTTACTATACATGATTTTAACCCATTTTATAAGAGATTCTCCAATATTGAAATGCTCCAGGCATTTATATATAAACTCCAGTCGTACTTTATCAAATGCCTTTTCAAAGTCTGCTATGAATTTCAGGCCTGGTTTCCCAGATTTTTCATAGTGTTCTATTGTTTCCAGTACTTGTCTTATATTATCTCCAATGTATCGTCCATGTAAAAAACCTGTCTGATTAGAATGAATAATGTCCGACAATACCTTTTTAATACTATGCGCTATACATTTTGCTAGAATTTTTGCATCACAACACTGAAGTGTAAGGGGCCTCCAATTTTTTTTATGGACTGGATCTTTATATTTCCCACTTCTTTCCTGTTTCAGTAATAATGAAATCAGACCTTCTTCTTGAGTGTCTGATAATCTACCATTTACACAGGAGTGGTTAAAACATGCTAATAACTGACTGGTATGCCATCCAACCCTGGAGTTTTCCCGGACTTAAAGTCTTTAATTGCATCCAGAAGTTCCTCCTCTGTAATTTCACCTTCACATGCGTCTTTCTGTATGGCTGTTAATTTTACATTATCAATAGAAAAAAAATCCCTACGATTAGCTTCAGTTAGAGGACACGGAGGCGACTGAAACGAAAACATATGCTTAAAGTACTTTGCTTCCTCCTTCAAAATATAATTTGGTGAATCATGGGTGACTCCGTCATTTCTAACCAGTTTCAGTAAATTATGTTTGGTAGCATTTCTGTTGAAGATTTAAAAAATATTTACTGTATTTGGATAGTCTGTAGATGCTCTACAGATGGTCATACTAACAGCAAACTATCTGTTGATAAGCAGCTGCTTGCTAAGGTTAGGGTTAGGTTTAGAATAAGGGTTAGGGTAAGGGTTAAGGTTAGGGTTAGTGTTAGTAGATAGTTAGTTGAAATGTTACTGACAGTCTGTAGAGCATCTACAAATGGACTATCCAAATCAAGTGTCATAGAAAACATGTATTTGTTGTAAAGTAAATAAGAAATTAGCGTGATGTAAAGTCTCTCATCTTGAAGTTGTGTTGCTATGACAACCAACCCATGTGGGAGCACGTTTTGCGGCTTCAATTTATGATGTTTACAAGTAAACATAATTAATACACTATCTCTGCCTCCGATTACATAATTACATCAGCATTGTTCTTCCCTGTGCATGGTAAGGATTTGTTTTAATTGACAGTCCCTGAAATTATGATTTCCTGTTTTGTTGGGTGTGTTTATTTTGGTGGACAAGGGACTATATAGTCAACTATATTTTTTATGTCTAATGCATTGTCACTGCACTGTAGTTCATCAAAGAAAATGGCCTTAATCTCTGCACCCAAAACCAAATCTCACATCTTTCATGAGATACTATGGCATTTGCTTCCAATATGGTATTTTTGAAATTGTGTTAATCCAAAATTAAAGGGACCTGGAGGAGTTGCAGTTCCAAATCTATATGTAAATGGTGAAACACAGAGCACAGAAAACAGCCACATAGATTCAAAGTCGTCAGGCTGTACATTTCAATTAGAAATGTTGAAGCTAGAAAACATGAAAACAACCCCCCCAGAAAAACAACAACATTTGAGATAACCAATCAACGCAGCCGCTCAATTACTGAGCAAATATTGCATTAACAAATGGCCTCCTTTCCAGACCAGTGAGTCACAGCTCTTCCTCACTGTGTGGTCACGTGGGCCGCGTCTGCCAGGCTAGTGGAATGTCACACCACGCTACACATGATGTCATACCCATCAGCCCCTAACCCTAACCCCCCACACACACGTGGATGCACACACACACACCCACCACACTATGCACGCACCCCCCCCAGGGTCAGACTAGGCCTCATTATAGCCAATGGAAGAAGAGTTGTTTCTGTTAATTCAACTGTGTTTCCAGAAAAACATCATGGATGACTAGTGTTAACTAGTGTCTCACTATCACCTCATTAAATGTGGCACTCAGCAAGGTGGTGTGAGGTCAATGCCACAACAAAGACCAACTGTAGCTGATGTAGAGAAGAACCGTGGTATCTTAATAGGCATGCATATTGCATATTTGAGTTGCAAATGACTGGTACCAATGGCACAGTGACACTCCTACTGTGACACAGAGCATATGAGTGTAAAGCAGTGTAAAGCAGTCCTGTGGCTCCAAGGTCCTAGACAGTGAAGGACTATCCCAGAGACATGCTACTCTGAAGTGTCAACCTGGACTGAGTGCAAATGAGTGCTTCATAGAGAGACATAGTGCCCAGATGTTAGAAACGCAGACCAGTAGCTGGAAGGTTGCTGGTTTCAGATCCTCTCTACCATCTCCGGCCATTATGCCCTTGAGCAAGGAATTTAGCCCCTACATAGCTCAAGGGGCACTGCGGATGCTCTGTGCTCCATTCAATGTGTGTTGTCTGGTGGGCTGTTGGGAGCAGAGCAGAAGAATTCCCATCTCTGATGGACTAATAAAGTACAATTCTATTCTTCTGTTCTATTCCATTCAGCCCAGTATGTCTAGGTTTCCTTGAGAAATATGTACTTTACTGACACCCTCTTACTGTACCTTTGACACCTGGAAATGAGCATGGACAATGTAAGTCGCTCTGGATAAGAGCGTCTGCTAAATGACTAAAATGTAAATGTAAATGTACTGTACAGATGTCGGATCTTAATTTGACCCCTTTCGTCGCAGGAGGAAAATAATCCTGCAGCAGGAGGATTTTAATATCTGAATAAATATTTAAAATCACCGCCAGGGGGCAGCTGGAAGCGGTGATTGTATACAATGCAGTACCGTACCTACATCGTAGGCTACCTTATGTAGGCTACGTGCAGGCTACAGCACGTTTCTTGTGAATTCTTATGTATATTGTAATAAATGGACAAAATGGTAGTTTTTTTTTTCTTTTTTTAGATCAATTGTTTTATTATATGTTGAAGGCAAGCAATATGCAGAATACATTTTTTGGGTTGCCTCAGTGCATGTGTGGTCTTGTGGTTACAGCCACTGACACCAGCACACATACGCCGGAGTCGGCATGGGTTCGAATCCGGCTCACTGCCCTTTGAATCATGGATGAACGTCTATTTTTTCCTCATTAATTCCACGTGGTTACAGGGTTAAAACAGAAACAACTCAAAGGTTAACAGTTTTGGCATAAATCCAAGTGCTTAAGGTTTGGGCTATGGTTTTGGGAAGGCTTAAAACAAAATAATTAAAAACGGCGTGCTTATGTATCATCACAAGTCTATTCATAGTATTTTTTGTGCTTGCTAGAGCATTGTGAACTGCCGTAGCGCAGTGGTCTAAGCAGCGCACTCCGAGCCTCATGAGCGCTGGGTGATCTAGTGACCAGACTGAGCCTACATTAGGCCCACAAATTAATTGCATATATTTAAATGTTTTTAGGAAGTGAAACGATTAGTCTGAAAATTTACACAGCTACGAAAAGTGTCTCAGCTCAAAGAAATCCTCTTTAGATGCATAAACATCTTGAAAGCTTGAAATGAAATATTAAAGCCACACAATACAGGCCTTTAAATCGACATCAAAGACCATAACTACAGTGCCTTCGGAACGTATTCAGACCCCTTTACTTTTTCCAAATTTTGTTAGGTTACAGCCTAAAATTTATTAAATTGTTTTTTTTCCTCATCAATCTACACACAATACCCCATAATGACTTTTTATTTTTATGTTTTTGCTAATTTATTAGAAAGACACATAAAAAAATCATATTTACATAAGTATTCCCTTTACTCAGTACTTTGTTGAAGCACCTTTGGCAGTGATTACAGCCTCAAGTCTTCTTGGGTATGACGCTACAAGCTTGGCACACCTGTATTTAGGGAGTTTCTCCCATTCTTCTTTGCAGATCCTCTAAAGCTCTGTCAGGTTGGATGGGGAGCGTTGCTGCACAGCTATTTTCAGGTCTCTCCAGAGATGTTCAATTGGATTCAAGTCCGGGCTCTGGCTGGGCCACTCAAGGACATTCAGAGACTTGTCCCTAAGCCACTCCTGCGTTGTCTTGGCTGTGTGCTTAGGGTGGTTGTCCTGTTGGAAGGTGAAACATCGCCCCAGTCTGAGGTCCTGAGCGCTCTGGAGCAGGTTTTCATCAAGGATCTCTCTGTACTTTGCTCCATTCATCTTTCCCTCGATCCTGACTAGTCTCCCTGCCTCTGAAAAACATCCCCACAGCATGATGCTGCCACCACCATTTTTCACCGTAGGGATGGTGCCAGGTTTCCTCCAGACATGACGCTTGGCATTCAGGCCAAAGAGTTCAAGCTTGGTTTCATCAGACTAGAGAGTCTTGTTTCTCATGGTCTGAGAATCTTTAGGTGCCTTTTGGCAAACTCCAAGCGGGCTGTCATGTGCCTTTTATTGAGGAGTGGCTTCCATCTGGCCACGCTACCATAAAGGTCTAATTGGTGGAGTGCTGCAGAGATGGTTGTCCTTCTGGAAGGTTCTCCCATCTCCACAGAGGATCTCTAGAGTTCTGTCAGAGTGACCATCGGGTTCTTGGTCATCTCCCTGACCAAGGCCCTTTTCCCCTGATTGCTCAGTTTGGCCGGGCGGCCAGCTCTAGGAAGAGTCTTGGTGGTTCCAAACTTCTTCCATTATGAATGATGGAGGCCACTGTGAGCTTGGGGACCTTCAATGCTGCAGAAACGTTTTGGTACCCTTCCCCAGATCTGTGCCTCGACACAATCCTGTCTCTGAGCTCTACGGACAATTCCTTCGACCTCATGGCTTGGTTTTTGCTCTGACATGCACTCTCAACTGCGGGACCTTTATAGACAGGTGTGTGCCTTTCAAATCATGTCCAATCAATTGAATTTACCACAGGTGGACTCCAATGAAGTTGTAGAAACATCTCAAGGATGATCAATGGAAACAGCATGCACTTGAGCTCAATTTCGAGCCTCATAGCAAAGGGTCTGAATACTTATGTAAATAAGGTATTTCTGTTTTTAATAAATTTGCAAAACATTCTAAAAACCTGTTTTCGCTTTGTCATTATGGGGTATTGTGTGTAGATTGCTGAGGAATTTGTTTTATTTAATCAATTCTAGAATAAGGCTGTAACGTAACTAAACGTGGAAAAAGTCAAGGTGTCTAAATACTTCAGAAAGTGTTGCAACATGCAACAATTTCAACGAGTTACAGCTCATATAAGGAAATCAGTCAATTGAAATAAATTCATTAGGCCCTAATCTATAGATTTCACATGTCTGGGCAGGGGTGCAGCCATGTGTGGGCCTAGGAGGGCATAGGCCCACCCACTTGGGAGCCAGGCCCACCCACTGGGGAGCCAGGCCCAGCCAATCAGAATGAGTTTTTCTCCACAAAAGGGCATTATTGCAGACAGAAATACTCCTCAGTTTCATCAGCTGTCCAGGTGGGCCTGGCTCCCAAGTGGGTGGGCCTATGCCCTCCCAGACAATCCCGCAGGTGAAGAAACCGGATGTGGAGGTCCTGGACTGGCATGGTTACACGTGGTTGGATGTACTGCCAAATTCTCTAAAACGACGTTGGAGGCGGCTTATGGTAGAGAAATGAACATTAAATTATTTGGAAACAGCTCTGTTGGACATTTCTGCAGTCAGCATGCCAATTGCATGCTCCCTCAAAATTGTAGACATCTGTGGCATTGTGTTGTGTGACAAAACTGAACATTTTAGAGTGGACTTTTATAGTCCCCAGCACAAGGTGCACCTGTGTAATGATCATGCTGTTTAATCAGCCTCTTGATATGCCACACCTGCCAGGTGGATGGATTATCTTGGCAAAGGAGAAATGCTCACTAACAGGGATGTAAACTAATTTGTGCACAACATTTTGAGAGAAATAAGCTTTTTGTGCATATGGAAGATTTCTGGGATCTTTTATTTCAGCTCATGAAACATGGGACCAACATTTTACATTTTGCGTTTATATTTTTGTTCAGTATATTTACATTGGTCAGTCCAAAATTAATACATGTATTTCCTGTTACCAAGTCATTTACGGTTTCTATGCCTTGAAAAGCTATCCAAGGATTGTTCCATGTAGTGGGTTTAGTTCTAGTAGCTACAGTATGTTGACTATGATGTTAGCTAATATGGTGACAACGATGTAGACTGACTTGGGCAGGAGCTCATCAGGGCTGAGTACTGGCACCTCAAGTTTTCTATTGCTTGATCTCCTGTTCCTCTAATAGAATATTAGCTCAAAAGTATTGTGGAACTCCTGCACCTAAATATAATCAGTACCAGCACCCAAAATGAGTACTGGCACCTATTTCAGTCCAAATCAAGCACTGGCGGTTATGGTATGAAGGTTTAGCTTGTAACGTTTTTTTTGCCTGGTCACAGACAGCTGTTGTAGTCCACTAGTGAAGGGAAAAGGTGAGTGGAGGAGAGCGTGTAGATGCGAGAAGGAATTATACAACGAGCAAAGTGATGATGCTGTTTGTATGTGGCTGCTATGAAAGTGAACTGTGTTTGCGGGTGATCAGGGGTGTATTAATTCAGCCGATACTGTAGAAAAATGTTTCTTAAACAGAAGCAAACGGAACGAAGCGGTCATAAAGCTTCCTGAATTTGTCCAATAGAAACTCTTGTTTGCAACTGTTTGGAATAATGATTATGCCCTAGATCAGCTAGATGCTGGCAAGAGTGTGCAAGGCGGTATTGAATGTGTCACTGTTTGTCACTTTGATTACTCCAATTTGTCTCTCGACCTGTGCACCTACGTTATAAACTTTTATTCATAGGCTAGGTTGTAGCAACCTCATGATGGGTATAGGGAAAATGTGAGTATTATGTCGTAGCCTAAACCTATTGATGTTACATTGAGCTGGGTGAATGGAATATGAATGACAGGCATCCAATATGCTTTAATATAAATAAATCCATGCTCATTTTTAAAAAAATCATCCTCCCTAATCTTAAAACAGCACCAACCGCCACTGATGGGTTCCTACCAAACTATTGACCAATTACTGTCCCTTACATGAAGGCAATGATGCTATGTAAAAGTATAATTGCATTACACCTTTAAGCCTAAAATTCTAATTATTGTGTGCATTTCAAAGCGAGTAAATATCTATGGAACTACTACTTCACTATTGAAAAAAAGTCAACAATGTGGCATAATGAAAGTATTGAGCACCTGCTGCAAATGGAGCCCATCATTTCCCCTAGTGGATAAGTGAATCGACCATGGAACCTACAGTATTGATAAGCTGTAGTCTAGGTTACTCGACATTGCATTATATAGTGATACACAAACTGAATATTAAAGTACAGTAGTGTGTAGTTGTGAGTGACAAAAAAGCCTTACCGTAGCCTATGTTGGTTCAACTTACTGCTTTACAGGCCATGAATGCGGGTGTCCATACGACTTCGCTGCAATGGCTATGGCTGCAACCTAAACTTGCTCCCTGTCCGCAACCGTGCTTGCGTAATGTTTAAATAGCCACTCCTTTTCAGGAGGCAGGGTTTGAGAGACGAGCCGAATTGCTGAATCTGCAGTCCTTTGCTATGTTCCCTCGGCGCATTTGTGAATGTGAACGTCTCCTTTGCAGTCTCACTCACCATCCCCTCCGCCATCTGTGGTTGGATCTAAACGTCAGAATATCACACGTCATTGCGTGGGGGCTCGACCCATGCCCGACAAAACGCTCGAGAGCAATTGATGGTGCTTTCATGTGCTGGGTCTGCTTGGGGAACCTGATGCGGTGAATTTAACTCGGAGCACGTGCTTCGTTGTTCGATTAGTTATCCTGGTCCTGAGGAGAGCCAAGTCAAGGATAGAGAGATGCTCTTGATTAATGTTTCTGAAATCAGAAGAGTAACCTGAAATACTTATTAGTCAAATAAAGTGATAGCCCATTTGTCTATTTGACAGGACACATTATGCCTTCGTCATCATTATGATCATCATTATCATCTTCCTCGTCATCAGTAGCATGGCTGTTACTGCATGGCTGTTATTATATGTTATAAATTATTACATGAATATGACTATCCCATATAATACTTAGTTTTTATTTTTCTAATTCCAAAAACAATTATGTGGGTTAGGCTATGATTTAGAAAATCCAGGTGGAAACAATTCACAATGGAATTATTGATTTCTCTCTATTTCTGAGCTCAGGTCATCTGCCATGGAAACAGAGGAAAGTGAGAGTAGTGCGCAGAAGAGAGCATAGCTGCAAGGGCTGAGCCCATAAGCATCAACCACTGGGTCCCCCAAGCACATGTATCATAATACCACCCTGCACAACTGTGTAATGGAGAAGAAATCTAGTGAACATGCCATCCTTTGCTTGCCACATCCTCATTTTTACATGAAGTTGTACATACATAAAGTACAGTCTTTAGCTTGGAAAACCGTAAGCCTGCAGTTCATTTAGTTTCATCCATGCCTGTACTCTCATAGAGAAATTGAGACACAGGGGAGGAGAAGTCTCATACTGCACTGCAGTGATAAATAGGTAGGCTCTATGGGTAATAGGACTGCTTGACAAAGCCAGATGTCTTCGGCAACTGAGTCATCCAGAGATGATGTACAATGTATTGCTGACTAAATGATCTCGCTATCAAGGTGTTGGAGAGCTCTGAATTATTCCTCAAGAAAGCACTCCTTTAAACACACAGCCCAACCAGATTATACATCACTATCACACACTGGCATAAACTTCACACATCATTCTCTCTAACGAACAGCACAACATGTGCTAGGCTACACCTAGCCCAAGATGTACTGTTAAAGGTCTAATGGAGCCATTTCTATCTCAATATCAAATCATTTCTGGGTCACAATTATATACATTACTAGGTTTGTTTTCAATTAAAATGGTCAACAAGAAACAAAAATAGCTTTTTAGCAAAGAGCAATTTCTCAAGCAAGAATTTTGCTAGGATTGTTTGAGACTGGTCTGAGTGGGGAGGGGGAAATTGAAAAACTCGCTGTTTTTGGCAGAGAGGTTTGGAACTCTCTTTCCTATTGGTCTCTTAACAAATTTACCGACTGGTGATGTCACCAAAACAGGCAGATATTTTAGGCGGCCTTTTCAAACAGCTCTTCCACTAAAATGGCACTATTATAATTTTCACAATTTCACAGTATTATTCCAACCTCATTTTGTGGAAATATACAGTTGAAGTCGGAAGTTTACATACACTTAGGTTGGAGTCATTAAAACTCGTCTTTCAATCACTCCACAAATGTCTTGTTAACAAACTATAGTTTTGGCGAGTCGGTTAGGACATCTACTTTGTGCATGACACAAGTAATTTTTCCAACAATTGTTTACAGACAGATTATTTCACTGTATCACAATTCCAGTGGGTCAGAAGTTTACATACACTAAGTTGACTGTGCCTTTAAACAGCTTGGAAAATTCCAGAAAATGATGTCATGGCTTTAGAAGCTTCTGATAGGCTAATTGACATCATTTGAGTCAATTGGAGGTGTACCTGTGGATGTATTTCAAGGCCTACCTTCAAACTCAGTGCCTCTTTGCTTGACATCATGGGAAAATCAAAAGAAATCAGCCAATACCTAAAAAAAAGCAATTGTAGACCTCCACAAGTCTGGTTCATCCTTGGGAGCAATTTCCAAACGCCTGAAGGTGCCACGTTCATCTATACAAACAATAGTAAGCAAGTATAAACACCATGGGACCACGCAGCCGTAATACCGCTCAGGAAGGAGACGCGTTCTGTCTCCTGGAGATGAACGTACTTTGGTGCGAAAAATGCAAATCAATCCCAGAACAACAGCAAAGGATCTTGTGAAGATGCTGGAGGAAACAGGTATAAAAGTATCTATATCCACAGTAAAACAAGTCCTATATCGACATAACCTGAAAGGCCGCTCAGTAAGGAAGAAGCCACTGCTCCAAAACCGCCATAAAAAGCCAGACTACGGTTTGCAACTGCACATGGGGACAAAGATCGTACTTTTTGGAGAAATGTCCTCTGGTCTGATGAAACAAAAATAGAACTGTTTGGCCATAATGACCATTGTTATGTTTGGAGGAAAATGGGGGTGACTTGCAAGCCGAAGAACACCATCCCAACCGTGAAGCACGGGGGTGGCAGCATCATGCTGTGGGGGTGCTTTGCTGCAGGAGGGACTGGTGCACTTCACAAAATAGATGGCATCATGAGGAAGGAAAATTATGTGGATATATTGAAGCAACATCTCAAGACATCAGTCAGGAAGTTAAAGCTTGGTCGCAAATGGGTCTTCCAAATGGACAATAACCCCAAGTATACTTCCAAAGTTGTGGCAAAATGGCTTAAGGACAACAAAGTCAAGGTATTGGAGTGGCCATCACAAAGCCCTGACCTCAATCCTACAGCAAATCTGTGGGCAGAACTGAAAAGGCGTGTGCGAGCAAAAGGCCTACAAACCTGACTCAGTTACACCAGCTCTGTCAGGAGGAATGGGCCAAAATTCACCCAACTTATTGTGGGAACCTTGTGGAAGGCTACCCAAAATGTTTGAACCAAGTTAAACAATTTAAAGGCAATGCTACCAAATACTAATTGATTGTATTGTACTTCTGACCCATTGGGAATGTGATGAAAGAAATAAAAGCTGAAATAAATCATTTTCTCTACTATTATTCTGACATTTCACATTCTTAAAATAAAGTGGTGATCCTAACTGACCTAAGACAGGGAATTTTTACTAGGATTAAGTGTCAGGAATTGTGAAAGACTGAGTTTAAATGTATTTGGCTAAGGTGTATGTAAACTTCCGACTTCAACTGTATATGAAACAAAGAAAAATCACATTTTTGTCTGCACTGGGCCTTTAAGAGACAATTTATGCTTGATCCGAAAATGTGGTCGGAGGCTCTGTATGGAGGGTGTGATGCAATTGCGGTGCCTACAGAGGCATGCAGAGGCCAAATTTAGCTCCGTACCGCATTGCTGTGCGCCTTCCAAAATGTGTAACAATGCAGAGATTTACAGAGCCCTCCGCATTGTTACACATTTTGGACATGATTGGTTGATGGTAGATGGGGGCGGGAGGTCCTGTATAAACACAACTTCCTTCACAACAGCTCTGCGCTGCTCCGCGAGGCACAAGAAATATGAATGCCCTAACTTCTGGAGAGGCCTTATCACCGTTAATGCTGCACGGCCAATGCAGACGTCATTTTGACCATGCAGCGCCTTTAAGGAGTCTAGGCTAGCCTACCCCTTTAAGGACCTTACAGTCGTGGGTAAAAGTTTTGAGAATGACACAAATATTAATTTTCACAAAGTCTGCTGCCTCAGTTTTTATGATGTCAATTTGCATATGCTCCAGAATGTTATGAAGAGTGCTCAGATTAATTGCAATTAATTGCAAAGTCCTTCTTTGCCATGAAAATGAACTTAATCCCAAAAAACATTTCAACTGCATTTCAGCCCTGCTACAAAAGGACCAGCTGACATCATGTCAGTGATTCTCTCGTTAACACAGGTGAGAGTGTTGACGAGGACAAGGCTGGAGATCACTCTGTCATGCTGATTGAGTTAGAATAACAGACTGGAAGCTTTAAAAGGAGGGTGGTGCTTGAAATCATTGTTCTTCCTCTGTTAATCATGGTTACCTGCAAGGAAACACGTCCCGTCATCATTGCTTTGCACAAAAAGGCCTTCACAGGCAAGGATATTGCTGCTAGTAAGATTGCACCTAAATCAACCATTTATCGGATCATCAAGAACTTCAAGGAGAGAGGTTCAATTGTTGTGAAGAAGGCTTCAGGGCGCCCAGGAAAGTCCAGCAAGCACCAGGACCGTCTCCTAAAGTTGATTCAGCTGCGGGATTGGGGCACCACCAGTGCAGAGCTTGCTCAGGAATGGCAGCAGGCAGGTGTGAGTGCATCTGCACGCACAGTGAGGCGAAGACTTTTGGAAGATGGCCTGGTGTCAAGAAGGCAGCGAGGAAGCCACTTCTCTCCAGGAAAAACATCAGGGACAGACTGATATTCTGCAAAAGGTACAGGGATTGGACTGCTGAGGACTGGGGTAAAGTCATTTTCTCTGATGAATCCCCTTTCCGATTGTTTGGGGCATCCGGAAAAAAGCTTGTCCGGAGAAGACAAGGTGAGCGCTACCATCAGTCCTGTGTCATGCCAACAGTAAAGCATCCTGAGACCATTCATGTGTGGGGTTGCTTCTCAGCCAAGGGAGTGGGCTCACTCACAATTTTGCCGAATAACACAGCCATGAATAAAGAATGGTACCAACACATCCTCATAGAGCAACTTCTCCCAACCATCCAAGAACAGTTTGGTGACGAACAATGCCTTTTCCAGCATGATGGAGCACCTTGCCATAAGGCAAAAGTGATAACTAAGTGGCTTGGGGAACAAAACATCAACATTTTGGGTCCATGGCCAGGAAACTCCCCAGACATTAATCCCATTGAGAACTTGTGGTCAATCCTCAAGAGGCGGGTGGACAAACAAAAACCCACAAATTCTGACAAACTCCAAGCATTGATTATGCAAGAATGGGCTGCCATCAGTCAGGATGTGGCCCAGAAGTTAATTGACAGCATGCCAGGGCGGATTACAGAGGACTTGAAAAAGAAGGGTCAACACTGCAAATATTGACTCATTGCATAAACTTAATGTAATTGTCAATAAAAGCCTTTGACACTTATGGAATGCTTGTAATTATACTTCAGTATACCATAGTAACATCTGACAAAAATATCTAAAATCACTGAAGCAGCAAACTTTGTGAAGACCAATACTTGTGTCATTCTCAAAAATGTTGACCACGACTGTATACAGTGAGGGAAAAAAGTATTTGATCCCCTGCTGATTTTATATGTTTGCCCACTGACAAAGAAATGATCAGTCTATAATTTTTCCAGAAAAACGCATTTCAAAAATGTTATAAATTGATTTGCATTTTAATGAGGGAAATACGTATTTGACCCCCTCTCAATCAGAAAGATTTCTGGCTCCCAGGTGTCTTTTATACAGGTAACGAGCTGAGATTAGGAGCACACTCTTAAAGGGAGTGCTCCTAATCTCAGCTTGTTACCTGTATAAAAGACACCTGTCCACAGAAGCAATCAATCAATCAGATTCCAAACTCTCCACCATGGCCAAGACCAAAGAGCTCTCCAAGGATGTCAGGGACAAGATTGTAGACCTACACAAGGCTGGAATGGGCTACAAGACCATCGCCAAGCAGCTTGGTGAGAAGGTGACAACAGTTGGTGCGATTATTCGCAAATGGAAGAAACACAAAAGAACTGTCAATCTCCCTCTGCCTGGGGCTCCATGCAAGATCTCACCTCGTGGAGTTGCAATGATCATGAGAACGGTGAGGAATCAGCCCAGAACTACACGGGAGGATCTTGTCAATGATCTCAAGGCAGCTGGGACCATAGTCACCAAGAAAACAATTGGTAACACACTACGCTGTGAAGGACTGAAATCCTGCAGTGCCCGCAAGGTCCCCCTGCTCAAGAAAGCACATATACAGGGCCGTCTGAAGTTTGCCAATGAACATCTGAATGATTCAGAGGAGAACTGGGTGAAAGTGTTGTGGTCAGATGAGACCAAAATCGTGCTCTTTGGCATCAACTCAACTGGAGGAATGCTGCCTATGACCCCAAGAACACCATATCCACCATCAAACATGGAGGTGGAAACATTATGCTTTGGGGGTGTTTTTCTGCTAAGGGGACAGGACAACTTCACCGCATCAAAGGGACGATGGACGGGGCCATGTACCATCAAATCTTGGGTGAGAACCTCCTTCCCTCAGCCAGGGCATTGGAAATGGGTCGTGGATGGGTATTCCAGCATGACAATGACCCAAAACACACATCCAGGGCAACAAAGGAGTGGCTCGAGAAGAAGCACATTAAGGTCCTGGAGTGGCCTAGCCAGTCTCCAGACCTTATTCCCATTGAAAATCTGTGGAGGGAGCTGAAGGTTCGAGTTGCCAAACGTCAGCCTCGAAACCTTAATGACTTGGAGAAGATCTGCAAAGAGGATTGGAACAAAATCCTTCCTGAGATGTGTGCAAACCTGGTGGCCAACTACAAGAAACGTCTGGCCTCTGTGATTACCAACAAGGGTTTTGCCACCAAGTACTAAGTCATGTTTTGCAGAGGGGTCAAATACTTTTTTCCGTCATTAAAATGCAAATCAATTTATAACATTTTTGACATTTGTTTTTCTGGATTTTTGTTGTTGTTATTCTATCTCTCACTGTTCAAATACATTTTAGTAATTTAGCAGACGCTCTTATCCAGAGCGACTTACATGAGCAATTAGGGTTAAGTGCCTTGCTCAAGGGCACATCAACAGATTTTTCACCTAGTCAGCTCAGGGATTAGAACCAGTGACCTTTCGGTTACTGGCACAACGCTCTTAACCGCTAAGCTACCTCCTGCCCAAGCCTATCATTAAAATTATAGACTGATCATGTCTTTGCCAGTGGGCAAACGTACAAAATCAGCAGGGGATCAAATAATTTTTTCCCTCACTGTATGTTTTGTTTAGACGTAAATTGGCTCTGGCAGCCAAAACATCCAAATACTCCATCTAAACGTGAATCGATTCTCAATTGCGATACGGTTCTAGAAACATAAAGCCCTCCTTTTATATCACATCAGAATAATTTAACAAAGGCAAAATATACACTTACTGTACACTGTTTTAACACAATTGCAGCGGACAGTTTTTCTCAGTTACAACACTTTTCTGGCGTCCTTCTTCCATTACACACAGGTGCTTGGAGAGCCAGATAGCTAGTTAGAACAGGTGGTCGTCTCTCTCTTCTGTAAACAAACTTTAACATGGAAATATGGCCGTGTGGGAATCATGTTAAAAAGGTGTGTACATCTCGATCATAAGAACGTAAAATTCCAAAGGTTTCCAGAATCCTATCGCAAGCAAGGATTATTAACGTGTAGACAGAGCGTCGGTCGGGACTGTTGTACACATTCCTGTGCCTTCATCAACGCTTCAACTGAGAACCAAGGAGGAAGCCCACTTTTGTGAACGAGAGCTGGGCTACACCCAACGAGACTACACTTGATTTTCACTCACTAACAGGGTTGACTTTCTTTGTGTCTGACTATCATCATGTTGATTGACATTGTGTTTGACTCACTGCAATCGATATGATCCAAACTCACTCATAAACAGTGCACAGACATGACTGTCTTACTAAAGACTTGGACACTTTTTGTCACTGGGCCGACTCACCTCTACTTGACAAGAGGACAACTCAATTATGGTACATTTCCATAGGCAGGATTTGCACAAGTGTTTGGCCCAAAGGTACAGTCATATTTGTTCCCACCTCTACAGTATTGTAGCAACCCTGTGTTTATAAGCGCGGATCGACTCTTCCACATGAGCATGCTTTTGTGGCACAGTCTATGGCACGTTGGGCTACAGGCCAGAAGGTTGGGGGTTGAAATACCACTGCGGACAAGCTCGTTCCTAGGCTGGCTGACGCAATCCATGTGACTCAAAGTGCAGGGAGAGCTGTGACCAAACTGGTCTGGAAAGGAGGCCGTTAATGCAATATTCACTCAGAAATTGTTTGATTGGTTCTCTCAAATGTTAATTTTTTTTCTTGGGGGTTGACCTCTCGTTGTAGTGGAAGAGGGGCAGTGCTCGGGGGCTGTGTGTGGCTGTGCGTGAGGGTGTTTGAGTGAGAAAGACACTGAGGAGAGACAACCAGTAAAAGCACAGCTCCCTTCATTATTGACACATTGTGCTGACAACATCAAAGAGCCATTCCAAACTCAGAAGTCAGGAGCACTTCGAGAGTTAGGTGTTCCCTGCCTGTTTCATTACACTGGTGTCGGAAGTCATCCACAAACGTATGTGTGCTCGGCCGCTGAGCGTGTTCCTGAAAGGCATGGTTCTGTTAAGGCTAGTGTGAGGAAGCGCTCTTTGAAAAGAGGGAGTTGTGCAGCGACCCTGCGTTTATAAGCGCAGATACCCCACTTGTTTTCTTTAAAACGTAAAAGGTGCACAAGTCCAACTCAGCTTCTTTTAGCCTTTTACATTTCAACAGAGATTTTCAACAAGCAAAATGTTATATCACTGGTCAGCCGAAGAGGTTCAGGCCCTCAAAGTTGTCATGTCCACTTCCATGTAGTGATGGGAAGCTTGATACCGTAGCTGCGAAGCTCAAATGCAGTTTTCAAAGCACTACTGGTCCGACACAATATACCGATGAGCATTGTGAAGCTAGCGGCATTAAGGTCACGTGGTCATACAGCTAATAAAAATGGTAAAAGTAAAAGTCCCCCTGAAAAGTTTTTACTTTTACTGGACTTTTTTCTGATTAAGAATCACAAAAACTATAGTTGAAAGTTACTTATATTTAAGTAATGTAAAAACAAACTGCCTAATGATGCAAATCTTCATGATATGACACTGGATCCTATCAGTAGAGGGTCTGTCGTAGCCGGCCGCGACCGGGAGACCCATGGGGCGGCGCACAATTGGCCCAGCGTCGTCCAGGGTAGGGTAGGGAATGGCCGGCAGGGATGTAGCTCAGTTGGTAGAGCATGGCGTTTGCAATGCCAGGGTTGTGGGTTCGATTCCCACGGGGGGCCAGTATGTAAAATAAAAAAAGTAATGTATGCACTCACTAACTGTAAGTCGCTCTGGATAAGAGCGTCTGCTAAATGACTAAAATGTAAATGTCTGAGGATTACAATCCAACCCCTTTACTGGTGACAACTTCTGTAGTTAAAATGGTACAGTGGCAAATAGGTTTGGAGAGCTATAATATAAAATAAAATACGTTTTGGTTACAGGTGATAGTAGCTTTCCCCCAAAGAAAAAGCCTAATGACGCAAATCTTCATGATATTATTAAAGGATCTGGGAATTCCAAAACACCCCCCTTTTTATTGGTGACAACTTCTATAGTTTAAACAATACAGTAGCAAATATGTGTAGAGAGCTGTAAATAAGGCCTTTATTGAGCATGTCAATTTATGTCAGCGGTGACGGTTTTCTTAAAACGATACTAAGGAGGCTGAAAATTGACTGCAAGTGGATCTTCAATCAAGACAATAACTCCAAGCACACATCACAAACCACAAAGAAATGGTTAATTAACACAAAATCTACTTTTTGCTAACGGCCATCTCAGTCTCCGGACATGAACCCCATTGAAAACCTGCGGTTTGAATTGAAGAGGGCGGTCCATTAGCACAGACAAAGGATATCAAGGATCTGGAAGGACTCTGTATGAAGGAACGGTCTAAGATCTCTCCCAATGTGTTCTCCAATCTCATAAAACATTTTAGAAAAGGTTCAGTGCTGTCATCCTCACAAGGGGAGGGTGTCGGCGTATTAAAAATGCTCAGTATTTGTATTATTTATTTCATACAGTCTTGTGCTCATCTTTATCAAGGGTACCGATCATTTTGGTTGTGACCGTTCGTCTTAAAACCTTTAAGAAAATCAAGCACTCTGATTTTTTTGCAATGATCAGTCTGTACTTTGGATGTAAACCGTTACACATGTATTGCTTGTATCAATATTTATATGACTCAAATGTGGTTGGGAATAGATTAAAAAAGACCATGAATTGTGGCGGATGCATATGTGTTTATTGTTACATTTGACAGTCAGGGAAGCTTCATTTATTTTCTCAAAGCAGCAACTTTGTAGCGTTCTCCTGGCATCCGCCAAACCCAGATTTGTCCGTTGGACTTGCCAGATGGTGAAGCGTGATTCATCACTCCAGAGAATGCGTTTCCACTGCTCCAGAGTCCAATGGAGGCGAGCTTTACACCACTCCAGCTGACACTTGGCATTGCGCATGGTGATCTGTGCGGCTGCTCGGCCATGGAAACCCATTTCATGAAGCTCCCAACGAACAGTTATTGTGCTGAAGTTGCTCCCAGAGGCAGTTTGGAACTCGGTAGTGAGTGTTGCAACTGAGGAAAGACAATTTCTACGCCCTATGTGCTTCAGCACTCGGTGGTCCTATTCTGTGAGCTTGTGTGGCCTACCACTTCATGGCTGAGTGTTGTTGCTCCTAGACGTTTCCACTTCACAATAACATCACTTACAGTTGACCTGGGCAGCTCTAGCAGGGCAGAAATTGGACAAACTGATTTGTTGGAAAGGTGGCATCCTATGACGGTGCCACGTTGAAAGTCACTGAGCTCTTCAGTAAGGCAATTCCACTGCCAATGTTTGTCTATGGAGATTGCATGGCGGTGTGCTCGGTTTTATACACCTGTCAGCAACGGTTGTGGCTGAAATAGCCAAATCCAGTAATTTAAAGGGTCCACATACTTTTGTATATATAGTGTACTTGTGTCTTGATGTCAAGTGCCTATTTTTCTGAAACGGATGTGTTGATGCTGCTGTCTTGGTCCAGGTCTCTCTAGAAAAATAGATGTTTATTTCAATGAGACTAACCGGGTTAAATAAAGGTTAAATAAATAAAAAATATATAATTAAAAAATGGTATGGTAACAGGCGACAATAGCTTTCCCCCCCAAAAAAAGTGTAGAATGATGCAAATGTTCATTGTACGACACGACACTGAATCCTATTAGTAAAGAGTCTGGGAATTCCAAAACACCCCAATTTTTATTGGTGACAACTTCTATAGTTTAAACAGTACAGCAGGAAATATGTGTAGAGAGCTGTAAATAAGGCCTTTATTGAGAATGTCAACCTTTGTCAGCGGTGACGGTTTTCTTAAAACTAAACTAACAGGAGATTGCATGCACCTGTGCGCTAAAATAAACCAGTGATTTAGCTGATTTTACCTTCATACCAGACAGCTGCAACTTTCGCTGTCTTGGTTCTGTTCCCGCCCTCAATTAAATAATGACCTATCAGGAGCATAGGATACCATAAGGCTGATGGATGTAAAATACTTATTATAAGAACCTTAGTAGGGATATACTTCATTCAATCATTTCATCTTTAATGTCACAATAAAATGTGCCATTTGAAATAACTTTATTAGACTACAAATTCCTTTGATAAAATGCATAGATGATATACAGTACCAGTCAAAAGTTTGGACACACCTACTCATTGAAGGGTTTTTCTTTATTTTTACTATTTTCTACATTGTAGAATAATAGTGAAGACATCAAAACTATGAAATAACACATATGGAATCATGTAGTATTCAAAAAAGTGTTAAACAAATCAAACTATAATTTAAATTTGAGATTCTTCAAATAGCCACCCTTTGCCTTGATGACGGCTTTGCACACTCTTGGCATTCTCTCAAACAGCTTCACCTGGAATGCTTTTCCAACGGTCTTGATGGAGTTCCCACATACAGCGAGGGAAAAAAGTATTTGATCCCCTGCTGATTTTGTACGTTTGCCCACTGACAAAGACATGATCAGTCTATAATTTTAATGGTAGGTTTATTTGAACAGTGAGAGAAAGAATAACCTTACCTTTGTTGGCAATCACAGAGGTCAGACGTTTCTTGTCGTTGGCCACCAGGTTTGCACACATCTCAGGAGGGATTTTGTTCCATTCCTCTTTGCAGATCTTCTCCAAGTCATTAAAAAGTTTCGAGGCTGACGTTTGGCAACTCGAACCTTCAGCTCCCTCCACATATTTTCTATGGGATTAAGGTCTGGAGACTGGCTAGGCCACTCCAGGACCTTAATGTGCTTCTTCTTGAGCCACTCCTTTGTTGCCATGACCGTGAGTTTTGGGTCATTGTCATGCTGGAATACCCATCCACGACCCATTTTCAATGCCCTGGCTGAGGGAAGGAGGTTCTCACCCAAGATTTCACAGTACATGGCCCCGTCCATCGTCCCTTTGATGCACTGAAGTTGTCCTGTCCCCTTAGCAGAAAAATACCCCCAAAGCATAATGTTTCCACCTCCATGTTTGATGGTGGATATGGTGTTCTTGGGGTCATAGGCAGCATTCCTCCTCCTCCAAACACGGCGAGTTGAGTTGATGCCAAAGAGTTTGATTTTGGTCTCATCTGACC
Source organism: Coregonus lavaretus (assembly GCF_964263955.1). Lineage (NCBI taxonomy): Eukaryota > Metazoa > Chordata > Actinopteri > Salmoniformes > Salmonidae > Coregonus > Coregonus lavaretus. The sequence continues at coordinate 71,387,452 of NC_139990.1, forward strand.
ACAACACTTTCACCCAGTTCTCCTCTGAATCATTCAGATGTTCATTGGCAAACTTCAGACGGCCCTGTATATGTGCTTTCTTGAGCAGGGGGACCTTGCGGGCACTGCAGGATTTCAGTCCTTCACAGCGTAGTGTGTTACCAATTGTTTTCTTGGTGACTATGGTCCCAGCTGCCTTGAGATCATTGACAAGATCCTCCCGTGTAGTTCTGGGCTGATTCCTCACCGTTCTCATGATCATTGCAACTCCACGAGGTGAGATCTTGCATGGAGCCCCAGGCCGAGGGAGATTGTGTTTCTTCCATTTGCGAATAATCGCACCAACTGTTGTCACCTTCTCACCAAGCTGCTTGGCAATTGTCTTGTAGCCCATTCCAGCCTTGTGTAGGTCTACAATCTTGTCCCTGACATCCTTGGAGAGCTCTTTGGTCTTGGCCATGGTGGAGAGTTTGATTGATTGCTTATGTGGACAGGTGTCTTTCATACAGGTAACAAGCTGAGATTGGGAGCACTCCCTTTAAGAGTGTGCTCCTAATCTCAGCTCGTTACCTGTATAAAAGACACCTGGGAGCCAGAAATCTTTCTGATTGAGAGGGGGTCAAATACTTATTTCCCTCATTAAAATGCAAATCAATTTATAACATTTTTGACATGCGTTTTTCTGGATTTTGTTGTTGTTATTCTGTCTCTCACTGTTCAAATAAACCTACCATTAAAATTATAGACTGATCATTTCTTTGTCAGTGGGCAAACGTACAAAATCAGCAGGGGATCAAATACTTTTTTCCCTCACTGTATGCTTAGGACTTGTTGGCTGTTTTTCCTTCACTCTGCCATTCGACTCATCCCAAACCATCTCAATTGGGTTGAGGTCGGGGGATTGTGGAGGCCAGGTCATCTGATGCAACACTCCATCACTCTCCTTCTTGGTCAAATAGCCCTTACACAGCCTGGAGGTGTGTTGGGTCATTGTCCTGTTGAAAAACAAATGATAGTCGCACTAAGCCCAAACCAGATGGGCTGGTGTATCGCTGCAGAATGCTGTGGTTCAAGTGTGCCTTGAATTGGCCTCCCGAGTGGCGCAGTGGTCTAAGGCACTGCATCGCAGTGCTAGCTGTGCCACTAGAGATCCTGGTTCGAGTCAAGGCTCTGTAGCAGCAGGCCGCGACCGGGAGACCCATGGGGTGGCGCACAATTGGCCCAGCATCATCCAGGTTAGGGGAGGGTTTGGCCGGCAGGGATGTTCTTGTCCCATCGCGTACTAGCGACTGCTGTGGCGGGCCGGGCGCAGTGCACGCTGACACAGGCGCCAGGTGTATGGTGTTTCCTCTGACACATTGGTGCGGCTGGCTTCTGGGTGAAGCTGGCATTGTGTCAAGAAGCAGTGCGTTGCGTTTCGGAGGATGCACGGCTCTCGACCTTCGCCTCTCCCGTGTCCGTACGGGAGTTGCAGCGATGGGACAAGACTGTAACTACCAATTGGATGCCACGAAATTGGGGAGATAAATGAGAAAAATACAAAAAAAATACAAAAATAAGTGTGCCTTGATTGATTCAAAATCAATCACAGACAGTGTCACCAGCAAAGCACCCCACACCATAACACTTCCTCCTCCATGCTTTACGGTGGGAAATACACATGCGGAGATCATCTGTTCAACCACACTGCGTCTCACAAAGCCACGGCAGTTGGAACCAAAAATCTCAAAAAGGACAAATTTCCACCGGTCTAATGTCCATTGCTCATGTTGCTTGGCCCAAGCAAGTCTCTTCTTCTTATTGGTGTCCTTTAGTATTGGTTTCTTAGCAGCAATTCGACCACGAAGGGCTGATTCACACAGTCCCCTCTGAACAGTTGATGTAGAGATGTGTCTGTTACTTGAACTTGGGCTGCAATTTCTGAGGCTGGTAACTCTAATGAACCTATCCTCTGCAGCAGAGGCAAATGAGGGTCTTCCATTCCTTTGGCGGTACTCATGAGAGCCAGTTTCATAATAGCACTTGATGGTTTTTGCGACTGCACTTGAAGAAACTTTCAAAGTTCTTGAAATGTTTGGCATTGACTGACCTGCATGTCTTAAAGTAATGATGGACTGTCGTTTCTCTTTGCTTATTTGAGCTGTTCTTGCCATAATATGGACTTGGTCTTTTACCAAATAGGGCTATCTTCTGTATACCCCCCCTATCTTGTCGCAACACAACTGATTGGCTCAAACGCATTAAGAAGGAAAGAAATTCCACAAATTAACTATTAAGAAATTAACTATACCTTTTAATTGAAATGCATTCCAGGTGACTACCTCATGAAGCTGGTTGAGAGAATGCCAAGAGTGTGCAAAGCTGTCATCAAGGCAAAGGGTGGCTATTTGAAGAATCTCAAATATAAAATATATTTTGATTTGTTTAACACTTTTTTTGTTACTACATGATTCCATATGTGTTATTTCATAGTTTTGATGTCTTCACTATTATTCTACAATGTAGAAAATAGTAAAAAATAAAGAAAAACCCTTGAGTGAGTAGGTGTGTCCAAACCTTTGACCGGTAGTGTAACTCATGATTGACTTGATATAGTTCTACAGCTGCACCATCGATGGGGCCAAGCTTCCTGCCATCCAGGACCTATATACCAGGCGGTGTCAGAGGAAGGCCCAAAAAATTGTCAAAGACTCCAGTCACCCAAGTCATAGACTTCTTCTCTCTGCTACCGCACAGCAAGCGCCAAGTCTAGGTCCAAAAGGCTCCTTAACAGCTTCTACCCCCAAGCCATAAGACTGCTGAACAATTAATCAAATGACTATTTACATTGACCCCCCCCCCCCCCCCTTTTGTTTTTACACTGCTGCTACTCTCTTTTTATTATCAATGCATAATCACTTTAACCCTACCTACAAGTACAAATTACCTCGACTAACCTGTACCCCCACACATTGACTCGGTACCGGTACCCCCTGTATATAGCCTCGTTATTATACTTTTTTTTGTGTTACTTTTATTTATTTTGTATTTATTTTTTTTGTAAATATTTTTTAAACTCTATTTCTTTAACTGCATTGTTGGTTAAGGGCTTGTACATTTCACGGTAAGGTCTACACCTGTTGTATATGATTTGATTTGAATTGATTTAGTTACACATTGCAAATATGCACAGTGCAGGGATATTTCTTCCCCCCTTATCAACGAAAAATCTATAAGTGGCTGCACCAATATGAGTTTTCCATTCAAACAACATAAATGTAAATGATCACAGTAGATTTGCCGTGGTAAATTAGGAAATACTTTATTTCAGTTATATGGAATGATTGTAAAATAGATTAATCCCCCTTAGTCTGCCCCAAAAAGTAGGATTAACTTGTCCTGATGATAATATCCGCCAGAGAGCGAACATGTCTTAAAAGACTTTGGCAGCGATCAGGAATACAAGCTGCCAATTAAAAAAAATATATAAATACCTAAAGGCGTCCTAAAATTCCTAATCAAATAGCTAAATGATCCATGGTACGACCATCTTAAAACAATTCCATATGTTAGCTTTTTTTTTTTTTACACGAGGAGTATGCAATTGAGATTCTCCCTTGGTGTCCTGTGGAGTTGTCTTCCTTGTGCTTTAGTAGAGAACAAAGATGGTGGATAAATGAAGGCCTTTTACCATTGAAAACATTTGTAAGTTCCAGTCAACTGGGTGTGTCTCCCATAGACAGTAATGCAATAGCAGCTGGGTCTGGTCTACTTAGTTCATTGTCTTTCATTGAACCAGAAAAAAAACAAAAAAATCCAGTGAGTGGGGTGTCTCGCTTCCTCTTCCATCTCTGGTAGAGAACACCTTTGGAATTACAAATTGGCCACCGCAGCTGTTTCCTGAGCTGCAGCCAGGAATTGTGGGAGGTTGAGTCTTTTAGGGTAGGAATGCCAATAAGGCCAATAATGATAATGATCAAAGGCATTTTTACAAATTAGTTCTGGACAAGAAAGGCCCTTGGCAAGCTTTATTCATGAAAGAAAAACAAAATCCTTTCAGGCAGCCAGCCACCCTGAAATGAAACTCACCCAGAGATATAATTATCTATAGCTGCTGTAATGATACTTATAGAGCCAGAGAGAGACAAACCCAGTAGGCCCCCCAATTTCTGGGAACACTAGTAATTAAAACAGAAAGTGAAAACAAGATTAGTTTGCTCCTTGAAAAGATTAGCCCTTGGCTGTGCATTTGAGAGATCAAATAATGTACTTCTCAGCCGATGTTTCATCACTATAGCTCCATGAAGCACAGCTATTTGATGGATACTGTATTTTAGGGCGATGGTCTCAATAATAACCAATTGTATGTATGGCATCATTCAGAGCAGATCTCAATGGAGCCACTCTAGGCTAAAGTCACAGCAATCTGACTATATCCTCTGTCAGTAATTTCCACCAAACTTCTCTCTTTCTTTGGGCTCCTCTAACATTCAGCTCACTCAGTCCTCTCTTCAATCTCTCTGAAGTCTTTGTTTGGATCCAAACCCTCACTATAAAACCCCTCGATTTGGCCATGCAGCCAAAGCATCAGAATAACTGAACAAAGCTATGCTCTGTGAGCGTATAGGCTGCTGCTGCCCCTCTGCTTGTGTGGTGGTGCTGCTATTGCGACAGTCCATTCAGTAGCACAGACCCTGTGTCACAGACTGTCTGGAGCCTCACTCATCCAGCCCTCTCACCCCACTCTGGCTGGGCTCTTAGTGTGAGCTTCAGAGAAACAGCACGGACACTAACTCCTGGTCACTCTCTGTCCCTAAGACCAATCCAGAAACAGCCCACTTGTCAGGAGTCCAAGCAGGCCCACTTTCACAGGGAGCTGAGTCATCGTAAAGTGCTTGGCTTGTCCAGCAAGGCTTCCACAGCTGCCAAGAGGAGTCAGTCCAGTCCAAAAGTCCCCAGACCTGACCTAAATCCCCTCTATACCACTCTGAAATAGGTTGACTATTCAACATTCACTCAACATAATATTGTGTAATTACTTAGCTAATCATTTGACATGGGTGTTTGAGCTCATGTTCTTTTTTGTTTCACATATACTGTAATATTTGCAGTTGTCTCTCACATATTTCCGTAGGATATTGACATTTCGTAATCAAAAGTATAACATCATATTTTGAGGAGACAGTTTAGTGGTCAGGACAGGAGTGGTCATTTTCTTGGAGAGGGAAGGGTTAAGGCAGTGGGATACACACAGAGGATATTGGGAAGCAGGGAGGAGATGATTGCAGACCATGGGCATTGTTATTATCAGACTTACACTGTCCTCCAGAGGACAGAAGAGGAACTACATTACACAGAGCTGTTCCGCGGTCTCTCATCTTTTTATTGTCTAATATTCCACCTGTATATCAAGTAATGATAACAAATATGATAGATATGATTGGACAAAGAGCTGTGATACCCTTGTTGTGGTCGTATTTTAGTCACGAAGATGGAGCCAGAGAGTGGCAGTGATGGATGGTCATGGCCACAAGATAAAGCGTTCATGCAGCATTTTGCTCAAACATTCCCAAGGTCATCCCCAATCACAATTTACACATCAGCCAGAGCATTTTGAAATGAGATCTGTTTGACAAGTAGCACACTCTCAAGGCATTTACTTCCATAGCCAATACCTAATGTCACCCTTGCTGCTAGAAATGCTTTTTACATTTAAAACATTATGAGTGTGTGTTGAAATGTACTTAGTTTCAGAGAGTAATCACGCCAAGACGACCACATTTTACATAATGCACGGATGGAAACCTGGCAAAATGGGGAAAAGTATTCAGACAGTATGATTTATATAAACCATAAATGGATCGCTACAATGACTCACTGTTTTGGAAGGGATAGCAAGACTGATATGGTAAGGTTTGCATTAGCATGTGGGCCCTGGAGGGCAGCAGAGTGCTTTATTTGGATTCTATTCACTGAGATTTTAATGTTAAGTTGGAGATACCCCTCCCACAATCACACACACATACATACTGTATACGTACACGCTTAGAAAAAAAAGATGCTATCTGGAACTTTAAAGGGTTCTTCGGCTGTCCCTATAGGATAACCGTTTGAATACACTTTTTTGGTTGCAGGTAGAACCCTTTGTGGTTCCATGTAGAATCCATGCAGAACCACAAAGGGTTATCCTATGGGGACAGCCGAAGAACCCATTTGGAACCCTTTTTACACAAACACACATACATACACACACACACACACAAACACACACACAAACACACACACACACACACACACACAAATACACACACAAACACACACACAAACACACACACACACACAAACACACACACAAACACACACACACCAGAAACATCCTCCCTCTCTGTGTTGCAGACCCAGACCCAGACACCGCGTGCCAGTGCACCTCACACAGGGAGCCACAGGCGACAGGGGCAAGAGCAGCAACAGATGGGCACCAGCTGTTTGGATCAGAGCCCTAAGTACACAGCTATTGAAACACACGCTTGCACACACAAACATACACGCATACATGTACACACACACATGCACCCCCCCACACACACACACACACTTTTGTGAGCATAGTCCAGGGGTCCTGGAGGGCCAAAGTTCTGGTTCTTTATACCTAGTTAATTGATTGGCCAGAGAGTCCACTTACCTGGTGTCTCAGGTCTGAATCAGTCCATGATTAGATGGAATGAATGAAAGCCAGATAAGAAGTGTGTCTGCCCTCCAGGTCTGAAGTGGAATACACACAACACAAAAGTAGGTGTTCCCATGTCACACTCACCATGTACTAGCTACTGCTATTGAGCTTATTGCCATCCAGGGGGATAAATTGATTACATACTACAGTGCACTGACCAGAACAGGTCTCAGTTAGTTAATCGTTAGATTTACCATACTTACTGAAAGTCACAGCTTAGGAAATTGATATATAATGACTGGTATAACTGTCTTTTAATAAAATGAATTTAATTCAATTTCACAGGTTACCTCTCTAACCAAGGGGCTACAGTGCATTCCCTGATCTCTCAAACAACCCAGGCTTAGTGAGGGGGATTCTGGAGGTGTTTTTCTTGACTTGCCCTCACCAACCCAGCACTTTCTGATCCAACCAAAGCAGTTGACTTATTTACTATGTATCAGCTGAACTGGGTTCTTAACTTATTTCTAAAACATGACCTTGTGAAAGCCAAAGCCCTCCTTCTCCGCTTACTGCTAAGGCCCCAAATTCTGCTGTGTCCCCCTGAATGTCATTAGTGCTGTGTCTCAGTTACACTGCTGTTCCCTCTTATTAGATTGACTTTGAACACAATCTGTCTCGTTAAGTAGATATACGGCATTGTGTAAAGTATACTTAGAGTGTAATTCATCAGTGCTTAAGGTTCTGCTGTGACCACTGTGTCCTTCATCCCTGTTGCAATAAAACCTGACATTAAGGATGACAGGACGTCATGGGTCTGACTGGCTGATGTCAACGTCATGGGTCCTACGGTTGCCTTGCGGTCACAAGTGGTAAAGAGGACTGAGCACGAGTGGGAGGAAAAATGACAAGATGGAAACGGTATTGTGAGCGTGGCTACCACGGTCGTCCTGTGATTTCACCCCTTAGCCACTGATGTGGTGGGCCCAGTGTGGGTTTAGAGGGCACTCTTCTGGAGCAGGAGTTTCATTGGGCCTTGCCTCTCTGTGGTCGCACAGTATGCCTTATTGACCACAGTGTATTTGAACTATCACATCTCACCATGTTACAGGGCAACCCTACTCACTGGCATGCACAACATGAAAAGGAATGTGCAGATTTAAATAAGAAAAATACGAAAGCTTGAAATTAAATCTGGGAAATGTAGTTGTTGAAAAAAAGACCACAACTGTATAACAATAACAATAAAGAATGCCTTCAGTTGTGTATTCTTAAGCCTGGTTTTAATCCCAAACACAGGCATGAGGACTATATCTAAATTTAGAGGCATCTAGTCTAGAGAATCGTTCTCATCATACAGTAACTTTGATGTGACCTCAGACAAAGGATATGGACAAAACAATAGTTAAAGTTTATTCCTGTGGTAGACTCATAATACTGTTTAGCAATACAGCTGCATATACAGTGCATTCAGAAAGTCTTCAGACCCCTTCACTTTTTCCAAATGTTCTTACGTTACAGCCTTATTTTAAAATGGATAAAGCACTTTTCTCCCCCATCAATCTACACCATTTTTGCAGATGTTTCTACAACTTCATTGGAGTACACTTGTGGTAAATTCAATTGATTGGACATGATTTGGAAAGGCACACACCTGTCTATATAAGGTCCCACAGTTTACAGTGCATGTCAGAGCAAAAATCAAGCCATGAGGTCAAAGGAATTCTCCGTAGAGCTCTGAGACAGGATTGTGTCGAGGCACCGATCTGGGGAAGGGTCCCAACAAACTTCTGCAGCATTGAAGGTCCCCAAAAACACAGCGGCCTCCATCATTCTTAAATGGAAGAAGTTTGGAACCACCCAGACTCTTTCTAGAGCTGGCCGCCCTGCCAAACTGAGCAATTGGGGGAGAAGGGCCTTGGTCAGGGAGGTGGCCAAGAACCTGATGGTCATTTTGACAGAGCTCCATAGTTCCTCTGTGGAGATGGGAGAACCTTCCAGTAGGTCAACCATCTATGCAGAACTCCACCAATCAGGCCTTTATGGTAGAGTGGCCAGATGGAAGCCACTCCTCAGTAAAAGGCACATGACAGCCCGCTTGGAGTTTGCCAAAAGACACCTAAAGGACTCATGAGAAACAAGATTATCTGGTCTGATGAAACCAAGATTGGAACTATTTGGCCTGAATGCCAAGCGTCACGTCTGGAGGAAACCTGGCACCATCTCTACGGTGAAGCATGGTGGTGGCAGCATCATGCTGGGTGGATGTTTTTCAGGGACAGGGACTGGGAGACTAGTCAGGATCGAGGGAAAGATGAACGGAGCAAAGTACAGAGAGATCCTTGATGAAAATCTGCTCCAGAGCGCTCAGGACCTCAGACTGGGGCGAAGGTTCACCGTCCAACAGGACAATGACCCTAAGCACACAGCCAAGACAACGCAGGAGTGGCTTCGAGACAAGTCTCTGAATGTCCTTGAGTGGCCCAGCCAGAGCTCGGACTTGAACCCGATCTAACATCTCTGGAGACACCTGAAAATAGCTGTGCAGCGACGCTCCACATCCAACCTGACAGAGCTTGAGAGGATCTGCAGAGAAGAATGGGAGAAACTCCCCAAATACAGGTGTACCAAGTTTGTAGCGTCATAGCCAATAAGACTTGAGGCTGTAATCGCTGCCAAAGGTGCTTCAACAAAGTACTGAGTAAAGGGTCTGAATACTTATGTAAATGTCATATTTCAGTTTTTTATTTGTAATAAATGTGCAAAGATTTCTTAACACTTGTTTTAGCTTTTTTATTATGGGGTATTGTGTGTAGATTGATGGGGGGAAAAAAACTATTTAATCAATTTTAGAATAAGGCTGTAACGTAACAAAATGTGGAAAAAGTCAAGGGGTCTGAATACATTCCGACTGCACTGTAAATTCCCATTTGTAGAGCATGAGGTTACCTACTACAGTATGTCCACAAGATGGGGTCACTGGTATGAGCATGTATGAGCATGAACCATAATGCCTGACTCTTGTGGCAGCCAGAAACAGAAAATAAATGACCCCATTATGTGGTGATGGTTCAGTGACCGCAAGTGTTGATATGGCACATATTGTTTCAATTTCACTGAATTGTTGTTTAAGACCATGCGATAGGAACCTCAAAACATTTTCTACCCAAGTTTGATCTTGTGGGTTCTTGTGAAACTGGAAATGAACGGTGATTAAGTATGATGAACTACAGGGTGTACATGAAGTGTTGAGTGCCAAAGAACATTTGATATTTTCTCAATTGATTTTACTGGTGATTTCAACATATTTTTTTGACATACCGAATTGTTCTGATTCCATTTCTGAAAGGCATTTCAACCAACCAAAAAACAAACACCAAATATTATGATATATACTGAGTATACCAAACATTAGAAACACCTTCCTAACATTGAGTTGCACCCACCTACTACCATACCCTGTTCAAAGGAAATTACATATTTTGTCATCCCAATTCACCCTCTGAATGGCACACATACACTAATGGTCAAAAGTTTTAGAACACTTACTCATTCAAGGGTTTTTCTTCATTTTTACTATTTTCTACATTGTAGCATAATAGTGAAGACATCACAACTATGAAATAACACATATGGAATCATATAGTAACCAAAAAAACGGTTAAACAAATCAAAATATATTTTATATTTGAGATTCTTCAAATAGCCACCCTTTGCCTTGATGACAGCTTTGCACAGTCTTGGCATTCTCTCAACCAGCTTCATGAGGTAGTCACCTGGAATGCATTTCAATTAACAGGTGTGCCTTCTTAAAAGTTAATTTGTGGAATTTATTTCCTACTTAATGCGTTTGAGCCAATCAGTTGTGTTGTGACAAGGGTATACAGAAGATAGCCCTATTTGGTAAAAGACCAAGTCCATATTATGGCAAGAACAGCTCAAATATGCAAAGAGAAACGACAGTCCATCATTACTTTAAGACATGAAGGTCAGTCAATGCCGAACATTTCAAGAACTCTGAACGTTTCTTCAAGTGCAGTCGCAAAAACCATCAAGCGCTATGATGAAACTGGCTCTCATGAGTACTGCCACAGGAATGGAAGACCCAGATTTACCTCTGAAATTGCAGCCCAAATAAATGCTTCACAGAGTTCAAGTAACAGACACATCTCTACATCAACTGTTCAGAGGAAACTGTGTGAATCAGCCCGTCATGGTCGAATTGCTGCTAAGAAACCAATACTAAAGGACACCAATAAGAAGAAGAGACTTGCTTGGGCCAAGAAACACGAGCAATCGACATTAGACCGGTGTAAATTTGTCCTTTGGTCTGGAGTCCAAATTGGAGATTTTTGGTTCCAACCGCCGTGTCTTTGTGAGACGCGGTGTGGGTGAACAGATGATGTCCGCATGTGTATTTCCCACCGTAAAGCATGGAGGAGGAGGTGTTATGGTGTGGGGGTGCTTTGCTGGTGACACTGTCTGTGATTTATTTAGAATTCAAGGCACACTTAACCAGCATGGCTACCACATCATTCTGCAGCGATACGCCATCACATCTGGTTTGCGCTTAGTGGGACTATCATTTGTTTTTCAACAGTGCAATGACCAAACACACCTCCAGGCTGTGTAAGGGCTATTTGACCAAGAAGGAGAGTGATGGAGTGCTGCATCAGATGACCTGGCCTCCACAATCCCCCGACCTCAACCAAATTGAGATGGTTTGGGATGAGTCGGACCGCAGAGTGAAGGAAAAGCAGCCAACAAGTGCTCAGCAAATGTGGGAACTCCTTCAAGACTGTTGGAAAAGCATTCCAGGTGAAGCTGGTTGAGAGAATGCCAAGAGTGTGCAAAGCTGTCATCAAGGCAAAGGGTGGCTATTTGAAGAATCTCAAATATAAAATATATTTTGATTTATTTATTTTGGTTACTACATGATTCCATATGTGTTATTTCATAGTTTTGATGTCCTCACTATTATTCTACAATGTAGAAATAATGAAAAACCCTTGAATGAGTAGGTGTTCTAAAACCTTTGACCGGTAGTGCACACAATAAATGTCTCAACTGTCTCAAGGCTTAGTAATCCCTCTTTAACATGTCTCATCCCCTTCATCTACACTGATTGAAGTGGATTTAACAAGTGACATCAATAAGGGATCATAGCTTTCATCTGGTTTCACGTGGTCAGTCTATGTCATGGAAAGAGCAGGTGTTCTTAATGTTTTGTATACTCAGTGTATATATTTCTTTGTTGAAAGTATAGATGTTTTCAGTACTATGTGTATGGTGCAATGTCCACTGTGGGCCAAGGTGTATGCAGTCACATTACACAATGTTCTATTCTCTTACTGACAAATTCATGGCCATTTAGTAACTCTAACTACCCAGTCTCCGTGTTGATGTGTGTTGCAGTGGGAGATTGCATTCTGGTGAGTGTTAGAGGGATATGGCTGTGATTAAAGCAGGCACTAAAGCAAAGGTGGTAATTGAGACCATAAACACTCACTTTCCATTTACCCCTCTAATGAAGCGTTCATGTTTATTTTGAGAGCACGAATTCATCAAAAATACTGCCGCCACTTAAGTTCTCTTCATGAAGTTCTTACCACCAATAAGATTTGATCAGTAGAACTCGTAACACCTCTCACCTTACCGTTCCTGAACATTTGCACACACATGCACATACCAGGATGCAAAACACATTTCCCCCGTGCAGGCAAACACATGCATGCAGGCACGCACGCACACACACACACACACACACACACACACACACACACACACACACACACACACACACACACACACACACACACACACACACACACATGCACACACACACACACACACAGAGTGTGAGAAGCAGACGAAGAAACACTGGGACATAGAACAGAACATCTGCTGGCTGGGACTGCTCCTTAGTTTTTCACATGGGAAATTGAGACCATAAAACAGAGGTCTTTACAGCAGTGAGGATGAGATACAGTAGCACTGTGGCTCAGAAGGCACAAGGGGTCAAACCCCAGTCGTAATTCCTCGGCATAACACTCATTTTCGCCCTTTTTCTCTCCTAACATCCAGACTGACTCTCCATTTTCTCTCTCACTCTCTAGTTCTTCTCTCTTTTTTCTGTTGGAGCAGGATGCTAGCGTAGCTAACAGACGATGGAGCTGTCAAGTGTGGCAGTGCAGAGTTAGTTTACTGCAGATGTGGGGCCTGGCTGGCCTTCCTAACACCCTGAGTGTGTAGCTGACACAGCCATTGGGGGAAAAAATAGGGCCTCTGGACAGCACAGGAACTGGAAGCTCATAATCATAAATATTAGGAGGATATTTACTTTGTTGCTTTTCTCATCAGGGCAGAAGTGTTTTCCATCAAGACAGAAAGAGTAAACGTCATAGCTTGTTCTATTGAGGCATTAAACTGAAAGCTGTTGGATGGAGCCATAGTCAATGTCACTTTGTGTGATATTTATTTTAATAATGTACGTATATTCCCCTCGCAGAATCAAGACATCCAAGATGTCAGAGAGGCTGAGTAGGGACTTAGCTCGTCAAGTAGAGTTTATGTTCACTGTTTTGACAGAAGCTATATTATCACTGGAAGTCTTTAACTAAATATCACTTTAGATTGAAATCTATAAAACATTCTCTTTTCTTTTCCCTTCACAGCAACATCTATCTATTAGGCCATTTGCGTTTAAAGTCCAACCGAAAAAGTCAACCTGACTTTTCAATTTTAACGTGATTCCTTTTGGACTTTACCGTGCGCCCAGAATCGAGGCATGTTAATTCATGGTAATCCTTTGAAGCTTCGACCTGGAGGAAGCTCACTCACTCACAGTGTTCCCCTCGCTGTTCCAACTCTCAATGCTATGTGGCATGTTTGACATTGGGAATGAAACGAATAACGCAGGTTGTCAGGTAGGAAGGAGCTGGGCGGCTATGAGGCCACAGCAATTAGGAAAACTCTGTCCTGCGTTAGGCATGACTTCAATAAAATAGCTCCAGCACCGCTTTTAAAAGCATTAGTCCAAGGCAAATTAAAAAGTAGAGTGCAATTAAAAGAAATCACTGTATAAATGTTAGCATGTGGAAGTTTTTATTTTCCTTTCTCTTCTCTTCTCTTTAGTGAAAAACAAAGAATGCCCTGGAGGCAGTGTTGCGCAGCATGTGTTTTAAATAAGGCGCCATTATAATCAAAACACAAAGTTCATATATTTTTAGTAGTTAATTTAATAACTTCAAGGAAAACAGCTTCAGCAGCAATCATAGGTACAAGGTAAAGTGTGTACATTTTGTGAGCCTAATTCTTATCTGGGTACAGATGATTCTTACACTTAAGTGCGCCTTGTTCTTGTGCTCAGTTTTCACAGTTTAGGTAGACCTTTTCCTAATCAAACCTTGAGTTTTCAGAATATCATGTAACAAACAATTGACAATAACATACTATGGAGAAAAGAAAACAAGGCTGTGTATGAAATTGACCCCCACATGATTACACACGCTCTTATCCAAAACGTTTAATCAGTAAATTCAACTTAAGTATAGAAGTAGGGCCTTATTAAATCCAAACAGGTAACCGGGTTTTCAATATACACTACATCTCATTCCAAAATCATGGGTAATATTATGGAGTTAGTCCCCCCTTTGCTGCTATAACGGCCTCCACTCTTCTAGGAAGGCTTTCCACTAGATGTTGGAACATTTCTGCAGGGACTTGCTTCCATTCAGCCATAAGAGCATTAGTGAGGTCGGACACTGATGTTGGGCGATTAGGCGTGGTTCACAGTCGGCATTCCAATTCATCCCAAAGGTGTTCGATGGGGTTAAGGTCAGGGCTCTGTGCAGGCCAGTCAAGTTCTTCCACACCGATCTCGACAAACCATTTCTGTATGGACCTCGCTTTGTGCACGGAGGTATTGTCATGCTGAAACAGGAAAGGGCCTTCCCCAAACTGTTGCCACAAAGTTGGAAGCATAGAATCATCTAGAATGTCAGTATGCTGTAGAGTTAAGATTTCCCTTCACTGGAACTAAGGGGTCTAGCCCGAACCATGAAAAATAGCCCCAGACCATTATTCCTCCTCCACCAAACTTTACAGTTGGCACTATGCATTTGAGCAGGTAGCGTTCTCCTGGCATCCGCCAAACCCAGATGGTGAAGCATAATTCATCACTCCAGAGAATGACATCTGCATTCTTACAGTAGATCCCAGAAACTCAGGGTTTGATTAAATAAAGACCAATAGAGAGGCATACGTTTGGAAGGTACACATCAGAGCAGGATAGTGTAGAATGCTGAAGGCTGTGATAAGCGAGCCACTCAAACCTTCCTGTCAAATGTGTCTCCAGCTCCCTCTATGGCCTCTGACCCAGACCCTATATTACCAGACCTCAGAAGAACCATCATTTGTGTGACCTAACTCTGTGCTTGCCCGAATATGCTCTCCTCTCCCTAAAGTCACTGGGTGTCGCCTGACATCAGAGAGAGACGAGAGTCGGGACAGATGAGTTTCCACATGAAGAACGAAACTGTCTGGCCAAATCCACTTTTCCCCCATATTAAAATGGATATTTCCGAGCTGTCAGAGGGTCTGGGTTTTGAAAGTGTCTCTCCAGTGAAAGAGGACTTCATTTCCGTATAGGTTCTCTCTATTCCCCGCGACTCCCTTCTTCTCATATCATGTGGGCAGTGGGTTCCCCACGGATCACAAGCCAGCACGGCGCTGGGCTGGCAAGCGGCTCGCTTTTCACTTAGCAGCACGCACTAATTTAATGAGACCCGACACTGCTCCGGGTCCGCGGTGTGATTCCCACGTTCCAGCTGAGAAAATATATCATTTGTCCCTTACCATGTAATACTTGCCACGTTACGTTATAAAAGCTGGGTGTAAAGCAACATGGATAAAATTAGAGCGATTTCCAATGTGCCTCATTTTGACTGCCGCTGGAAGAAATGGTGGGCAAGAAACCAATGAAAGGAGGACATAACGTGGTGTTGAAAAGGCCATTTTGCTTACTAAGTGGTCCTGGGTGGCTGCAAGACAAGACTAAGCATTTCCATTGTGAATGTCTCCATAATGTAATACGAGTGCTAGAGTATGTCTTTACGAGTCTGTTTTCAGATTTCAGGCTAATTGTAGTCTAGTCTAGTAGGTAGGCTAGGCTATGCCTACAGTAGTAAGCTAATGAGATGTAGACAGAGGATGGAGATTCCACAACAAGCTATTTCCACCACTGGAGAGACATTGAATGACTATAGGATGTTAATTGGCTTGCCTGTGGTTTAGCTTCTTACTTTACAGCATTATTTTGTAGACATGGTTTTTAGGTGCTTTAGTAGTGAAAAGGTTTAATACTTGTGTTCGTTGACAGCTAAAATAAGAACAGGTTTGTGTGTAATTCCCTTGGGTAGATAGACAGCTGAACAAACTTGAGGGCTGCTGTGGCTTCACTTAGCTGACATCCATGGGACCTATATTGACTGACTGTGACCTGTGGATTCGTTTTGCTCTTTCATTACGCCCTACTACTGTATGTGTGTGTGAAGACTATTTTTTGGCATGAGCACCACAGCGCTCAGAGGTTTACACTTCACAAACATTTTTACAACTTCGACTGTAATCTATGACCGAGAAGGCCACGGCGCACAGCGACCTCCTCTAAACAACCACCCTGCAGCGCCACACTAGACGGCTAAATATATCTTCCTACATCAAGAAAGGAATACATAAAACAGTTGAGCCTGACGACGGGTTAACTTCTGGTTTAGAAGTTAGCCTATCGGGGGTAAATTAAGCAGTACAGGACCAGTGTTGGGGAAGCTACTCTGAAAATATAGTTTACCAAGCTACCAATTACTTCACACTAGAAGAAGTTAAGCTACACTAAAGCTACCCTTAAGAAAAATATAGTTTACTTAACTAAAGCTACTTTTAAAAAGTAGTTCACTACACCCAAACTACTTCATGAAAAATAATCATATAGAAATCTGAAATGTCATAGAATACAAATTGCATGAACGAATCACTCTGTAGTCAGATGTTAACAGAATGTGTAATTCATCCCATCAAACACAAAAACAATGTTTAGGCAGGTCTGATGCCGAAAAGGAAAGCAAATTCTGGCCTACTTCACGCATATTTTCTTTTCTCTTTGCAAAAAAAGTAGTGTGTTGTTCTAGTAGTTAGCTACATGGCAAAAAAGTTATTAACTACTGAAAACACTACCAATATTTAAATGTAGTTCAACTACCACCAAGCTACTGCAAAATGGAGCTAAATGACTAGTTGAATGACGTGTCGTTCACTCCTCCCCAACACTGCACAGGAGATAGCAAATAAGAGACCAACACAACTGGATGGTTCCACATGGCGGCCATGATGTGACCAGCTCCTCTCACGTCCTTCACCCTCCCTCTTCCATGCTCAGAGCTCCCCATGCTTAGATGGTTGTGTTGTGTCTACACACTGTTCATCCCTCAAGCTTGGATTGTGTAGATGCTAAAGATGCGTTCAAGTTCGGCCGTGTCCCTTTAGGGCTCAATTATGCACCATAGGAACCCATTTTCAAAAAAGTGTTATTTTCCTTCGTTTCCCAATCACAAGTACACAAGGCGTTCATGTGGCAGCAATTTGGCCGGCTGACACCCAGTAGAGAGCGTGCCTGACCCCCTCTCTGGCCCCTCCAAACCCCCCGACACCCTCTGAAAAGCCACATCTATAGGGCAGAAACCAGCAAAGCACTAACTGGCAGCCCCAGCCCATTAAAGGAGGGCAGTCTGGTGTGTGTGCAGGTCCTATCCAGAGGCTCTGGGCAAGCTGTTTTTAACCAGTACAGCCGCCTTCTCAGTAATGAGCATGGCAGCCTATTGTAACAGTATTAAACCAGAAACATGTCACCCTGCTCAGTACCTTAGTAGCTCTATATACCACCATTCATACAGTCTCACATGGCTTTTTTAATGGATGCTCCAAACAAGCATCCATGTTACTTAGCACATAATTAAAAAACACAATTAAATCAGCATGCTCTCCTTATGTAATCCCTCATCCACGTTCATTCATATATCTTTTATCGGGGTTAATGCGATCATAAAAAAATATTTTGAATTAAAACAAAATCCATACGCACTTTTATTGCATCCTCGTATTATAAAAAAGGAGAGCAGTTCCACATTTTGCTTCCTCAGTAGTAGAAAACCGGTTTTGTTAGTGCAAGTGCTCCCGTTAACTAGTTTCATTGCCACCGAATGAGAGAGCCCTTTGACTCGGAGCAGAAAACATCATCCGCTTACAAGGTCTCACAATAAAAGCCATGCGCGCCGCAATAAGCTTTGCTTTGTTTCCAATACATCCACGTTAAAACATTTATTAGACTAATTACACCGGTCTCCCATTGAATTTTCTTCCTGTGTTACAGATGCCTTGGCAGAGTTCCCATGTCACAATGTCTTTTTATTCGTGGCCGTGCACATTGCCAGAGGAAGGAAGGAAAGAAGAACATTAGCCTACAGTGTGAATTATGGAGAGACGTTCGCCCTGGTTGCCCTTTGTTCACTCCGATGTGACATGTCACCCACCATACACTGTAAGTGATATACTGTAGCAAATAGGTCAGTTTAGGTGTCACTATATATATTAAATGTCACTATATTCACTGCATGAAAAGATGGATTTGTGGTTCTGATTTTTGAGGAAATACAGTATACCATACATGCGTGTATGCATGCATGTGTGTGAGTGAGAGAGTGACTTTTGTAACAAGGAAGAGGCTGCTTCAACCAATGAAAAAACATAGATGGAATAACCCCACCCCCTCTTCCAAGATTACTTTGACTTGCACATCCCCTAATGCAGGGATCATCCAACTATATGTAGATTCAGCCGCAGGCCAATTTTTTTCTTGAGCGGATGGTTGTGGGGACCGGATCATAATTACAAATAATACAATTTATAGACTGCAAATTTACTGTAAGAAGCCCAAAGAGATATAATATTTGACTAAAACATAATAATTTCAAACCTTGCTTACATTTGTATTATGCGTGGGAAAACAGATTTCCAAAATGTAAATCACTTGGTGTCACGCCCTGGCTCTGGGGACTCTTATATGTTGAGCCAGGGTGTGGATTTTCTATGTGTTATTTTCTATGTTTTGTTCTAGTTCATGTATTACTATGTTGTCTCTGATTGGGGACCATACTTAGGCAGCCTGTTTGGCACTGTTTATTGTGGGATCTTGTTCCGTAAGGTTTGTTTTGGTGTATAACCTAGGACTTCACGTATCGTTTGTTGTTTTGATTGTGTGTTAAGTACGTAATAAAGATGTATGGTTATCACGCTGCGCCTTGGTCCGCTTCCTGTAACGATCGTGACAGAAGATCCCACCATAAAAGGACCAAGCAGCGTGCCAAGCAGGAGGAGTTGGCGATGTCCCAGGTGGGCGAATGGTGGTCTTGGGAGGACATATTCGCGGGCAGAGGGCCCTGGGCAAAGGTACAGGCCCTGGCAAGAGAGGAGAAACGGCACCAACCGTGTCGACGACGGACACGCGAGAGGCAACCCCAAGAAATCTTTTGGGGGGGGCACACGGCATGGACGACGGGGCTGCTGGAGGCAGCTACAGGGCGTATCGGCGATTTAGGAGAGGAGGCCACCAGGTTTGGGGGGCTGGAAGGGTGGTTGGCGGAGCCTAGAGGTAGAGCAGAGCTAGGCAGCGTGAGACTGGGCAGGTTCCGAGTTATGCGGAGCTACGTACTGTACCGCGAGTGTTCCGGCACAGTCCTCTACGTCCTGTGCTAGCACCACGCACGTGTCGTGCTAAGGTGGGCATGCAGCCAGGACGGAGTGTGCCGGCTCAACGCTCGTGGCCTCCAGTACCCCTCCTCGGGCCCGGATATCCTGCGCCAGTGCCACGTGCTGTAGTGTCAGTACGAGTGCACAGCCCTGTACGTCCTGTGCTGATGCCTCACACAGAGTGTGTGGAAATAGGCATTCAGCCAGGACGGGTTGTGTCAGCTCTCCGTTCCAGACCTCCAGTCCGTCTCCACAGTCCAGCGCGGCCTGTTCCTGTCCCCCGCACCAAGCCAGTGGTGCGCGTCGCCAGCCCGGTCCGGCCTGTTCCTGCTCCCCGCACCAAGCCAGTGGTGCGCGTCGCCAGCCCGGTCCGGCCTGTTCCTGCTCCCCGCACCAAGCCAGTGGTGCGCGTCGCCAGCCCGGTCCGGCCTGTTCCTGCTCCCCGCACCAAGCCAGTGGTGCGCGTCGTCAGCCCGGTCCGGCCCGTTCCTGCTCCCCGCACCAAGCCAGTGGTGCGCGTCGTCAGTCCGGCACGGTCCGTGCCTGTTCCAGCGGTGCCTGGTCCGGCACCGGTCAGCTGCTCCACACCGGAGCCAGAGCAATCCGCTCCACCGATGTCCAGTCCAGCTCCGGCCAGCGGGGCCAGACCAGACCAGGGGCGCTACGGGGGGGTAGAGGGAGAGTGGTGGTCACGCCCGGAGCCGGATCCGCCTCCGAGGCGGAATGCCCACCCGGTCCCTACCCTCTTGTGTTTGGTTGGCGCGGTCGCAGTCCGCGCCTTTGGGGGGGGGGGGGTACTGTCACGCCCTGGCTCTGGGGACTCTTATATGTTGAGCCAGGGTGTGGATTTTCTATGTGTTATTTTCTATGTTTTGTTCTAGTTCATGTATTTCTATGTTGGCCAGGGTGGTTCCCAATCAGAGGCAGCTGTTGCTTGTTGTCTCTGATTGGGGACCATACTTAGGCAGCCTGTTTGGCACTGTTTATTGTGGGATCTTGTTCCGTAAGGTTTGTTTTGGTGTATAACCTAGGACTTCACGTATCGTTTGTTGTTTTGATCGTGTGTTAAGTACGTAATAAAGATGTACGGTTATCACGCTGCACCTTGGTCTGCTTCCTGTAACGATCGTGACACTTGGATCTGATTTTTACAGTATTTTATGTCCAACAATGAAAATGAAAAATAATAAAAACACATTTTAATGTTTTTTAGCTCAGAAAACTTGGGGGGCCAAATAAAACCACCCGTGGGCCAAATTTGGCCCCGCGGGCCGCCAGTTGGGGAACCCTGCTCTAATGGTTACCTTTTTGAAAACTCTCCTCAAAACTAAATAATCCCTGGAGACATGTATTCCTGGATCAAGACCTCATGCCTCAAGATGACATATTCTAATGAGACCATGTTGGATGTGAGGAGTAACTGTCACAGGTGTGACTAATGGCCCCTTTTCATACAGCTAATGCAGCAAGCATTTTCACGTGAGATGTACCCTACCTGAGCCACATTCTCTATTAAATAATATTATTTTTTTATTTTTTTAAACGTTGTTTGGTCTCTACTTCACTCTGCCTGCTCAACCCAGATCCAAAAGAATCTGTCACTTTTCCACCACTTGACATACCTTCAGTCATTGCTGTTTGTCTAGAACTCATTACTGGTGGACTCAAGTCTGGAAATGGTAGACAGTTTGAGCCGTGTTACCCAGTTGTGTTGGGCCCACAACCATGAGCCCTGCATTGACCTAGTGCTTTGTCGACTCTCTTGATAGCCTGTTGGTGACTTACCATATCAACCATCGTCAATGAATTGCTCCCACCTTCTAGAACCATTTTGAGTTGTTTCAGGAAGATCAACTTTTAGTCAATGTGGGTAATGAATGGTTGTGTATTAAACATGTTTACCAGAACATCAGGGTTAACGCTCCAATCTTTGTGGTCAAGTTGCATACAAATGTTTGTTGTTCATATTATCCTTCTGATCTCTTGTTAGGTCGGCCTTGCCAAAGAGGTTTCTAACCTCGGGTCTTTCCTGGTTAAATATAGGTTCAAGAATGATCACAGGGAAACAGGACCTATACAAAACAGTTAAGACTTTGAGCCTACCTCTTTCCAGCCTAGAATTTCCACTAACCTACCACACCGGGGAATGGAGATCCACATAGGAAAAAGCTTGTCTACTGGCTCAACAAACAACCATTCTAGAGGCAATGTCATTTTCCTATGGTGGTCTTCCATCCAAGTGCTAACCAAGCACAGCCCCACTCTGCTTCATCTGTTTACCAACAGAGAGGTACAGGAAGGTATGGCTGTTAGCCAGGGTGATATGTGTGCTATTGTATTATGTTAAGCATGGATGGATCGCAGCTAACAGTTACAATGACCACTAAGGTCGTTAATGGCATGGTGTTAATTTAGTGAAAACATTTATATAAAAACACATTCAGTAGCATGGCCACGCAAACAGATGCGGGACACGGACATAGGCCAGAGAGGTCAAGGCATTGTGTGTTCACACGTTGTAATCAGCTACCAGTTGCTGTGGCATATGTGTGATCTGTGTGATTGTGAGTGGATGTCAATGATGTATGTGTGTGGGCACTAGTAAACCCATGGTCTCCATAAGCCTGTTAGATTGGGTCTTAACCCCACCACAGAGACTGGAGCCTGCCTGCTAGACTCCCACTCTCATAGACAGACCTCTGAGCAGCCAACCATTGCAGGGGGTTGAGCAGTACACTGCCATGCTTCGCGCACCAGACAGATGCCCGCTGTACGCCCCCGTACCAGCACAACCGCTGCCAAGCTGAGCCACACAGGGAGACAGACAATGGAGGCAGAGAGCTAGGTCCGGCAGCTGTCTCACGCACACACACTCGCGGGAATGCACAAACAGGCATGCACGCACACACACACACACAGACCATGTGGTTTATTTTATTTCATACAATGCATACAAGCCAGGCAGGCAACAGCAATTAAATGTCTGTCTCATTGGTTTGCTCCAGTATACTGGCTCTATAAATCTTCATGGTAGTGTTTTAAAGTGCAGAGATTTCCACGCAGGGCGGTAAACTGAGGATCCCACAGGACGCTACCATTGTTAGTCATTTGATTAGCAGCCACTCTTCGCTGGATGCTTTACAAAACCTGCTAAATGCTACTGAGGGTCCTGCTGAAGTACTTTAGTGAGGATTTGATAGTACAGCCTGGCTATAGCCTTATATTCTCTGCTCCAATGGATGAACTGCTACTTCCTCCACTCTCCCAGCTAATAAGTACATGCTATGGATTTATATCCCAGAAAACCTACTGTATGTTTGTTTGGTAACGTGAGACTTGGTAGGAGGTGGATTTGTTCAGCCTAGTGTAAAAACAAATCACTGTGATAATTAGACGACCACCTTAAAATGGACACACACACACACACACACCCCAGAGGGATGTAGCTTGTACATGTACTGAACCATTGCCTGTTCTGTTTACACACACACACTTATAGATTAGAGCAGGGGTGTCAAAAGTACGGCCCGCGGGCCGGATCAGGCCCGCAAACGGGTTTAATCCGGCCCGCGAGATGATTTTTTTTTTTTATTAGTATAAAAATGCGCTGCAATTTTTCAATAAAATAAACTGCTGTTCCAATTGCGTCCACTGGATGGCGCAATATTAATTGTGTTAAGCAAGCAAACTGTTTATACCGGGGCAGAGCAAGTAGGTCAAGCACGTGCAGCCAATGAGCTACTTTGTTTTGCCCGCGATATTTATTACGGCTTCTACTTTTAACATTATGTGCTTTGGCACCCTCATTGCCCCAATATGTCTCTGTCAAAAAAGAGAAAAGTGGACGCAGAGTGCAGAGTGTTCCAAGAAAAATGGTCATCCTATTTAATCACGGAATTGAATGGGAAAGCTGTATGTTTGGTGTGTTCAGAGCATGTTGCAGTGCTGAAAGAATATAACCTTCGTCGCCACTATGTGAGTCTTCATGCCGACAAATATGACAACTTTCAAGGACAGCGGAGATG
Source organism: Coregonus lavaretus (assembly GCF_964263955.1). Classification (NCBI taxonomy): domain Eukaryota; kingdom Metazoa; phylum Chordata; class Actinopteri; order Salmoniformes; family Salmonidae; genus Coregonus; species Coregonus lavaretus. Next base: position 71,410,906 of record NC_139990.1, read on the forward strand.
AGAGAAGGTGAATGAACTGTTGGCGGGTCTGAAGAAACAGCAGTCTGTGTTTACTCACAGCCGAGACATCAGTGACGCTGCAGTGAAAGCTAGCTACCTCATTGCTAATGAAATCGCAGTGGCTTCAAAACCATTTAGTGAGGGTGAATTTGTAAAAACATGCATGATGAAGGCAGCGGAGATTGTGTGCCCTGAAAAGCGGCAGGCTTTTGCAAATATCAGCCTGACAAGAAACACAGTTGCAGACAGGATTTCCGATCTTTCAGTGGATTTGGACAGCCAGTTGAAGCAAAAAGTAAAGTCATTTATTGCGTTTTCGGTTGCAATTGATGAAAGCACGGACATTACAGATGTTGCACAACTGGCCATTTTTTCATCCGCGGAGTTGATGACACATTGACCGTCACCGAGGAGTTCGTGGAGTTGGTGCCGATGACAGATACAACGACAGCAGCTGATATTTTTACCGCACTCGTCGGCGCGCTGGACAGGGTCGGAGTGGACTGGTCCCGCGCTGTCAGCCTGGCTACAGATGGTGCGCCCTCAATGATCGGGAAAAAAGCAGGCGTTGTGACAAAGTTCAGAGAGAAAGTGCAATCTGCAAATGGAGGACGTGATTTTTTGACTTTTCACTGTATTTTGCACCAGGAGGCTTTGTGTTGCAAGTCATTAAAGATGGATAACGTCATGAAGGTGGTCATCCAAACTGTTAATTTCATCCGATCCAGAAGCCTGAATCACCGTCAGTTTGACAGCCTTCTCAGAGAGAAAGACCACATCTATGGCCTGCCATACCACACTGAGGTAAGATGGTTAAGCCGAGGTGCTGTGCTGAGGCGTTTCTTTGATTTACGAGAAGAAATTGAACAGTTCATGGAAGAAAAGGGCAAACCAGTGTTAGAATTTCATTCCGCAGAATGGATGCAGGACCTTGCATTTATGGTGGATGTTACAGAGCACCTGAATAACTTGAACAAACAGCTGCAAGGGCGCAACAAAGTTGTCACGCAGTATTATGACAGCATACGTTCTTTCAAGTTGAAGCTGTCATTGTGGGAGACGCAACTTGCCGGTGGTGATGCAGCTCACTTCCCCTGTCTGAAAAATGTGTGCGCGACCCAACATGTGGCAGACATGAAGCGGTTCAAAGATAAAATAACTGGACTGTTACGGGAGTTTGAGCAACGCTTTCAGATTTATGTTTATATGTTTTTATGTTGATGTGCTATTGTTTTTAATTGATTTTATTTTATTTGTATATTTAACCTATTCTTGACTTTGTGGTTCTTGCACTTGTTTGGGGAACAGGATTTCATTATTTTTATCTACATTTCTGCCTGAGAAATGACACCCTGATATAGTTATGTGATCTGTGAAACAGTTCTGTTAATCACTGAGGCATTGTGTGTTTGTGTGTTCTTTTTCTTTAGAATTTTCAAATAAACTTGACGTGTTTTATGATTAATAGTGATGTTGTGCTTGTACTATTTTGGACACACTGTCCTCAGGCTCCAGCTTTATGTTGTATGTTGATCGTATTAAAACAAAGAAAACAATCTGAAGTTGTTGTTTTTAAGTTATATATACCCTGATTTTTCCGGTCCGGCCCACTTGGGAATAGATTTTCCTCCATGTGGCCCCTGAGCTAAAATGAGTTTGACACCCCTGGATTAGAGTTTACATGCATCTGCAATCTTTCACTGTTCTGGAAGCAGAGGAACTATAGTGCCTTGAGATAACCAGTGCCTTGAGGTCATTATTAGCATTTCATTTAAATTGATTGTTGTGGATAATGTGCAGTTACAGTGGGGAAAAAAAGTATTTAGTCAGCCACCAATTGTGCAAGTTCTCCCACTTAAAAAGATGAGAGAGGCCTGTAATTTTCATCATAGGTACACGTCAACTATGACAGACAAATTGAGGAAAAAAAATCCTGAAAATCACATTGTAGGATTTTTTATGAATTTATTTGCAAATTATGGTGGAAAATAAGTATTTGGTCACCTACAAACAAGCAAGATTTCTGGCTCTCACAGACCTGTAACTTCTTCTTTAAGAGGTTCCTCTGTCCTCCACTCGTTACCTGTATTAATGGCACCTGTTTGAACTTGTTATCAGTATAAAAGACACCTGTCCACAACCTCAAACAGTCACACTCCAAACTCCACTATGGCCAAGACCAAAGAGCTGTCAAAGGACACCAGAAACAAAATTGTAGACCTGCACCAGGCTGGGAAGACTGAATCTGCAATAGGTAAGCAGCTTGGTTTGAAGAAATCAACTGTGGGAGCAATTATTAGGAAATGGAAGACATACAAGACCACTGATAATCTCCCTCGATCTGGGGCTCCACGCAAGATCTCACCCCGTGGGGTCAAAATGATCACAAGAACGGTGAGCAAAAATACCAGAACCACACGGGGGGACCTAGTGAATGACCTGCAGAGAGCTGGGACCAAAGTAACAAAGCCTACCATCAGTAACACACTACGCCGCCAGGGACTCAAATCCTGCAGTGGCAGACGTGTCCCCCTGCTTAAGCCAGTACATGTCCAGGCCCGTCTGAAGTTTGCTAGAGTGCATTTGGATGATCCAGAAGAGGATTGGGAGAATGTCATATGGTCAGATGAAACCAAAATAGAACTTTTTGGTAAAAACTCAACTCGTCGTGTTTGGAGGACAAAGAATGCTGAGTTGCATCCAAAGAACACCATACCTACTGTGAAGCATGTGGGTGGAAACATCATGCTTTGGGGCTCTTTTTCTGCAAAGGGACCAGGACGACTGATCCGTGTAAAGGAACGAATGAATGGGGCCATGTATCGTGAGATTTTGAGTGAAAACCTCCTTCCATCAGCAAGGGCATTGAAGATGAAACGTGGCTGGGTCTTTCAGCATGACAATGATCCCAAACACACCGCCCGGGCAACGAAGGAGTGGCTTCGTAAGAAGCATTTCAAGGTCCTGGAGTGGCCTAGCCAGTCTCCAGATCTCAACCCCATAGAAAATCTTTGGAGGGAGTTGCCCAGCGACAGCCCCAAAACATCACTGCTCTAGAGGAGATCTGCATGGAGGAATGGGCCAAAATACCAGCAACAGTGTGTGAAAACCTTGTGAAGACTTACAGAAAACGTTTGACCTGTGTCATTGCCAACAAAGAGTATATAACAAAGTATTGAGAAACTTTTGTTATTGACCAAATACTTATTTTCCACCATAATTTGCAAATAAATTCATTAAAAATCCTACAATGTGATTTTCTGGATTTTTTTTCCTCATTTTGTCTGTCATAGTTGACGTGTACCTATGATGAAAATTACAGGCCTCTCTCATCTTTTTAAGTGGGAGAACTTGCACAATTGGTGGCTGACTAAATACTTTTTTTCCCCACTGTATATGGATTGCGCTGTCTGTCAGGCTACCTCCCATAGTGTGATTAAGAATCTTTTTAATGCCACATTAGTCATTACTTTCTTACAATTTATCACTTTTACCAACAAAGAGTCCTGAGTGTGAACTAGTGGCTGAACCACAGATCACACTTCACACCCAGGCCTGGGAACCATTGACATGAGGTCACGACCTCCCCTATGGTTAGTTGATTAAACACATTTCTGAGACACACCGCACAATGCAGCCAATAAAAGCTGGCGCTGGCTGCTGAGGAGGAATGACGGGCAGGCGGGAGTCTGAGGGAGGCTGATGGAGTGGAGGGTGTTCTATGGCTGGCTCCATGGCTCCAGACAACAGAGGAGTCAGGAGAGACAGCAGCCATGACACCCTGCTGCAGCCTGGCCCGGCTCCAGCCCAGACCAGACCAGACCCATACCTACCACCTCTAAGAGGAGACCCCCATCGCTGGCTGGAAGCAGGAAACAACAGGCTCCTTATTGTGGTGTAGATTATGTGTGGTGTTTGTGTGTGTGTGTGTGTGTGTGTGTGCGCGCGCGCGTGCCTATATGTGTGCGTGCATGTGCGTGTGTGTGTGTGTGCGTGTGTTGTGTGTCTGGATTAATATTTCCACTCAAGACCCTCCAAGTCGAGGCAGAGGTTGACTATGAAGCATGGCGCTGCATAATCCTCTCTCAATGAAGGCATGGGGGAAGGTGGGGTAAACATTCCAGGACAATGAGACCCTCTTACCCCCTACTGTACTTATACCCTCCTAACCACCCTTACCCCATCTTACCATGAATGCAGGATTACATTTACATTTACATTTTAGTCATTTAGCAGACGCTCTTATCCAGAGCGACTTACAGGAGCAATTAGGGTTAAGTGCCTTGCTCAAGGGCACATTTACGTCATTTAGCAGACGCTCTTATCCAGAGCGACTTACAAATTGGTGCATTCACCCTATAGCCAGTGGGATAACCACTTTACAAATTATTATTATTATTATTATTTTTTTGGGGGGGGGGGGGGTAGAAGGATTACTTTATCCTATCCCAGGTATTCCTTAAAGAGGTGGGGTTTCAAATCAAAAACAGCTCTTGGCTCTAATGCCCAAATGACCCCCCAGGAACCTGTGCTCCCCTACATGATAGCATGACAGCCCCTTCTTCAGGGGCCACTTGTGTCAGCTCCGTGGAACAGATATGGCCCTTTTGGGCCTTTGCTGGTCACATTATAGCCAACACGAGTGGTCTTAATATGGTTTAATAAGAGCTGTTTTTGATTAATTCTCCCTTGAAACCAGTGGTAATGCGGCTACTAGGCACATATAAAAAGTCAATGAATGGAGAAGGGCTGCCAAAAAAGGGGGGAAAATAGTAGTCTTTGTGGACGTCCTTACCAGCTGGCTTCCGAGCTAAATGCAACAGTTAGTTATGCCCATGGCTCTCTGTCTGCCAGTAAGGGGAATTGTTTGCTCCGTTAGGTAATCACTAATGTTTTTTAAGTGCACAGTATGATTCAGCTGGGGTCATAAAGACCATGTGTGTCACATCCTGAATGGAGGGACAGGGTCCCTGTGCTTATTTCCCTCAGGTAGAGGTAGGTGGAGTTATGGGACAATGGTTGTGTGTTTTCATTGTCTGGGCCTCACTGTTGGTTTATTGAACTTGAGAAAATAGCATCACTCTCTCCATGGTGCTGCTGGTGGTGGTTCACCATCAGTAAAATGAGTCATTTGAAAGGAGAAGAGGAATGTTGGGTGAAACAGGCTGAAAACGACTGCCAAGCCCCAAAGGAAACCTCATACCAGGTTAGGAATATAATATAGATTTGCCCTTCCGGGGAACCCCATGGCCCCACTTCTGCACCTGTTGAAATGTAACCAAAGAAACACAGCCCAAGGAAATTAGTCATAAATATCCCCCTACTTGACAAAGTCGAAGTCTGGACATCATAAATATCCCCCTGCTTGACAAAGTCGAAGGCTGGACATTTGAAAGAATCGAACAGAACATGATGTTGTGCAATGTAAACAGGAAACAACTGACTTCAGTAGGAGTCATTAGGTTGGTCCATCTCTCTCCAGCAGGTGATGTACAAGAGGTCAGACGGCTATAATCACGAGCACTGCCTCAGATAGCCACCTTCAAAGCCTCACTTCAGCTGCACTCAGGCAGAACACACCAGCATTAGCTATGGAGTCCCATTACCGGGCCTGGTCCCTTTCAATTTCCCATCCGATTTGTCTCCCAAGAACGCAGCGAGAGGTTCACAGACAATTACCTTTTATTGACATATTTATTTATGCCTGTAATAAACGTGTTACTTAGCAACTTTTTCTTAATGAAGCCAATCTGCATTTCAAAAGGAAGTGAATTCCGGATACCATTTTGCAATTATGAATTTGTCCGAATTTGGTGGATGAAAGACATGTCGTTTATGCCTCCACTCAGGACCCTTGCATATGATAGCTGACATATGGTAAACTTGTAGAAAGTCTTAGACTGGTTTCATTGTACCTACTCTGTGCTGCCTACAACAGGTCGTGCCAAGCGTCATCATAGCCCATGTGAACGCTAATAGTTCCAGATTTCCTTCAGCTCAAAGGGCAACCGATGCCCAATTATATAGTTATTAAACACAGCTAATTATTTCAACGTTTAATGTCCCGGGCAATGTTATTAACCCGCCGATGTCATAACTTCCACTTCTGCCATCTGGGGTTGGAACGAATGTGTCACTCACAAAGTGCTGCTGCAGATTTGAAGTAGCTGAAGAGAGGGACTGCAATATATGTATGCTTGAAAACCTTAAAGGCGCTGCATGGTCAATCCGACATCTGCACTGGCCGTGCAGCATTTAAGTCGGGGCATTCATACTACTTGCGCTTCGTGGAGCAGCGCAGAGCTGTTCAGCAGAGCTGTTGTGAAGGAAGCAGTCAAGGAAGTGAGTTTGTGTTCATACAGAACCTCCCAACCCCACCTACCGTCAACCAATCATGTCAATGCGGAGCTATACGGAGCCCTCCACATTGTTACAACATTTGGGAGGCGCACGGCGACGCAGTACAGAGCTCAATTTGGCCTCTTCATGCCTCTGGAGGCTCAGCAACCTCCATACATAGCCTCCATGTGTCACAACAGCTGATGTAGATGTGGTGAAGGAGTCAAACGCAGACACAGAAGCTCAGTCCAATACTTTACTGAACACGACCAAAAATATACAAAACACTGGCCTCAAAACAAACAAGAGGCGGACGATGCGCAACAATGCGCAAAAGGCTAGTATTCCAAGGCGCAAGAAAACAGTACAGTGCGACGACAGGGAAAACAACAAACAAACAACGAGCCGACCTGATGACAGGCGAACAATAACACACAACACAAAACTAACCAAACGGGAAACTTATAGAGGACATAATCAACTAAACAGGACACAGGTGTACACAATCAGACAAAACCAACAGACAGCGAAAACATCAAACGGTGATAGCTAGTACTCCGGGGACGACGACCGCCGAAGCCTGCCCGAACAAGGAGGAGGAGCAGCCTCGGCCGAAACCGTGACACCATGCACATTTTCGGATCAAGCATAAATTGGCTTTTACCCTTGTTACCTGCAAGATACACAGTTCTTAAAGGGATAGTCACCAAATTTACTAAATTATATAATTTGGGCATTTGGGTGACCTGGCCGCTGTCAAATCTCGATATTAGTATACAATTTAGGTGAACTATCCCTTTAACACTACTTCACTGTGCTCTTCCTGTATTACAGTATGGATCTCTAGACTGCAGAGCCCACTGGGACATTTCCTGTTTGTGGTTTCACTTGTTGGGCCTTTGAAGTGGGCTTTAATAATAGGACTGAACTGAACTAATGAAAATGCACCCAGTCACATTAAAAGGGAGCGTCAGCCTGAACCACCTAACTATGTCCTTCAACCATATAAAGTACACGCACATACGCACACACACACACACACACACACACACATACACACACAGTGAGAAACACAGACGCTTCCTTTAAGCTGCCTAAAAGTTTACAGAAGTGGTTTCACTAATAAAAGGGGATTAGCAGGGCTACCTTCTGATGTCTGGGTGAACGTTGATGCCCTAACCAACATTAAAGAAACCCTGAATGCTGTTTCTCACCGACGACACAAATACACCTAGAATGGATGACAGACAGAGGAATAATTGGAAGCGGAAAGGTAAGGGAAACAAGACATTTAGAATGATGTATTGTGGTGATTCTCCAGCGCGCACTTGGTTTCCCCCCATTAGACATTGTGTAGTGTTTCAGTGGTGTTGGTGGTCTTCTCCTTAATGTATCCACTTCAGTGCACTTAATTCCCAGTCTGATGCAGTGACAGTCTGGCCCTGGGGATGACATCTGTAAATCGTTCATTAACTTTTAACCAGCAGCAGATGTCTTTTAAAACACTTAGTACTACTTTTACATTTCCATTCACTCTTCACTCACTGTTCTGCACTATAGGCTTTATGGATATCTCTAATTGCTATAAGGCGCATCAAAGAGGATATTCCCCTTTTATGACAATGAGTACCCATACATTTAATCAATGGGAAGGTTAAGTGAAGTGTTAAGCTGTAAAAATGTCAAGCATCCTTCTCCATGCCCCTTTCCAACACCTGTGAAAGACCTTACTGTATTTTGAGGCATTCGCCATGCTGAGGCTATTGTTTCCCTGTAAGAGGTTTGTTTCACTCCTCTTCAGAGAAGGCTACATGGGAGAACCGGGTATTATGGGTTATTTGAGCATCAACACCGTCGCCTCTTTCCCTCTGGAAATATCATGCGTGACTTCAGAGGTTTACTAGGAACAGGAAGCATGCGGTGGGTGTCTCCCAGGATGATATAGGACACAACGTTGATTCATTCGCTACTGTGCGTCCATAAGCTGTCTGGCAGATACGGCTTCACATTTTTTAAGGGAAAATGATTATACAGTATGCATCACTAGGTTAATTAGCCGTGACTGGCGTTAAAACCTTTCTTGGCAAGCCAGCACATTTTGCCAGAAGGGAGATTTTTACATTTATTTATTTGATGTTTTGAAACCCTGAAAATGAATGAGATCTGATGTGTGCTCAAATAAAGAGGGGGTGAATGGGTGTGTGTGTGTGTGTGTATATATGTGCGTGCTCACGTGTGTGTGTGTGTGTTTGTGTGTGTGTGTGTGTGTGAAGGAAGCACAGTTAGTCATGTGTAAGATAATGAGGGTGGAAATTAATGATCTGGTGGTGACATCACAATGTGGCATTGCACCACCCGTGAGGACACGTCAAGTCAAGATGACTTACAGGCCCGTTCACAGCGACGTCATGCTGTCATGGTTCAATTGACCATATCGAATCCCCCTGGCTTAAAGGCAGCTTGTGTCATGCAGTGCACATTGCATGATTGATATCACAAATGTTTTTCAAATTACATAATTATATACTAATGTGGGAGGGACAAGCTAAAGCTAGTGCTCTTAGCTGTTCATGAACAACATAAGACTGAAAAGCTACATCAACAGTCACATGACATTTATTTTAATAAAACACAATGTGTAGTCCTATGACCATATATTTGTTGAATCCTGAATATCAAACCTAAAGAATGTCAAACAAAGTATGCATTTTATTTTGTCGTTTTTGAAACATTGAAATCAGTAGATGAGGTCAAATGAATACGATACAACACTCAAACTGTTTCGCACGACCAGACACAAACAAGAGGCTCTTTTAAAGATATCTGTATTGTGGGATTCAAATAATATTTCAGCACAGAGGAGCAACAGTATGAGACAAAATTGTCACCGAACACAAAAGTACAAAATAGAATCAATAAATAAATCAAATATATACCATATAAATGTAATAGCTATGTGGTGGCTATGTTTATTATTTAGTTTTCAATCTTTTTGAATCTGTAGCTTGGTATTACAACCTTTTCTCTAAAACATTTAGAACGGTGAAGGAGTCAATACTCAAAATACTGTAATAGGTTTTATAATTAGATAAACTCAACTATGCACACATGAGTTTGTTGCCATGCTAAGTCGAACAACTACATGTCTTTATCCACACTATACAGTTAGAGCATTAAAGCGGTTCTGGACGTAAACATTTTGTGCTGAGAATAAAATACTTTGCAACTATGCATGGTATTTCTTAACATGACTCTCAAAAATGTACATAATGAACAAAAAGGCCATACATGGAACAATCCGCCTCCATTGGGGGAAAATAAGAGTTTGCTTTGAAATAAATACAGAAAAGTCTCAATTATTTCAAGACGTCACTTATAGCCGTCACCCTCGTTGCTTCTGCAAATCTCTCCTCTTCTCTTGATCATCCTCTCATTCTATCTCTTTGCACGTTCTTCCTCTCTCCGTCAGAATCATCGTCTTGACGTCTTCCATTGCCCCCTTAGCTGGACCGTCATCACTATTATCAACATCCATCTCATTCCTCAGTCTCCTTCTGCTCTTTCGCGTCCTCAGTCTGTCAGTCTGTCTGTGTTGGTTTGTTCTCCCCCGACGTACATGACGTGTGAGCAAAGGGAACGAGTGTTTCTATGAGTTCTATGATGTCACAGTGGGGTTTAAGGGGGGAGCTGATCTGTCAGCGGTACACTATGATGCGGTACTCTACGGTACGAGGGAAGCAGCAGAAGGCAGAGGGAGACAGGGACAGAGGGCATATGTGTACTTTACTACAACCATAGACATGTGTAGGGACAGTAATAGGGTGTAGTGTGACTGTGTGCTGGGGGGTGGGGGGGGGGGGGAGTGGAGGGTGGAGGTGTGTGGAGCAGCAGCTAGCAGCTTTGTGTTGTTTAGGTTCCAATGGGGTGGGGGTGGGGGGGGGGACGACTCAGTCCTCTACTGGCTGGAGCGCATGGAGGCCAGGTGGTCACTGTGCTGGTTCTGGGCCTGGAACCGGAGCCTCTGCTTGTTAGACTTCTTCTTTGGTTCTTTGGGTCGGTGCTTCCCTGATCCTCCTGAAGCAGAAAGACAAGAAGGAGAAGAGAGCCTATTAGAAAAGCAGTGCATCAATGTAAAAAATGAACATTTATTCCATCCCTTTGGTGTCTCTCTAAAACCAGCTAATGCATACAGTTGAAGTCAGAAGTTAACATACACCTTAGCCAAATACATTTAAACTCAGTTTTTAACAATTCCTGACATTTAACTCTAGTAAAAATTCACTGTCTTAGGTCAGTTAGGATCACCACTTTACTTTAAGAATGTGAAATGTCAGAATAATAGTAGAGAAAATGATTTATTTCAGCTTTTATATCTTTCATCACATTCCCAGTGGGTCAGAAGTTTACATACACTCAATTAGTATTTGGTAGCATTGCCTTCAAATTGTTTAACTTGGGTCAAATGTTTCAGGTAGCCTTCCACAAGCTTCCCACAATGAGTTGGGTGAATTTTGGCTCATTCCTCCTGACAGAGCTGGTGTAACTGAGTCAGGTTTGTAGGCCTCCATGCTCGCACCCGCTTTTTCAGTTCTGCCCACAAATTTCCTAGAGGATTCAGGTAAGGGCTTTGTGATGGCCACTACAATACCTTGACTTTGTTATCCTTAAGCCATTTTGCCACAACTTTGGAAGTATGCTTGGGATCATTGTACATTTGGAAGACCCATTTGCGACCAAGCTTTAACTTCCTGACGATGGCATAGCTCTGCTGTCTTGAGATGTTGCTTCAATATATCCACATAATTTTCCTTCCTCATGATGCCATCTATTTTGTGAAGTGCACCAGTCCCTCCTGCAGCAAAGCACCCCCACAGCATGAAGCTGCCAACCCCGTGCTTCCCAGTTGGGATGGTATTCTTCGGCTTGCAAGTCCCCCTTTTTTCCTCTAAACATACAGTGGGGGAAAAAAGTATTTAGTCAGCCACAAATTGTGCAAGTTCTCCCACTTAAAAAGATGAGAGAGGCCTGTAATTTTCATCATAGGTACACGTCAACTATGACAGACAAAATGAGATTTTTTTTCTCCAGAAAATCACATTGTAGGATTTTTAATGAATTTATTTGCAAATTATGGTGGAAAATAAGTATTTGGTCAATAACAAAAGTTTCTCAATACTTTGTTATATACCCTTTGTTGGCAATGACACAGGTCAAACGTTTTCTGTAAGTCTTCACAAGGTTTTCACACACTGTTGCTGGTATTTTGGCCCATTCCTCCATGCAGATCTCCTCTAGAGCAGTGATGTTTTGGGGCTGTCTCTGGGCAACACAGACTTTCAACTCCCACCAAAGATTTTCTATGGGGTTGAGATCTGGACACTGACTAGGCCACTCCAGGACCTTGAAATGCTTCTTACGAAGCCACTCCTTCGTTGCCCGGGCGGTGTGTTGGGATCATTGTCATGCTAAAAGACCCAGCCACGTTTCATCTTCAATGCCCTTGCTGATGGAAGGAGGTTTTCACTCAAAATCTCACGATACATGGCCCCATTCATTCTTTCCTTTACACGGATCAGTCGTCCTGGTCCCGTTGCAGAAAAACAGCCCCAAAGCATGATGTTTCCACCCCCATGCTTCACAGTAGGCATGGTGTTCTTTGGATGCAACTCAGCATTCTTTGTCCTCCAAACACGACGAGTTGAGTTTTTACCAAAAAGTTATATTTTGGTTTCATCTGACCATATGACATTCTCCCAATCCTCTTCTGGATCATCCAAATGCACTCTAGCAAACTTCAGACGGGCCTGGACATGTACTGGCTTAAGCAGGGGGACACGTCTGGCACTGCAGGATTTGAGTCCCTGGCGGCGTAGTGTGTTACTGATGGTAGGCTTTGTTACTTTGGTCCCAGCTCTCTGCAGGTCATTCACTAGGTCCCCCCGTGTGGTTCTGGGATTTTTGCTCACCGTTCTTGTGATCATTTTGACCCCACGGGGTGAGATCTTGCGTGGAGCCCCAGATCGAGGGAGATTATCAGTGGTCTTGTATGTCTTCCATTTCCTAATAATTGCTCCCACAGTTGATTTCTTCAAACCAAGCTGCTTACCTATTGCAGATTCAGTCTTCCCAGCCTGGTGCAGGTCTACAATTTTGTTTCTGGTGTCCTTTGACAGCTCTTTGGTCTTGGCCATAGTGGAGTTTGGAGTGTGACTGTTTGAGGTTGTGGACAGGTGTCTTTTATACTGATAACAAGTTCAAACAGGTGCCATTAATACAGGTAACGAGTGGAGGACAGTGGAGCCTCTTAAAGAAGAAGTTACAGCTCTGTGAGAGCCAGAAATCTTGCTTGTTTGTAGGTGACCAAATACTTATTTTCCACCATAATTTGCAAATAAATTCATAAAAAAATCCTACAATGTGATTTTCTGGATTTCTTTTTCTCAATTTGTCTGTCATAGTTGACGTGTACCTATGATGAAAATTACAGGCCTCTCTCATCTTTTTAAGTGGGAGAACTTGCACAATTGGTGGCTGACTAAATACTTTTTTCCCCCACTGTAACAATGGTCATTATGGCCAAACAGTTCTATTTTTGTTTCATCAGAACTGAGGACATTTCTCAAAAAAGTACGATCTTTGTCCACATGTGCAGTTGCAAACCGTAGTCTGGCTTTTTTATGGAAGTTTTGGAGCAGTGGCTTCTTCCTTGCTGAGCGGCCTTTCAGGTTATGACGATATAGGACTCGTTTTACTGTGGATATAGATACTTTTGTACCTGTTTCCTCCAGCATCTTCACAAGGTCCTTTGCTGTTGTTCTGGGATTGATTTGCACTTTTCGCACCAAAGTAGGTTAATCTCTAAGAGACAGAACGTGTCTCCTTCCTGAGCGGTATGATGGCTGTGTGGTCCCATGGTGTTTATACTTGTGTACTATTGTTTGTACAGATGAACGTGGTACCTTCAGGCGTTTGGAAATTGTTCCCAAGGATGAACCGGACTTGTGGATGTCTACAATTTTTTTCTGAGGTCTTGGCTGATTTCTTTTGATTTTCCCATGATGTCAAGCAAAGAGGCACTGAGTTTGAAGGTAGGCCTTGAAATACATCCACAGGTACACCTCCAATTGACTCAAATGATGTCAATTAGCCTATCAGAAGCTTCTAAAGCCATAACATCGTTTTCTGGAATTTTCCAAGCTGTTTAAAGGCACAGTCAACTTAGTGTATGTAAACTTCTGACCCACTGGAATTGTGATACAGTGAATTATAAGTGAAATAATCTGTCTGTAAACAATTGTTGGAAAAATTACTTGTGTCATGCACAAAGTAGATGTCCTAACCGACTTGCCAAAACTATAGTTTGTTGACAAGACATTTGTGGAGTGGTTGAAAAACACGTTTTAATGACTCCAACCTAAGTGTATGTAAACTTCCGAGTTCAACTGTATATACCATATATCTTGGTCCCCTCCTTACCCACTCAAAACCAGCAGCGCTATGCCACTGGGCAGAGGGGTTGGCAGCAGGATTTTGCCCCTACCACCACCACCACCCAAAGCCAACCTTTATTCAGCCCCATCACTCTCTCTCTCTCTCTCGATCACTTCCACTCACTCTGCTAGGGTACACAGAGGGGAGAGAAGGGGAAATTGCATGCCCAGGGTTAATGTATCTTAATGTATCCCAGGTGTCATTGGTGTGGGCAAAGCATGTTGGGAATCTGTGCTAATGGAACCGTGTGTGGCGGTACCTCGGTAACCCTGGTTCGCTATGACAGAGGCTACTGAACCAAAAGGCAACAGTTTGGCTGCCAAAAGACACAAATAATATAACGAAGTGTGTGTGTGTGCGTGTGAGTGTGAGTGTGAGTGTGAGAGAGAGAGAGAGAGAGAGAGAGAGAGAGAGAGAGAGAGAGAGAGAGAGAGAGAGAGAGAGAGAGAGAGAGAGAACTGATGGGGGCAAAATCCTTTAGGTTGGCTTTGGGTGGTGGGGGCAAAATCCTGCTGCCAACCCCTCTGCGCAGTGGCATAGCTCTGCTGGTTTTGAGTGGGTAACTGATCTGAAGAAAAATAAAATCTGATGGGGGAGAAACTAGAGTCAGGCGTGGATGATGAGATGCTATCTGGATCCTGATCTGGCACAGCAAGGCATGCTATGGTTCGCCGAGGGGGGAAAATACAGAAAAATGCTACATAAATGGATGTCTCAACGGTAGGTTTTCAAAACCTGGCTCCGTGTCCTATTATTGCACTTGTTCATGCCATTTCACTAAGGAAAATAAGGCTAAAGTGTGTAATATGTGGCAGAATTACAGTGGGGGTAAAAAGTATTTAGTCAGCCACCAATTGTGCAAGTTCTCCCACTTAAAAATATGAGAGGCCTGTAATTTTCATCATAGGTACATGTCAACTATGACAGACAAATTGAGAGAAAAAAATCCAGAAAATCACATTGTAGGATTTTTAATGAATTTATTTGCAAATTATGGTGGAAAATAAGTATTTGGTCACCTACAAACAAGCAAGATTTCTGGCTCTCACAGACCTGTAACTTCTTCTTTAAGAGGCTCCTCTGTCCTCCACTCGTTACCTGTATTAATGGCACCTGTTTGAACTTGTTATCAGTATAAAAGACACCTGTCCACAACCTCAAACAGTCACACTCCAAACTCCACTATGGCCAAGACCAAAGAGCTGTCAAAGGACACCAGAAACAAAATTGTAGACCTGCACCAGGCTGGGAAGACTGAATCTGCAATAGGTAAGCAGCTTGGTTTGAAGAAATCAACTGTGGGAGCAATTATTAGGAAATGGAAGACATACAAGACCACTGATAATCTCCCTCGATCTGGGGCTCCACGCAAGATCTCACCCCGTGGGGTCAAAATGATCACAAGAACGGTGAGCAAAAATCCCAGAACCACACGGGGGGACCTAGTGAATGACCTGCAGAGAGCTGGGACCAAAGTAACAAAGCCTACCATCAGTAACACACTACGCCGCCAGGGACTCAAATCCTGCAGTGCCAGACGTGTCCCCCTGCTTAAGCCAGTACATGTCCAGGCCCGTCTGAAGTTTGCTAGAGTGCATTTGGATGATCCAGAAGAGGATTGGGAGAATGTCATATGGTCAGATGAAACCAAAATAGAACTTTTTGGTAAAAACTCAACTCGTCGTGTTTGGAGGACAAAGAATGCTGAGTTGCATCCAAAGAACACCATGCCTACTGTGAAGCATGAGGGTGGAAACATCATGCTTTGGGGCTGTTTTTCTGCAAAGGGACCAGGACGACTGATCCGTGTAAAGGAAAGAATGAATGGGGCCATGTATCGTGAGATTTTGAGTGAAAACCTCCTTCCATCAGCAAGGGCATTGAAGATGAAACGTGGCTGGGTCTTTCAGCATGACAATGATCCCAAACACACCGCCCGGGCAACGAAGGAGTGGCTTCGTGAGAATCATTTCAAGGTCCTGGAGTGGCCTAGCCAGTCTCCAGATCTCAACCCCATAGAAAATCTTTGGAGGGAGTTGAAAGTCTGTGTTGCCCAGCGACAGCCCCAAAACATCACTGCTCTAGAGGAGATCTGCATGGAGGAATGGGCCAAAATACCAGCAACAGTGTGTGAAAACCTTGTGAAGACTTACAGAAAACGTTTGACCTGTGTCATTGCCAACAAAGGGTATATAACAAAGTATTGAGAAACTTTTGTTATTGACCAAATACTTATTTTCCACCATAATTTGCAAATAAATTCATTAAAAATCCTACAATGTGATTTTCTGGAATTTTTTTTCTCATTTTGTCTGTCATAGTTGACATGTACCTATGATGAAAATTACAGGCCTCTCTCATCTTTTTAAGTGGGAGAACTTGCACAATTGGTGGCTGACTAAATACTTTTTTTCCCCACTGTACCTCTAATTGCCTTCTTATATGGCCTGGCCAAACGCCGGCCATTTAAAGCCGCCCAAAAAAAGTCTGGTTCAATTGAACATCTCAGCACCACACTGTAAAATATATTAGAAAATATTATTTCCTATCAATAGAGACACGCTTGAGGAAACGAGATATAAAAAAATATATTTTAACGAGAGCAATGTTACAGTTGCACATATACAGTGGGGAGAACAAGTATTTGATACACTGCCGATTTTGCAGGTTTTCCTACTTACAAAGCATGTAGAGGTCTGTAATTTTTATCATAGGTACACTTCAACTGTGAGAGACGGAATCGAAAACAAAAATCCAGAAAATCACAT
The DNA here is from genome assembly GCF_964263955.1 of Coregonus lavaretus. NCBI lineage: Eukaryota > Metazoa > Chordata > Actinopteri > Salmoniformes > Salmonidae > Coregonus > Coregonus lavaretus. Next base: position 71,427,504 of record NC_139990.1, read on the forward strand.
TGTATGATTTTTAAGTAATTAATTTGCATTATATTGCATGACATAAGTATTTGATCACCTACCAACCAGTAAGAATTCCGGCTCTCACAGACCTGTTAGTTTTTCTTTAAGAAGCCCTCCTGTTCTCCACTCATTACCTGTATTAACTGCACCTGTTTGAACTCGTTACCTGTATAAAAGACACCTGTCCACACACTCAATCAAACAGACTCCAACCTCTCCACAATGGCCAAGACCAGAGAGCTGTGTAAGGACATCAGGGATACAATTGTAGACCTGCACAAGGCTGGGATGGGCTACAGGACAATAGGCAAGCAGCTTGGTGAGAAGGCAACAACTGTTGGCGCAATTATTAGAAAATGGAAGAAGTTCAAGATGACGGTCAATCACCCTCGGTCTGGGGCTCCATGCAAGATCTCACCTCGTGGGACATCAATGCTCATGAGGAAGGTGAGGGATCAGCCCAGAACTACACGGCAGGACCTGGTCAATGACCTGAAGAGAGCTGGGACCACAGTCTCAAAGAAAACCATTAGTAACACACTACGCCGTCATGGATTAAAATCCTGCAGCGCACGCAAGGTCCCCCTGCTCAAGCCAGCGCATGTCCAGGCCCGTCTGAAGTTTGCCAATGACCATCTGGATGATCCAGAGGAGGAATGGGAGAAGGTCATGTGGTCTGATGAGACGAAAATAGAGCTTTTTGGTCTAAACTCCACTCGCCTTGTTTGGAGGAAGAAGAAGGATGAGTACAACCCCAAGAACACCATCCCAACCGTGAAGCATGGAGGTGGAAACATCATTTTTTGGGGATGCTTTTCTGCAAAGGGGACAGGACAACTGCACCGTATTGAGGGGAGGATGGATGGGGCCATGTATCGCGAGATCTTGGCCAACAACCTCCTTCCCTCAGTAAGAGCATTGAAGATGGGTCGTGGTTGGGTCTTCAAGCATGACAACGACCCGAAACACAAAGCTAGGGCAACTAAGGAGTGGCTCCGTAAGAAGCATCTCAAGGTCCTAGAGTGGCCTAGCCAGTCTCCAGACCTGAACCCAATAGAAAATCTTTGGAGGGAGCTGAAAGTCCGTATTGCCCAGCGACAGCCCCGAAACCTGAAGGATCTGGAGAAGGTCTGTATGGAGGAGTGGGCCAAAATCCCTGCTGCAGTGTGTGCAAACCTGGTCAAGACCTACAGGAAACGTATGATCTCTGTAATTGCAAACAAAGGTTTCTGTACCAAATATTACGTTCTGCTTTTCTGATGTATCAAATACTTATGTCATGCAATAAAATGCAAATTAATTACTTAAAAATCATACAATGTGATTTTCTGGATTTTTGTTTTAGATTCCGTCTCTCACAGTTGAAGTGTACCTATGATAGAAATTACAGACCTCTACATGCTTTGTAAGTAGGAAAACCTGCAAAATCGGCAGTGTATCAAATACTTGTTCTCCCCACTGTATCAAACAATTTCACTTCGACATTTCAGAGCCATTTCCTGCAATTAATTCAATCTAGCTTGCTATTTTTTGGTCACATCGGCCATTCCGAGGGTGAAAAAGAATCCCCTCTTCAGAGCATAAAGTCTTTAAAATCACATCTCATGGGGAAAACATACATCTTGCTCTAAACTTTCCATGACTTCCAATTGAAAAACATGAACAGCAAAGTTGCTATGCTTGTTTAGTAAATGTCGCTTTAGATGCTTTGGGTGAGTTACAGTATAGTTACGACTGTTAGTGCACGCATTAACACTCAATTCAATCTGGACCATAGGTTTATTTTCCTAATTGCCATTTAAAGAGGTCACTTCATAAACACGGCCTTCAATACAATCAACTCAAGACAAATTACATTCGATGACAATAAAGCACACATTGCTGTATTAAAAAGGCCTCCGTAGCTGGGCTAGGTCCATGTGGGCCATTCCTTGGAGCCATTAGAACAATATCCTGTCTTATAAATAAATAGGCTGTTTGCGTGTAGTGCGAGTTTGCGTGTAGTGCAAATAAATGTGTGAGATCTCACTTTAAGACCTACAGTATAGCTTTCCTGGATAGTCAAGAACACAGGACGGATATGATCCACACGGCTTTAAGATGTTTGTGAACTACATAACACTTCTCTTACAACACACACAAACATGATTCAAGCATGTTCTTGGAAAAACAAGGGATTACACATCTCCATGACATTATATAGACCATGATTCTATATCACAGTACTGCTCATCTCATAAGATGTAAGTAAGTTGTGTAAGTAAGTCAAGGCTGCCTCCAGACCTGGGTCAAATACACACACTTAGTCAAACACATTCAAAAGCTTGAGCTGTGCTTCATTTGGTTTGCCCCAGTACAATGTAACCAATGGATAAAAAAAGAAGGAATAGTCCAAAAGTCCAAACTAAATCGAGCACCCCTCAAAGTATTACCTTGACATATTATGTATTTGTCCCAGGTCTGAGGTCATTATTATACTTCTCATATCTCAAAATATCTCATTTATTCCAGGACAATGTGAACTGTGAAAACCAAACAACTGGATTATCATCAGAGCTGTCCAAGTGAGCTGATGATCTTTTCTGTTTCTGTTTGACCACTGTGTCCATGAGAGCATGGACTACGCAGGGTTATATTTCATAACCAGAGTTCTCTAGCCTGACAGCTAGAGGGCAACCAATACCAAGAGAACTTAGATCTTCCCCTCTTTGGATCTGATATAAGGCTTGTGAGATGGCACATCATATCAGGGTCTGTCTCTTTCACATTGAGCATTTCCAAGGGCGTAACACAGAATGAATACACAAGGCCGTTATGATATCATATTTACAACCAATGTAATCACTTAAGATGAGTATATGCAACCCAGAGTTCCTAGAAGAAAAAAAAAATGTTTAATTTAGCAGGAAAAAGATGATTAAGAAGTCAACTCGATTACTTTCCAAACAAGGAACAAATTCATAAATCTTTGAGCGAGAACAGATCATTTGTCTTGGAAGGAACAGAAATAATCAAATCATTTTTTCCTATTTTTGTTTTACCCCACACTGACCCAGAATTAAAACTTGCTGCCAAAATTGAAGAATGGCTTTCATTTCAGAAAATAATTTTACTATATTTTCTCCAATTTTCTTTTCAGTTTTGGCCACATTTCGCATCACTTCTGCAATCCTTAATTGCATAATGTTGGTTTTTTTTTTGTAGATAAAATCTGCCAACTAAAGCTTTGCATATGGATGGGTTCATAGAGTAAATTGAACAAAAAAACGAAACATTTATAAGCAATTCAAAATGTTTTGTAGTTTTGAATCAGAAGCTGTTGTGGTGGCAGAGGATGACCCCACCATTACCACTGTGTGTGTATTATAGACATGGTGTGTGTGTACATGAGTACAGTCGTGGTCAAAAGTTTTGAGAATGACACAAATATTAATTTTCACAAAGTCTGCTGCCTCAGTTTTTATGATGGCAATTTGCATATCCTCCAGAATGTTATGAAGAGTGATCAGATGAATTGCAATTAATTGCAAAGTCCCTCTTTGCCATGAAAATGAACTTAATCCCCAAAAAACATTTCCACTGCATTTCAGCCCTGCCACAAAAGGACCAGCTGACATCATGTCAGTGATTCTCTCGTTAACACATGTGAGAGTGTTGACGAGGACAAGGCTGGAGATCACTCTGTCATGCTGATTGAGTTAGAATAACAGACTAGAAGTTTTAAAAGGAGGGTGGTGCTTGAAATCATTGTTCTTCCTCTGTTAACCATGGTTACCTGCAAGGAAACACGTGCCGTCATCATTGCTTTGCACAAAAAGGGCTTCACAGGCATGGATATTGCTGCTAGTAAGATTGCACCTAAATCAACCATTTATCGAATCATCAAGAACTTCAAGGAGAGAGGTTCAATTGTTGTGAAGAAGGCGCCAGGGCGCCCAAGAAAGTCCAGCAAGCGCCAGGACCATCTCCTAAAGTTGATTCAGCTGCAGGATCGGGGCACCACCAGTGCAGAGCTTGCTCAGGAATGGCAGCAGGCAGGTGTGAGTGCATCTGCACGCACAGTGAGGCGAAGACTTTTGGAGGATGGTCTGGTGTCAAGAAGGGCAGCGAGGAAGCCACTTCTCTCCAGGAAAAACATCAGGGACAGACTGATATTCTGCAAAAGGTACAGGGATTGGACTGCTGAGGACTGGGGTAAAGTCATTTTCTCTGATGAATCCCCTTTCCGATTGTTTGGGAAAAAAGCTTGTCCGGAAAAGACAAGGTGAGCGCTACCATCAGTCCTGTGTCATGCCAACAGTAAAGCATCCTGAGACCATTCATGTGTGGGGTTGCTTCTCAGCCAAGGGAGTGGGCTCACTCACAATTTTGCCTAAGAACACAGCCATGAATAAAGAATGGTACCAACACATCCTCCGAGAGCAACTTCTCCCAACCATCCAAGAACAGTTTGGTGACGAACAAGGCCTTTTCCAGCATGATGGAGCACCTTGCCATAATGCAAAAGTGATAACTAAGTGGCTCGGGGAACAAAACATCGACATTTTGGGTCCATGGCCAGGAAACTCCCCAGACCTTAATCCCATTGAGAACTTGTGGTCAATCCTCAAGAGGCGGGTGGACAAACAAAAACCCACAAATTCGGACAAACTCCAAGCATTGATTATGCAAGAATGGCTGCCATCAGTCAGGATGTGGCCCAGAAGTTAATTGACAGCATGCAGGGCGGATTGTAGAGGTCTTGAAAAAGAAGGGTCAACACTGCAAATATTGACTCTTTGCATAAACTTAATGTAATTGTCAATAAAAGCTTTTGACACTTATGGAATGCTTGTAATTATACTTCAGTATACCATAGTAACATCTGACAAAAATATCTAAAAACACTGAAGCAGCAAACTTTGTGAAGACCAATACTTGTGTCATTCTCAAAACTTTTGACCACGACTGTATTTGTGCCTGTGTTTGAGTAAGCCCAATCTTGGTCTCACTGCAGGAGCCAGGTTTCTGAGTCTGGTTCTGGTAAAGTGCTTGCTACCTGAAGAAAGCCCTGGAGTGCGCTCCAAGCCTGTTTTGTGTGTGTTTGTCTAAAAGTAGGTGGGTGTGTACGCTCTTCCATATCAGCTCAAGGTCTTTGAGAAATGTCTCTTGGACCCTCTAATGTCACATACAATCTTATCAGCTGCCAAAGCACCTGGCAGAGGCAGATTAGACTTCCCTACATGCACTGGGGTGGGAGTTTCACCCTGACCTCTGCTGACCGGGACATTCCAGGACCAGTCCGGTTGAGATCCATATTTCTCTCTCTCTCTCTCTCTCTCTCTCTCTCTCTCTCTCTCTCTCTCTCTCTCTCTCTCTCTCTCTCTCTCTCTCTCTCTCTCTCTCTCTCTCTCTCTCTCTCTCTCTCTCTCTCTCTCTCTCTCTCTCTCTCTCTCTCTCTCTCTCTCTCTCTCTCTCTCTCTCTCTCTCTCTCTCTCTCTCTCTGTGGTTGAGACATAGCTAGATATCCCAACAGGAATGCTGTGCTGTAGGTCTATTGTATAGTAACAATAACACTATGCTATCTCTCAGGAGATATGCCCACGGCACTCTGAGTTGCGGTCCATTCAACTTGTCTAATTGAATCACAGGTAATCATTCAATAGCATTTTACACAGGGGAGAAAAATGGAGCCAAAACTCCCTTCATCCAATATCTTTCTTTTGGAGAACCAAATAAACCGGAGAAAATATATCCCTTACGATGAGTGAGTGTTTGAATTATGGAATAAATAATGTTAAATTTTTCCATAATTAGGTTAATGTTGTGTTCTTCCCGTTGCCAAGAATGGGCTCAGTTCAATGAGGACATTGACAAAAACAGACCTCGATAGAGAGAGAAAAGAACAAGGATGATTATTTCGATACGGACCTGGTGGCTGCCACTGTGGGAGTGTGTACCTGCATGCAAATCTATAATCACTGAGGCCATGACCACTGTGTGTGTGTGTGTGTGTGTGTGTGTGTGTGTGTGTGTGTGTACTGACTGACTGGCGGCATGGCCAAGTGACTTCATCCACCCAGTGCTCAGGCTCCAGCAGGCAGCGCACCAATCGAAGGCCTAATCTTATCCGCTCCGCTTGCGGTTGGAGGAAATCGATGGGCCCAACCTCGAGAAGGCATTAAGACGAACGGTAAATGGGTTCCTCCTCTGAAGTGAACCCTCTCCACTCCTTTTGTTACCTCATCCCGCCAGTAAACGCCGCCACCGTCCCGAGACCATCAATTAATATGTTTCTTAAGAGAAGGGGAGTTGAGGATAGGGGATCAAAACTATTCCGAAGAAGATTCTGGTGGATTTAGTACGGTAAAGCCGGAATTTTTGGAGGCTCATCTTCTTCATAAACATGCCAAAGCGAAAGCCATTATTTGTGAAGGAAGGAGGGGACTACTGGCGCCAGCGAGATTTGATTTCAGTGGCAGAAATTGGATTAGCAGCCATTAAAGGCCTCCTCACACATACATTTATAATTCCGTGAAGGGGAATGTATCTGTAGCCAGCTCCTCTCACTCACACCGATGAGCTCTTCTGTCTGGAAGAAGATACACTCCATGGACAGTATGTGTGTGTTAATATGTAAAATGGTAAGGACATATGGTGAGCCAAGGTCTACAGATGTTCACATGAAAAGATATGACCTGAAAGTGACAGAGAGTTTAGAGAGTGAGTAATAGAGAAGAGGGGGAAGAGGAGGAGGATGATAATGAAGAAAATGAAGAACTTAGTGGGGGCTTTTGAGTGACAGTGTAGGCGAGAGAGAGGTAGGAAAGAGGGTGAGAGAAGGGGGAGAGAGGGAGAGAGAGACAGAGATGGAGAGAAATTTGAAAAAAGGGGAAATAGTTGGGAATTGGGAAAGATACACAGAGATGTGCCAGCGAAAAAAGAGAAAGAAAAAAATGCCTCTGTCCAGAGAGGACAATCGTTTATGAGAACATGTCCATCTTGCCAACCGGATGACAAGAGCCTCTCTGCACAGCGTCATTTAGCCTAACAAGATTACTCTGAATCGTACTTTCTCTCTCTCTCGCTCACTCTTCTCTTTCTCATTCTCTTTCCCCCAGTGCTCTGCTTACAATCACCAATCCTGCTTAGCAGGGATGATTTAAAACATATGCATTCCGATTTAAAAAGCTAATGTTGGGATTAGGTGGGTCATTATTTTCTCATCTATGCGGCGGAGGCTCTGTCGGGAGATTAAGCAGCAGGTTAGTCCACCGGTCCCGCCTTTGAAGCTCCATTTCGCTGACAATAAGTCAAATCGAAAACCCAACTCAGAGATTAGCGTCTTTAGCGAGGAGAAGCCCCGGCAAAACATGCATGACTGACACAGTGATTAATCTGCCCGATGGGTAATATGGAGTTGGGTTTTTTCCTCCTTCGAGCTGCTGAATGACTGTGACAAAGACAATGGAACATTCCCCAGGAACGGTATCAGGAATGGTCCGATATAGAGGAATGGTCCAGTGTTGAGGGAAGGGCACTGTCTGACGATGAAAACATTCAGTGAACTTTCAGTCAACAGTTTCTGATCTGTCAACTCTGAGCAGGTATACTTTGCTAATGAGAGTGCTACCTGTAAATATTTGGTCAATATTTGGCTAACCGCTAACGCCACACCGCTAACTACCTTAATATAGTCAAGCCAGCAGACCAGGCCCCAATTTTGGAAATCAAAATTGGCAACCTCCGGAGAGTCACTCACAACTCTGCTCCCCTGAATGGTACCCCTCTCCAGGTTAAATTGGCGGTTGCTCACCAACTCTGGCTATACTTTATGGATGGCGTCACCACGGCAATGTCAGAGGGTCACGCAGAGTGCAGGCGTGATGACTAGGCTGCTGTGTCTGATAAGTCTGAAACTCAGAGAGAGCTGCACAACATCATCTGCGGTCTGCTATCTGAATCACACACACATCTGGGCCTAAATACATTGAGCTGCTGCCCTACAGAACCCTCGGAAAAGGAGGAATAATTTGCTTTAGTTAACTGTAATGAATGGCTAAATGTTGTGTTTCATTTCTGACGAGCAAAATAAAAAGCTCTGTCGTTATCAAAGGGGGCCCCCCTCGCCACTGTTTCTCCAGCATGGCCAATGGTGGGGATCTGTGTGTATGACTATGAGTGTGTGTGTGTGTACATGCTTGCTTGCATGCATGTGTGTATGTGTGCGTGTTTCTCAGTGTGTGTGGCTCCGCTAGTGTGTGTGCTGGTGCGAGCGGGTGTGTGTGTGAATGTTAGAGAGCTGTGGATAGCTGTTGCAAACCAGGGGGTGGTATAAAAGGGGACCGGGCATCCAATTAAAAGATCAAGGGGACTATGGGTGGAATATTACACATTTATCATCCTGGCTGGAATTATAGGGCAGATGTCAATTACGTTCCACTTCAGTCACATAGCAGAGGAGAGGGTGGGGCTGTCATTCTCATGCTTTCATTGTGGGGTGTCTTCCATAATCAGATCACAATATATTATTTGATCTCACTCATTCATTTAATTGAATCAATTTTATGTAAATATTTCTTGCATGCCTTAGAAAGGTGCCTTGGGGGGTAGAAACAGAATCATTGATCTTCGTTCCATCGCACAATTTACATATCAATTGTTAGATGCAGGGTAATTCCCTAATGAAATGAACCATTTTAAACAGGGAAACGTGGTGCTGACTTGGTTGCATTCTTGACTCTCCCTTTGTTTGGAGTAGAAGTACATTGATTGCCTCTGTGATTCATTATCTTACGCCATGCCATTAAACAGTAAAATCTAATAAAAACAGGACTTGGCAGTACATTTTTACACACTCTGCCTTTGCCTTTTAAAACCAGCCTTGGCACCCTTTAACTAAAGAGAATGAAGAACTCCCACTCCAGAGCACCCCAACTCTCTCCCTCCGTAAAACCCCACCTTCCCAGTCTTATCTGTACACTTTTAAAAGCACGCTCGCTAGCACCGAGAGAAAAAACATACGTAGTCCTGCCAAGGAGGTAACCTCCTCACACCAAGGATTAAACAAATTATTGGATGGAACATTTGTTTTTCATTTCAGGGTGGTGAAGATGCATTTCCTGCTGTCTGCTGGGGGTGTTGAGTGGGCCTGGGTCGTGGGCCGGGGCCCAAAGTGGGGAGCAGAGCAGGGAGGGGGCAGGCAATACGTGTTCTGGGTGGAGGGGGGTTCTCTGGACCTCTGGACCCTTTTGTGGGGCCACAAGGAGGAGGGTTATTCTGCTAACGCTCACGGTTCTGTCTGGAAGACCTTTCCTAACATGCACACACACATAAATGGTGTAATATATACTGTACTCACACTATCATGAGTCCTGCTGAGTATGTACACTACCAGTCAAAAGTTTGGACACACGTACCCATTCAAGGGTTTTTTATTTATTTTTTACTATTTTTTTTACATTGTAGAATAATAGTGAAGATATCAAAACTATGAAATAACACAAATAGAATCATGTAGTAACCAAAAAAGTGTTAAACAAATCAAATATATTTTATATTTGAGATTATTCAAATAGCCACCCTTCGCCTTGATGACAGCTTTGCACACTCTTGGCATTCTCTCAACCAGCTTCATGAGGTAGTCACCTGGAATGCATTTCAAGTAACGGGTGTGCATTCTTAAAAGTTAGTTTGTGGAATTTCTTTCTTTCTTAATGCGTTTGAACCAATCAGTTGTGTTGTGACAAGGTAGGGGGGTAATACAGAAGATAGCCCTATTTGGTAAAAGGCCAAGTCCATATTATGGCAAGAACAGCTTAAATAAGCAAAGAGAAACGACAGTCCATCATTACTTTAAGACAGGAAGGTCAGTCAATACGGAACATTTCAAGAACTTTGAACGTTTCTTCAAGTGCAGTCACAAAAACCATCAAGCGCTATGATGAAACTGGCTCTCATGAGGACTGCCACAGGAATGGAAGACCCAGAGTTACTTCTGCTGCAGAGGATAAGTTCATTAGAGTTACCAGCCTCAGAAATTGCAGCCCAAATAAATGCTTCAAGTCAGACACATCTCAACATCAACTGTTCAGAGGGGACTGTGTGAATCAGGCCTTCATGGTCGAATTGCTGTAAAGAAACCACTACTAAAGGACTCCAATAAGAAGAAGAGACCTGCTTGTGCCAAGAAACACGAGCAATGGACATTAGACCGGTGGAAATGTATCCTTTGGTCTGGAGTCCAAATTGTAGATTTCTGGTTCCAACCGCTGTGTCTTTGTGTGACGCGGTGTGGGTGAACGGATGATCTCTGCATGTGTGGTTTCCACCGTAAAGCATGGAGGAGGAAGTGTTATGGTTTGGGGGTGCTTTGCTGGTGACACTGTCTGTGATTTATTTAGAATTCAAGGCACACTTAACCAGCACGGCTACCACAGCATTCTGCAGCGATACGCCATCCCATCTGGTTTGGGCTTAGTGGGACTATCATTTGTTTTTCAACAGGACAATGACCCAATGCACCTCCAGGCTGTGTAAGGGCTATTTTACCAAGAAGGAGAGTGATGGAGTGCTGCATCATATGACCTGGCCTCCAAAATCCCCCGACATCAACCCAATTGAGATGGTTTGGGATGAGTCGGACGGCAGAGTGAAGGAAAAGCAGCCAACAAGTGCTAAGCATATGTGGGAACTCCTTCAAGACTGTTGGAAAAGCATTCCAGGTGAAGCTGGTTGAGAGAATGCCAAGTGTGTAAAGCTGTCATCAAGGCAAAGGGTGGCTATTTGAAGAATCTCAAATATAACATATATTTTGATTTGTTTAACACTTTCTTGGTTACTACATGATTCCATATGTACTGTATGTGTAGTGCATACACAGGTACTGTATGTATAGTGCAAACACACACAAGCATGCATGCACCCACACCCACACACGATGGAGTGTATCCTCTTCCAGACAGAGGGGCTCACATACACTGAAATATCAAGGCTGTGTCAACAGTGCATCATACATACAGTACATATAGAACATCATGTCTGCATTGTGAGGACGCCAAGGGGCGACCCAGAGTCTGCCACACACAGCCTGTCTGTCTGGTGTCTGGGGCATGTGTGTGCGCTCTCCTCTCCCTGACTCCCTGGCCTACAACAGCCCCTCTGGGGGCCTGGGGGGCTTGGAGGGATCTAGGAGGAAATTGTCCGGCATGATTCACTGCTTTATACCTCATTTCTCCACCAAGTCCCTTCATCCCCTGCTCCTCTGGGAAAACGGAGTGGAGGAAATCCCCCCCCATGTCTGGACAAGGAGCACAATTGTCCCGTAAAGAGGAACTAGGCCCTAACGAAGAGGGAGCCATGCTAAGTCCGATGGGCTTAGACGCTAAACCAGAGAGAGGGGCTGTGGGGATCACGGCACAATCCCCATACTATAGCGGATGACAAGGGACTCAAGGATATAACCTTGTTTTTGTGTTTTTATCTTCTTGGATTGGGGTAACTCTGGACGGTTTTCACCCCATCTCCTTCGACAATGCACTCACAAAGCGTGAAAACACAACAAACCATTTTGTAAAAAGAGTTATTTTCGACTAGACAAAGTCTAATTTGAGCCTTGAGGTCTCAGTCTGTTTGATGTCCTAGCAGAGCTCCTGTTGTGTGTGTGTTTTCGTTAGAGACCCAGAGCAGTCAGTTCTCAGTAGTCCCTGATCCTCACTAAGGCCTGCGCTCGATCAGAAGCCTGTCAAGCGCCAGTCAAGCAGACAGCTGAGTGAAGCTGACAGATCCTACAGATCCTGTATCATCCAGCTATAGGCTGCTGCTGTAGTCTCCTCTCCTCTCCTACCCAGGCACCAGCCATATCCCTGTCTGTCAATAATCCTCCAATACCCACTCACTCAAACACAAACAGGGGCTTTCCTGACGTCTTGACATATGGAAAACATTTGATGGGTTTGTTCTTTGGCCTCCTTTGATTACAGTGCAATTTCCATTTTGACGGCCGTTTCAGGGTCGAATAAGAGAGAGAGTTGTGTATTTCAGGCAACAACATCCTTCCAGAGAGGTATGACGGTTGCTCATAGTGACTCGTGATCCCATTCAAGCTCAATACCCAGTCTCAAGGCCCAGTGAGGTGGGGTTATGATCCCAAAGCCTGCCACCAATGAAGCAAACTAGGTGCACTTTACAGGGGATTTAAAACGTCAACCATAGGGCACCTGGGATTGGTCAAACTCCCCTTTGAGTAATTCACATAGAAGTCTGAGAGGTTGGATGAGCCATAGAAGAATCTATGGTTTCTCAAGTTTTTCCCTTTTGTATACACACAATCACATTTCAAATAAAATCTAATCAAATTTGATTTGTCACATGCTCCGAATACAACAGATGCAGACCTTACCGTGACACGCCAACTTACAAGCCCTTAACCAACAATCTAGTTTTAAGAAAATAAGAGTTAAGAAAATATTTACTAAATAAACTAAAGTAAAAAAAGTAACACAATAAAATAACAATAACGAGGCTATATACAGGGGGTACCGGTAAGCTCTTTTCGGTCATAAGAGACGGTTGCAGAAACATTGTGTACAAAATAAGTTACAAACAATGTGAAAAAACACACAAAATAGCACATTTGGTTTGGAGCCTGTAAAACGGCAGCCACCCCCTCACCTCAGCCATGCAATAAAACACGTATTACAGTTACAGACAGGCCAAACTGTTGCTGTCTCCTCAGAGCCCATGGCACATTGCTTTCGTGTGTTGAGTTGAGTACAACCTTTATGAGTGGGCCTCTACTTAAGTGCTCTGCTTCTCCTTCCCTGTATTTGTCTGTGTTCACAAACATTGACACACACACACGTATGCTCGCACACACACACACAAAGACACTGAGCAGCATCTGGCAGGCCTGTACTTGTTGCTTTGTTGTGTCTGTGTGTCTGTTCCCTGGGTCCAAGCTCCTGGACATGAGTGGGTCAAAAGCCACAGCCTCTCTCTGTGAATCATCAGGCTCTAATTAAAAGCTGTGATGTCTCTATAAAGACCAGGCCCGCCAGAGATGGATGGAGTGAGGGAGGGAGGGCAGGGGGGAGAGAGAGAGAGAGAGAGAGGGGAGAGAGAGAGAGAGAGAGAGAGAGAGAGAGAGAGAGAGAGAGAGAGAGAGAGAGAAGGAGACAGAGAGAGAGAGAGAGACACAGAGAGAAGGGGGAGTAAGAGAGAGAGAGAGAAAGAGGGGAGAGAGAGAGAGAGAGAGAGAGAGGGAGACAGAGAGGGGGGGGGAGTAAGAGAGAGAGAGAAAGAGGGGAGAGAATGGGAGGGGGGAGGTAGAGGGGCTTCTGGTGGCTGAGCCAGTACAACTGTGTCCCAGATGTTCCCAGCCGGCCCCCTTCCCTTCTCCTCCCTTCTCCTTACAGCCAGCACACTCAAGGGGACGCAGGCACACTGATGTTCCCCTCGAAAATGTGCGCCACTACAATCATGCCAAAATGTCATCCTGTGTTGTGTGCACTGCACATTCTCTGTCATTCCGATTGGCTTTATCATATAGTGCTTGCATGTGTGTGTGTTTGCATGTGCGTTAATACGTGTGTGTGTGTGTGTTGGTATGCTATGTGTGGTCTGTATGTGGAGATGAAAGTGTGTGCGGGCCACAGTCAGAGAGCTGGAGGTCTGGTAGGCAGAGCTGCAGCCCGGGCAGGGGCCACACTGGGGCCTTCAGGGCCCTCACAGGGGCCATGGAGAAGGTTACTTACATTTGAACTCATCAACTCAATGTGAGTCTGTTGAAGCACCTACAGAAACCACTGACAAACCATCAAAGCCCTAAAACCTCCAATGAACCCTCAGCAGAGAACCTGGCTTTCCAGCCCTTACCATGTCATGGACAATATCACACTGTGACAGTACATTTCTCCCATTTGTGAAACATGTTGAAGGGGACTTGAAACGTTTTCCTTCTGCTCTGCTCCCCCTCCAGTGTGCTGCCACTTTGTTTGTTTGTGTACGTCTGTATTTGATGGGGCTGTTGCTGTTTGAGCATATGCTGCCTCATTTCCTCCCAGGCAGAACCTCAGCCAGGGAGGCTTTCCTGAACAGTGTTCGCTCTACGCACACTGTCATGTACACACACACACTTGCATACATACACACTGTCACAAACAGACTAACAGTCAGACACCTGGTTGGGCTACTTTGGGACATACAAATCATCTTGATTAAACCCACTAATAGTCTGTTGTTCCATGGATGTTTCATCATCTAACGTATCAGATTTAATCTTAACACGGCCCTAAACGTTATCGCCGTATGTCAGAAAATCAAGCAATAATTAATATGGTCATCGCCGTTAAAAATGAATGAAAAAAATGCCTGGGATTTCCACGTTGTAATGTGACTACATGTGTCTAGAGAGGCCGTTCGGTAAAACGACTAGTTTGTCGGGCCAAAGAGTGGGAGAAAAAAGCCCCGGTCCCCCCCCTCGTTCTTCCTGCTTGGAACCGACCAGATGACAATAATGTGGAGTATGGAGCCCCAGTGAGCACTAATGCACCCTCTCCTCCTCCCTTCTCCTCCACCCCCCTGGTCTTTGAAAGGCCTCCACATGTTTATGGCTCATGCCTGTGGTATGACGATGGATTCTCCATATAAAAGCCAGCAAGGATCATGGGGTGTTTCAAATATTGCTCTCCGAAGACAGTTGCTGACAAAATGACAGCGGCCGTATTTATTTTGGTCAGGGAGCAGGGCACTTTGTGGGGAGTTAATCAGAGACTCCCGACTCCCTTCTCCCACCCTTCTTCCGAGGAATGCAACCACGGCAGTGAAGGACCGGAGACTACTGGTAATGACTTTCTCCTCCTGCGGAAGATTTAACACAGCGAAAACGCTTGAGAGGCAGAAAAATAAACCCAAAGATTGGTCAGGGAACCGTCAGCATAAATCAAGTGTTGATTGGCTGTCCAGACATGCGCTTGGATAATCAATTTCCATCCGGTTAGGAGATGCAAAGAAGAATATAATAAGTGCTTATTGGAAAATAAATGATCTAAGGCAGCGACTGGTGGGGACTGAGCGTGACTGAAACAGAACTTGTGTGTTAATTTGTGAGTGCGACCGCAGCAGTGGCTATAACTGCCATTGGCCCAGGGCTGCAGAGGTCCTGGCCAATCCAATGACAGGTTGATGTCTTTCCTTCTGACCCGTGATCCTCTATCTGAGTCTCAGAAACACGGCAGTAAACGCTCTCTAATCTCTCTACCTCACCATTCTAATATATTCCAAATCTCAAACTCAGAGGTGAAATGAATGTCACACAACGCTCAACGACGTCCTCATTATCATCGAGAGCTACCTGTTCATGAATATCCTGACTCATCACATCTTAATGACTCATTTCAGATACATTACATAGTTAATGCATGTCACCATGTCACCAGCTCTTGAGAACAGCAGTGGATGGTAGATGTCAGAGGGGGGAGAGAGCTGCCCCTGTGGCTGCGGGGAGAGGCGGGGAGCATCAGGGCGCGGCACTTCTGAGGCCCCACTTAGTGGCTACCGTGTCGGCCGAGCCGAGCGGGCTAATTAAATGAAGATTAGGCCATGGCTCTCGCAGTCACAACAGACTGCCGCGTGGGGCGCGCATAATCACTCTGACAGGCCAGCAGCCAATTAGTGCTCTCCGTCTGCCCTGGGAAAACACTTGGCGGCCCACTCCCGCTGGCGGGAAATACATTTATCTGGATTTTCCACGATATTACTAAGGCCGGAGTTCGCCTGAGATCCGCCCCATTCCGGATCTGCCGTGGAATCATCAGGACTCAGGAATCATCATCTACAAATAATGTCCTTTTAAAGCCTCACAGAAAGGACAGGATGAATAGGAATAGAGGTTTGGTTAAGTGTGGTGGCAAAGGCAAAGCACTTGCTGTTTGGTTTGGACGAGGCCTGTCCCATGAACTTCTCTGTGTAGGAAAAGGAGAGGAGCGCGCTCCATAAGAGAGGAGTTAGCTCTTCAGTGAAAGTCCGTCAGTCTGTGTTCCGCAAACTGGCATGATGATGGCAGCAGGAGAGGGAGCGGGGTACGTCTGACAGACACACAGACATCCAAAAATGAGCTGGAGTCAGATGCGATCAGCGGATAGCCTTTGCCAGTGCCTAAATCGCTTGGTTTTCTTACCGTAAACAGGCAAATTCTGTGTGACACAGTACACACACACACACACACACACTAGAGCTTCTAAGTAAGAGCTTGTATGTAAGCATTTCACTGTATGGCTTACACCCGTTGTATTTTGTCATGTGACAAATAAACTTTGATTTGATTTGGCACAGACACACAAACACACACACATCAAGCGAATCCTAGCTTGAGCTAGTTGGTGTCACGGACGGTGTGTGTTACAGACAGGCGGCCGCGCTTCCTCCCAAACGGATTTGGGGCAGTCACAGTTCTCAGTGCATCGTTTTACAGGAGGACCAAACCGACCGCCACACATGGTTCCCAGACGGAGACGTCAAGGAGGTCCACAGAGCTCTGTGTTCCCTACAGAACCACACTGTAGAACCACACTGGGGTAGACAGAATCTACAGACCCACACTTAGACTTAGACAGAACCTGGTCCACAGCCCTGTGTGTTCACTTCATAACCACACCGGGTGAGACAGAGCCTGTGGACACAATGAGGTGACTGCTGAGCACAAAGCTGCTGCCAGTCACTCTGTCAGATTCCATAGCTCTTGAACGGCTGACGAAGACCTCACAGGCCTTCTAGCTTTCATCTAGCCATGTAACTTTATATGGAAACTGAAATACTGAAATACTACTAATACTGAAATACTAATACTGTATAACAAGTTACAAGTTACCAATACATTCAACTTTTTTCATAGGCTGTGATGATTTCTCTACGGAAAAAAGGTACAGTACACATACAGTATGCACTGCACACTTGTACAGACACGGACACACACACAAGTGGTTTTCCAATGAGAAGCATTTGCTGCCTGGCTAAGGCAAGTGCTCGCAGCCTGTTCTGAGAAGTTTAGCTAAGTGTATGATTGATGACAGTGCGATGGAGGGCTTGGCCTCAGATGAGCTCTACAGCAGAGAAGGTTTCTCCTCTTACACACAGGGGAGATCATTAGCTCCCCACCACACTGGCCTACTACTGCTGCTCCTCTCTGCTCCCAGCACAGGTACCTAATCCAATGACCATAGATAATCATTATGGGGTCTCTCTCTTTCTCTCTCAGTCTGCCTTACACTCTCCCTCCCCTGTCACCATGGTGCCTGGCTCATCTCATCTCTCTGTCTTTGTGTGGATAGATATTATCCACTCTGGGTTGACTAATCATTACTTGGCCTATTTACACAGAAAATGCAAACAAGAGTTACACAAATGTCCCGCTTGTCAATGACAACTAGTGACTTTGGAGCCGTCTGTGAATCTGAAAGAGGATTTGCCGAGCAGTAGAAAATTAGCCAATGAGTTTCAATGGCGTGTTTGTGTAAGACCTTACTACTCAGCCTAAATTCCAAAACCAGGGATTACATAAAGATTAAGTAGGTGTTTCTAGAGCTTAAAGATTTTAAGTTGTTTACACAACATCTAATAGTATTAAAATGGAATAACCCGTCGCTCGGAGGTTAGGAGAAAGGGGCCATTCCCCATTCCATCGAGCATTGGAAAGAGACTTCACTGAATACTTAACCCGTTTAAAAGACCCCAAACAAAGAAAAACCTTAAATGGTGAAACTGCCAAGTCCGTCTGCAATATTACAACAACAAAGAAGTTACTGCAAACAACAAACACTGTTTTTTCCCCTCTGACATCATTGCAAGAGCACAATATGTACTGCAATTGTTTTACCATGCTGCGCGACATCTCTTCAGCTTGGCAACAAAAACAATAACAATGGTGGTGGGTGCTGTTTCCGCCTAATGCAGATTTAATCTTTAACTAAATACATAATTAGTGATCCTAGCCTGGCAATTGAAACAGGACGCCATCAAAAAAACATGGCTGGCCAGAGCGATTATGTCATCACTGTGGGTTGGGAGAAATAGAACATGAAGAACACTTTCTAATCTTCTGCCCCAAATACATATTGGTTACAGATTCCTTCTTCCCCAAATGAAAAATGAAAATGTCCACATTGTCACGACTTCCTCCAAAGCTGCCTCCCCTCCTTGTTCGGGCAGGCTTCGGCGTTCGTCGTCACCGGCCTACTAGCTACTGCCGTTCCATATCTCATCATTCCATTTGTCTTGTCTTGTCAATTACACACACCTGGTTCATATCCCCTCATTAGTACACGTATAAGTGTTCCCTCTGTTCCCCTTGTCCTTGTGGGTGATTGTTACTTGTGAATTGAGTGTAGCTCGGTTGAGCTACCCCTATCTTGTATTTCCGGGGATATTGTTCCCCGTGTGCCTGTATTTTGTTGACGCTATCCAGCGTAACTGTGTCCTACGGAATAAATTCTGTATTCGGTGATTTACCCTCCTGCGCCTGACTCCTTCAAATCACATTCTCACAGAATCACCCACCTCCACTATGGAGTCAGCGGGAGAGGAGCGCATGCCTGGAGTCGTGGCACGGGTCCAGGAGCATTCCACGATGCTGGCCAGCTTGGGGGAAGCAATGGATCGGGTTCTTCAGGTCGTCCAATGCCAGGAGAGGGGAGGACCCGATCTGTCGAGACCAGCTGGTCAACTGGATCCAGCCACCCACACCCCAGCACCCGGAGGGATCCAGATATCCCGACCACGGGAGTTAGACGGGACAGCGGCGCTCTGCCAAGGATTCCTCCTCCAACTGGAGCTCTATTTCTCCAGCATCAGGCCGGCCCCATCGGAGCGGGAGAAGGTGTCCGCCCTCGTCTCCTGCCTCTTGGGGAAAGCCCTGGAGTGGGCCAACGTGGTGTGGAACAAAGGTGGAGCCACGTTGGAGAACTACGGGGAGTTCGCTTGCCTCTTTCGGGCGGTCTTCGATCACCCGCCCGAAGGTCGAGAGGTGAGCGAGCGGCTGGTCCACCTGAGGCAGGGGACGAGGACCACGCAGGACTTCGCTTTGGAGTTTCGGACTCTGGCAGCGGGATCCGGGTGGAACGAGCGGGCCCTTATCGACCATTTCCGATGCCATCTGCGGGAGGACGTCCAACGGGAGCTAGCTTGCCGGGACACCATGTTGTCTTTCACGCAACTGGTGGACATGGCCATCCGTTTGGACAACCTGCAGGCAGCCAGAGGACGTCCTGGAAGGGGTCTGCTCGTTCCCACCCCGGCCGACTCGGCTCCCGAGCTGATGGAGCTGGGTGGAGCCGCCATCCGAGAGAGCGGAGGACGACAGCGACAGTAAACGCTCTTTTGGGTCTAGAGGTGGCAGGCAGGGCACTCTCGCATCACCCCAGGTATCGAACACCCACACTCGTTCAGAGCCCTCTGCTGCGCACTGTACCCTACCCATCTACTTTCCCGATCACATGGTAGTTCCCCAGTGTAAGGCGCTAGTCGATTCAGGCGCAGCTGGGAACTTTATGGACAGGGCATTCTCACGCCGTCTAGGTATTTCATTGGTTCCCCTATCCATTCCACTCCCCATTAGAGCACTTGATAGTCGACCATTAGGGTCCCGGTTTGTTCAGGAATTTACTGCACCAGTCACCATGATTACCCAGGAGACTCATTGTGAGTAGATCACTTTTTTTATTATTGAGTACCCTGCTTTCCCTGTGGTATTAGGTATCCCTTGGTTAGCACTCCACAACCCCACCTTCTCATGGCCGCAGAGGGTTCTCACGGGGAGGTTGCGAGAGTGTCAGGGTAGGTGTCTAGGTGTTTCCATTGGTGCAACCACGGTGGAAAGTCCAGACAGTACCTCCACCGTGCGCATTCCCCCCGAATACCTTGATTTGGCGCACACGTTTTCAAAGACGCAGGCTACCAAGTTACCACCTCATCGGGCAGGGGGATTGCGCGATAAACCTCCGGGTAGACGCTGTACCTCCCAGGAGTAATGTGTACCCCCTGTCGCAGGCTGAAACGGCGGCTATGGAAACATACGTCATGAGTCCCTGAGCCAGGGGTATATATGTCCCTACACTTCACCCACCTCCTCGAGTTTCCTCTTTGTGAAGAAGAAAGACGGCGGTCTGCGCCCGTGCATTGATTATTGACCACTGAACAAGGAGACGATCAGGTTTAGTTATCCTCTCCCCCTCATTCCGTCAGTGATCGAGTCAATGCATGGGGTGCGCTTCTTCACCTAATTAGATCTCAGGAGTGCGTACAACCTGGTGTGTGTTCGGGAGGGGGATGAATGGAAGCCAGCATTCAGCACAACCACGGGGCATTACGAATACCTGGTGATGCCGTACGGTTTGATGAATGCTCCATCTGTCTTCCAGTCCTTTGTGAACAAGGTGTTTCGGGACATGCTTGGTTGCGGTGTAGTGGTCTACATCGATTACATTCTGGTGTATTCCGCTACGCGCGCCGAGCATGTGTCCCTGGTTCGCAAAGTGCTGGCCCGGCTGTTGGAAAATGACCTTTATGCCAAGGCAGAAAAGTGTTTGTTTTTTCCAGCAGTCCATCTCCTTCCTCTGATACCGCATTACCACCTCAGGGGTGGAGATGGAGGGGGATTACATTTCAGCCGTGCGCAATTGGCCGACTCCCACCACGGTTAAGGAGATGCAGCGCTTTCTGGGCTTTGCCAACTTCTATCAGAGGTTTATCCAGGGCTTAGGCAAGGTCGCAGCTCCCATTACATCTCTGTTGAAGGGTATGCCGTCCCGGCTCCGCTGGTCTGCTGAGGCTGACCTGGCCTTAAGGAAACTGAGGGGTCTGTTCACCTCAGCCCCGGTACTGGTCCACCCTGATCCATCACTACTGTTCGTAGTGGAGGTGGATGCGTCCGAGGTAGGGATAGGCGCTGTCCTATCTCAACGCTCAGGCACGCCACCCAAGCTCCGCCCCTGTGCCTTCTTCTCTAAGATGCTCAGCCTGGTGGAACAGAACTACGACTTTGGTGATCGGGAGCTGTTGGCTGTTGTCCGAGCTTTGACCGTGTGGAGGCATTGGCTCGAAAGGGCGAAACACCCTTTCCTCGTCTGGACGGACCACCGTATCCTGGAGTACATCCGGGCAGTGAGGAGGCTGAATCCTCGCCAGGCCAGGTGGGCCCTATTCTTCACCCAGTTCGATTTTACACTGTCATACATCCCGGGTACGAAGAACGTGAAGGCAGACGCATTGTCACGGCTGTATGATACAGAGGAGAGGCCCAGAGACAACACCCCCATACTCCCGTCTTCCTGCATTGTGGCGCCGGTAGTATGGGCGATGGACGCGGATATAGAGCAGGCATTACGCACAGATCCATCTACACCTCAGTGTCCAGCTGGGCTGCAGTAGGTGCCTGCTCTTGTACGTGATCGTCTGATCTACTGGGCACACACGTCACCCTCCTCTGGTCACCCAGGTATCGGTCGTACAGTGCGCTGCCTGACCGGAAAATACTGATGGCCTACCTTGGCTAAGGACGTGAGGGTGTATGTCTCCTCCTGCTCGGTGTGCGCCCAGAGTAAGGCAACTAGGCACCTCCCAGCGGGTAAGTTACAACCTTTACCAATTCCACAACGACCATGGTCTCACCTAAGTGTTGATTTCCTGACTGATCTTCCCCTTTCCCAAGGTAACACCACCATCCTGGTCATTGTAGACCGCTTTTCCAAGGCCTGCCGCCTCTTTCCTCTGCCCGGTCTCCCCACGGCCCTGCAAACTGCGGAGGCCCTGTTTACACACGTCTTCCGGCACTACGGGGTACCAGAAGATATAGTGTCTGACCGAGGTCCCCAGTTCACATCCAAGGTCTGGAAGGCGTTCATGGATCGTCTGGGGGTCTCGTCAGCCTGACCTCTGGGTTCCACCCCGAGTCTAATGGGCAGGTGGAACGGGTAAATCAGGATGTGGGTATGTTCCTGCCAGGACCGGCCAGGGGATTGGTCGGTGTTCTTGCCATGGGCTGAATATGCCCAGAACTCTCTCCGGCACTCCTCCACTAACCTAACCCCATTTCAATGTGTGTTGGGTTACCAACCGGTTCTGGCACCGTGGCACCAGAGCCAGACTGAGGCTCCTGTGGTGGATGACTGATTTCGGCGCGCAGAGGAGACGTGGGACGCTGCCCACGTCCACCTCCAACGCGCCGGGCGTTATCAGAAGGCCAACGCTGACTGCCACCGCAGTGAGGCCCCAGTCTTCGTACCGGGTGATCGGGTCTGGCTCTCGACCCGGAATCTGCCCTTCCGCCTGCCCTGCCGGAAGCTGAGCCCGCGGTTTGTGGGGCCGTTTAAAGTCCTGAGGAGAATCAACGAGGTCACCTATATTTCCCCCCGATTACCGTATTAACCCCTTGTTTCATGTGTCTCTCCTCAGGCCGGTGGTGGCTGGTCCGCTCCAGGAGTCTGAGATGCAGGAGGTCCCTCCGCCTCCTCTGGACATCGAGGGGGCCCCGGCGTACTCCGTCCGTTCCATCCTGAATTCAAGGCGTCGGGTGGGGGGCCTTCAGTACCTTGTGGAGTGGGAGGGGTACGGTCCGGAGGAACGGTGCTGGGTACCGGTGAGGGATATCCTCGATCCCTCCCTGTTGCGGGATTTCCACCGTCGCCATCCGGCTCGCCCTGCTCCGCGTCCTCCTGGCTGTCCCCGAGGTCGGGGTCGGCGCGCTGCTGGAGCTGCGCGTCAAGGGGGAGGGTACTGTCACGACTTCCTCCGAAGCTGCCTCCACTCCTTGTTCGGGCAGGCTTTGGCGTTTGTCGTCACCGGCCTTCTAGCTAATGCCGCTCCATATCTCATCATTCCATTTGTCTTGTCAATTACACTCACCTGGTTCATATCCCCTCATTAGTACATGTATAAGTGTTCCCTCTACCCACCTTGTCCTTGTGGGTGATTGTTATTTGTGAGTTGAGTGTAGCTCGATTGAGCTACCCGTACCTTGTATTTCCGGGGATATTGTTCCCCGTGTGCCTGTATTTTGTTGACGCTATCCAGCGTAACTGTGTCATACGGAATAAACTCTGTATTCGGTGACTTACCCTCCTGCGCCTGACTCCTTCAAATCACATTCTCACACACATTCACAGAACAATCAAACAAAGAGAAACTTATACTCTTTACTTTTGGGGGAAAGGTCTGATATGTATGAGTTGGCAGCACAATATGTCACAGCTTGCCACAAGCTAAGGGAAGAAACATATATTTTTTACTAATTTCTCCATGTATTATAATAGACAATTTTGTTTCTTGAATTAGATTTCTGAACAGTTGACCATTATTACATTTTTGTATTGGATATTTATTGTTATATTTTTTTCTTCTCATAGCTACAATTCTTATTGTTGTCACTGTTGTTTTCCTAATTGTTATGGGTATCACTTTGCTTTGCCAACATTGAACTTGTCATCATGCCATTAAAGCATAATGAATTTAAGAGAGAGAGAGAGAGAGAGAGAGAGAGAGAGAGAGAGAGAGAGAGAGAGAGAGAGAGAGAGAGAGAGAGAGAGAGAGAGAGAGAGAGAGAGAGAAAAAAAAAACAGAGGCCAATGGAGCAGCTATTAATAAGGCATGTTTATGGCCCTTTCAGTGGACCACCCTGGGGAGAGGGGAGAGGAGAGGATGGAAGGAACAGAACAGCAGTCTGTCTACTTGCCCTGAAGGAGGGAAGAGGTGAGGAGAAGAAGACTGGCACCCAACAGCAGTGGTGGAAAAAGTACCCAGTTGTCATACTTGAGTAAAAGTAAAGATATCTTAATAGAAAATGACTCAAGTAAAAGTGAAAGTCACCCAGGAAAACACTACTTGAGTAAAGGTCTAAAAGTATTTGGTTTTAAATATACTTAAGTATCAAAAGTAAATGTAATTGCTAAAATATACTTAAGTATCAAAAGTAAAAGTATATATAATTTCAAATTCCTTATTTTTACTTATGTTTTTTTATTTTAGCCAAGGGCACACTCCAACACAGACATCATTTACAAACTAAGCATATGTGTTTAGTGAGTCTGCCAGATCAGAGGCAGTAGGGATGACCAGGGACTATTTTTCAGTCCTCCATTCAAAATGTAACAAGTACTTTTGGGTGTCAGGGAAAATGTATGGAGTAAAAAGTACATGATTTCCTTTAGGAATGTAGTGAAGTAAAAGTATAAGTTGTAAAAAAAAATAAAGTACAGATACCTAAACAAAATGACTTAAGTAGTACTTTAAAGTATTTTTACTTAAATATTTTACACCACTGCCCAACAGGGAAAAGCAGCCAAGCAACAAGACCAACTCTCTGGTTGTCTGGTAACTACAGAGACCAGGCTGGTCTCATAGACCAGACATAACATAGTAAATGGAAATCTGAGACACTCAAATTAGTATGATATGTTATGTTTGGTATGGTTACATAAGACAGAATGTTACAGAAAGCAAAAATGAAAGGAGGGTGTTATGTCTACCCCTGAGTCCAGGTTGCAGAGACGCCATGCTAGCTGAGTCAGAATATACCCACTGGGTACACCACCTAATTTCAACGTGGACAATTGGGGAATATTTGGTTGACAACGAGACTACAACCTATATTAACCCGCTCAAAAAGACAGCCAAAAGTTGAATTTCCAATGTCCTATCACTATGATTTCAACCATCTAAAAGCACAACCTAATTCCAATGCAAAAACAATGTCTGATTTTTGGTTTAGTTGTCACCCAATGTCTATCACAGGGCTTTCAATCA
This sequence comes from Coregonus lavaretus, assembly GCF_964263955.1. Classification (NCBI taxonomy): domain Eukaryota; kingdom Metazoa; phylum Chordata; class Actinopteri; order Salmoniformes; family Salmonidae; genus Coregonus; species Coregonus lavaretus. The sequence goes on from NC_139990.1 coordinate 71,452,275, forward strand.
TTTTAAAAGCACGGCAAGGTTCAAATAGGAATACAATGTCAGATAGCCTTAACTTTAGGCTATTTACTGTAAAAGTAATATTGAATTGTGTTTGGTTGACAACGCAACAAAATATATACGTTTAAAGGAGATGTATCTACTGCTTGGATAGTTCCATCTGAGCCTCTGGCTTAATCCCATTCTACAACATTTATTTTTGGTTGAGTTGGAGACGTGAATCCATCATGTAATTTTGTTGATTTGATTCAGTCCTATTCTTTAACTTACACTTTTGGTAAACAGACATACATACGCCACCAGACACGCCACTATGGGTTTCTTCACGGTACCCAAACCAAAAACAGATTTAATGCGTCGCTCAATTATGTATAGAGCCTTGTCATCGTGGAATGCTCTGCCATCAGAGGTTACTCAGGCAAAAAGCAAGTTTAGCTTAAAAAAAAATAGATAAAAAACATCTTGTATCTCCTCTTTCTAAAGATCTAATTTAACTGTACTGTATATAAGAATATGAATATGTATATATGAATAGTGTGTAAATAGTATTTTGGTTGTCTCTTGGTGAATTTTCTATTTTGAATTTAATGTAATATCTTATGTTGTTCTTGTCTATTGTCTATTAAATCTACAGTGAGGGAAAAAAGTATTTGATCCCCTGCTGATTTTGTACATTTGCCCACTGACAAAGAAATGATTAGTCTATAATTTTAATGGTAGGTTTATTTGAACAGTGAGAGACAGAATAACAACAAAAAAATCCAGAAAAACGCATGTCAAAAATGTTATGAATTGATTTGAGGGAAATAAGTATTTGACCCCCTCTCAATCAAAAAGATTTCTGGCTCCCAGGTGTCTTTTATACAGGTAACGAGCTGAGATTAGGAGCACACTCTTAAAGGGAGTGCTCCTAATCTCAGTTTGTTACCTGTATAAAAGACACCTGTGCACAGAAGCAATCAATCAACTCTCCACCATGGCCAAGACCAAAGAGCTCTCCATGGATGTCAGGGACAAGATTGTAGACCTACACAAGGCTGGAATGGGCTACAAGACCATCGGCAAGCAGCTTGGTGAGAAGGTGACAACAGTTGGTGCGATTATTCGCAAATGGAAGAAACACAAAAGAACTGTCAATCTTCCTCGGCCTGGGGCTCCATGCAAGATCTCAACTCGTAGAGTTGCAATGATCATGAGAACGGTGAGGAATCAGCCCAGAACTACACGGGAGGATCTTGTCAATGATCTCAAGGCAGCTGGGACCATAGTCACCAAGAAAACAATTGGTAACACACTACGCCGTGAAGGACTGAAATACTGCAGCACCCGCAAGGACCCCCTGCTCAAGAAAGCACATATACAGGGCCGTCTGAAGTTTGCCAATGAACATCTGAATGATTCAGAGGAGAACTGGGTGAAAGTGTTGTGGTCAGATGAGACCAAAATCGAGCTCTTTGGCATCAACTCAACTCGCCGTGTTTGGAGGAGGGGGGAATGCTGCCTATGACCCCAAGAACACCATCCCCATCATCAAACATGGAGGTGGAAACATTTTGCTTTGGGGGTGTTTTTCTGCTAAGGGGACAGGACGACTTCACCGCATCAAAGGGAAGATGGACGGGGCCATGTACCGTCAAATCTTGGGTGAGAACCTCCTTCTCTCAGCCAGGGCATTGAAAATTGGTTGTGGATGGGTATTCCAGCATGACAATGACCCAAAACACACGGCCAAGGCAACAAAGGAGTGGCTCAAGAAGAAGCACATTAAGGAGTGGCCTAGTCAGTCTCCAGACCTTAATCCCATAGAAAATCTGTGGAGGGAGCTGAAGGTTCGAGTTGTCAAACATCAGCCTCGAAACCTTAATGACTTGGAGAAGATCTGCAAAGAGGAGTGGAACAAAATTCCTCCTGAGATGTGTGCAAACCTGGAGAAGAAACGTCTGACCTCTGTGATTGCCAACAAGGGTTTTGCCACCAAGTACTAAGTCATGTTTTGCAGAGGGGTCAAATACTTATTACCCTCATTAAAATGCAATTCAATTTATAACATCTTTGACATGCGTTTTTCTGGATTTTTTTGTTGTTATTCTGTCTCTCACTGTTCAAATAAACCTACCATTAAAAGTATAGACTGATCATGTCTTTGTCAGTGGGCAAACGTACAAAATCAGCAGGGGATCAAATACTTTTTTCCCTCACTGTACCCTTTGGAATGACTTTGACAGCAACAGTGAATCTATTTTGTTTTCTGATACTGGATATTACATTGAAGATCTGACGTTGTTTTAAAGGTACAAATTCAACATATTTTATACAAGGTTTGTCTATGTTGAAATGTGTTTACTATGATGACATAATCCTGTGGTTTAAGTTTCACCCTCAAAACAACAGCTTTGATTACTTTTTCAAATCCAATGTATTTTCCACGTAGATTCCAAGTCACAATACGTTGACAAATTACATTGAAACAATGTTAATCCAGCCAGTTTGTGCCCAGTGGCAAGCTATTATGTCAATACCAGTAGAGAAAATAAATTGAAACATGGTGGTGGAAGGGAAAACTATATCATATTGTTTATACAGTACGGTGAGATGTCATGAATATATCAGACACGCTTTAGACGTATCCTCGCGTTTCGGTGAGAAATGCTTTGTTCCTTGACGTCCTTGACATTATCTGGGCTTTGACTATCTCTCTCCATGTATATTTTCTTGATGAGGGATTATGTCAGGTGGAAATTATAGGCAATTAGCAAGACACCCCCAATAAAGGACTGGTTTTGCAGTTGGTGATCACAGACCACTTCTCAGTTCCTATACTTCCTGGCTGATGTTTTGGTCACTTTTGAATGCTGGCGGTGCTTTCACTCTAGTGGTAGCATGAGACGGAGTCTACAACCCACACAAGTGGCTCAGGTAGTGCAGCTCATCCAGGATGGCACATCAATGCGAGCTGTGGCAAGAAGGTTTGCTGTGTCTGTCAGCGTAGTGTCCAGAGCATGGAGGTGCTACCAGGAGACAGGCCAGTACATCAGGAGACGTGGAGGAGGCCGTAGGAGGACAACAACCCAGCAGCAGGACTGCTACCTCCGCCTTTGTGCAAGGAGGAGCAGGAGGAGCACTGCCAGAGCCCTGCAAAATGACCTCCAGCAGGCCACACATGTGCATGTGTCTGCTCAAACGGTCAGAAACAGACTCCATGAGGGTGGTATGAGGGCCCGACGTCCACAGGTGGGGGTTGTGCTTACAGCCCAACACCATGCAGGACGTTTGGCATTTGCCAGAGAACACCAAGATTGGCAAATTCGCCACTGGCGCCCTGTGCTCTTCACAGATGAAAGCAGGTTCACACTGAGCACATGTGACAGACGTGACAGAGTCTGGAGACGCCGTGGAGAACGTTCTGCTGCCTGCAACATCCTCCAGCATGACCGGTTTGGCGGTGGGTCAGTCATGGTGTGGGGTGGCATTTCTTTGGGGGGCCGCACAGCCCTCCATGTGCTCGCCAGAGGTAGCCTGACTGCCATTAGGTACCGAGATGAGATCCTCAGACCCCTTGTGAGACCATATGCTGGTGCGGTTGGCCCTGGGTTCCTCCTAATGCAAGACAATGCTAGACCTCGTGGCTGGAGTGTGTCAGCAGTTCCTGCAAGAGGAAGGCATTGATGCTATGGACTGGCCCGCCCGTTCCCCAGACCTGAATCCAATGGAGCACATCTGGGACATCATGTCTCGCTCCATCCACCAACGCCACGTTGCACCACAGACTGTCCAGGAGTTGGCGGATGCTTTAGTCCAGGTCTGGGAGGAGATCCCTCAGGAGACCATCCGCCACCTCATCAGGAGCCTGCCCAGGCGTTGTAGGGAGGTCATACAGGCACGTGGAGGCCACACACACTACTGAGCCTCATTTGGACTTGTTTTAAGGACATTACATCAAAGTTGGATCAGCCTGTAGTGTGGTTTTCCACTTTAATTTTGAGGGTGACTCCAAATCCAGACCTCCATGGGTTGATACATTTGATTTCCATTGATAATTTTTGTGTGATTTTGTTGTCAGCACATTCAACTATGTAAAGAAAAAAGTATTTAATAAGATTATTTCATTCATTCAGATCTAGGATGTGTTATTTTAGTGTTCCCTTAATTTTTTTGAGCAGTGTGTATATACAGTGATCCCTCGCCACTTCGCGGTTCACTTATCGCGGATTCGCTATTTCGCGGATTTTCATAATGCATTTTTTTTTTTTTTTTGGTGCATTGTGCTCTGCATTCTGATTCGCTAAAAACTCACTCCCGCTTCTTGTATCAAAACATGCTACAAATTGTGCTATCATTTTGTCGTCTCGTGCAGTTATGTGTACGTACATAAAACAGCTTGGCAAATTTACATTAAGTTGGCCAAATTATCTTGTAATTTCGAACATCTTCTAAACCCATAATGTCGACGAAACGGCCTACACGTGAGTCACTGTATTTGTATACATGTAATAGTTGCTAATTGTAAAAAAAAAAAAGTTTTCTATTTCGCGGATTTCACTTATCGCGGGTCATTTTCGGAACGTAACCCCCGCGATAAACGAGGGATTACTGTATATATATTTCCTGTCTCATTTAATCGACAGCAATCTAATCCAATACTTATCCCAAATACTGGTGTTCAGTGGGAAGAAATTACATGCAGTCCAAATTTTCTTAACCCAGCCTTTCTTTCTTTCGTGTCACTCGGGATTCTACTCTAGTTCACACACTAACTTATTTTCTTGTTGGGTTGTATTGTTGTAACGGTATATTTAGAAGAAAAAACATACATTGTGGTTATAGCCTGGGCATAATCCTATTCACTTCTTAAGACGTAATTTGTTATATTGCGGAGCAAAGCCGTGGTGTATTAGATAGCATTGGAGGGCCTTACTGCCCAAAGTCCCTGGAATCTGTTGTAATTTATGAGGTCAAATGGGAGGTATTTCATAATGAACCCGGGCGTAATGAGGCCTTTCCATGAACCTCTTGATCTTCATCCACCGGCTTGGACCACTTCCTGGTCACCTGCACACCAAAGGGAAAGACAGACATTCCTCCCGTTGGATTACTCTTTATTATCACTTATGGGAAGTGATTATTTTACAATGTCAGTCAGTCTGGAACTGGGACTGGGTCCATGCTGCCTGCCTTAAATGAATCTCTGGGCTGTGTGGAACCCTGAGTACTTCTTCTTCTTTGCTTTCTTGGCATTCCCTTATCCCGCTCGACTTAAATGGCTTCCATTTTACATAGTAGTTATTTAAACAGCTTGACATTGACGAGTCTTTAGTTTCACAGGCTTTGTTTTGGTGGGGTAGGATTTCTCACTACCACTTAGGGTTGAGCGGCTTGAGGGTCGGGGAGTTAACAGTGCTGTTTAAGTACAAAACACAACTTTATGATACGAGCCACCTCTGCCATTTTTGTAACCAAAAAGAGCACACTGCAACAACTACAGACAACTTTAACTACACAACTAAATTGAAGCCATGGACCATTCCCAGAGACATTGAATGGGGTGAAGACACTAATACTGACAATGACCGTGTCAACCATGAGACAGGAGTGATAAGCGAGGTCGACGTTAGAGGCCCCCACATTTGGTTTCTACAGGCTAGCAGAAAATTAGCTTTGCTATGCATTCAATTTAGACTTTTCACAATAACTCCCCATCACTGACCTCATACTAAATAATTTATGCCAGTAACACAGGCCCAACAATGCCAGGTTTTAATTAAAGAAGACCATAAAATACTTTGGAAAAGGTCAAGCAAGCAGTGCTAAATTAGGGGGGGGGGGGGGGATTCCTAAAGAAGAAACCAGGACAAGGGATAGGAACGAAATGTGCCACATAATCACCCCACTGGGCACACACTGAATGACGTGGAACCAACGTGGAATAGACATTGAATTAACGTCTGTGCCCAGTGGGACAGTTTCCAAGCCAGAAAGCACTGTCTGCCTCAATATTGCTGGAATATGAGAGACGATCATGGTTTATTTGAAGTTTATTTACTCTCTCACCACCTCAATAAATGGTACTTGGATTTAACATACAATACCAAAAATTTAGGAAAATCCTGGAGAGAGAGTAGGATATTTTCCTGGTTTTGTTGAACAATGTTCTTTTTCATCATTTTTCGGAAGGCTTGAATCAAATTTGCCACTATAACTCCTATATCTCCTTGTTTTGCCTAAGGAAGCACAGCATATCCTAATCCAAAATCACATCGACTGAGTTAGGGACATATTTGAGTTAGGGACAGCTTTTCTGTCATCACCTCGTCAATAAGCACACTTGTACGAGGCCATCACTCTAAATGGTGTGTTTGGATAATCTGTGAAGAACTGAATACCTTCAGGAAAAATATTTTCCTAGCTGTATTTACACAAAAAATATTTCCAGATCTGACTTCTCATTTAATGGTCGACGTACATGCTGTGCGTACCGCAAATAACTTTCAAATGGACGGGAGGAAACAGAGAGTGCCATTGAGGAAACCTGCAGTTCATACTTTGAAGAATTCCACTGAAGAGAGAGAGAGAGAGAGAGAAAAAAAAAAAGATATATACCCCAGAAAAACCTGGTGAGCTGGCTTGAATGGGGCGGCCATGGAAAAATACAGATATTTCATGCATGAAAACGCCACTGTGCACCTAAAAACCAAAAGGTTAAATAAAAGGCAGAAAGTGGTGGGTTTGTGTTTGAGGGACACACAGGGTTAATGTGGGCTAGAGCAGCAGACATACCTGGTGGGACTCTGAGACCAGAGAGGGGAAATGGGTTCTCCCAAGAAGGGGTTCTGGCCTCTTATCCCCTTACCCTAGATACAAGTCTCTAAAGCACAGGTGTCAAACTCATTCCACAGAGGGCCGAGTGTCTGCGGGTTTTCACTCCTCCCTTGTACTTGATTGATTAATTAAGGTCACTAATTAGTAAGGAACTCCCCTCACCTGGTTGTCTAGGTCTTAATTGAAAGGAAAAAAAAAAAAAACATACAGAAACTAGGCCCTCCATGGAATGAGTTTGACACCCCTGCTCTAAATCACTATAATCCTTGAGGAGAGACTTGCACATGACAGACACACCATAAAGATAGAGATGGATGACACACACTATCCATCTCCCCACCCAAACAGCTGTCTGCCAATACGGTGATATGTCTTACCTCTCCTGCAGTGCCTAATGGCCATTTTGCATCTCTTGGACTCGGCGATGGTGGGGCAGGGTATCGTGTCCTTGGGCGGCTTCTTCACGATGTGCCGCGTCCGGGTCTCCAGACCCCACTTGAAGCCACAGGTTTTGTTTCTCCTGGTGCAGGACCCCCACTCGCTCCACTGGCCCACCTCGCAGCCCTCTGTGTGGGGAGAGACATGAGTATTTAAAGGGTAGCACCAGGGAGACTCGATGGAGGGCCCAAACAAAGGTTTACTACAGTACATAGTGAAAAGACTATAGGATGGCCATAACCTCTTGGTGTGTGGTCCTTTCCATCCTTCTACTGTTTCATTCAAAAACATATACTAGAGGTTAGAAGGTTAAAGACTGTTGGGTAAAGTCAATCAGTTCGAGGAGATCCTGCCTCAATGTGATCCACATTGTCGACTTTCCATATTTCAAACACAATATGAATGACTCCAAAAAGGCATCGTATTCCCTATATAGTGCACTACTTTGAACCATAGCCCAGTAGTGCACTACATAGGGAATAGGGAGCTATTTCAGACGCACATATGTCTGTGCTGTTTTCCTTCTTACCTCCACACTCCATGGTGTCCTCCATGGCCGCAAAGCCCTCAGGGCACTTCTCGGAGCAGCGCCCTTTGTGCAGGTAAAACCCTGCCTTGCACTTGGTGCAGAAGTCTTTACTGAAGCAGGACTCACAGTTATCTATCCTGCACCCTGTGGGAGGAAGAGGAGATGAGATGAGAGGCGATGCGGGGAGAGGAGGGGAAGTTAAGAGAGGAGAGGAGAGAAGAGGTCTCGGCAAGGCCAGGGCTAGGCAGCGGTACAGTATACACTTATATCATCTGGAGTTGATAGAAGACTAAGGGGGTTTGGGGAAGGAGATGGAGTTCTTGAAAGGATTACCGCCCCCTTCCAAAAGAAAGCCTCTGTGTTGATGTCCTGTGAATCATATAATCATATATCTCCAGGGCTATGCTATATTTCAGCACACTCGGTTTTCAGTGTGAGCGGGTGAAGAGTGTGAACTGTGAAATGACAACAGTAAAGTTAGTGAAACATTCCCTCACTGTGACCCCTTTCAACACAGGCAGGAAAACAGATCACTAGCCTGACATCCAACAGTCTGGAGCCTGGTTCTCATGTCCTAGCCACGAATGGGTTTGAGGGATTCCATTTTGTTTTTGTGGGGGGATTCTATTTTTTTGTTTTGGTTTTAAATACAATTTTTAAGCAAGTTAGTGTTACCCGTGCCTCCAACTTATGTTTGATATGGCTTATTCTAAGCTTAGTGTTATCAGACATTGCATAATTGATCGGGGTAAGAATGAACTTTTTGTGATTAGGAAGCTAGCATTCAGCTGTGATAGAATCCTCGGTTTTGTGTTAGTTTGGGTTGGGGAACAAAAACATTGCGAGCCCCTGCCAAACTAACTAACCAACGCTGATGTCTTTGGTGAGAAACACAACGCCACACTTATCGTCTCACGCCCCACCCTGCCGGGCTGAAACGCAGCACTGTGCGGCGAGGGCGACATGTCATCAAGCCTTTTACTCTGCAAATAGCACGTTCAGGCAGGGGCCCAAATTATACGAGCCGCACCGACGGGGCGACGCACTGGGCTGCATGATTAAAAGGAAGCCCTCACCCGAGCTGTCTAATTTATGACACTCCTCAGAATTCCGAAGTGGCCTGATTGGTCGGCTAACCACAATCTATAGCGGAGGAGGCTGGTAGGAGGAGCTATAGGAGGACGGGCTAATTGTAATGGCTGGAATGGAATAAATGGAACGTATCAAGCATATCAAACATATGGAAACCACATGTTTGACTCTGTTCCATTAATTCCATTTCAGCCATTACAATGAGCCAGTCCTTCTATAGCTCCTCCCACCAGCCTCCACTGATCTATAGGCCAGCCAACTAGCAGCAGCCATCTCTATCACTCGCTCTACTAGGCTTTCTCAGGTATGGTGGTGGCATCTGGTCTTCTCTGTGTCTCACGGAGAGTCACCATGTGTGCATGTGAGTGTGTGATTGTGTGTTGAAGTAATTATCCACATGTAACAGATACAGATAAGGCCCGAGACTCTTTTATCTAGGACCCTTTTGCGGGCCCAGAGAAGGTTCTCACAATCACGCCCCTTAATTACACCATCTCCAGCTAACCATCAGGCCTCCTCTGCTCGCTCTGCATTCCTCCGCAACGACGGAGGTCCCTCCCCTTTTTCACTTTGAACCCCTAAGTATGGCCTCTTCCCACTCACTCTGTCTCTCACGCTTTTCCAATCCCGACCAGTCTAAACAAACCCACCGCGAACACACACACACACACACACACACACACATTAGTACACACATACACACACGTCACGTCATGTACACACACAAACATATACACGTGTACACATAAACACACACACATAATGAAAACCTTACACACACACATACACATACTGTATACACACATTTTCACACACACATATATGCAAACAGACACACACACAAACACATCACATACACTAACCACACTCAAATCAGAGTTGGTTGGGGACACACCCGTCACGCTGTCGCTCCTGTCGCCTACCTTCTGAAAAGATGACAGGATGACAAGACGTTCGAATACCAGCCTCCACACCCTTCTTGATTCTTTACCTAGATACAGTATCTAGTGGCTCTCTGGCTGGTCATTGGCATAATGCTTGATTATCAAAGAAAGTTTAATGATTGATGTTCCTGACACGATATGTATAGGCCTACTGTAGGCCTATATCCTGTGAGGTTCAATGGAGATTACATTAAGGGTATTTACCTACTCTTAGCTGAGGGGTGGGATTAAAGAGCTCATGATTGGTAATGGTATTATTGAAAACACTACATTACTTGTCAAAAGTTTTAGAACACCTACTCATTCAAGGGTTTTTCTTTATTTTCACTATTTTCTACATTGTAGAATAATAGTGAAGACATCAATACTATGAAATAACACATATGGAATCATGTAGTAACCAAAAGTATATTTTATATTTGAGATTCTTCAAATAGCCACCCTTTGCCTTGATGACAGCTTTGCACACTCTTGGCATTCTCTCAACCAGCTTCATGAGGTAGTCGCCTGGAATGCATTTCAATTAACAGGTGTGCCTTCTTAAAAGTTAATTTGTGGAATTTCTTTCCTTCTTAATGTGGTTGAGCCAATCAGTTGTGTTGTGACAAGGTAGGGGGGGTTTACAGAAGATAGCCCTATTTGGTAAAAGACCAAGTCCATATTATGGCAAGAACAGCTAAAATAAGCAAAGACAAATGACAGTCCATCATTACTTTAAGACATGAAGGTCAATCAATTCGGAACATTTCAAGAACTTGGAAAGTTTCTTCAAGTGTAGTCGCAAAAACCATCAAGCGCTATGCTGAAACTGGCTCTCATGAGGACTGCCACAGGAATGGAAGACCCAGAGTTACCTCTGCTGCAGAGGATAAGTTCATTAGAGTTACCAGCCTCAGAAATTGCAGCCCAAATAAATGCTTCACAGAGTTCAAGTAACAGACATCAACTGTTCAGAGGAGACTGTGTGAATCAGGCCTTCATGGTCGATTTGCTGCAAAGAAACCACTACTAAAGGACACCAATAAAAAGAAGAGACTTGCATGGGCCAAGAAACATGAGCAATGGACATTAGACTGGTGGAAATTTGTCCTTTGGTCTGGAGTCCAAATTTGAGATTTTTGGTTCCAACCGCCATGTCTTTGTGAGATGCGTGTGGGTGAATGGATGATTTCTGCATGTGTAGTTCTCACCGTAAAGCATGGAGGAAGAGGTGTTATGGTGTGGGGGTGCTTTGCTGTTGACACTGTCTGTGATTTATTTAGAATTCAAGCACACTCTGTAGCTCAGCTGGTAGAGCACGGCGCTTGTAACGCCAAGGTAGTGGGTTCGATCCCCGGGACCACCCATACGTAAAAATGTATGCACACATGACTGTAAGTCGCTTTGGATAAAAGCGTCTGCTAAATGGCATATTTTATTATTATTAACCAGCATGGCTACCACAGCATTCTGCAGCGATACTCCATCCCATCTGGTTTGGGCTTAGTGGGACTATCATTTGTTTTTCAACAGGACAATGACCCAACACACCTCCAGGCTGTGTAAAGGCTATTTTACCAAGAAGGAGAGTGATGGAGTGCTGCATCAGATGACCTGGCCTCCACAATCCCCCGACCTCAACTAAATTGAGATGGTTTGGGATTAGTCAGAACGCAGAGAGAAGGAAAAGCAGCCAAAAGTGCTCAGCATATGTGGGAACTCCTTTAAGACTGTTGGAAAAGCATTCCAGGTGAAGCTGGTTGAGAGAATGCCAAGAGTGTGCAAAGCTGTCATCAAGGCAAAGGGTGGCTATTTGAAGAATCTCAAATATAAAATATATTTTGATTTGTTTAACACTTTTGTGGTTACTACATGATTCCATATATGTTATTTCATAGTTTTGATGTCTTCACTATTATTCTACAAGAAAAACCCTTCAATGAGTAGGTGTTCTAAAACTTTTGACCGGTAGTGTACATATAATATAATGTATACCAGAGTCAAATCTAATGTATGTATGTATATATATATATGTGTATATATGTATGTGTGTATGTATGCATGTGTGTATGTGTGTATGTATGTATATGTATGTATGTACAGTGCTGCTTGAAAGTATGTGAACCCCTTGTGCAATTACAGATTTTTTCAGTTTCTACCATGAAATCTTAATTTAGTGTCTGCTAAATGACTAAAATGTAAATGTAATCAGAACCAGTATTTTTGATCTGACATAACAGGTTTATATTTACCAATACCATATGTTGGTGTAGAGGAAATCATGCGTGTAGTAGAAAAACAAAATTAAAAAGGAATTAGGGCAGGTGCAAAAATAAGTGAACCCCAAGTTGCATTGGTTAAATCAAGTAGATAAGTAGAATCAGGTGGGGAAATAATTAGCTACCAAATGAACCAATCAAAGGAGAGATCGTTAGGAAAGAGTTTGGGCGGGACTTTGATAAATAAAGATAAGAAACTTGATCAGTTTGGTGGTACCCATCCAGGTGAATGCAAAGCACACCATGCCGAGAGGAAAGGAGATCTCAGAAGACATCAGGATGAGGATAGGGAGAGCACATCAGTCTGGGGAAGGCTATAAAATCATCTCATAAAGATTTGAGCTCCATCAGTCCACCGTGAGGTAAATCATTTAAAAATGGAGAGCATTTAACATGACAGCAACTCGGCCTAGAAGTGGACGCCCTTCCAAAATATCCCCAAGAACAATAATAAATGAGGTAAAAGCAAACCCAAACATAACATCTAGAGATTTGCAGACCTTCCTTGCTGCATCCTTGCTGCATGTGGTCCTCTGTAGCTCAGCTGGTGGAGCACGGCGCTTGTAACGCCAAGGTAGTGGGTTCGATCCCCGGGACCACCCATACACTAAAATACTCAAAATAGATGTCAGAGACTGATTACTGGCTATGGGAGATGTTTAGTCCAAGTTATCGCTGCTAATGGAGGTGCCACAAGCTATTGACTGAAGGGGTTCACACATTTTTGCACACATCAAATCTGAGTTTCTGTTAAATAAACCACTTTTGTTAAATAAACAATGAAAATATCACATTATTTTGTTTCTGTCATTTACTTGGAATGTCTTTATTTCGAATTGGGGTTTAGATATTATGTTTATTTTAATATTTTATAGCAAAATAATGACCAGCCCTGTAGGGTTCACATACTTTCAAGCAGAACTGTATGTACTGTCTGTATAAATAATATATTTATAAAAGTACCATGTATGTATTATGTAAAATGTATATGTAACAAAAAAGCTAAAAAATAATAATAATCCTTTGGGACATGAATAAAATCAGCTACAGCCTAAATTATCTAATGGTAAAAGCACAGTGCAACCTAGGGCACAATAATGTAATTTAACATACGCTTATATCGTAAGGAAAAGAGAGAAACTCTCCGAAGGTGACAACCATATGTGACAACCAGCTGTGATTTGCAAAAACGGGATGTTGGAGTAGAAACTGTGTAAATCCAGTGCTACTGGAACGGATGTGTGGATGTGGTATATGGAGGCATTCAACAGACACTCAGATTCAAGAGGTGGTCTGAGGCAGCCTGTGTAGGACCTTACTGCACTCCTGGGTCGTGTTCATTAGGGCACACTGTAGGGCAATTCCACAGTAACAGAGTGCTGCTTTAAAATGTATATCCAACAAAAACCAATGATTGATTGCAAAGTTAGACAATACAACTCTACGCACAATGACTACTTTTAGCAATTTCCACTGAGCATTTTACAAAAACAAATTTACTTGAAGAACAGTGCTGATGCAAAGTTTGGTAACAGAATGACGCCACAAACAGCACAAACCGACATTCTGTGTGTTTAACTTTGAAATCTTTGGTTTTTGTTGGATATCCTGTACATTTTAAAGTGAAAAATCTGAGTCTCAGCATCACTCTGTTACCATGGAATTGCCCTACACTGGACAAGTACAAATAGTTTTCTTCCATTTCGTGCCAATTGAAGATGACCTAGATAGATAGAACAAACTACACATGGAAGGCAGCCAACATTTACAATATAGACATTTCTGCCTTCTCACTACCATGCCTGCTCTCATCCCAGGTCCAGCATATCATGCACACACTTGCTTATCTCTTGTTTGATAAACACACTGGGCCACTAGTGTTACGCAGTGCTGTAGAGATTTTGGCATGGAATGAGTGAAACAGGGGAGGTAAGGCAGAGGCCCACACAAAGGCAGGATGCGCTCGCTCTCCCCTCCCTCCTCCCTACTTTCTTAGCTCTCATCTCTCTCTCCTCTCCTCTTCATTCCCGCTGAAATGAGATAGCAGTGGGGCTCGGTGTCAATACACGTCAGGCCCAAGACAGGGACCCAACAGACAATAAATCAGAGGAGTAAAATGGAACGCAGCGCTCTTCTTTAACCCTCAAACACAAGCCTTCCCAGGCCTGTCATCACCTGAGTCTCTTTCTTCCTTTCGCTCTGAAGAAATAAAAGAAAAAAGAACATCTGGCGCTACTACACTCTCAAGCACCGGCTTGTTGCGCAACCTGCTGTTATTGACAACAAACAGGAGTGGAGATGCTGGTACACCGAAACACACATGACTAACGAGTGCCACAACGTTAAAGTTCACCTTACAATATAGATGTCAAAAACAAGCTTATAGTCAAATTTATTAGCAAACACTGGTGGTAGCGATTCCTGTCCTACTCCTTATCAGATAAGTTGGAAGATACGTCATTTATTTACAGATATTCGACATATGCATATAGCTCTGACAAGGGAGAGACTCCCAAGCTGAAGACCTTCCTCTTAGTCAGTGATCGAGGTCAAAGGTCATCGGAAGAAGAAGTACGTGGGGGGAGACGCCACGACAGACAGACATCTCTCTATCAAGATAGGGAACAAAGAGGCTATCTAAGATCAGACAGAGCCATAGATAGCCTATATATATACAGTGGGGAGAACAAGTATTTGATACACTGCCGATTTTGCAGGTTTTCCTACTTACAAAGCATGTAGAGTTCTGTAATTGTTATCATAGGTACACTTCAACTGTGAGAGACGGAATCTAAAACAAAAATCCAATTGTATGATTTTTAAGTAATGAATTTGCATTTTATTGCATGACATAAGTATTTGATCACCTACCAACCAGTAAGAATTCCGGCTCTCACAGACCTGTTAGTTTTTCTTAAAGAAGCCCTCCTGTTCTCCACTCATTACCTGTATTAACTGCACCTGTTTGAACTCGTTACCTGTATAAAAGACACCTGTCCACACACTCAATCAAACAGACTCCAACCTCTCCACAATGGCCAAGACCAGAGAGCTGTGTAAGGACATCAGGGATAAAATTGTTGACCTGCACAAGGCTGGGATGGGCTACAGGACAATAGGCAAGCAGCTTGGTGAGAAGGCAACAACTGTTGGCGCAATTATTAGAAAATGGAAGAAGTTCAAGATGACGGTCAATCACCCTCGGTCTGGGGCTCCATGCAAGATCTCACCTCGTGGGGCATCAATGATTATGAGGAAGGTGAGGGATCAGCCCAGAACTCCACGGCAGGACCTGGTCAATGATCTGAAGAGAGCTGGGACCACAGTCTCAAAGAAAACCATTAGTAACACACTACGCCGTCATGGATTAAAATCCTGCAGCACACGCAAGGTCCCCCTGCTCAAGCCAGCGCATGTCCAGGCCCGTCTGAAGTTTGCCAATGACCATCTGGATGATCCAGAGGAGGAATGGGAGAAGGTCATGTGGTCTGATGAGACAAAAATATAGCTTTTTGGTCTAAACTCCACTCGCCGTGTTTGGAGGAAGAAGAAGGATGAGTACAACCCCAAGAACACCATCCCAACCGTGAAGCATGGAGGTGGAAACATCATTCTTTGGGGATGCTTTTCTGCAAAGGGTACAGGACGACTGCACCGTATTGAGGGGAGGATGGATGGGGCCATGTATCGCGAGATCTTGGCCAACAACCTCCTTCCCTCAGTAAGAGCATTGAAGATGGGTCGTGGCTGGGTCTTCCAGCATGACAACGACCCGAAACACACAGCCAGGGCAACTAAGGAGTGGCTCCGTAAGAAGCATCTCAAGGTCCTGGAGTGGCCTAGCCAGTCTCCAGACCTGAACCCAATAGAAAATCTTTGGAGGGAGCTGAAAGTCCATATTGCCCAGCGACAGCCCCGAAACCTGAAGGATCTGGAGAAGGTCTGTATGGAGGAGTGGGCCAAAATCCCTGCTGCAGTGTGTGCAAACCTGGTCAAGACCTACAGGAAATGTATGATCTCTGTAATTGCAAACAAAGGTTTCTGTACCAAATGTTAAGTTCTGCTTTTCTGATGTATCAAATACTTATGCCATGCAATTAAATGCAAATTAATTACTTAAAAATCATACAATGTGATTTTCTGGATTTTTGTTTTAGATTCAGTCTCTCACAGTTGAAGTGTACCTATGATAAAAATTACAGACCTCTACATGCTTTGTAAGTAGGAAAACCTGCAAAATCGGCAGTGCATCAAATACTTGTTCTCCCCACTGTATATGGGTCTGTGATCAGAGTTGGATGGATATGAGCGAAGTTCCCACAGGGTGCTGCATCTGCCCGGCTACTTGTCTGCCTCGCGGTGGCCAGGGGCCCAAATCAGAGCCCCAGATGAGGCCCCCAGGGGCCCATGGCCCTCAGATGCATAGGAGCAGGTTATAACCCTCTTTGGGATTAACCTCTGTGCCACCTCCAATGTCTCGTCTAGGTGACTCTGGGAGACTAATAAGAAATAATGAGGTCATCAGATCTGGCAGGAATCCGATGGAAGGAAGGCTTAATATTCTTCTTGAGGCTTAAAACACATTATCTCCTCTTAGCCTTGTTTCTCAGTTTGTAACTCAATATCAAATCATTTCTAGGTAACAATTAAGTACCGTACTGTGATTGTTTTTAATTAAAATGGTCAAAAATAAAAATAAATAGCTTCTTAGTAAAGTGCAATTTCTCAAGCCAGAATTTTGTTAGGACTGTCTGGGAATGGTCTGAGTGAGGAGAGGAAAACTGAAAACTAGCTGTTATTGGCAGAGAGGTTTGGAACTCTCTTTCTTATTGGTCTATTAGGCCAAAACTCCATCCCACCAAAACAGGCTGAAATTTCAGGCGCTCTATTCAAACAGCTTTTACACTAAAAGGGCATTATTATAATTTTCACAATTTCACAGTATTATTCCATCAACATAATGTGGAAATATACCATAAAACACAGGCAAATCTAGTTTTTGACTGCACTGGACCTTTAATACAAGATGTAAAAATAAAGAAAAATATGTTTCTGCTAAGATAGGAATTCAAAGTCACCGAGTATAGACAGTGGCAGAGCTGAGGGGTCAACATATTTTAAAGGAAAGTCATGGTTGCACTTGTATGAATGTGACTGTTTCCATTTTTTGTTTTTTCAGTTTGTGGTTTTCATGTCAACTGCATTTGGAGTTGAATCATAGAGCTTTAAAAGCGTGATCTAATCCTGCGAGTCTAGCTGGCAGCGACTCTCCCCTCTCTCTCTGCTGTGGTCTGGATCGAAAATCTGCTAATTTGATCAGGGACACTCAAAGCAATTGTCAATTTCAGAGGTGCTCTGTCTGAGATTGGGTTGACATGGGACATATGCCATCACTTGATTTATTTATATGAATATTCATGTTAAAAATACTATAAATCATTTTTCATAAGATGGAGAATCTGTTGGGAGCCCAGAGAGGGCCTTTCTTGTAAGCTATGGGGGTTAGGTTGTCAAGCCAATCATCAGTCTAATGAAAAGTCACAAAGTCTTCCAGGATGCT
The DNA here is from genome assembly GCF_964263955.1 of Coregonus lavaretus. Taxonomy (NCBI): domain Eukaryota; kingdom Metazoa; phylum Chordata; class Actinopteri; order Salmoniformes; family Salmonidae; genus Coregonus; species Coregonus lavaretus. The sequence continues at coordinate 71,469,909 of NC_139990.1, forward strand.
AACCAGGCCTGCTGTTGAACAGGCAGGCAGCGGCAGTGTCCATGTCCACGATCAGACAGAAAGAAGCTCTGGCACTGAAGCGAGGGAAAACAACCCCCATTTTTCCAGCCTTCCTCTCCAAGCGGGTCTGAGGGAAGCAGCTAGCCTAGTGCTAGCCTAATAGCGCTCTGACCTACTCTCTAAATCAGAAGGCTTGGCTGACATTTAACCCTTGGCTTGCTAGCTGCCACCCAGCCATGTCATGTGGATTGATGGATGGCAGGAGTTCATGGCACAGGGCAAGGCTGCATGTTCTCCCCTCTGACATTCTCTTTTCTTTCCACGTGGATGCTCTTCAACACACTGGCAAGGGGCTGCTGGGCGAGACAGTGCCGGTGTTCCTGTCAGTCAGAATGGGCCAGTGGAGAGGAGACACAACACGCCTGTCAGTTGGTTGTGTCCATTGTGTTGTCTGGCAGTGTGTCTAAACTGTGGTTTGTAAAAGCTGTGATGATTAACTGTCCCTTGATAAGGCGCAAAGGCCAAAAGCAACTGGTATTTTTCTGGTTAAAATGTGCAATGGAAATACCCACAGGAAGACAGAGATGCAGAGTAGCCTGTTTCTGCCTGTGCTGCCAACGTAACTCATGGTATTATAAGTTAGTTCCTTTACAGTGCTTCATTCTTCAGTCCTCATTTGGCCTGGAGAACTGATGTGTGGCTACTGTCCACCTCAGAACCCACCAAACTCCCATGATGCACTTTAAAAATGAACTATCTTACAAAGGTGTAACCAATCATCCAAAACTCTGGCATTGAAATAAATACATAAAACGGGACAAACCAGAAACAAAATGCAACAGTGATATTCAGTAACCAATTGTTAGTACGAGAGAGGCAATCAAATAAAATCAGAAATTGAGTTTTAAAAATCACGGGGAGTTTCGAGTGGCACTGTACGAGCTGTGATATTTGAACCACATTTCCAGGATATTGGCCATATCTATGAGCTCAGCTTGACAGGGTTTCCATCCTGCTGGGGTTTCTGTGAGCATTACAGCATGCTGTGGCTGAGGGAGCGCTGTGGCTGAGGGAGAGCTGTGTTTGTGTGTGTTTGTTTGTGCGTGCATGCATGCACGGGTGCGTGTGGCTAAGGGACGTGTGTTTGTTGAAGGGGGTGCATATAGGGACAATCTATCCCAGACTTAAAGCTTTGTCCACCAGGATACCCTCCAAACCGCTTCCCCCCACCTCCTCAGCAGTGTTTAAAACCATTATACAGCCCCTGGGAGGAAGTTTTGCTCAGAGTATTACTCTCATGCTGTCCCTGTCAACACTTTCCCTCCCGTTAAACTCAGCACACTGTTATCCACCATTCACCTCCTCCTCCTAATATTTTGAACCCATATGAAAATACAGTTGATGCCTGATACAGTCTATGCCATAGCTTGGGAATGAAATAATGTTATAAAAGCATGCGCTAAACCTAAAGCATGCAGATAGATGTCCCAGGCAAGTAGACAGATTAGTTTGTATTAGCACTGGTGCAACTGCAACGAACTTACACATAGTTTGCTAACTTACACATCACTTACAGTATATATGTGCACTTACCAGGACTGGGCTGTATATAAACCATATGTGAATCTCTATCCTTAGAAATCTCCCTGGTAGAGGTGGAGGTTGACATAGAGACAGATGAGCATAGAGCAGTACTAGTCTGTTGAGCTGATAAGTGCCTCCATGACTGCATCTGGAGTTATGGCTCATACCAAACTCTTCACCATTAGCTGCTGAAAGGTGTGTATTTGTGTGTATGTGTGTGTGTGTGTGTGCTTGTGTATGTGAGAGACAGAGAGCAACAGAGAGAGAGATGAAGAGAGAGAGAGAGAGAGAGAGAGAGAGAGAGAGAGAGAGAGAGATGAAGAGAGAGAGAGATAGAGAGAGAGAGAGAGAGAGAGAGAGAGAGAGAGAGAGAGAGAGAGAGAGAGAGAGAGAGAGAGAGAGAGAGAGGGAGAGATGCGGAAAACGCGGACAGAATCACATAAGCCAGACATTAAAAAAGAATTCAGCAATCTTCAAACATTCATTGATCTTAGTAGGAAATTAACTACATTTATTGGACTTATAGAAAATTCATTAATTTTACCAAGTTAATCCATGAACAAAATGCATCAGTGATTCGCAACTTTCTGAAACGGCACTGGAATGCCCCTGTCTGTGTGTTGTGTGCAGTGCGCATATGTCTAGTCTACACTTTGTGTAGCCATTAGCGATAATGCTAATGATAACTATCTGCTGGTAGATGGAAAGGCTTTCACCAAAACCTTCTAAACAGAATGTTAACTATAATGTAGCCTATGCCTACCTGTCAAAATGATATCATGATGATTTGTATCAATCCAGTGGCCATTTGTTTTGCAAACTCTGCAATCACATGAGCGCTACAGAAACACTGCTAACCAAACAATAGTCTCTGGCTGGTGCTCTCTTGCATTAAAGGGTAACTACACCAAAAATGCTATATTTCTTAGATTTTTCCCAGACCTCAAAAGTGGTCTCCTGGTGTGGTAAAAGCATTGTTGTGGACTTTGAACATCCAATTTGGGGGAAAAAAATGAAACCTGGAAAAACTAAACGGAGAAAACTGAATTTGAGAAGAAACTAAGCGGAATCAGGCAAAAGATTTAACTGATATTTATAGGGACCTACTAGTGCTCTGTCATCTTCCTGCCCTCACATTTCCCAAGCTTTAACTTTCCCCCTCTCTCTTTTAAATTCAGCTACCGGCTGGTTCAGTTGACTGGTTAGCTTCAGTCACCTAGCCTTACCGCACATTGGCACACAGGTTAAAGTGTGTGGCTACACTCTTTCTTCTCCTAATGCCAAGCTATCAAGTGGCGGCTGAGAGAGAGTGAGGAACTTAGCCCTGGGGTTCCAGCCTCATCACAGCTGGGCCTGAGAGTGAGTGTGTAAACCTGGTTTTCCTTTGCCCAGGCAGTCCACAAAACATTCTTGAATGAGATAAGATCACACAGACAAACTCTTGTGTAATAATAAGCAGCTGCTCCTTAAGTGATTTCAGAGGCTGTTTTGAAAGACCATGATAACTGAGACGTAATGCCACCTTCCAGGCCTCTTAGAGAGCAGGGGCACTGGCTCTGGGTCTGGGGCACTGGTGGCGGGGAGGAACCCCGATGTCTTTGAGCTCAGAGGAGAACCCAGCTGCCTTGTCAGCCCACAAATCATTCCCAGTGACCCGACAATTAGCTTCGTAGAGCCGCCCTGAGAGAATGGGCCGTTATGGCCTACAGGCCCAAACTGTTTAGTGGAAATGACATAAAGAGTGCAACTTAAGGAGGAAGGTCAAATGCGAAGTGGGATTACGAAGTCACGACTCCAATTGCGATCACATCAAAGTAGGCCTGGCCGCCGAGATTTGATGCTACTTGACAATGGTAAGATTTTTGTTCTGGGAGCAGTTTGTTCGGAAAAGGACTCAGATGAACTTGCCACACATTGGTGGCGCACGTCGGTACCGCTTAAAATCAAACTTCACGCAGGACAGAGAGACAGTGGGGGGAGAAATGGGGAAGAATTACTATACGCTGAAGAAGAAAATGTCTTTCTCCTCTGATTTTCCCTGACTTGTGAAGATAGGGTGAAATGACTGCAGGCCCTTCCTTCTCCTCTTTTATTGTGGGGAATGGAGAGATGAGCATGTGTGTGCTGTGCAGGGGAAGCGAGTGTCTCGGGGAGGGGAAAATCCAATTGATACCAGCAGTTTACGACAAGCCAGGCATTTCAGTCGTCAATTTGCTCTATTTTTCTGACTGACAAAACCACGGACACATTTGCATGGAGGTTTGGAGAGAGCGAGCGAGTAAGCAGCAAAATGGTTTCTCCTCCGGTGTCTGCTGCGCGTCTGGATTATTGGGCCTAGAGGTCCTGACACGCTCCTCTGGGGCCTCATTTCAGCATGTCTGTCAGGAGTTTGGCTAACAGAACCCAATGGGTTCAAGTTCTTTCTCAGTTTTCACATGAAACACTCAGCCAACACCTCAGGCTCTCTCTAAACCTATAAAGCCGGCCTCTCTCAAGCCAGACTCCATGTTAAAATAAGGTTATGAGATGGGGGAGCAGCCTGGTCCAATAGGAGAGGAGAGGGAGACATTTAATTAATTTGATTTTTTTATAATTATTGTACATTTTTATTTTATTTTGCTGAGAGCCATTGTTGGGTTTTAGTTTTTCCCCTTTCAGTTTTTAAAATAGAAAACATAATTCAAAAGATGTGTGTCTAAAGGTGTTGTCTTTTTTAGGTTGTCATGAGACCAAAACAATCCTGATATTGAATACAGCTGACTACACACAGAAAACACGTTGAACACATGAGCACATTAATCCCACACAAAATGATATACATTCATGACATGGATTAATGGAAATATCTAATATGATTATTGTTTTTTCCTTACATCATCAGGATAGTCTTTCCTCATGACATCACCAAGCCCTCTGCGAGTGCCTTATCCTATTCCACTCACTTTAATCTGCACATGGCAGCGTTCCGTTTGTACAAAGTCTACAAACTATTGGTAAGCGTTACTAATCTTCCACAAAACAAAGCACCAAGGTATGCCTAGAACTTGAATAACAGCCCATTTAAGTACGTCTGAATAGCCTTCCAAGCCTTCGTTCTGAAGCCCATCCACAACACCCTCAAGCAAGCCTCTAAATGTTCACCAAGTGGGACTGTTGGTTGAGAAGCCGGATTAATCAGACATCTACAGCCTCAGATCCTCAGATCCCACATCCAGGCCTATACTGTTATCCCCTGGAGGAAAGGCCCTTCTTAATAAAGACTTGTCTCGGCACTAACATCCACCTGTGCTAATGGATCAGCCATTCAAAATGTGAAGCATGTGTTTCTCCCTCTTGGCTGCATAAGGAGCATTGGACAAGACAATAAATCATGTGATAAGAGAGGAGCGAGGAGAGAGAAAAGAGAGAGCGGGGGGATGATGGAGGGATTAAGGAGGGAGGAGGAGGGGAGGCCTTACGAGAGCACGTGTTGATCTCCGGAGCTCGAACGCCGTAGTATCCCGTCGGACATGCGTGAAGACACTCGCCGTACTGCCTCATCCTCTCCCTCCGCAGGAACAGGAAGAGCTTGGGCTGGCAGTTCACGCAGCCATTGTCCTTGGAGCACACCGAGCAGCCCTTGCAGATGGGGTACACTCCATAGCTAGCTGCAGGAGAGAGACGAGAGACAGAGGGCACAAACAGGAAGTATGATTAGTTTCAACTACATGTAAAGCAATCCAATCAAGCAATTCATCAATCAGTTAATCAAATTTACTTTGAAAATCTTTTTACATCAGCAGTGGTCAGAAAGTACCTTACAGTAACTCGGTTTAGACCCCAAAAAGCAGGGAGAAGCACAGTGGCAAGGAAAAACTCCCTGGAAAAATGCTTGAGTTTGAGAGTGTGGAATACAGACACCGTCAGTATGAATGATAACTGTCTTTGGTAGTATTTTACACTGTAACTAACATGTGATAGTGCAGCTGAGTTCACTGGGCCTAACAACAACATGTTCCTGTCACGGTGGTAAGACAGAACTGTGGATGGCCTCAGAGCTGAGGACAAAGGTACACTTGAGGCAACAGACTGAACCTGAGGAAAAAGTCAGCAGTTGAAAAGTCCATCACACAGTATAAGCCAAACAATAGTAACAGATATGTATCGAAGATATTTTCTAATTTGTAGGAAATTTGTCTGATTATGCAATTTGTCATTCATGCAAACTTTGGTTCCCCTCTGCTACTTTGAATGCTGATTGGTTTTGAATCTGAATATTGCATTAATTCTGGTCAGAACTGGCCCTCATGAACGCTGTGTTGATGCTGTGTTGAGACAGCCGATGAAAGCGCCAAACCGCAGTGACTCCGGGCCCGGATCGAGTTGCTGGCGGAGGACAAAGGAGCCAGTAACAGCCAGTCCATTCCACAATAAGCGTCTCTTAATATAAACTCCTTAGCGATCCCGTTTACAAGAAAATGTCCTTGGGAAAACACAATAGCTGAAAACGAGAGATACTGCTATCGATCGGAGCCAAGTTCTAAATATCACAGGCGGAGATAGGGTAACAGGTCCCACCGACTGGGCAACCTACCACAGTGCTTATTAAAACATCATAGAGGAGAAGTCAACTGTGGGAGACTGAACAGAGCATGTTTCTCCATTGGCCATGAATTCGCATATTACATTTCTCCAACCCGTTTAAACACAACAAGAAATTTGCTAAGTGGAACTGTAACAGCAGTTTGTAATCATGTGAGAAGCAGCAGCAAGGAGATGTCAGTGCTTGACATGGGGTTCACTCTTCCCCACGGTGTTGAAGACTGAAGCAGAGTACTGAGGATTTACAGAGGAGAAGAACCGCCAGACTACACACGTGCACACACACACACACACACACACAATCTGTGTTGGGGAGTGGCGAGATGGAGAGAGAGTAGAGAGAGTAGAGAGAGTAGAGAGAGTAGAGAGAGTAGAGAGAGTAGAGAGAGTAGAGAGAGTGAGATTTAGTGTTAATCTGAGTGTGTCTGTGATCGTCTCCAGGAATTAAGTTCAACCCGACACCTCGTCTATCATGTCCAGATTAGCACCCTCTGTACTCCGTGGCCTATTCATCACTGGGGCCTGGTGATTGCTCATCTCCATACTGCACGACTACTCACTCTGCAATGAACAGAGACCTCAATACGTCAGACAGATAACACATTTCAAGATATTTCCGAACTGTGAGAACATCGGATTCATTGCAGCCACGTACTGTAACATCCAAATCTAAACAGACCATCCTCTTTTTCTTCTTTCGCTTCAGGACGTCAAACCCAACCTGCTTCGGTCTACTCTGACAGAGAAATTATATGGGGAGTTGATGCCATTTCATTTTCAAAGATAAAAATGTCACAAAGTAATGATATTCTTGGACAATATACAGTGACAATATACAGTGAGCTCCAAAAGTATTGGGACAGTGTCACGATCGTCAAAAGGATTGGACCAATGCGCAGCGTGGAATGCGAACATACTTTATTAAATATTCACCATACGAACAAAACAACAAAACGATACATGAAGTCCTTGGTAACAAAACACAAACCATACACGGAACAAGATCCCACAATACACTGTGCCAAACAGGCTGCCTAAGTATGGTTCCCAATCAGAGACAACAAGCAACAGCTGATTCTCGTTGCCTCTGATTGAGAACCACCCCGGCCAACATAGATACACATGAACTAGATCCTAACATAGAAACAAAAACACATAGAATCTACACACCCTGGCTCAACATATAAGAGTCCCAGAGCCAGGGCGTGACAGACAGTGAACATTTTTGTTGTTGTTTTGACTCTGTACTTCAGCACTGGATTTTTTTGGGTGGCCTGAATGAATCATAAATCAAATCAAATGTTATTTGTCACATGCGCCGAATACAACAGCTGTAGAACTTACAGTGAAATGCTTACTTATAAGCCCTTAACCAACAATTCAGTTTAAAAAAAAATATGTGTTAAGTCAAAAATTGAAAGATATCAAATAATTAAAGAGCAGCAGTAAAATAACAGTAGCGAGGCTATATAAAGGGGGTACCGGTACAGAGTCAATGTGCGGGGGCACAGGTTAGTTGAGGTAATTGACGTAATATGTACATGTGGGTAGAGGTAAAGTGACTATGCATAGATAACAAACAGAGAGGTGCAGCAGCGTAAAAAGAGGGGGTGGGGGGGTGACAATGCAAATGGTCCGGGTAGCCATTTGATTAGCTGTTCAGGAGTCTTAAGGCTTGGGGGTAGAAGCTGTTAAGAATCCTTTTGGACCTAGACTTAGCGCTCCGGTACCGCTTGCCGTGCGGTAGCAGAAAAAACTGTCTATGACTAGGGTGGCTGGAGTCTTTGGCAATTTTTAGGGCCTTCCTCTGACACCGCCTGGTACAGAGGTCCTGGATGTTGTTATCCTGGCACCACACGGCCAGGTCTCTGACCTCCTCCCTATAGGCTGTCTCATCGTTGTCGGTGATCAGGCCTACCACTGTTGTGTCGTCGGCAAACTTAATGATGGTGTTGGAGTCGTGCTTGGCCATGCAGTCATAGGTGAACAGGGAATACAGGAGGGGACTGAGCACGCACCCCTGAGGGGCCCCCGTGTTGAGGATCAGCGTGGCAGATGTGTTGTTACCTACCCTTACCACCTGGGGGCTGCCCGTCAGGAAGTCCAGGATCCAGTTGCAGAGGGAGGTGTTTAGTCCCAGGGTCCTTAGCTAAGTGATGAGCTTTGAGGGCACTATGGTGTTGAACGCTGAGCTGTAGTCAATTAATAGCATTCTCACGTAGGTGTTCCTTTTGTCCAGGTGGGAAAGGGCAGTGTGGAGTGCAATAGAGATTGCATCATCTGTGGATCTGTTGGGGCGGTATGCAAATTGGAGTGGGTCTAGGGTTTCTAGGATAATTGTGTTGATGTGAACCATGACCAGCCTTTCAAAGCACTTCATGTCTACAGACGTGAGTGCTACGGGTCTGTAGTCATTTAGGCAGGTTACCTTAGTGTTCCTGGGCACAGGGACTATGGTGGTCTGCTTGAAACATGTTGGTATTACAGACTCAGTCAGGGACAGGTTGAAAATGTCAGTGAAGACACTTGCCAGTTGGTCAGCGCATGCTCGGAGAACACATCCTGGTAATCCGTCTGGCCCTGCGGCCTTGTGAATGTTGACCTGTTTAAAGGTCTTTCTCACATCGGCTACGGAGAGTGTGATCACACAGTCGTCCGGAACAGCTGATGCTCTCATGCATGTTTCAGTGTTACTTGCCTCGATGCGAGCATAGAAGTAATTTTTCTGGTAGGCTCGTGTCACTGGGCAGCTCGCGGCTGTGCTTCCCTTTGTAGTCCGTAATAGTTTGCATGCCCTGCCACATCGGACGAGCATCGGAGCCGGTGTAGTACGATTCAATCTTAGTCCTGTATTGACGCTTTGCCTGTTTGATGGTTCGTCGGAGGGCATAGCAGGATTTCTTATAAGCTTCCGGGTTAGAGTGCCGCTCCTTGAAAGCGGCAGCTCTACCCTTTAGCTCAGTGTGGATGTTGCCTGTAATCCTTGGCTTCTGGTTGGGGTGGGTATGTACGTAGGGTCACTGTGGGGATGATGTCATCGATGCACTTATTGATGAAGCCAGTGACTGATGTGGTGTACTCCTCAATGCCATCAGAAGAATCCCAGAACATATTCCAGTCTGTGCTAGATGAGTGAGATAGTTACAGAAGCACAACATGCTAACCTCTCACCATTAAAATAACAGGGGTATGAAATGTATGCCTCTAACTTTCTCACTCATCATTATTCACGATTCATTCAGGAATATCCGTAATCATGGTAGTATCCATTCATGTAGAAGTGTTTAGAAACATATTCTATTCTTAATTACAAGAAAAGTTACTCCAAAATGACACAATATATTATTTACCATTCATTCCTATTGGGCACAAAATAATCTGAAACACAACCAAAACAAACAGCAAATGCGACCAAAACATTTGAAGAGTCACAAGCTTGATGTAATCATTGCGTGCTTGGAATATGGGACCAAATACTAAACTTTTGACTTTAATACACATATAAGTGAATTTGTCCCAATACTTTTGGTCCCCTAAAATGGGGGGACTATGTACAAAAAGTGCTGTAATTTCCAAACGGTTCACCCGATATGGATGAAAAATACCCTCAAATTAAAGCTGACAGTCTGCACTTTAACCAATCCAAAGTGCTGGAGTACAGAGACAAAACAACAACAGAAATTGTCACTGTCCCAATACTTTTGGAGCTCACTGTATTTCTGGCTTCATGCTGTCAATCCCTCCATAAAGAGAAAATAAACGGGCATTTTTTCTTCCTCATCGCTTCACGCAGCCATACATTAATGTAGAATATACACTCTGGGCATGTTTACATTGACCTGACATCCACTGTAAATTGGCCAAATGTACTCCCCTTTCCCAAAACCCATCCAAACATGATTGCTAACACACAACGTTGACAGAAGGGAAAACCGGGCTTGGCACAAAGACGGAAATTGTGAGAAGTTTGCGAGTTCATTTCCCACCCATTGGGAGAGAAGGGGTTCTGGGTTCTAACAGTGACGAAGGCGGGGCACTACTATCACAAAGTGTGTCCCTATCTTTCGTCATCTGGGCAGGTTAGTTACTCATTTGATCTGACCAGCGGCGCCTGTGGCTCACCTCTTTTTTGTGGTCGATAACTAATATGCTGCCTCCTATTAGCCGCCAGTTAACTGTGCATTCATTATTTCTGATCACCTCAGCCCACTGGTCAATCAATCAGCGAGAACGTCATCAGTGAATCGCTTCATCACATCTCTGACTCACCACTCCATGCCATTCCTGTTTGATCCTGTTGAAATAAATGTTGTCTCGTTGCTAATCTTGCAACACATGCTGATTAAGGATAACAACAGCCATGCATGCACTGTTTGGATCCGGTGCAGATCCCACATCCTACAGTTATGAATGGAAAGAAGGAAGGAAACCAGGCGAGTGAGACAATCCTTTGGTAACTGTTCTTTGGAGACTTCTTTGGATGAGGTCGAAGTCTGGAGTGCATTCGAAGCACAGCCCACAGGTATGTCAGAGGGGAGGAAATGATTAAGTCTGTCCGTCTGTCCGTCAGTCTGTCCGTCTGCCTGTTTGGAGTGGCCCTGTCCAACTCAACTAGACCTACGGTGTCAAGCACATTCAAACATCAACATTGCCAGCTGGTTTCAGTCATTCATCAATTCTCAGACACATCGATGTGAACCAAACATGAAACAAGCTCAAGAAAGGAAAATGGTTTTGCTTTCTAAGGACAACAAGGTGTCCAAATGAGTTCTCTCCAATTTCATGCCTACATAGACCTGGACATTTATAAGGAATGTATGTTTAAGATACAAACCTCTCACAATATTTGTGCAGAAAACCAACAATATCCTTGAAAAATCCCAATAAAAAAAGTTTAGAAAATCAACAATTTGGGGGTTTTCTAGGGGAATATGGCATCCACCACCACCAGTTCAGTGCATTGCAGAGAGAGACAGCAGGCCAATGAGGAGATAGATCCATGGCGAAGCGATCAGATAGATATCAAAAGAGAAGCCTCTACTCCCTTAGCTCGCATGCTACAGTGCCTCCAACCGAAACTGTGAAAGCCATGCTGCTCTGATGTGTAAACAGAATCTATAGCCATGTTTTCAAGTCACACTAGAGAGGAGACGATCAAAGTGCATCGGTCTGGAGGAATTTCGGGCTCTCTGAAAATTACAGCATCTTAACCTAATTTGGCACCCATGTGCGCTTTTAAACACACAGCGATGGTATGTTGTGTGAACTTGCAACGCTCTAAGTTATAGGCAGCAGTTGACATTGTACATAAATAGTTTTCCGAACAGCAGATAAATTTGAAACCAACCAATCAACTATGCAAACCATATTTTGACATGTTCACATGCTAGACTTTTTCAAGGCATCTGTAGTAGCTCAGTTCTTTTCTCTTTCATTTCATCTTTCATCACCAGAACATAGGCCTAGCTGAAATGGTCATCATGAGATTATGGATGCCATAGCACACCCTGTTTTTTTAACTGTGGAGAGAGAGAATGTGAGCAGTGAACACACCATTAAAAATGCCACTCCCTCCCCATGATCAACCAACATCGTTTACAGTTTCAACCACAGAATAAATAGAACTTAAAACAAAACATCTCTGCAGTCCCCACTTCTGATGGTTATCTAATGATCCCTCTGTATTGTATTTACAAAAACCAGGGCCCCTTTGAACATCACTGGAGAAGACACCACCACAATGGTACCTTAGCACAGCAAGCTAACCAAGCTGACAAGATACATATTACAAATCATTGTGTAACTGTTGTATAGTGAAGTGGGACTGACATATAGCTGCTAGTTAATATTGGTCTTCTACTGGCACCACATACAGTAGATAATGTGAGAAACCTTCACCCAGCCACAGACATCTAACTCTTTGCGGTTTGAGGGTTCTCCTTGTATGTGCCAGTGTGAGATATGCAGGACGCAATTTTACATATATCTGAAGTCCTCCACTGTATTGACACCCTCAATTCTACTACACTAAGTTTCTCAACTGAACCAATATGTGCTGTGTTTTTGTGTTGCTGGGAAGTCCTGAAATGTTTCTACAAATCAATTGCTTGGGTTGAGTAATAATCATTCTTCATTTGACTCTTTCTCTGGGCTTCCATGAGACTCCATTTTACAAGCAGTTCTGGTAGAACAAACTGTGCAATTTGATCTATGAATGAGAACAATATCTACGACATTCAACAATGTTTTCAGTCTCCAGACTATGAAATCAAATCAAATCTAATTTAAACTGAGAGGCAACATGTTCCTCCAACAGAGTTCCAGTTGCACTGCCCAGTTTGGAGAGAGATATTCTAGTTCATTCAGGCGAACACAAAGTGTTGGTCCTCCATTCATGCAAAACACAGGCCCATAATATGAGTTATGATGACAAGATGTTTGGAGTGTAGCAGTTTCATTCAGCAGGGCAGCGGTGCTGTTGCTTGGAGGTTTGTTTTGAACGCAGCTCAGGAGCAATTAGGCCCACGGTGAGATCCAGCAGGAACACAGTCTGTCTCAGGTACGTTTAACGACTCTGAAACAAGCGTAATGGGCATCGCCGGCAGCTGCCAAAGCCCCACATGCAGGCAGGGGAGCTAGCCGGGCCTGGTCTGAGCCAATCACCTCCTGCCTCTCACGCACCTACCACTCTCCATGACATCATCAACCACACTGACTCATTACAACTTTCTGCAACTTTTAAACCATAAAAAGGCAAATTGCAGATCAGTTTTTGGTGTTTGTTTTATGTGAGAACTTTGATTGTTCCCTGTAGGAATCACACACTGAGTCGCCCCTCGATCCATCCACCGCCCGGGATGGAAAAGTCAAAGGGAGCATCCCGCCTAGAGCTCATTTACTGTTGATCCCATTTGTTGAAGTTGTGTGAGGCAGGGATAGATGGGATGTCATGAGAGGGCAGAGGAGGAGGGTTGCCGGGTGCCAGGGTCCATTCTCTCTCATCATCGGGATTTCCCTAAGTGAGCAATGAACGCTGCTACACATCAAAACTCACTCAGGGCCTGATTAATGACTAATGTTTCTCCGTAGAGGGGGGAAACTCTTACTCAAACTGTTCTGACTGGGAGGCTTGTGCTAATGATACAGTACAGGAGATTCAGGGTCAAATGCACCAAACGTAATACAAGAGGTTCTATCCTTATACGTCTCCTTAGCTACTCCAAGAGGGACCTGGTATGTCAATCTAATAACACTAGGCTAGTTATATCCCTAGTAGCTAACCAGAGTTTTGAAAGAGCTCTAGTCTACATTAATGTATGGATCCATTCATATTGGTGCAGGGAAACCTCAGGCCTCGTAAGTTACAAAGCCGCAGCCTGGTTAGGAGGTTCTCTCTTCTTATGTGGTGAGAACAACATTCGCCAACAGAACTATATATGTGGACTTTTCTTCATAGCATCGAGGCGATTATTGTATTTTTTTTTACCCTCAATGATGGTATAAGCTTACTGTTATTCAGTCAAAGAGAGAGAGAGCGAGAGGGTGGATCTGGATGTGCCACCCCTGGGCGAGAGATGTGCGGGACACCATCACAACCACAGGCTGGCCTCGTATCGAACTTGGAGACACGACCGCTCGCTGTATCCCTCTTCAAACCACGGAACCCTTGAAGCATACGCTGTAGCAGCGAGAGGCTGAACAGCCAATTCCACACTGTAAAACTCTCAGACCGTCCACCCAATGTTAACCAACCCCCGGAACGGTTACACATTGTTCTAGCTTGTTAAAGTCGGTACATGGAAAAGGACATCAAACCACCCACATTTTAAGCATATTACTTTATTTGTCACGGTTCTGGAAATCACACTTCGCTCAAAATTAGGGAAAAAAATCTGAAGGGGTGGGGGGGGGTGGGGGGAACGGACACCAGCCCTATGCGCTGAAGGCACATTTCTGTTCCAATTTAGCAGAAAATATGTTGGACTCGGCTCCGACTCCTTTCCAGCTGGAAGCAGTCAGGATTTAGGATCTATGTTTTTTTCACAGAGTTTACTTTAACAGATCGTTCTGTATGCACATGTTTATAATTTAGGACAATTCTGCTGCTTATAATGATTTTGCAGCATGTGTCTGAGCAAACACATTTGTTGTTTTCAGACTTATTATTTTAGCCAAAGTGTTCCTGTGACACAGACCCACCATGCAAGGCAAGACAAGGCAGGCAGGCAAGCAGGCGCAGAGAGATTTGATCACATCACTTGCAAGGAGCTAGAGATCTCCAAAGCAATGGGGAAAACAGGCAGCTATATGCGTAGGAACCTGCCGCTTATAATAGGGAATAGGAGGGTGGGCAGTAAAGAGTTGTGGCACAGCCTGTACCTTGCATGTGTGCCCATTTCCATGCAGAGAAAAATGACATCCTTGGCAGGCCACAATAAATCTGCTCATGGGGCAGATTTGGCCTGCAGGCCACAAGTTGAAGACTCCTGGCCTACAGTAGGCCTCCGGACAGCTTCTTTCTGGCATTGGCCTCCCTCACTCAATCAATCAATCAATTACTCAAACAAACCATGAGTCATTCATATACTCTCCTCTCTCAGAAGCCACTCCCTTGACCATGTCCACTCAGTCCTTAAAAGCCCTTTCCCTTTTAGAATTCAAACTGTGTCACAACACAACTGTCAAGATTATATTAACATACTCTTCATAAAGAGGCCCTTGGTCTTCATTAATGAAAAGCATATGTTACTCAAGGCTTGACTCATATTCAATCCTATACTTTTATTTTTTAACTTTTGTAAGTCAGTTAACAACAGATTCTTATTTGCAATGACGACCTGTCAAGAGGTCAAGCATAGCAGAGATATAGTAAAAACGAACTGCTCAGATACATAGGCAGTTGGTTTCTCAGATTGAAAATAACTCCTCACCTGGAAATGAGAACCCAGTCAGTCTATGACCATAATACCAAGGTTTCTCTCTCTCTGCAATCCGGGTCCATATTATTGCATCAGGTTGTAGTGGAACTTAGTGCGTTTCAGACACAATCTGGAAACACTCTGAGAACCTTTCACCCATCTAACTCTACAACTCAGTGAGGGGCTCCTCATTGCTCTCACCCTATGCCCTCTTTCCACATCTATATGAAGAATCCAGGTTGGTTCACAATCTTATTAATTTCTTTATGATGGATTCTGACTAAAGTCCCATGTACCTATGTGAGATCCCACATCTGGATTTTCTCATGTGAAAGAAACCTCATTATTTTGGTATAATGATATATTATATATATATTATAAGGTGACTGACCCAATGGCATGGTAGTATGTGCTGCGGTCTGTTCCCACGTTTCATCCAAGTTATGGACAACCAAATGAGAATAACCTTGGCCATTAATATTTATATATTGCCATACTGGTGCGGCGTACTCGAGTACTGGACGGACAAAGCAGGTGTAGACTGTCAGAAGGTCTCCATGGGGGGAGGTTGGGGGGTTGAAGTGTGGAAGATGGTTAATCATGAAGAGCCTTCGGTTCCCTTTGGTGTTAAGGTCGGCGATGTGTGTGTCCCATTTTAGGTTGGATTGGAATGTCACACCGAGCGCTTTGGCACTAGACACCACCTCAAGTGGGTGGCCGGAGATGGTAATGGCGGAGGTGGGTCAGGATTGTGGCTGAAACAGGTGTACATGACTTTGCACTTTGTTGGGTTGAGCTTCATTTTGTTTTGTTCTAAACAGTCGGCTAGTTCAAATCAAATCAAATCAAATTGTATTTGTCACATACACGTGTTTAGCAGATGTTATTGCGGGTGTAGTGAAATGCTTGTGCTTCTAGCTCCGACAGTGCAATAATATCTAACAAGTAATATCTAACAATTTCACAACATATACCCAATACACACAAATCTAAGTAAGGAATGGAATTAAGAATATATACATATATGGACGAGCAATGACAGAGTGGCATGGACTAAGATACAGTAAAATATTATAGAATACAGTATATACATATGAGATGAGTAATGCAAGATATGTAAACATTATTAAAGTGACTAGTGTTCCATTTCTTAAAGTGGCCAGTGATTTCAATAGGCAGCAGCAGCCTCTAATGTGCTAGTGATGGCTATTTAACAGTCTGATGGCCTTGAGATAGAAGCTGTTCTATTCTCTCGGTCCCAGCTTTGATGCACCTGTACTGACCTCGCCTTCTGGATGATAGCGGGGTGAACAGGCAGTGGCTCGGGTGGTTGATGTCCTTGATGATCTTTTTGGCCTTCCTGTGACATCGGTTGCTGTAGGTGTCCTGGAGGGCGGGTAGTTTGCCCCCGGTAATGCGTTCGGCAGACCGCACCACCCTCTGGAGAGCCCTGCGGTTGCGGGCGGTGCAGTTGCCATACCAGGATGTGATACAGCCCAACAGGATGCTCTCAATTGTGCATCTGTAAAAGTTTGTGAGAGTTTTACACAACCGGTCAAATGTTTTAGAACACCTACTCATTCAAGGGTTTTTCTTTATTTTCACTTTTTTCTACATTGTAGAATAATAGTGAAGACATCAAAACTATGAAATAACACATTTGGAATCATGTAGTAACCAAAAAAGTGTTAAACAAATCAAAATATATTTTAGATTTGAGATTCTTCAAATAGCCACCCTTTGCCTTGAAGACAGAATTGCACACTCTTGGCATTCTCTCAACCAGCTTCACCTGGAATGCTTTTCAAAACAGTCTTGGAGTTCCCACATATGCTGTGCACTTGTTGGCTGCTTTTCCTTCACTCTGCGGTTTGACTCATCCCAAACCATCTCAATTTGGTTGAGGTCGGGGGATTGTTGCGGCCAGGTCATCTGATGCAGCACTCCATCACTCTCCTTCTTGGTCAAATAGCCCTTACACAGCCTGGAGGTGTGTTGGGTCATTGTCCTGTTGAAAAACAAATGATAGTCCCACTAAGCCCAAACCAGATAGGATGGCGTATCGCTGCAGAATGCTGTGGTAGCCATGCTGGTTAAGTGTGCCTTGAATTCTAAATAAATCACAGACAGTGTCACCAGAAAAGCACCCCCACACCATAACACCTCCTCCTCCATGCTTTACGGTGGGAAATACACATGCGGAGATCATCCGTTCACCCACACCGTGTCTCACAAAGACACGGCGGTTGGAACCAAAAATGTCAAATTTGGACTCCAGACCAAAGGACACATTTCCACTGGTCTAATGTCCATTGCTCGTTTCTTGGCCCAAGCAAGTCTCTTCTTCTTATTGGTGTCCTTTAGTAGTAGTTCATTTGCAGCAATTCAACCATGAAGGACTGATTCACACAGTCTCCTCTGAACAGTTGATGTTGAGATGTGTCTGTTACTTGAACTCTGTGAAGCATTTATTTGGGCTGCAATTTCTGAGGCTGGTAACTCTAATGACCTTATCCTCTGCAATAGAGGTAACTCTGGGTCTTCCATTCCTGTGGCGGTCCTCATGAGAGCCAGTTTCATCATAGCGTTTGATGGTTTTTGCAACTGCAGTTGCAATGATGGACAGTCGTTTCTCTTTGCTTATTTGAGCTGTTCTTGCCATAATATGGACTTGGTCTTTTAACAAATACGGCTATCTTCTGTATACCCCTCCTACCTTGTCACAACACAACTGATTGGCTCAAACGCATTAAGAAGGAAAGTAATTCCACAAATTAACTTTTAAGAAGGCACACCTGTTAATCGAAATACATTCCAGGTGTCTACCTCATGAAGCTGGTTGAGAGAATGCCAAGAGTGTGCAAAGCTGTCATCAAGGCAAAGGGTGGCTATTTGAAGAATCTCAAATACAAAATATATTTTGATTTGTTAAACACTTTTTTGGTTACTACATGATTCCATATATGTTATTTCATAGTTTTGATGTCTTCACTATTATTCTACAATGTAAAAAATAGTAAAAATAAAGAAAAACCCTTGAATGAGTAGGTGTTCTAAAACTTTTGACCGGTAGTGTAGGTGCCAAGCCAAATTTCTTCAGCCTCCTGAGGTTGAAGAGGCTCTGTTGCGCCTTCTTCACCACACTGTCTGCGTGGGTGGACCATTTCAGTTTGTCAGTGATGTGTATGCCAAGGAACTTGAAGCTTTCCACCTTCTCCACTGCGGTCCCGTCGATGTGGATAGGGGGGTGCACCCTCTGCTGTTTCCTGAAGTCCACAATCATCTCCTTTGTTTTGTTGACGTTGAGTGTGAGGTTATTTTCCTGGCACCACACTCCCAGAGCCCTCACCTCCTCCCTGTAGGCTGTCTCGTCATTGTTGGTAATTAAGCCTACTACTGTTGTGTCATCTGCAAACTTGATGATTAAGTTGGAGGCGTGCTTGGCCACGCAGTCATGGGTGAACAGGGAGTACAGGAGGGGGCTGAGCACGCACCCTTGTGGGGCCCCAGTGTTGAGGATCAGCGAAGTGGACATGTTGTTTCCTACCTTCACCCCCTGGGGGCGGCCCGTAAGGAAGTCCAGGACCCAGTTGACTTGACTAGTCTCTCAAAGCATGATGACAGACGTGAGTGCTACGGGGCGACAGTCATTTAGTTCAGTTATCTTTACTTTCTTGGGTACAGGAACAATGGTGGCCATCTTGAAGCATGTGGAGACAGCAGACTGGGATAGGAAGAGATTGAATATGTCCGTAAACACACCAGCCAGCTGGTCTGCGCATGCTCTGAGGACGCGGCTAGGGATGCCGTCTGGGCCGGCAGCCTTGCGGGGGTTAACATGCTTAAATATCTTACTCACGTCGGCCACGGAGAAGGAGAGCCCACAGTCCTTGGTAGTGGGCCGCGTCGGTGGCACTGTGTTATCCTCGAAGCGGGCAAAGAAAGAGTTTAGCTTGTCCGGAAGCGAGATGTCGGTGTCGGCGATGTGGCTGGTTTTCCTTTTGTAGTCCGTGATTGTCTGTACACCCTGCCACATATGTCTCGTGTCTGAGCTGTTGAATTGCGACTCCACTTTGTCTCTATACTGATGTTTTGCCTGTTTAATTGCCTTTGCAGAGTGAGTAGCTACACTGTTTGTATTCCGCCATATTCCCAGTCACCTTGCCATGGTTAAATGCGGTGGTTTGTGCTTTCAGTTTGCGTGAATGCTGCCATCTATCCACGGTTTCTGGTTAGGGTAGGTTTTAATAGTCACAGTGGGCACAACATCTCCCATACACTTCTTGATAAACTCAGTCACCATTTCAGTGTATTCGTCTAAATTATTTTCGCACACATATCTCAGTGTTCGTGATCAAAACAATCTTGAAGCGTGGATTCCGATTGGTCAGACCAGCGTTGAATAGTCCTTAGCACGGGTACTTCCTGTTTGAGTTTCTGCCTATAGGAAGGAACGAGCAAAATGGAGTCGTGGTCAGATTTGCCGAAAGGAGGGCGGGGGAGGGCCTTACAACCATCCCGGAAGTTCGAATAGCAATGGTCGAGAGTTTTAGCAGCCTGAGTACAAGAGTCGATATGTTGATAGAACTTCGGCAGCCTAGTCCTCAAATTTGCTGTGTTAAAATCCCTGGCTACAATAAATGCAACCTCAGGATATATTTCCAGTTTGCATAAAGTCCAGTGACGTTCTTTGAGGGCCGTCGTGGTATCGGCTTGAGGGGGGATATACACGGCCGTGACTATAACCGAATAAAATTATCTTGGGAGATAATACGGTCAGCATTTGATTGTGAGGTATTCTAGGTCGGGTGAACAAAAGGACTTGAGTTCCTGTATGTTACTACAATTACACCATGAGTCGTTAATCATGAAACACACACCTCCGCCCTTCTGCTTCCCGGAGAGATATTTATTTCTGTCTGCGCGATGAACTGAGAACCCATCTGGCTGGACCGATTTCGACAGAATATCCAGAGAGAGCCATGTTTCCATGAAACAAAGTATGTTACAGGCCCTTATGTCTCTCTGGAAAGAAATCCTTGCCCTGAGCTCGTCGACTTTGTTATCCAAAGACTGAACATTAGCGAGTAATATACTTGGAAGCGGTGGGTGGTGTGCGCGCCTTCTATGTCGAACCAGCAGGCTGCTCCGAGTGCCTCTCCTCCGCCTGCGATGTTTTGGGTCAGCCGCTGGAATCAGTTAATTTGCCCTGGGGAGAGCAAACAAAGGATCTGCTTCGGGAAAGTCGTATTCCTGGTCATAATGCTGGTGAGTTACCGCCACTCTGATATCCAATAGTTTTTCCCGGCTGTATGTAATGATACAAAACACTTTCTGAGCTAATAATGTAAAAAATTATACATAAAAAAACAAAATACCTCAAAGTTTCCTAAGAGCTAGTCATGAGGCCGCCATCTTCGTCAGCGACAGGTACCAGTCAGTTGGATCTCAACCAGAAGTTGGTTGAGATCCTGCTGTATGGTGGAAGTGTCACATTAAAGGTACAATCTGCAATATCCTCCAGCTGTGGTCATTTCAATAAATGAATAATACACTACCGTTCAAAAGTTTGGGGTCACTTAGAAATGTCCTTGTTTTCGAAAGAAAAGCAATTTTTTTGTCCATTAAAATAACATCAAATTGATCAGAAATACAGTGTAGACATTGTTAATGTTGTAAATGGCTATTGTAGCCGGAAACGGCAGATTTTTTATGGAATATCTACATAGGCGTACAGAGGCCCATTATCAGCAACTGTGTTCCTGTGTTCCAATGGCACGTTGTGTTTGCTAATCCAAGTTTATCATTTTAAAAGGCTAATTGATCATTAGAAAACCCATTTGCAATTATGTTAGCACAGCTGAAAACTGTTGTGCTGATTAAAGAAGCAATAAAACTGGCCTAGTTGAGTATCTGGAGCATCAGCAATTGTGGGTTTGATTACAGAATCAAAATGGCCAGAAACAAAGAACTTTCTTCTGAAACTCGTCAGTCTATTCTTGTTCTGAGAAATTGCCAAGAAACTGAAGATCTCGTACAACGCTGTGTACTACTCCCTTCACAGAACAGTGCAAACTAACCAGAATAGAAAGAGGAGTGGGAGGCCCCAGTGCACAACTGAGCAAGAGGACAAATACATTAGAGTGTCTAGTTTGAGAAACAGACGCCTCACAGGTTCTTAACTGGCAGCTTCATTAAATAGTACCTGCAAAACACCAGTCTCAACCTCAACAGTGAAGAGGCGACTCCGGGATGCTGACCTTCTAGGCAGAGTTGCAAAGAAAAAGCCATATCTCAGACTAGCCATTAAAAAGAAAAGATTAAGATGGGCAGAAGAACACAGACACTGGACAGAGGAAGATTGGAAAAAAGTGTTATGCAACTCGCTGTTGGCTGGGCTCCCTGCCTGTGCCATTAAACCCCTACAACTCATCCAGAATGCCGCAGCCCGTCTGGTGTTCAACTTTCCCAAGTTCTCTCACATCACCCCGCTCCTCCGCACACTCCACTGGCTTCCAGTTGAAGCTCGCATCTGCTACAAGACCATGGTGCTTGCCTACGGAGCTGTGAGGGGAATGGCACCTCCATACCTTCAGGCTCTGATCAGTCCCTACACCCAAACAAGGGCATTGCGTTCATCCACCTCTGGCCTGCTGGCCCCCCTACCTCTGCAGAAGCACAGTTCTCGCTCAGCCCAGTCAAAACTGTTCGCTGCTCTGGCACCCCAATGGTGGAACAAGCTCCCTCACGACGCCAGGACAGTGGAGTCACTCACCACCTTCCGGAGACACTTGAAACCCCACCTCTTTAAGGAATACCTGGGATAGGATAAAGTAATCATTCTACCCCCCCTTACCCCACCCCCCAAAAAATAAAAATAATAATAATAAATAACATATTGTAAAGTGGTTATCCCACTGGCTATAAGGTGAATGCACCAATTTGTAAGTCGCTCTGGATAAGAGCGTCTGCTAAATTACGTAAATGTAAATGTAAATGTTATGGACAGACGAATCGAAGTTTGAGGTGTTCGCATCACAAAGAAGAACATTTGTGAGACGCAGACCAAATGAAAAGATGCTGGAGGAGTGCTTGATGCCATCTGTCAAGCATGGTGGAGGCAATGTGATGGTCTGGGGGTGCTTTGGTGGTGGTAAAGTGGGAGATTTGTACAGGGTAAAAGGGATATTGAAGAAGGAAGGCTATCACTCCATTTTGCAACGCCATGCCATACCCTGTGGACGGTGCTTGATTGGAGCCAATTTCCTCCTACAACAGGACAATGACCCAAAGCACAGCTCCAAACTATGCAATAACTATTTAGGGAAGAAGCAGTCAGCTGGTATTCTGTCTATAATGGAGTGGCCAGCACAGTCACCGGATCTCAACCCTATTGAGCTGTTGTGGGAGCAGCTTGACCGTATGGTACGTAAGAAGTGCCCATCAAGCCAATCCAACTTGTGGGAGGTGCTTCAGGAAGCATGGGGTGAAATCTCTTCAGATTACCTCAACAAATTGACAACTAGAATGCCAAAGGTCTGCAAGGCTGTAATTGCTGCAAATGGAGGATTATTTGACGAAAGCAAAGTTTGAAGGACACAATTATTATTTCTATTAAAAATCATTATTTCTAACCTTGTCAATGACTACATTTCCTATGCATTTTGCTATATTTCCTATTCAAACTCATTTCATGTATGTTTTCATGGAAAACAAGGACATTTCTAAGTGACCCCAAACTCTTGAAGAATATAACTTATAAAGCACCATGAACTTAGTATAATTGTCTTACCCCAACATAACCCAAAATGTTTTAGTTTTTTTTACTCAATTGTTAACAGTCGTTGTAAACTAACAATGTATTGCTACAAAATAATACCTCTAGCATAATAAAGAAAATGAATTAAGGATTGTGCCTTTAAAGAACTGGAAAGGACTGGAAACTCTCATAGCCCCATTTGAAATGAACTGCACAGGAAAAGCAGTGAGAACTGCCTTGATGTGCAGTTGACAAGTCAGTGTCATCTCTACATGAGGTCCCATCAAATCCTTTATAGTGCATTCAGGAGAGAAAAGTAGAAAAAACAGCAACACTATTTACCATCATTAATCACATTACTTAAACATCCCATTAAAAAGCATGACTGTTTTGATAGCATAATTTACTAACTCGATTAAACTAATTTCATTACATGATGCATTTATAACTGTGTATAGTTGTCCCTCTGTGGCACATCTCCTCTAAAGCATGCTCTGTGATCTACTTCTACTATCACTCTGAATGATCTTCCAGCTACTGACTCTTGACTATATATCTCTCTGGTTGTCATGTTGCTATGCTGTTTAGATGCCAGTGTGGCCAATAGGTCTGAGCAGGTGCTACAGGGTTTCCTACTCTCCAGTGCAGGATCACAGAAAGAGTTAATGGGTGACTCAACACAATGGATCTTATCACTCTCTGGCAATGCTGGAAGGCACAAACATGTGGTTTATGTTTCTGCCCTGTGGTTTATGTTTCTCTCTCTTTTCTCCCTTCTTTTTTGGGGGGAATTTTTTATATTTGGTATTTTCCACTCCCCGAATTCCTCTCAAGCTGCGAGTGAAATGTGTTTTCCTCTCTCTGAAAAGGGTTAGAATTAGAGAAAGGGTGGATGGAGGTGAAGTTGAGTGGCTCAAAATAGCACACCTGTTGGTCATTTATCACACATAAACCTCACACCTAATTTTCACACCTGTAGCTCAATGTGCTGTGAGTCCCAGTAATTCACTCTCACATTGTGTTTGAGTGTGGCTGAGTCCTGGGTTTCCCCGCAACGCCCGGCTCGGAATGAGAGGAGAGGGGACATGACAGCCTGTGAAGAGTGGACAAGGGCCTGCGTGCTTGGCATTTTTGCACCACATGTAGCATGGGCTCAGTCTGGCCTCTTCCATCCCCTGCCCGCCCCCTCATTTGCTCTTATTGCTTTTACTCTACCAGCCATGGATACTTTAGGTTCTTCACATCTGAAAGAAAAGGTGGATGGATACCAAACTTCTCCCTGCTATGTAGCACCAAAATAAACATCCCTTAGGGCTCGGGTCTATTTGAGGCGTCCCAAACAAACAAAAACATCCACACAAATTAACACACACTACACTCTCTCACACACACACGCAGGGCTTTACATTAACATTTTTCAGTGGTAGCACTGATGCTTCCAACCTAAAAAATGTAGGAGCACAACAGAAAATGTAGGAGAACCAGAAAAGCTGATTTTTTAATTGAGATAAAGCCTATATGAATTCTAGCTACTTCTGAAGCACATGATGTGCCCTAGACACTAATAACCCTTTAAAGACATTGTTAATTATAAAAAGCTAAAACGTTCATACAAATACCTGCAAGCCGAGATTTACTGCAGAATTTTTTTTTTTACATGACTTTAAAAATGTAGGCCTCCCGAGTGGCGCAGCGGTCTAAGGCACTGCATCGCAGTGCTTGAGGCGTCACTACAGACCCGAGTTCGATCCCAAGCTGTGTCACAACCGGTCGTCCCATAGGGCGGCGCACAATTGGCCCAGTATCGTCCGGGATAGGGGAGGGTTTGGCCGGAGGGGCTTTACTTAGCTCATCGCGCTCTTGCAACTCCAGGCTGACTTCGCTCGTCAGTTGAGCGGTGTGTCCTCCGACACATTGGTGCAGCTGGCTTCTGGGTTAAGCGGGCGGGTGTTCAGAAGTGCGGTTTGGCGGGTCATGTTTCGGAGGACGCATGACTCGACCTTTGCCTCTCCTGAGCCCGTTGGGGAGTTGCAGCGATGAGACAAGATCGCAATTGGATATCACAAAATTGGGGAGAAAAAGAGGGTAAAATTCCAACAACAACAAAAAATCTACAAATATTTAAGCCTATGCAACAATAACCTATTAAAAACAGTTCTGTAGCAATGAGGTTTGTGCAGTAAGCTATAGGCCCAATACATTATCACTGCATATTGGCTATGCTTGATTTGCCCTGCCAATGTTGTTTGTCTCAGACCATTTAAATTATATTTCAAAACTTAGGATACAGGTAATTGCCAAAATAAAGGAAACACCAACATAAAGCATCTTAATAGGTTGTTGGGCCACCACGAGCCGCCAGAACAGCTTGAGCCTTGGCATAGATTCTACAAGTGTCTGGAACTCTATTGGAGGGAAGTGACATCATTCCTCCATGAGAAATTCCATAATGTGATGTTTTGTTGATGGTGGTGAAAAACGCTCCAGAATCTCCCATAAGTTTTCAATTGGGTTGAGATCTGGTGACACACACACGTGCGCACGCTCCTTTAAGACCCCTCTTTCAAAGTAACTGAGACCTCTTCTTCTAGCCATGGTAGCCAAAATAATGGGCAACTGTGAAGCAATTAACGATGGGATGTTAATTGCTTGATTAACTCAGGAATCACACCTGTGTGGAAGCACCTGATTTTAATATACTTTGTATCCCTCATTTATTCAAGTGTTTCCTTTATTTTGTCAGTTACCGTATATGATCAGACTGGTAATAGATCAGTTGTTGTATTAATCGTGAGGCACAGCTGAGTGAGCATACATTTAAATAATTTGCTTTTTTAATTTTACTGGACTGATGTTGTCCGCAGTTTCAGCAGAGGGAGCTCTCACCATCCCTCCGCAGAGACTGACCGGTTGAATCAACGTTATTTCCACGTAATTTCAATGAAATTACATTGAACCAATGTGGAATAGACGTTGAATTGACGTCTGTGCCCAGTGAGCACCCTCTTCCAACTGATGGCGAAACTCGAGTCGCACCCCATTATTTCAGCCTCATGCGCTAATAATATCAATGCAAGACTTTTGATACACATTGCTATTCGTTCATTGCAGCAGCTGCAGTGCTGGTTAAAGTGCGAGTGGAAGAAGGGAGAAGCTCATTTTATGGCTTATAAAAGTGTTAACTAAAAAGTGTTGACAGTGCTGAATAAAAACGTAAACATGAACTGCTCTTAAAAACAGCAGCTCTTTGCTGTATTCATGACAGTCTCTCCCCACTTAGTACATAACATTCTGAGAACCATATGTTTCTTAGAACTTGGTGAGAGCGTGGTTGTCCTATGATGATTTTGCATATTTACCTTTCCACAACTTTCTGGGAATAGTTATTTTCTTGGTATTCCATTCCTTTAACAGAATGTTTCCTAAAAGTTCAAACATAGTTACATTTCATTTCAATTTTGGTAATGTTCTAGGAAGGTTCTCCGACTTGTTTGACATTGAGAATATTCTCAAATAGTTCAGAGAATGTAAAGAAACAATGTTCTTCTGTGGGAATTTCAGTACTTCAGCATTACGTTTCCTACAGGTTTCCTCATGGTTCTATTTAAATTCATGTTCTCAAATTGTTCCGAGAACGTTAAGAAAACGTTCCATAAAAACCACAAGAAAACTTTAGTGACGTTCAGAGAACGTTTTAAGAATATTATTTAAAAACATATACATTCCGTTCTGTGCATCAACAAAACTCTCCCTATCCTCTATCTTGTTAAGTGTGTTCTGGTGTGTTGGCCGTACCAACTAATCGGCCACACCTGATCTTAATGAGTGCTTGTTTCCTTTGAAATGTGGTCTGTTTGAATAGACTAAAATGAACAGCTTTGTATGCGTAAAAAAACATGGCCTGCTAGCGCCATCCTTGTGGTGCAGTGGACTACTTCCATGAATAGAGAGGATTATACAGTGGGAGAAAAAAGTATTTAGTCAGCCACCAATTGTGCATGTTCTCCCACTTAAAAAGATGAGAGAGGCCTGTAATTTTCATCATAGGTACACGTCAACTATGACAGACAAAATGAGGAAAAAAAATCCAGAAAATCACATTGTAGGATCTTTAATGAATTTATTTGCAAATTATGGTGGAAAATAAGTATTTGGTCAATAACAAAAGTTTCTCAATACTTTGTTATATACCCTTTGTTGGCAATGACACAGGTCAAACGTTTTCTGTAAGTCTTCACAAGGTTTTCACACACTGTTGCTGGTATTTTGGCCCATTCCTCCATGCAGATCTCCTCTAGAGCAGTGATGTTTTGGGGCTGTCGCTGGGCAACACAGACTTTCAACTCCCTCCAAAGATTTTCTATGGGGTTGAGATCTGGAGACTGGCTAGGCCACTCCAGGACCTTGAAATGCTTCTTACGAAGCCACTCCTTCGTTGCCCGGGTGGTGTGTTTGGGATCATTGTCATGCTGAAAGACCCAGCCACGTTTCATCTTCAATGCCCTTGCTGATGGAAGGAGGTTTTCACTCAAAATCTCAAGATACATGGCCCCATTCATTCTTTCCTTTACACGGATCAGTCGTCCTGGTCCCTTTGCAGAAAAATAGCGCCAAAGCATGATGTTTCCACCCCCATGCTTCACAGTAGGTATGGTGTTCTTTGGATGCAACTCAGCATTCTTTGTCCTCCAAACACGACGAGTTGAGATTTTACCAAAAAGTTATATTTTGGTTTCATCTGACCATATGACATTCTCCCAATCCTCTTCTGGATCATCCAAATGCACTCTAGCAAACTTCAGACGGGCCTGGACATGTACTGGCTTAAGCAGGGGGACACGTCTGGCACTGCAGGATTTGAGTCCCTGGCGGCGTAGTGTGTTACTGATGGTAGGCTTTGTTACTTTGGTCCCAGCTCTCTGCAGGTCATTCACTAGATCCCCCCGTGTGGTTCTGGGATTTTTGCTCACCGTTCTTGTGATAATTTTGACCCCACGGGGTGAGATCTTGCGTGGAGCCCCAGATCGAGGGAGATTATCAGTGGTCTTGTATGTCTTCCATTTCCTAATAATTGCTCTCACAGTTGATTTCTTCAAACCAAGCTGCTTACCTATTGCAGATTCAGTCTTTCCAGCCTGGTGCAGGTCTACAATTTTGTTTCTGGTGTCCTTTGACAGCTCTTTGGTCTTGGCCATAGTGGAGTTTGGAGTGTGACTGTTTGAGGTTGTGGACAGGTGTCTTTTATACTGATAACAAGTTCAAACAGGTGCCATTAATACAGGTAACGAGTGGCGGACAGAGGAGCCTCTTAAAGAAGAAGTTACAGGTCTGTGAGAGCCAGAAATCTTGCTTGTTTGTAGGTGACCAAATACTTATTTTCCACCATAATTTGCAAATAAATTCATTAAAAATCCTACAATGTGATTTTCTGGATTTTTTCCCCTCAATTTGTCTGTCATAGTTGACGTGTACCTATGATGAAAATTACAGGCCTCTCTCATCTTTTTAAGTGGGAGAACTTGCACAATTGGTGGCTGACTAAATACTTTTTTCCCCCACTGTAGGTTTGAATCTCTGATGCCGTGTCACAATACAAATGTTATGTTTCCATGATTAATGCCTAAGCAAATTAATCTATCTGTGTTTGGAGTTCAAAAAAGTTAACCCAAAATAAGCTAGCAGTGTTTTTAAAAGTCTTGTTGAATATTCTGTGAAAGTTTTATGGAAATATTTTTTATTTTAAAAACCTCCAAGGAAAGCTTGCAAGGAACAAGAGTAAAACGTTATCAGAACCTTCCTGCAACCTACATTTTCACTACCGTTCTCAGAACGTTTAAAAAAACGTTCAGTTTCATCATTCAGGAAACGTATGGCTTCCTTCCCAGAACCAATGGTAAACCATAATTGTACGTTCCCACAACTTCCAAGGAACCTAATGTGCTAGTTGGGTCTCTAGTCATGGTTTTTAAACTTTTTAAATCTCATAGTATCAATTTTTCTGTGCGCTCGAGGAAGCTGCAGACACGGTAATCTGAGCTATCCGATTAGCCAGCCGTAGGCCTATAGGTGCACTTGATTTGCTCTCCGGCCCGAGGGGTATGGCACTCGGAGGCAGTGGTACAGCGTATCCTAATCATAACAACTATCATTCTGGGTGATTTATTTTTGTTGCACTGGTGCTCCCAAAATAAAATTCCAGGTCGCACAGCAAAATAATTAGGAGCATTTGCGACCAAAATGGTCGCACTATAGAGCCCTGCACACACACTGTATACATAGTCACACTGACTATCACTACGGCCCTCCCTCTCTCTACTGGGTGAACATGAACCGTGCCACACAGTTCTACCTCATTAACCCTTTAACAAGATACAACCTCACACCCCCGCTCGGCCCTGCGGCCTGGAGGGAGATCTGAGGTGATCCACAGGGTCAAAAGTGGAGCGCTCCACAGGGGGGCCGATGGCTGAGACACGGTCTTACTTTCACACATGGTCCACGCCACAAAAAGCCAACTTCAAAGCATCGTTCCCTGAGACTTTGGCTGGCTCCAACATCTCCAATCCCACCACCACCTTTCACTTGAGAGTGAGAATTGCACCACCTTGGGTTTTCAAACTACAGTAATTGAGGACTGTTTCTGATAATACCCTTTACAGATAGACTTTATGGTATATTGCCTGTAAAAAAAATAAAAAGCTATGTTTTTTAGAGCCCAATTCATACAGTCCCATTTTTACCACATTCTTGCTGAGATAAGCCTTTTACAGTGGCTTGCGAAAGTATTCACCCCCCTTGGCATTTTTCCTATTTTGTTGTCTAACAACCTGTAATTAAAATCAATGTATCATTTGATTTATACAACATGCCTACCACTTTGAAGATGCAAAATATTTTTCATTGTGAAACAAACAAGAAATAAGACAAAAAAAACAGAAAACTTGAGCGTGCATAACTATTCACCCCCCCCAAAGTCAATACTTTGTAGAGCCACCTTTTGCAGCAATTACAGCTGCAAGTCTCTTGAGGTATATCTCTATAAGCTTGGCACATCTAGCCACTGGGATTTTTGCCCATTCTTCAAGGCAAAACTGCACCAGCTCCTTCAAGTTGAATGGGTTCCGCTGGTGTACAGCAATCTTTAAGTCATACCACAGATTCGCAAATGGATTGCGGTCTGGGCTTTGACTAGGCCATTCCAAGACATTTAAATGTTTCCCCTTAAACCACTTGAGTGTTGCTTTAGCAGTATGCTTAGGGTCATTGTCCTACTGGAAGGTGAACCTCCGTCCCAGTCTCAAATCTCTGGAAGACTGAAACAGGTTTCCCTCAAGAATTTCCCTGTATTTAGCATTCCTTCAATTCTGACCAGTTTCATGCCAGTTTCAGACTCCCGAGTGGCACAGTGGTCTAAGGCACTGCAATGCAGTGCTAGCTGTGCCACTAGAGATCCTGGTTCAAATCCAGGCTCTGTCGTAGCCGGCCACGACCGGGAGACCCATGGGGTGGTGCACAATTGGCCTAGCGTTGTCCAGGGTAGGGGAGCGAATGGCCGGCAGGGATGTAGCTCAGTTGGTAGAGGATGGCGTTTGCAACACCAGGGTTGTGGGTTCGATTCCCACGGGGGGCCAGTATAAAAATGATGCACTCACTAACTGTAAGTCGCTCTAAATGATGTAAATGTAATGCCGATGAAAATATATAAAAAAGTGATATTTTGAAACAGAGCCTAAGGCAAGGCCATGCTTTTTTGATCCACATTTCTTCTCTTTCCTACCCTCACTCTGCTTTGTTAGGGAGCAGGCGAGAGTATCAATAATAGATAAAGAATAGCAATCTATATTTTCAAAGGATGTGAGTCTCATGTTCATATTTCACAACCTCCGCAAGCTTTTGGAGTTGCCTTAATGCAATCAAGCAAAATAATAGGCCTACACTTGATTTGATTTAGGCTACATTATAGCATGCTAAATGTTTCTGATCAGTGATAGATGGGCAAACAAATACCCTGAACAAAAATATAAATGCAACATGTAAAGTGTTGGTCCCATGTTTCATGAGCTGAAATAAAAGATCCCAGAAATGTTCCATACGCACAAAAAGCGTATTTCTCTCAAATGTTGTGCACAAATTTGTTTACATCCCTGTTAGTGAGCATTTCTCCTTTGCCAAGATAATCCATCCACCTGACAGGTGTGGCACATCAAGAGGCTGATTAAACAGCATGAACATTACACAGGTGCACCTTGTGCTGGGGATATAAAAAAGGCCACTCTAAAATGTTCAGTTTTATCACACAACACAATGCCACAGATGTCTCAAGTTTTGAGGGAGCGTGCAGCTGGCATACTGACTGCAGGAATGTCCACCAGAGCTGTCGCCAGATAATTTAATGTTAATTTCTCTCTAATTTTAGAGAATTTGGCAGTACGTCCAACCGGCCTCACAACCGTAGACCACGTGTAACCCACATCCGGCTTTTTCACCTGCTGGGGATCGTCTGAGACCAGCCACCCGGACAGCTGATGAAACGGACCAGTATTTCTGTCTGTAATAAAGCCTTTTTGTTGGAAAAAAATAATTCTGATTGGCTGGGCCTGGCTCCCCAGTGGGTGGGCCTGGCTCCCAAGTGGGTGGGCCTATGCCCTCAAAGGCCCACCCATGCCTGCACCTTTGCCCAATCATGTAAAATCCATAGATGAGGGCCTAATTAATTTATTTCAATTGACTGATTTCCTTATATGAACTGTAACTCAGTAAAACCATTAAAATTGTTGCATGTTGCGTTTATATTTTTGTTCAGTATAGATGAGCTAAACCCCCTACACTTATTTGCCCAGCCAGAGAATTAACCAAATATAGGCCTACAGACGGAGATTCAGTGAAACAAAATCACATTGATTAAGACGAGTCACAGGCTTTTGGTCGGGAGAAGGCCTAGGCTACTAAGCGACTGCGAGTGAAGAGCAACATAATCCACTTGTTAAACTACATAACATGCTGGCAAATGTTCTGATCACCAGTGCTAATACATGAGCCAACTGGACAAGTTGATCATGAGCAGCACTCACCTCAACTTAGCTAACATTTCTACAGCCTAATCGTAGCCTAACCAATATTCAAATGTAGATTCAGTGAAAAGAAAAATCTGACATTGATCAATTTATCAAGATAAGGGCCCACGCTTACGAGGCCCCACGCGTGAAACGGTGCTGAAATAGTTGAACACACGTGGGTAGGCTATCGCTTCAAATGTATTATAACAATTGGATGACTTTCATCCTGAGTTTCAGTTTCAGTAAGCAACAATTTGATGCCTTCAATTGCATTAGCCTACTTCATTCCAATATTTTCCGTCATTCAGTGATATTTACTGGAACAGTATTTCTTTATGGATACATCCAGTTGTGGTTAAGAAAACAGTGCGTGTGGTGGGCTATGAGAACATATGGGTGAAGTGACATGCCTCGCAAAGTTTAGAACTGGCAGGAGAATGGTGGTAATGGGCGCTGCCTAGCAACCATTAAGAGCTTAAGAGCGTAGTGCGTGTCAATGCCGCCGCAGCATAACGGCTACATTTCATTCCGTAGGCAGAACTTTACCGCAATCGTGACTAGGTCGGTTGCCGGAAATAAAAGTAGAGGCTTTATCGCTGGCAATACCTTTCATACTGTATATATGAAAATTCTGCAAAAAGTTGGCGGGTTTGAAATGTGTATAAGAGTCCTACTAGAGAGCATTTCCCATAGAAGTAATGAAAGTGGATGGCAAAGTACAGAAAAATGTGTTAACCCTCCACACCTCTAGGGGCAGTATGGTATGTGCAATAGGTGTTCCAATTGGGATAGTGAACCGTACGTCTAATTCACATACTAGAGCAGGGATGGGCAGCTTTGATGGGGGTGGAGGCCCCAAAAAAATCTGAACTCATCATGAGGGGCCGCAGTGGCTCGCGGGTCTGCGTACCCACACATGCAGTCATGCCTTTTGAGGGCCCTAAGTGGAAAAGGAAATGTGTTTGAAATGTGAAAAATGTGCGCAGTTTTACTGCTAATTTCCTGCAATTCTTCACATTTTGCCATAGGGTGGAGAGAAATGTTTACAGTTTTGAATATGATATCTGAGTGAGAGTGACTAACAAAACCAATGGGGGCCCATCGGTCAGTAATTCGACCATGACTACTACAAGTTTAGATACCTGGCTAGACTAACTTATCAATCTAAAAACTGTTAGCTGACACAGGCTAATTGAGTGACTGTCAGTGACTGACATAACAAGAGAAAAACTGATGATGCACAACCAAATATCTAAATTGCACCTTGTGTATTCTACTATTCTAACTCTCAACAGGAAGTTGAGACCCCGACTGAGTTCCTAAAAAAACTAACAAGCAAAACAAAACAAGACGTGTCAGATAGGATAGCTCATGTGATACGTGTGAATTAGGAGGTGGCTTCCATCCAATGACATGGGTGGTATGTAAGCTCTAAGTGTCTCATTACAAAGAAGTCATCAGCCTAGTGTAGGCTAAGTCCCTACCTGGCAGGTGTCAACATGCCACACTACTTACTGTTACAAATTAGCAACAAATAGGTTTTTATGCAAGAGCCGCTGCTATTACCCAAGCCCCAGAGGCACTGGCCGTGCTAAGGAGTTATGATAACTCAAACCGCAGGAGTCTCTTCTCTTGTCTAAACAGTCCTGCCTGATGGAATTCCTAGCCCTGTTGTGGTAGAGTTACCATACAGCGTTAGAAAACTACACTGTTAGAAAAAAGGGTTCTTCTGCTGTCCCCATAGGAGAACCCTTTAAGTTCCAGTTAGAATCCTTTTTGTTTCCATATTTTCCATGAGTTTGTAGTAAATATACCATGTAGAACCCTCTGTAAGGGTTCTACATGGAACCCAAAGGGGTCGTACCTGGAACCAAAAGGGTTCTACCTGGAATAGAGTTGCAAAGGGAGGGTATATTATTGGAAATGTTCTAAGTTTACCAGTAAACTACCAGAATTGTGGTATCTTTCAAGTATTTTATGTCTATCACAAGACATCTAGTGACCCTTTTGGGTACTTCAGATTATCACAGGTGTCTGTAATAATCGCTGTCCCTCTGTGTGGCCTTATCACATGTACAATATATGAAATAATGATATAAGATGATTTTAAATACAAACCATCAATTTAGTGAATACCATTGGTGTTTAATATGAGGGTTTTAGCATGAAATATCCTTTATATATATTTATATTTTACTATGTCAATATGTATTTGTTGTTAATGTTTTGGCATTAAACTGGTGGATTCAATAGATGGAAGATTTGGCAGAGTTAATCGAAAGCAATGCCATTGTTGATTAGATGCTTTTTTCATTAATTGGGCTATTTTCTCTTCAACCATATGGTCTATCTACTAGAAACCCATGGACAATATGGACATATATAATAAATGAATACTGTATATTAATAAATTTTTATAAATTACCAAAGTTATGATAGATTACCATAGATTCTGTTAATTATCAAAATTACTCAAGATTCCGCTAACTTACCGGTAGGTTTGCAACCCTAACCTGGAACCAAAAAAGGGTTCTTCAAAGGGTTCTCCTTTGGGGACAGCCGAAGAAGCCTTTTAGGTTCTAGATAGCACCTTTTTTTCTAAGAGTGTACCTTCTCTACATCCTTTCACTACATCCTTAAAAGCTGATGGGTTTTAGGTATCATCCTTCCTCTGGCTCTTACATTTAAAATGGTGTTGTTTTCAACCAAACACTGCTTGCTAAAACCATACACATCCTGTACAGTGTGTGCGTGTGTACTGTGCATGTACGAGCGACTGTGCTTTAATGATGATATCCAGCCCTAAATTGTCCATTACACTTTGCTACTGTCCATTATGGCATCATGGCCGTGCCATCTCGAAACCCATTAGTGCGTAAACATGTAAACTACATGTGACCCCTGCCTACTTACACCTATTAGTTAGGGCTCCTGTCTGTGACAGTTGTTTATACAGTCTTCTCATGAGACCTGGCGGTGTTCAAAAAATAATAATATTGAGTTAAGGATAAAGTCAGCCAAGATGTAATACAAGCGCATAACTTTAAGAAAAAGAAAGAAAGGAATTTGAAAAATGTTAATGAATTTTCTTTTTTTCTCCTTTCACTTTTTCTTAATCCAATCTTCCCTACCGCAGTTTTGTTCCACTGTAACCCCTAAACCAAGTTAGCGAAAAAATCAAAAACTGAATGGAGTCGAGAATGCATAAAAGTACCGCAACAAAGGATATTCAGTAAACAAACAAGCTGGAAATGTGAGGGAGCCACACGCGACATTCAAAACATAATAATGCAGCTTGTAAATTTCCCTACATTACACATTCTTTCTCTCTCTTTCTATCTCTCTCCATATCTCGCTCTTTGTCTGTTCTGTGTATCCTGGCTGTGTCGCAGGCAGCCAGAGCAAAGCACACAAACGTGCACGGCCTTGAGTCAACAGAGACAACAAGACAAACAACAACAATGACCACAACCACACACTGACCAGAACCCAACCATGCAGTAAGCTATATTACAGACAGTCTTATGTCTGGGCCCATGTGGAATGACTCGGGATGCATTCCATCTCTGACAAGGTCTGATGGAGAGGAGAACGCTTGTTCTGATCTGAAGGCCCAAGTACACAGGACTAGGAACCATGGTTTTAACTAGCTCTGCCTTCACTGTATTTGGTTCTTGCCAGGATAATCTTCCAGAGAAAGTAACTTGGTGCATCTAAATGGGGCATTTCATATTCAGCACTTGGTGAGAATATCGCACTGTTCACTCTCTATCTACAACTCTGTAACTACATACTATATGTAATGCCAGTACATTGGATGGCTAGAATGCTCTGTTCACTTCTGTTAGAGCAGAATGACAGTGCTGTGTTGACAGTCATTTTCAGTATGGGACTGTCAACTGTCAACATTGTTAATAGCAGCAACACAGTGAGCCTAATTAGATGATTGATGAGGCATCTCATTTCTCTCTCTCTCTCTCTCTCTCTCCCCCCCCCCCAGAGGGAGAGAGACAATAAGCTCAGCATCAGGGCCCTGTAATGACTACCAGCACTTGGCCCCAGCCCGAGACCTAGTCCTAGATCCAACCTCGTGCCCGGATCCTTAATAAATACAAATACAGCCCCGGTTCCAGCCTCAGCCCCAGCTGAGTAGTCCCAGTCCCAGCCTAGTTCCATCCCCATACAGCACAAGCCCAATATCCCAGCCTAAGCTTCAGCCCAAGTCAAGCCTCTGTCCAAGTCCTATATCTCCAGCCTCAGATCCAACCCCTGCCCTACCCCCAGCCCCAGTCAAGCCACAGGTGCAGCCCAGCCCTATCCCCAGCTGCACTCATCAATCCAGCAGCCTCTCTATGATACAATGAACTCCCCGGACACAGGGTAGCGCGCAGTGGGTGGGTGGGTTCGGGAGCACCACCATCACCTACAGTACAGTCCATCCATGTCCGGCGGATTCCTAAATTACAGGCGAGTTCCACACAGTGAGACGGTTTATTGCATCTGACCAGCTCACTTCCTCCCCATACAAAAGGCATTGCATGCTGAGCCTTATTTTGATGTGGCGTGTAAGCATAATTAGAGGTCCAATAAAAGCAGAGAGGGGGAAGAAGAAGGCATGTCCATCTGTCGTGTGTTAAAGGGTGGAGGGGGTAGAGGGAGCCCTGCTCTGCTCTCCGGATCACACAGCGCCACCATGCCTCCCTGTCTGTAGTTGTAGCAGCCATTAGAGCAGGCGTGGATGTAAATACTCTGCAGAGCCAGAAACCAACCCCACACGCCTGCCTGCCTTCCTCTGTGTGTGTGTGTGTGTGTGTGTGTGTGTGTGTGTGTGTGTGTGTGTGTGTGTGTGTGTGTCAGGGGGAGGAGGGCTCCTGATCTCAAGTTACCAGGGCCTTGCAGCGATCGATCCAAAGTAGGTAGTAGTCTGCAAGCACACAGAGACGAACACACTCAGACATGGCAAACAAGAGTCCGATATGTGGCTCACTGCAGTAGCACAACACTGGACCACCCCTATTCCCTCCCTGCCCTTGTGTCTCCAGCTATGACTCTAGGAGTGGTGATGTTAATCACCTGTAGCCCAACGACTGCTAAACTGCTGGTCGACGAGTTTAACCTCTTAAAATATGCCTACATTTTTTATTCTGATCCCAACACTTATAGTATACCTTAAGAATCACACCAGTTATCACCACGTTATTATCAATACACTGTTCTGAGTAAATGTTCAGTAAATGCTGAGTAAATGCTTGAGTGTTGTTCTTCACGTGAGTATAGTGAGAGGTTAGTTGACAAGGGCCTCCCTCTCTCTGTCTCTGGTCCACTCTCCTACCTCTGAAGCCCTCGCATGACTCACTTTTGTGTTTAATTGCTTCTTTTGTGTTGTTGTTTTATGCGCGCCACTTAGAAACGATTCCCACATTCTGACTTTTACGGCCCAATAAACTCAAGAGTATCGAACCAAACTGGCTGGCCATATTTAGTAGCTTTATACGAAAACGTATTAAGGTGTAATTGCTGTAGGCAGGCGTGCTATTGAGAGAATAACGTAGGTGAAGGTTACAAAATGTTCCTCGCACTCTAAAGGGACACTGGACCTTTTGTCTGCAGCTCTGGAGTTTCCAATCACCACTGGGAAATATGGAGTGTATTATAAGATTTATATAATAAGTCCATTTTATTTCACATTTCCGAAAATGAACTTTTACAGTGTGGTAAAATGTAGCCTGAAAGAAAAACATCTGTTTGGCATTTAGCGATGCCAACATATGGGATCCTCTGATGACAATGATTGAGGGTGGAAGAGAAGATCCCCTTGTGCATTGCCCTGAGAAAAAAAGAAAAACAGGGACCAAATCCACACAATGACTGTTTCTCTGCCGTGACGTGATAAATGGAGACGTGTAGAAGTGTTACAAAACTAGCCTTCTCCTCTGTGTGAAATGGATCTTCCTCAGTCTGCGCTCTGACACCAAACAGCGCACAAAAAAAAGAGAGAAAGGGGGAAAACCTAAGCCCTCTAGTTCGCAAACCTACTGCACCGCCATCAAATCCGAAAGCAAAGTTTTGGTGCCAATTTAAATGAATTAGGGCTAATTTAGTTTATAGGGTGAAGGGTGAATAGGCAGAGGGTGAATAGACAATGTTTTTTTTGTGGTGAGAGAAAATGACACCTGGGTCCCGAGGAATCTCTCTGAGCCTGACTACAAGTTCATGACACCTGTGTTGTTTTTTTCTCAGGGGGGATTTCCACCTGTGTAGAATGGAATCGGTGCACTGAGGACTGAGGACCCTTTCACTGGCTTCATTTGATACGGCTGTGACTGAGACCTAGTAGGTCTTGCTACACTACAGACAGACAGGATGGACATGCTTGGGTTAGTGGGTCACACCAGACTGACCTCACCGCACCAGTTACTGTAGTTCACAGATTTAGTTTTTGTTACTGAATTTATTTGTGAATGCAGCTGAAAACTTGAATTACCTGCCATGATTTTCCACAAAATTGCCACTGTCCAGACACAAAAACACACCTGCATAAAGACTTGCACGCACGCACACACACACACACATACACACACACATTAACGGCTTGGCTGATGGGAAGAGAAAGGGAACACAGTTCCTCTTAGACGCTGTAGCCGGGACTCAGGTCAGGACTTAATCCCTCTCAGGTGATGCTGCTCACATTCAGCCACATCCAGTTGATCTGCTTAAATATGTTCTCTCCCGTCCCCGTCCCCCCACCCCCCTCTCATCTTTAAAAGCCCCCTCGGCAAGGAGCAGAACTTGAAAGGATGGGGGCTACTGCTATTCCACACCACGAACCCCGGATCGCTTTTCAGCGTTTCCGTAAAGTTATCGTTCCATGTGCCGCTTGGCGCGGTGAACAGGCCGGTGCACAGTGTACAGGGCTCCTTCATAACCAGCCAGGAGAAACGCACTGCTGCTGTGGAATTAAAAAGTCACACAGTCCTCCTGGCTTAGGAGAGAGCGCACACACTAACACTGCAGGATACAGGGCACCCATCCCGTGGATTAGAGTGACATTATGTGAAAAGCCTTGTTAAAAGACATGCCATCTGCGGCCCCTTTTCACTTTTTCCAAAGGCAGAGTGGCAAAGCTGGTTTAAGAGTGGCCTCGTGGAGCATTCCCTCTCCCTGTTGGCGGGGGGGGGGGGGGGGGGGGGGGGGGGGTGTATCACTCGAACACACACACTCATTCTCTCCAAATCATCTCCAAATTAAATTCCAAACCTTTTGACTCACTCCTACACATCTCTCTCACTCACACAGTCAGTTAAAAATGGCTTCATGTCCACCAAACAATAAGAGGGACAATAAGCTATTTAATAGACAGTCATAAACTATTAATATATAATAATATATGCCATTTAGCAGGCACTTTTATCCCAAGCGACTTACAGTCATGATATTTGTATCCATTTCTCTCATTGAAAATACAGAGATTTAGCAAGTGCGGTCTGAGTGCTCTCAGGGCGGCAAGTAGTCTAGCGGTTAAGAGCGTTGAGCCAGTAGCCAGCTAGGTGAAAAATCTGTATTGAATGTGTGTGTTCATACTACAAGCAACAGAAAATGTTTAGTAATGGAAAACAAAAATGAGTGTTTCTTATTGGTAGTCCCTCGCTGTTTCAGTCCGTTTTCTTCTGTTTGGTGACTAATGAACACGACTTCAGCAGGTTTCAGTACTAACCGATCTGTATCTTGGATGTTCTAAATAACTTTTCCCATTAGACGCATAATGTGTGTTTCATCTTATTTCACATAAATTGAGTCTGGTTCCTCAAATAAGCCCAAACCTCTCCATATTCAAGTAGACTTTGACACAATTCAGATAATTTATTATCACTTAGTGGTTACAAAGTTACTTAAAGATGCAATCTCAAACTTTTGTATAATTTCAGCCAGTAGTTTAGAAAGTAGTGCTCATGAGATAAAAGTGGTTCCTGTTTTTTTGTGTACTATGTCATCAAATTGTGTACATTTTAGTCATTTAGCAGATGTTCTTATCCAGAGCGACTTACAGGAGCAATTAGGGTTAAGTGCCTTGCTTAAGGACACATCGGCAGATTTTTCACCTAGTCGGCTTGGGGATTGGAACCAGTTACGTACTGCAAATATTATTATTATTATATATTTTTTGCAATTCGTATGGATGATATATTACAAATTTGTTTTGCTTAAGAAACTGGAGTACATCTTTAAGTATCTTAATCTCAAAATCTGTTTCATTTTGAGAAAGAAGAAGAGTAGGCGGCCAGTACATTGCAAATAACTTTAGTAAACTATTAACAGAATATATTTACAAAATAATACATATAGGAGCAATCAGCATTGTACAT
Source organism: Coregonus lavaretus (assembly GCF_964263955.1). Taxonomy (NCBI): domain Eukaryota; kingdom Metazoa; phylum Chordata; class Actinopteri; order Salmoniformes; family Salmonidae; genus Coregonus; species Coregonus lavaretus. The sequence goes on from NC_139990.1 coordinate 71,510,170, forward strand.
CAGGACGCACAACTGCAAAACGCACTTTGACTACTAGAGTCTTCCTCGGGCAGCGTTGGAAAAATAGCTGAAGATTCTTATTTGAATTCATCTGATTCTGATTATTTTATTATTGTAAAAAATCTGATTGTGGGGACATTCAAAACCATATCACTTCTATTATCTTTTGACACAGTAGACCTACACAATCAAAGTTCACCTTGGAATGATTACAAAACATGAAGGGTTAATTTCTTCAGCGCTGTAGTCTTTCACTACTATAGCCATTTCCTAGTAGTGGATTTACAAACTCCCCTGACCCATGGTGCATCTCTTCCTCCAGGCAACATTGGTACTTGAGCCTGTTTTTATGTAGTCAGCAGGTGGCATCATTAGCCAGAGAATAAACATGAAAACCAATACCCTTGAGTCTCTCAATGATATCATAGCAGGCTTCATTGGCATGATGTAGCTCAGTTGGTAGAGCATGGCGTTTGCAACGGCAGGGTTGTGGGTTCGTTTCCCACGGGGGGGGGGGCAGTATGAAAAAAATAAAAAATAATGTATGCACTCACTAACTGTAAGTCGCTTTAGATAAGAGCGTCTGCTAAATGACTGAAATGTAAATGTAATGACTTCCCCTTTTTTAGTGGGTGGGGTGGGGGATTAAGGAGGTGTAAATCATCTGTTTTATATGAAGAGAAAATAACTACAGTGGAAGAGAGGATTGAGTCATGTAGTAGAGTATGGGAGCTGCTTGCAAGACATGATCAAACCATTTACACCACAGATTCCCTTCATTTAGCCAGACTCTCTTACAGTTTGCCGTTGAACACAGACTGTTGCCGACTAGAACAGCTTTTCACTCTTGCATCCTCTTATTATACACCCATCTCCTTCCCATACACTTCACTAGCTAATCCAATCATATACTGTATGTCAACGGCAAAGGCTCTACTACTTATTTCAGCCAACTTAATTGAACTTATTTCAGCCTTAAAGGTAAAGACATTTGTTCCTCTACGCACAGGATACTTTTCTTTACGCATTAAAATATATATGCCTGGGGAGCATAACGTAGCCAATTCCATATTCAGTTTTTAAAATGTGTCTGGGACTCAACACTCCAGACTGATTTGGAAACCTCCCTATGTTACTGCTGCGTGCCAGACATACTGTATGTAGAGCTGTCAGAGTGAACCTTGAGGGCAAAGCACACAAATTCAGCCCTCTCAGAGCCTATTGAACAGTGATCTCTCTCTCAATAACCATAATAAATAAAGGAAGGAAGTGAAAACCTAAAGCTTGGCTGCCTGCCAGTGTATACTAAATGTCGCTTTTGGCCTCAGTTGGACCGTTCCATTCCAAAACAACAGGAACCAATCCTCCACCTTCCCCTCAAAAAAACAATCTGTATAAAACCCATACCTGGCTGAGGGCTAGAGCATCCAGTATGAGATGTTCAGAGAGTTTACGGTAATGTGTGTACAGCTCAGCCTAATCCCGTCCTCATGGTCAAATGTATGAGTTACCCTCTTGCTCTCACCCCCCCCTCTCTCTCTCTCACCCCCATCTCTCTCTCTCTCACCCCCTCTCTCTCTCTCTCACCCCCTCTCTCTCTCACCCCCATCTCTCTCTCTCTCTCTCTCTCACCCCCTCTCTCTCTCTCACCCCATCTCTCCCTCTCTCACCCCCCCCTCTCACCCCCCCCTCTCTCTCTCTTACCCCCATCTCTCTCACCCCCATCTCTCTCTCTCTCACCCCCATCTCTCTCTCTCACCCCCCCTCTCTCTCTCACCCCATCTCTCTCTCTCACCCCCCCTCTCTCTCACCCCCCTCTCTCTCTCTCTCACCCCCATCTCTCTCTCTCTCTCTCTCTCTCTCTCTCTCACACACACACACACACACACACACATAAGGGTTACACCTTTAGACTGGTAGCCAAAAGCATTTCAACCACTTCTATCAACAACAAACACAGAAACACAGACAAAACACACACCTATGCCATTATCAATTTGCCTCTCTCCCTATAACATCTCAAACTTACCCAGTTCCACTCTGGGCCAAAATGTTTGATCCCATTATGAACATTATATTACGGAGCATCTGAGATCACCCCAATCCTCAGAGAAAAATAGAGGAGCAGAGAAATGTGTGTGTGTGCCAGTATTCCGCAGTGATTGCTTGATTATTTGCAGATGGGTAGTGGAAGGCTTGCAGCCAGGAGTGGAGGTTCCCCCTGGCATATGATTAAATCTGTGATTGCCTTACAATTTTCAAGCCCCCAAAAATGTGCATTGAGAAGAGGATCCTCTTACTGTACTCAACACCACACTGTATAGACCTAACATGTTCTGTTTAGGGTATTTGTGCTATAACCAGTTTACCATGGGGTCAATAAGGAATAGCATACACGCTTCAGATTAAGCAGTGCTCCCTCTCTCTCTCTTGCCACCACTGGAGTAAGGACTTTGCTTATGTCACGGATCCAGGGGGGTGCTGCTAACAGCAGGCACACTGCTTTCACCGTCTGCTCATTCATTCAGCGCTGCTGTATTTACCAATGGGCTAAATCCCTGCACATCCCCAGAGGCAATTGTTATGCGTGTACCAACTGTTCAAAGATAACTCTGTGGTTATGAGATCAATTAAAACCAGCTTAGGAGGTTGGAGAGGTCGTATTAATATGCCAGGGGAAGGGGGTTCCGCATCTATTCATTAAAACTCCCACAATAGGCCCCCCTAAGCCGCTGCGCTCCACAATAGATAGACATAGCCGCACTACCAGATTTTTACTGTCTAGTCGCAGTATCCTTCTAAGCAGTACCACATTTAATTAAAGACACAGCCCTCTCTCTTTGTTGGCACAGACAGTCTGACAGGTAAAACCACAGAGAGCCCGAAGCAATGTGGGGTAGCCTAGGCTATTTGACCAAAGGACTCAACAACAGCAACTGTGTAAGGACCACGAAGCAGATAACAATATCACAAATCTTATCAGGCATATTTTGCGTTGGCAAACCATGACCGTTATGTGTCCAAGATGCACATTTTGCGCATTTGCCAAAATGTCCCCAAAACATAACTTCAAGAATTACGTGTAATCTAGTAATACAACTAACAATGTCTTTGCGTGGTGAAGTCTCACCAATTTGTTACAATTTAGAAAAAATGTTTCCACTTTGAACTCATGAAGTCCCGAATAGTTGCCTCATAAAATATACCCAAAGTCTGGGCAGACTCGGCTACTGCTTTACACCACTGTGGGACTTTGCTTTTCGGTAGGTTTTTCGTCTTGGGGGGATGGATATATTAGGTGGATCAAATCTATTTTTTGACTGCTCCTTTAATCTTAAAGCGACTGTCGGCTGATAATATCAGAGTGCATAGAAGTCATCCAGGAACTCACGAGCGCACTTACCAGAAATGCATCACCTCAAATAGCCTAGCCACGCATAGTCTACAGGATGCTGGACGGTCGGGACCCGCTGTATTGATGCAGGAGATAAAGCACGATACCACTGTAGGCTCCTATTTAATTTAAGTTGTTCACTGTATCCTAATCAATACACCGTGCTCAGGGCGATGATAGTGTCAATGTGTAGGCGACATGCCAACGAGTTATGTTTGAATAAATTGGCAAGGTAATTATCTGATCATGCTTATGATGACATCATCATCATAAGCAGAACAGGATATACAATGGCAACAAATGTTGATTAAACTCTTGGTCTCAAAATTTGATTTCAATATTGGCTGTCCAGCCATGTCTATTTTTATTTTTCTAATGTTGCTGTCTCAGAAACTATCCAAAACGTATCTCGCTCTCAACTGTCAAGGATGCTATATGCATAGATATACGATTTTTCCCTTACCTCTTTTGTTCCTCCTCCAGCGATTTGACTGCGTTTGACAGTTGCTGTACTCCATACAGTTCAACACGATTAAAGCCAATGAGAAAAGTCGAAACTGCATCTGGACGGCTGGTGTTCCGACTCGAATAAGAAGTGCCAATGGTGTTTGGGATGAATTATCTGGTTCGTGTCCTCCAGTTTCTTGAATGATTCCAATTTGTCACACATTAAACGAGCAGCGACAACATAGTATCTCACCACTGAATAATATCATTTTATGAAGTGCACGGATCCTTCATTCACAAGTGTCCCTTTGTGTGCTGTAAAAAGAAAGATATGGGTTATTGTGATAACAAATGTGACGAGATCAACATCTATCCAAACATGGGAAGAATACTTGATCCAAGGAGTTTCGGAGGCTAAGCCTACTGTATTTAAATACACTGCAACAATGAAACTTTATTCTGCCCACGTGTTAATTTACGCTCCATTCTCGACAAAAGAGCTTGGCATTAAGTGAATGCATTACATTCTAACGTGGCTGTTGCGCCCCTCAAACAAGCAATAACCTTCCAATATTAGGAGCACAATAAACTGTGTTTAACAATGAACACAATGTGAAACACACCTGCATATGTGACAGTCTAAATCCACTTCAGTACTTCTAAGTTCCTTCAGAAAGCCACAGTGGGTTTGGAGCATACAGCATCCCTCTTGTATGAAAAGTGATTCTGAAGAGAGGTCCGAGTGATCTCCCTTCTCCTTGAGACGCACGCGAGTTTTATTCCGATAATACCTGTTTCCCCGGTGAAAGCTTGTCCCTTTTCACTAAAACAAACTTGTCTATACCATTCGGATGTTCCGTTTTAAAGCCAGTAGATTCTCCTCTAGATTGTCTGCATCTGCGCGTCGAGCTGAGATGAAGTGGTAGGCTACTACTGGTCCTGATGCTTGGGTTGCATTCTCATATAGTTGCTCCTGTCACGTGGAGATCTCTAGATATGTGGGGCTGCTCAGAATTAGAAGCCCCTTGACCAGAGTGAAGTACTTTTTCTTATTATTTTAGATTATGAAGATGACATATGCTATTTAGCTGCCTAGGTCCTCACACTACACCGAGGCTCCCTCAAGGTCCTAGTGCATGAAACAAAACAATCGCAGACGTTTTGATTCTCGTGTGAAATTAGGCACAACACGTGACGTTTAAGTGGGGTATTGTTGTAGCCTATCACCCCTAGTCTCGAAGTTGAATGACTCAGACTCTCTCCCAAACTCCAAATTATCAAAATATTACGATACTTTACGTTTTTAAAAGTAGTTTTTCTATATGGGGTTTGGGAACGGAGTTTGATTGGTCGTTCAATTATGAACAATTGACCAATGAGAATAAGTCTTACTCAAAATGGGCCTATTACCAACATGCGTGCACCTTTTCTATCACATTTAACACCAAAAGGAAACGTATTATCAACGGTAAATCTTGTCGGGAATAGTACCTGTATGGTTAAACTGTTATTTCCTAAATATGACAAATAGGCGTATTCTTGACTCAGCTAGTGAATCACAGTGCAAGTTATTCTCATTTTAGGATTTCGAAGGAAACAGAGTAGCATGGCCTTGATTCAGATGTATTGAATGGTCTAATTTCAATGGATAAATTGGGAAGACAACGATCATAACCATCAATGTTTTACCTTCATCATCGTTGCCATCATTCTCGTCATTTGCTCCCAAGAAACAAGAATGCATGCAACTTCAAAGATGCAAAGGCCTTACTCTGGGAGAATGTAAGGTGATTTGACCACTAGGTCCATCATAGTGTTCACTGCCTGTTCTGGCAGAAATATGCTGTAAATGCTCTACCCCCTTTGACCACTAGGTGTGGCACTTAATCCTCTATTTATTCTAGGAAATTAGTTTGTTTCGGGCACTTATCAGGACACAATTGTCTGCCCCCAGACGGGAAGCAATATTCTACACTCAAAATAAACGGAGACATTAAGAGGTAGAGTTTTAGGAAATTACTAAAGCCCAGGGGTTACAGATTGGTGTAATGCATATGTTATGCTCCATAGGTAGTCCTGGTACAGAAAGCACACATCTATACCTTGGATGTATTCTTTGGAAAGCCAGAGGTGAATTCAGTCTGACCTGTCAACAAGAAAATTTAGAAAAAAGGGCAGAAGGTAAAAATATTTTTTTATAATGAATGTTTTAAATCACTACTAAAGGCATATTGTAGTGATAAAACTATTTAAAATGATTTGTATTTACAAATATCAAGCATGGGGTTATATGAAAACATAAAAATATAGCCATGGAACAGAGCACGATAAAAAATATTGTAGACAATGGAAGGAGGAGCAGTGTCATATAGGACCACCCCACAGAGAAAACCAGAGACCTTCTATGACATATTTAATTTTACACATTTTGTTGTCACACTGGTTTTATACAAGACACAGGAGAAGGAGGGAGAGCATTCTAACCTCAAGCAATAAAAACACAATGCAAGTTTTCCATTTCATCACTGGGTCCGCTTGCAAACCTTTTGTGGTGGGAAAACCTCGGACAATATGTAAAAACAGAACCATGGAAGTTTCCCGGCCAAAACCGATAGTGACCTTTTGCCTGACTGTTTATTTCTTTATTCGAGTGGTGACAGACATTGTGGTCAAAGGGCTGTTTGCGGCAAGTCTGGTATTGGTCTGGACATCCTACCAAAACAACACGGGAGAGTGCACTGGTAAGGTGAATATGATAATTAAGGGCTAGGATAACTTTTATTTTCATGATGCGTCATGGCGAAGGACCGGTAAACCAATCACTTTACCCCCCCGCCCGCGCTGGCCCGGTCCAAGGTGACGTCAGTGTTTGAATCGTCTGGCTGCGAGCCATGGCAGCTGGAAGCACCTCTTCTTTTCTCTCCAGATGCAGCAGCCTATGAAAGTTTCAGCCTACCGAAGGACCACCAGTCACCTACCTGAAACCATCTCCCCTTCTAGAACAAGGTAAAGTTGAGAGGTAAAGGGAAAGAAAGTTACGTGAGAAAGACACAGGAGAAGCTGAAGGAAGAGTTGGTGAGAGAAGGGGGGAGCAGGAGGTGTAGAGAGCGAGAGGCACATTAAAATGATTGAGTCTGGCTAATGGAGGTTTATGAGTCCCTCATGTCCTCAGAGGGAAAGATGACTGGCAGAGAATATGACCACTGTTAACTGTACATCACCTCTGTCTGCCCCCTCCTCTCACTTCTTGCCACTAAAACACCATAAAACCCGATAGACTAAACACTCATTCATCATCACAGCGCATACATGAGCCGCATCACCCAAAACAGTATTAACTGTCCCACTCAGTGACTCAATGCGCACATTAAAACTTCCAAGTATTACCAATGCAAAAAAAGTCAGACCACTTAAGCCTCAACCGCTATTTGTAATGTCCAGAAATAAAGCAATCATTGGTGAAAATGGTTTTTGCACCTCTTTTATTGGATCACTGATGACTTGAACCAACAGCAACAAAAAAAATCCTCTACTCCTTGAGGGACAAGCAGAAAAAACAGGATGATGCTGCTGGATGGGAATGCTGTGTAGAAACCGGAATTAAAACATTCTCTATGGTGTCTCGCTAAAAGCCAGTCTCTTGACCTGCCCAGTTGGGTGTCTGAAGAAAAGAATGTGAGAGAAAAGGGAGGAGAGGTTAGACTATCAGTTGACAGACATACAGTATTTTGTTTCCGGGCTTTAATGAATTCTGTGTCCACATTACAAATCAATTCTGTGATGAATTAGAAACATAGAAATCCCCATGAGTGTATGTAGTTGTACACTTGAAGTTGACTTAAATATGAGTAAGTGTGTGTACGCATGCACCCCCAACAGCCCATCCAGATGGCAGGCAGTAAATGGATTAGATGTGATTTGTAGCCCTGAGGACAGGAGGATGTAATGACACTGTTGATTGCAGCCTCTTTTGTCTTATTACAGAAATTCCTTAATGAGGGCCTCTGCTTTTACTGAACAGAGTTATAGCGGCTCTCTTCCTGCAGATATTCAAACGATACGGAGGTGATAACTGAACACATCAAAAGATACCTACTCAGAACTGGACAGTTAAAAAGGGGGACATTAAAAGGGCACTTGGCCCCGTTGTGATTTTTATTTTAATGGTGTGGGGAGAGGGTTGGGCTCAGGGATGTGTGTGATCATTGAGGAATAGTCTTACATACCACTCACACACAGTCAAGATCAAAACAGACAGAAATTTGGACCACAAGCCAAACATCTGTGGGGACCTGTACTAAGTGCAGGGAACTCCGTCGTTTGAGTAATGTTCAGTGAGGCTAGTGTGAGAATCCACCTTATTTGCGCAGGGGTAGCTGAGTCACAGGCCCTGTTTTACGGCGGCGTTGACATCTACCTTGTCATTAGGCCTATGAAGATCAATGGGATGATGAAAGCGCCAGCTAGCTCCGTTAAAACGTGCTCTTACTGGCCGATTCCGTGTCAAGAGGAGCTTTTTGTTGAAGCTGGTTCCTCGACATTCTTCTAGCCCTGTTCTCTCTGAGCTGATCATTTCGAGAGGGCTTTGAACTGTGTCAACCACGTAAGAGACGCAGTCAGTTGGAAAAGGGAATAGGTAGTGTTTGACAGGGTGTGGGAGGGTGGGTAGTGGTGTGACAACTCCCGTACCTCGTTCCTGCTGGCGTGGGCCATCTTCTTCTCGATGTTCATGGCCAGCATCTGGCTCCTGAAGGACAGGCTCTTTGTCTTCTCAATCACCTGCTGGTACGGCGACACAGCGTTGTTCCCCATCACCACGTGACCCTGGATAAGAACAGGACAGGGTGAGGGGCGCACAGTTAGGCCTAATCACACAGCGGGGAGAACCAATCACATCAGGTCTCACAGACACCACCGTTTCGCCAACCGCCAGCCTCTCGGGACACATTTATGCAAATCTCAGTGCACATCTAAGTAATTCTATGTCATTCCAGGCAGAGTGGCTAGGGTATGATTAGCTGATTACAGAGAACTCTGCGCCGTGATGGGTACGCCAAAACATGCAAGACCCAATATGGAGCTGTACAGAGGAGAACAAGGACTTAAAAAGGGTACGGTATTGTGGTTGCTTACTTCATACTGTGTTGTATACCCTCCTATTATGATAATGGCAGACAAATCCCATGCATTGGTATTCTCGTCTCAGTCATTCTACAGTTATGTACTTATATTGCATCTAGAGGTACCCCCGGAGAATAAGCTCCACGATTAGGAAAGAGTTGAAAAAAAAAAAAAAGTCTGACTAATCAATTGCGTGGGCGCTGAGGTCATTGATTAACGAGGCAGACAGACAGGGCGTCACTCTTACCAGTTTGGAGTCTATCTTGGCATCCAGCCTGGCGTTGCGGATAAGGTTGACGATCCATCTCTCTGCCTCCTCGGGTGTCATGTTCAGCTTGTCTGCCAGCATGCTGAGGAGAAACATATAGTATACAGTTCATATACACATATCCCATTAATCAATTGGGGTGTGGGAAGGTGTACCCCTCTCTGTTCAATGAGATCATTTCTGGACAATATTTGTCCATTCAGGGGACCCTTTTTGTGGCATTTTGCCCAGGGGCAAAAGTTCAGTATAGCCTCTAATGTACTGAAGCAAACAGCAGAAAATAACACTCATCCACTCATGGAAAAAAGCCAAGATTATACACAGTGTACAAAACATGCTCTTTCCATGACAGACTGACCAGGTGAAAGCTATGATCTCTTATTGAAGTCACTTGTTAAATCCACTTTAAATCAATGTAGATGAAGGGGAGGAGACATGTTAACCTCTTAAGTATCAGACCCTTTTTCTGAATTTTCGCCTAAAATGACATACCCAAATCTAACTGCCTGTAGCTCAGGACTTGAAGCAAGGATATGCATATTCTTGATACCATTTGAAAGGAAACACTTTGAAGTTTGTGGAAATGTGAAATTGATGTAGGAGAATATAACACATTAGATCTGGCAAAAAAATAATTATATTTCTGTTTAATCATTGAAATGCAAGAGAAAGGCCACAATATAATATTACAGTTTAGGCGCGATTTAGATTTTGGCCACTAGGTGGCAGCAGTGTGTGCAAAGTTTCTGATTGATCCAGTGAAGCATTGCAATACTGGACTATTTTGTATCAAGTCTGCCCAAATGTGCCGAATTGGTCAATTGATACGTTTTCAAGTACATAACTATAGAGAACATACAAAAATGATATGGTAATACAAATTCCCAGGAATGTCATACATGATGGATCATTAGCTTCTACACTAACTTTCACACATCTAGATGGCCGGGCGGGGTGGGTGTGGAGCCAGAGACAGCAGGGGTTCAAACTGTAGAACCCAGTTCCTACATTTGAATATAAAAATGGATTTTATCAAACAAAACTATGCTACATTTTTATCTCTGGGACCCTTAGGATGACAAATCAGAGCAAGATTACTGCATGTAAGTACATAATTTACCTTCAGAGGTGAATGTATCAAACCAGTTGCCGTGATATGTTTTTGTTGTTGTTGTGCACTCTCCTCAAACAATAGCATGGTATTTTGTCACTGTAATAGCTACTGTAAATTAGACAGTGCAGTTAGATTAACAAGCATGTAAGCTTTCTGCCCATATAAGACATGTCTATGTCCTGGAAAGTTTGCTGTATATTTACGACAGTCATGCTAATCACATTAGCGCACGTTAGCTCAACCGTCCCGTATACGGGACACCAATCCCATAGAGGTTAAAGAAGGATTTTTAATGGTAGCAGGTGCCAGGCGCACCAGTTTGAGGATGTCAAGTACTGCAACGTTGCTGGGTTTTTCACACTCAACAGTTTCCCGTGTGCATCAAGAATGGTCCACCACCCATAGGTCATTCAGCCAACTTGACAACTGTGGGAAGCATTGGAGTCAACATGTGCCAGCATCCCTGTGGAACGGTTTCGACACCTTGTAGAGTCCATGCCCCGACGGATTGAGGCTGTTGAGGGCAAAAAGGGGGTGCAACCGTATATTAGGAAAGTGTTCCTAATGTTTTGTACACTTAGTGTATATGACAATCCTTTTCAGTGGCGGTCTGATGCCATACCTCTACATTTGCGACACTACTCAATATGATGAATGGTCTGCATTAGGCCTGTAACAAAGCTAATAACAGGACAATGTTAACACATTACCAAGTCATACACATTCTTAGGCTAAAAGTAAAATACAATGACATGTCAAAGCAACCCGATCAGGGGAACATGTGCAAATGGTCTTACATGAACAAGACCAGAAGATTTAGTGACTCCCCAGGCTAACTCAATTAGTAGTCAGTGAGAATCCCGGTTTCTCTCCCCAGCCAGTCACTTTACTCTTTGATGTCCTCTCCTGGACACACACTTACGTTCTCAACACCTGGTCCAGATCCTGCCGTGACAGAGCGGGACCTGCTACTGTCCCCAAATGAAAGCCAGGTTGCTGCCGGGTTGCTCTTTGATAGAGCGGTAGGACATGATGTGTCACCGAGGGAAAGAGGGAGGTGGGGGGGGGGCGGCTGGCGCCCTTTGATTCAAAGCCTTTTCCAGTGCAGCTGGCCTCCCTTGCGGCTTTGAAAAAAATCTAAACCCCCTTAATACTACTACCACCATCTAGACCCCCTTTTCCCCGCCCCCCACGTTTCCTGCTGGTCCCCCATTTCATATTAGGGGTCTATAAATATGCCCATCTCCTCTTCCACCACTGCAAGTAGTACAGCTAGTTCATTTTCATCCCACAGCACAGTCACCTAACACACACACCTCAAATACACTCCACTTTGAACAAACCTCATTAATACACTCGTTCGCCAACATAGATACTAGAGTGTGTGTGTTTTTGTGTGGGACCATGGGGTTATGAGGCCTGTATGAAAACAGTGCACCCCACTAATTATAATTTCCTGCTACATTAATCATGTTTCTTCTCCCCCACGGGGATCGGAGAGAGACAGACCTGTGAGTAAGCCAGACCCTCGCCACCCCAAACCACCTCACACGCTATGGGATCAGACCCAGCCCACAATAGTCGCCAATACCAGCAGGCCCATTTCAACTGTCACTTCCCAAACGCTGACTTCTTTAAGACTTTCTCCCTCGTAAATGCCCATTTGGAAATAACCTCATTTGGGATAATGTTTGCCTTACCTCAAGGCCCCGACAGCAAAAACACATTCTCGCCACTCTCTTGACCCAGCTTGTCGTCTTTTTTGAAAAACGTAGCAAAACCACGTACGGAGGGGGTTGAAATTACATCAGTGTCTGGAAGGGGCATTAAAAAGAACCCAACAAATAATAAACAGCATTACCTCAGCATAAAGAGGCACTGCCTCGGGGCATTCCAAGTAACAGAGCGTGATGATCCATCACCACTTTCACCACAGAAGTGATGGAGGAGGTGGATACCACAAGAGAAAAACACTAGTTATGGATTGATTAACGTTGAATCCCCACGGGCTGGAGGAGTGGAGGGGGACACAGAGGGGGCCGATCAACCTGTCACTCACACCCAAATGACTAAATTCTGCCCCACATGCCTCAGGCCGGACAGCCGATTACGGCAAAATGCTGTGGAAAACGAAATTGCTCTTATGGCTCATTATGAAGGACCTAACGAGCACGAAAACTGTCAGCTGTCTGCTCACGTGAGTTTAGGTCGTGATGGCTAACATGTGTCTGCCATCCAGGAGTGACACAATCAACACTAAGGAGACCCACGGGGCGCGACAGTTGGGGCAAAATGACTTGGCGCAGAGCACTTGGTGGTGTAGGTCTATAACGAATGTTCATGAAGCGTAAAATTTGGCATTGATGGATAATTACAGCTCTTTTCACAGCCAAAGCCAATTCATTAAAACATCAGACAATCTGTGTTTAACAAAGTCTAACGGTAGTAGGCGTTATCCAACTTTTCAATCCCTTGCTCAGCAAAACAGTAAAAAAAATAGTAAATATTGTCAAGAAACGGTGTAGGTGGATAAACCATTTTCAGTGTCGGAACACTCTAGTCCTGACACTTCAGTAAGCTCGCTACAATTTCATTAACTGATCCACGGCAAACAAACTGTTCCGTTTCAAACTGTAACCCCAGAGATTTGTGATTGCTGCAGAGGGGTACGGATAGAGTGTTTGTTTGGCAATCCGATCAAGCGGAGGGCACGTCAGCCAATCCAGACTCAGATCCGAGATCAAAAACAAACATGATCCCGTTTCCTCACAGGGAGTTCACCTCGGCCCTAACACCCTCCAGAATGTGATCTCCCCAGCATACCACAGTAACGTGCAGTGCCCCTGCCTGCACCCAGGATGACTTCAGGGGTAACAACCTACTCTAATGTAATTCATAAAGGGAAATCTGGCAATGCTTTCCTGGGGAAGAGCATTCATGTATCATATTTTACAAAGGACTTTGCTTGATCTCCTTTGTAGACCAGGTCTTAACTTTTACCTTAACCTGGAACTTCGGAAGATGGGGAAGGGGATATGAATGGAAGGGGAAGAAAAGAGTGAGGGGCCAGGGGATGGATGGGGGGAGTTGACCTACAAGCTCAACTATTGACATATCCCTTGGCCCTTAAGCCAACTAGACAGCCTTCCTGACTGGTTTTGTTTTACACAGCCATAGCCCTGTTCCTTGAGGGGTGGGGTTGCTTTAATTCCGACCCCTTACTTACTCTGGCTCCTTAGCGTTCGATTTCAGGCTGGGGGATGGACTCCTGCGAGTCTCTCAACCACCCTCACACTCGGGGAGAGAGGCCAGGCGTGTGGGGGGCAGGATAACTGTGTTAGAGAGGGAAAACTCCCATAGAAGTGCCCCCTTCTTAAAGTGGTCAGCCTCAGACGAATGCATTGTTAAACACTACCATATGATAGCATTAAGAGATTCTGAGCCATTTGGAACAACCCCCGATTTTTCGGCTTGTTGGGGTAAAATAGATTTTTCAAGACAAACCGAAAATGACCGTGTGGTCTTTCTAATGACTCAATTGTGAAGTGGAAAGATCTTCCATTTTACATCCAAGTACACAACAACACTATTCCAACTATCAGAGAACTTAAGTGTTTGGGAAGAAAATTTGGCGATGGGAAAAGACGTCCAACTACCTGTCCAACTACCTTGCCACGTGCCACATTTCAGTGTTGGCTGACAGGCTCCGTCTTATGTACAGTGAGGGGAAAAAAGTATTTGATCCCCTGCTGATTTTGTACGTTTGCCCACTGACAAAGAAATGATCAGTCTATAATTTTAATGGTAGGTTTATTTGAAAAGTGAGAGACAGAATAACAACAACAAAATCCAGAAAAACGCATGTCAAAAATGTTATAAATTGATTTGCATTTTAATGAGGGAAATAAGTATTTGACCCCTCTGTAAAACATGACTTAGTACTTGGTGGTAAAACCCTTGTTGGCAATCACAGAGGTCAGACGTTTCTTGTAGTTGGCCACCAGGTTTGCACACATCTCAGGAGGGATTTTGTTCCACTCCTCTTTGCAGATCTTCTCTAAGTCATTAAGGTTTCGAGGCGGACGTTTGTCAACTCGAACCTTCAGCTCCCTCCACAGATTTTCTATGGGATTAAGGTCTGGAGACTGGCTAGGCCACTCCAGGACCTTAATGTGCTTCTTCTTGAGCCACTCCTTTGTTGCCTTGGCCGTGTGTTTTGGGTCATTGTCATGCTGGAATACCCATCCACGACCCATTTTCAATGCCCTGGCTGAGGGAAGGAGGTTCTCACCCAAGATTTGACAATACATGGCCCCGTCCATCGTCCCTTTGATGCGGTGAAGTTGTCCTGTCCCCTTAGCAGAAAAACACCCCCAAAGCATAATGTTTCCACCTCCATGTTTGACGGTGGGGATGGTGTTCTTGGGGTCATAGGCAGCATTCCTCCTCCTCCAAACACGGCGAGTTGAGTTAATGCCAAAGAGCTCGATTTGTCTCATCTGACCACAACACTTTCACCCAGTTCTCCTCTGAATCATTCAGATGTTCATTGGCAAACTTCAGACGGCCCTGTATATGTGCTTTCTTGAGCAGGGGGACCTTGCGGGCGCTGCAGGATTTCAGTCCTTCATGGCGTACTGTGTTACCAATTGTTTTCTTGGTGACTATGGTCCCAGCTGCCTTGAGATCATTGACAAGATCCTCCTGTGTAGTTCTGGGCTGATTCCTCACCGTTCTCATGATCATTGAATCTCCACGAGGTGAGATCTTGCATGGAGCCCCAGGCCGAGGGAGATTTACAGTTCTTTTGTGTTTCTTCCATTTGCAAATAATCGCACCAACTGTTGTCACCTTCTCACCAAGCTGCTTGGCGATGGTCTTGTAGCCCATTCCAGCCTTGTGTAGGTCTACAATCTTGTCCCTGACATCCTTGGAGAGCTCTTTGGTCTTGGCCATGGTGGAGAGTTTGGAATCAGATTGATTGATTGCTTCTGTGGACAGGTGTCTTTTATACAAGTAACAAACTGAGATTAGGAGCACTCCCTTTAAGAGTGTGCTCCTAATCTCAGCTCGTTACCTGTATAAAAGACACCTGGGAGCCATAAATCTTTCTGATTGAGAGGAGGTCAAATACTTATTTCCCTCATTAAAATGCAAATAAATTTATAACATTTTTGACATGTGTTTTTCTGGATTTTTTTGTTGTTATTCTGTCTCTCACTGTTCAAATAAACCTACCATTAAAATTATAGACTGATCATTTCTTTGTTAGTGGGCAAACGTACAAAATCAGCAGGGGATCAAATACTTTTTTCCCCTCACTGTACGTACTGACAAAGTCACTGGACAGTGTACCATCTGAGGTCAAGGTTAGAAATATGACTGCCTATCAACATTCAAAGAATGTCAAATATGGTAATATTACGTTTGTGAATCTACAAAAAGGAAAACAAAATTGAAATAACATACCCAAGTCCAGACAAAAAGATAAGTGGATGCAATTACGAGTGTAAGCTCAAATCGTGGGGTCACATTTTCACCACCACCTTTTTTACATGAGCCTTTCTGCATAAAGTAACTCAATTACCTGCACTTCTGGTCTACTTTCGTCCCACGCCGTGGGCAAAAAGCAAGCTAAATATCTGTGAAACCTTCATTGCCAACAGCTGTAAAAATGTCCTCATTAAAAAACAGGCATCAGATTCATTTGAGTCCATGCTTGGATGCAGAGGGCTTCTGGGTAGCAGACTAATGACATGGAATTTGAGCGTCTGTCAAAAATAGACGTGTTCTGTCCAATGTCATCGCAACGGCTTTAAATAAACACGGAAATCCCTGACACTGCCGAGCGCTGCTGTATGTGTACCTTTCCTTTACAATCTCAGCTAACAAAGACCTACAAACACAGGAGAAAAAATTTGAAACATCACAATTCAACTTCCTACTGTTACCACTAACCTTTGTGGTCTTTAACAAGTAAATGTATCCAATTGCAGCAAGTCTGCCAAAAAAAAGAGCCGGGACTCCTAATCAATTCCAGACCATCTGCAACTGGAGATTTCGACAGAGCCCTATCGTGTTCTATGGATCAACCTTGACTACAGACCTCCACAGCTCTGTATAACAGGCAGTGCAATAATTTCTCTGTCAAAAGTTATAATTAATTTACCTTTTCCATTCAATGTCCATGACAGCATATTCCAAATATTCCATTCAAAGTTTGAGTATAACCATTTTTTCCCTTACTACATTACAGTTAATATGATGTCTTTCTAAATGCATTTCCACAAGTCCAGGTGTTCACTGTACAGTAAAAGCAGTGAGGTTAAAATAAAAAAAGTAGTATATCACCTGTTATATTAGACTAGAGTGAGCGAAGTCCACAGTAAGATGAGGTCTAATGGTAGACTGGGCACTAGATGCGCCTACATCTGTATAGCTATACATTTGTTATTTTCTAGAATTGATGCACAAGAGGCAGCCAAATCCTTCTTAAATTGTGGACCATTACCTTTTTCCCCCCTAATGCTCAACATAATTAGCATTGACTAAATGTATTGGTTTTGGTGAATATCCAAGGTAAATGTATTGTAGTGGATGTAACAAGGCTTGGGAAAGAAAGAGGAGGGAAAAGGAGAACTTCAGAACCCTCTGAACCCCAGCCACCCTGACCCAGGACGACTCAGAGGTGGAGCTACGCTGTTCCCCTCTCCCCTGCAGCAGCAGCTGGCAAAATCTAAAGCCATCAAAGCCCATCTAAACCCTGACCTCTCCCTGAGAGAAACCTGTCCCTGGTTTGGTCTCTCACTCAGGTGGTCTTTAAAGTTTAGTGAGCAGAACAACCAGGAAGCAGTTAAAGCTCCCATTGCCTAATCCCTAAAATGTGTATGTGGAGATATGAGTCTATTTGACTGGGGAAGGGGGCAATAAATGCTTATCTGTGGGGGGGCATTCCTGTAATCACTGCACATATCCACCCTCTTCCTGCAGCTGGTCTGCTTAGCGAGCTCATTGGCTGGTGACAGATTGTCATGTCCTTCCTGTGTACGTCTTTAGCTAGTCTGAGCTGGCCACTGTAGCGCATGGTGCACATCTTAGCATTTGGACAGTGAGGGCGAACAGCGGTGTAGCAAAGACTGATCTCTTGCAATGTTCACCATCCTTAAGTCCTGCAGCGCCTTTCCTTCCTGTCAGTTCCCCAACTGGTGCTTTACGTCACTCCCTTGCTCTCACCTGATGCTGATGCACTGGTGGATCCTGCAGAAAGTCTCAAAGATGAAAAGACGGGCATTCTCAATGAAGTCCTCCAGGCAAGCCACCAGGAAGAAGTCATTCACAAGCACCTGGAAGAGATGGAGGGAAATAAAAGTTAAGTAACAGTAATACAAATATTATAGTGAGTATTTGTATCCGTGTATGCATTTCTATAGAAGACCACCGCAGGGTTTCAGGAAAGTAAAGCAGTTCATGAGAGTTGAGCTTTTTCGTAAACTCATTACTGCAATCAAGATTGGGTTTTCTGACTGAATGGCCCTGGAGAACCATAAAAGTACAGCAGTAACAGGTTTCCCCCTTGCAGTCCTTATTTGGGATTGAAGCACTGATTCAATTGTGGGAAAACCCAATTCACTGTCAAATTAAATAAATAAATTAAATACATGAAGACTAAACGGGGGGTGGGGGTCTTGCTCTAGCCACATTTAAGTTACCGAACGATTTACTTTGGCAAAAGCCTTAAAAGGAGAAACCCCCATCTGCAAAAAGTAATCCCAGGCCACTCGGGGTGCTCCAAAATCGACCACAAATCTTTGAATTCCGCTGCCTCCACATGAAAACGGGAGGCAAGAATGGAGCCAGCCACTGTGACTTATCACCGTTCATCTGTGCCCAGTGGTGCAGGGTAAATTGTGCCAAGCGGGAGCAACCAATTTACACGCCACCACACACTCAGGGGTTCTACAGCCACCATAGGGGCGAGAACACCCTCTGCCCAACGTTAGAACACATGGGCTAGGGGCTTTCTAGCTACACTGACAGATGGGCTACAGCTAAATTGAAAAGTTTACGCCGCCATAAAATAGCACTTAGACAGTTGTACTTGAAGTGTTCATGGCCCCATTTTGCACTCAAACGTTGCATCAAAACGCTTACATTCCTTTGTGGTTATTACGGCGTTCCAACTGTCTTGACTCCTAGTTCACGTCACAGACCTCGGTCTTCAAATGTACTCCAAGAACTCACAACTTTTGTTGGCTTAAAGCTTAGAGAGCTGTTTTCTCCCTCCATTTCTGCTTGAAGAAATCCCAATTACATGGCGCTATCAGGCAACACCACATTTCAGCTATGACAATGCTTATCTAGGGATGATCAACTTTGAACAGCTAAGTGCCCTAATCACTGTCATCTGGGATTCGGCCCAAGATCCTCAAACAAGTTTTGAAAGGGCTTGAAGTGGCCTTTTATGCACAATCTGATGAGCTAAACTTAAGGTAGGTGTTTTCCCCCACTTTCTTCAACATGCAAAAGTCGCCAACATCTGACAGCGATTCCAGCTGGGGGGGGGGACAAAAACCCTGAAAGCAGAAAAATAACAGGCGCTTACTTCCATGACAGGGGGTGCATTCAAATAAGACTGGACTCCCCACTTCACCTTCCAAATCAATTGCCACTCACTGTTGTGAAGGTTGCAGTGAAGACAGAGAAGTTGGAAAATAATACAGCTATGACTATTACAGCAATCAGTAAATAGGTGGGTATCACCCAGAGTAATGTAGTCCCTTTGTTCTCTCCTCAATGACTCCAAACCAATACATTACACATGCTCATCAAGACAAAGGCCCATCCACAAAGGAATATATTTTTACCTCTCAACCATCACTCCACAAAATATCCTTTAACCCTTGACTGATGTTCTTTTTCATGGCGTGCGTCTCCGTCTGCAAAACCCCCCTGCCTTTATTGCTTTCAAATGACACCATTTTGTGAAAATGTTTGCAGACCCATCACACTTAATGCACTTAAGGTGCAGCAGCGCAACTGTTGCACAGCCACCCACCTCAACAGACAGGCAGTCTGTCCATGGGGGGTAGAAATGGGGGAAAGTATTGTGTGGGGATTTCTCAATAAATGGGGGGCAAACACAGATGTTTATACACTAAATAAAAATAAACCCCCTGGAAAGGGGGATCTGAGCTGGCAACCCTGAGGTACCATAGTTACAATCTGATGCCGCGTTCAAAACAACTGGGAACTTGGAAATCTCCTACTTCCGAGCGTTCAAGACAACTGGGAACTATAGTTCCCAAATAGTTCACTCGACTGACCATAAGTCAGTCGAGTGAACCATCTCTTCACCTTGTTTTGTTAATAACATCTTTGGTCTGACAGACGTTTACGTGACACCCAGATTGCATTGTATGATGTCAGCAAACATGGCGCCACAGATAGCTGTCAAATAGCTTATCATTATCAGTACAACCTTCAAAAAAGTAATTTTACACACATCATATGTGTACATTACAATCTATGCAATAATCGGAATGCATGATTTGTCACCAGTACTTGAAAACAAGTGAATAAAAACAGTAAATGCATTATGCTCCATACATACGGTATGATACAGTAGAAACGACATTCACGATATACAGAAAATAAGGCACTTTGATAGGAACGCACACGTCCAAAGTTATCATCTGTAAGGAAAACAACAATGAAGGCAATGCGGGCGCCAGCCAGAAAATGTGCCAGGGGGAAAAAGTTAGTGCAAGGACTGTTGTAACTAGAGATGCACAATGTCTTCATACTTGATCTGGGGAAATACTGGGGAAGTGCTTGGGCTCTCGTTGAAGAGAGAAGTTTGTCAGGCTCAGTAAAGCCACAAACAAATTGTCTGCAACAAAATGAAATGGGCTACTTCTGTGAATTAACTAACACACCTCAACTCAAACTGTTAGAAAATAATTTAAAATTGACAAGTTGAAACATAGCCTATAGATAATTAGCAGGCAGCGTGTCTTGGTTTGAGGGCAGCGCGGGTAACTGTCCTGTTGCGTAACAATCACATCTTGGAACAGTGAGTGCATTCTGACATGCGCATTAAAAAAAGAACTCACGCTGGGGCGACCGTTAGAGATATTTGGAACTCACAGGCGAAAAGGTTAGGGCATGTGCTGGGCCTGCACTGAGAAGACTGACAGGACACTACTCCCAAGGCAATGCTGCTAACGCACCTCGAGGAGAACTGGTCTCCAACCTGAGGAGTAACAGGGAGCAGCATCTGCTCCAACCACATGGAGTCTCTGTAAACAACACCCCAAGCAGGGAAGTCGAGACCAACCTAGAGGGCTCTTTAAAAATGTGCGAGTGTTCAACGAGCTTGGTGATTGAGGGCATGTGTCAGGTCTTCGCTGAAATGGGATGCAGTTACAATATTGTTGGTAGTACGTCATTTAGCGATTGCTGCGGCCCCCCGCCAAGGCATTTGCACAGGAAATATCTCATTTTTGGAAGGCAGTGCTTTGGGTACTTTCTGTCAGAGCACAGATTTGGCAGAGCAAAACTATCAAAGTAGAAAATATTCTCTGTACAAATGAGTTTAGCTATAGGTTCCTCATTCGTTAAGAAGCGGACTGGGGGAGCTAGAGGCTTTTTATATCTTAAAAACAGATTAGGATGAAATGGGACCTTCAGTAAACCGCTGACATGATTTACTTCTGTGAAAGAGCCATTTGATCAGGCCAGATGTTTTTCATTCAGAGCATTTATCGTCAAGAAGCAAAGATGAAAAGGGGGCCAAATAGCCCAAAGTTTAGCTTTTTATTTCTCTGCGGGTCCAAATTATCAAATCATTTGGGAAATCTCAATTATACCCTTGTATGCAAAGAATGAGGCTGGGAGATTGGGTTTCAGAGAACATACCCAGAGCACTGCACCAATTAGCACACCTGCTCTGTCTCTAAACCTGATTGCTGTCCAGTGATTGGGTCTCCAGAACCTGTCCAGCCCCTCTTCAGTAAATGAGCCATCTCCTGGGCATATTCAATCAAAGCGCCACATAATTTACCCTAAATGACTGATTAAGTTTCTCACAATTATGATGAATATCTGACCACAAGTTGTAAATATGTTCACAGGGACATTTCTCAACACTCAAAAACCTATGAATTCTCATCAATACCAATGTTGTATTACTAGTGTTATTCTACAGCATTTAAATCGGAGTGTTTTAGTCTTCCATCTAAACTCGAGGATTCTGAATTGAATCGTACATTTGACAGAACTACTCCCAGTTCAGTGTGTGTCTGGGACACTGCAATACAGTAGATGGCGCTGTGAATGATTGGTGTTATGCGTTAGATTCTGTTGGTGAGAGAGTTGATGTGTGACAGCACTACTAGCTAGCTAACCAGCCAACTTTTCTACAACATGGTATCTAATCATTTCTTGCAATAAACAAAATCAACCAGACTTGTTTGGTTTTGTTAAGCTAACTCTTAGAAATGAACTGGATTTGCTTGCTAGCTATATCTAATATAATAAATAATATGCCATTTAGCAGACGCTTTTATCCAAAGCAACTTACAGTCATGCGTGCATACATTTTTTGTGTATGGGTGGTCCCGGGGATCGAACCCACTACCTTGGCGTTACAAGCGCTGTGCTCTACCAGCTGAGCTACAGAGGACCACCCATACAAATAACCAGTTAGCATGAAAGAAGATCGCTAACAATCATTATTAAAACTGTTTGTGTCATCATAAACCAGAGATAGTTCAGATAGGGGGAATGTAACTTGTTTGGTTTTGTTAAGCTAACTCTTAGAAATGAACTGGATTTGCTAGCTAGCTATATATAGTGGCAAATAACCAGTTAGCATGAAAGAAGATCGCTAACAATCATTATGAAAACTGTTTGTGTGATCATAAACCAGAGAGTTCAGATAGTTCATCTCTGCATACCAAAGTCCACCACCTACTAAAGTTCTGCTAGAAGCAGCAACCACCGGTAACACTCCCACCATTTAATTCGACCTATCACAAAATGGTGGGTTGGAGTTGGCCAGAGATTCGTTTTGGTACGTTTTGAAAATGTCATCTTCACAGTCCACCGCGAGCCAACACATCTGACGAACAGCTTACTTGTTCTTATTACCTTGTTTTGTTACTGAGAACTAAGCCTAGCTGGACAAAGGCATCGCTGGAAGTAAAGTGCAGCCTTTATTTTTAGCTGATGCACTACAGTTACTTCAATGGTAGTACACACCAAGCCATTACAAACCAAAATGGAAATAAATGATCCCAATGGCTGTCTATGACACACGTCTCTTAAATGAGAGTCTGAATATCTCTGCATAGACCTTTGCTTATAAAGCTTTTACTGTTAACTACCAGGCTGATGGACAATTACAGGCCATCATAAAAATCTGTCCAGACCCATGAGTCATTGGGTTTCCCAGAGCTCTTCTGTATCACCCAAATGACCGAATGCAATTCTACCATCGGGCAATATGTATGGACCCATGTAAAATAAATATATATATGTATATAAAACATGTAAAAAGTCCATGGCTGTGAGAAAGTGTGAAAGGTCGGCCAATCTTGCATGATCACTAATGGTGTTTACTTCTGTGCTAGCTACATGGGAACATTGGGAGGGCTGGTTGGCCAATCCAAATCCCTCTGTAAACCAAGGAATATAAAGAGCGGGACACAATGAACGACTATTACCAAATTTTAAACTGAGGTCTGAAAAGGACAAATTATTCAAAATCTATTGCACATTGACTGGTGGTGTGTGTGTGTGGGGGGGGGGGGACAGCTGGGACTTACCGACTCACATTCCCTCAGTTTCTTCTGAGCGCTGTCAAAGTCAAAGTTCACATACAGGCACTCCACAAACTCTGTGATGGGATCTTTGTAGGTGTAGGACTCCTGGAAATGGAAAATAACATTTCTAACAATTTGCACATGCCTGCGTGGCTAGCTCTTTATTTTTCCAGCAGTGGACAGAGCACAGGTTATCGACAGGCAAGGCAGCATGCCCCCTAACCCATAAAAATATGTAAATGTGGGAGAACCATGGCAACCAGCAGTGAATAAAAGCAGATTCAAAAAGTCACCTAAACAGTTCCAAACCATGCTGGGGGGGGGGAGAGACCCAAGAAGACCCAGATCCAGAAGACGGAACACGCAAAGAGCACATGTTTTAGTGATTACACAGAGGCCACCGAGATGGCGCTTATTCAGATTTCAGAGCCATTTGATCTCTGAAGAAGCTACCGATGTTGGGGTTGGGGAAGAAAATCGGTACACTACAAATCAGACCTTTTGCTGCCATTTATCAAATGTAATGGGTTCAAGACCTCTCTAGCCGGGACCAGATCTCTGATAGAAGTATACTCTGTAAGAGCAGCAAGTTTATCAGCAAAGGCCTTACATTCCTCACAGATGTGTGGATTCTCTGGCCTTTAATAGTTGGTGCCATCTTGTTTCAAAATGGCCAATCCTACACTGTCTGACAACTAAGGTTGGCTAACATGTTACTGTCCAGACAGTGAGAAACTTTGTAGGAAATGTGCTTAGAGAAATTTTTTACCTGCTGTATGACCTTGACAAGATCTTTCAGGACCTGCCGCCGCTTGCGAACATCTTTGTTTGTGATGACAGCTGTGGTTAGGTAACGCAGGATGTGTGGGCACATGGTCTGAATGGCGTTGAGGTACCTGAAATGACAAAACAAAAGGTCACGACCAGAACACATAATCAGGGGTCTTAAGGACTGGAGGAACTACATGGCAAAAAAGCAATGGCACATGATGCGAGTTGATATTTATGGAGGTGAAGGCAATTAAGGCAGCCCCCCGCACCTCTCTGATTCAGGGTTAAATGTGGAAGACACATTTCAGTTGAATGCATTCAGTTGTACAACTGACTAGGTATCCCCCTTTCCCTTTATACAAAGTTGATCAACTTTGTGTTGGTGTATGCATAGGTTTAAGGGCATAAAGGTCTATTTTTGTACGCAAGTAACTTAGCAATTAGGCCCATGGCATTTTGGATGGCTGACCTTATCGACCAAACAGATAAGTCCGTAATAGCGCATTCTCTGCATGACATAGGTTAAACACTCCCTTTCAGTACCCCCTGTATGAGCGGAGGGAAGGAGGAAAAGAAACCTTGGCCTTTTGCAGCAGATACAGATCACTGAGAAGGGGACCTGCCCAGTAGCTGAAACCCTATCCATCAGGGCCTTGTTTTTCAGCCACAGGTCAACTGGCTAAGGGCTGAGCACGAGAGAGGGCCTTGTTACAAGCCGATTAGAACCCCAGACAACATTCTTACTCTGCATAGTGTTTCAAGTCCTTTCCCAACACGTTTCCGTGAAAAAACAACTTGCACACATACAACCCCATTACTTGTCAAAAGGAGTGTTCGACTTGAGTTAATTGTATAACTTCTCTTCATCCTTATCTGAACAGCTATCATTGACCCCCCCCCCCATCCATCCCATTCAATAATCCTCCACCGACCAAATTACATTTCAAAAGAGGAAGTGGAGTTTCCCTGCCACGTCCAGCCCCTTCAGCTCTCTGATAGATTAGGACGGAGAAACAAATGTTGTTCAGAGCAAAGAGGGAGCACCGCTGACAACGGTTTAATTAGTTGAAACAATTAAAAAGGGACAAGGGGGCCTGTGGCACTTGTGATGTTGGGGTCTAAAAACAGCAGAGAGCAGGCAGGCTAGGCGGTGAGCGATCATCAACCCGGTTAGAGAAGCCTCCTCTCCTCTCCCTTTGTAGTTGTCTGACTCAGTGGTAGACCACAACACTCCATGCTCAGTTCCTGATTAACTTACACCTACTCTCTCTCCAGGGGGTCTCCAATAGCAAGCAATCCTGCACGAGTCATGCAGTCATATCTGGGACTAGCTGTGAGAAAAAAAAAAAAAATGTAACATTCACCCGACCCCACTGAGGGAACCTACTCGTTTTGGAGTTTGAGGCAACAACGTCGCTGTACTGGCTGCAGAGGATGCTTCACAAGAATTGAAGCAAGAATTAGTTTCAAAATCAAAACAATTTCGACCCAGTGAGTGAGTGAGAGAAAAAGAGAGAGAGCGTAACTAGGAGAGAGACACGATAGGAGGGTGAAGATGAGGGGTAGAAGTTCCAATTTCATTGCCCATCTGAGAATGACAGAATAATGTAAAGCAAGTGAAACTCTGAACCGACTTCGAGTGCTTGGATAGCATTACTACAGTATTATTTTCCCCCGTTGCACCTACATCATTGCATGACAATATTCTCACCATGGGTGCCCTTGAACTCAGGTTTTCATTAATACAAACAAGGAAGGCCTTGTGCAATTTTAGCTGACTGTGTGGGTAACAGAGGTCAAACATTAAAATAAGGCCTAGCCACTGGTCACCAACTTTGGCCAAAGGAAGTAATGGTCAAGGGGTGAGGGAATGAGGCAAAGCCTCACTGTGGAATTAAGTGGTTTCTTGACTGTGAAACTGCAATGCACACGAAACTCCCTCAAGTTTGTCCAAACAGATATTTGGGTGAGCTTTTCATGACTAATTATTGGGCAGCCTTTCCTTCATTATCTGCAATAAAATGTAAAACTAAGTCAAACTCAGAGAGAACCAGACATCCCTATCTGCTATGTGGTGGTGGCATGTCATACTTTCAGACTATAATCATCTGTTCAACTACACAAACTGGCAATCAGAATGGGGGAGGGGAGGGGGGATGCATTATAATAGTTGGTGTGTACATTTTAAGTAGTGCAGAGTTTCCGATCTGCAATACACATGGACTGACTCGCAGCTTTGACAGTAAATAGACCACACAAAAATAAACGGACTGAAACCACTTAAAAAATACCCAGAGTAGGATTTTGAAGCGGCCCCCTTCCCAAAGTTATTAAGAGTAAATGGCTTATTTTTCAAAATCAAGTTAGTCTAATAAAAACGAGTCTAGTTTCTCCACATGTAGCAGGACCTGACCAAGGCTGCTGCCAGCTGAACCACTTTTGGGTCTCTCCTGGGCCAGCAGCAAACCCTGGGGCCCAAGGTTCAGATGAGGTCCAGCCCTCTACTGTGCCTCTTCTTTAGGGATAATCCCTCCCCCCCCCCCCCCCTCCCCCCCCCGACTGTAGAGGTGGCAGTTTCTACAGGTCAATATGTTAAGGAGGGTTAGTCATCAGATCTAAATAAGCATACAGTGTTTTAATATAAAGAAATCCAGTGTGTCAGAGCTGAAAGTACTTACTGGGGCTGATACAGGAAGAGCTCAATGATGTTGTCTCTGCCTTTGGGGTGGTTAAAGAAGACGAAAAGGGACCAGTGGATCAGCCAGGTCCTCTGCTGAAGAGACTGGAGAGGGGAGCTCACCGACTGGACAGGAGAGAGAGAGAGTTGTCATTATTTACTAGTTCTGATTGAGGTGACAATACAGTATGCTGTATGACAATTAAAAAGTTCAGAGAGTACTTTCAGAACTTAAGAGATCTCTCTCCCTCTCGGTTCCCTTCAAAACGTTTTCCTTCCAAGCCAAAGCACGCACCCCTGCTCCC
Source organism: Coregonus lavaretus (assembly GCF_964263955.1). Lineage (NCBI taxonomy): Eukaryota > Metazoa > Chordata > Actinopteri > Salmoniformes > Salmonidae > Coregonus > Coregonus lavaretus. Next base: position 71,537,091 of record NC_139990.1, read on the forward strand.
TTCCCAGCTATCCATCCAATTAAAAATTAAACTAGATCCACATAACTGCTCAATTTGCAGTTCCTCTGGAGTCAGGTGGTCAATATGGGAGTCTAATCTATGTAAGGGAATCCAAGTGCAGTGTCAAATTCTGAGAAGTGGGGCATTTACGTTGTTATCGATAGTGTCCCTCAGGCGGGTGAGGTCTTCCATCGCAGCCTCCCAGTTCTGCATCAGGATCTCAGAGGCCAGCTTCCCCCACAGGGAGTTCAGGGCGTTCCTGTCTGTGGCCGGGACCTGAAACACAGCATCACATCACAAAGCAGCAGAACTCAACCCATCTGCAAAATGACCAGGCACTGGCAGATATAATCCTGATAAATGCCTCAGTGTACAAAAAGTGTGCTCGCACACACGCATGCTCGGGACAGTCAGTGAAGGAGTGGCCGTTGCCACCGCCGCTTGGCTTTGGCAGGCAAAACTGTTCGGTGGAGTTACTTCTCTTATTTATACTGGATAAACGGATTAAATTATGTCATCTTGAGGGAATGGGGCTTGACAGAAAGAGAAATGGATCATGAAAGGATGTTTAGCTTTTTATAAAACCTAATTTGCTGCACTTTTGATAGGGCAACCTCTGCATTGCAGATGTTCTGCGATCCTTTCAGATTACCACCGTAACTAGGAGCACATTTGAAGCATATGTGAGCTTCGCCATACAATGTGCTAGTGCGAAAACATTTGGTTACTGTTATTTACTTAATGCTGCAACTCTTAAAATGTGCAGGGTGGCACACAGCCGTGGGAAGACAACACACACATTACTAAAGATAGGCCTAGGGCATTTCAGCTTTGGTCCTCCTCTATAGAGTTAAGAATGGAAGGTATCATTTAATTTAGTGCTGCCTAGCTCAAGCTACCACCTTAGTCCCCGTGGTTGTGACGTTTTTTTTTTTAGGCACGGTCAGCAGGTCAAAGGTCATACGTAAAAATGTATGCACACATGACTAAGTCACTTTGGATAAAAGCGTCTGCTAAATGGCATATTATTATTATTATTATTATTATTATTATTATACCACAATTACATGGGTCATTCTATCTAAAAGGAAATTATGGTTGAAGATACCTTGAGTTCACATCTCTGGGTCGAGATCACTCCTTTGAAATAACTTTTGTCCTCAATTGGATATTTAACTTAGCAGTAAAATAGTTGCAATTGGAAAGAACACTGAAGCTATACCAGCAAATTAGAGTAGATTGAGGGAGGGAGGGCAGGGCACACCTAGCATCTTCGAGGGAAAACCCCATCGCTGTTCCTCTGATTCTGCATTGACCTCCGGTCAATCCCCTCTTGCTGAAAACAGTCTGGTCTTATGCCCCTCTCTGAAAGGACTTTAATGAAGTGTGTATGCTGCTACTACTTCTGGTGGTGGTTTTGTGCAACGTCCGAGAGCTTTGATCAACAAGGCTACAAGGAGAAGCCTGCAGTAGAGGCAGAGTAATCAAAATGTCTGTCACTTGGAGTTCACCAACAACGGAGGTCCTGCTCTGGCCACAGAAACCTAGATGCACTGAACAGCAACAGTCTTGGTTTCTCAACACCATCTGGAGGTGTTCATCATTTACTCCGAGCCAGGGTAAATCAGTCTAGTCTAGATAAATGACAGTTTGGATGCTTGATTGAAAAAGGGCATCAAAGACAAATCTGTTAATGCCCTTAGGAAATGTCCCTGATTGGCTATCAAGCTTTTCAAAAACAGTCCTAACCAGGTAAAACGCTTTTCCAAAGTCTGTCTGGTACATTGCCAGTAGGACACTTAATTTTGGTTTGCTGTACAAACTGCATGTCTTTGAGAGGAAAGTTTCAATAACTTCTAAAGCGTTTTAAGCATGTTAAAATATAATTGTGATAATCCCCTACCATTAACACAAAAGGAACACATCCTTTTGAATCATGTTACCTATAAAGTCTTAGCACAACTCCTCCATTATCACAAGCTAAATGCATTGATATATGAACTGATGCTAACAAGAAACAGTCGAGGGGACAGCCATCCTCAAAAGGTCACGAGATGCTGTTCTTAATCAAAGCTTGAGCCCCACCCTACGGCTCATGGGAACCTCTGGTCCACAGTAGCTCATGAAAACACCAAACGCAGTCAGTGACAAGAGTCAACCAGGAAGTGAGGGCGGGTGTCTGCTGTATAGCCACAGCTGGGATCTCTTAGTAATTGAGAAAAGCAGATTATCACGATAAAGGATACATACATACATACATACATACATACAGTACCAGTGAAACGTTGACGCCTACTCATTCAAGGGGTTTTCTTTATTTTTCCTATTTTCTACATTGCAGGATAATAGTGAAGACATCAAAACTATGAGATAACACATATGGAATCATGTGGTAACCAAAAAAAGTGTTAAACAAATCAAAATACATTTTATATTCTTCAAAGTAGCCACCCTTTGCCTTAATGACAGCTTTGCACACTCTTGGCATTCTCTCAACCAGCTTCATGAGGAATTATTTTCCAACAGTCTTGAAGGAGATCCCACATATGCTGAGCACTTGTTGACTGCTTTTCCTTCACTCGGAGGTCCGACTCATCCCAAACCATCTCCTTGGTCAAATAGCCCTTACACAGCCTGGAGGTGTGTTTTGGGTCATTGTCCTGTTGAAAAACAAATGATAGTCCCACTAAGTGCAAACCAGTTGGGATGGCGTATCGCTGCAGAATGCTGTGGTAGCCATGCTGGTTAAGTGTGCCTTGAATTCTATCCTAATCTGCATCTCACAAAGACATGGCGGTTGGAACCAAAAACCTCAAATTTGGACTCCAGACCAAAGGACAGATTTCCACCAGTCTAATGTCCATTGCTCATGTTGATTGGCCCAAGCAAGTCTCTTCTTCTTATTGATGTCCTTTAATAGTGTTTTTTTCAGCAATTCGACCATGAATGCCTGATTCACGCAGTCTCCTCTGAACAGTTGATGTTGAGATGTGTCTGTTAATTGAACTCTGTGAAGCACTTATTTTGCTGCAACCCGAGGTACAGTTAACTAATGAACCTATCCTCTGCAGCAGCAGTAACTCTGGGTCTTCCTTTCCTGTGGTGGTCCTCATGAGAGACGGTTTCATCATAGCACTTCATTTTACAGGGTCAGCCATAGCAGTACAGCGCCCCTGGAGCAAATTATGGTTAAGTGCCTTGCTCAAAGGCACATAGCTTTTTACCTTGTCGGCTTCCGGTTACTGGCCCATCGCTCTAAACGCTAGGTTACCTGCTTGGCTACATGAAGACTTTATTAGACTACACAGTAACTTTTAAATGAACTGCTACATAAAGAGAGCATGACAGGTGGAAATAAATTCTGGTAGGAAAAAACAAGTGGGGAAAGTCAGCGGCCAGCGACAAGGTAGTCTTCTAGAGTAAAACACACGAAGAGGGGCAGTGGGGTTCTTTGATCATAAAACTTAGGACTGCTTTAAATTACTTTGAAAATGAGATCTCATAAGAAAGATCAGCATTATAACTTAGGAGAAAAGCCAGCCACGCTGCCAATTTAAAGGTTGTCGTTTCATCTCTAAAAGGAGTTTTGTTTGTTGTTTTTTCTGCCTTGGAAGTCCCTGCCTGATACGTTTGGTGGACCTTCATGTCATTATGGCAGCTTTCTACACACTGCCTGGCATTCACTAGTGGCCACGCAACAATAGTTTCAATACCTGGGTTTTTCCAGCAGTTACCTAGAGTTTCCATTGGTTGGTGAAACGGGGCACATTTTCACTGACTGACCAGCAACAATACATTTATTGTGCTGGAGAGCCGTCGGGACACTCAATCTTTATTCGCAACATCCAATACCTGCATTAACTGATGATATGAATAAGTTGCTCTTTTCGCGCTAGGCTACACTGTAACATGACCCGAGGCCTAGATTTTGCAAGCCTGGCTTCCTCTGTTTAATTGACTGACTTTCCCACGTTCGATGACTTATGGAGCCTCACCTCTACCTTACGGTGGTAGTCTGAGGAGATGGGAGGTCCACAACAATAGGGGGAAAAATAGGGGGGCAGGTATTAAGTATAAAGACTCCCATTGATGAGATTAAGCAACATAACTGAGCAATTTGGATTTAAACTGAGCTAAAAACCAGGGGGTTTGCTCATGTTCAATCAAGAATCGCCATCATCTGGTCTTCAATGTCTCTCGCTAGTATACTTAAATGGGAGTGCATCACATAGAATCAATCAAATGAAGAGCCCAAATGCTTTGGGTTAAGAGGCTGTTTACAGAGAGTAGGGCTCGTTGCTCAGAGTCTCTGCCAAGACGGTTTTTCAGGAGAGGACACAAGCATCACCAATGTGCATGACTCATCACAGACATCTTCACGACAGAGGAAGAGTATTAAATGTCAATTAAAATGGGAAACCTAAGTTGGTCGTAATGTTTGTCATTCTAATGTAAAATGTTGATTTTATTATTTCCATTCTTTTGAGACTGGCGTTGGCACGAGTCTTTGCTATACCGCAGAGCTCAAAGGAGGACAGACGCAAACAGAAAAACTAAAACACTTTAATAAGACTTGGAAAACACTGGTTGTGCTTGTTTGGTTGGAGGAATTACAGGACATAGTAGAGATGAAATGGTAAAACACTGGCTTTGGAAAAACAAATGGTGAAATCTACCACCAAAAACATAGGAGTGTTTGTTCATCACATTTGTGAACAACTTCCCCAAAAAAGAAACTTAATAGGCTTCTGAAAGGGGGCAGTAGTGGTGGTGCACAGTCAGACCATAGAAATATAAACACACCTTAGACCAAAAGCACCAACACTGGTACTACAGTAGAAATTAACCTAATTGGCCAACAGATTATTTGTGTTTGGAAATTAGGTTTGACGCATAGGCTTTCTGAAGAACATTAGGTGACTTCACTTGTTAAAACCAACGATAGCACAAAAGGTCAGCCGAGCGTTCAGACCCAGAGTAGCCCTTACAAGCCACTGGTCCTGGAGAGTGACTAACAAAAAGGCAGCACTGAAGATCTGGTGGCACCTTCCACTGGGGTCACAGGCTGTCCATTCCCAGGACTTATCTAGTGTTACGCCACTCTATTGTGACACAAAACACTCCTCTGGCCGCCCCTCTCAGTCAGTTTACCACCCCCCTAGGCCTAAGAGGTTTCCCACTCTCTAGACAGCAGTGCACACAGTCCTACTACACCTTGGCCATTCTCTGTGTAGTTCATCTTTCACTAATTTCTGAGGGCAGCGGGAGAGAAGCCATAAACACCAGAGCCTGAGCAATGATCCCTTTGTTTATAGAGGAAATAAGAAGTACGCATGTGTAACGAGGATACTGCCAGTACTTTCAGTGAACTGTAATTACCCCCCCCCCCCCCAACCCTCTTTGGTATTATCTGATTTCCAAAGTATTTCACTGCTGGTGAAAATTAATTAATCCCTCCTCCATGCACCTCTGTCTCTCATATGTTAGCCTAAACAATACAAATCTATGTGTAGCCGTACAGGTTGAGACACTCAATGGAATTAGTTGCAGGACATTCAAAACTAGGGATGTTAACGGTTAACCAAAAATACATTTGACTGGTCATGCTTATCAGTCTATAGGTTCATTTGCATTATTTAGTGGAATTAAATTGGTACCGCATACAGAGTTTAGCTAGAGGCAGCTCCTCAAACAGCTGGTTGCTGCTTGAAGTGAAATTCAGTCATTGTGCAACAACTCTAAATGCACTTAGTGAAAACAGAGTTGAGGTCCACTTAAAAAACAGCATAGTATTTTCTGTTGGTCACATCATTTTACTGTTTGGAACTAATTTAACGGGTTAACCAACTGCATTGTTGGTTAACCTCTTCATCCCGAGATTCCCCATATCCGGAGTACTCCTCCCGCAATCTCAAACAATGACGTAGTACGGTTTTTAAACATGTGTGAATACCTGAATGTTATACACTACTGGAACGAGAAGTGCCTCAACTGTGAATCTAGCTAAACTGTTGTTGCCCAAATGAAATAATATTCAGACTCCAAGCAAATATATAAGCATATAGCAAAACCAGTACTGTATTATGAAACCGTGCATGCCCGTATAATCTGCTACCTCACAGATTCCAACAGTGATAGCCGTGTTCCACTATAACCAACACTCACTAAACTATTAATCAAAGAACGTCAATAACAAACTTCCATTTTTTTTATCACAACAAACTGCGTCTTACCTTTGTTGTTTTTGTTACCAAAAGTAGTGTCTGATCGAATAAAACCACTTGAAAAGATACTCTAGTGTCTCTCTCATTCCGAGTCGATTTCAATGAGTTTCCATCGTTTTACATGGCCAAGAATGTGTTTGAAGATGAAGTCAGTAGTTTGTTTAAATCACAACAGGCACTGTTTAGTCACCATCTTCTGGATATATAATGCAATCCCAGTAGCTTGCAATTGTGCTAATCTAATTATACTGATCCAGAACTTTCGATAGAGGGGTCACATGTCAAAATCGACCAACCGGTTGTTGAAATATCCATGTGCGCACCTCATTGTATCACATTAGTTGACTTGCTGCATTACGCACGGTTACGCAGAGCGCACAACAGCACTTGAATTTCAGAGGGAAAACACAACGTTTATAAAAATATGGCAGGCTCTAGTAAGAAATATACAGTTACAGAGGCGTTAGCAATTGTAACAGATGAAAGTTGGACTCCATGTATCCCCATTGATTGATTGATTGAAATAAATTGACTCTGAATCGGACGATGACCGGACGAACCAGACCCCAACGACGAGAACGAAGGTTATCGTGTCCAGGGCCCTACTCAAGAATCAGAAGAGTATGTAATCCCATTGTTGTTTATTACTTCTAATACTACTATTACTAATTTATTGTATGAGTACAAAACATACTCAAATAGATATTATAGAATGTAACTGAAGCTCAACGTAAGTTAGCGCTAGCTTAGCTTAGCTAGCTTAGCTCTCTTGCTAGCTTAGTTTAGCTAGCTAGCTTAGCTAGTCCTGCAAGGATCACAATCGAGTCAGTTTATTGTATGATAAAACTTTTATTGGCTAAATAGAGGACCACACGCAAGTTTACTGACAATAGAATGCTATGTGTATTATTTCTTGTCACTGAATTATCACTTCAGTCAACACGTATAGAGGTCTGGGAGAACATTGGAAACATCAAAACAGTTGTATTTTGATGGAATGTACACATATAGTGATATGTTAGTGAAATTATGACTTTTGCTGTCTGGTACCTGATTAAAGTCAAATGGCACTGATGGTGCCCAAATCTACCCAAATGTCACTAAACATACTTCAACTAAAACCCCTACAACTTTGGTTTACTTCACTTTATTGGCATCAAACTTAACATAAGTACTCATCAGATATTGGGCAGATATATGGTCCCATAGTGTTTAGGGGCTGCAGCTGCATAAGTCCAATAAAGCATTCCCTATAAAACCTGAAGTTCCTTTCAGGCAGAATCAAAACCTCCCTATTCATGCTGTGTTCTAGCTTCATGTACTCTGACACAGTAATACCCACATTAACTATTTCACTTCAAGATACATCTCACATGTGTTACTTTTCTTTTGCTACCAAGATTATGTTTATAGCCCTTGTCGTTTTGGAGATATACTCTATTCAATTTGGGCATGCATTTTGGAGGCAGACACTTTAGCCAGGTGCCTAGTGTTGAAGAGGTTAAGGGCTTGTAAGTAAGCATTTCACCTGTTGTATTCGGCGCATGTGATAAATAACATTTTATTTGATTTAATTTAACCGGGGTTGGTTAGTCTGCAACAAAATTGAACAAAACCTATATCCCTAATTCAAACAAGATAGGCGTAAATGAGTGGTCTTAGCAAATGTATATCCTAAGTGGATGGCTAGTTCTTTGTTTAGTAAACCTGCTCTCAGTAACAGTCGATTCTTTATTTGAGTGCATATATGACTTCTCGAAGCCCACCAGAACATGTTACGTAACTCATAAGCACTCTGAAGCCTGACACGGAGCTATCTGGCTTCAAATCAATAAGCCGTCCACTGCAGCCCGCCCAGCGAGAGGACTAAAGACAGATAATGAAGTCTGCTGCTGAACACTTGGCAAAGTAAATAAAATAAGAATATCCTACCCACGTCCTTGAACATCAGCTCATCCTAATACTGAAGACGTGTGGGGAATTGAACGGAGAGAATGACGGCAGCTTTTCACATGCAATTACTGATAGGGTGTTTTTTCCCCTCTTCCTCTTGTGCTAGCCCTTTGAAAAATGAAAGAACCCTGGCCAAACAACCGAGCAGTGAAGTAGGAAATTCAATTTTTCATTAGAAAACTCGTTGAGCCAAAAGAGTATACATCAGCGGAAACAGTGCCTAATTCAAAAAATACAATGTTAAGTGGATGTATACTGCTCATAATTTATGGCGTTTGGCACGGTCCACTGCTGGAAAAAAATCACATAACGACAGTGATTAATGCACAAAATGGGAGTCGTTCCTGAGAAACTAATACTTCTTAATGAAGCCTCAATCATCGCCAAACCGTTTGCCCTTAAAGAGCTTGCTAATATAAAGCACTGCCGAATAAAGTGCCCATTTGTGAGTGGTCCAGTTGTCATCCCAAAACCTACTGATGAAGTTGCAAGGGTACAAATCCGCAAGAATCTAAATAGTAAAACAACATCTCTAGGTCTATTAACTTGCTGTGTATCCAAGGTCGCCAGTTTGATATTTCATAAGCCTAATACTGAAAACGAGGGGTACTAGACTCACCAGGACACGGAAGAAGTAGAGGTACTCGGCAGCCCCGGAGTAGTTTCCACACTCGTACTGGAACTTGGCATATCTGTACAGAGTGTCCAGGTACTCCTGACGGAACTGTAAGAGAAACAAATGCTGATCAATGGTTTTGTCCGATAACTATTCAGAGCATAGACACCTGACACAAGCAGTTACTTATTTGATGACCATATTGGTCAGCTTTCTCGTAAGCCTCATGTAAGATTATGGTCCTAGAGCCATGGTGTTATATCCAGTCAATGCCAGACCACAGGGAACAGAGTGGCTGGAGTAAGGAGGGCAATTCTAGAATCATGTTCGATTTCAGAGCCCATTCTGTTTGATTACCATCACTGATCAATGGGGTTGGCAGGTAGCCTAGCAGTTTGTATCTGTTTTTATTATGGATCCCCGTTAGCTGCTGCCAAGACCAGTTAAAAGAGCTAACAGAAGCGGGAGTGTTTCCAGTTCGAATCCCTGCTCAGATGGGAAAATATGGTGCGGAGTGCATGGTCAACCAGAGGGTTGCTGGTATCATCCTAGATACTGTTGCGCCCTTGAGCAATTTAAGTGTGGAATTCTGTGTACAAGAACCTCTCTGTCAACATCCCATACGGAATGCTACAACATCACCACATGTAGGCCTATTTACTTTGTCATGTACGTTGTCACCTGTGGCTTTTTGGGAAACGCCTTCAACAACCGACCTGAGACCTATAATACGAATAAGGTCTGAGGAGTTAGTGAGTCAACTTCGTTTAACCGGTACCATGAAAGTGGATCACCTTTTAGCCAGGTATATTTCTATGGCTACAAATCCTTCAGAACTAACCTGCTCCAGGGCAGGCTAACTCGGGGCCAATTTATCTTGAATCTAGTGTCTGAGCCACTAATTGAGGACCAATGAAGTCAGATCCACTGCCTCTCGCAAAGATTTCCTCAAAATGATGGGGACGAGACAGACAACTGATTAAATATTTTATTAATACATGCTTTGTGTGTAAAAAGAATTGTTAAAATACCTATCAATTTACACATTTAGTAATGACATTATTTGCTTTCCAAACTAAGTTTTTCACGTGGTTGTATTTAGAAATTTGCAAAAGGCAAACTGACAGCCACAACCAACCATAGAAGGCAGTTCCCATTGAAGTCAAGACTGGCAGCCATTGCACCCATGAGTAAGTCAAATTGTCTATGGTCACAACGCAAAAAAAAAAATCCACAGATAGAAGGAGCGATAGGAACGGGGAAAAGGTGCTCATGCATTGATAAGCACAAAGACTCCATTAACGATAACTCTATTTCACACTATAGCCTGCTTTATACGCAAGAACTCAGCACAAATGAAAATGTGGCACCGACTTGCCCATGGATTGATGTTCCGGCATTGTCTCAATGAAGAGTCCGGCGTTCGACTAGCCATGTGCGACAAGCACGCCGTTACAAGCGTTAGATTGAGTTTATTAGTCACATGTACAGGGTACAGTGAAAATCCAACAGTGCAGGTCAAAATAACAATATATAAAATGAGAAGTGAAAGAGACGAAATATGGAGAACAATAAACTGAACAAAAACAAACATGTAAAGCGTTGGTCCCATGTTTCATCAGCTGAAAAAAATTAAATCCCAGACATTTTCCCTACGCACAAAAAGCTTTTTACTCTCAAATGTGCACACATTTGTTTACATCCCTGTTAGTGAGCATTTCTCCTTTGCCAAGATAATCCATCCACCCGACAAGTGTGGCATATCAAGAAGCTGATTAAACAGGTGCACCTTGTGCTGGGGATGATAAAAGACCACTACAATGTGCAGTTTAGTCACAACAAAATGGAGCGTGCAATTGGCATGCTGACTGCAGGAATGTCCATCAGAGCTGTCGCCAGATAATTTCATGTTAATTTCTCTACCATAAGCTGCCTCAAACATCGTTTTAGAGAATATGGCAGTACGTCCAACCGGCCTCACAATCGCAGACCACGTGTATGGCATCGTGTGGGCGAGTGGTTTGCTGATGTCAACATTGTGAACAGAGTGTCCCGTGGGGTATGGGCAAGCATAAGCTACGGACAACGAACATAATTACATTTTATCGATGGCAATTTGAATGCACAGAGATACCGTGATGAGATCCTGAGGCCCATTGCCGGGCCATTCATCCACCGCCATCACCTCATGTGTCAGCATTATAATGCCGCAAGGATCTTTACACAATTCCTGGAAGCTGAAAATGTCCCAGTTCTTCCATGGCCTGCATACTCACCAGACATGTCACCCATTGAGCATGTTTGGGATGCTCTGGATCGACGTGTACGACAGCGTGTTCCAGTTCCCACCAATATCCAGCAACTTCACACAGCCATTGAATAGGCGTGGGACAACATTCCACAATCAACAACATGATCAACTATGTGAAGGGGATGTGTCGCGCTGCATGAGGCAAACGGGGGTCATACCAGATACTACTTTTTAAGGTATCTGTGACCAGATGCATATCTGTATTCCCAGTCAATGAAATACATAGGTTAGGGCCTAATTAATTAATTTAAATTGACTTATTTCCTTATATGAACTGTAACTCAGTCAAATCTTTGAAATTGTTGCATGTTGTGTTTATATTTATATTTATGATCAGTACACACACACACACTGTAGCAATGATAAATGGCCATGTGGGGTGGGGTCAGGGTAAATGATCATGGGGGGGTAGAATATCTCTTAACGGAACCCTGAACGGTACACTCCTGCTAACTCCTGACATCTCACAGCGTGCTGATGTCAGTTTTTGAACCGAGGCCAGTCTCACAGATGCAGTGTGGCTTTGACAGGCAGTGGTTGCTAGCCGCTGCGATGCGGAGGGAGACCGCCCTTTCCCACAGCCGAGTGGCCTATGGGCTGTGGAGGCGCACTGAGGACAGGGTGCAGGTCAGCGGGATGCCGGGGTGGGATGGTTACAACCGGGGGGGGGGGGTCACGCCAAATATAGACTCCCCAGCATTCTTGCGGCCAGACCCATGTGTCCCGAGCTGTCTATTCTTAACAATTCACCACAGAATGCAAATGTCCACAGAATTTTCTGCAAGCCGAAACCCCCCAAAAAATGAGTTAAGGTTTTTGGGAAGTCTCCCTGCTTGGGCCCCCCCCAAACAGCAGGTTCACACAGGGGTCATGGGAAATGCAGATTAGAAGTGAAACGTCAGCAAAGCGGGCCAAACTTACGCTGTGTTTCTCCGCCAGATAGTTAAAAAGGGCCTGTCCATCCCTGAAAAAGAGCAAGAGAATTTCAGTTAGTGGCCTTGTTTCATTGGAGTAACCAGTTGGCTGATGCATGTTGGGTGTTTTAAGCCCCATTCAGCTCTAATTTACTAACTAAGTCGCTGTGGATAAGAGCGTCTGCTAAATGACTAAAATGTAAATGTAATTTTTTCAATTCCTGGACTGTAGCAGATCTAGAGTTGCGGGCAAATCAAGGGTCTTTCATTTTCAAAACAGTTCGAGCTGCTCCTTTGTACTTCAAAAGCAACTTTTGACTGGTACCGTGTGTGCGTGTGTATACACACCACCAGTCAAAAGTTTGGACACACCTACTCATTCAAGGGTTTTTCTATATTTTACATTGTAGAATAATAGTGAAGACATCAAAACTATGAAATAACACATATGGAATCATGTAGTAACCAAAGAAAGTGTTAAACAAATCAAAAATATATTTGAGATTCTTCAAAATAGCCACCATTGACAGCATTGCACACTCTTGGCATTCTCTCAACCAGCTTCATGAGGTAGTCACCTGGAATGCATTTCATTTAACAGGTATGCCTTCTTAAAAGTTAATTTGTGGAATTTCTTTCCTTCTTAATGCGTTTGAGCCAATCAGTTGTGTTGTGACAAGGTAGGGGGAGTATACAGAAGATAGCCCTATTTGGTAAAAGACCAAGTCCATATTATGGAAAGAACAGCTCAAATAAGCAAAGAAAAAACGACAGTCCATCATTACTTTAAGACATGAAGGTCAGTCAATAAGGAACATCAAGAACTTTGAACGTTTCTTCAAGTGCAGTCGCAAAAACCATCAAGCGCTATGATGAAACTGGCTCTCATGAGGACCGCCACAGGAATGGAAGACCCAGAGTTACCTCTACTGCAGAGGTTAAGTTCATTAGTTACCAGCCTCAGAAATTGCAGCCCAAATAAATGCTTCACAGAGTTCAAGTCCCAGACACATCAATGTCAACTGTTCAGAGGGGACTGTGTAAATCAGGACTTCATGGTCAAATTGCTGCAAAGAAACCACTACTAAAGGACACCAATAATAATAAGAAGAGACCTGCTTGGGCCAAGTAACACGAGCAATGGACATTAGACCGGTGGAAATGTGTCCTTTGGTCTGGAGTCCAAATTGGAGATTTTTGGTTCCAACCGCTGTGTCATTGTGAGACACTGTGTGGGTGAACGGATGAACTCTGCATGTGTAGTTCCCACCGTAAAGCATGGAGGAGGAAGTGTTATGGTGTGGGGGTGCTTTGCTGGTGACACTGTCTGTGATTTATTTAGAATTCAAGGCACACTTAACCAGCATGGCTACCACAGAATTTCTGCAGCGATACGCCATCCCATCTGGTTTGGGCTTAGTGGGACTATCATTTGTTTTTCAACAGGACAATGACCCAACACACCTCCAGGCTGTGTAAGGGCTATTTGACCAAGGAGAGTGATGGAGTGCTGCATTAGATGACCTGGCCTCCACAATCCCCCGACCTCAACCAAATTGAGATGGTTTGGGATGAGTTGGACAGCAAAGTGAAGGAAGAGCAGCCAACAAGTGCTCAGCATATGTGGGAACTCCTGTTGGAAAAGCATTCCAGGTGAACCTGGTTAAGAGAATGCCGAGAGTGTGCAAAGCTGTCATCAAGGCAAAGGGTGGCTATTTGAATATATATTTGTATTTGTTTAACACTTTTTTGGTTACTACATGATTCCATGTGTTATTTCATGGTTTTGAGGTCTTCACTATTATTCTACAATGTAGAAAATAGGGAGGAAAAAAATAACGAAAACTCCTTGAATGAGTAGGTGTCCAAACTTTTGACTGGTACTGTATGTATGTACAGTTGAAGTCGGAAGTTTACATACACCTTAGCCAAATACATTTAAACTCAGTTTTTCACAATTCCTGATATTTAATCCTAGTAAAAAATCTGTCTTAGGTCAGTTAGGATTACCACTTTATTTTAAGAATGTGAAATGTCAGAATAATAGTAGAGAGACTGATTTATTTAAGCTTTTATTAATTTCATCACATTCCCAGTGGGTCAGAAGTTTACATTAGGCTATTTCTTCACATTAGAAAGCGCACACGGCAGTAGGCTATAAGCGCGAATGTTCCATTAGCTGGAAAACACCATTACCAAAAGTGACCTGCAAATGCAATTATGCATGTAACGCTTTTATGAAAATTCTCTTCCCCAAACTCACGCGCTGCATATGTATGCTAGTTAGGCTCTACACCCTTTGTAAAGCGGATTAATGTGCTTAATTTTAAGAAGTTATTTGGCCACTTTAGTTGAGATACAAACCTTAACAAAACATATAGGCCTATGGGATAGGTGTGCGACTATGATTTGAAAAAGTAAAAAAAAGGTATGCATTGTTTCTTGCCTTACCCTGGGCATCATTCACAACTGATAATATATAATTCACAAGTGATAGGCTAATATTTTCACCAATCAGACTCTTCTTGATTAAATCTTTACATATACGTGTGACATTTGTTTTGATTTAGAATGGACCATTATTATACACCTGTATCGAAACAGGGGCAGAGGGATAGCCTATAGAAATGTTGCGCAACATGAGCTCTCATGAAGTGTTTGATCACATTTGCATTGATGTCAGAGTGATTAGAGGGACAATAGAGTGCTGAGTACCAGGCAGTTAGCAAGTTTGGTAGGCTACTAATGACCATCAGCAGCAACCCCGAGTGGCGCAGTGGTCTAAGGCACTGCATCGCAGTGCTAGCTGTGCCACTAGAGATCCTGGTTTGAATCCAGGCTCTGTCGTAGCCGGCCGCGACCGGGAGACCCATGGGGCGGCGCACAATTGGCCCAGCATCGTCCAGGGTAGGGGAGGGACTGGCCGGCAGGGATGTAGCTCAGTAGAGCATGGCGTTTGCAACGCCAGGGTTGTGGGTTTGATTCGCACGGGGGGCCAGTATAAAAAAATAATGTATGCACTCACTAACTGTAAGTCGCTCTGGATAAGAGCGTCCGCTAAATGACTTAAATGCAACAGAGCTTGGAGAAGCCTAATTACCGTGACTAAACAGAATTTGACTGCCTTCACGACTTGTGACCGCCGGTGTGGCGGTAATATGATCACCGTAACAGCCCTAGTCTCCAAGACCTGCCCCAGGTTCTAACATCCACAACTGCCTTTCAAGCCACAGGGACAACAGCAAGATACCCCACATACCAAAATGTAGAGGTCTACATTGTGCCTTGAATACCCTTTCAAAAGGTATGTGGGGTATCTTGCTGTTGTCCCTGTGGCTTGAAAGGCAGTTGTGGATGTTAGAACCTGGGGCAGGTCTTGGAGACTAGGGCTGTTACGCCACCTTCTGCACCAAAAAGAGAAAAGAAGCAATGGATGTTGACAAACTCAAGATCCATAGAATTGTTTAATTTCCTCAACCTATCAACATGGACGAGAAACATGACGGGAATAATAATTCAGAAAGTGAATGACAGATCATTTGAAGGATTTATTGGCTAGGCCTAGTCTATATTGGATTTGCTTCCTAGAGATAGTAAGTTGAGGGCAGGCCTCCTATGAGGCATGTTGGCAAAAAGACACTCTCCAACACAAATCATTCTCTCTACATCACACAGTATTATCCCAAGAGGACTAGGGGATTCAAATATTGAACCTCTGCCATTTCCAGTCAGGGATGATCCGCTATATAAATCCAAAATCATATCAAAAACACACTACCCCATCCAGAGTAACTTTAATGATATTTGCGTGGTACGCAAAAATTGGCATGGCTTGCCCTTTTGGTTTTGTGAAGACAGTTTTTTGGTGACCCGGGACAAGTCTTGTATTGTTTTACAAATCCAAATGGTATCAAAAACGAATCCCCGCATAACGAGAGAGAAACATGATTCTGCCTACAAAGAGAGATTACTCAGAACGTAAATCTGAATAGAAAATAGCAGTACAACAGACTACACTCCAAAAAGTTTTAAGTTACATTCACGAGGCTTCAAAACTCCCATTACAATGGTGTAATGGTCAGTATAAGATGCCTGCTTTGATAAACAAACATGTCTCAAACCAAAACCTTTAAACAAAGAATTCAAGATTGGCTGGTGGATGAAGTGTCCTTTGATGAACTGAACTCACTCCTGCCAAGAAGCCAAGTAAAGAATGAGGACTTGAGTTTGCCGTGATTAAAATAGCTTGGTTAAAGTCAGCGCAGACTAAATGTCCTTAACATTGACCGCAGCATCATGTATCGGTCTCCTCGTTTGAGTTTGCAAGATGTAACCCCCTAAAGCCACTCTAGGGAAATAATTGTATCCAAAATGTACATTTACATTTTAGTCATTTAGCAGACGCTCTTATCCAGAGCGACTTACAGTTAGTGAGTGCATACACTTTTTTTTCTTCCATAATGGCCCCCCCGTGGGAATCGAACCCACAACCTCATGAGTTCTCCATGACAGTAGGTTCGATAAATGCAATTGTAGGCTCCTGACCTAAATAGGCTGAGGAGCCTGAAGCTCCAACCAGCCATCATTGCCTGAAGCAACTTTTAATAGAATTGGCACAGGCACATTTATACCACATTAGAGTCCATTTCATAACAAATGTGATACGCACATGTACATCAAATTTTGTTTTATTCACATTTGTCCCTTTGTGGTTTTTAAACATGTGCAATATGTACAAGGATTGCTCTAGAGTTAAGATACTGTACAATAATTAATCAGTCTACTGAAATGGTCACTGTCAAGGCATAGCAATGTTTTGATTAACATTATCTCAATTAAATGCCACTTGAACTTCATTCGTTAAGCCTGCAAAGTTAGAGAATCTTACACAGACAGCAAGACCACTACTATGGGACCTCAAGAATTGCTATAGGCCGTATTCATGTCATAAAAAGCCAATGATGGACCATCTATAAATGCAAATGACAACTCCTAAAACATCCGTCAGTCAAATGGTGGGCAGGAGGTTCTAACTCACCTGGTTGACTGCATCTGCTTCGTGGTCTCTGGGTCCTCAAACATCTTCACAATGGGCTCGGTCTCACCCTGCAGCTGCTTCAGCTGAGCCACCACAGTGATCCTCTTCTCCCTCAGGGCTTCACATGGACAGAGAGAAAACAGAGGCTTTGACCAAGGCAATACCCAGGAGAATACGATTATATGCTACATTTAATGTGAAAAGATTTGTCTGTTTATACTAGTTTTTGGGACAGTGAGGATTGTATTAGTCATGACTGTCAAATGTGAGGGGGATGGTGTGCAATCAGTTCTGCCGCCATCTTGTGATTGTTTCATCAATAAGTGTAAACAATACAGAACCATGCATTATCTATATCACTGTACAGGTTTCTTGAACAACATTTTAGGAGGTAGACTACGCAGTGTGCAGTCTACTTACTGGCGGGAATCTCTTTCTCAGGGAAAAGGTTTTTGTGAACATCCATGGCGAAGTCCACCATGTTGGTCTCGCTAAGGAGATCCAATTTTCCATGAAGCAGTTCCTTCTCATTGTAGATCTAAAAGTAGAAATGGTTAAAAGGTGGGAAATTGGGTTATTGTGGAATATACAGTCTCAAATCCTTAACTTGGACTACACAGTTTAAGAGAACAGCTGACAATGACAGATGTAAGGAGTTCAGCTACTAACCTGACTAACTAAGTTAGAAGAAAACGTGTTTAGCTGTAATGGATGCCTGGTTGTTAAAGGCGCCCACCAGAGGGCAATGCCACACTCATTTTTACGTAACTCCTGCCCTAGAGCGGAAATGCTTGTTTTGTTTACACCTCCGAAGAATGATGCTAGCTACTTGCACATATTCACGAATTGGAGGTGGGAAAGAACGCCGTGGTGATTTCCACGTAGAGTGGAGAAACATCAACAAATAGTAGAACTGACAACTGTGGGTGCGTGTTCATTATAGGATAGACACTTGTGGTTTAGCTGCACCAATTAAAGCATTGAAGCAATACTTTAGTGGTCAAAATCATTCATCTTAAGGCGATGGGGGGAGCAGGGTTGTAAAATGCAATCATATCACACATTTACAAAATGGTAATGTGTCTTTTTTCTAAATACAGACTAGCAAAAAATGTTTTAAGTGGATAAAATATCCAATGAATTATGTAAAATCTGGTAAAAAAAAAGTGGAAGTGCTAAAACAAGTATGAACCCCCTATTTTAATTTGCTACATGGCTCTGCTTTTTGCTACTACAAAAAGCTGTTTGCTCAGTTGCGACGACTAAGAACTTTGCAGGTGTTTCTGATTAATATAACAATACCATGGAAAGAAACATGGACTGAAAAATATTAGCACATCATATCATGAGGAAACACACGGAAAACATCCTAAGTCCTCACTGCGGATTTCCCACTTCAAGCCCAAATACATCATACTTTGACTAAAAAATTATGACTTATTAAGAGCCATCCACACCAAGGACCATAATTATCAAAAAATTTAAGTTATAATTCAAATGAACAGGAGCGTTCAAACTAACGATAACTACAAAAACAGCGGAGAACGATAACGAGAGCTATTTTTGGGATCACTTTCAGAGCGACTTTTTCCCTGTTCCTCAGACGATAAAACAATGACAACCAATCAAAAATGCGTTCTATTGCAGCGTTCTTGGTTCTAGCTGCACGAGGCTGCCCCGAGAGGAGATAAGGCAGAGCACACGGTAAGCGTTCCTGAATAACTAAGCATGTGTGAGCATATTTGTGGCCAGATTAATTATAGGACGACTTAAAAAAAATGATGAGCCACAACAAACAGAAGGCCAGATTTGCCGATGGTAACCCCATCTGTTAACACTGATACAGCCTGACAAAATACACACCATGACTGTCCTGCTAATATGCCTTTCTGGACCGTATTAGTCTCATTCACTTCCGTTTTGTGACCTGCACTGTTGGAACATAATAATTTCACTGTACCCTGCGATTACAGTGAGGGAAAAAAGTATTTGATCCCCTGCTGATTTTGTACGTTTGCCCACTGACAAAGACATGATCAGTCTATCATTTTAATGGTGGGTTTATTTGAACAGTGAGACAGAATAACAAAAAAATCCTGAAAAACGCATGTCAAAAATTTTATAAATTCATTTGCATTTTAATGAGGGAAATAAGTATTTGACCCCTCTGCAAAACATTACTTAGTACTTGGTGGCAAAACCCTTGTTGGCAATCACAGAGGTCAGACGTTTCTTGTAGTTGGCCACCAGGTTTGCACACATCTCAGGAGGGATTTTGTTCCACTCCTCTTTGCTGATCTTCTCCAAGTCATTAAGGTTTCGAGGCTGACGTTTGGCAACTCTAACCTTCAGCTCCCTCCACAGATTTTCTATGGGATTAAGGTCTGGAGACTGGCTAGGCCACTCCAGGACCTTAATGTGCTTCTTCTTGAGCCACTCCTTTGTTGCCTTGGCCGTGTGTTTTGGGTCATTGTCATGCTGGAATACCCATCCACGACCCATTTCCAATGCCCTGGCTGAGGGAAGGAGGTTCTCACCCAAGATTTGACGGTACATGGCCCCGTCCATCGTCCCTTTGATGCGGTGAAGTTGTCCTGTCCCCTTAGCAGAAAAACACCCCCAAAGCATAATGTTTCCACCTCCATGTTTGACGGTGGGGATGGTGTTCTTGGGGTCATAGGCAGCATTCCTCCTCCTCCAAACGCTGCGAGTTGAGTTGATGCCAAAGAGCTCGATTTTGGTCTCATCTGACCACAACACTTTCACCCAGTTCTCCTCTGAATCATTCAGATGTTCATTGGAAAACTTCAGACGGGCATGTATATGTGCTTTCTTGAGCAGGGGGACCTTGCGGGCATTGCAGGATTTCAGTCCTTCACGGCGTAGTGTTTTACCAATTGTTTTCTTGGTGACTATGGTCCCAGCTGCCTTGAGATCATTGACAAGATCCTCCCGTGTAGTTCTGGGCTGATTCCTCACCATTCTCATGATCATTGCAACTCCACGAGGTGAGATCTTGCATGGAGCCCCAGGCCGAGGGAGATTGACAGTTATTTTGTGTTTCTTCCATTTGTGAATAATCACACCAACTGTTGTCACCTTCTCACCAAGCTGCTTGGCGATGGTCTGGTAGCCCATTCCAGCCTTGTGTAGGTCTACAATCTTGTCCCTGACATCCTTGGAGAGCTCTTTGGTCTTGGCCATGGTGGAGAGTTTGGAATCTGATTGATTGCTTCTGTGGACAGGTGTCTTTTATACAGGTAACAAGCTGAGATTAGGAGCACTCCCTTTAAGAGTGTGCTCCTAATCTCAGCTCGTTACCTGTATAAAAAGACACCTGGGAGCCAGAAATCTTTCTGATTGAGAGGGGGTCAAATACTTATTTCCCTCATTAAAATGCAAATCAATTTATAACATTTTTTACATGCGTTTCTGGATTTTGTTGTTGTTATTCTGACTCACTGTTCAAATAAACCTACCATTAAAATGATAGACTGATCATTTCTTTGTCAGTGGGCAAACGTACAAAATCAGCAGGGGATCAAATACTTTTCTGCCCTCACTGTACGTGTGCAACCCTGTGCATGTGACTAATAAACTCATAATAGTAAAAGCTAATGAGTGCTGGGTTGCATCCGTTTCTAACTTAGACTAGAGATGTTCTTGGAGTCCCAGGAAAAGCTAGACTAGAATAGCTTGTAGTATACTTAATTCAAGCATTTTATTTACTACTACTAGCCTATCTAGGAGTGATTCCAGCTTGCTCTTGCTTACTGAATGTAGAATAGGGGAGTTTGAAAGGGGAGAGAGAGAGTGTGAGTGATGGTGTGACCAAAATACACCATATGAGTAGCTTGCTGATGTACCTTTCTGGACCTTAAAAGGATACTTTGGGATTTTGGCAATGAGGCCCTTTATCTACTTCCCCAGGGTCAGATGAACACCATTGTTATGTCTGTGACCAGTATGAGGAAGCATGCTAGCAGATACCCATAGACTTCCAGTCGTTGCGCTAACGCTAGTTAGCAATTGCGCTAGAAACTTCCTTCAAACTGCACACAGAGACCTAAAAATGGTATCCACGAGTTCATCTGACTCTGGGGAAGTAGGTAAAGGACCTCATTGCCAAAATAAGTATTCCTTTAAACTGTGGAGAATAAACCAATAACTGATCTAAATGGTTGCATAATCAGGCCTAGGCTGTACGCAGTTATTTCATCATGAAGCATTCAAAACAGGATGTTTGAGCGGTTATTCAAATTAGCCTACATCACTGCAGTTTACAGCCCTAGACAATTGTGCATTCACTTGATAACAATAATACATTCCACTGTGTTGTTGTAGCCTAGGTAGAATAATTTTACTGTCTAAAAACGTAGGCCTAATCAATAGTGGAGCTTTGAGATTCCAGGACTGCAGAGCGCAGCCTGGTTGAATGCACAGAACTGCCATCTGTAAACTTTTTTTTCTTGCACTTTGACAGGTAAATATTTATATCCCTACTATTTATTTAGCTAATGAACGGCCTAATATCTAGCTTCTTACTTCGGCTACACATATCTAGCCTCTCTTCCAGCTGTTTCTGTGCGCAATAGGCTATGCGAGCCTCTCCGTTATTCCTCTTCACGTGAAATCCCAGGAAAAGCTATAGGATATTTATGTTTAGAATTTTTTATACTAGGCCTAATATTATTTTCCTGGAGAGAAGGAGGCTTGCTCTTTCTAACCGCTAAATGTAAAATAGTCCTAGGCCAAATGATCTGTCACACAGGTCAGACATGAGCACAGCGAAAAATATACAAACAAATTGACAATCATTAGAAAAATGGAAATCACTTGCAAACCACGAGAGACAGGCAAGCAATGTCATGATTTTAAAGTTGCGTAGGCTAAACAGCATGTTGTTTTTGAATTACTACATTTAAATTTCTATATTACATGTACATTGAAGTATTATGTGCAGTTGTCACTATGGACATTGAATACACCCTGAAGCACTGAATGGTCGTGTTAACACCTTATTAATAGGCCTACAGCTTGCAGTAGGATGCGTTGATTGATTGGCAGGTGTCCTGCACAATGATCCGCTGGTGTGGATGGTTTATAGTTATCGTCCTTGGTGTGGATGGCCCTTTATTCACTTCAATCGTTGTGCAACGTCATGGGTAAGCTCTGGGCATCGTGAATTTCTGTTATTGCTTTGTGGTAACGTTACTTTAATGCATATCTAGTGTTTATCGGTAACTAGTTATCAACCTTTCTAACTACTAGCTAGCTAACTAACAACAATAACAGTTAACGCGTTTGCTAGTTGACAAGGACAGACTAGTTAAATACATTATCGAGACGAACATCTAGCTAGCATCTAGGAGTCATGTCACCAAGATCTGCAGATATTAATGTTGAAAAATAAAAGCTCAATACATGTAGCAAATGTTTGTTCACTAGGCTAGCCAGAACGTTAACTAGTTTAATTTAGGGAAGCAGCAGCCGCCAGTAACAGTTACCGGTTAGTTAGCTAACTAACTAGCCTAGGCTAGGTTTAAAAATGAAGTTAGCTAACTAACCATCCTAGGCTAGGTTTAAAAATAAAGTTAGCTAAGGTTACCTAGTTTACTTAGCGTGCTGCCGTTAACGTTATGCAATACGTTAATATAAAATCAAACTGACACCAACATAGCGTTTACTAAATCACCAATATAGCTAGCTAGTCACCTAGCTAACAGAAGACGCATATGCTAGTTAGCAAGCTAGCTATATCGACTCACGCACGTGGCGTTTACATTTTTTATATGGGTTATTTACACACTTCTACCGAAAACCTAGATTGTATTTACAATTTAACATATCACACGCATTTACCTCTTTGACAGAAAGGAATTCCAGCAAAGGAAAGACGAGATGTCGGTCCAAAAAATGGGCAATTTTGGTGGTGAGGTCGTACTCAGCCATTTTCACCGCGAGAGAGGAGGAAGTAGAAGTGAGAACGTGTTACGTAAATGACCAATCAGCGTCACTTTCAGCATCAGTACCTGCACGGATTGGCCATATTGATTATTAACAAATATTAACTACTACTGATTATTCACTATTTTAATGAAGATAACGACGATAATGACCATGTCTAATTATACTGTACATTATCTTACCTGGCTGTTCCAACAAAGCGAATTGGAGGCACATTGTAGAATTCAAGATTCATTGTAGCATTCAAGATTCATATTCAAGATGTAATTTTTTCTCAGACATTTTTGTAGACAAGATAAAACACATTTTTACATTTTAGTCATTTTAGCAGACGCTCTTATCCAGAGCGACTTACAGTTAGTGCATACATTTTTTTTTATTATAAATGAGTGGATTGAGTAGCCTTCAACTAATAAAACAAATGTACAACACTGATAAAGTACCTCATGGGAAGTGCAAACACTGTCTCACAATTTTCCAGTCCTAATTTAGTTTATTTATTTTTAATTGTTCCTGATAATGGCATGTGCATAAAGGCATTTTCTTCTAATTAGACTTTGCAATTAGAGTATTATTAAGTTATCCCTTTGGCAACCAATTAGTTAATATTGTTTAACTTTTGTTGTGAGTGTACAAGTCCTTCTCTTGTGACTCGCAGGGCTGTCTCATTTAAGATATTTTATAATGTGGAGTGCACTATGTGCACGCTCAAATGGAAATGTATATTCAGCTTTTCTCCTGCATAGGCCACTCAAAGGGAAGCATGACTATGTAGTAAACCTTTCAAGACTCCCATAATTTCACTGTAGTGTTGATACAATGAAACATTTCATTTATGAAGAGGGAGTTATTTGCCAAGTGAACTAGATGAAATTTAAAACATTGGGCCTCCTCAGAACCCATCAATATTTCTCCAACAGAGAAGTATCTAATAGAGTTCACCAAGCTCAAAGACTGTGACTCTTCACAATGAAATAAAGCACATGGGAAAATAGAGATTTAAATAAACATAGACATGATTAATTATTCCCTTTAA
The DNA here is from genome assembly GCF_964263955.1 of Coregonus lavaretus. Classification (NCBI taxonomy): domain Eukaryota; kingdom Metazoa; phylum Chordata; class Actinopteri; order Salmoniformes; family Salmonidae; genus Coregonus; species Coregonus lavaretus. Next base: position 71,561,150 of record NC_139990.1, read on the forward strand.
TTATTAAAATAATAATAAGGCTAATTCAACATTTTGCCTGCCTACAAAGTTATTAGGGTCTTGACTACCCAGCAAAAGCAAACCCTTTTTTCCTCACTTCAGTAGATGCCTCATAAAGATGCCCATGTGTTGGCCATACCCAGCAGTGAAGAGCCAATATCAGATATTAAATGGTCCATCTCTAATAGGTTTCACTACTACCGTGTTTGCTTGACAACCACATGGCACTGTCCTATAGCCCCAAACAATTGCCCCTTGTTACTGTGAAGCTCTCTTTCTCTCTGCCCTCTGACTGCAGGTAGAAATGAGTCATAAACAGACACCACTCACCGTGGCCGATGCTGTTTTACTGGGTGTTTCAGACACAGCCAGCCCTGGCTTAAAGTCTGTGCTCTTTAAAACTCGAGGAAGAATCAAAAAAAGTTGGAGAAAAACACCAGAACTGCTCCTTTGTGTCCTCTGCCCAAGAGTTTTGAGTAAGGTTTTTTGAGTAAAGGATCTTTCAGATCTTTTAATTCTATTGTTAATTTTATTGTTGTTGCACTAATTTCACAAATGTCCCTATATTTTGATCTCTAGATGCTCGCTAGTTTGTTATTTTGTTCAGAGAGTGATTTAAACCTTTAATTTCCTTCAACATTTTATGTTGAGCTCTCACAATCATCAATAACTGACACACAGATCATTTAGCAATATTTTGGCCAATGGTAAACTATATTTACCCAGCCAGTTCTGAGGTGGATAAAATATTTGCCAAAGAATAGACCCATCTTTCAAAAAGACAAACATGCCTCCATTTGGCCCACATACAGTGGGGAGAACAAGTATTTGATACACTGCCGATTTTGCAGGTTTTCCTACTTACAAAGCATGTAGAGGTCTGTAATTTTGATCATAGGTACACTTCAACTGTGAGAGACGGAATCTAAAACAAAAATCCAGAAAATCACATTGTATGATTTTTAAGTAATTCATTTGCATTTTATTGCATGACATAAGTATTTGATCACCTACCAACCAGTAAGAATTCCGGCTCTCACAGACCTGTTAGTTTTTCTTTAAGAAGCCCTCCTGTTCTCCACTCATTACCTGTATTAATTGCACCTGTTTGAACTTCTTACCTGTATAAAAAGCACCTGTCCACACACTCAATCAAACAGACTCCAACCTCTCCACAATGGCCAAGACCAGAGAGCTGTGTAAGGACATGAGGGATAAAATTGTAGACCTGCACAAGGCTGGGATGGGCTACAGGACAATAGGCAAGCAGCTTGGTGAGAAGGCAACAACTGTTGGCCCAATTATTAGAAAATGGAAGAAGTTCAAGATGACGGTCAATCACCCTCGGTCTGGGGCTCCATGCAAGATCTCACCTCGTGGGGCATCAATGATCATGAGGAAGGTGAGGGATCAGCCCAGAACTACACGGCAGGACCTGGTCAATGACCTGAAGAGAGCTGGGACCACAGTCTCAAAGAAAACCATTAGTAACACACTACGCCGTCATGGATTAAAATCCTGCAGTGCATGCAAGGTCCCCCTGCTCAAGCCAGCGCATGTCCAGACCCGTCTGAAGTTAGCCAATTACCATCTGGATGATCCAGAGGAGGAATGGGAGAAGGTCATGTGGTCTGATGAGACAAAAATATAGCTTTTTGGTCTAAACTCCACTTGCCGTGTTTGGAGGAAGAAGAAGGATGAGTACAACCCCAAGAACACCATCCCAACTGTGAAGCATGGAGGTGGAAACATCATTCTTTGGGGATGCTTTTCTGCAAAGGGGACAGGACGACTGCACCGTATTGAGGGAAGGATGGATGGGGCCATGTATCGTGAGATCTTGGCCAACAACCTCCTTCCCTCAGTAAGAGCATTGAAGATGGGTCGTGGCTGGGTCTTCCAGCATGACAACGACCTGAAACACACAGCCAGGGCAACTAAGGAGTGGCTCCGTAAGAAGCATCTAAAGGTCCTGGAGTGGCCTAGCCAGTCTCCAGACCTGAACCCAATAGAAAATCTTTGGAGGGAGCTGAAAGTCCGTATTGCCCAGCGACAGCCCCGAAACCTGAAGGATCTGGAGAAGGTCTGTATGGAGGAGTGGGCCAAAATCCCTGCTGCAGTGTGTGTATACCTGGTCAAGACCTACAGGAAACGTATGATCTCTGTAATTGCAAACAAAGGTTTCTGTACCAAATATTAAGTTCTGCTTTTCTGATGTATCAAATACTTATGTCATGCAATAAAATGCAAATTTAATTAATTAAAAATCATACAATGTGATTTTCTGGATTTTTGTTTTAGATTCCGTCTCTCACAGTTGAAGTGTACCTATGATAAAAAGTACAGACCTCTACATGCTTTGTAAGTAGAAAAACCTGCAAAATCGGCAGTGTATAAAATACTTGTTCTCCCCACTGTACTTGTAGGCCTAGCAGTGACTTCACTCTGAAAATTGCTTTTTTTGTTTTATGATATAGCCTACCCTTTGTTAGCATTTGGATCACCACTGACTGAACAGCATTCCTTTTGTGAAAATGGCGCCAAATTACTTTTGCTTACTGCTTTGACAAATTTGGCATATTCACTTATTTGGCAGTTTTACTACTTGGGAGTCCGTCCATGAAAATGCCTGTGAAACGATTATTCATGGTTTATTATTAAGAAATTACCAGCTATTACTAAGTGGTTTGGTTTTATCCAGAAGAAGTGCACTGTTTAGTCTTTAATATTTTTTTCTGTTGAGATTTGTCTTCCTCAGTTTTTTTTTATCATAAGCTATGGGGATATATTTTTGCCAAGTGAAAGTGTAAATATTATGACAACAAATCCTGATAGGATTGGTGCTTCTCTTCCAACTTTGATATCAGATTCCAACAACAAAACACACCATGGTACAGAAATGTACAAACTAATCTGGAGAAGGCAAAACCTAACATTTGCAAACAACAGCCAATAAATATTTTTCAACCATGGGTTAAATACCACAAGCTAAATTATAATTGACAAAGAATATTGTGTTTGAAAGAGTGATTCAAAGGCCAAATTGTTTTGGTTTCTCTTATTTCATCCAGCCAGTGTTTTTAATGAAGGTGCCCTGGGGAGTATGTTGGAAAAATCCAAGCATGGGAATACTCTCTCCTCTTAAAATGGAATTCGTTTTCGGTTGATGGGATTTTTATTTATTTCAGGAGCTATTTACATTTCCCCCTAGTAGGACTCTAAGGGGCTACTGTGTTGTATTTGAATTATGCACATTTCATTTGATAAAAGTCATCACACGAACTACACAATTTACCCCAAATAAACATCTATCAGGTTTCAGAGTCACACTAAAAGCTGTGATCACCTTCCCTTGCTGGATCCTTTCAGCTGGTTATTTCCCTACTCTGAAAAGCAGAATTAGGCCTATGTGTTTTACGGTGAATCATACCTAATTGTGGCTTGGTGGAAGTTTTAGGAAACTGTGAGAGCTAAAGTGATTAACACATCGAGGTTCCAACTGGAGGGAAACACTTACACAGCAAATAGGGGACCTGCCCGCGTTAGTCATTTGAGGTTACTGAACCTGACCCTTTCTTGGACCTGAACACCGCTCTGAGGTCTATAGACTTCAGGGCAGACCCCATTTTGAATGTTATTCTTTTATAGGGCTACTGTACTTTACTGATTCGCTGAGTGAGCTCATAGCTCACAGCCCATGCTCATGTGTGCACAGTTGTCATCCAAAGATATATGCCCTCACTGGCGGGATTGCTGCGACAATGGTTTAAAGTGCTGTACTACCCAAAACTAAGGTGGTCTTGCCTATCATATTGGAATCTTCTTGAATGTTGTGTTTACTCACTGTGTATGGAAATGGGTGGTAACATGATTGCGGAAGGCAGAACTGTTTTCAATAGTAGCCCTGGTAGTTCCGGATGTTGCTACTTTTTTACTACTCCTCAGAATGTACTTGTGAATGCAGAATGCACGCCTACGCACTCTGCCCCTTTTTGACACTGAGAGGTGTTAGCATACATAAACATGCACACACAATTTACCCCTGATTTTATTTTGTTCTCTCATTAGATGGGTTCCAGACTGGACCGTCCAGAACCGGAGGGCCTAGTCCAAGTTCTTGACAGACTAGAATAGACACTGGAACCTTGGAGCCAGACTGGAGACCGCACCAGGAGGTTTGGGTCAACCCAAATCAGACCTTTCCAGCTGGAGGGCCTGACACCACACTCTCTGTCTGTGTATTGCAAGACCCCACTGCATGCGCCTCAGTTCAGTCTGTAGCTGTGGGGAGTTATTGTTTAACCACAAAGTTGAACCTCCCCCTCCCCATTGTTCTGCATCACACTCAATCTCTGTGGGGGAGGCAGGGTGGTCTCCAAATTAGCTATGGCGGCTGGGATATATTTCTGACTGTACCTTAGTCTAGTCGACCACTGCCAAGGTTCTTCTCGGTCAACCAAACCATGTTGGAAAGGCAAAAACACACAACTAATGAGGAGATCCCAGCAAGACCCAGAAACATCACACAGTCATGCTAATGAAGAAAGTGATCCAGAGTGGAGCCTTGTAAAACACTATACCGATAACTGGCGTAAATACACAGACCCACTTGCTCATTTCTGTTTCCTTGAATTAAAATTAAAATGTTGTGAACGCTATAGGCGGAGGCCTTTGGAGACTGTGTGGGTTTGTGGCCACACATGATCCATCTGTCAGTATATCCCAGTCCAATAAAAGGATGCTGTCAGAAACATAAACATATTTCAGCATGCAGAAAAAGGATCCATCTCTTGATGTGTGTGTCTTTCAGAGGATAAATACTTTTCAGCTTTTCCTAACTGGATCAACTTAAAGGGCCAATAGTGATAAACCAGGGATTCCATGAAAAACCTCAGCTCTCTAGTTCTCTGAAAGCCTCCTCCGTCAACGATTCCAAGAGAGGGATGAAGACAGACACTGCCAAAGACACCCACCACCAGCCTCTGTTCTCTCTAATATCTGTCAAAAAATACATCAAAACGATCTGAAGACAAATGCCTCTGTGCTGGATGTTGCAAAGCCTAGCATCTCCTCTCAATCTGAATGCCAGTATCTCATATGAATTTCAATTATTCTTTTAGATATGCATCACCTCAGGTTATAAATCAGCAGCCCACACTCCTGATCCAGAGCCCAATGCTGACATCAGCAGTGTCCGATTCGATGGCAGTGGGATCGGGGTTATCAACCGAGCCAGGGGGCCAGAAAACAATACAAACTCACAGGCAAGGCACCCAGTTGCATCAAGCATGGCAGAACATCTGCACAGCACATGTCAACATTTTACACCAAGAGTCCTTCTAACCCCGGAGAATCCTCACATGGCCACGTGTCATATTATGTCTTAGGAAACATAGAGGAGAAGTGTATATGTGTGTTCATGTGATGCTGTAATCCTGTAGTTAGTACACTTCAGTAATATTATCCACTAAAAAAAAAGAGTTAAGCAAACAGAGAGAGAATATTTGACCCCCCTTGGCCCCAACCCTACATGCTCACTCCTCATGATATGCATAGCTTGATTTCCCCTCTGCAATTTTCTCTGAAAACATGACATTACAGGGAATACAGTGTTATCTCAAAATATGTGGTCATGGACAATACATTATTTTGTATTTTACCCCCTTTTTCTCCCCAATTTCGATCTTGTCTCATCGCTGCAACTCTCCAACGGGCTCGGGAGGCGAATGTCGAGTCATGCGTCCTCTGAAACATGACCTGCCTAACCGCGCTGCTTAACACCGCCCGCCAGCCACACCAACGTGTTGGAGGAAACACTGTTCAGGAGGAAACACTGTTCAACTGATGACCGAGGTCAGCCTGCAGGACCCGGGCCCGCCACAAGGAGTCGCTAGAGCACGATGAGCCAAGTAAAGCCCCCCCGGCCAAACCCTCCCCTAACCCGGACGACGCTGGGCCAATTGTGCACCGCCCTATGGGACTCCCGATCATGGCAGGTTGTGATAACGACCGGGATCGAACCCGGGTCTGTAGTGACGCCTCTAGCACTGAGATGCAGTGCTTTAGACCACCGTGACACTCGGGAGGCTGGTCATGGACATTCTTACTGGAAATAAATGTGAAATCCAATAACTCCATGATCATGCTATTTAGCAATGGCTTCCGCCGAAGAAGGGATGGGATTTGTTTATACTTCTTCATCTGGATTCAGAATTTTTGGAATGATTGCAGTTGCATATATTTATGTAACTTAGTTGAAGGCTCTGAAGAAAACCACTCTCAAAACAATTGGAGGAAAGTAATTATGAGAGTGAACAAGGGCCATAACTTCTCTAAATGGTAAACCTCAACTCGGACCCCCGGGAGGATGTAGAAGTGTTCTATGTTTCAAGCTGTAACAATAGCTTGGGGTTAAAGGTCAGACCACTACTGCTCGGGATACCGTTACTGAGAAGGGCCACCATCTGTGAGGCTAGCTCTTAAGGGAGACTCAAATTTAGGCTTTACTCAGATTAAACTTTTTTCCCTAATCTTAATCAGTGCCAGTATAAAGTTATGAGGAAATCAACGTCCAAACATGAGAGGGTATCTACAGTAGATGACAGATTGGTCACTGTATGGCGTATCATGTGTGCGTGAGAAGTCAAAATTCAAAGACTGAATCTGTATCCTTTCGTTAAGTTTACAGTAATTGATATAGAATAAATAATGTTCCATGTTGCAGCATAATTTCAACCACCTTTTTTTTATTTCAAACAAAGTGTGATTTTTCTCCACAGGTTGGCATTGAAAGATAATAAAACATTTCTCTCATACTATTGTTAACTCTGCTAGAGTGCTCAACTACTAGGATAAAGTCAAGGAAATCTGAATTCAGCTTCAAGCCTAATACTTAGTCAGGGATGTAGTTGATTTTGTACCTCAACCCATATCATGATGGGACATTTCATACCTGCCTAAATTGCAGTGGGTTACTTGTGGGTGAACACATCTGAACACACATGGGGAATGAGTCTTTTGAGAGTCTTCTCTTGCTTGGTGATGTTAAACTTGTTTAAAATGAATTTAATGAGAAAGAACGGTGGACATTAAATCCAATCCAGCAACACATAATGTACTGCATGTGGTAATACACTACTCCACTATGAGCAATCACGCTACTACACTAGGTGTCAGGGGAGCCATACATCCTGAGCTTCTAACTGTGTGAGTAACGTTAATTACTTGTGCGGGGCTGACATTGAGCTGAATATTGTTCTTGGCATTGAAACCTAGGGAGAGGGAGTGAGAGAGTGAGGTAGCTAAATTGTGATGGGCCACAGTTTTCCCGCTCTGGGCCTCTCACGCAGGCTAAGGGTGAGGTCAAAGGGTGCTACGGAGAGAAGATCATCAGAGGCAACGTGTGCTGAAGTCATCTGTAGAGAGTGATTCGCGGTGAGCTGAAAGCAACTTGGTCAGACAGGGGTCGTAGTCAGCTTTCAAAGCAAACACAGCACAGCTGGCTCCAGAGGGTTTAGCCCAAACATTGTTGCTAATTGCATCTGTCTTCATTTTCCACAACCGTATGACACCAGTGAAAAAGAAAAGGCTGGAAACTAACAGGAACTGTTTCAAAACCGCAGAGCACCTAAACTCCACATCAATTTTCAGGCCATAACTGTTCATTTTAGTGATTGCCAACTCTGATTGCTTCTGTCAGAAATCAAAATATAATGCCTGTGCAGTGTTTCTACTGTAAGCTTGTCTTTTTGAAGACAAGGAAAGGAGACTGAAAGGAAATATATATATATATATATATACAGAGGACAAAACATTATGAACAACTTCTCTTTCCATGACATAGACTGACCAGGTGAATCTAGGTGAAAGCTATGATCCCTTATTGATGTCATTTGTTAAATCCACTTCAATCATTAATGCGAGGAGACAGGTTAAGGAAGGATTTTTAAGCCTTGAGACAATTGAGACATGGATTGTGTATGTGTGCCATTCAGACGGTGAATGGGCAAGACAAAATATTTAAGTGCCTTTGAACGGGGTATGGTAGTAGGTGCCAGGCACACCGGTTTGGGTTGCAACTCAATATTAGGAAGTTGTTCTTAAGGTTTTGTACACTGTGAATTGCCTGTCCCACGTGCCATTTGTGGGGCTCTCGGAGCATGAAAACCTAAGTAAGCAGCAGTCGAGCACAATTTGGGTTTTCAGGACGGTTGCTATTGATCTCTACTCATCGTCTAGCTGAGTGACCCTCTCTCTTTTTCACTACCTCCAGATACAGCTGCATCTCATGCTGACAACATTAAAGACAGCTTGTTAAACCTGTGCACAGTACAGATGGCCTCTCAACCTCTGAGTCAGGCCCCAACGTCTTTTCTGGTCGTTGGTGCAGGTTCGGGAAGAGAGCAGGGCCCTGGCCTTTAACAGTACCCTGGCAGAGAAGGGAAAGCCCGTTACCCCGAAGGACAGTGTTTGCTTGTTTTAATGTGGTCGCCTCAGTATTTTCGTTTCCAGCAAAAACCCGACCACATATCAACTGACTGCCATGTGCAGACTTGAAAATTACAAGTCCACGGATCGTTTGAGCTGAACGTAAGTTCAACCGCACATAATGTTATTTTTTGTATCCCTGACAGAGATGATGAGATTTTATAGTCCTCTTGTGCACTTGTACTTGCCCAATAATGACCATGCTCTGCCTTTTTACAATGGCAGTGTCCTGTAACAAAACATAGTGCTGTTGACCTCAGACAATAGAACAGTAACAAAGTATCTACAGTGCAGTGAGCGGTACTGGGGATGACATCAGGATTCTGAAATGTTTCTGTAAGTGAGTTTGTGCTGAGTCCACCTCAACAAGTGCGTAATGTGGTAATGGAGTGTGGCGTGGAACTTACAAAGTCAGAGACATGGGATTGACAGTCAGAGGCCCCTTGAGAGGGAAAAGTGAGACACAACACAGCATCTCAAATGTGCTTTCAACACACAATTCCCACTTTCAGTGGTACTACTCCTGACATCCTGCTTATCCTACCTCAGAAGAAAATGAATTACAAAACTAAGCACGAGACTATACAGCATCACAGACCCCTTTCCAGCCCTCCCTGGTAACAACCACAAATCTAACCAGTCCTCATGAAAGCTAGGTGTAAGATGAATATAAATTTAGCGTGAGCAGTATTGCAGAGCTCGGAGACCTAAACCTCTGGAGAGGGCTAGGGTTACGGTTCGGACCCTGTTTTGAGGTCGATTGAAAGAGGGTAATTTTAGGCGCAGTTACATGAATAATAACTGGAGGCAGTGTGTTAATCAGCGCTGTCAGATTTAATACCTGGGTATGATGGGGGAAAGGGTCAGAGCAAGTGCATGCATTGCTTTTGTTTACATCTAGTCCTACATCCAGTGCTGTCATGACTCTTATGCTAACCAGTCTGTTTGATCCTCTCCACAGGGATTAAAGTGAGATTTTGCAGGTGTAGAAACTGTGGTCTGCTCTGAGTGTCAATTGTTCAACTAAATAGACAGGGACCTGATGTAATCTATGCATCAGATTGTAGGATTCAATTACCCCAATGATTGAACAGCTGCCTTAAAGTGAACATCCATGATAGCCTTGCCTGCTCAATTACACACATTACCTTTTGAAGATGGCATGTGAGCAAGACATGCATAAAGTAACATGTTGTGCTTCTCGGTCTTACCTTTCCCCTTAATCATAAATTACTTGACCTCCATGAATCTTCTAATTTTAATAAATACGAACAGTTTTTACGCCCACCACTCAATCATATCATATACATATTACACTCATATTAATAGCAGAAAAAAACAATGGAAGTAGCAGAAATGAATAAAATACATTGAACATGTCTCAAAAATATCTTATTAAATACTTTTTTCTTTACATAGTTGAATGTGCTGACAACAAAATCACACAAAAATTATCAATGGAAATCAAATGTATCAACCCATGGAGGTCTGGATTTGGAGTCACCCTCAAAATTAAAGTGGAAAACCACACTACAGGCTGATCCAACGTTGATGTAATGTCCTTAAAACAAGTCAAAATGAGGCTCAGTAGTGTGTGTGGCCTCCACGTGCCTGTATGACCTCCCTACAACGCCTGGGCATGCTCCTGATGAGGTGGCGGATGGTCTCCTGAGAGATCTCCTCCCAGACCTGGACTAAAGCATCCGCCAACTCCTGGACAGTCTGTGGTGCAACGTGGCGTTGGTGGTTGGAGCGAGACATGATGTCCCAGATGTGCTCAATTGGATTCAGGTCTGGGGAACGGGCGGTCCATAGCATCAATGCCTTCCTCTTGCAGGAACTGCTGACACACTCCAGCCACATGAGGTCTAGCATTGTCTCGCATTAGGAGGAACCCAGGGCCAACCGCACCAGCATATGGTCTCACAAGGGGTCTGAGGATCTCATCTCGGTACCTAATGGCAGTCAGGCTACCTCTGGCGAGCACATGGAGTGCTGTGCAGCCCCCCAAAGAAATGCCACCCCACACCATGACTGACCCACCGCCAAACCGGTCATGCTGGAGGATGTTGCAGGCAGCAGAACGTTCTCCACGGCATCTCCAGCCTCTGTCACGTCTGTCACGTGCTCAGTGTGAACCTGCTTTCATCTGTGAAGAGCACAGGGCGCCAGTGGCGAATTTGCCAATCTTGGTGTTCTCTGGCAAATGCCAAACGTCCTGCACGGTGTTGGGCTGTAAGCACAACCCCCACCTGTGGACGTCGGGCCCTCATACCACCCTCATGGAGTCTGTTTCTGACCGTTTGAGCAGACACATGCACATTTGTGGCCTGCTGGAGGTCATTTTGCAGGGCTCTGGCAGTGCTCCTCCTGCTCCTCCTTGCACAAAGGCGGCGGTAGCGGTCCTGCTGCTGGGTTGTTGCCCTCCTACGGCCTCCTCCACGTCTCCTGATGTACTTGCCTGTCTCCTGGTAGCGCCTCCATGTTCTGGACACTACACTGACAGACACAGCAAACCTTCTTGCCACAGCTCGCATTGATGTGCCATCCTGGATGAGCTGCACTACCTGAGCCACTTGTGTGGGTTGTAGACTCCGTCTCATGCTACCACTAGAGTGAAAGCACCGCCAGCATTCAAAAGTGACCAAAACATCAGCCAGGAAGCATAGGAACTGAGAAGTGGTCTGTGGTCACCACCTGCAGAACCACTTCTTTATTGGGGGTGTCTTGCTAATTGCCTATAATTTCCACCTGTTGTCTATTCCGTTTGCACAACAGCATGTGAAATGTATTGTCAATCAGTGTTGCTTCCTAAGTGGACAGTTTGATTTCACAGAAGTGTGATTGACGTGGAGTTACATTGTGTTGTTTAAGTGTTCCCTTTATTTTTTTGAGCAGTGTATGTTTGACTATTCTCGAGCTTGTAGACTGACTGGTCACTTGTGGTTACACTATTCAGAGAGCAAATGCTCAGTAAGCAGAAACAAGCCACACCCAGTTCAATGACGTTGAACCTGTGCTGCCAAGGAAGATGGCGTCGGTATCAGAAATGTACGATGTAACCTGGGAAGGTAAACACAGACGATTAAACGTTTTAATGTACTGTATGACTGAAAGTGTGTTGCTAATTCCTTGTATAATTCGACGTAGGGCATTTTAGCCATCGTTCGGCGAATGTAGTTGCGTATGTCCATCTCATCAAGCCAGCTGCTAACTTGTTAGCTAGTTAGCTCAGCTTGCTAACACGAGATAGCCACTTAGCTAGCACATTATTTCTGCCTAGCTTTCTTATTTCTAAGATTTTAGCAAAGTTAGCTAGCTAACGTTGTATTGATTCATCTGTTAATGTTGTTATTTTGTATCCCATTGTCGTAGCTAACAGTCCACAGCATGTGTGAGTTTGCAAGGATACACAGCAGGCTAAGCTAGCTAGCCTAGGTACCTAACGCCTGTCAGCTGATTATAACTAACTAAGTTAGCTAGCTACCTGCTGACATTGTTCTGCCTCATTAGATGGCTTGCTAAAATACAGTCTTGCAATGGATACTACTAATAGGCAACGGGAAAACCCGTTTTGGTGATTTCTTGTCTATCATCAAAATAAATCACAGCACGTTTTTGGACTCTTTCAAAAGTTACCTGATTAGCTAAGTATAATACCATTAGAAATTAATGATGTAAATGTAATTTATATTCCTAAAACGGACATTTAAAATTATGCTGTCGCTGCTTCTTGTTGACAAGACGTATTGATAAATAGCACAATGCCAAAACACCGTTTTAAAGTGTCAATCAATAACCAATATGCAGAAACAGTTTGATAGTGCCTAAGGAAAGTATTCAGACCCCTTGACTTTTTCCACATTTTGTTATGTTAGACTTATTTTAAAATGGATTAAATAAAACAAATTCCTCAACAATCTACACACTACCCCATAATGACAAAGTGAAAACTGGTTTTTAGAAATGTTACATTTAATAAAAATAAAACCGATACCTTATTTACATATATGTGGAGGCGGTTTTATTTTTATTAAATTTTTTAACATTTCTAAAAACCTGTTTTGACTGTCATTATGGGGTAGTGTGTAGATTGCTATGAGACTCGAAATTAAGCTCAGGTGCATCCTGTTTCCATTGATCATCCTTGGATGTTTCTACAACTTTGATTGGAGTCCACCTGTGGTAAATTCAATTGATTGGACATGATTTAGAAAGGCACACAGCTGTCTATATAAGGTCCCACAGTTGACAGTGCATGTCAGAGCAAAAACCAAGCCATGAGGTAGAAGGAATTGTCCGTAGAGCTCAGAGACAGGATTGTGTCGAGGCACAGATCTGGGGAAGGGTACCAAAAAATGTCTGCAGCATTGAAGGTCCCCAAGAACACAGTGGCCTCCATCATTCTTAAATGGAAGAAGTTTGGAACCACCAAGACTCTTCCTGGAGTCTTGGTAGAGTGACCAGACGGAAGCCACTCCTCAGTAAAAGGCACATGACACCTTGCATGGAGTTTGCCAAAAGGCACCTAAAGACTCTCAGACCAAGATTGAACTCTTTGGCCTGAATGCCAAGCGTCATGTCTGGAGGAAACCTGGCACCATCCCTACGGTGAAGTATGGTGGTGGCAGCATCATGCTGTGGGGATGTTTTTCAGTGGCAGGGACTGGGAGACTAGCCAGGATCGAGGGAAAGATTAACAGAGCAAAGTACAGAGAGATCCTTGATGAAAACCTGCTCCAGAGCGCTCAGGACCTCAGACTGGGGCAAAGGTTCACCTTCCAACAGGACAACAACCCTAAGCACACAGCCAAGACAATACAGGAGTGGCTTCGGGACAAGTCTCTAAATGTCCTTGAGTGGCCCAGCCAAAGCCCGGACTTGAACCCGATCAAACACATCTGGAGAGACCTGGAAATAGCTGTGCAGCAACGCTCCCTGTCCAACCTGACAGAGCTTGAGAGGATCTGCAGAGAAGAATGGGAGAAACTCTCCAAATACAGGTGTGCCAAGCTTGTAGCGTCATACCCAAGAAGACTCAAGGCTGTAATCGCTGCCAAAGGTGCTTCAACAAAGTACTGAGTAAAGGGTCTGAATACTTACAGTGGGGGAAAAAAGTATTTAGTCAGCCACCAATTGTGCAAGTTCTCCCACTTAAAAAGATGAGAGGCTTGTAATTTTCATCATAGGTACACGTCAACTATGACAGACAAAATGAGGAAAAAAAATCCAGAAAATCACATTGTAGGATTTTTAATGAATTTATTTGCAAATTATGGTGGAAAATAAGTAGTTTGTCACCTACAAACAAGCAAGATTTCTGGCTCTCACAGACCTGTAACTTCTTCTTTAAGAGGCTCCTCTGTCCTCCACTCGTTACCTGTATTAATGGCACCTGTTTGAACTTGTTATCAGTATAAAAGACACCTGTCCACAACCTCAAACAGTCACACTCCAAACTCCACTATGGCCAAGACCAAAGAGCTGTCAAAGGACACCAGAAACAAAATGGTAGACCTGCACCAGGCTGGGAAGACTGAATCTGCAATAGGTAAGCAGCTTGGTTTGAAGAAATCAACTGTGGGAGCAATTATCAGGAAATGGAAGACATACAAGACCACTGATAATCTCCCTCGATCTGGGGCTCCACGCAACATCTCACTCCGTGGGGACAAAATGATCACAAGAACGGTGAGCAAAAATCCCAGAACCACATGGGGGGACCTAGTGAATGACCTGCAGAGAGCTGGGACCAAAGTAACAAAGCCTACCATCAGTAACACACTACGCCACCAGGGACTCAAATCCTGCAGTGCCAGACGTGTCCCCCTGCTTAAGCCAGTACATGTCCAGGCCCGTCTGAAGTTTGCTAGAGTGCATTTGGATGATCCAGAAGAGGATTGGGAGAATGTCATATGGTCAGATGAAACCAAAATATAATTTTTTGGTCAAAACTAAACTCGTCGTGTTTGGAGGGCAAAGAATGCTGAGTTGCATCCAAAGAACACCATACCTACGGTGAAGCATGGGGGTGGAAACATCATGCTTTGGGGCTGTTTTTCTGCAAAGGGACCAGGACGACTGATCCGTGTAAAGGAAAGAATGAATGGGGCCATGTATCGTGAGATTTTGAGTGAAAACCTCCTTCCATCAGCAAGGGCATTGAAGATGAAACGTGGCTGGGTCTTTCAGCATGACAATGATCCCAAACACACCGCCCGGGCAACGAAGGAGTGGCTTCGTAAGAAGCATTTCAAGGTCCTGGAGTGGCCTAGCCAGTCTCCAGATCTCAACCCCATAGAAAATCTTTGGAGGGAGTTGAAAGTCCGTGTTGCCCAGCGACAGCCCCAAAACATCACTGCTCTAGAGGAGATCTGCATGGAGGAATGGGCCAAAATACCAGCAACAGTGTGTGAAAACTTTGAAGACTTACAGAAAATGTTTGACCTGTGTCATTGCCAACAAAGGGTATATAACAAAGTATTGAGAAACTTTTGTTATTGACCAAATACTTATTTTCCACCATAATTTGCAAATAAATTCATAAAAAATCCTACAATGTGTTTTTCTGGATTTATTTTCCTCATTTTGTCTGTCATAGTTGACGTGTACCTATGATGAAAATTACAGGCCTCTCTCATCTTTTTAAGTGGGAGAACTTGCACAATTGGTGGCTGACTAAATTTGTAAATGTTTGTAAATGTCATATTTCAGTTCAATGTTTTTGCTTTGTCATTATGGGGTAATGTGTGTAGATGAGGGGTAAAAACAATGTAATCAATTTTAGAATAAGGGTATAACGTAACAAAATGTGGAAAATGTCAAAGGGTCTGAATACTTTCCAAAGGCACTGTAAACCTAAACATAAAAAAACATAAACATAAAATGTACTATCTACACATATGTGCAACAATAGTAATCATATTACTTGTATTTTTTAAATGAGCACCTGCCCATGCACCAAAAACCCTGTTGTTTTGCTGTTGAAAAGACCACAACTCAAAAACCACATGGAAACTGGATATATTTATACATCACAGGTCAGAGGACAACCTGCAGAACACAGACAGCCACATTTTGGAATGTTAGATTTTTATATGGTGGTCACTAAAACCGAAAGAGAAACGCAGCACTTTTTTCTCAGTCACTCCTGTTGATTATGACATTAACATAAATTGCGCGAGAGGGGGGAGATGAGGTTGCATGTCCTGTTAACTAACACCACTCAAAACCACACAGAATCTGGGAATAATGTGTTCACTCTGAAATCAATAGAACAGGGGCCAAATGTTTGGGCTAACTGCGTTCTAAGTCCTGCGACCCCCAGCGCATATGACAAAATCAATAGTACAAAGCCAAAGATATTGTTCTGTGTTAAGCAATTTATCTTGTCATCGTGTTGACTATAAACATTCTGAGGTAAAAAGGATGTTTAATCCCCCCCCCCAATTCGATGTGGTCAAAACGTCAGCTTGTGTAATGTAGTAAGCAGTGGTTGGAACAAAAATTATTTTCCAATTGTTTCGTTCTAACAGAACCATTCTTTTTTAAATTCCGTTCCTCTGTTCCGACCACCAAAATAAAGTAATGAACCGGTTTGAACCCCAAAAAAGTTTATATTGTTTCTTTCTGTTCCTTTTTAAACCTCTGAAATCATTTTTATTTTTGTAATTTTTTACATTTAGCTCTACATTCAACTACTTCACCAATCAGTGCGGATAGAGCAGCTTGCTGTGAAGCAGGCAAGCTATAGCTAGTTATTTACATGAATTAGACAGATAAGTGTAGGGCACGAGATGCGACTGAAGAGCGCAAGAGAGGGTGGAGGAGGAGGCTTGGCTTAAAGGGATATTTTGGCAATGAGGCACTATATCTACTTCCCCAGAGTCAGATGAACTTGTGGATCCAATTTGTATGTCTCTGTCCAGTATGAAGGACGTTAGAGGTAGTTTCGAGAATCCAACGCTAACTAGCGTTAGCGCAATGACTGGAAGTCTATGGTATCAACTAGCATGCTATACACGAGTTCATCTGATTCTGGAGAAGTTAATAAAGGGCCTCATTGCCAAAATCCCAAAGTATCCCTTTAAGCGCTGGGCATCGTGTTATGACATGCATTATCTGAGTTAGACCCATAGAATTATAAAACATTATTTGTTATTTTTATACCTACAGAGGAGCAGCTTTTATGAAAGAAATTGTAATGTCTTTGAACTTTCGAAAGTGGGCTTAACATTGGACCAGAGCTAGCTAACAAGCTTGTGTGTGCAGAGCGGCACCAGAGTTAATATAAAAACACGTAAATAAATCCAATGTGAAACATGATAACTAGTGTTCTTAATTAGCATTGAAAAAGTGAATCCATTCTTCTCTCATTAAAAATCTTTCTCCTTAATTTCAGAATCACGCTTGTAACATCAGTAGGGTACAGTAGCCTATGCTTCGGAGGGGGGTTCGGGCAGGTAGCCTACACACACTGGCAAAGATTTTCAGCTGGCAGGCAGACACTGGAATAAGTTTGAGTGACAGTGAGGGCTTTGCGTAGGCGCTTTGTTGCGTTTTTTGTGGGACTTGACAAAAACGTAAAAGAACGTTAACCGGTTCCCATTCTTTTAAAATACTGGTTATTTTCCAGAACAGTATAGATCACTTTCGTTCTGATTCTGTTCCTCTAAAAATGTCATTATTTTCCGGTTTTCTGTTCTGTTCGCTGAACCAGTTCCAACCCCTGGTAGTAACACATACTGTCCACGTCATGGAAACTCACAGATTATTTTAAATAATCACATCTATTTCTCACTAGTTTAACCATTTAGATGTAAAAAATGCTCCTAAGCACAATTTAACCAGCTACTCTAGACTAGTGTCCATAGGGTCTGTGCAGCAGGCTGAACGTTTGACGTGCCTACTACTAATGGATAGCTATTACTAGCTAGCTAAAATCAGCAAAAGATAGATATTCTCAAGCCTGCGTGTTAACACTAAAGGAGAGAGCATTGTTGTGCGAGTTTTCCAGAGTTGACTTTAGCTTACTTGCTAGGTAGATATTTAGATAACTAGCGAATGAGCTTTGTTTTAACCCTATACATTTACATTACATTTTAGTCATTTAGCAGACGCTCTTATCCAGAGCGACTTACAGGAGCAATTAGGGTTAAGTGCCTTGCTCAAGGGCACATTAACGTCATTAAGCAGACGCTCTTAGCCAGAGCGACTCACAAATTGGTGCGTTCACCCTATAGCCAGTGGGATAACCACTTTACAATTGGGGGGGGGGGGGGGGTAGAAGGATTCCTTTATCCTATCCCAGGTATTCCTTAAAGAGGTGGGGTTTCAAATGTCTCCGGAAGGTGGTGAGTGACTCCGCTGTCCTGGCGTCGTGAGGGAGCTTGTTCCACCATTGGGGTGCCAGAGCAGCGAACAGTTTTGACTGGGCTGAGCGGGAACTATGCTTCCGCAGAGGAAGGGGAGCCAGCAGGCCAGAGGTGGATGAGCGCAATGCCCTCATTTGGGTGTAGGGACTGATCAGAGCCTGACGGTACAGAGGTGCCGTTCCCCTCACTGCTCCATAGGCAAGCACCATGGTCTTGTAGCGGATGCGAGCTTCAACTGGAAGCCAGTGGAGTGTGCGGAGGAGGGGGGTGACGTGAGAGAACTTGGGAAGGTTGAACACCAGACGGGCTGCGGCATTCTGGATGAGTTGTAGGGGTTTAATGGCACAGGCAGGGAGGCCAGCCAACAGCGAGTTGCAGTAGTCCAGACGGGAGATGACAAGCGCCTGGACCAGGACCTGTGCCGCTTCCTGTGTAAGGCAGGGTCGTACTCTCCGAATGTTGTAGAGCATGAACCTGCAGGAGCGGGTCACCGCCTTGATGTTGGCGGAGAACGACAGGGTGTTGTCCAGGGTCACGCCTAGGCTCTTCGCACTCTGGGAGGAGGACACAGCGGAGTTGTCAACCGTGATGGCGAGATCATGGAACGGGCAGTCCTTCCCCGGGAGGAAGAGCAGCTCCGTCTTGCTAGGGTTCAGCTTGAGGTGGTGATCCGTCATCCATACTGATATGTCTGCCAGACATGCAGAGATGCGATTCGCCACCTGGTTATCAGAAGGGGGAAAGGAGAAGATTAGTTGTGTATCGTCAGCGTAGCAATGATAGGAGAGACCATGTGAGGATATGACAGAGCCAAGTGACTTGGTGTATAGGGAGAAAAGGAGAGGGCCTAGAACTGAGCCTTGGGGGACACCAGTGGTGAGAGCACGTGGTGCGGAGACAGCTTCTCGCCACGCCACTTGGTAGGAGCGACCGGTCAGGTAGGACGCAATCCAGGAGTGAGCCGCGCCGGAGATGCCCAGCTCGGAGAGGGTGGAGAGGAGGATCTGATGGTTCACAGTATCAAAGGCAGCAGACAGGTCTAGAAGGACAAGAGCAGAGGAGAGAGAGTTAGCTTTAGCAGTGCGGAGAGTCTCCGTGACACAGAGAAGAGCAGTCTCAGTTGAATGACCAGTCCTGAAACCTGATTGGTTTGGATCAAGAAGGTCATTCTGAGAGAGATAGCAAGAGAGTTGGCTAAAGACGGCACGCTCAATAGTTTTGGAAAGAAAAGAAAGAAGGGATACTGGTCTGTAGTTGTTGACATCAGTGGGGTCGAGTGTTGGTTTCTTGAGAAGGGGAGCAACTCTCGCTCTCTTGAAGACGGAAGGGACATGGCCAGCGGTCAAGGATGAGTTGATCAGCGAGGTGAGGTAGGGGAGAAGGTCACCGGAGATGGTCTGGAGAAGGGAGGAGGGGATGGGGTCAAGCGGGCAGGTTGTTGGGCGGCCTGCAGTCACAAGTCGCAGGATTTTATCTGGAGAGAGAGGGGAGAAAGAAGTCAAAGCATAGGGTAGGGCAGTGTGAGCAGGACCAGCAGTGTCATTAGACTTAACAAACGAGGATCGGATGTCGTCAACCTTCTTTTCAAAGTGGTTGACGAAGTCATCCACAGAGAGAGAGGAGGGGGGGGGGGGGGGGATTCAGGAGGGAGGAAAATGTGGCAAAGAGCTTCCTAGGGTTAGAGGCAGATGCTTGGAATTTAGAGTGGTAGAAGGTGGCCTTAGCAGCAGAAACAGATGAAGAAAATGTAGAGAGGAGGGAGTGAAAAGATGCCAGGTCGGCAGGGAGTCTAGTTTTCTTCCATTTCCGCTCCGCTGCCCGGAGCTCTGTTCTGTGAGCTCGCAGTGAGTCATCAAGCCACGGAGCTGGAGGGGAGGACCGAGCCGGCCGGGAGGATAGGGGACACAGAGAGTCAAAGGATGCAGAAAGGGAGGAGAGGAGGGTTGAGGAGGCAGAATCAGGAGATTGGAGGGAGAAGGATTGAGCAGAGGGAAGAGATGATAGGATGGAAGAGGAGAGAGTAGTGGGAGAGAGAGAGCGAAGGTTGCGGCGGCGCATTACCATCTGTGTAGGGGCAGAGTGAGTAGTGTGGGAGGAGAGCGAGAGAGAAAAGGAAACAAAGTAGTGGTCGGAGACATGGAGGGGAGTTGCAGTGAGATTAGTAGAGGAGCAGCATCTAGTGAAGATGAGGTCAAGCGTATTGCCTGCCTTGTGAGTAGGGGGGGACGGTGAGAGGGTGAGGTCAAAAGAGGAGAGGAGTGGAAAGAAGGAGGCAGAGAGAAATGAGTCAAATGTGGACATAGGGAGGTTGAAATCCCCCAAAACTGTGAGGGGTGAGCCATCCTCAGGAAAGGAACTTATCAAGGCGTCAAGCTCATTGATGAACTCTCCAAGGGAACCTGGAGGGCGATAGATGACAAGGATATTAAGCTTAAATGGGCTAGTGACTGTGACAGCATGGAATTCAAATGAGGAGATAGACAGATGGGTTAGGGGAAAAATTGAGAATGTCCACTTGGGAGAGATGAGGATTCCTGTACCACCACCCCTCTGACCAGATGCTCTCGGGGTATGCGAGAACACATGGTCAGACGAGGAGAGAGCAGTAGGAGTAGCAGTGTTTTCAGTGGTGATCCATGTTTCCGTCAGCGCCAGGAAGTCGAGGGACTGGAGGTTGGCATAGGCTGGGATGAAGTCAGCTTTGTTGGCAGCAGAACGGCAGTTCCAGAGGCTGCCTGCGACCTGGAACTCCAGGTGTGGGGTGCGTGCAGGGACCAGCAGGTTAGAGAGGCAGCAGCCACGCGGTGTGGTGCGTTTGTGTAGCCTGTGCAGAGAGGAGAGAACAGGGATAGGCAGAGGCATAGTTGACAGGCTGTAGCAAATGGCTACAAAAATGCAGAGGAGATCGGAATGAAATTAGCTAAACATCTGGGAGAGAAACTTCTACCTCAGAAACTATAATTGTTTCACTGAACCACCCGAGGAAAAACTCTACCAACTTCCACCTTAGAAATCAGAATTGTTGTGAACCACAGCGGTTCAATGTTTAAAGGAATAGACTCAACCCACTTTATTCAGCTAGCTAACTATGACACCATAGCTAACTAGCATGCTAGCATCCAAAAAAAAAAAAAAAAACACAGTTTAGCACCAACACTTGGTCACAACAAACCACCAATAGTGGTTTGTTGTTTTTAACGTTGGCTAGCTTTAACTCCCAAATATAATTCTCCCAACTTCCACCTCAGAAGCTATAATTGTTGTAAACTACAGCGGTTCAATGTTTCTAGGAATAGACTAACTCAGTTTATTCAGCTAGCTAACTAGGTGCAGTATTATTCCGTGAAAATCGTCCGGGCACCTAGTCATAAGACGCCACAGCCAGCTAGCATGCCGGGCTCCAACTACACGTTTTAACGCCAATACTCTGCCACAACAAACCACCAGTGTATCAACGCGCAAGCAGATCGTTCGTGTCCGTGTCGAACGTTGTGGGTTAGTCCCGACAGCTTGAGCGAGTCCGTCGTCAACTTATTCAGCCAGTTAGTTAGCTAGAATAGTTAGCAAACTAGCTAGCCATTGCTTTCAGACAAAGAAGAACCCCTCCTTTCACGGCACGAACACACAGAGAGAGCCAAACGAACGTTAACTAGTCACCCATGTCCCAAATTCCTTGAACGACTCGGGCTATCAATATGTAAATACAGTGTATATACAGTGCCTTCAGAAAGTATTTACACCCCTTGACTTTTTCCACATTTTGTTGTTATAGCCTGAATTTAAAATTCACTGGCCTACACCCAATACCGCATAATGTCAAAGTGAAATTGTTTTTTATTTGATTTTTTATTAAAAATGAAAAGCTGAAATGTCTTGAGTCAATAAGTATTCAACCCCTTTGTAATGCCAAGCCTAAATAATTTCAGGAGTAAAAATGTGCTTAACAAGGCTCATAATAAGTTGCATGGACTCACTCTGTGTGCAATAATAGTGTTTAACAATACTTTTTTTATGACTACCTCATCTCTGTACCCCACACATACAATTATCTTACAGATTCAACCACAAAGACCAGGGATGCTTCCCAATGCCTCGGAAAGAAGGGCCCCTATTAGTTGATGGGTATAAAAAAATATTGAATATCCCTTTGAGCATGGTGATGTTATTATTTACACTTCTGAATGGTGTATCAATACACCCAGTCACTACAAAGACACAGGCATCCTTCCTAACTCAGTTCCTGGTGAGGATGGAAACCGCTCACCATGAGGCCAGTGGTGACTTTAAAACAGAGTTTAATGGCTGTGATAGGAGAAAACTGAGGATGGATCGACAACATTGTAATTACTCCACAATACTTACCTAATTGACAGAGTGAAAAGAAGGAAGCCTGTACAGAATACAAATATTCCAAAACATACATCCTGTTTGTAGTGCTTAACGATTAGTGCATTTTGAGTTCGATTATAAAAAAAATAATCACTGGTTTCGTTAATATTTTTTAACATTAAATTCACTATGCATTATGTGGGTTGAATAAAACAATTAATAAAAGTCCCATGATGGTAGTGACTGCCCATTACTGCTTATCACTTATTAACCATTTATTCACATTACATTACTTAAATATTTCAGTTGTGTATATTACGTTTGTTTAATTTGATGACTTTATTTATTTCCAAGTCATCTCATCTCTATAGAGCTGCTGCCTATGCTGTCTGACAAAATAACAATTTGTGTAGTTCTTCAAAGTAAACAAGGCATACTTTTATTACAGCGGAATACCAACTATCACTCACTTAGATAAAATATTTTCAGGTAGAGATAACTCGCGAAGCAGCAACTGCTCTTTATCACATCACGATCGCTCATTGTTCTCTCATCCGAAGCAGGCGTAAAAGAAACACACCGGACAAGTAGATACACAATGGATTATGGTCATTGTAGTTAATTACCACTTTATGTGCTAAACTATGTAGAATATTGGCTTGTTGGAAACTACAACTCCCTACTACATCGAACAGTTCAGGCTGGATCCGATGTATCTCTAGAGAAACTGTGATGTGTGCATTGAGCTCACAGGAAAAAAACTAATGAATGGAATTCAAATAATTTAACCGACATCGGTCAATTAGTTGTTTATAAATGGAAAATAACAGAAATGTAAGTTAATCGCTTAGCACTACCTGTTTGCAACAAGGCAATAAAGTAATACTGCAAAAAATGTGGCAAAGCAATTAACTTCTTGTCCTGAATACAAAGTGTTTTGTTTGAGGTAAATCCAATACACCAGATTACTGAGTACCACTCTCTATATTTTCAAACATAGTGGTGGCTGCATCATGTTATGGGTATGTTTGTAATCCTTAAGGACTGGGGAGTTTTTCAGGATAAAAAAGAAACAGATTGGAGCAAAAGCACATACAAAAGGCCAAATATGTGACCGACCGCCTCGATTCGGTCTTATGTAGCAACATTTGAAATTGTGTTTTTTACATTAGATAAAAGTAGAGACTCAGAGCTAGAAATTTTTTATATCATATACTGCAGTTGAGGAACAATGGGAAAGTAATGATGCTTTGAAAGTTGATAAACTTCTAACCCCACTTTTGAGAAAATGGTCCTTGAATGTGTTGGTACACCTACTGGAGAGCTCTTTGTCTACACCCATTCAGCATCGTTCACACCCTCTTAAGCCTTAGCCCCACCCATATTTTTAAGGATTCACATGTAATAATAATAATAACGTGAGGCAATGTGGTAAACACACGCTATATCAAATAAAATCTACGTTTATTTGTCACATGCACAGGATATAGAAGGTGTAAACGGTACAGTGAAGTGGTTACATGCATAGTAGCAATATCAAAAACAAAGTGTCCAGAAAAAAATACTTTATGAATATGTTATTATTAATATTAGATGATGCTTACCCAACATACTAAATTGATGGGTCATGTGAAGGAAATGCTATAACCCAGCCTCATCTAGCTAAGTGGATGGGTCACTATTGTCTAGACATGTTCACATGTTCGTGAAATACAATAGATGGCCGTAATCACCCCCCAGACACACCTGGCTAATTTGATGGGTCATGTAATAATCCGGCCGCGGTGGAGTCTTGTGTTTAGACATGTAGGTAGCTAGTTAGCTAAACAATGAACCGGCATAATCCCAACTCATACTACTACCAATACAAACATTGGAATAGCTGTAGTATGAATCTGCAGTTAGCTATTGCTAACAAACTAGGTTCAATGTCAGCTAGCTAACATTAGGCTATAACTAGCAATGCAAATGGATTTCTGATTTGAATAATATTACTACACAGATCATAAATGTAACGTTAGCTAGCTACCGTAACTAACACGACTTTCTTACAAAATTAGAAACTTATATCTGAAAATGTAGCTAGACTCTTAACCGTATACATGTTTGAACGCTTCACGGCAGACTGGAACCATTTAACTCCTTTTTGTTTGTAGCTATATCTTGGGTGTGTTCGTAAATTCAATCTGGAGTGCCAGAGTGCGCTCTGGGCGTTCGTAAATTCACAGCGTTGTCAGATTGTCCGTTCGTAAATTCAGCGCGGTTCGCTCTTGGAACCTCTGGCCTTGGAGTAGGGTTGATCCGAGCGTTCTGACCTCACAACGGCAGTCTAGCACCCACGCTAATGTTGGCTAGCTTGCTAGCTACTTCCAGACACAAATTAGAGAGAATCTCACTCTGACCATTTTACTCACCCTAGCAGACCTGGTTAGGGTGTTTTCATGTTATCCAGAGCGTTGGTGACTGTAACTGTGATGCTGGCAACAATTTAATTACGCTTTATTTGCCGACGTTTACTGACACCGGCCATATTCAACGGGTGTTGAGCGTTGGTAAATTCATCAGTTATTCTATGCTCTGGCACACTCAGACGAGCGGGCTTTGAAATCGGAGTAGATAGCCGAACGCAACCCTTTTTTGGCCAGCATTGTGTCAAGTCACTCCGGTTCACACTGACTGTGGCGTGTGTAGAAAGTAGCCCATCACTTTTTCCAACTGATCTGTCGATGGAGCCTGCTAAATTCAGGTAATCAATTTTGTTGAGGAAAGTAGCAAAACTTTTGTAGTTCTCGATGGCTAAAGTTATATCTTTCAAAAACGGCGCGGTAGAAAGGACTGTCAACACTTACTGAACAGCTCACGTTATAGACAGAAGCATGCTACATGGTACACCAATCCAAACTCATATCCCGGCATGTCCAGGCCATCCATTATCTCAGCCAATCATGGCTAGCGGGAAGGTTCCTGTCTTTTTCCATGGCTAAACCAACTAGGCTCGTAATTTAACAATTGTATTCATATGTATGGATGGAATACAAGTTTGTTATTAAGACACATGAAAGTTCACATGTTGCAGAAGGAATTTCTGCCAAAAACTTCATTTTGACAAAAAATAAATGTATATGCGACATACGTCTAGTTTCATGAAACGAGTCACTTTTGCACTGGAGTTGCATACTAAGACGACATTGAATGTTCCTGAGTGGCCTAGTTACAGTTTTGACTTAAATCGGCTCAAATCTATGGAAAGATGACTAAAATGTAAATGTAAAAAAATTAAAGACAGAGCAAAAAACTTGACAAAAATAAAAACGTAATAAAAACGAATTGTACATTCCAGGTGTGCAAAGCTCTAGAGACTAACCCAGAAAGACTCACAGCTGTAATTGCTGCCCAATGTGATTCTAACATGTATTGACTCGGGGTTCAATACTTATGTAATGAAGATATATTAGTGTTTTTTTATTCATAATTATTTAACAAATGTTAATTTTTATTTTGTGTAAATCGTGGAAAAAGTCAGGGGTGTGAATACTTTCTGAAGGCACTGTATGTCAGGAACCTATAGGTAGCCCAGATGTTAGAGAGGTGGACCAGTAAGCAGAAAAAGTATGCACTGAACTGCCTGCTAGAGTAGAGGGCTGCTGGTTCAGGATCATTAGTGTCCACTACCGTTGTGCTATTGAGCAAGTTAACCCAATTGCTCCAGGGGCTGATAGTGTGCTGCTCACTCTCGAGTGTGTGTGTGTGTGTGTGTGTGTGCGCTCTACCTGATTCAATATGATGTTATATGAAGCATGTACATTTTTTATTGCCTGATTTGTGTTCACAGAAATGAGAGACAAGCTGCGGAAGTGGAGGGAGGATAACCACAGAAACAGTGAGCAAATCGTGGATGTTGGCGAAGAATTGATAAATGAGCATGCGTCCAAACTTGGAGATGACAGTAAGTGCATATGCATTAAGTCAAGATTCACATCAGACCAATTTCGTACTCTTGAGTGGCGCAGTGGTCTAAGGCACTGCATCGCAGTGCTAACTGTGCCACTAGAGATCCTGGTTCGAATCCAGGCTCTGTCGCAGCCGGCTGCGACCGGGAGACTCATGGGCGGCGCACAATTGGCCCAGTGTCGTCCAGGGTAGGGGAGGGAATGGCCGGCAGGGATGTAGCTCAGTTGATAGAGCATGGCGCTTGCAACGCCAGGGTTGTGGGTTCGATTCCCACGGGGGGCCAGTATAAAAAAAAATATATGTATTCACTAACTGTAAGTCGCTCTGGATAAGAGCGTCTGCTAAATGACTAAAATGTAAATGTAAATGTAGTGCTGCTGTAGTAGGCCGAATCTGTTTGTACACAATGATCCACAACACTAGCCATCATCCATCACAAGATGTTTGGGAGCCAAGGGCTTGATTTGTCTATTTGTTTCATTCTGTGGTCCTCTGTAGCTCAATTGGTAGAGCATGGCGCTTGTAACGCCAGGGTAGTGGGTTCGATCCCCGGGACCACCCATACGTAAAAATGTATGCACACATGACTGAAAGTCGCTTTGGATAAAAGAGTCTGCTAAATGGCATATTATTGATTGATTTTATTCATCAGACAAAAAGTAGCATTATAATATGAAGGATGTGGACTTCGATGTAGTCTAGACATATAGGTTATGGAGATGTATAGTGTTTTCAGGCATCAAAGACATACACATAGCCAACATTTACAGTCTGGCAGCATGTTCAATATAGACAACAGTTAGTGGCTGAAGGGGAAATGAATTCATATACTGTATTCTCAGTCTGGCAAAAAGCATGCAAATACTACAATCTAGATTTAATGTGGACTGCTATGGTTTGTGGTTTCACTGCAACATGATTGCTAGAACATGTTGGACAGTAGGCCTATGATTGATTTTGTCACAGTTCGCTGCTCATGAAAGCAAGGAAGGGCATCAATCTCTTAGAAATGACTGGTTCTCCAATGATGAATTAATTCAGTGTGGAATCAAGGAGTACTGACCATATATATATATATATATATATATATATATATATATATATATATATATATATATATATATATATATATATATATATATATATATATATATATATATATATATATATATATATATATATATATATATATATATATATATATATATATATATATATATATATATATATATATATATATATATATACAGTACCAATCAAAAGTTTGGACACCTACTCATTCAAGGGTTTGTTTTTATTTTTTAAAACTATTTTCTACATTGTAGAATAATAGCGAAGATATCAAAACTATGAAAAAACACATATGGAATCATGTAGTAACCAAAAAAGTGTTAAACAAATCAAACATTTTATATTTGAGATTCTTCAAATAGCCACCCTTTGCCTTGATGACAGCTTTGCACACTCTTGGCATTCTCTCAACCAGCTTCACCTGGAATGCTTTTCCAACAGTCTTGAAGAAGTTCCCACATATGATGAACACTTGTTCGCTGCTTTTCCTTCACACTGCCGTCCATCTCATCCCAAACCATCTCAATTGAGTTGAAGTCGGGGGATTGTGGAGGCCAAGTAATCTGATGCAGCACTCCCTCACTCTCCTTCTTGGTAAAATAGCCCTTACACAGCCTGGAGGTGTGTTGGGTCATTGTCCTGTTGGAAAACAAATGATTGTTCCACTAAACCCAAACCAGATGGGATGGCGTATCGCTGCAGAATGACAGCTTTGCACACTCTTGGCATTCTCTCAACCAGCTGCATGAGGTAGTCACCTGGAATGCATTTCAATTAACAGGTGTGCCTTCTTAAAAGTTAATTTGTGGCATTTCTTTCCTCCTTAATGCGTTTGAGCCAATCAGTTGTGTTGTGACAAGGGAGGGGGATATACAGAAGATAGCCCTATTTGGTAAAAGACCAAGTCCATATTATGGCAAGAGCAAATAAGCAAAGAGAAACGACAGTCCATCATTACTTTAAGACATGAAGGTCAGTCAATCCGGAAAATGTCAAGACCTTTGAAAGTTTCTTCAAGTGCAGTTTCAAAAACCATCAAGCGCTATGATGAAACTGGCTCTGATGAGGACCACCACAGGAATGGAAGACCCAGAGTTACCTCTGCTGCAGGGGATAAGTTCATTAGAGTTACCAGCCTCAGAAATTGGAGCACAAATAAATGCTTCACAGAGTTCAAGTCACAGACACATCTCAACATCAACTGTTCAGAGGAAACTGTGTGAATCAGGCCTTCATGGTCGAATTGCAGCAAGAAACCACTACTAAAGGACACCAATAAGAAGAGGAGACTTGCTTGGGTCAAGAAACACGAGCAATGGACATTTAGATTTGATGTCTTCACTATTATTCTACAATGTAGAAAATAGTAAAAATAAAGAAAAACCCTTGAATGAGTAGGTGTGTCCAAACTTTTGACTGGTGCTATATATATACAGCTGCGGAAAATTATCAGTTTCTCTGGTTTTACTATTTAGAGGTACAGTGGGGAGAACAAGTATTTGATTTTTATTTTTATTTTTATTTTTATTTCACCTTTATTTAACCAGGTAAGCCAGTTGAGAACAAGTTCTCATTTACAACTGCGACCTGGCCAAGATAAAGCAAAGCAGTGCGATTAAAAACAGCACAGAGTTACATATGGGGTAAAAAACATAAAGTCAAAAATACAACAGAAAATATGTATACAGTGTGTGCAAATGTAGCAAGTTATGGAGGTAAGGCAATAAATAGGCTATAGTGCAAAATAATTACAATAGTATTAACTCTGGAATGCTAGATGTGCAAGAGATTATGTGCAAATAGAGATACTGGGGTGCAAAAGAGCAAAATAAATAACAATATAGGGATGAGGTAGTTGGGTGGGCTAATTTCAGATGGGCTGTGTACAGGTGCAGTGATCGGTAAGGTGCTCTGACAACTGATGCTTAAAGTTAGTGAGGGAGATAAGAGTCTCCAGCTTCAGAGATTTTTGCAATTCGTTCCAGTCATTGGCAGCAGAGAACTGGAAGGAATGGCGGCCAAAGGAGGTGTTGGCTTTGGGAATGACCAGTGAGATATACCTGCTGGAGCGCAGACTACGGGTGGGTGCTGCTATGGTGACCAATGAGCTAAGATAAGGCAGGGATTTGCCTAGCAGTGATTTATAGATGGCCTGGAGCCAGTGGGTTTGACGACGAACATGTAGTGAGGACCAGCCAACAAGAGCGTACAGGTCACAGTGGTGGGTAGCGTATGGGGCTTTGGAGACAAAACGGATGGCACTGTGATAGACTACATCCAATTTGCTGAGTAGAGTGTTGGAGGCTATTTTGTAAATGACATCGCCGAAGTCAAGGATCGGTAGGATAGTCAGTTTTACGAGGGCATGTTTGGCAGCATGAGTGAAGGAGGCTTTGTTGCGAAATAGGAAGCCGATTCTAGATTTAACTTTGGATTGGAGATTCTTTATGTGAGTCTGGAAGGATAGTTTACAGTCTAACCAGACACCTAGGTATTTGTAGTTGTCCACATACTCTAGGTCAGACCCGTCAAGAGTGGTGATTCTAGTCGGGTGGGCGGGTGCCAGCAGCGTTCGATTGAAAAGCATGCATTTAGTTTTACTAGTGTTTAAGAGCAGTTGGAGGCTACTGAAGGAGTGTTGTATGGCATTGAAGCTCGTTTGGAGGTTTGTTAACACAGTGTCCAATGAAGGGCCAGATGTATACAAAATGGTGTCGTCTGCGTAGAGGTGGATCTGAGAGTCACCAGCAGCAAGAGCGACATCATTGATATACACGGAGAAAAGTGTCGGCCCAAGAATTGAACCCTGTGGCACCCCCATAGAGACTGCCATAGTTCCAGACAACAGGCCCTCCGATTTGACACACTGAACTCTATCTGAGAAGTAGTTGGTGAACCAGGCGAGGCAGTCATTTGAGAAACCAATACTGCCGATTTTGCAGGTTTTCCTACTTACAAAGCATGTAGAGGTCTGTAATTTCTATCATAGGTACACTTCAACTGTGAGAGACGGAATCTAAAACAAAAATCCAGAAAATCACATTTGTATGATTTTTAAGTAATTAATTTGCATTTTATTTCATGACATAAGTATTTGATCACCTACCAACCAGTAAGAATTCCGGCTCTTACAGACCTGTTAGTTTATCTTTAAGAATCTCTCCTGTTCTCCACTCATTACCTGTATTAACTGCACCTGTTTGAACTCGTTACCTGTATAAAAGGCACCTGTCCACACACTCAATCAAACAGACTCCAACCTCTCCACAATGGCCAAGACCAGAGAGCTGTGTAAGGACATCAGGGATAAAATTGTAGACCTGCACAAGGCTGGGATGGGCTACAGGACAATAGGCAAGCTGCTTGGTGAGAAGGCAACAACTGTTGGCGCAATTATTAGAAAATGGAAGAAGTTCAAGATGACGGTCAATCACCCTCGGTCTGGGGCTCCATGCAAGATCTCACCTCGTGGGGCATCAATGATCATGAGGAAGGTGAGGGATCAGCCCAGAACTACACGGCAGGACCTGGTCAATGACCTGAAGAGAGCTGGGACCACAGTCTCAAAGAAAACCATTAGTAACACACTACGCCGTCATGGATTAAAATCCTGCAGCGCACGCAAGGTCCACCTGCTCAAGCCAGCGCATGTCCAGGCCCTTCTGAAGTTTGCCAATGACCATCTGGATGATCCAGAGGAGGAATGGGAGAAGGTCATGTGGTCTGATGAGACAAAAATAGAGCTTTTTGGTCTAAACTCCACTTGCCGTGTTTGGAGGAAGAAGAAGGATGAGTACAACCCCAAGAACACCATCCCAACCGTGAAGCATGGAGGTGGAAACATCATTCTTTGGGGATGCTTTTCTGCAAAGGGGACAGGACGACTGCACCGTATTGAGGGGAGGATGGATGGGGCCATGTATCGCGAGATCTTGGCCAACAACCTCCTTCCCTCAGTAAGAGCATTGAAGATGGGTCGTGGCTGGGTCTTCCAGCATGACAACGACCTGAAACACACAGCCAGGGCAACTAAGGAGTGGCTCCGTAAGAAGCATCTCAAGGTCCTGGAGTGGCCTAGCCAGTCTCCAGACCTGAACCCAATAGAAAATCTTTGGAGGGAGCTGAAAGTCCGTATTGCCCAGCGACATTCCCGAAACCTGAAGGATCTGGAGAAGGTCTGTATGGAGGAGTGGGCCAAAATCCCTGCTGCAGTGTGTGCAAACCTGGTCAAGACCTACAGGAAACGTATGATCTCTGTACCAAATATTAAGTTCTGCTTTTCTTATGTATCAAATACTTATGTCATGCAATAAAATGCAAATTAATTACTTTAAAATCATACAATGTGATTTTCTGGATTTTTGTTTAAGATTCCGTCTCTCACAGTTGAAGTGTACCTATGATAAAAATTACAGACCTCTACATGCTTTGTAAGTAGGAAAACCTGCAAAATCGGCAGTGTATCAAATACTTGTTCTCCCCACTGTGTATATATATGTATGACGTTTTCCACATTTTGTTACGTTACAGCCTTATTCTAAAATTGATTCAATAGTTTTTTCCCCCTCATGAATATACACACAATATCCCATAATTTATAAATAAAACCCGCCCTGAAATATGACATTTACATAGGTATTCAGACCCTTTACTCAGTACTTTGTTGAAGCACCTTTGGCAGCGATTACAGCCTTGAGTCTTCTTGGGTATGACGCTACAAGCTTGGCGCACCTGTATTTGGTGAGTTTCTCCCATTCTTCTCTGGAGATCCTCTCAAGCTCTGTCAGGTTGGATGGGTAGCGTTGCTGCACAGCTCTGGTTGTGCCACTCAAGGACATTCAGAGACTTGTCCCGAAGCCACTCCTGCATTGTCTTGGCTGTGTGCTTAGGGTCGTTGTCCTGTTGGAAGGTGAACTTTCTTCCCAGTCTGAGGTCCTGAGCAGGTTTTCATCAAGGATCTCTCTGTACTTGCTCCGTTAATCTTTGACTCGATCCTGGCCAGGCCCAGCCAATCAGAATGAGTTTTTCCCCACTAACGGGCTTCATTACATACATAAATACTCCTCAGCAACCCCACCCCCCCCAGACGTGGAGGTCATGGGTGCTGGCATGGTTAAACGTGGTCTGCGGTTGTGAGGCTGGTTGGACAAACTGTCAAATTCTCTTAAACGACGTTGGAGGCAGCTTATGGTAGAGAAATGAACATTCAATTATCTGGCAAAAGCTCAGATAGACATTCCTGCAGTCAGCATGCCAATTGCACGCTCCCTCAACTTGAGAAATCTGTGGCATTCTGTTGTGTGACAAAACTGCACATTTTAGAGTGACCTTTTATTGTCCCTGATCATGATGTTTAGTCACCACCTTGCTATGGATAGATTATCTTGGCAAATGAGAAATGCTCACTAACAGGGATGTTAA
Source organism: Coregonus lavaretus (assembly GCF_964263955.1). Lineage (NCBI taxonomy): Eukaryota > Metazoa > Chordata > Actinopteri > Salmoniformes > Salmonidae > Coregonus > Coregonus lavaretus. The sequence goes on from NC_139990.1 coordinate 71,593,783, forward strand.
ACATATTTGTGCAGAAAATGTGAGGGAAATAAGCTTTTTGTGCGAATGGAACATTTCTGGGATCTTTTATTTCAGCTTATGAAAAATGGGACAAATCCTTTACGTGTTGCATTCATATTTTTGTTCAGTATATTTGGCAGTCAAATGGCTTAGGGGTAGAAGCTGTTCAGGGTCCTGTTGGTTCCAGACTTGGTGCATCAGTACTTCTTGCCATGCGTTAACAGACTCTCTGGAATCTTTGACAATGTTTAGGGTCTTCCTCTAACACTGCCTGGTATAGAGGTCATGGATGGCAGGGAGCTCGGCCCCAGTACTGGGTCGTATGCACTACCCTCTGTAGCGCCTTGCGATCGGATGCCAAGCAGTTGCCATACCAAGCAGTGATGCAGCCAGTCAAGATGCTCTCAATGGTGCAGCTGTAGAACTTCATGAAGATCTTTTCAGCCTCCTGAGGGGGAAGAGGTGTTGTCGTGCCCTCTTCACGACTGTGTGTTCACCATGATAGATCCTTAGTGATGTGGACCCGCTCCACTACAGCCCCATCGATGTGAATGGTGGTGTGCTCAGCCCTCCATTTCCTGTAGTCCATGATCAGGTCCTTTGTCTTGCGGACGTTAACGGAGAGGTTTTTGTCCTGGCACCACACTGCCAGGTCTCTGACCTCCTCTGAATAGGCTGTCTCATTGACGTCGGTGATCAGGCCTGCAACCGTTGACATCAGCAAACTTAACGACGGTGTTAGTCATGCACTTCTTCTTGTAACTATTTTTGGAGCAGTGATAACGTGTCTGGCTCTGGCACTTTGGATGATTTGTTCTCGCCTCGGAACCTTACACTGCCTACCCAAAACGCCACAATATTGATACATTTCTTATGTAATTTGTTTTGTTTGTCAAAATAAATTTGTGTGCCAGAAAAGGGGCAGTTAGGGCCTCAAAATACAGTGCCTTCAGAAAGTATTCACACTTTTTCCACATTTTGTTGTGTTACAGTCTGAATTTAAAATAGATTAAATTGAGATTTTTGGTCACTGGCCTACACACTTGTTTTTATTATAAACAAATTGTACAAATGTAAATGCTGAAATGTCTTGAGTCAATAAGTATTCAACCCCTTTGTTATGGCAAGCCTAAATAAGTTCAGGAATACAAGTTTGCTTTACAAGTCACATAAGTTGCATGGACTCACTCTGTCCAAAAACAGTGTTTAACATGATATTTTAATGACTACCTCATCTCTGTACCCCACACTAGTGATGCGCGGGTTGACTCATAACCCGCAGTCCCAGCGGTTATATCCGCGGGGCGGACAGGTTTAGGGTCATTAAATATTGTGTGGCTGAAGGGCGGGTGGGTGGCGGGCAGGTTGAACAAAGAGAAACAATACCTTAAAAAAATCCATAAATGTGAATTCTTGTGCATTTTATATAGGCTACATTGAGTTTTTCCCCCATTATTTTAGGCTATCTGCTATTAATGCCTAAGCTTCATGGCTTAACTGTACGCGTGCCAAATAGCCTACACAGCCAATCGCCAAATAATACTTTTGGGAATGGGCAGAAAAAGTGAATGTATATCTACGGAGGCAAAAAGGACATTGTTGAAGTTGAATTCAATAAGACAAAAGCTGTGAACGGAGAGTTGAAAATAAAGAGAAGGGAGAGCTAGAAAAGTCAAGGGAACTGTAGCCTACTGTTTAGATGAGTTGAATGGAAACTGAAATCTGGACACTGACTGTAGGTCTATAACCTCTCACATAGCCTTAATAATAACTCCTGCAGAATTAAGCATTTCTTGCAGTAAAATGATACACCAAATGTAGGCAAAATTTGAACTTGGGAACAGGAGTGAGAAATATGATTTATTTATTTCTGCATCTTGAGAGAATGCAATGCTCAGTTAGATACCATCTGTAGAGGTGCTGTCTTTTTGTTGTTTTTGTCATTTTAGTCCTTTTTTAGCAGATGCTCTTATCCAGAGTGACTTAGAGTGCATACATTTAGTTTATTTTTATACTGGCCCCCCGTGGGAATCGAACCCACAACCCTGGCGTTGCAAGCGCCATGCTCTACCAACTGAGCTACACGGGTCTTCTTCATAAAAGCTGATAGTATTTCAACCACATAAAATATGCATCGAAGCCGAACTGAAATCTTATCAGAAACACCTTGGGTCATTTTCACAGCTTTCTTTTTTCTTACAACCGGTCAAACTGATGTCATTTGGAGATTTTGCACAGAAAATCGTTCCCGTTTTTTTTGTTTTTTTTTGTTTTTTTGCGTTATTGTATTTTCACCCCAGTCCCTAAACGTATTTGCGCCGTGAAAGATGACAGAGAGAACTTTACCGATGTCAACTAGATTGAAGCATTCATTCTATTGATCTATTACATTATTATGTTGATCAAGGGTTTATTTGGTATTCTAGGGCAACATATAATGACAAAAGAGAGTCGGGCGGTTGTGGATGGGTTATTAGCAATTGCGGGCACGTGCAGGTGAACAAACAGCTGACCCACGCACCACTACCCCACACACAATTATCTGTAAGGTCCCTCGGTCAAGCAGTGAATTTCAAACACAGATTCAATCACAAAGACCTGGGAGGTTTTCCACTGCCTCGCAAAGAAGGCCACCTATTGATAGAAAAAAAAGCAGACGTTGAATATCCCTTTGAGCATGGTGAAGTTATTAATTACACTTTGGATGGTGTATCAATATACCCAGTCACTACAAAAATGCCAGTGAGGAAGGAAACCGCTCTGGGATTTTCACCATGAGGCCAATGGTGACTTTAAAACAGTTAGAGTTTAATGGCTGTGATGGGAGAAAACTGAGGATGGATCAACAACATTGTAGTTACTCCACAGTACTAACGTAATTGACAGAGTGAAAAGAAGGAACTAAAGTAATACTGCAAAACGTGGCAAAGAAATTAACTTTATGTCCTGAATACAAAGTGTTATGTTGGGGGCAAATGCAATACAACACATTACTGAGTACCACTCTCCATATTTTCAAGCATAGTGGTGGCTGCAACATGTTATGGGTATGCTTGTAATCATTAAGGCCTGGAGTTTTTCAGAATAAAAAATTAACAGAATGGAGCTAAGCACAGGCAAAACCCAAGATTAAAACCTGGTACAATCCAGGTGTGGAAAGCTCTTAGAGACTTATAATAATAATAATATGCCATTTAGCAGACGCTTTTATCCAAAGCGACTTACAGTCATGCGTGCATACATTTTTTGTGTATGGGTGGTCCCGGGGATCTAACCCACTACCTTGGCGTTACAAGCGCCGTGCTCTTATCTAGACATACTCACAGCTGTAATCACTGCCGAAGGTGCTTCTACAAAGTATTGACTCAGCGGTGTGAATACTGATGTAAATGAGATATTTATGTATAATTTTTTTTAAATAAATGTGCCAGTATTTCTAAAAGTGTGTTTTCACTTTGTCATTATGGGGTATTGTATGTAGATTGGTGAGAAAAAAAATCAATTTTGAATTCAGGCTTTAACACAACAAAATGTGGAATAATTCAAGGGGTATGATTACTTTGTGAAGGCACTAGTGTAGCCTGAACTTGTTCTTTTTATTCCAAAATAATCAATTCCCACCTCAAAAGGCAAACCGTAAAGGGTAGTATCTTTTAAAGCTGGGATCTGTTTGGTGAAACTGCCACGTTCGTTTGGGTTATAACAACAAAAAGTTACTTAACACTTTTAGAACAGAGGGGTATACTACAAAGCAGGATCAATAAGTTAGCTATCTTTGATGAGCAACCAGAAATAACTAATTTCTCGTTCATTAAAAAAGCTAAACTTAGATGTGTTTTTGTTCGTTGAATCAATTAGACCATGCCCATTTAAGCTTATTTACATTTTTACATTTTAGTCATTTAGCAGACGCTCTTATCCAGAGCGACTTATAGGAGCAATTAGGGTTAAGTGCCTTGCTCAAGGGCACATCGACAGATTTTTCACCTAGTCGGCTTGGGGATTAGAACCAGTGACCTTTCGGTTACTGGCACAACGCTCTTAACCACTAAGCTACCTGCCGCCTTATCTTTCTAATATTTTACAATATTTCGGCTAGTTAGCTGGCTAAATCCTTGATCCTACTTTGTAGTATACCCCTCAGCAGAATATGTACTGCGATTCTTTTTTACAACGATGCTGAACGTTCCTCTCCTTTGTTTCATCAACAAAACAATAACAAAGACGCTGGGTCCAACAGTGTCGCTGTTTCACCTTATGCAAATTCCAGCTTTAATGTGTCACAAGTTCTCAGAAGCCTAGGCCTATTCAGTATTTTTAGTAGGCTTACCAATGTGACTCAACTTTTGAATTGAATGATGCAGAAACTTGTTAAGCCTTTTCTTGATAGAAAATAACCCATATGTGATGGTTGGTAGCGGTACACTCAGTTTTGCCTGCTAGTATCTCACTATGTAGTCTTGCTGAACGACTCTTTGAAAGTCTATTTTCCTTGTAATCATTAGGATTCATACAGTCTTTAAAGAGCAGGGTAAACACTTAACACGCCCCGGTTTTATTGAAACCAGTTCTTAAATTGGCTGTGAAACAAGATGGCAATTATCAAAACAAGAGTTGGAATCATAAAAAGGCAAGAAACTCCAGGCGTTTGTTTGTTTTGGCATATCAGTTTTCTTGTTGAGTTGGGTTTTATTATTCTTTCTCAATAAGCAGTTAGACAGCGTTTGGCAGAGGACGTCTGGCGTGCTTGTCAAAACAGACTTGTCTGACATTTAGCATTCATTCCATTAATTGGATCCATTAGCCAAGCCTATTAATAATCACTGTCTTTTACTGTTACAGTTGAATGATTGAATAAACACTTCAATAAACATTTAATCTTTATTGCTAAACCACTGGATGAAATGTATCGTGCTATGTTGATAAACCTTGTGAATAAGGCGTCACACCGTAACTGGTTAGAATATCACAGCAAGATGAGGGGAAATGACAATCTTCTGCTGCCCTAGATAACAGCTGTGTAAGCTTTCTTTCTCTGTGCTTTTGGGAAGGGCTGCATAGCTTTGTCTTTTGTATGGAGTTGTACAATATCTTATGATGTTTAGAACATTTTCTATAAAGAAGGAAATCTTAGAATACCAGCAGAATTTGGTCTACATAGCCTTGACTTGGTCAGTGGTCATTCACCATGATTGATCCTCTAAATGAAGTAGGCCTAATAGAACGTTTTTTAAATTTATTTTATTGAACTGCATAAAATTTACAGGGGAGAGATTGATACAAAATGATTATATATATATATAATATTTTTTTTTTGTCCCTTGTCCATCCAGTCCTTTAAATACATGGTCTTATTTATATGGAGCACATATTGATTATTCTTAATAATACAAGTGTGAGGTTTGAGGAGAGAAATTATACTTGAAAGCAATTTCCCAGGATTCAAGGGCTTGTTTATGAAAATGTATTCCATTTAAAATGACCAGAGCAAAAGGTTAAGACCACCACACTTTTCCAATATAACATTGGGAATTTAAAACCACAAATATTTCTAATTAGTGTTTAATCCAGTTTATTTTTAAAATTTGATTGATTATTTGCTAATCCAGTATGTGATAGAATGAGGTTATTCTGTTTTACTCATTTTAGGACTGAAAGGTAATTTAGTGAGTTATGGGTTTCTGGGTTGATGACGAACGATGCCTAGATAGCAAATAGACATGATTCTAGGACTGAATGGTAATTGAGCGGGTTATGAGTGTCTGGGTTGATAAGAAGCCATGCCCAGATAGCAAACAGACTTTATTTTCCCTGTTCAAGATATTCTCCTATGGAAGTGAAAAGTTTGAAGTGAATGCCAACAGTTGAAAATAAACATGCTAGGAGAGCAGATGGGGCTTAATCCCGATTCCTGTTGAGGCATCACTTAGGCCCATCTCCTATTCTTCCTATGATCCAGTAGAAAAACAAGAAAGCACCTTATGTTACTGTCAGAACTAATACTGTATTAACAGTCTATATGTCAATTTATCATGTTTTGATGTTCCACTTGACACTGTACTGGAATATTAAAACAGTGCGTTTTCTCTTTGTCTCCTGTGCCCAGTATGGATAATTTATGAGCAGGTGATGATAGCTGCGCTGGACTGCAGTCGGGATGATTTGGCTTGGGTAAGTGAACTACCGACAGCTGCCACCCACACCCAACGACCTCAAAACCCATCTCTCACAGTCATTGCTACTTTGTCACCCCTGCTGCCAAATGTGAAAATATTTTTATTTGGCCAAAAATATTACCCCATCTGTCTACTTTGGAAAAACAATTTGCTGAGCAGTGTTAGTGTTAGCTGTAAACCTTTATGGAGTTTAACTCCCCCTTGTTGATTCATCTACCATCCCAGAGTTAACTAATAGATATGTTACAGATTGTGTTACTTAAAGTGCCTTCAGAAAGTAGTCACACCCCTTGACTTTTTCCACATTTTGTTGTTACAAGGTGGGATTAAAATGGATTTAATTGTCATGTTTTGTCAACAATCTATACAAAGTACTCTGTAATGTCAAAGTGGAAGAAAAATAAAAAAAATTGTAAAGTTATTTATATATATATATATATATATATATATATATATATATATATATATGAAAAATAGAACACTAATATATCTTGATTACGTAAGTATCCATCCACCTGAGTCAATACATGTTACAATCACCTTTGGCAGTGATTAAAGCTGTGAGTCTTTCTGGATAAGTCTCTAAGAGCTTTGTACAGCTGGATTGTACAATATTATTATTTTTAAAATTCTTCAATCTCTGTCAAGTTGGTTGTTGATCATTGCTAGACTAGGCCACTCAGGAACATTCAGTGTCGTCTTGGTCAGCAACTCCAGTGTAGATTTGGCCTTGTCTTTTAGGTTATTGTCCTGCTGAAAGGTGAATTTGTCTCCCAGTGTCTGTAAAGCAGACTGAACCAGAGTTTCCTCTAGGATAAGGGTCTGTAAAGCAGACTGAACCAGAGTTTCCTCTAGGATAAGGGTCTGTAAAGCAGACTGAACCAGGGTTTCCTCTAGGATAAGGGTCTGTAAAGCAGACTGAACCAGGGTTTCCTCTAGGATAAGGGTCTGTAAAGCAGACTGAACCAGGGTTTCCTCTAGGATAAGGGTCTGTAAAGCAGACTGAACCAGGGTTTCCTCTAGGATAAGGGTCTGTAAAGCAGACTGAACCAGGGTTTCCTCTAGGATAAGGGTCTGTAAAGCAGACTGAACCAGGGTTTCCTCTAGGATAAGGGTCTGTAAAGCAGACTGAACCAGGGTTTCCTCTAGGATAAGGGTCTGTAAAGCAGACTGAACCAGGGTTGCCTCTAGGATAAGGGTCTGTAAAGCAGACTGAACCAGGGTTTCCTCTAGGATAAGGGTCTGTAAAGCAGACTGAACCAGGGTTTCCTCTAGGATAAGGGTCTGTAAAGCAGACTGAACCAGGGTTGCCTCTAGGATAAGGGTCTGTAAAGCAGACTGAACCAGGGTTTCCTCTAGGATAAGGGTCTGTAAAGCAGACTGAACCAGGGTTTCCTCTAGGATAAGGGTCTGTAAAGCAGACTGAACCAGGGTTTCCTCTAGGATAAGGCCTGTGCTTTGCTCTATTCTGTTTATTTTTATCCCACAAAAAACTCCCTAGTCCTTGCTGATGACAAGTATACCCATAACATGACTCCTGAACTTATTTATGCTTGCCATAACAAAGGGGTTGAATACTTATTGACTCAATACATTTTAGCATTTCATTTTTTATTAATTTGTAAAAATGTCCTAAAACATAATTCCAGTTTAACATTATGGGGTATTTTGTGTAGGCCAGTGACCACAAATGTAAATGTAATCCATTTTAAATTCAGGCTGTATCACAACAAAATGTGGGGAAAAAATCAAGGGTTGTGAATACTTTCTGAAGGCACCATGATTTTTCACCCCAAATTTATTTTTGATTGAACAACATAAAACATACAGGAGAGAGATGTATTTAAAAGGATGATCATTATTATATATATTTTTAAGTCCCTTGTCCATCCAGTCCTTTAAATACATTATTTTATTTCTATGCAGCATGTATTCATTATTCTTAATAATACAAGTGTGAGGATTGAGGAGAGAGCTCATACTTGAAAGCAATTTCCCAGGATTCAAGGGCTTGTTTATGAAAATGTATTACATTTAAAATGACGAGAGCAAAAAGTTAAGACCACCACACTTTTACATTTTAGTCATTTAGCAGACGGTCTTATCCAGAGCGACTTACATGAGCAATTAGGGTTAAGTGCCTTGCTCAAGGGCACATCGACATATTTTTCACCTAGTCGGCTTGGGGATTAGAACCAGTGACCTTTCGGTTACTGGCACAACGCTCTTAACCACTAAGCTACCTGCCGCCCCATGTTTTCAAATATAACATTGGGAATTTAAAACCACAATTATTTCTAATTAGTGTTTAATCCAGTTTATTTTAAGATCTGATTGATTATTTTCAAATCCAGTATGTGATAGAATGAGGTTATTCTGTTTTACTCATTTTAGGACTGAAAGGTAATTTAGTGAGTTATGGGTTTCTGGGTTGATGACGAACGATGCCTAGATAGCAAACAGACATGATTTTAGGACTGAATGGTAATTGAGCGGGTTATGAGTGTCTGGGTTGATAAGAAGCCATGCCCAGATAGCAGACAGACTTTATTTTCCCTGTTCAAGATATTCTCCTATGGAAGTGAAAAGTTTGAAGTGAATGCCAACAGTTGAAAATAAACATGCTAGGAGAGCAGATGGGGCCTAATCCTGATTCCTGTTGAGGCATCACTTAGGCCCATCTCCTATTCTTCCTATGATCCAGTAGAAAAACAAGAAAGCACCTTATGTTACTGTCAGAACTAATACTGTATTAACAGTCTATATGTCAATTTATCATGTTTTGATGTTCCTATATGTTTTGGATTGGAATTCAATCAAATTTGCATTTTGGAAAATATAACATTGTTTCTGCTTAGTTTGAGTTAAATCAAAAGATGCACTTAAACTGCAAAGAGCAGGAACCAATGGCATTAGCCTATACGTTTGCATTTAAATTCAATCAAATTCGCATTGTGGTAATATAACACTGTTCCTGCTTAGTTTGATTTAAATGAAAATGTGCATTTTCACTGCAAAAAGCAGGAACCAATGGCATTTCTTCCCACTGTTCTGGACTGATTGAATCTGGCTAAATGTACTATTGAAGCCTAGTTAATGTCCTGTCAGTTTTGCTCATACCTGCTTAAAATTGAGTGATTACATAAAAAAAACAATGGGTGATGGGAATAGTATATGAGGATGTTTTGCAAGGTTTTCCTATGCATTGCAAAAAATACTAGATTACGTAAAGTTGTCCTATCACCTGCTGCCTGTGAGAAAGACCATGACTGTAGTTGGATAGGTCAAAAGATCTGGGCTACAGAACAGACTTTCCATCTCATCCAGGATATCACTTCTGTCATGAGTGTGTGAAAAAACAAACTCCAGTTCCCTCGTAGAGAAGGGAGGAAAAAAAACTCACCGTAAAGAGCATCCTGCTTCTCCTTTTTATAGTAGCAAGTGGTGAATTGTGGGTAGCCACAAGGCAACATGGTCTTCAACCACGTCAACTGCCGATTTTCACATCATTTCTTCAGGACTGTGTTGTTGATCTTTTATCATGGATACCATGAATGGAAACCATCAACTATCCCTCCTGCCCTGCTCTGCTCTCAATGGTCTGGGTGGACTGGAATGCGTCATTAAAAAAACAAAAACACTGCATATATAGGTGCTGTGCTTGACATCTCAAAACCATTAATGTTTTACATGGATACCGTATATTTGTTTGTGTTTAAAGGGGCAGTGCAGTCATAATGTCGATTTTCTTTTTTTGAATGATATTTCCATACTATGAGGTTGAAATAACACTCAAATTGTAAATTTATCATAATGCCCTTTTACTCCTGGAATGTCAGCCTTTTCAGGTAGGATGGAGTTTTTCCCCAAAGAATGACAAAATCAGATCTGATTATTCTGAACAATGACCAGTTGCTGGTGTTGAACTTTTGTGACATTGTTTAAAAAATGTTGCAGTCCACTAAGCCTAGGAAATGAAGTACACCAAAATGGTCAAACCTGGCTCTCATCTAAACATTGATATTGTCCAGTACGTTGTAGTAGATTCGCCCCCTCTCTACTCTGATCAGCTGTTTACTTTGAGTTTCACTTTCTGCCAGGCCCAGTTCATCGCCTTTCTGCTCTAATCGCTCATAGATACTACAAAGTGTTGTCGCTGCCGTTCCAGTGCTTTCATTGTGTCGCTGATACGGGTACTGCAGAAAGTCATATCCATCACTTTTTTCTGCAAAACACGGAAGAGCGAGTCATTTTTATTGAAAATTCCATCATAGGCCATAAGCAAAAACCAAACAAGGTGGCAGTCTCTAAATGGATTGCTAACTGTTCCTTTTTTTCATGGGTTGCTAACTGTTCCTTTTTTTTATGGGTTGCTAACTGTTCATTTTTTTCATGGGTTGCTAACTGTTCATTTTTTTCAGCCAAGTCAAGTAGTAGTTCCATATAGTTGCCCCTGGGCCTGTTTGATGAGCTGGCACTCATCGTTGCCTCGAATTGCCAAATCCTGTTTACCTAGGTAGCATGATGTATCATTAATTAGCTAGGTCTTTCAAAATCTTACAGTTGTCTTTTACGTTTGCATTGTGCATGCTGATGTTCAATCTCCGTCGTTCATTCAATGCGTGTTACACGCTGATATCTGGTGGAGTACAGCAGGCAGGGGAAGCTTAGTCGGCTTCTAGCAGCGCAGCCACAGAGCCAGTCTTTCCGTTGATACCACTCAGATTGAAATGATCGTGTTATTTTCTCCCTAGCTTTGATGTAAGTCCCTAAGCTCAGGTGTAGGTCTTCCATCCATTAATAGCCCGTTTTGCTAGAAAGTTCTTCTTTGAAAACTGTTTCAGATGCAGTATGTTAGCCATCCTGATCAGCTTACTTTAGCTAGCAGTAAAAAAAGAACGTAACCTCCAAAAGGCGGAAGATAACGTGTGACGTCCACAGGCAGGAGCGAGCTCTGCCTGTCCTCTGCCTATCTCATTACTTATTTCATGCCAGTACACATGCACATTTATTATTTGGGTGCAATGAAAATGAATGGAACATATTGAAACATGAAAGGCAGCGAAGCTCTCTGACTGCCTTTCGACGTCCGTGGTTAAAAGCGTTGTGCCAGTAACCGTAAGGTCGCTGGTTCTAATCCCCGAGCCGACTAGGTGAAAAATCTGTCGACGTGCCCTTGAGCAAGGCTCTTAACCCTAATTGCTCCTGTAAGTCGCTCTGGATAAGAGCGTCTGCTAAATGACTAAAATGTAAATGTAATGTCAATGAGTTTGAAGGGTGGGAAAAAGGCACACAGCGAGGCTGCCTTTCCCCTGGTCTCATTGCGCAAATTAGGGAAGTAAGTACAAGTTCAGAAATCGATTTTATCATGCAGAAAAAACATTACTTCTATTTTTATTCATTTCACAGAGTAGGCACTGCCTACCCTGTCCGCACGTCACTCGGGCTGTGTATGTTGGGCGGCAGGTAGCCTAGCGGTTAAGAGTGTTGGGCCGGTAACCAAAAGGTCTTAACCCTAATGTCTTCTGTAGGGCATATAAAATCAGCGTTGCGGAAAACGCAGACGGAATCACTGAATCCAGATTTTAAAACGGAATTCAGCAATATTCAAAAATGTATTTAACTTATTAGACAATTAATTAATCATAAGATATGAACATGCATCAGTGATTCTTATTTTCCTGCAACCTCTGAAACGGCACAGGAATGTCCCTGTCTGTGTGTTGTGTGCAGTGCACGTATGTCTAGTCTGCACTTTGTGTAGCCGTTAGCGATAATGCTAATGATAATAATCTGCTGGTAGATGGAAAGGCTTTCCCCAAAACCTTCTAAACTAAATGTTAACTACAATGTAGCCTATGCCTACCTGGCAGAATATCATGATTATTTGCATCAATCCAGTGGCCATTTGTTTTGCAAACTCACATGAGCGCTACAGAAACACAGCTAACCAAACAACGGTCTCTGGCTGGTGCACACTTGCAATAAAGGGTAACTACACCCAAAATGCAACATTTCTTAGATGTTTTCCCAGACCTCAAAAGTGGTCTCCCAATGTTGTTTAAGCATTGTTGTGGACTTGTTTAAGCATTGCTGTGATTTAATAAAAATATAAAGAATTGAAAAACTGAAACCTGGAAAAACAAAAAGGAGAAAACGGAATTTGGAATAAAAAAAAAATGGAATCAGGCACAATATATAACAGACTTTATAGGGGCCTACTCCTGTAAGTCGCTCTGGATAAGAGCGTCTGCTAAAATGTAAATGTAAAACATTTCTCACCTAACTATCTTAAAGACATGCTTCGCCACTTTGGCGACTAAGGGCTTGATGTGTCAATGTGTAATTCATACATGCATAATCTATGAGCAGAATTACTGTTTTAATACACTGCTCAAAAAAATAAAGGGAACACTTAAACAACACATCCTAGATCTGAATGAATGAAATAATCTTATTAAATACTTTTTTCTTTACATAGTTGAATGTGCTGACAACACAATCACACAAAAATTATCAATGGAAATCAAATGTATCAACCCATGGAGGTCTGGATTTGGAGTCACCCTCAAAATTAAAGTGGAAAACCACACTACAGGCTGATCCAACTTTGATGTAATGTCCTTAAAACAAGTCAAAATGATGCTCAGTAGTGTGTGTGGCCTCCATGTGCCTGTATGACCTCCCTACAACGCCTGGGCATGCTCCTGATGAGGTGGCAGATGGTCTCCTTAGGGATCTCCTCCCAGACCTGGACTAAAGCATCCGCCAACTCCTGGACAGTCTGTGGTGCAACGTGGCGTTGGTGGATGGAGCGAGATATGATGTCCCAGATGTGCTCAATTGGATTCAGGTCTGGGGAACGGGCGGGCCAGTCCATAGCATCAATGCCTTCCTCTTGCAGGAACTGCTGACACACTCCAGCCACATGAGGTCTAGCATTGTCTTGCATTAGGAGGAACCCAGGGCCAACCGCACCAGCATATGGTCTCACAAGGGGTCTGAGGATCTCATCTCGGTACCTAATGGCAGTCAGGCTACCTCTGGCGAGCACATGGAGGGCTGTGCCGCCCCCCAAAGAAATGCCACCCCACACCATGACTGACCCACCGCCAAACCGGTCATGCTGGAGGATATTGCAGGCAGCAGAACGTTCTCCACGGCGTCTCCAGACTCTGTCACGTCTGTCACATGTGCTCAGTGTGAACCTGCTTTCATCTGTGAAGAGCACAGGGCGCCAGTGGCGAATTTGCCAATCTTGGTGTTCTCTGGCAAATGCCAAACGTCCTGCACGGTGTTGGGCTGTAAGCACAACCCCCACCTGTGGACGTCGGGCCCTCATACCACCCTCATGGAGTCTGTTTCTGACCGTTTGAGCAGACACATGCACATTTGTGGCCTGCTGGAGGTCATTTTGCAGGGCTCTGGCAGTGCTCCTCCTTGCACAAAGGCGGAGGTACCAGTCCTGCTGCTGGGTTGTTGCCCTCCTACGGCCTCCTCCACGTCTCCTGATGTACTGGCCTGTCTCCTGGTAGCGCCTCCATGCTCTTGACACTACGCTGACAGACACAGCAAACCTTCTTGCCACAGCTCGCATTGATGTGCCATCCTGGATGAGCTGCACTACCTGAGCCACTTGTGTGGGTTGTAGACTCCGTCTCATGCTACCACTAGAGTGAAAGCACCGCCAGCATTCAAAAGTGACCAAAACATCAGCCAGGAAGCATAGGAACTGAGAAGTGGTCTGTGGTCACCACCTGCAAACCAGTCCTTTATTGGGGGTGTCTTGCTAATTGCCTATAATTTCCACCTGTTGTCTATTCCATTTGCACAACAGCATGTGAAATTTATTGTCAATCAGTGTTGCTTCCTAAGTGGACAGTTTGATTTCACAGAAGTGTGATTGACTTGGAGTTACATTGTGTTGTTTAAGTGTTCCCTTTATTTTTTTGAGCAGTGTATAATAATATATGCCATTTAGCAGACGCTTTTATCCAAAGTCATGCGTGTATACATTTTACATAGGGGTGGTTATGAAATCCCTAGTTTGAAAGCGACTGTTTTCTTGAAGCTGTGCTGCGCCATTTTCCCTACATTTCCTCCCACGTGGGCCAGCACCCTAGCAATTCGAGTTCTCGCCAATGAGCTTCAGCCTCTCGCATTTGAGTGACAGCTGGCAAGAGGCCTGCCCAGCGTTATCTGCAGGGTGGACCCAACGGCACAGTGGAAACAGCAGAGACCGACCAATAGAGAGACAGCAATGACGTGGTGCACATATCTGCACATATGTGACGTAGTACGCAATTTTCAGGGGACCACTTTTGGCTTGTGAGTGCTACTTTCAGAACTACTGGCAAAAAAAGTATACAAAAGTACCGGAGAATCTCTAAGATGAATGCACTAACTGTAAGTCGCTCTGCATAAGAGCGTCTGCTAAATGACTAGAATGTAAATGTAACATTTTATTTTCATTAAATAAACACAGATTGACGATATACAGTGATTTAAAAATACAATTCCAAAGACTGCATGGGGTACATCCGATCCCCTTATTGTATGGGACACTTTTAAATGTGCCTTTAAAGGCCATGCAATTCAGTTCTTATCTAAAACAAAAGCAATTTAGGTCAAAAGAGTCCATATTAACAAAGGAAATGGAAGGACTAACGGTACAGATAGATAACAATAAAAACTATACCATAGAGGCTCAGAATAAGTTAGAGGAAAAACAAAATAAATGGAGGAACTTATTCAAAAAAGTGTAATATATTATAAAAATTTAGCGAACTGGATGGAATATGGGGAAAAATGCACCAAATTATTTTTGATATACTCAAGAGGACCGTTATTAGCATGTTTTAACCACTCCTATATAAATGGTAGATTATCAGACGCTCAACAAGGTCTGATTTCATCATTACTGAAACTGGATCTAAGTGGTAAATATAAAGTTGGAGGCCTCTTACACTTCAGTGTTGTGATGCAAAAATTCTAGCAAAATGCTTATTGTGTAGAATTAAAAAGCTATCAATAACATAACAATACTTTTAGCAAACATGTTTATCTTTAAATTAGAAAGGTTCAGAACTTTTGTGATGCATCACAGCACAGTTGAAAAATAATGGCAAATAGAAATCCAATATGGATGGTGTTAAGAGATAGATGGGAGGAGCTGAAGGGTGGGACTAATAACGACAAGATAACAAATGTAAAATATACTGTGTGTCAAATGTATACAGGTTCAGAACTTTTGTCAAACAGCACAGTTAAAAATATATGGCAAATAGAAATCAAACTGGATGGACATCAGAAATAGATGGGAGGGGTTGAGGAAGGACAGGACTAAAAATAAACAAAATATAACTATTGTAAAATAGATTGTGTCTGTAAAATGTACAGTGGGGAGAACAAGTATTTGATACACTGCCGATTTTGCAGGTTTTCCTACTTACAAAGCATGTAGAGGTCTGTAATTTTTATCATAGGTTCAACTGTGAGAGATGGAATCTAAAACAAAAATCCAGAAAATCACATTGTATGATTTTAAAGTAATTCATTTGCATTTTATTGCATGACATAAGTATTTGATACATCAGAAAAGCAGAACTTAATATTTGGTACAGAAACCTTTGTTTGCAATTACAGAGATCATACGTTTCCTGTAGGTCTTGACCAGGTTTGCACACACTGCAGCAGGGATTTTGGCCCACTCCTCCATACAGACCTTCTCCAGATCCTTCAGGTTTCGGGGCTGTCGCTGGGCAATACAGACTTCCAGCTCCCTCCAAATATTTTCTATTGGGTTCAGGTCTGGAGACTGACTAGGCCACTCCAGGACCTTGAGATGCTTCTTACGGAGCCACTCCTTAGTTGCCCTGGCTGTGTGTTTCGGGTCGTTGTCAAGCTGGAAGACCCAGCCACGACCCAACTTCAATGCTCTTACTGAGGGAAGGAGGTTGTTGGCCAAGATCTCGCGATACATGGCCCCATCCATCCTCCCCTCAATACGGTGCAGTCGTCCTGTCCCCTTTGCAGAAAAGCATCCCCAAAGAATGATGTTTCCACCTCCATGCTTCACGGTTGTGATGGTGTTCTTGGGGTTGTACTCATCCTTCTTCTTCCTCCAAACACGGCGAGTGGAGTTTAGACCAAAAAGCTCTATTTTTGTCTCATCAGACCACATGACCTTCTCCCATTCCTCCTCTGCATCATCCAGATGGTCATTGGCAAACTTCAGACGGGCCTGGACATGCGCTGGCTTGAGCAGGGGGACCTTGCGTGCGCTGCAGGATTTTAATCCATGACGGCGTAGTGTGTTACTAATGGTTTTCTTTGAGACTGTGGTCCCAGCTCTCTTCAGGTCATTGACCAGGTCCTGCCGTGTAGTTCTGGGCTGATCCCTCACCTTCCGCATGATCATTGATGCCCCACGAGGTGAGATCTTGCATGGAGCCCCAGACCGAGGGTGATTGACCGTCATCTTGAACTTCTTCAATTTTCTAATAATTGCGCCAACCGTTTTTGCCTTCTCATCAAGCTGCTTGCCTATTGTCCTGTAGCCCATCCCAGCCTTGTGCAGGTCTACAATTTTATCCCTGATGTCCTTATACAGCTCTCTGGTCTTGGCCATTGTGGAGAGGTTGGAGTCTGTTTGATTGAGTGTGTGGACAGGTGTCTTTTATACAGGTAACGAGTTCAAACAGGTGCAGTTAATACAGGTAAAGAGTGGAGAACAGGAGGGCTTCTTAAAGAAAAACTAACAGGTCTGTGAGAGCCGGAATTCTTACTGGTTGGTAGGTGATCAAATACTTATGTCATGCAATGAAATGCAAATTAATTACTTAAAAATCATACAATGTGATTTTCTGGATAAAAAATTTCTGATAAAAATTACAGACCTCTACATGCTTCGTTAGTAGGAAAACCTGCAAAATCGGCAGTGTATCAAATACGTGTTCTCCCCACTGTATATAATGTGTATAAACTGGAAGTAGAAGCCTAAGTTGTTGTTGTTCATTAGTTTACTCCAATTAGACAGTACCAGTCAAAAGTTTGGAAACCTACTCATTCAAGGATTTTTCTTTATTTTCACTATTTTCTACATTGTATAATAATTGTGAAAACATCAAAACTATGAAATAATACACATGGAATCATGTAGTAACCAAAAAAGTGTTAAACAAATCAAAATAGATTTTAAATTCTTCAAAGTAGGCTTGATGACACCTTTGGACACTCAGCCTTCTCTCAACCATCTTCACCTGGAATGCTTTTCCAACAGTCTTGAAGGAGTTCCCACATATGCTGAGCACTTGTTGGCTGCTTTTCCTTCACTCTGCGGTCCAACTCATCCCAAACCATCTCAATTGGGTTGAGGTCGGGTGATTGTGGAGGCCAGGTCATCTGATGCAGCACTCCATCATTCTCCTTCTTGGTAAAATAGCCCTTATGCAGTCTGGAGGTGTTTTGGGTCATTGTGCTGTTGAAAAAACAAATGATAGTCCCACTAAGCGCAAACCAGATGGGATGGCGTATCACTGCAGAATGCTGTGGTAGCCATGCCTTGAATTCTAAATAGCCTAAATCAGCGACAGTGTCACCAGCAAAGCACCATCACACCTCCTCCTCCATGCTTCACGGTGGGAACCACACATGCGGAAATCATCCGTTCACCTACTCTGCGTCTCACAAAGACACAGCGGTTGGAACCAAAAATCTCAAATTTGGACTCATCGGTCCAAAGGACAGATTTCTGGTTAGAGCCACTTTGCGCTGTTCTGTGAAGGGAGTAGTACACAGCGTTGTACGAGATCTTCAGTTTCTTGGCAATTTCTCGCATGGAATAGCCTTAATTTCTCCGATCAAGAATAGACTGACGCGTTTCAGAAGAAAGTTATTTGTTTCTGGCCATTTTGAGCCTGTAATCGAACCCACAATTGCTGATGCTCCAGATACTCAACTAGTCTCAAGGCCAGTTTTATTGCTTCCTTTAATCAGCACAACAGTTTTCAGCTGCGCTAACATAATTGCAAAAGGGTTTTCTAATGATCAATTAGCCTTTTAAAATAATAAACTTGGATTTGCAAACACAACGTGCCATTTGAACACAGGACTGATGGTTGCTGATAATGGGCCTCTGTACGCCTATGTACATATTCCATTAAAAATCTGCTGTTTCCAGCTACAATAGCCATTTGCAACATTAACAATGTCTACACTGTATTTCTGATCAATTTGATGTTATTTTAATGGACAAAACAATTGCTTTTCTTTCGAAAACAAGGACATTTGTAAGTGACCCCAGACTTTTGAACGGTAGTGTAAATATATAAATATATTTACAAAAAAAGATATTGGAAATTATGCAGACAATTACATTGATGGAAGCTACAATCTATTTGCAATATTAAAACTGATCTACCCCTTAAAAATATAAAAATATATATATAAAAAAAAAGACTGCATGGGGGCTTTAAGTAATAGAAAGTGTATGTGTCCTGTATGTTTGTAACATTTTGCAGGCAGCCAACTCTAATTGCACCTCCCCTCTGCCCACTTCCCTTGCAGACTTGTCTACAGGAACTGAAGAGGCAGTTTCCAGGTAGCCAACGAGTGAAGCGATTAGCGGGAATGCGGCTGGAGGCTTTGGAAAAGTAAGCTACATAGTCTCTCACTGTAACATGGCTGAAAGACTATAGTGTAAATCCATTTGAATTCAATCACTTTTTGACAGCACCCCTTTTGTTTAGAAAGAAACCTTCCATACATATTTGCCCATTGCAGAAGTGCTCAGATAGTGACTTTGGACCTGAATGCCAAAACATTCAAGAGATAAAGGTGCTCGGTTGAATGCATTCAGTTGTGCAACTGACTAGGTATCCACTTTCCCTTTAATTTCCCTTTCAAAGTTGACCCATTGAGACATCTGTCTTCATCACTGGAAAAGATAAACAGTTGAGATGTGTATATAATTCTTCTCATTTTGTCTGTCATAGTTGACGTGTACCTATGATGAAAATTACAGGCCTCTCTCATCTTTTTAAGTGGGAGAACTTGCACAATTGGTGGCTGACTAAATACTTTTTTTCCCCACTGTATGTTGTAGTTTAGACCCTATTTTACATAATCTAAGGTTTTTGTGTTGTGCCCGCTATCAGTTGAGACACAACATTCTCTTGAACACAGGGTGGTTGACATGTTTTGGCTGATAAATGTACTAAAATGGTAGTAATTATAAGAAAACATTGCTGTGGTCTGAAGGGATTTGTCCATTATACGAATTCTATTTCTATAATTGAAATAACACTAGGGCTGTCCCCGACAAAAAAAAAAACAATCGATTGGTCAACATTTTTAAATGTATATTTTTCCATATAGACATACCTGTGTGTTTTAATAAAATCAACTATATGCACTGAGCTTGTCTGATGCTTTAACCATTTACACTCGTACTCGTATACGGGTTGAAAATGGAAGATTTGGGCACTAATAAGCGCCTAAATTGGAATGTAGTGGCTGTACAGTAACATGCTATACATGACGTCAGACCTCTGACTGACAGCCGTTCTGAATTTGAGCACCGTGCGCGACAAGAAGTTGCCCCTTCTCTCCCAGTAATTGGGCAACTTTTGCAAATGTTTTGTTGTGTGAGTGAGGGAAATGCTGTAAATTTAAGATGACACAATGCATTTTGAAAGATGAGACGTTGAGGAGTATAATAAATACCTCTGATGTCCTACAAGCTAGCCAAACACCGTTCAGTCCAAATGTGCACTTCACATTGTTTGTAATAATATGCAAACCTTAACACAAAATATTGCTGATTTCAAAGATGATTGTCACCAAAAACGTTATTAATTCACTTTGTCTCCCCCGTCTCACATCTCTCCCAGTCAAGAAAATATTTGCTATATTTGGTATCAAGTATCGTTATACTAAATGTGGTATCGGAATCAAAATTCTGGTATCATGACAACACTAGCACACACATCTCAATGTACTCATGACTCCTTTCTATACGCACCAAAATTACAATATTTTTCTCTGAATTGCCTTGTGAAAGCCTAACACTACAATTTTATTTTATAATTTAGCTAATCATGTTGGCAATAGAACAAGCTTTCAAGTCATGCCCACCTGACCCAGATTGCGATTTAAAATGAACCGTTTTTGGATTGCGAAAACAACAACAGTAATTGTGTGATGGCGGGGATGCAGGGTTGTGTTCCAAATGAAACAACTACAAGTGTACTTGCTCTAGTTCCTCAACGGCACAGCTAGGAGAGCTCAAATAAGTACCTTAAAGTTGAACTCTAGAGTCATAAGTGCGTTGTAATTGCATAGGAACTGCACACTTTGGAGAGGTGTGTGGCCATTTAGAGACACCAGTTAGTCCTCTCACTCAAACCCTTGTAATTTTTTGGTCTTATGTTTGCACATACCCCACATTTTCCAGGAATAGTTTTATCATGTTACTGAATGTATCCGGAGTATTTTCAGACTTCGTTGCGGTGAAAAGTACACTAAATGTAAAATACACAAAATCAGCTATGTAATGTTTAGATTGTTTTATCAGGTGAACTGTTGTGTACTCACCTTTGGTCTAACAATTTTCCCATTATCTCCAAACTGTTCCGTTTCAATTGCTACCATGGTTATGCATATGCTTTACATATTTCTTCTGTGAGAAACATTTCAATTTAGCCCTATCCATATAGGCCAATTCCCACGAGTGTAAAGGATTAAGCCTACTGCTTGATAAAATTACATTTACATTTACATTTTAGTCATTTAGCAGACGCTCTTATCCAGAGCGACTTACAGGAGCAATTAGGGTTAAGTGCCTTGCTCAAGGGCACATTTACGTCATTTAGCAGACGCTCTAGTCCAGAGCGACTCACAAATTGGTGCATTCACCCTATAGCCAGTGGGAAAACCACTTCACAATTTTTTTTTGGGGGGTAGAAGGATTACTTTATCCTATCCCAGGTAATCCTTAAAGAGGTGGGGTTTCAAATGTCTCCGGAAGGTGGTGAGTGACTCCGCTGTCCTGGCGTCGTGAGGGAGCTTGTTCCACCATTGGGGTGCCAGAGCAGCGAACAGTTTTGACTGGGCTGAGCGGGAACTATGCTTCCGCAGAGGAAGGGGAGCCAGCAGGCCAGAGGTGGATGAACGCAATGCCCTCGTTTGGGTGTAGGGACTGATCAGAGCCCGAAGGTACAGAGGTGCCGTTCCCCTCACTGCTCCATAGGCAAGCACCATGGTCTTGTAACGGATGCGAGCTTCAACTGGAAGCCAGTGGAGTGTGCGGAGGAGGGGGGTGACGTGAGAGAACTTGGGAAGGTTGAACACCAGACGGGCTGCAGCATTCTGGATGAGTTGTAGGGGTTTAATGGCACAGGCAGGGAGGCCAGCCAACAGCGAGTTGCAGTAGTCCAGACGGGAGATGACAAGTGCCTGGATTAGGACCTGTGCCGCTTCCTGTGTAAGGCAGGGTCGTACTCTCCGAATGTTGTAGAGCATGAACCTGCAGGAGCGGGTCACCGCCTTGATGTTAGCGGAGAACGACAGGGTGTTGTCCAGGGTCACGCCAAGGCTCTTCGCACTCTGGGAGGAGGACACAACGGAGTTGTCAACCGTGATGGCGAGATCATGGAACGGGCAGTCCTTCCCCGGGAGGAAGAGCAGCTCCGTCTTGCCAGGGTTCAGCTTGAGGTGGTGATCCGTCATCCATACTGATATGTCTGCCAGACATGCAGAGATGCGATTCGCCACCTGGTTATCAGAAATGGGAAAGGAGAAGATTAGTTGTGTATCGTCAGCGTAGCAATGATAGGAGAGGCCATGTGAGGATATGACAGAGCCAAGTGACTTGGTGTATAGGGAGAAAAGGAGAGGGCCTAGAACTGAGCCCTGGGGGACACCAGTGGTGAGAGCACGTGGTGCGGAGACAGCTTCTCGCCACGCCACTTGGTAGGAGCGACCGGTCAGGTAGGACGCAATCCAGGAGTGAGCCGCGCCGGAGATGCCCAGCTCAGAGAGGGTGGAGAGGAGGATCTGATGGTTCACAGTATCAAAGGCAGCAGACAGGTCTAGAAGGACAAGAGCAGAGGAGAGAGAGTTAGCTTTAGCAGTGCGGAGAGCCTCCGTGACACAGAGAAGAGCAGTCTCAGTTGAATGACCAGTCCTGAAACCTGACTGGTTTGGATCAAGAAGGTCATTCTGAGAGAGATAACAAGAGAGTTGGCTAAAGACGGCACGCTCAATAGTTTTGGAAAGAAAAGAAAGAAGGGATACTGGTCTGTAGTTGTTGACATCAGTGGGATCGAGTGTTGGTTTTTTGAGAAGGGGAGCAACTCTCGCTCTCTTGAAGACGGAAGGGACATGGCCAGCGGTCAAGGATGAGTTGATCAGCGAGGTGAGGTAGGGGAGAAGGTCACCGGAGATGGTCTGGAGAAGAGAGGAGGGGATGGGGTCAAGCGGGCAGGTTGTTGGGCGGCCTGCAGTCACAAGTCGCAGGATTTTATCTGGAGAGAGAGGGGAGAAAGAAGTCAAAGCATAGGGTAGGGCAGTGTGAGTAGGACCAGCAGTGTCATTAGACTTAACAAACGAGGATCGGATGTCGTCAACCTTCTTTTCAAAGTGGAGGGGGGGGGGGGGGGGGATTCAGCAGGGAGGAAAAAGTGGCAAAGAGCTTCCTAGGGTTAGAGGCAGATGCTTGGAATTTAGAGTGGTAGAAAGTGGCCTTAGCAGCAGAAACAGATGAAGAAAATGTAGAGAGGAGGGAGTGAAAAGATGCCAGGTCCGCAGGGAGTTTAGTTTTCTTCCATTTCCGCTCCGCTGCCCGGAGCTCTGTTCTGTGAGCTCGCAATGAGTCATCAAGCCACGGAGCTGGAGGGGAGGACCGAGCCGGCCGGGAGGATAGGGGACACAGAGAGTCAAAGGATGCAGAAAGGGAGGAGAGGAGGGTTGAGGAGGCAGAATCAGGAGATTGGAGGGAGAAGGATTGAGCAGAGGGAAGAGATGATAGGATGGAAGAGGAGAGAGTAGTGGGAGAGAGAGAGCGAAGGTTGCGGCGGCGCATTACCATCTGTGTAGGGGCAGAGTGAGTAGTGTGGGAGGAGAGCGAGAGAGAAAAGGAAACAAAGTAGTGGTCGGAGACATGGAGGGGAGTTGCAGTGAGATTAGTAGAAGAACAGCATCTAGTAAAGATGAGGTCAAGCGTATTGCCTGCCTTGTGAGTAGGGGGGGACGGTGAGAGGGTGAGGTCAAAAGAGGAGAGGAGTGGAAAGAAGGAGGCAGAGAGAAACGAGTCAAATGTAGACATAGGGAGGTTGAAATCCCCCAAAACTGTGAGGGGTGAGCCATCCTCAGGAAAGGAACTTATCAAGGCGATGATAAAATAATTAAGACCCTGGCGTGACGTTTTGATAACCATGTAAATCTCTCTCGAACAAGTTGACTTTTATCAATATATTCGGCTCTATTTATTCTTTCAAAAATGCTAATTAGCATCAAAGTAGACATCATGCAAGACTGCAAATCCTTGCAAGGTCTGCACATCATCTCTAGCTGATACCTTTGCTAATAGGTATTATGTCAATTTAAAACTTGCACAAGACAGTTCACAGAATTGTCAATTTAAAGAAATGTTGCCAATTTATTCAATACTACATTTAGCTAAAATTAGATCGTTAATTCAGAGGTTCCTTACCTTTGCTGTGATTCGGCAGTCTCGTCCAGATCATCATGGCATTTGTAGTTTTTTATGATAGCCACATAAGCAGCTAATTAGCATTTCATTTTTTGGGGGTAAATACAGGCAAATATATTGATAAAAGTCACCTTGTCCTAAAGAGATTTACACGGTTCTCAAAATGTCATGCCAGGTAAAGCCTACACGAAACACAGCCCTTATTTTAAGTGTTTCTAAAATCCCCCATGGGAAAACTAAATGGTGGAAAAACAATCGGAACCATTTCCTTGTTTGACCACTAACTTTTATGGGTATTAAGACTCATACTATGGTACTCTATAAGAGTATCAAGTAGCTACAGTATGTACCGGTAGGTAAGTCTTAGGCTACAATTAGGCTCATTTGCATGTGCCGTCTGCAAAAAAAATCTGGTGTAAACCCAGTTCACGCTCATGATTTGTAAAAAAAATATTACTCTGCCATTTTTTAAGTCATGGCCTCCTCCGTCCTTGACTTTTCCTAAATAAGTCTATACAACACACTGTCTTAATTAGAATCTTAATATCACAAACAGAACTGGAGTTATAACCAGTTTTAGGAGGGCATGTCATTGTTTTATGGTTTTCCCC
Source organism: Coregonus lavaretus (assembly GCF_964263955.1). Classification (NCBI taxonomy): domain Eukaryota; kingdom Metazoa; phylum Chordata; class Actinopteri; order Salmoniformes; family Salmonidae; genus Coregonus; species Coregonus lavaretus. The sequence goes on from NC_139990.1 coordinate 71,618,283, forward strand.
CGTTGCCCCTCCCAACAGTAGGGCCTGCTCTGCTCCTTCTCCCGACAGTTGAAGGTGCTGTGGCCAGTTTATAATCACTCTGATAATTGCCTCAACTGAACTTAAACTATACCGTAACAAATTTCACACACACAAACAGATGAAATAAATGAAGTTAAGTATAATGTATTGATGAGCGAGGTGACGCGAAGGATGCATAATTATGTAATCACCAATTGTGAATGAAGAACCTTATTCTAAAGTAGATAAAATTACTTTTTTTCTCATCAATCTACACACAATACCCCATAATGACAAAGTGAAATCAAGTTTTTAGACGTTTGTAAATTTATATAAATAAAAAAAACAGAAATACCTCATAAGTATTCAGACCAGTAATGATGGACTGTCGTTTCTCTTTGCTTATTTGAGCTGTTCTTGCCATAATATGGACTTGGTCTTTTACCAAATAGGGCTATCTTCTGTATACCACCTTGTCACAACACAACTGATTGGCTCAAACACATTAAGGAAAGAAATTCCACAAATTCACTTTTAACAAAGCACACCTATTAATTGAAATGCATTCAAGGTGACTACCTCATGAAGCTGGTTGAGAGAATGCCAAGAGTGTGCAATGCTGTCATCAAGGCAAAGGGTGGCTACTTTGAAGAATCTCAAATATAAAATATGTTTTGATTTGTTTAACACTTTTTTGGTTACTACATGATTCCATATGTATTATTTCATAGTTTTGATGTCTTCACTATTCTATAATGTATAAAATAATAAAAATAAAGAAAAACCCTTGAATGAGTAGGTGTGTCCAAACTTTTGACTGGAGGTCTGTTTGGTCATTGTCCTGTTGAAAAACAAATGATAGTCCCACTAAGGCCTAACCAGATGGGATTGTGTATCGCTGCAGAATGCTGTGGTAGCCATGCTGGTTAAGTGTGCCTTGAATTCTAAATAAATCACAGACAGTGTCACCAGCATAGAACCATAACACTTCCTTCTCCATGCTTTACGGTGGGAACTACACATGCAGAGATAATCCGTTCACCCACACCGCGTCACACAAAGACACGCCGGTTGGAACCAAAAATCTCTAATTTGGACTCCAGACCAAATGACACATTTCCACCGGTCTAATGTCCATTGCTCGTGTTTCTTGGCACAAGCAGGTCTCTTCTTCTTATTGGAGTCCTTTAGAAGTGGTTTCTTTGCAGCAATTCGACCATGAAGGGCTGATTCACACAGTCTCCTCTGAACAGTTGATGTTGAGCTGTGTCTGTGACTTGAACTCTGTGAAGCATTTATTTGGGCTGCAATTTCTGAGGCTGGTAACGAATGAACTTATCCTCTGCAGCAGAGGTAACTCTGTTCCTGTGGCGGTCCTCATGAGAGCCAGTTTCATCAAAGCGCTTGATGGTTTTTGCAACTGCACTTGAAGAAACTTTCAAAGTTCTTGAAATGTTCCGAATTGACTGACCTTCATGTCTTAAAGTAATGATGGACTGTCGTTTCTCTTTGCTTATTTGAGCTGTTCTTGCCATAATATGGACTTGGTCTTTTATCAAATAGGGCTATCTTCTCTATATCACCCTACCTTGTCACATCACAACTGATTGGCTCAAATGCATTAAGAAGAAAAGGAATTCCACAAATTAAATTTTAAGAAGGCACACCTGTTAATTAAAATGCATTCCAGGTGACTACCTCATGAAGCTGGTTGAGAGAATGCCAAGAGTGTGCAAAGCTGTCATCAAGGCAAAGGGTGGATATTTGAAGAATCTCAAGTATAAAATATATTTTGATTTGTTTAACACTTTTTTGGTTACTACATGATTCCATATGTGTTATTTCATAGTTTTAATGTCTTCACTATTATTCTACAATGTAAAAAATAGTAAAAAGAAAAACCCTTGAATGAGTAGTAAATGAGATATTTCTGTATTTCATTTTCAATCAATTTGCAAAAATGTCCAAAAACACATTTTCACTTTGTAATTCTGGGTTATGTGTGTAGATGGGTGAGATTTTTTTAAAATAGATTTAATCCATTTTGAATTCAGGTATAACACATCAAAATGTGGAATAAGTCATGGGGTATGAATACTTTCTGAAGGCACTGTATGTCTTAGAGCAGTGGTTCCCAACCTGTTTAGGTTACTGTACCAACAATTGCATGTTTCTCTGCCCCTGAAGTACCCCCTCATGTGCATTTTATCAGTAAGCCTATGGTCTCATGGGTCTTCTCAAGTACCCCCTGTGGTTAGGCCAAGTACCCCCAGGGGTCCTAGTGCCCCTGGTTGGGAACCACTGTCTTAGAGGGATGGACTATGCCATCCCTGCGGCCTCCACAATGGATTAGTCCACTGAGACATGCAGAAATCAGACAGGTGTCTCGTGTGCCATGAGAAATTTTTAACATTTTGCGACCGCTCGAATAAAAAAATTCTCTGTCGACCAACAGCCTATCGACCAATCAATAAACCTGTCGACTAAATGGGGTCAGCCCTAAATGGCACCCACCCTGTATTCAAGAGCATGTTGTGTCTCAACCGATGGCGGGCACAACGCAAAAACCTCAGATGTTGTGAAATAGGGTCTAAGCTACAGCGTATGCGAATATGAAAAAAATCGGGAGTTTGTGTTTTTAGATAGTTGACGTTACATTTTTGTTATTACAAAACCTTTTTTTCAAGAAATAATAAAAATTTGACCACTTTTTGTAAGCTTTTAAATGATCTCAAACTCAACCGTTTATATTTTCCAGTGAAGAAGACATGGATGTCTCATGGTATGGTGGGGTATGCAAAATGGGTAAAATCTGAGCACCTTTATCTCCTGACTGTTTTGGCATTCAGGTCCAAAAAGTCACTTTCCGACCACTTTTTCCATGGGCAAACATGTATGGAAAGTTTTGTTTAAATCAAAAGGGATGCTGTCAAAAATGGATTTAATTAAACTGGATTTACCCTATAGGCCTGTGGTAAAGGGGGTGGGGTGGGGTGGACTGTAGATCCTAAGTGGTATGATGGTCTGGGTGTGTTTGTGGTGGGCTCTCTGTTTGTGTTGGAAACAACCATTCCACTGGCAAAAAGGTGGAGAAAAAATAAGTGAATGGTTCTGTGCTCTGCCCTTTTAGCCTGAGCAAGGGATTCCCCAGGAAGGAAGTGGTTTGCTCCCACTGCTATTCTGGGAGTCCCTCAATCTTCTCTTTTTTTATTTTTTGTATTGTCTTGTTGTGCTTTTCGTCTCTGAGCTGAGAGACGAGGTCTTGCCTGCCTGTAAATATTGACATGGCATCTCAGTTTCAGCTTTGCTTCTTCTCAGCACTGTTTATTTTTAAATCTGCAAATGTGATTCATAAAAACAGAAAGGCAGTGAGTGTAAGGGAACAAGATAAACACAGTATTTTTGACTGGAACTGGAGTAAGGGTAATTCAATCTGTTTACCACCCCTGATCACCATGACTCGTTTATCGGTTATGTCAGAGTTGATGTGATAATTGAAAATGATTGCTCCTGCACTGTCAGATTAAATACATGGCACACACTGGCCTCTAATTGGCTTCAGGCGGAGGTACACTGGAATGACACAGCTTCAAATGACTAACTATCCATCACCCCCGACGCACACACACTGTGTCTCGTTGAGCCCCCCCCAGTAAATAAAGCATATCAAAGTGGCTCATGAGTGGTTGGTTGGTGCCGTCTGAAATCTCCCAGAGTGCAGTTGAGTAATAAAGTGGATGTGAGGGAAGGAGTGGCACTGGAAGTGGGGCTGCTCACTGCTAATGGGAAACAGAGTTGCTTCTGTTGTAGGTTGTGGTGGGCAGAACAGGTTTTGATCATGGAGCCCTGGCTTTTTGGCTGCTAAACCGTTAGCGTTGCAGATTGCCTCTAATAAAAAAAAACAAGTTCAAAATCATCCCTGCGGACCCATGATTTGACATGACAAGTGAAGGGAACACGCCTCCCCACCTCCCTGTTGCCAGGAAATGTCTGCATGGTTTGGTATTTACAGCTCATAACTCACTCATTTTAAACAGAATCGTATGGATTCCCCCTTTGCTCCGTAACTTTAAAACACACATTGTGTTGAATGTAGCTCTGATCAGACTTGTATGTAATGGAAGGTTGCCTATTATTCTACACGGCTCAAAAGAAAGGCCTCTAAAACAAAGCTGAACAGATTGATTTGATTCACCTTTAAACAAATCAAAGGCAATCATTGTGTATACACTCTTCAGATCAGTGTGCTTCCCTACTCTTTGTATTGGTTTCTTGACTCATTGTTAAGTGGTGTAAGCCTCTCACAACGCAGGCTATTTGAGCAGCAACAGTAATGACTGTTTATTTCCTCCTTTAGGTCACTGCTGATTTCTGCAAGGGTTCACAGTGTAACCATAGAGACCGGCCACGTTGTGTACAGAAACTTGATTGCCTTGAATTCTGTTTGATTTCCCCACCACCTAATTTTTCTTGACTGGTGAGTCTTTTTTTTTTTTCTTCTGCTTTTGAAGGTACGAGGATGCCAGCAAGCAGTATGATTCAATACTGCAAGACGATCCCACCAATACGGTAAGAGAGGAAAAACACACACTTATTCTTATTTTGTTACAGTTGTGGTCCAAACTTTTTGGACAGCTTTAAATCTGCTGAAAAGCTTTGGTATTCGTGGTGTGAGTTTGCCTAGTTAAACTCTCCTTGGCCTTTTTGACCTCAACCACATTGCTGATCAGGCTCTCACACACACACACACATTACAGGAGTTTGAGGGAGCGGGAGATGGGGCAGTGGTTCATGGTCTTAGGCAGTGTTTGACATGTTGGGTGGAACTAGGGCCAAATAAAATTCCTGCTCTTTGAAGACTGTGATATATAGGTAGTTCTTAGACCCCCTCTGGGGTGAGCAGGACTGTGCTCCACTATTACGTCCTCCATTACTGTCAGGCGGCTTCAGGTTAGGGATGTTCATGAAAAAGCATTTTTACTTGGTCATGCTTATCAGTCTATAAGTACATTTTCATAACTTTAATGGTATTAAATAGGTACTTGTGTATTTTCGTTAGTCATGTATATTATTTATCACACACGCACAGCATATATAGCCTTGTTTGAGGAGCGGAATAGCCAATCACCTGTAAAACAGCGCGAGAGTAGCTCAAAAGCTGGTGCCGGAGTGAAACCAGGGAGATCGTTCAAGATTGACTTCGAAATTGGACGTCTATCCATGTCTTGCGGATGTCGGGAAATGTCTTCAAAACGGCCACTAGGGGCAGCAGTGAGCGCTATTACCTTGTCGTTTTTGGTTTTGCTAGGGCGTTGTAGACGGGGATGGGCGTAATCCCATGACTCTGGATCAGAAGGTTCTGTGTTGGATCCCAGTGGTGGACACTGTTTTTTTTATTATTTTTTTTGTTTGTGGACACTGTTTTTTTTTTTCTCGTTTTAACTCAATCCCAAACCTTAACCCTTACCTTAACCATTCGGAATGAGTGCCTAAACTTAATCCTTCTGATTTTGACGTTTGAAGAAATGGAACGATACAGAACAGCAGGAGCAACCCAAGGTGTCAAAAGCACTTAGAAATTTGACGTTTGGAGCAACTTCTAAATTTGATGTTTGGAGAAACGTGGATAAATGTCTAATTCTGCAGTGAGACTGCGAGACCTTGAGTGAAACATGCTTTTGTAAGCCCAGTTTTGATGGCTACGATTTAAAAAGAGGTAATATTTTTATTTATCTCAATCTCAACTGGTAATTAAAGCGCGCCTCCCTTTCGCCATTTAAGTGCATAGGCTATAGTCAACGGTAGGCAGGCTATCAGCGCGTCACCCACCACTTTGCAATGTTAGCTTGAGGCAGTATGATTGTTTGAAACCTGAACGTTTTACTTTACTTCCAATAATGAGGCAAGTCTTACCTTGCTTCAAAATAGCCTAGTAGCCAAAATCCATCCATAGAAACGTGGAGGCAATTATTTTGACTTCCTCATACTGTTAACCAGCATTTCTCTGCTGTTCTATTGGTTTTCATATCAACTTTCTTTCGTTGTCCAGAAGCCAGAGGCCATCCTAGTTGTGGCTATTAGAGTCCCCCTCGTTCTATGTTTCTAACTGAGATTTTTATCTGTCACATATGGAACCACTCGCATTAGGTGCGCTGTTTAGAACAGGGTTTTCCCGCAAATTGCATTTGAAAATTACGTTTTGTTAGCTGCTTCATTACAGGAGTTTCATGTTCAATAATAGGCTATAGCCTTTTGACTGAAAGACGATAGGTTTGCTATTGTTGCATGTTTCTCTTAATTAAAAATGTCAGTTCCTTGTATGCATGCATATAATTTTCTGTTAGTCACATCATTTTACTGTCTGGATTTTTTTTTACCGGTTAATGAGGGTTGGTTAGTCGGCAGCAAAATTGATCGAAATGTGCATCCCTTCTTCAGGTGTAAAGCCCAGCGTTCACTTCTAAACAGTAGAAACAGATACAAGAAGCCTTTGACTTTTACTCAAGTTCTTGTTATATTAAATCTTAGGCCCATGCATAATGCACTGTGAGATTTGTAGAGCGTCTGGCCTCTGACAAGGCTGCTACTTTACCACTATCTTGATCGCCACTTGCTGTATCAGTTCTATCCACATGTTGTCTTTTGAGTGTCATCTGTATAACTGTATCTGCCAATTAGTCTGCATTATCACAGTGATGTAGCAAAACAGTTTTTCCCACAAAACAATTCCAACAAATGCAACCCTATGGTTTACACAGCAGTTAACCATTTGAGTCCGTCAGATTATAAGTGGGTATAGCCTTTAGATATACACTATTGCTTTAACTTCCATACTTTAAGTTCCATACAATCTTCTCTCAATTTATATTGAATTTCAGCTGAATGACTTGCAAGACCATGTCTATCCAGTGTTCTGCCAATCCCCCACCACCAACCCAAAACGCATTGTACCTGCTGTTAATTGTTTCCATAAGGACATGTGGCCACGCAAGAAAATACATGTTTTAAAGTTTTTCAAAAGAAACCATGACCTTATTTGTTTTGGCAGTCCTCCTGTAGACGTTCAACAAGTTTCTGTGTTGCCCTGACACATGAACTTGCTTAGATATATGAAACATTTTCTCCTGGCTGGCAAAGTGTGAGAGACGAAGCGTAAACATTTGTTCTTTGGACACCATGTGAGGATTCTGCACCTCACCGACTGTCTGTTTCAAACAAACGGACGCCTTGCTGACAAAATCAATAAACTTGGGTATACTCTGATGCAGTCACCTCCCCTTCTTTCTGGTGTGGAAGAATTGCCTCCTCATCTCTATGGATTCCCTGTAGTGTAACTGTCTGCTCCCCCTCGTTCAGACCCCTTTTCACCTTCTTCACTTTGTCATTTACCGTCATTTATTTTTATTTTACTCGCTGTTTCTGTTGGACCAAACCAGTCACTCTATTCGTTCTTCTATTAAAATGAGAGATCTATTTGTTTTACACAGGTTAGATCCACCATGTCCTATTTCAATTATAAGCACATTAAATACTCTGTCATGGAAGACAATACATGTGGTGGGAAGGGAAGAGCAAGTTAGTTTGTATAGGCTGTGATGCCTCCTGAGAAACTGCTTTTGGTCGTCAAGTTGCCAGTGCAGGCACTTCCACAACCTCAGCAATAAATATACTGAACAAAAATATAAACGCAACATGGTTTCATGAGTTGAAATAAAACATCCCAGAAGTTTTCCATATGCACAAAAAGCTTATTTCTCTCCAATTTGTTTACATCCCTGTTAGTGAGCATTTCTCCATTGCCAAGATAATCCATCCACCTGACAGGTGTGGCATATCAAGAAGCTGGTTAAAGAGCATGATCATTACACAGGTGCACCTTGTGCTGGGGACAATAAAAGGCAACTCTACAATGTGCAGTTTTGTCACACAACACAATGCCACAGATGTCTCAAGTTTTGAGGGAGTGTGCAATTGGCATGCTGACTGCAGGAATGTCCACCAAAGCTGTTGCCAGATAATTGAATGTTCATTTCTCTACCATAAGCTGGCAGTTTGTCCAACTGGCATCACAACCGTAGACCACTTGTAACCACGCCAGCCCAGGACCTCCACATCCGGCTTCTTCACTTGCGGGATCATCTAAGAACAGCCACCCGGACAGCTGATGAAACTGAGGAGTATTTCTGTCTGTAATAAAGCCCTTTTGTGGGGAAAAACCCATTCTGATTGGCTGGGCCTGGCTCTCCAGTGGGTGGGCCTGGCTCCCAAGTGGGTGGGCCTATGCCCTCCCAGTTATGTCAAATCCATAGATTAGGGCCTAATGAATCTATTTCAATTGACTGATTTCCTTATAACTGTAATTCAGTAACATCTTTGAAATTGTTGCATGTTGCGTTTTATATATTTGTTCAGTATAGATAATTAACATGAGTGAATCACCAATAGGGTCTGAAGTCTTGGAAATGGTTTTGTTCACTGGCTTTAAAGAACAAAAAGTCAGGTGTTTGTCCAAGGTGTTCAATCGCGGTGGATTGCCCAGCCTACATTTTTTGCCAAACTCGTCTCTGGCGAACTCCAATCCACCAGTGTCTGTGACAGGTGGAAGAGAGATTTCAGTGTGTTTCCAACATCTGGTTTATATTCACAAAAAGTAGTTTCCATAATGATAGCTAGATTTAATCTTTCAAGCTGACTTTAGATAGTTGATTTCCAGTTGGAAAACACTGAACTCTTTTAAAGGGACACTTCAGGATTTTGGCAATGAAGCCCTTTATCTACTTCCCCAGTCAGATTAACTAATGGATACCATTTTTATGTACCTTTTAACAGATCTCTCACCCATTAGCTAGCTTGCATTAGCATTGATAGTTCTGTCAATTAGCCTACTTGTGCTTAGTTTTTAGCGCCATTTGCTGTATTTGAGTATTATGGCTGCAAACTGAACTAGGGCTCGGCGGTAAACTGTAAAAGACAGTGCCTTGCAAAAGTATTCATTCCCCTTGGCGTTTTTCCTATTTTGTTGCTTTACAACCTGTAATTTAAATGGATTTTAATTTGGATTTCATGTAATGGACATACACAAAATAGTCCAAATTGGTGAAGTGAAATGAAAAAAATAACTTGTTTAAAAAATAAAGAAATAACGGAAAAGTGGTGCGTGCATATGTATTCACCCCCTTTGCTATGAAGCTCTAAATAAGATCTGGTGCAAACAATTACCTTCAGAACTTTGAACATCCCAATGAGCACCATTAAATCCATTATAAGCTGGGCTTTACGGAAGAGTGGCCAGAAAAAAGCCATTGCTTAAAGAACAAAATAAGCAAACACGTTTGGTGTTTGCCAAAAGGCATATGGGAGACTCCCCAAACATATGGAAGAAGGTACTCAGGTCAGATGAGACTAAATTTGAGCTTTTTGGCCATCAAGGAAAACGCTATGTCTGGCGCAAACCCAACACCTCTCATCACCCCAAGAACACCATCCCCACAATGAAGCATGGTGGTGGCAGCATCATATTTATGCACGCTCAAGTTTTCTTATTTTTTTTCTTATTATTTCTAGTTTGTTTCACAATAAAAAATATGTTATCTTCAAAGTGGTAGGCATGTTGTGTAAATCAAATGATACATATCTAGCAGGCAAACATTTAGTTGTGAATTCCATACTGTAACTAGATCACCTGGCGCGTGCTGCACATCAGTGAGTGACTCACAAGGCTCCGGTCTCTCGTCGTTGTGTGCTTGTAAACAAACACCACGTGACTGGGGACTACCGGTAAGCTTCATAATGAAGAATGATGTGGCAGGTGAAATGAAGAACGCAATCTTCTTTTTCTCCTAACGTATTACACAAATTGACTGCAGGTATTTACTTAAAAAGTAACTACAAATATTCAAATGTGTAAATAAAAAAAAACGTTAAATAAATAGTCTTGACGGTATTGAAAAACCATCCCGTGGCCATTTCCAAATACCCCGGTATACGGTATATACGCTAAATACCGCCCATGCCTATGCACGACCCATAAAGCATATTTAGAACTTGTATTATTCAGAAACATAAAATACTGGCATACCGTCAAAAATGTGAAAAATATGATATTTTGGCCATATCGCCCAGCCCTAAACTGAACTTGGAAGGGCAGAGAGTAAAATCAGCCTTCGCAAAGGACAATGTTTTAGGCAGACTTCGCTGAAAGTCTACCGGGTTCGGAATTATCAAAGGCTTTCTAGGAGCTCTTCCTATGACACGTAATAGTTTACTTTAATGGATAAACTAGTTCAAATATGCATTGCCCTCTTCATTCTTTGGGTAGTGAGATCTTCACCAATGGGAAATGGGAGGTGCCTTGGGAATGGTGGGTACTAGTACTCACCAGACAATCAGAGCAACACCCAGGCGATGTCCTGGGATGGGATCACTCCGTTTCCTGATCTCCAAAGGTTGGGTGGATGTCACCCGGAACACCAGCGCCCTCTCGGTTAAACCTGAGGGCGGGAATGGAAACAGGTCCTCACTGTCCCCTGCCAACCCATCCTGGCTGGTGAGGGTGTGGATGGGGGCTGACATCATTTAGGTCACCTGTCTTTACATTTTACATTTTAGTCATTTAGCAGACACTCTTATCCAGAACGACTTAGTTAGTGAGTGCATACATTTTTCATACTGGCCCCCCATGGGATTGGAACCCACAACCCTGGCGTTGCAAGCGCCATGCTCTACCAACTGAGCTACAGGAGGATCTCCTCTGATCCCAGTCCAGCATGTTCTCTAACATGTTCTGTACAATGAGGGAGGGGATGGAGCTCAAAGAAATGGCGGAAAATTGGCGTTCACAGCAAGGACTTGTGAGGCATCCCAGCATGCCGAGCTGGAGATTGGAAACTGAGCTGTTGTAATTACAGGCTGTGGAATAGATGTGGTACCCATTAACCAAAATTGTTGAATCATCAGAAATTGCTCAAGGTTTCTCTGCCATGGCGGTGTCCAAAGAATGTGTCGAACTCTTAGCCCTTCCAATACCTACAGCAATGATCTGGCGAAATTCTCGTCTGCTTGCGTAAATGCATTTTTGTGCTTTGCTCGTCTTTTTTTCTTTTTCTCTGAGAACTTTGGCTAAAAGGCTATAGCCTAGTGTCTGTCTACCACATTTTCATACAAAAGGTAACTTCATTAATTATTCATTTGGAGTCCAAATGACACTGTGGATGATTCATCTGATATATGGAATTCCGACCCTCATTTCATAATTGGTGTGTAGAAACACCGCTAGTATTTATTGAGAAAGCAATTGAGGTCGCTGAGAATCCCTTACTGAGGTTGGCCTAGAATTGTATGCAATTAGAGTGTAGGACAAGATAGTTTTTACAGAGGTCATGATGCGCTCAGATTTCTACTGAGCTGAAACTAGATCCTGTTGAAATGGAAAATATTGGCTCTTTGCAACCTTTATTTAGGCACTATTTAGACAATGCTTCTGGATTTGATATCTGGATGCCTTCGTAGACTTTGATTCCAAGTAATACATGTACAACTCCCTCAGCTCTTAGGCATTTGAAACATCTGTAATATTTTTTTAAATGTTTTACTGTACACCAATGTTTTACTCTGAATGTTTTAGTGTCGTTGTTGCTTTTAATGCAATAATACCTTCATCTACTAGCAATGTGCCGCTGTTGTGAAACAGCATCGTTCTCTGTATTCTTCTCTCTCGCCTTCATCTCCTCCCTCCATCCCCTCCATTCTCGACCCCTCCATCTCTCCCTCCATGTATGTTAAATAACATTATTATAACATAGGCTATCTAGGTGTCCAGTGTAGTCCTCACAGTCAGAGCCTGTGTTGTGGTGAGTCCTTCTCAGCGAGAGCCAGGGGTGATTCAAACAATCCAGTGCTCCACTCGGAGTGCTCCTCGAGAACCCTAATTAAAAAAGAATCATGACAACGGCGGGATTATCCCTGCTGCCAGGTTCTTCTGGATCATTAGTTTGGAGAGGGGGAGAGAGCAAGCGGAGGAGCGGTTTGGGAGAGCTCCGCATTTAATAAAGTTCCGTGTGACTCCTTCGGGGCTACCAACTTCCATATGTTCTGAGTGAGCCCCAAGTGGTTCTTTATCAGGAAAAAAGGACTGGGAAAGAAAGAGAGGAAGGGGGGAAGAGAGGGGTGTGGGGTAGGCCTACAATTGCAAGATCCACACTGAAATTTGGTGTTCTGACATATTTTTGGTATCGGACAGGGAAAATCCATATGTTAGCAATTTGGTTAGAAGTGAGTATAAATTCCTTAATCTCACATAGCATCAAGCCCCAGTAGAATATTGTCCATGTAGAATAGTGTGATCTTTTGAGGAGATATGTGTTTTATGGGCAGAGGGGGGAGAGAAGAAGAAATATGGTTGGTGTGACCCCCCCCCCCCCCCCAATAATACAGGTCAAGAATAATCTAGATATTTATAAAAAATCGCTGACTTTAGGTTAGTGTGTGTCTGTGTGTGTTGTGAGAGTAAGCACCATAGCCAGGCTGTAGTGCAGGTCCCTGTCCCAGGGTGATGGATAAGTGGATTTATTGTGACGGCGGTGTCAGTGGATTCCCAGATTTATGGCCGCTCAGACGTGACTCATGCACAGCCCTCAATGGCTTTGGTTATGAGTGTGGGAGAAAGGAAGCCCCACTCAATCAAATGCCAGTCCATAAATAAAATGGGCCATGGCAGGCAGGGCAGCACAATTCTAATGGCAACAGCAGCCCGTACAGCAGGTACTCACACACACACACACACACACACACACACACACACACCAAAACGCCGCCTGGAAAAGTCAGAGGAGCGGGCGTAATACTTTCTGATTCAGATTGATGAGAATCTAATCCACCTTAAGGTCACTTCAACATCCAAAAAAGGCAATTGGAGGCTGGTGTAAGTTAGCTAGGTTTCAGAAGCTCATTCTGAATGCGCTGGCCGTTGGGTTTGGGGTAAGGCAATGTTTTTCCCACTTAGATGGGGATGACTCACCACTTTATCTCAGCCTCTAAGCTCACACACGCCGACTCTCAAACGTTGACTCATGATTTGTGTTCTTCCTTCCACAGATATAGCCTAGCTAACCATTACGCGATGCTGGCACATCAATTTAAAGTTGCCCCATAACAATATCAATAATAGTCGCCTTAAAAGGGACATCAGCATTTTAAGTAACGAGGCTTCTCACCGCTGTGGAAGAACTGTAACAGAAAAGTGCTCAGTAAGGCTGGTTCATGCAGTCAATATCTCTCTCCTAAATGAAGATATCACTTAACTGAAATGAAATGATTTGGTACTGAACATCACCACATCACATCAATGCTGTTGGCTGATGATTCCGTAGAGAAAATGTAAAATCCTGATTCCCTCCACTCCCAATAGACTTGGCGTTCTGTGAACTCATGGTCCCTATCCCCAGGGGGATCGGCCAGGAGCAGAGGCGGGTAGCTTTGACCAACATCCCAAACCCCACCACCTCCCCAATTTCCACCTGAGCACAGTTCCCAGACTCATTTAACACATACCCTCCTCCTTTCTTTCCTCTCCCTTTTATTAGTGTGAGCACTGAGGAGAACCCCTCTCCTCGGACAAACACTTGAGGAGCTAAGACCTTACTAATCCTCTGTTGATGCTGATCTCCACAGGCGGCGAGGAAGAGGAAGATCTCCATTCTGAAGGCCCAGGGGAAGAGTGCCGAGGCCATTCGCGAGCTCAACGAGTATCTGGAGCAGTGAGTAGTGTTTTACAAGGGGATTTGGACGACCTCCTCCTCATCCGCACCTCCCCTGGTCTTTTTAATTAAAAGGGGGTTTGCATTCGATTTGAGCCGGGCTGGGCCACAACCTGTCCATGAGACCCCCCCAACCCTGCTCAACCCCCCATCTTGGGAGCTCTGCCTGTCTGCCCTGTCCGTCTATGTTAGCCTAGTTATATAATGCCATGATTTGGATTGATTTGAAACGTTGAGATTTCAGCTGTTGTACTATACATTAGAGAGGTTATTGTTGATGATCCTCAATGGGAGACTCCCTAAATTTCTCACTGTTTTTACAGGTTCGTCGGGGACCAGGAAGCGTGGCACGAGCTGTCGGAACTCTACATCAACGAGCATGAGTAATCATCGCATTTCTTTATCACATTAATTTAACTCATTATTACATTTTAGTCATTTAGCAGACTCTCTTATCCAGAGCGACTTACAGTTAGTGAGTGCATACATTATTTTATTTTTTTCATACTGGCCCCCCGTGGGAATCGAACCCACAACCCTAGCGTTGCAAATGCCATGCTCTACCAACTGAGCTACATCCCTGCTGGCCATTCCCTCCCCTACCCTGGACGGCCAATTGTGCGCCGCCCCATGGGTCTCCCGGTCGCGGCCGGCTACGACAGAGCCTGGATTCGAACCAGGATCTCTAGTGCCTTAGACCACTGCGCCATTCGGTGCCCACATTATCCTACGTCACTTGTGATTAATTTACCCACATTGTTTTTACTGACTTATTCCAGTGGTGAGTGCTGTGCCAGCAGTGTGTCAGCACTCCCTGGTGTCAAGACCTGGAGGCGGCACCTTATCATATCTCCCAGGGGCATCTGTCAGCTTCTAACAGACTCAGGGGGGTGAGACAGAGTGGGGAGTGTCTGTAAGCAGTAACTCCTCTCCTCTCCCAGTCTCGGTGGCTGAACTGACGGCTTGATCCCAGAGGGGATGTATTAGGATGGGCACAATGGAGAGGGGCGGTGAAATGCCTAACTCAGCCAGGGGTCTGCTTTGAGCCCCTGTCTTTGTTTGTCACATGGAGAGGAGGGTAATAGGATTTAGTCCCTAAGCCCCCCACTCATACGTATGGGGGGTAAGACAACCTCCTACTGATATCTCTGTTGCCAGGGGTAATTGTCAGCCTCCCAAGACAAGAGCATTGCAAAAAATGTTTTTGTTTTGTTTGTGTCACTTTTTGTCCCTCATTAATTGTCTTGGGGGCTTAGGAGTCAGGGAAGCAGCCGTCTTTCACGGAGGTGTGTGTGTATGTGTGTGGTTGTGTGAGCAGCACACCGGCTCTGCGGTCACCCTGGCAAGAGGGCAGTGTCTGCAGGAATGTTTAGCGTAGTGAGAGGGCTGCTTATTGGATATTTCATGTTTTTGTCCCGAGTGGCTTTATTGCTGTAGTAGCGGGAGGAAATCCAGGGGTGAGCGGATTATCTCCCAGCTTAGCCCAACTTTTCTAATATCACCCTATTCACTCCCCGAGCCCCTTATCTACAGGCGTGTCAATTTCTTTTCTCTTTTCTGTATTTTGGGTTACAAACGCCCTTTTTCCCCCTCCCATCCTCTTCCGGACAGCATGTCATTATCGCCTTTCTTTTCCACAGAGAGAGAGAGAGGGAGGGAGAGTGGCTGCAGAGAGATTCCCAGGAGAAGTTGGTGGCACTTTCTTTCCAGAGCCAGAAAAAACCGAGGCTGATGGGGAAGTGAGGAAGAGAAATAAACGATTCCGCCCTCACTGTGTAGCGCCCCGCAAGCTAAAAATATACAAATCGCTCACGGATTCTCGCCTGCCATTGTTACATGGCTCTACAGGCATCAGTGTTCAAACATTATGACAGTAATTAATAGCCTAACACAGTGGAAACTTTTTTTGAATAATCCTCATACCGCTGAGTGATATTCGGACGTTACTGAGATTGCGCCTTTTTGTTATTGTTGCGTTGAACCGTTGAGATGCTTCGACTCATTGAGAATCATCTGAGCTTTTAGTGCTGTTGAAGTAGTCTTTATTGAACTACTGTCTATCGGTTCAGATTGGCCTGGTCATCCGACAGAGCATGATGACTTTCTGTGGTCAGTTTGCACAGTCTAATGGCGGAATCTTGATCCGTTTGCCCAGTCTAGTTGGGGAAAAACTTTGGGCTGGAATTCAGTCAAAATGTGGTATTACAATTGGTAGCACCAAAAACCAACCGTTGTCTGGTTTGGTGTTCAAAGAAAACAAAGCAATTGTGTGAGTCATCCGAACAGTGCTACCACCCCGAGCTAGCACCGTGGTCTCTGAGCCCAGGCTTAGGGAGTTGGAGCTGAGTGGTGGTATTGATGGTCGGAGGGTGGAGATTGGAGGGTGCGGTACTGCAGTCAGCCAGGCCTCTGCCTGTTAATGGAGGCTGCCTCTCCTCTCTCCTCTCCGCTGCAGGCCGGGGCCACTGCAGGAGCACATCTGAAAGTCTTTATGGGGAGGAAGTGGTAATTGTAAGCGGCCCCCCAACCTTCCAAATACCCTGATCTCTCTCGCTCTTTCTTTCTCTCTCTCTTCCCCCCCCCCCCCCCCCCCCAGTTTCTCTCCCTCTCATTCCAACTCGCCCCTCGCTCTCCCCCACCACTCTCATGGTGTGGCTCTCTTTGAAGTCCTTTAAACTGACTCTAAATGGGCCGATAGTCTCTTCATGTCGTGCGAGGCAGCATTTGGGCCTGTGTTCCCGCCAAAACACCCAACTTGCGTCAGCGTTTTGTTTCACTCCTCTCTCCCTCGCTGGCAGTGAAATGGCTACAGATTAGCATCCATATCTTGCGTAATTTAGGATCCCTCAAGCACCATTTTGGTTTTTCTGCGCATTTCCAAGCGCTGATACAGCATATGCTGGATCACGTACAGTCTCTCTACACTAGAATTGAATTCAGTTTTTTTGTGTGTTTTGTCCGATTTGGTTTAATAGCCCTGTTTTAGTGTTCTGGGGTCATATGGTTTATGTAGTCTGTCAAGGCGTGGGAATTGTGTGTGTGTGTGTGTGTGGACTTTGTAATTCTGACTGTGTGCGTCTGAGTGATAAACTTGCCTTCCCTTGGACGGGTCCCCTGAAGGGGAAACTGTGTATTAGATGTGGAATGGCTGCAGATTAGCGTGAGGTCAACAGCTCAGCAGTCTGAGAAGTGATCTCATTTGAGTAGGGCACAGTGTGCCAGTTCCTACTGTAGCGCTGACCTCAGGAAGGTATTTAACTACACATTACCAGAGTGAAAAACACATCCCCAGACAGACAGATTGATCCTGTTTGTCTGGAGACCCCCGCTCTTCTCCTTTTCAATGTTCCACTTTCCAAAACGGAAGAGTTTCGCCAATATAGACATAACCACATAGGCCACCAGATCCCCTTAGTCTGCAAATAAACGTAGTTTGTTGGATGCATCTTCCTAGATCCAAACTTGCCAAAATGGGACAGTAAACCAAGGCAGCAATAGAACTTTCTGCAGAACAAATGTACACTCTCGGATTGGAATGGGTAGACTACATCACAGATGAAATAGAGCACATTTCCCCCCTTACTATTTTAAAGCTGAAAGATTAAATGTCCATCGCTAGTAGTCATCAATCTATTCATTGTTCCCTTGTTTCCACAGCTATGGAAAAGCAGCTTTCTGTCTGGAGGAGCTGATGATGACCAACCCTCACAATCACTTGTACTGTGAGCAGTACGCTGAGGTAGGTATGACTCTCTGCATGTCCGTCATCAAGCGGCCTAACTATGGAATAATGTTTCCCCCAGCCCTCTACGTGAATGGAGGAGCCGGCCGCTGCACTTAACGTCAGTGGGAATACACGCTCATGAATGTCGAAATGTTTACATGGCTTGTCATGTCGTGCTTATTCAGATGCCATGTAGGCATTGCGTAAGCCCCCCTCAAATTTTAATGCCTTGTCTCATAGGTGAAGTACACCCAGGGGGGGCTGGAAAACCTGGAGCTGTCCAGAAAATATTTTGCCCAGGCTCTGAAGCTGAACAACAGAAACATGAGGGCCTTGTTCGGTCTGTATATGGTGAGTTCAAACGTCTAACCGTCGCATGAGGAAAGGAGCGAGGGAGGGGGTGAAAGAGCAACAACTCATCCCTTTTCTCCTGTGGTTTGTCAAAATGTGCAGGCCTGCTACTGGCTTTGTGTAGTGACCACAGAGCCCAGCTTTCAGACAGGTCAGGTCAATGCTGACTCAGTGGGTAAACCCCCCGGCTTGGAAAAGTCTGCCCCTTCAAGCTCTCTATTTTGGTGATATTATCCCTCTAGGCTTTTGTACGGGACCTTTTTCATGTTTAGGACCAAAATGACTAAAATAAATAAGAGCAGTGGCAGTACGAAAAGGGGAAAGAGAGGGCCACTGCCTCTCTCTGTCGCAGGCAGCCCCCAGCCCCGGCCCAGGTTAACGTTTTGATTTTGTCTGCGCCAAATGCCCCCCTTTCATCTGCATATTTATTTAAACAGGAAGTTGTCCATTAGCACCAATGCATCATATGTAAGTGAGTCCTGACATAAGAACACAAACGGAGAGTGCAGGAATAAGGGTGGGTGGATGGCCAGAGCAGAGAGAAGCAGCGACACAGGCCTTCCAGTGTTTCCTCTCACAGGGGTTCAGGCAGTCAAAACATCTCATACACGGAAAGGGGCACAACCACTGGATCCGTTCATGGTCTTTGAAGGGATATCTTCACTTTTATAGACTAACCTTTATTTTTCTAAAAGTAGTCTATGGGGTTAAAATTAGCTAACGTTAGCAGTGGCTATTTAAACAAATTCAAACCGTAGGTGACTGTCTCTCCTTGCCCATAGACTACTTTCAGGGTAAATGGAAAAAGGAGTCGGGAGAGGCGAAGGTCGAGGGCCATGCGTCCTCCGAAACACGACCCCGCCAAGCCGCACTGCTTCTTGACACACTGCTCGCTTAACCCGGAACCCAGCCGCACCCATGTGTCGGAGGAAACACCGTACAGCTGGTGACCGAAGTCAGCATGCATGCGCCCGGCCGCCACAAGGAGTCGCTAGAGCGCGATGGGACATCCCGGCCGGCCAAACCCTTCCCTAACCTGGACGACGCTGAGCCAATTGTGCGCCGCCTCATGGGTCTCCCGGTCGCGGCCTGCTGCGACACAAACCGGGATCGATCCCAGATCTGTAGTGACGCCTCGCAGTGCCTTAGATCGCTGCGCCACTCGGGAGGCCGTAATTATCTTTTTATGCACTTTTCTCTCTACACATTGATAAGAGCGATTGATAAGCGCTAGGTAAATGAGTAAGCCGTTTGGATAAGGGGATTGTAAATATACAGTGGGTGAAAAAAAGTATTTAGTCAGCCACCAATTGTGCAAGTTCTCCCACTTAAAAAGATGAGAGGCCTGTAATTTTCATCATAGGTACACGTCAACTATGACAGACAAAATGAGAGAATTTTTTCCAGAAAATCACATTGTAGGATTTTTTATGAATTTATTTGCAAATTATGGTGGAAAATAAGTATTTGGTGAATAACAAAAGTTTCTCAATACTTTGTTATATACCCTTTGTTGGCAATGACACAGGTCAAACGTTTTCTGTAAGTCTTCAAGGTTTTCACACACTGTTGCTGGTATTTTGGCCCATTCCTCCATGCAGATCTCCTCTAGAGCAGTGATGTTTTGGGGCTGTCGCTGGGCAACACAGACTTTCAACTCCCTCCAAAGATTTTCTATGGGGTTGAGATCTGGAGACTGGCTAGGCCACTCCAGGACCTTGAAATGCTTCTTACGAAGCCACTCCTTCGTTGCCCGGGCGGTGTGTTTGGGATCATTGTCATGCTGAAAGACCCAGCCACGTTTCATCTTCAATGCCCTTGCTGATGGAAGGAGGTTTTCACTCAAAATCTCACGATACATGGCCCCATTCATTCTTTCCTTTACACGGATCAGTCGTCCTGGTCCCTTTGCAGAAAAACAGCCCCAAAGCATGATGTTTCCACCCCCATGCTTCACAGTAGGTATGGTGTTCTTTGGATGCAACTCAGCATTCTTTGTCCTCCAAACACGACGAGTTGAGTTTTTACCAAAAAGTTATATTTTGGTTTCATCTGACCATATGACATTCTCCCAATCCTCTTCTGGATCATCCAAATGCACTCTAGCAAACTTCAGACGGGCCTGGACATGTACTGGCTTAAGCAGGGGGACACATCTGGCACTGCAGGATTTGAGTCCCTGGCGGCGTAGTGTGTTACTGATGGTAGGCTTTGTTACTTTGGTCCCAGCTCTCTGCAGGTCATTCACTAGGTCCCCCCGTGTGGTTCTGGGATTTTTGCTCACCGTTCTTGTGATCATTTTGACCCCACGGGGTGAGATCTTGCGTGGAACCCCAGATCGAGGGAGATTATCAGTGGTCTTGTATGTCTTCCATTTCCTAATAATTGCTCCCACAGTTGATTTCTTCATACCAAGCTGCTTACCTATTGCAGATTCAGACTTTCCAGCCTGGTGCAGGTCTACAATTTTGTTTCTGGTGTCCTTTGACAGCTCTTTGGTCTTGGCCATAGTGGAGTTTGGAGTGTGACTGTTTGAGGTTGTGGACAGGTGTCTTTTATACTGATAACAAGTTCAAACAGGTGCCATTAATACAGGTAACGAGTGGAGGACAGAGGAGCCTCTTAAAGAAGAAGTTACAGGTCTGTGAGAGCCAGAAATCTTGCTTGTTTGTAGGTGACCAAATACTTATTTTCCACCATAATTTGCAAATAAATTCATTAAAAATCCTACAATGTGATTTTCTGGATTTTCTTTTCTCAATATCTGTCATAGTTGACGTGTACCTATGATGAATATTACAGGCCTCTCATCTTTTTAAGTGGGAGAACTTGCACAATTGGTGGCTGACTAAATACTTTTTTCCCTCACTGTAAATGACAATTGAGTTAGATCTATTTCACCATGCCACCGTCAGTTATACCTACATACATTTAGAACTGTCACTTAAGTGTTCCTTTCCTTACATTTTGCATCATTCCATTACATAGTTAGTTTACCTTTCTTTCCTCTTTCAGATTTGTGTGGTTGTTCCTGAGGATCGCTAGCAATGGTGGATCATATTAGGCTAACGTATTACAAGTTGTGCAATCGTTTGCGACATGTAGCCTATTTGAATCATTATGGAACGCAGACCATACATAGCAGTTTAAACCTGGAGCCTGGCGCACGGTTCACAACGACTGGACTGTTCTCATCACAGTTCCAGGATCAGGGTAGACTTATTGACTACTGTTCAACCCCTACTGTACACTTACCTTCCAATACTTCATGGATTGAACAATTTGATTGTCAGCTTTCAGGATGAATCGAACCACTGTATTTTTGATTCACCAATATATTTTGTGCGTATAGGCTCTCCAAACCTGTTTTTTTTTATTATTATACATAAATACTTTCCTAAGCGTAGATAATATACAAGATCAGAGGTTTTTTTTTATCTTGCAATTGGTGCTGAAAAGGAGACAAATATGCATGTATTTAGGCCTACAAGGCTTAGTTTCACTGATCCCTATTCTGAACCGTTCTCTCCATATATTTTAGTGAGTCAAATTGAAGGTACACCAAATTAAAAGGGATGGCTTTAGATACATGTACTGAAAACCCTATTGATTGAAAACTCCACGAGAAAATCTGTTGGCCAGCAAGTGGGAGGGTTTTCAGTGGTTGAATTAAGTGTATTCAGTGCACGCAAGGGAACCACGCCTGCAAAGCCCGTTACGCACCTGCATAAGGTAAGTCGGAATACCAACTACTGAGAAGTGTGTAGGAAAGGCATACGTAGTTACATAGAGGACTTTATGTTGCTCTGTCAAATCATCCACTGCCACTTGTATTTTGGCCTAACGCTGGTTTCAGGTTTAAATTCATAAAAAGTGTGTCCATGAGCTCCAGAGTTGAAATCCTTGACAAGTGCATGTTAGTTCCTGACATGGGATTGTGCCAAGGCAATGACTTTCTGACCATTTCATCTGATTCTGGTTGACAGTGAAGCTTCATGAACACCAACGAAGGGCAGCTCCTCACCGAAGAGCTATTTGATTGGTTCTGTTTAGTCGTTCAGAGCACCTGGTACAGCTTAGTCGTTGGTAGTCGTGACCGCTGTGAGGTTAGTTAGTGTTAGTCAGTGCCGTGTCACCGCACTAGCGGGGATCCTCTCTCACGGAGGACGACGACATTCTGGGGTAGTCTGTCGGAGCTGACATCATAAGCCGGAGGTTATGAAGAAGAAAATGAAAAATGCTTACCGAAATCCAGAAGCAAAAGCGTTTTAAAGAAAATAATAGGGGGGGCAAGGTTGATTGTAGTTAAAGTTTCAGCATGTCCATGGGACACCTTTGAAGTGCTGCCCGTTTAAGCCTAGTGGGGTTTGCACTGCGGAGACGATGGCAGTAGCATGGGAAAGACATGGGTTTTGTGGTTCTGAGGGGAGCTGAGACGAGCGGAGAGCATGAATCACATCGCGCTTTGCTCGCCACCGCACCGCGGGTTCCGAAGACATGCCGAGCCCTGTCATCACCGGCTATCTATGGTGTTAGAGAAATTAGGGCCCATGAAGTGACACTGCACACGGTGGCTGGGACATTAAATAAAACACTAACTTATTCCTCTCCTGTAAACGTTTTCTACACGTGTTGTAGGGCCAATTTTTGTCGTCTTGCCCACGGTGGAGTTGGTTGCACATTCATCTCAATTATGCTTTTATTGCAGTTTCGCCATGTGTTTGATATGACGACGCCTTTCTTTCCCTCTCCTCTTTCCTCTCTCCCCTGCTTTCCACTCCCTTCTTCTTCTTCCCGTCTAGTCGGCAAGCCACATTGCTGCCAGCCCCAAAGTGAACGCCACAGTGAAAAAGTCCAATGTGAAGTATGCTGCTTGGGCCACCAATCAAATCAACCGAGCCTATCAGGTGAGTTACACCGAGACAGAGGGCAGGTGTCAACTTTAATTTTGGAAGCTACACCATTTACATTTTAGTCATTTAGCAGACGCTCTTATTCAGAGCGATTTACAGTAGTGCATACATTTTCATACTTTTTTTCGTACTGGTCCCCCGTGGTAATCGAACCCACAACCCTGCCGTTGCAAGCGCCATGCTTTACCGACTGAGCCACATGGGTCCTTTCCCACTTGCCTTTTCCACTTAACTGTTCCTATACAACAAGGGTAGTCAGCCCTGGTTCTGTAGTGCCACAGGTACTTTGTATTTTATTGAAAATTTCTGCTTTAGACCAGGTGAGATTAATCTAGCCAATCACTGTTGGTGAGGTTATTGGCAGAATTAGGTGTGGTGCCTAGGGCTGTTGTGGAGACCATATTCATCAAAACAGTATCATGCTTTTAAATCTCGCTGTTAGGCAAAAAATGTTGACCTCTCTGTGATGATCAATTTGAAGAAAGAAGTTTAACAACAGGTTGAAACTGAGTGAAAAACATTTTCGTTGTGGATGTTGTTTCAAAGTAGGGCTGTGGCTGTCACGAAATGTCGTCAGCCGGTGATTGTCAAGCAAATAACTGTCGGTCTCACGATAATTGACCGTTAATTAACATAAACACATTTAGCATCTCCTGGCTTCCACACACAGCCTACAACCCACTGATGTAGACCTTTGGAACATCTACATTTTTAAAAAGTCTATATCCTACACCTTCACAATAAATCCATTATTTATTTTTGACAGGTCTAAAGAAACATGATATGAAGAAAATGTAGTCTATTTCAGAAGAACAGAATAGTATTCCGTTTCATTATTTTCTATTATTTTATAGTATGAAGAATACAATTGAATAAAGCTGAATAAAATAGAAAGGATCTTTTCTCCAAATGATTTGAGGGAGTGCGCACATATGGCTATTCTGTGTTGAGCAGTTAAAGAAATAGGTCCTCCTATATGCTTAATTTAGAGTTATTAATGTAACTTTAGTTGTTCTACAAACGTTGGGCTATATGTTCTGATTTTTAATACATTTTAAGGCTGCATGATAAGTCACTTGAAAGGCATAAGCTCTGCTTTGTTTTTTGCGCAGGCTGTACACACTTCATCAGTCTCTATTTCACAATTTGAGAAGCATTTGATAATGCCATGAATTTCACAGCGGCATCCCCTTTGTGTGGCCATAATGCACCCTAAAAAAATCCATGCCTTCCCCCTGAGTGCTGCCTGCACCGATGCATCGCTCACTCACACGGCTCTCCATCACGTGATCGAGTCTTTCTCACAGGCTACAAGTGAAGACAGACACATCGGGGACGCACCTGCGTGCGTCCTTATCCAATTCCGAGGTGCATATTGAAGATATTGGAAGAACTGTCCACATTTACACATTTACATTTACTACTATCCCCCATAGTACAAAAGTTGCCCTATTCTGTGCGAGAAATAAATATTCCAAACATAGTCTGGGACAGTTGTGGGATGCGATAGATCCCAAATGTATACAACCACTAGCATAAAAAAAAAAGTGATAGGCTAATATTGTCACCTATCAGACTATTCTTGATTTAATCTTGTCTTTACATACATTTTCTACATTGTAAACTCAGCAAAAAAAGAAATGTCCTCTCACTGTCAACTGCGTTTATTTTCAGCCAACTTAACATGTGTAAATATTTGTATGAGCATAACAAGATTCAACAACTGAGACATAAACTGAACAAGTTCCACAGACATGTGACTAACAGAAATTGAATAATGTGTCCCTGAACAAAGGGGGGGTCAAAATCAAAAGTAACAGTCAGTATCTGGTGTGGCCACCAGCTGCATTAAGTATTGCAGTGCAACTCCTCCTCATGGACTGCACCAGATTTGCCAGTTCTTGCTGTGAGATGTTACCCCACTCTTCCACCAAGGCACCTGCAAGTTCCCGGACATTTCTGGGGGGAATGGCCCTAGCCCTCACCCTCCGATCCAACAGGTCCCAGACGTGCTCAATGGGATTGAGATCCGGGCTCTTCGCTGGCCATGGCAGAACACTGACATTCCAGTCTTACAGGAAATCATGCACAGAATGAGCAGTATGGCTTGTGTCATTGTCATGCTGGATGGTCATGTCAGGATGAGCCTGCAGGAAGGGTACCACATGAGGGAGGAGGATGTCTTCCCTGTAACGCACAGCGTTGAGATTGCCTGCAATGACAACAAGCTCAGTCCGATGATGCTGTGACACACCGCCCCAGACCATGACGGACCCTCCACCTCCAAATCGATCCCGATCCAGAGTACAGGCCTCGGTGTAACGCTCATTCCTTCGACGATAAACGCGAATCTGACCATCACCCCTGGGTGAGACAAAACCGCGACTCGTCAGTGAAGAGCACTTTTTGCCATTCCTATCTGGTCCAGTGACGGTGGGTTTGTGCCCATAGGCGACGTTGATGCCGGTGATGTCTGGTGAGGACCTGCCTTACATTAGGCCTACAAGCCCTCAGTCCAGCCTGTCTCAGCCTATTGCGGACAGTCTAAGCACTGATGGAGGGATTGTGCGTTCCTGGTGTAACTCGGGCAGTTGTTGTTGCCATCCTGTACCTGTCCCGCAGGTGTGATGTTCAGATGTACCGATCCTGTGCAGGTGTTGTTACACGTGGTCTGCCGCTGCGAGGACGATCAGCTGTCCGTCCTGTCTCCCTGTAGCGCTGTCTTAGGCGTCTCACAGTACGGACATTACAATTTATTGCCCTTGCCACATCTGCAGTCCTCATGCCTCCTTGCAGCTTGCCTAAGGCACGTTCACGCAGATGAGCAGGGACCCTGGGCATCTTTCTATGGGTGTTTTTCAGAGTCAGTAGAAAGGCCTCTTTAGTGTCCTAAGTTTTCATAACTGTGACTTTAATTGCCTACCATCTGTAAGCTGTTAGTGTCTTAACGACCGTTCCACAGGTGCATGTTCATTAATTGTTTATGGTTAATTGAACAAGCATGGGAAACAGTGTTTAAACCCTTTACAATGAAGATCTGTGAAGTTATTTAGATTTTTACGAATTATCTTTGAAAGACAGGGTCCTGAAAAAGGGACATTTCTTTTTTTGCTGAGTTTAGAATAATAGTGAAGACATCAAAACTATGAAATAACACATATGGAATCATGTATTAAACAAATCTAAATATATTTTATATTTGAGATTCTTCAAAGTAGCACCCTTTGCCTTGATGACAGCTTTGCACACTCTTGGCATTCTCTCAACCAGCTTCATGAGGTAGTCACCATGGAATGCATATCAATTAACAGGTGTGCCTTGTTAAAAGTTAATTTGTGGAATTTCTTTCCTTAATGTGTTTGAGCCAATCAGTTGTTTTGTCACAATGTAGGGGTGGTATACAGAAGATAGCCCTATTTAGTAAAAGACCAAGTCCATATTATGGCAAGAACAGCTCAAATAAGCAAAGAGAAACGACAGTCCATCATTACTTTAAGACATGAAGGTCAGTCAATCTGGAACATTTCATGAACTTTGAACGTTTCTTCAAGTGCAGTCGCAAAAACTATCAAGCGCTATGATGAAACTGGCTCTCATGAGGACCACCACAGGAAAGGAAGACCCAGAGTTACTTCTACCTCTGCTGCAGAGGATAAGTTCATTAGAGTTAACTGCACCTCAGATTGCATTTAGTGGGACTATCATTTGTTTTTCAACAGGACAATGACCCAAAACGCCTCCAGGCTGTGTAAGGGCTATGACCTGGCCTCCACAATCACCCGACCTCAACCCAGTTGAGATGGTTTGGGATTAGTTGGACCGCAGAGTGAAGAAAAAACAGCCATCAAGTGCTCAGCATATGTGGGAACTCTTTCATGACTGTTGGAAAAGCATTCCAGATGACTACCTCATGAAGCTGGTTGAGAGAATGCCAAGAGTGTGCAAAGCTTTCATCAAGGCAAAGCGTGGCTACTTGAAGAATCTGAAATATAAAATGTGTTTAACACTTTTTTGGTTACTACATGATTCCATATGTGTTATTTCATAGTTTTGATGTCTTCACTATTATTCTACAATGTAGAAAATAGTAAAAAATAAAGAAATACTCTTGAATGAGTACAGTGAGGGGAAAAAAGTATTTGATCCCCTGCTGATTTTGTACGTTTGCCCACTGACAAAGACATGATCAGTCTATAATTGTAATGGTAGGTTTATTTGAACAGTGAGAAACAGAATAACAACAAAAAAATCCAGAAAAACACATGTCAAAAATGTTATAAATTGATTTTCATTTTAATGAGGGAAATAAGTATTTGACCCCTCTGCAAAACATTACTTAGTACTTGGTGGCAAAACCCTTGTTGGCAATCACAGAGGTCAGACGTTTCTTGTAGTTGGCCACCAGGTTTGCACACATCTCCGGAGGGATTTTGTTCCACTCCTCTTTGCAGATCTTCTCCAAGTCATTAAGGTTTGAGGCTGACGTTTGGCAACTCTAACCTTCAGCTCCCTCCGCAGATTTTCTATGGGATTAAGGTCTGGAGACTGGCTAGGCCACTCCAGGACCTTAATGTGCTTCTTCTTGAGTCACTCCTTTGTTGCCTTGGCCGTGTGTTTTGGGTCATTGTCATGCTAGAATACCCATCCACGACCCATTTTCAATGCCCTGGCTGAGGGAAGGAGGATCTCACCCAAGATTTGACGGTACATGGCCCCGTCCATCGTCCCTTTGCGGTGAAGTTGTCCTGTCCCCTTAGCAGAAAAACACCCCCAAAGCATAATGTTTCCACCTCCATGTTTGACGGTGGGGATGGTGTTCTTGGGGTCATAGGCAGCATTCCTCCTCCTCCCAACACGGCGAGTTGAGTTTATGCCAAAGAGCTCGATTTTGGTCTCATCTGACCACAACACTTTCACCCAGTTCTCCTCTGAATCATTCAGATGTTCATTGGCAAACTTCAGACATGCCTGTATTTGTGCTTTCTTGAGCAGGGGGACCTTGCGGGCACTGCAGGATTTCAGTCCTTCACGGCGTAGTGTGTTACCAATTGTTTTGCTTGGTGAGTTGGTCCCAGCTGCCTTGAGATCATTGACAAGATCCTCCTATGTAGTTCTGGGCTGATTCCTCACCGTTCTCATGATCATTGCAACTCCACGAGGTGAGATCTTGCATGGCGCCCCAGGCCGAGGGAGATTGACAGTTCTTTTGTGTTTCTTCCATTTGCGAATAATCGCACCGACTGTTGTCACCTTCTCACCAAGCTGCTTGGCGATGGTCGTGTAGGTCTACAATCTTGTCCCTGACATCCTTGGAGAGCTCTATGGTCTTGGCCATGGTGGAGAGTTTGGAATCTGATTGATTGATTGCTTCTGTGGACAGGTGTCTTTTATACAGGTAACGAGCTGAGATTAGGAGCACACTCTTAAAGGGAGTGCTCCTAATCTCAGCTTGTTACCTGTATAAAAGACACCTGTCCACAGAAGCAATCAATCAGAGATTAGGAGCACTCCCTTTAAGAGTGTGCTCCTAATCTCAGCTCGTTACCTGTATAAAAGACACCTGGGAGCCAGAAATCTTTCTGATTGAGAGGGGGTCAAATACTTATTTCCCTCATTAAAATGCAAATCAATTTATAACATTTTTGACATTAGTTTTTCTGGATTTTGTTGTTGTTATTCTGTCTCTCACTGTTCAAATAAACCTACCATTAAAATTATAGACTGATCATTTCTTTGTCAGTGGGCAAATGTACAAAATCAGCAGGGGATCAAATACTTTTTTTCCCTCACTGTAGGTGTTCTAAAACTTTTGACCGGTAGTGTAAATGCATATTTAATATAACTATTTTCTGCCATAAGGGGTGATATATGTTGCTTATTTAGGCATTGACAGTTAAACATGTAATAAGCAGTTCCTTGCTCTGCATGTGCGGGCTCTGTCGGGAGAGTGGAACCCCGCTGAGCCACTAAAGCCCACGTCTTGACACACTCAGCGCTGTCTTTCCCTCCTGGAGTGCTGGGAGGGTTTCCACCACAGAGGTTAGTAGTAGTATGGGTGTTGGGTCTCTAACACGTTGGGTGTTGATTAATCAAGAACACTTAACTGTGTTAGTTTTCCAACACTGTGGGTGGTGTCAATCAGTCAGTCAGGCACACTTTACAATGTTACACTCAACACTGTGGGTGTGGAATATTTATTCACATTTTAAGTGTTTCTATTTGGTGAGTAAATGCACAAGGGAAAATACCATGTGTGTTTGGTCTCCACTCTCAGACAGAGCCAGAGCCACACCCTTATCAGCCAGGGAACAGGAAGAGGCTACCGGCGGGCCCAGCCAGCAACCTGTTGGGCTGTGTTTGTTTTAAGTTGCCTGGTAATGGCAGGGGCAGCAGAGCAGCGGGACCCCACCCTGCGTGTGAGAGGAAAAATGACAGGGCGCAAGGTTGACTTTTTTTCTCCTCCTTTTTAAATGGGTCCTGGGCTATTTGAAAGGGAGCCGCTGTGGATCATTGTGGGCCTCCGCAGGGCTGGCCTGGCTGCTGTGTGCTTGTGCTGACTGATTGATGGGGGCATTAAAGGGCTGCTCGTGTCAGCCATCCCGCTTTTATGACCCGCTGTACCTGGTGATTGTCATACCTCAGTACGAGAAAAGGCAGCAGGTGAGTGGTGTTGTGGGAGCAGACGTCACAATGGGGTCAAAGCGACTGGGGCAAGGCCGTTAAAAATGTTACTACTGAAAACGGAAAGACAGGGCCCGGCAGGGAAATTAAACAGAGTGACTCCTACATAGTCACAAGCAGGTAAGATCTTTTTATGTCTATATAGTATCAGAAAGAGCAGATTATGCTGTTTCCAAATCACCTATCCTTGCCAAACAACTTAACAATTACCCATTGGGTCGACATGAACTTTGATAAAGGCAGCCCTCTGCACCTCTATGATTCAGAGGGGTTGGGTTAAACGCACAAGACACATTTTGGTTGAATGCATTCAGTTGTGCAACTGACTAGGAAATGTCTTGCGTATTTAACCCTACACTTTCCCTATTTTAGAGTATAACTTTTTGGCAGAATTACCACGATTACATGCGCTCCCCATTTGCACTAGGGATTAATATTTTCCTTGAAAATCTACCGAGTTTCAATACCGGGAATAATTCATAGTTATCAGATTTGGTTGGAGGGAAGGTTGTGCCAAATCCTGTCATTTGTAAGGAACCCAGAGTAGAGGAACCCGATGGGTTATCAGAAAAGTACCCTGGAGAGTTCCCAGTGTGTGCTAGTTTTGAGGAGGATGTCAGCGATCCCACCATGGTCGATCTGTCCGAGACGTTTATGGGTGATCCTGATTTCGGTAAACCTCCTGAGTTGACCTCTCCTTTGAATACTCCAAAGATGAGAGAGTTTGTAGGACCACTGAAGGAAGAGAAGGTCCCTACAGTTGACACTTTGATGTCTAGGAAGCAGCTGATTTCGGAACAGAGTAAATATGTTTCCCTCTCCCCTCTTTTTGCTGAGATATGTCAAGAGGCGGAGTTTGATGAAGTTAGTGTGCGTTACTTTGACAGAGATGGTATTCTAATGAGGATATGGAGTTCTCGTGCCACTTCTGGGCAAGACGATTGGCCCAGTGTATCTGAAATTGCAGTTTCAGTTACGCTTCAACAAGAGATACTGAGGTTGGCTCACGATGGTAGTATGGCAGGCCATCTTGGGGTCAACAAGACGTATGACTGTATCTTGGATAACTTCTTCTGGCCTGGTCTGAAACAGGATGTTTTGTCTTACTGTAAATCCTGTCGCGTTTGCCAGCGGACGGGTAAACCGTACCAAGCTGTACCGGTTGGACCTTTGCAACCTATTCCTGCTTTTGACAAACCTTTCAGCAGGGTTTTGGTGGATTGTGTTGGTCCTTTGCCCAAAGCAAAGAGTGGTAACCAGTTTCTCTTAACCATCTATTTATTGAACTGCATTGTTGGTTAAGGGCTTGTAAGTAACCATTTCACGGTAAGGTTGTATTCGGGCATGTGACAAATAAAATATGATTTGATTTGATCATGTGCGCTGCCACTCCTTTACACTAAGGAAAATCACAAGAGGAAAGTTGGTATGTATATTACAGGAGTTTCCCCTTGAAATCAGACATGTCTGTGGTAAGGACAACTTGGTTGCTGATTGTCTTTCAAGGGTGGGCATTCAATACGTTTTGTGTTTAGCCAGTGTGTAGCCCTGGCTCACAATTTATTTTTACTGCACATTTTGGAGATGAGTTTTGTTTTGGTTGCGCTCGTTCGAAGGGGACGAGAGTTATAGAAGCGTATGTGAGTTTTACGAAAACTTGCGAGTTTTGGGCAACTATAGAAAGAAAAATAGAGGTGGCTGTTTTGTCTTGTATTTAATTGTTGACAGCCAGTAGTGGCAATGTTTATATTGGAGAAGTCGACGCATTTAAGTAGTGATTAATTTAAGTTGGTTATGTTGTGCAATGGAAGTTGTTTTCTGTTGGTGGTGAGAGAACTTGTCCAACAAAAATATAGGATATATTTGTTGTCTTAAGGGGGAAGGTGTTACAGGTTTTGGTTTTTCCATTAATGTTATGAGGTTGGACTTTAGCACGTATAGCTCGTTAGCACGCAGGGCGTATCGATTGATGTCACGTCGTTAGTCAATATGTGTTACACCTGTTTTGGTTTGCTTCCTGTCTAAGTTTGTTGTGGATTTTTCTTTTGTTTGCCTCTTAGTGGGCAAATGTAGTGGGGTGCTCATGGTGGGTGTCTTTTAGGTCCCAGTTGTTGTTGCTATGCAACTTTCAGTGGAGACCCAATGAGTGTCTTTTAGAACCCCTCCTAAAACTGCACCTGTTTTGTTTTAGTTGTTGTCAGTGACTCTTTGGTAGTTCCCCCTTCTGTTTGAGCGACTTTTTTGGTTTTCTTGCTGGGTAACGTAACAAATAGTCCCAGTATATAAATCAAGATATGGTCACTATGCCAGTGACCAAAATTACATTATTGTGAATTGCGAAACAGGCCGTTCATAAATTCCGAGCATTATCATGTTCCTCAATTAATTCAGCACATTTTAGCAGTAGGCTGTCTCGACAGGCGCTCAGGACGCACAGAGTGTATCCTGGAAATAGCTTTGTCGAATCATAGCTCTCGTATGGGCAGCAAGTACGAAACGGTGCACAATCTTTTATAGCCTATGGTGTAGGGGTTTCCTGTAGGGTTTATTAACTGCATTCGGGGTGGCACGTGCAGTCAGGCAGTGTCAATTATGCGTGTGCTTTGAATTTATGGCGACTTTGTGTGAAGTTAATATGCTAGGCTAAAGGCTTCCATGCGACAACATGTTTGGATAATGTGCTATTACATTTTTGGTAAACTGCTGCTGTGTATTTTGTAGAATTGCATTAGTGTCAACATTGGGGGAAAATGTTGTAATGTCCCGTGTCGTGTCATTTTAGTTTTTTTCAGGAAATGTGAAGTGTTCCCGGGACAGTCCCTAGCGTGCATTCGCAACAATTAAAGCACAGTAATATATTTAAACTCAAAATATGCAATTCTGTTCTTTTGAAATGCATTTTCATTCATAATGTTCCTTAAGATCTGTCCTTAACAAATTAATAATGAATGATCTTTGACGGTTTGATAGATTTTAACACTTGAATTGTGGCGTTTTAGTGGTTTTTCGTTTGTACATATACCCTACAGTTACATAAACTAATGAAATATAGACAGTGGAGCCATATTTTTTTCGGTCATTGATTAGTCTTTCTCGAGTTGGATTGTTCGAGTTCAGGGCTGGAGTTAATACAGTCCCCTCACCTTAGGCAAGCGAGATAATTGGCTGCCTGGCTCTGTGGTTGGGGATAATGGGACATTAGGGAAGCACACAGCAAAACGCGCTGACCGTCATCAACTCCCCCTCACCCACACCACACCGCCCCCACACCACCGCTTTAATACATCTGCATGAGTCACACTCGGAAATTACTTCTTTGCCAAAGGTACATTTTCACCAAGTTCCCTCTCTATGACACACTCTGAAAACACAGTTTTACCCCATATGGAAACATCATATTGGATATGCATGTGTGTGCATACAGTATATCAACAGGTTCATAAATGGTTGACAGCAAGCCCCACCTCACTATTCCGATAATAATGGATTGTATTTATATAGCCTAATGCTTTTCCAGGTTCTCCAAGTGGCAGCGCTTTACATTTGTATGGTGGGAAACTCACCTTGTCTAATGTGGATTTGTATTAGAATATACACATTTACTGTAAAGCACTCTGCTATTTAGCAAAACTGGTAGAAGCCAGATAAAGAGGGTTAGGGTTAGCTTGGGATTGAATGTTGGTCTATAATGAGGAGCCAGAGCATCTCCGGAGACCCATCGCTCATTCCTGAGGACAGGCCGAATATGCCCCTCTCTGTGTCCAGCCAGAAATGGCACATCAGCCATGTGGGAGAAAGGAACACAGTCTCTGTTTCAGCACAGGGGGTTAATGTGGTTTTCATAATGCTTTTATTGAGAAAGGGCCAAAGATATCCTCCGCTGCGCTGCTCTGACTTGTCTGTGTGCTCTCCGCCCAGCTGCAGATGTTGCCTTACAAACACACACCAACCCTGCTCTCAAGTCTTAGGACGCTTTCCCCGACGCTGCTGTCCCTGTGCCCAAATAGCAGTTATTGTAATGGGAATGAGGCGTAGTCTACCGCACAACTCACTAATGCCAAGTGCCTGTGGTTGTTGTTGCAGGGGGGCACATGTCCTAACTCCTAGCCTAGCGTGGCTAAATTAGGTTCTCTGTTAGTCTCTGTAGTTTGGGGACAGGGCCGAGAGGAGAGTTCCGATAATAGCAGGGCTGATTGTGGTTTAATTGGGAGATGGAGAGGTCTGAGTGGCTGTGTGTGTGAGTCACAGAGGAAGTCCAGTCTGGCCCGTGGACACACATACACAGAGGGAGAGAGTGGGGCAGAGAGAGAGGGGGGCAGAGATTAGGAGCAGTGGTTTATGGGGCTGTTTGGGGCTGTCCAGACGTGCGGCCGTGAGACAATGAGTCATCAGGACATCCTGGCCCTCCCTCTCTCTCCTCTCCCCCTCCTCACACACAGACACACAGCTCTTTTGCAACAGGCCAGGAACATCCCTGACTCCAGGTGGTGCTTCTCTTCTCTTTGCCCCGTTAGTCACTCTGGAATTGCCCATGGCCAGTCTGTCTTCATCATGGTGCTTCATGTGTTTCTGTCAGGTTATCATTCTAGGTTTGTCAGGCTGCTGATGTGACATTCCAACGTTGCCCCATTATGCTGGTTTTGTGGAGTTTATATACACTGAGTATACAATACCTTAAGAACACTTGCTCTTTCCATGACATAGACTGACCAGGTGAATCCAGGTGAAAGCTATGATCCCTTTTTGATGTCACCTGTTAAATCCACTTCAATCAGTGTAGATGAAAGGGAGGAGACAGGTTAAATAAATATTTTTAAGCCTTGAGACAATTGAGACATGGATTGTGTTTGTGTGTCATTGAGGGTGAATGGGCAAGACAAGATTTAAGTGCCTATGAACGGGGTATGGTAGTAGGTGCCAGGCATAACGGTCTGTGTCAAGAACTGCTACGCTGCTGGGTTTTTCACGCTCAACAGTTTCCCGTGTGTATCAAGAATGGTCCACCACCCAAAGGACATCCAGCCAACTTGACACAACTATGGTAAGCACTGGAGTCAACATGGGTCAGCATCCCTGTGGAACGCTTTCGACACCTTGTAGAGTCCATACCCGGACGAATTGAGGCTGTTCTGAGTGCAACTCAATATTAGGAAGGTGTTCCAAATGTTTGGTATACGCAGTGTAATTTAGTCTGTTGTCTGCAGATTGAACTGTTTTGACCTGATGTGGTGAAGCGTGAGATAGGGCTATGAGGTTATCGTGACACTGAGTGTGCGATAGAGTGTGTTGGCTTGGCTGGCTCTCCCTCAGCCAGCCCTGTGCTTTGGCCTCTTTAAAGATGTGATGAGCTGATGTTTTCTCTCTTCTCTCTCTGTCATGCAGCTGGCCGGTCGCGGGACAAAGGAGAACAAATGCTCCGTGAAGGCCGTGGAGGAGATGCTGGAGTCCATGCAGATCACCATGTCCTAAGCCCCACCCCCAACTACATGGCTCAACAAGGCAGCTCTGTTGGCTCAGAGCTGTGCACCCTCCATTCCCCTACCCCCTCCAGGCTCGACCACCACCACCCCTATCCTCCCCCTGATGATTTAGAGCAGGGCTGTGTCTGAAATGACACCCTACGCCCTACATAGTGCCCTTTATAGTGCAGTACTATTAACCCGAGCCCTATCTGAGCAAATATAGTGGACTATATGGGATACATGGGGTGACATTTGAGACATAGGCCAGGTAGAGGATGCTCCCGCATTGAGATCAGGGACTGAGATGTGAGTAGAGAAGAGAGTGGCTGTAATAAATGCTAATATAAAGAGAGGGCTTGGACAGGTCCGTCTGTATGCAGCTAGGCCCTCCGAGATTTCCTTATGTCTGTAAATGAAATGAAACGTTTTTATTTTGTAACTATTGTTTTTTTCTCTGTCAGTCCATCCAGATGTCTTAATAAAGGTTTGAATTGTTCGCAGTCTGGAGCAAATCTTCTCATTTCAGTGGGTTGGTCTTTGGGATTTTCCTGGGGTCTATTTTGTTTTTGTGTATAGGACCAATCTTTCTTATCAGTACATTGGCTCAACTGATAATGTTAACGGCAGATTCATTACTTTTATGATAATGATGATAAAATCCTCTCTCTGTAAGCTTTCTCTGATCTTATGGTGTTTGAGCTCCAGCCACTCTACCCCACCAGTAGCAACAGCAGAGCAATCAGCAACACTAGAGCTGTCTGCTTTAGCCATTATCCAGTGAGCGGGAGAGAAGCGTTCTCATTAAATGAACAGCAGCAAGGCTAAAGGCCTTTGCTTCTCACACTGGATCCAGCTGGGAATCCCGCCCTTCAATTACCCAGACACCATAAGGGCTCTGTAACTGCAACGCGTGGCGGCGCGGCAGAACACCTCTGTCATTTCAGTTTAGGGAGACCCAGAGCACACGGACTGGCGGCCAGTAATTAAAACACAGACAAATCAAATTCATGAATCTGGGAACATTTATAAATGAGGGGGGAAAAATAGATGTTAATGCAGTGAAAAGGAGGTCTGGTTTCCTTATACCACACTCATTTGTGATTGTCGGATCCGGGCTGGTCCAAATGAATGTCTTGTTTCTCGCTCACCCGTGCAGGGTCAGCTGGTACTTAGATCGCTTTTTGTTTATTAAGTCGCAGCAATTGTCTCATAATTTCACTCGCAGACTGATGGAAAAGTTGAGCGTTGAGTTTATGGCCTTTTTTGGACAGCTTTAGGATTTAAAGAGGTCGCGGAGCTCAAAGCTGAAGTGGAGAAAGCCGTTTTTAATACCATGGTCAGTGTATGATGTGTCTGCATTTGATTTTGCACACCAATCTGGCAGAACCAATGAAAGCCAAGGGACTTTTTCTGAGCATAAACTGATAGTGGTTACTTTTACAGGAATTACTGAATGTAAATTACGCATTTGAAGAGCAATGAAGGATGTTTAATTTGAGAGAGGATGTAATTTACTTGCCAACCCAGGCAATTAGGCCTGTTCTTGTGGAGAAGGTAATTAAATGCCTGTAAATGGTCCATAAAGGCTGATTTGTCAATCATAGTGATGTGTGAATGATCAGTTCAAGGCATTGACATGTAGACACTGTCCAATAGTGTCTGATGCAATAGTGCCATCTGTAGTCTGGAGGTAGAATTGAGATTCTGGGAGTTCAAGGAAGAAGTTCAGAGAATATGGAGTTATGAGCATCTCAGAATGCAAGGTTACATTCTTTCATCAGATGTTCTTTCCTACACATTATCATACGATTGAAGTGATAGCCTATCTTGATAAACATCATGATAAATTACACACCCATGGATATGGAAAGGGTCTAATTAATAATAAGTCTGTCAAAAGACAGAAATAACATCACGCATAAAGGAGGTACCTAATCATGTATAAATGCACTCCCACCAGGTCAGTTGCCGTGTTCACTTGCTAGTCGGAACTAGGAAACTGAAATTTCCGACTTGCTAACTGGTTAAACGTGTATAACTACAACCAGGTAGCAAGTTGGAAATTTACACGTTTCCTAGTTCCTACTAGCACGTGAATGCGGCAGGTCTTTTATATGCAAGTGTCTTAGGCTGCGTTTCCACTGGCAGCCCAATTCAGATTTTTTGCCCAATTCTGGGAAAAATACCAATTAGTGGAAAAAGATCGGAATTGGGCTGCCTGTGTAAACGCAGCCTTATAGTCCTTTTCTGTTTGTTTTTTCAAATACTTTCTTCTCAGTCCAATCATGGTAATGTACATGTAGTCAGCTTCAGTCCACTGCTATGCACCACACACACACACAGCAGTGTGAAGATCCCCAGACAGACCAGCAGCAGGAAGGGAAACCCAGCCTGCCCTAAACTGTTGGCTCTGCTCAGGGGGTTACAAAGTGCAGTGGATTAGCCATTAGTGTTGCCTGTAATCCCTTATTCCCAAAGAGATTAGCCTGAAGAGGGCTTGCTAGTGTCTAGAGGCTCTATTGGATCCAGGCTCCACGGTGGTCAGGTCAGCTGAAGTGGATAAGGCTCTGTGATGAGCTTACACTGTGATTTAGCCGTCCTCGGCCAGAACATCAGTCAAGATCTTGATGATATGTGAACTCCGCTAGCCACAGATTGGACGTCTTGATCGGGAGCGAGAGACACGATTGGAATACCTCCAGAAAATAAATCCTGAACCATGTCAAACATAAAACCTTTTCTTTCATATTTTTTTTTTACCAAAGAAATCCACGCATTAAATCATATTGCTGCCAGGCTTGGAGAGAAGGAAAAAATGTATATGTCATCATTAATGTGAACAATGAGTATGAGTGGATGTTCTCTGTCATGCGACGCCGTAGAAGGTGTTGACTCTGGAACCGGGGCGAAAGCCGGGCCAGGGTGTGGAGGATGAGCAGGGGCCGGCCCCATCCATGGTGCGGACTGGAGAGAAGTTTCCCAAGGTGGTAGTGGAGTGGGTGGACGGGGGAACCCATCCGTCTCTTTCTGTTTTGGGGGGGAATAGAACAGGATGGGAGTGCTAAAGATGGATGAGACATGCGGTGCTAAATCCTGCCTTGTCTAGTCACAGAGCGAGGTGATGAAAGTGTTTGGTTCGGAGCGGAGACCAACAAGTATGGATCGCTCAAACAACACCTGACACAGTGGAGAGATTTTACATTTACGTCATTTAGCTGACGCTCTTATCCAGAGCAACTTACAGTTAGTGCATACATTATTATTTTCACACTGGCCCCCCGTGGGAAACGAACCCACAACCCTGGCGTTGCAAACGCCATGCTCTATCAACTGAGCTACCTCCCTGCCTGCCATTCCCTCCCCTACCCTGGATGACGCTGGGCCAATTGTGCGCCGCCCCATTGGTCTCCCGGTCGCGGCCGGCTACAGCAGAGCCTGGATTCGAACCAGGATCTCTAGTGGCACAGCTAGCACTGCGATGCAGTGCCTTAGACCACTGCGCCACTCGGGAGACACTATGTCAGGGGCTCGTCTGCCAGACACACACATGCCCACAGATGCAGATGGTATCTAAATAAAAGGTGTCATTGTTGTTACTCAATTTAAATGTGAGCAAAATTATATCACTTTAGTAAATTATTTTTAAAGGGTCAATGATCTTAGATTTGAGCATCTGTGGCCTACGAAAATCCTCAATTACCTAAAATGTGTCATTGGTGTTACCGTCCTTAGTGTTACTACGCCTACTGGTGGCACAATGTTATCATGATGGTACATTTTATGTAAAGTCATTAAGCTGCCATATTAGTTTAGAATGAGAAGGAAGATGCACCCAAATACATTTAAATAAATAAAAAACATGCCCAAATGCCATCGCAGTTCAAGAATGACTTTTTCCTATAAAGCTATTCAATGATTTATCAGTACGGACCAAGATTCCACAGGCTAGCGTGTCTAAATCAGGCCTATCATGAAGATCAAAAGCAGTATTTTATCTTGAGGTCCTGGTCTACTGATGTGGTCAGATCCCTGTTACCTGCATGAAAGGGCTTCAACCCCCTTTGAAAAGAGCATGTTGCTCCTGAAAACTCAACAAAAAGGACTGCTTTCAATCTATTGCTCTGAGCCATAAATCTATGAATATTAGCTCCACCACAATAAATTCACGCCCATTTATGCACGTGTTTACACACAGATACACTTGAAAAGTAAACTGTAACTTATTGTGATTTCAAGTAACTTTGTTTTTCAGGGTGAAATACATTTGACGGAAAATCTGTTTTGACAACCAGAGACCCTCCAGTTTCATGCCATGAAAACATAGAGTTGGGTTCAGAATTGAGAACATTTCTCATTCAACTAGTTGAGACGGAATCTATGCCACACAGCATCGTTTTGACATTAATAAAGAATATGGTTATTTTCAGTATAAAAGATAGGTATCACATAACTTT
This sequence comes from Coregonus lavaretus, assembly GCF_964263955.1. Lineage (NCBI taxonomy): Eukaryota > Metazoa > Chordata > Actinopteri > Salmoniformes > Salmonidae > Coregonus > Coregonus lavaretus. The sequence continues at coordinate 71,657,622 of NC_139990.1, forward strand.
CCACATCGGAAAAGAAGAGATTGCTATTGCATAATATGAAACTGTGAGGTCAATTGGCAAATTCCAGAATGCTAACCTTTCTCTTGCTGCACAATGTCTCCTTTCAGAACCCTGCCAGTTCTCAGATTCTGAACAAACTGAGTTTACTCTCAAAGGGCAATGATGCTGGGAAATAGTTTTCTCTCAAGGCAAAAGGACAACTCATAGCCAGTGTGTATGTGTGTGCGTGCACGTGTGTGTCTCTGTGTGCGTGTGTGGTAATTTCTGAGATACTGTGAGCTTTGCATTGGGAAATGAGACATTGCTCTGAACACAGCTCATCTTCCAGGCCACTTGACCATGAGGCTCCAGACTGCTGCCGTCTCCTTCCAGCCAGGGGATCTTCTGTGGCCTCTAGAGGCCTGTCTCTGCTCTGGTCTGGTCGATGGGCCCTGCATCGGGCTCCACATGGCCGTGGTGGTGGGTTGGCCATCCACATGCCGAGCCCGAGCAGCATCCTGTCTGCCCACTCCGTCACAGCACATGGCATGTGTCGAATTAGAGAGAGAGCGAGAGAGAGAGAGAGAGAGAGAGAGGCAGGCTGCTGGCTTCAGTAGACAGTTGTTCTTTCCAGCCCAGGCTTCGCAGACCACAAATCCCCTCTCAGAGCGTCTTCTCAGCCAGAAGGCATGCGGCTTACCCCACAAAAGGCCTAAGACCTAATTACAAAAAAGAAGGAAAAAGCAGGATCGGCTACTGATTGAGCTTCCTGGGTGAACATTGCTGGCAACCACAGGGATATTTTAAAATGGGAAGATGGCGAAGTCAAGAGAGTTGAGGATAGAGAGAGAGGTTTCTGCAACCGACAACACTATGAATAGCGCCCTCAAGCCGTTACATGTTTGCTCGCCAACATGGTGGGTGTTTTGTGTTTCAGACACCTTGCCAGTGTTTAAACTCACAACAGAACACAACACAGCCAGGTAGGTAGGTATGGGTAACATATCTTTAACTGCTTCAACAATGCTTGAGTCAAAGGAGTTCCAGGGCTGTGTGCCAGACCTCATTCCTTATTGCAACAATGGGACAGGAATTGTTCTCCATATTTCCCAAATTTCTCCTTTGATGTGAACACTTCCTTTCTAGGGCTTTGATTTCACTGTGACAGCTGTACTCAGGACCCACACGTCGCAGGCCTCGCCTGCCTGCCTCCATCATGTCTCAGCCTTCTCCTGTTTTTTTTGGTCATCTTTTTAACCATTTTTTTTTGGCCTCAATAGCTCACTGAAGTAACCCCCATCCCTGGAAATGTGAGTATTGTTATTTTCATTACAATAACATGTTTCTTCTTTTTCTAATCTCTAAAACCATCAACACTGTTATTGATGGCGTCCACATGGGCTCGTGAGGATCTGTGTACACGCATGGCTTGACTTATCATTAGTCTGGTTAGACCTCGCCTCATGGAAGAGATCCAAACTCCTCCACAGTCTCTAGGGGTAATTGGCCACTGCTAATTCCCAACAATGATAATTGGGAAACATGGAAGGGTTTAAGACAAACCCCAAAGATCTCGTCTGAGCAGACAGACTCACTCCTCTTTTGTGTGATTTGTGTATCGGTTGAAATTGAAGATCCAGATTGACTGTACATCTGCAGGACAAACTGTGGAGAGCTTAGGCTGACAGAGCGGTTGGTCGCTTCGACTGTGATGAATTCACCCACTCCCCCAGTCGGTGTATGGTGTAAAATTGATTCACTCTGTTACTGTATTGCATGCTAAGGTTGCCAGATATATTCTGTTGGATACATATTTGTCAGGGAATATATATAAAGTAGCAACTAACATTCCTTTCTCGCTCTCTGCTCTCTCTGATATCTGCTTCTGAGAGAGGATGAGCTACTCTGATTGAGGTGACATACAATCATATTTATTTTTGGGCTGACAAGATGAACAGCTGAGCGGCGAGTGTTGGGAGATGAAGATTCTTTTAAAAGTGTTGTTAATGCTGTGTTTGTACGCACATTCACACACACACTCACACACACACACACACACACACACATTATCCTCCCAGTAAACTTGGCAGGCGGCAGATGCTACCATCTGTTTGTGGGGTGAGTCAAGGTAATAGTGATGGGTTCCACTCAGTCTCTATCTCCAAGACAGTAGTAGGGACTCTTCTCTTCCTTCCACAGCCTTAACCAGAATTACGCACTGGGGCAGGCTGCCACTGCTATTACTAATGAAAGCAAGGGCTCTTAATTATTTTGCTGCACATGGAAACTTCACAGCTTGTTGTTGTCTAGCGTTTTATGATTGGAGATAAGATTTATTTAGTTTTAAGATGTGCTCTTAACTTAGGACATGTTATATTATTTAAGAAGTTTGTTCTCATCATAAACACTCATACTATATTGCGCACTCACTACTTTGACCAGGGCCCACGGGGCTCTTTTGACCAGGGTCATTTTGGACTAAACCAAGGTCACCATACAGCTAAATGCAGGAACTAATGTCATTGGTATAATTGAACATTTATATCCCACAACATCAAAGCTGTCTTTGTTTTAAGAATTTAAAAACAAAACTTGCTTTTGAAAAGACAATCAAAAGGTGTGTGTGTGTGTGTGTGTGTGTGTGTGTGTGTGTGTGTTTGTGTTAGTGCTGAGAAATTAGTGCTTTTTGATGAGGTCTGTTCTGTTTCGGTTCGATTACAAACAAATAACGGTTTTCGAATTCGATAATTTAAAAAAACATGAAATGCATTCTGATTTTTTTAAAATGGAAATCTCAAAGCTAAAAACAGTGAACATTCAATTGCCAAAAAAATATTCCATTGTATCTGTCAGGTCCACACTGGGTAGTGATCAATAGAAAAATAGGACATCACTATGAAATAATCCAATATTTCAGTTGTGTATGTGTTCCCCATACTGTACTGTCTTTAGTCATCCTATTTAGCTAGCCTGTCTAAGTATACTGCAGAACTGTCTGACCAAATCATTTAACTAGTTCTTCAGAGTAGATGAGGTCCACTTTCACCAACTGTCTCTGTCCCTCTCGTAGTTGTGTTGTGTACATTCCTCTGTCATGTGGTCTGTGTGTATCTAACCTAACGTAGCAGGTGTAAAAGTGTACCCACCCGTCCAGAGATCTGTATATAGTGACAAGATGCTCATGTCTATGCCCCTAACAATGGGAGTCGTTGTCCTGTGTGAGCGATATTCAAACCACCTCCAGATACATTAGAAAGCTGTTATTGTGATATGAAGATAAATAATTCTGCCTCTGACATTTAAAAAAATATATATATAAAAAACAAAAACAAAAAAAACACTCATACTACTCTAAAACTTCCATCATACTATTGTTGTCGTGCCGACTGGGTGTGCAAAATCTTTTATGCATATGTTGTCTTCACAAAATCATTTTCCTTTTCCCTCCTATTTCCAATTACTTTTTATGAACTGCTGATCGAGAATGTTCTGTCTGGAAATGATATTTTGGTCTTGGGAAATATAAGGGGAGAAAAATAACATATTTATAGAGAGAAAAATAATATAGCAGGTCCAAAGAGAAAGGTTAGCCATATGTGAGCCAGTAATAGAAAGGCATTAGAAAAATGAAATGAAATAACTTATTTTATGAGTTGGGTCCTCAACCAAATGAACGCTTTAAATCATTGGCCAGAAAATGAATATAAAAAGCATTCAAAGTAATTATCAATGGCACCCTTTCATAGACACAATTGTGTTCAACCAGACTCTGTAGACTCACATAACGAATACTAATCATGCACAGACACTACAAAATATCTATCCAGGCATATTCTTAGTGGCACTAATGATACTTGTTAAATGGAGTTGAAATGAACAGAAAAAAAACCAAAACAAGTGGATGCTATGCAAGTATGCAGCTGAGTTATTAGAAAATAATTCAGAGTTGGACTTCAATACTTGTTTGAGATGACCATTTATTTGATCATTTGTTATCGTACTACAGGATTTCTCATTAGTTTGAATGAATGTATGTATTATGTATTATTTTCACAAGGGGTGTCTATTGTGAAACGTGGAACATTGAAATTAGCATTAAAAAAATCTCAGGTAACATTTAACATGGAAGATGGAACATTGGAAAATCACCTAAATCGAAGCATTGATGTATGATGCCTCACATTTACTGTGGTGGCAATTCCATCCCTTTAAGCAATCATTAACTATGATTCAAAACATAAGTGGCAATGAGTCATAAATTCAATGTCATATTTTTAAGCGATATCATCACGTGGCCTTGAGATAACATTACACAACTGAAACCGCTCTGGTTGGGGAAGCTGTGCATTCAGCACATCCAGTGGAGCTTCGATGTCACCACAATGAATCTGAAGAGGAGATTGAGTTCTCCTTAAAATTCTGCATGGTCCAGTAACTTTCCCTCTCACCCCAGGCAATTGAGCTCAACTCGGTCCAGCTCAATCCAGCTCGATACTCAGCATGCTGAGGAATGTTCAGCATAAAGTTAACTTCTAAACCCAACACGTGAGCAGGGGCGTAGGAACGACTCTGACCTGGGGTCCGGGGGTCACACATTTTGCTAAAGGTTTTATATGCTAATTTCTCTTGACTTTTGATAAAAGGATACAGACAAAAATCTGCAAATGTACAAGGTTAAGAGGGGGCTTGCAGAGGGGCACTTACTCTGGTACAGTCCAATCAGTCTTATGACCATTCATTTACATTTATGTAATTTAGCAGACGCTCTTATCCAGAGCGGCTTACAAATTGGTACATTCACCTTATAGCCAGTGGGATAACCACTTTACAAAGTTTTTTTTGGGGGGGGGGGGATGAACGCAATGCCCTCGTTTGGGTGTAGGGACTGATCAGAGCCTGAAGGTACGGAGGTGCCGTTCCCCTCACAGCTCCGTAGGCAAGCACCATGGTCTTGTAGCAGATGCGAGCTTCAACTGGAAGCCAGTGGAGTGTGCGGAGGAGCGGGGTGACGTGAGAGAACTTGGGAAGGTTGAACACCAGACGGGCTGCGGCATTCTGGATGAGTTGTAGGGGTTTAATGGCACAGGCAGGGAGCCCAGCCAACAGCGAGTTGCAGTAATCCAGACGGGAGATGACAAGTGCCTGGATTAGGACCTGTGCCGCTTCCTGTGTAAGGCAGGGTCGTACTCTCCGAATGTTGTAGAGCATGAACCTACAGGATCGGGTCACCGCCTTGATGTTAGCGGAGAACGACAGGGTGTTGTCCAGGGTCACGCCAAGGCTCTTCACACTCTGGGAGGAGGACACAACGGAGTTGTCAACCGTGATGGCGAGATCATGGAACGGGCAGTCCTTCCCCGTCTTGCCAAGGTTCAGCTTGAGGTGGTGATCCGTCATCCATACTGATATGTCTGCCAGACATGCAGAGATGCGATTCGCCACCTGGTTATCAGAAGGGGGAAAGGAGAAGATTAGTTGTGTGTCGTCTGCGTAGCAATGATAGGAGAGGCCATGTGAGGAAATGACAGAGCCAAGTGACTTGGTGTATAGAGAGAATAGGAGAGGGCCTAGAATTGAGCCCTGGGGGACACCAGTCGTGAGAGCACGTGGTGCGGAGACAGCTTCTCGTCACGCCACTTGGTAGGAGCGACCGGTCAGGTAGGACGCAATCCAAGAGTGAGCCGCGCCGGAGATGCCCAGCTCGGAGAGGGTGGAGAGGAGGATCTGATGGTTCACAGTATCAAAGGCAGCAGACAGGTCTAGAAGGACAAGAGCAGAGGAGAGAGAGTTAGCTTTAGCAGTGCAGAGAGCCTCCATGACACAGAGAAGAGCAGTCTCAGTTGAATGACCAGTCTTGAAACCTGACTGGTTTGAATCAAGAAGGTCATTCTGAGAGAGATAGCAAGAGAGTTGGCTAAAGACGGCACGTTCAATAGTTTTGGAGAGAAAATAAAAAAGGGATACTGGTCTGTAGTTGTTGACATCAGAGGGATCGAGTGTTGGTTTTTTGAGAAGGGGTGCAACTCTCGCTCTCTTGAAGACGGAAGGGACATAGCCAGCGGTCAAGGATGAGTTGATCAGCGAGGTGAGGTAAGGGAGAAGGTCACCGGAGATGGTCTGGAGAAGAGAGGAGGGGATAGGGTCAAGCGGGCAGGTTGTTGGGTGGCCGGCCGTCACAAGTCGCAAGATTTTATCTGGAGAGAGAGGGGAGAAAGAAGTCAAAGCATAGGGTAGGGCAGTGTGAGCAGGACCAGCAGTGTCATTTGACTTAACAAACGAGGATCGAATGTCGTCAACCTTCTTTTCAAAATAGTTGACAAAGTAATCCACAGAGAGGGAGGGGGAAGGGGGAGGAGGATTCAGCAGGGAGGAGAAGGTGGCAAAGAGCTTCCTAGGGTTAGAGGCAGATGCTTGGAATTTAGAGTGGTAGAAAGTGGCCTTAGCAGCAGAAACAGATGAAGAAAATGTAGAGAGGAGGGAGTGAAAAGATGCCAGGTCCGCAGGGAGTCTAGTTTTCCTCCATTTCCGGAGGAGCTCGCAATGAGTCATCAAGCCACGGAGCTGGAGGGGAGGACCGAGCCGGCCGGGAGGATAGGGGACATAGAGAGTCAAAGGATGCAGAAAGGGAGGAGAGGAGGTTTGAGGAGGCAGAATCAGGAGATTGGAGGGAGAAGACTTGAGCAGAGGGAAGAGATGATAGGATGGAAGAGGAGAGAGTAGCGGGAGAGAGAGAGCGAAGGTTGCGACGGCGCGTTACCATCTGAGTAGGGGCAGAGTGAGTAGTGTTGGAGGAGAGCGAGAGAGAAAAGGATACAAAGTAGTGGTCGGAGACATGGAGGGGAGTTGCAGTGAGATTAGTAGAAGAACAGCATCTAGTAAAGATGAGGTCAAGCGTATTGCCTGCCTTGTGAGTAGGGGGGGACGGTGAGAGGGTGATGTCAAAAGAGGAGAGGAGTGGAAAGAAGGAGGCAGAGAGAAATGAGTCAAAGGTAGACATAGGGAGGTTGAAGTCCCCCAGAACTGTGAGGGGTGAGCCATCCTCAGGAAAGGAACTTATCAAGGCGTCAAGCTCATTGATGAACTCTCCAATGGAACCTGGAGGGCGATAAATGACAAGGATGTTAAGCTTAAATGGGCTAGTGACTGTGACAGCATGGAATTCAAATGAGGAGATAGACAGATGGGTCAGGGGAAAACTAGAGAATGTCCACTTGGGAGAGATGAGGATTCCTGTGCCACCACCCTGCTGACCAAATGCTCTCGGGGTATGCGAGAACACATGGTCATACGAGGAGAGAGCAGTAGGAGTAGCAGTGTTTTCAGTGGTAATCCATGTTTCCGTCAGCGCCAAGAAGTCGATGGACTGGAGGGTAGCATAGGCTGAGATGAACTCTGCCTTGTTGGAAGCAGAACGACAGTTCCAGAGGCTGCCTGAGACCTGGAACTCCACGTGGGTGGTGCGTGCAGGGACCACCAGGTTAGAGAGGCAGCAGCCACGCGGTGTGAGGCGTTTGTATAGCCTGTGCGGAGAGGAGAGAACAGGGATAGACAGAGGCATAGTTGACAGGCTACAGAAAATGGCTACAATAATGCAAAGGAGTTCGGAATGAAATGAACTAAACATCTGGGAAAGGAGAGAGCGGGGCCTCCCTCACCACAACACCCAAATATAACTCTCCCAACTTCCACCTCAGAAACTATAATTGTTGTAAACTACAGCAGTTCAATGTTTTCTAGGAATAGACTAACTTAGTTTATTCAGCTAGCTAACTTGGTACAGTATTCTTCCGTGAAAATCGTCCAGGGCACCTAGTCATAAGACGCCACAGCCAGCTAGCATGCCGGACTCCAACAACACGGTTTAGCACCAGTACTCGGCCACAACAAGCCACCAGTGTGTCAACACGCCAAGCAGATCGTTCGTGTCCATGTCTAACGTTGTGGGTTAGTCCCGACAGCTTGAGCGAGTCTGTCGTCAACTTATTCAGCCAGTTAGTTAGCTAGAATAGTTAGCATACTAGCTAGCCATTGCTTTCAGACAAAGAAGAAACCCCTCCTTTCACGGCACGAACACACAGAGAGAGCCAAGCTAACGTTAACTAGTCACCCATGTCCCGAATTCCTTGAACGACTCTGGCTACCAATATGTAAAAACAAAACACAAATGTAGGTTATGACTTACCCCTAGCAGCTACTGTTAGCTAGCCAAGTGCAAAGCTAGCCACTGAATTGACTCAGCCAGTTCGCGTCTGTTCGCTAGGTCGTTCCAGCTATTGTTTACTAGTAGCTATCCAGGTAGCAACAAGCTAGCTAAATTTCAAGCACAGTAGCCACTTACTACCTAACGTTAACGGTTCAGACAATGAGGTTAGAAAACAGCTGAATGGTAGGCATTATTGTATGTAATTGTTGTAGGCAGCTAGCTGGCGTAATTACAGGCACTCTCAGGCGTGAAACAACTATACCGTTGCTAATAGTTGCCAGTAGCTACCCGCCAGCTGGTCCAGGTAGTGGGTTAGCTAGCTAGCTTCGTGCTTCACCGGGCTCAGCCGAATACAATACTAACCTACAATAATTACATACAACAACCCACGATAACTACCTACAATACCTAACTACAATCTAAATACATAGTTTAAGCTTTACTCGACAAAGCCCAAACTATGTATAAAGCCAAGCTTACCCGACGACCTCACCCGACAACCTCCTCCTCAACCAATTAATCACAACAATTAATTTTTTATGCCAGAATCTCGCAGTATCCCTTTAACTGTTAAAGTCGAATGTGGCCGACTTTTCTCACACAAGAGTTTGGTACTTTATTGGAGCTTTATTTATTTGTCAACTTGGTGTGTACATTTTGGAGCTTTTTCCTTTGACCAGTGATCCTGAATGCTAATAAAAAATGTTGTAGAGGAGTCTGAGACCCAGGCCAAAAAGCAGCAGGGACCCAGTTTCCTCAAACCCCAATTTTGAGCTATTTTGCTGGGGGTGGATGGGAGGCAGAGTATTCTGAGACCATTACTGCTTGCCCAACTGTGCGTCAACACAGTTGAGGTTCTTTGTGTTTAGTTTTGCTTCTCTCATGGAGTATTATCAAGGACTTATCATGTTTAGCCCAGGAGTGTATATGTTACCTTTACATATAGTGCACATAGTTTTGACCCAGAGAAGTCAAAATGCTTTGACCTCTCACATTCGAATCACAGTTCAAACTCGAGGGAACAGAAAGTTGGAGAACTAGTGTGTTCAAATCTGCATCTCAAGTCAGCTCCATATGGGCCCTTCTTTTTTTATTTCAAGGGAATATGTGGATGCCAAACTATTTTTGGTGGGGGTTTACTGTGGGAGCACAGTAAAGGCAACTTCCCCTTCTCCCCTATCCCTTCTCTCCTTTCCCTTCTCCCCTATCCATTCTCTCCTTCCCCTTCTCCCCTTTCCTCTTCTCCCTTCTCATTTCTCCCCTATCCCCTGGAAGAGCCCAGCCCTGGTACATGTGTGTTGGGTTTGGGTATAAGAGCGGTGCACAGCCTGATCTCTGACGGCTGACTGCCTGGGAATCAGTCACAGGAGATTAATGAGGCGGCCTCCATAAACCACACCGTCCCGCAGACAGGTCGGCCATTTTTCACACTGACACATCAAGGCTTGGCATTTTTGGCATATTTTATGTTAACACTTAATTCTCCCCGGTGACGCATCCCGCCCCAGCGTCTAAGAGACCAAGGCTACTCGGTGCAGTCCAGAACAGACATTAACGGCATAGCCACCGCCAACTCCCCTGTCCATGACCCTGTGACCTGATCTTAGCATCACAATGGCAGCCCTGCAGCGGGACACTACAGGGTTAGAATTACTGGGCCTCTTGAAGGTTCTCTCTGTTTTCCCTCTCTCTCTCTCTCTCTCTCTCTCTCTCTCTCTCTCTCCCTCTACCGTGTGAACAACAGAACAAGGTGAGGATGAGGAGAGATAGTGTACTCGATAAGCGGTGGAGGAGAGGAGATGGTGTGATATGTCCCTGCCAGTTTCCAACCTGCATCTTATCATTCATGGCACGCTCCCTACAGCTCTTCCTGACATCTTGGCCCGCTCTCTCTGCATCCTAGCCTGCTTTGAAGTCCTGGGGGCGGGGGGGGCGCTGTCACTCACATGTCAGCCGGTGAAGTGGCGAGACAAGGCTTTCTGATGGAAGAATGCTTGGTGGGGATATATTTCTATATCTATATCCGTGGACCGGGGCCCAGTGGACCTACTAGAGGAGGTCGTCTGTGGAGCCCAGTCAGGTCGGAAACGTGCTAGAGTCACGTCCTGAACCACATCGTGAAATCGTGATTAACGCGAGTCCTCTGTCTCCAAATAAGCCCCTCTCATCGTTTTCCAATAAATGTGATGGCTCAATAACGGGAGAGCAGAGGTTCTGGGTTGAGAACGTCCAAAACAGAGCATGATTGACAGGATTTCATTTTTGGGTTGAGTTGTTCACACATTTCGATAAACATGGCAAAGGCTGTTCATGAGAACATTAAACACATGCTCTTGGAACCATATACTTTTCAAACATTATTATGTTTTTTGGTATGTTCTATCTGGCCTTTAGATTTTATGGGGTTTTATTTTTGCGTTGCTGCATCCTTGCTTATGGAAAAATGTTGTGACTGTTCCCGTGCAGTGGTCAGTTCCCATACTGATCCCAGCAGGTCATAGAGTCCACTCTATATCCATCTCAAAATCAGCACATTTCTGAAATCTCCTTATGACTGTTGATTTTTTTGGGCATGGGGAAAGGGTGTTTTGAGCAATGGGGGTGGCGCCTATTGACCGTCCTCTGGTTGAGGAATCTGTGGGAATGTGTTTATGGTTTCTGTGTCCGATTTGTCTCCTGGAGAGCGCTTGGCTTGACGTGAAAGGTGCTGGGTTACTAAAGAGGCTCATTAGGGCCGGGAGGACCAGCGGACAGGTCTCAGGACAGCAGTGAGCAATGGGGGTCCAGAGGGGGTTTAGTAGGGGTTGGCGGGAGTCTGGGAGAGCGTGAAGCTCAGGACACATGGCCATCCGCACTCCACACGATAACATGCAGGAGAAAGAAAGTTAAGGCTGGGAAAACGTGCATGTTCTAGATACATCACATACCTGTGTTTCTGTCTCTGGCTTGAATATCTCTGACCTTTTCAACTGAATTTGTCTAGGCTGACTCTTTCTCTCTTTCTCTATCCCCTCTCTCATTCTCTCTCTTTAGGCCACTCTTTCTATCTCTCTCATTCTCTCTTTTGTTTCTCACAGTCTCTCTCCCCTGGACTGTAACAGCTATACAACTCAGACAATGTCTTGTGAGAGCAATAAATATATATGTGTGTTTCCAGATGTATAGGAGAGAAATGGAGGAAGAGAATGTAGGTTTGCATTGTACGGTTTTGTCTTTCAACAGGAAATTAGCAAAGCAAATCGTCCCATCAGTCCTGAGGAGCGGGTGAATTGCATGTGTTTGATCCAGACACTGGGTCTAATCATTACAGTGGAGGAAACACATGGGACAACATACATCTTCAGTCTACCGCACATGGCATTGTTATTACATGCACTTGAACTGTGGACTTGATTGGATTTCATTGGAAAAACAACACATACATCGAAAACTTAGTAGTGCTACTGTGGTTGATGTTTGAGTAGTTTGAGACTACCTCAGATAATTACAGTATAAATAAGTATTGCGGGCAGCACTTCATTTTACAGACTACCTTGAAATTATTTATCCTGTGAATTCCTGGACTAACAGATTCCAGCCACTCTGGAAGGGCTTTTTTTCTAACCCAGCGCCGTAGTGGTCTAATGGATATCACTTCAAACACATACTACATGCTCTTTGTATCCAAGAGGGTTATGCCCGCGGGTGCTTTCGCTTCCCAAAAACCTGAAATGCATGCAAACCTGCGTGTAAAAAAGCCAATTGTTAATTTGTTTACTTTCAACAGCTCGCTTCTCTTTCATGTGATCTCTGTTTCGGGAGCTACTGGTACCTGCCAGGGACATTTGGGAGGCACGGGGTCAGCACCACTCACAGGGGTCTGGAATTGAACAGAGCTTCAGATCCAGCAATCACTCCCATGTGGGCGAGCCGAGCCCATGGAGGGTTGGACTGCTATGAAATAACACAGTCAGTCTGGTATTGGGATTCTGAAACCCATTCTATTGGGGGCAGTGACTTGTCCACTTCACATATAGATGAATCAACAACATATACGACCTCTGTTAGCATCAATCCCTGCACATCAACAGACATGAATCCTCAAGTAATACAGGACATACTTTGTATATGATACATCTGCGTGTATCTGACTCATGACACACCCAACCATGTACATGAAAAACACACTCACATGGATGCATTCCTTCGGCTCCACTTGGCTCTGCAGTCAACACAGTGCATTTTGGGTATGCTGTCTCCTTAGTCGTTACCTTGAGTGTATTTGACTCACGACACCGCCAACCATATATACTGAACAAAAATATAAACACAACATGTAAAGTGTTGGTCCCATTTTTCATGAGCTGAAATAAAAGATCCCAGAAATTTTCCAGACGCACAAAAAGCTTATTTCCCTCAAAGTTTGTGCACAAATTTGTTTACATCCCTGTTAGTGAGCATTTCTCATTTGCCAAGATAATGCATCCATCTGACAGGTGTGACATACCAAGAAACTGATTAAACAGCATGATCTTTACACAGGTGCACAGTGTGTTGGGGATAATAAAAGGCCACTCTAAAATGTGCAGTTTTGTCACACAACACAATGCCACAGATGTCTCAAGTTCTGAGGGAGCGTGCAATTGGCATGCTGACTGCAGGAATGTCCACCAGAGCTGTTGCTAATGAATTGAATGTTAATTTCTCTACCATAATCCGCCTCCAACATTGTTTTAGAGAATTTTGCCTCACAACCACAGACCACATCACCCACGCCAGCCCAGGACCTCCACATCTGGTGTCTTTACCTGCGGGATCATCTGAGACCAGCCACCCGGACAGCTGATGAAACTGTGGGTTTGCACAACCGAAGAATTTCTGCACAAACTGTCAGAAACCATCTGAGGGAAGCTCATCTGCGTGCCCGTCGTCCTCACCAGGGTCTTAACCTGACTGCAGTTCGGCGTCGTAACTGATGTCAGTAGGCAAATGCTCACCTTCGATGGCCACTGGCACGCTGGAGAAGTATGCTCTTCACGGATGAATCCCGGTTTCAACAGTACCGGGCAGATGGCAGACATCGTGTATGGCGTTGTGTGGGTATGCGGTTTGCTGATGTCAATGTTGTAAACAGAGTGCCCCATGGTGGCGGTGGAGTTATGGTATGGGCAGTCATAAGCTACGGACAATGAACACAATTGCATTTTATCAATGGCAACTTGAATGCACAGAGATACCGGGACGAGATCCTGAGGCCCATTGTCATGCCATTCATCCGCCACCATCACCTCATGTCACAAGGATCTGTACACAATTACTGGAATTACTGGAAGCTGGAAATGTCCAAATTCTTTCATGGCCTGCATACTCGCCAGACATGTCACCCGTTGAGCATGTTTGGGGGATGCTCTAGATAGACGTGTACGACAGCATGTTCCAGTTCCTGCCAATATCCAGCAACTTCGTACAGTCATTGAAGAGGAGTGGTACAACATTCCACAGGCCACAATCAACAGCCTGATCAACTCTATGCGAAGGAGATGTGTCGCGCTGCATGAGGCCAGTTGCGTGTATTCATGGACGCCAAGGAAAAATGTACCAATAAAAAAAGACAAAATAATGTCTCTTTCGTCTCTATGTGTTTCATAAATGTCCTTCAGTTTTCAAGAGGATGAATGTGTCTCAACGGAGAAAGCATCCTAGCTAACGAAACAGAGCCTGTCTGTATGTGTAGCGTATCTATCTGATGCTGTCTGGTCAGAAAGAGTATGATATTGTTGCCTCCCGTAGCATTGAATGCCAGGGAAGCCAGTGAGCATTAGGCCTCCCTTGATAAAAAATACATAAAATAATAGCCAATCAGCATTTAGCTAAATTGAGTGAGCTCATCTGTGAATGGTCCTGGCGCACCAAAAAAAAGTGTCAAGGGAAGCCAGTTTGGATTTGGCTTCAGACCAATCACATCACAAGCCAAATGTCATTATTGACAGAAAATACTTGATTTTTTGCATCTCGTTGTGTTGTTGACCTCCGGTGGCTAGCTAGCTAGCTAAAATTGTCCCTTTCCTAAATTAGCAATAGATGGAGGTAAGGATTTGGACTAGTGGTTTTACTTAATTCTCCGTACTGGCCAATGATTATAACGGCGATTCTGATCCAACCATACATTTATACATTGTGTCCCTGGCTTGGGAGGATGGACATTCAACATGTAGCTAGATGTAGTATGAAAATGTTAACTAGCTGGCCTGGCGCATCATTGCCCATGAAAGGAAGTTAGGCTAGCGAGCAAGTATTTTAGCCAGGTAGCCTAGGACAACAAAAACTAAAAGCGTGTACTGTATGACAGAGTCATAGACCGTTTCGTCAACATGAACAAGAGGAGGATGGCATTGCCGTTTCTCTACAAGTCAACATGTTTTTTCTACTTGCACGAACGCACGTGTGTGCAAGTAGTCACTGTATTAGACTAAGCATAGGTGATTAGATGATTTTGAAATGTTGAAGTTGAAATGGTGCTGGAATAGTGTAGTCAGCTCATGTTTTCTTTGTGACTTGCGGTAACTCTCTGTGGTTCTAAATCGATAGTTGTTTAGTAGTCTGAAAATATCGGAAACATTACCTTGCTTGACCATGCTGTAGGTCATGTAACTGTTAGGTACATGCAATATGTTTTGTGGACTTGCGGACAGATGTTGCTCTCCGGTTTTGTGATGAAACAAATGTGTGGTTGAATTTATTCTGCCACTGTGTCTCCTTATTGTCTTGGCCTTAGGCCTATATATCACAGTGTCAAGGCATATGAACTAGCAGGTTATAGAGCAAACAACGCAATTATCACAACACATAGGTAATATGGCATTTTTTTCTGGATTGGCTTCACCGGTGGTTTTTATCCAAGCACCACTACTGCATGAGGCAAATTGTGGTCACACCAGGTACTGACTGGTTTTCTGATCCACACCCCTACCTTTTTTCTAAGGTATCTGTAACCAACAGATGTATATCTGTATTCCCAGTCGTGAAATCCATAAGGGTCTAATGACTGATTTCCTTATATGCACTGTAAATTGTTGCATGTTGCGTTTATATTTTTGTTCAGTGTTCATAAAAACACACTCACAAACAGATATGGATGCATGCACACATACATTAACCATTTATACAAGATGATTAATTGTGGTATTGTATTCATTATTGTTTTGACAGTGTCTTCCAGCAAACCCAAACAGATCAGAGAGGGACAGTTATTCAGAAGAACGTGAAACTGGGACATCCAGGACATCCGGGTTGGTGATTGATGCGCCTCGTCTCCCCTTCCCTGGCCAGTGGAACATCTGAACTCGATCAGAGAGGGTGTATGCTTGCACCTCGCACAGAGGCCCGTCTAAACCAGCCGCACAGAGGGGACACCAGATCCTCCGGGTCCAGAGCAGGATGACTCAAGCTGGGTTATATATTGGTCCCAGCGGGGCCTCCCATTTTGGGCCGCAACTCCTGAGAGGATGGCCCTCAACAACCACTATGGGGCTAGATTCCACATGTGCGTGATAACTTTTGTTACTTCTACCTAGAGGGAAGGAGGGAGGAAGAGAGATTAGCAGGTGTTATGTGTTACATTAAAAAGAGGATGGGGAGCCCCCTCACAACATGAGACAGTGACAATGAACTAGGTCAAACTGAATGACCTGTTTTCTTTAAAGGGAATAAAATGAAAACGAGTGGAAATGGCTGTGTTCATCCAGAATACTGCATTGAGTCATATTTCAGAAACATTACCAAAACGATCTCTGAACATCTACTTTGAACTGTGACTTAGACGGTTCATTGAGAGTGTATTGGGTTTTCCATAATATTGTCCTTCAGGGGAGACCACTGGTCCAAATCAAATCAAGTGATGCATGGAACGGTGGATCCATTCCAACAGCCAGTATAACGATACTGTGATACTTTATCCATCCTAATACTGCCAGTGGCCTGTTAGCCTGGTTAACATTGTTGATGTAACATCAAATCAGTCATTACCCTGCAATGCAACACCAATCAAACAATCATATTCACACCGGCCCGGGCATACTTGTAAATTGACACTGGCTATCTCCATAGACACATTTGTTCTAAGTGATGATCGCCTAGCACTCATGGTTCCACCATCATCTTAAGATCACATAACAAACTGTGAACTATTCTGGCTGATAGTGGAGAGTGGAGATCTGCTTCTCTATACATTCTCCTTTCTCCTTTAGCTTCGGCTTTACTGCCTCGCCTTTAACACCTTAGGATTTATGGAGGGGCAATTCTTACATCCACCAGAGGTTTATGAACCCAGTAAAATGTTATTGTATGCAGTCTTCCAAACGGCCAGACCACAAAACATCCAATCATGGGTTTTTAACAGTTGGTATTGACCTGTTTTTCTGCCTAGGCCTTCTCTTGTGGCCTCCAGTCAAAAAACTGAAGAGAGAGTGAAAGAGGGGCCTTATTCGGCCCAAACCTTTGACTTAGACACACCGAGCAGAGCAAGCAGAAACAATTCTATTCAGTCCTTCTCCAGAAATCTTGGATGTCTACCGTGGTTCTTTTATTGATTCGGGCCCGCTTGGACCGGTGCTGTGATCACAGCATCAAATCCTCAGTTGCTGGGATGTTTTCACATATCCCGACATGAACCGAAGAACACACAAGGTCAAATAGTTTATATATTTTCATGTGGTTTCCACCATGTTTATTCAGCGAGAAATATAATAATTTTAGATTTTACAGTGTATGATGGAAATGTATTATGAAGGCAGCATAAATATTGATATACTGTATAGCTAGCAATATAATATTGATAAACAGGCTTGAGTTCTGTCTCCACTGAGCTTAATGACTTTGCCATAAATAAAATAATCTGCCTGTTTTCTGTCTGTCTACTGTCTACAGAATAATAGCAGTGTAATAACAATGTAATAATAATAACCATTTAGGTATTATCTCAATTATGTTGCTAAGTCAGGATGTCAATATTAAAACTCAGGTTACATAAGTGTAAGAGGAGATGCAAAAAGAGATGGAGAGTAAAAATGCATATTTATTAGGGTAAAATTATAACTTTAGAAAGGAACTTGTATTTTAGTGTGCAAATCTCCCATTGATATAAATGCATGATTTATGCTACAGTGCGAGTTAACGTGCATGTCTCTGTACTTGCTTTAACTCATCTGGCCTGTTTCCTTTGTTTATGTTCATTGTTGTCAAATAGAATTGTCGACAAATCGACTTTGAGTGATGATTCAGACCAATGACTCTAACTTTGAGGCTATTCCTCATAAATGACGTAGAACTGTTGTGAGAAGAGACACAATATTGGTAGGTTACTTGGTTTGATGACATAGAACCATTTAGCCTCTGAACATTGACACATCTATGCGTCTGTTCACCATAATCCATCTGTGAAAATCCATCCCTTTCAGTGAAAACAAATGACAACATGAAGACAACCTTGAATATTGTCTTCTTTGGGGAAATCTCTGGGTTATTTCCATCACTTGGAATGGCATCTTGTGCGTCATCGATACTGGGTGCCCTTCCCAATTTAGCAGTGGATCCTGTCGGCCATCTATGTTGGTCATCAGGCTGACGTTCATCCTTCCGCCCGTTAAACAATCCCGCTCTGAGGCTTCAATGTCCGCTACACACCACTCCACGCCATCTCCACTGCAGCAGAGCCTCTCTCTCTCTTTCGCTCCCATGGAGGTCTGAATGAACTGAGCGCACAGAGACTCCATGCTTACTCGAGGGGCCATCTGAGTTTTCATCTAATCAGAGGGATGTTGACCAAGTCACTCATCAGATAAGGCTCTCCAGGCCCAGGATTGAAAATAGAAAAAGTCTGTCTGACTGGGGTGGTTAAGAATAGATTAATAGATTTTGTGAGGGTTTCTACGTCATATTGGATGTTATTAGCGGTGAGGATCTATTATGTGTTGGCTCCGTGTTTAAGTCCAAACACTTGGCCTTTTCATTGAGCCATGCCCCCATATCCATAAAGTGTCGTTGAAGTTGCCAAAGACATGTTGGGGATGATCCCTGAGTGATTATTTTGAGTCCCTCTCTGATCCTGGGCTTTGTCCATATTTAGCCTTGTTTAACAGGATCAATATTATTTTGGCAGCTAGTCATGGAAATGGTCATGTGGGCCTAATTTGGTTCTTATATAATGGGTTTAATATACATTAAAGATAGAGAAAGACTACTGGTCAAAATAATGTAAAAAGCTCTAATTGACTAATATAAGAGAGACAGGATCCTTACATTTTAGATAAAGTCAAATGTATTGTGAAAAGGAAATAATCTCCCAAATATCACTATTTCTAAAACAAGCCATAGAAAGTTGGTTGCAATTTCAATTTAATCCTCCAGAAACGACAGAACAAATAATGCAACAAATATTGTGGTTAAATTCAAATATACTAATTGACACATGCAGCTAACAAAAACATATGGAAATGTCTGCTCTACCCAAAATTACAACCAAATAATTGCAGCCTTACCGCAAAAGTGGAAGACGAAAGTGGAAGGGGGAGAAAGTAAGGAACTTGTCTGTCGGCCTTGCATTAAAGAACATAATTGGTTAAGGAAAACTGTGATAAATAAAAAAATATATCAGTTTCACTTAAGGACCAAAGGATTGACAGCCGTCCCATATAGATTGCAAAATAGTTGGGAAGAGATTTTTGATGTACCGATCCCATGGCATAGTGTTTATGAACTGACACGCAAAGCGACACCGGATTCAAAAATTAGAATCTTTCAATTTAAATTATTATATAAAATTCTTGCTACCAATAGAATGTTATTTATATGGGGGATACAATCTTCCCAGCTCTGCAGATTTTGCTGTGAAGAGACAGAATCATTAGATCATTTGTTTTGGTTCTGTCCATTTGTAGCTTGTTTTTGGACACAGGTCCAGGAATGGCTAAAGGATTGCAATATTTACCTGGAGCTAACCTTGCAGATAGCATTACTGGGTGATCTGAAAAGTCATAGTCAATCGATCAATAATATAATAATACTTTTAGCAAAAATGTTTATTTTTAATTCACAATCTGTAGAAGCAATGAGAATAGAAAGGTTCAGAACTTTTGTAAAACATCACAGTACGGTTGAAATATATATGGCAAATAGAAATCCTATATGGATGGTGTTAAGAGATAGATGGGAGTTATTGAATAGAGTTGAAGGATGGGACTAATAACAAATAACAACAAATAATAACAAAGATAGCTAATAATGTAAGCATACTGTGTCCATAATAAGTATATAGGTTGTATGTTGGGAGCTTTTGGAAAAGAGCACAGTTAGAAAGATATGGCACATAGAAGCAAACCGGATGGACATCATGAAAATGATCGGAGAGGTTGAGAGTAGAAGAAGTTCAGGAGCAAAAAAAAATATATATATATATAATATAATTATTGTAAAATTAACTGTGTCCATAAGATGTAGATAGTAAGTATAGGCCGGAAGTAGAGGCCTGGGCATTGTTGTTCACTAATTTACTCCAAGTAGGGAAAGGATGGCGGGGTTGAAAAGTAATAAAGGGGAGTATATATATAACAAACATGGGGGATTGGAAGTGATGCAGACAATTACATTGATAGAAGATACAATCTATCTGCAATATTAAGCTGATTAAAAAAAAAAGAAAAAAAAATGTCTTGTGAAAAAGGGGAGAAAAGTTGACACTTAAAACCAATCAAATATTTTGTATAGGCGGAGCTCCAAAGAAGAGGTGGAATTTTGAAACTACTCCAATATACTGAGTGTACAAAACACTAGGAACACCTGCTCTTTCCATGACATAGACTGACCAGGTGAATCCAGGTGAAAGAGATGATCCCTTATTGATGTCACTTGTTAAATCCACTTCAATCAGTGTAGATGAAGGGGAGGAGACATGTTAAATGAGGATTTTTAAGGTTTGATACAATTGAGACATGGATTGTGCATGTGTGCCATTCAGAGAGTGAATGGGCAAGACAAAATATTTAAGTGCATTTGAAAGGGGTATGGTAGTAGGTGCCAGATGCACTGGTTTGAAAGTGTCAAGAACTGCAACGCTGCTAGATTTTTCATGCTCAACAGTTTCCCGTGTGTATCAAGAAATGTTCACCACCCAAAGGGCATCCAGCCAACTTGACACAACTGTGGGAAGCATTGGAGTCAACATTGGCCAGCATCCCTGTGGAAGGCTTTCGACACCTTGTAGAGTCCATGCCCCCACGAATTGAGGCTGTTCTGAGGGCAAAAGGGGTGCAGCTCAATATTAGGAAGGTGTTCCTAATGTTTTGTACACTCAGTGTATATCAGTTGGTGACAATAAAGTTACAATAAAGTATTTATAAAACCTTTCTAACAATCCTGTTAAATTGCTAGCTAGCTATAGCTACCATATGGTTGGACCTAGTTTCAGTGCTTTCAGAAAGTATTCAAACCCCTTGACTTATTCCACATTTTGTTGTGTTACAGGCTGAATTTAAGAGATTTTGTCACTGGCCTACACAATACCCCATAATGTCAAAGTGAAATTATGTTTCTTGAAATTTGTACAAATTAATTAGAAATGAAAGGCTGAAATGTCTTGAGTCAATAAATATTCAACCCCTTTGTTATGGCAAGCCTAAATAAGTTAAGAAGTAAACATTTGCATAACAACTCACATAATAAGTTGCATGGGCTCACTTTGTGTTAAATAATAGTTTTTAACATGATTTTATTATAACTACCTCATCTCTCTATCTCACACATACAATTATCTGTAAGGCCCCTGTCGAGCTGTGAATTTCAAACACAGATTCTCACAGAAGGGCACCTATTGCTAGAAAAAAGCAGACATTGAATATCCCTTTGAGCATGGTGAAGTTATAAATTACACTTCGGATGGTGTATCAATACACCCAGCACTACAAAGATACAGGTGTCCTTCCTAACTCAGTTGCTGGAAAGGAAGGAAATCGCTCAGGTATTTCACCATGAGGCCAATGGTGACTTTAAAAATAAATACTAAATTCTATAGGACTGCTTGGTGTTCTGTAGAGTAGACCCCTTCATCGGTAATATGGCTAACTGTCTCACCTCCTATGGTTCTCATCCCAGATGCATGGACACAGACAGACATAGCATGGCTGTTCGTGGTCCATGGAAACAGTGCTGCCAGAGTCACGGAACACTCTGACAAATATATTCCCATGTGCTCCTTCCAAGGCAATGAATCAATCAAGCTTACATGCAATAAAAGCAAAAAGGGGGTGTGATTATTATTGCAATAAATACCATGTTGTAACGGAGCCAAGTTTTCTGTTGTTTTTTTCTCTGCTGCTGCTTTTATTGCTGGTTACAGATGAGCGTTTTATGGTCCCACGGGCCCCTAGCGCACGGGACGGAGCAGTAATGGGGCCCCAGCATTCCCGTAAGGCTGCGTTTTGAAACAGGCGGACATTGTAATTACGCCTGTCAGAAGGCGATGACGCATCGTTGGCGACGGGTATATCTTCGTGTGGCCTGAGAGTTAGAGCCTCTCCAGGAAGCCGGAGGCCAGACCAGACAGATGACCGTAAGAGGGGTGGCGTGGTGTGGGTGCCTCTGGAGACGAGCTCACACGACCCTCGCCCAGTGGCCAGAGAAAACCATCCTTCATGGGTTTTTAAATTCTAAAATAACAAAAAGGGAACAATGCAGGCGCCGGCGGCCGCGGCATACACTAATCTGGACACACCTAGAACAGTATTATCGTACAACTGAGCACCCTGTACTGAAAATGTTGCAACTGTGTGCTGTTTGTATTGTAAAAGAGTGGGGGAGACAAATGAACAGAACATTGTTTGGGAGTTATGGGGTGAATTTCTGGGCCCCGACCGAGAAGGACCCTTGTGTACCCTGTAAGGTGTGAGGT
This sequence comes from Coregonus lavaretus, assembly GCF_964263955.1. Taxonomy (NCBI): domain Eukaryota; kingdom Metazoa; phylum Chordata; class Actinopteri; order Salmoniformes; family Salmonidae; genus Coregonus; species Coregonus lavaretus. The sequence continues at coordinate 71,679,722 of NC_139990.1, forward strand.
CATTCAGTCAGTCAGTCAGAGGCTGGGAGCTGTAAGGCTGCTCACGGCCGTCTCTCTGTGGGTGGTGCAGGCAAAGTGAAGGGGAGGGCGGGGGCCAAGTTATTAACTGTCATAGTCGTGCCCACATATTGGATTTCGCTGCAATAATATTTTACTTTCCTGGTGACTCCTCCTGCCCGACCCAAGATTCTGTACAGACGGTTCATTGGACCCAGAAGCCCAGAGCAGCAGCGTGTGAAAATGGAGGATAGGATGCAACCTTCTCAACAGTGTTTAAGAAAGTATGACAATCCCCTTGGGCATTACTCCTGCTTCCCCTCCACGTCCACCATCTCTCATTAGACTAAGAGATCTGACGTACAGCACAGCTGACATAGTGTGCCAGTTGTAATATATCCTCGTACTGTGAGTTCACAAAGACTCGTATTTGGATACAGCCTAGGAAACCTACTTTAGTTGATGTTGAGGGAAGTTATTGAAGAATAATCTAAATAATGTGTCTTCATAATGTCTCATTTATTCAATTGAATATGGTTTCAAAGAAATAGGGATATGTAGGCCAACTCCTGGGTACAGTCTCTCAAGTAAACTTTGGTGAAGTGAATGTCCTCCTTTTCTGCTTGTCTAAAAGACGTTGATGAGGAGAATCCAGGGGAGATAAGGAGGATGACACCAAAAGGTTATCGATGGAACCACTTATACAGTAGCAAAGTCGGGAACATAGCGGAAGGGGGGTTTACCATAAGCCTCTTATACAGTAGATGTGATCAGCCAGTCTTGGCATTTACGTCTCGTCCTACAGCTTTTTAACACTGATTGAATTGGACAAGGACGTGGGACGTGGCGTCTAGGGCGAGCGTGCTCCACCGCCTGTCCATCAGACTCATACAGGAAACTGTACAGCCGATCCCAGATTCACCCTTCCCGTGTCATTTCTCAACAGGTCAGTGCTTAGGGCTTTTCACAATACTGAGCCAGAACCAAGTCAAGCCAAACCAAGCTGTACTGAGCAGGTCTGGTTATTCATCCACCATATTTGTTGTAACTGTGCTTTTAACGAAAATGTCAAAATAAATTATCCAATACCAATTGGCATGGTATGGTGTGAAAACGATATTGTACACTAGCTAAAGGCCTAAATGCTCTGCTGCGGAAAGGAGTGCTTTTCGCACAGATTTATAATTTATACTGTACTCCAGTCTGGTGTCTGACACAGTGCCAGAGTACAGGAAAAAGAACACAGCAAGCCCCCACCCAGAAATAATAGAATGGGAATAACCACGACTGACCATGACTACAACCATAGTTAGCAGTCATAGCATAGTGTTAGCGAGACCCCACAGTCATATTTCTGCAGAGGAGCTGTCCATTTAAACTGAGCCCAGAAGCCAAATAAAAACAAAACGCCATCAAGGTCAGGGTGCCACAATCCACTCAAGCACATTGCTGTTGGGAAGTGGGAGATGTTGAAACAGATGTTTTTCATATTGCCGTTTGCGGCCGTCGAACTGATGAGTGTTCTGTTATGTTAGCACAGCGAGCTCTGCTGCTGAAAGTATCGTCGCATTCAATTTCATTTCTCCCTAATTACACACAACCTCTCTTCCAGCATCCTTTTACACGGATGTCTCAAAGGATCCACTCCAGAGCGATCAACTCGTCTCCAACCTTTTCAAAGGTAAAATTAGTATGTTTCAATGCCCTCGAAAGGTCCATTAAAAAAATGGCATAACATCATTCAGACAATTTGCATTCAAGCGTTAAGTCGAAAGCAGTTTGTGTTTTTCGAGAGTAAACCTTTCCCACGAGAAACAGAAACGTAATCCAAACACAGGAACCCAAAAATAAATAGCCTTTTATGATTAACTTTATTGACCTGAATGAGGTGGGAATATTTTGGAGTTTCCAACCTGCACATCATCAAAACCCTTATTACCAGGATATTTAGTATTATTTTACTGGTATGCCATACACCTGGCTCTATAAATAATAACACATCATTTTGGAATTGTTTATGAAGTTATAAGACAGGATATTGTAAAGAAAACATAATAGTTAAGTACCCAACGTTGATTTGTGCCCATAGTGTATATGCAGTCTAGCAGGAGACATGAATCTGACGTTGTCCTGCTTTACTCTGAGAAATCGCAGCCATATTTGTCTTCTCCTGTCCTCTCCTCTGTCACTCTCCCCCTCTCTCCTCCCTGCCCTCCTCCCTGCCTGGGATGGAAATGGACAAGCAGTTAACGATATTAAAGATAGTCCGACATTGACCGTTTGCATTAGCCCTGGCTGCCTCCATCTCTCTCCGTCATATCCTTCTCGTCAGGGAAAGAGGTATGGTATATGGTTGATGAAGTGTGTCATTACTGTCTCACCAGATGGGCCAGAGGGCAACATGGAGCAGTCTTCTTCCGAAACACAGGTTAAAATATTATTGTCACTCGCCTCAATCAACTTTGAAGGGCAGAGGGTCACAGTGAAAACACACATACACAGATACGCATGCACGTGTTCACTGTGGTCCTCTGTAGCTCAATTGGTAGAGCATGGCGCTTGTAACGCCAGGGTAGTGGGTTCGAACCCCGGAATCACCCATACGTAAAAATGTATGCGCACGTGACTGTAAGTCGCTTTGGATAAAAGCGTCTGCTAAATGGCATATTATTATTATTCACACACACACACAATTGTAGAAAGAGTGCTGTTATATCATTCTCAATATTCTGTCTTGCCAATTTAATTACTGATGAACATGAAACCAATAGAGAAAAAAACAGACTAGACCAAGGCTCCCAAATATTACACTACTGTTAAAATAAACCAGACTATTGCTGCTACCAATCAATCACCCTATCAGCAATCTGGTATTTGATGTTGTTAGACATTGTTTTTTGTCATGTACATTCAAGTCTAAGTGACTCATAATTTTTGTGGAGAGCATCCTCAGCACACGTCAGAACTCCTCACCCTTTCACCTCCAGAAGAGGTTTTTTATTTCTTCTGCTTCTAATTTTCACTGCAACCTCTGTCTCTTTTATGAGGCTTTTGCCAGAGCAGGCCGACTCCTCGGGTTTAGGAATAGAAAATGGCTGGTGGCTGCCAAAAACTATCTGTGGTTGGGAAACAATGGCACGGCCTGTGAGATTCTCACTGCTCCTCAAACCTCAGACGTCCTCCGAGCAGTAATCCTCTGTTCCTTTTGTTTGTCAAATCACAGTTGCCTCCGCAAATTGGTTGTGTCAGCTTTGGCCCAGGAACATTGAGACGACTTGACCAACATGGTTGCCTCTGCTGCCAAAGGGACAGAGAAGAAAGGAGCGGGGAATGGGAGAAATGCTTTAATTGCTGTAGGAATCTAGACAATCTAGTTTGGGAAAATTTGTTTGAGAAATGTGCGGGTAATAAGACAGAGACGAGCGGTGTGATCCAGCGGGCTCGGTCCTTGCTGCACTTCCAATGGCAACTTGTGTGGCAGTCCCGACTGAGCCCTGGCCATGTTGAGACAGCACTGGAGAAATATGACCAATTATATAAGCGTGTGTGTATATGTTTGTGTGTATCGGGAGTGGAGGAAGTTGTTGTGTAGAGGCAGGGTTAATCCAGGGGTAATTGATGTTGACAGATGTGGAATGGGTCCAAGATTCTAAGAAAAACAATTAAAGAGTGGAGCAAGCAGAGTTCCCATAGACATGAACCCAGCGCACTTTTCCTTAATCAAAATGAGAAGCGTTTTTTGTTCTATACATATAAAGGAATGAGTGAGATCACGCTCTGAGATGACGTAGTCTGCAAGGAGTGGAGTATTGGGTCAATCTTGAAATATCATTTTACAGAATATCAAGGATTCACTTTTTCAATCTCACCGATCCTGGATGAATGATGTATAAGGTAGAGCTAGAGTACTCTGTGTTGAATCTAGCCCATGTTGAGTAGGTCAGTGTTATATAGCCCGAGGCGTTGGGGTTACATTGCAAACTGTGAAAGTGATTACTGTCATGGTTTTGTCCATGTTTCAAATGTCTACTGCAGTTTTATTCACTGCTCAATATTGGCAGTATACATTTGAATAAAACACAAACTTCTGTCATAAAAAAATAACTTCTCATTCCCTCCTCAGAAATACATAGCACAGAGACATGTATGCCCATTTCAATGAGTTTATTGGAAGGGACGAGTGAGGAGTGGAAAAAAAGATTAACAGCTAAAGCTTTATCTTGGCAAATCAAATTTCAATAAAGCTTAGAGAGAAATTAAAATCTGGCCGGTGTGAGCACTAAACTGTGGCACTTGATTGATATAAGGAGGGAGAGGAGTTCCAAAAGGCTGCAGGTGATTCTTTTACAGCCTGATATCTAATACGAGCTGGAGTTTTTATGAACATTAGACTGTTGACACAGGACGGCTCATTTCCTAAACGAGAGACTGGCTTACCTGGAGACATCTGACAGAGAGTATGATTTATAATGCTCTGTTCATATAAGGTTTCAGTGTATAAACTACAGGACATTTAACTTAAACACTTCATCCACCTGTAAAATAGTTGAATATATTTGAAAAATAGTTCCAACAAACATTAGGGAAGCTAGTTGGTCGGTTGCAATCCGCTGCCACGTTGTGTCATTATTAGCAATTTGGTGTCAGACTTGACAATTTGTAAAAGACATACATGTGGGCGCTCCAGCCGGTGACGCATCCACACACAATTTATGAAAATCATCAAGGATAACACAATAAAGCTTAACAGCTTATTTCCATTGTGGTCCTTTTGAAGAGGGAAGGGGGAACGGGGAATGCAACAAGGTTAGGCGGTAATTGTAATGGCAACAGACAATGACAGACAAAAATTGTTGTTTGTATCATAACATGAGATAATTAGTACAATTTCCTTTCCTAATAAACAACATCTCCCTTGTCTCACATACCCTTAATATATAAAATAATCAATACCTAATATATACAAGACAATCACCATATAATAGACAACAGGCACCAAAAGGCAGACCATATGCTATCGCGGGTATTTCCTTCTCAGCCACGTACTATAATCTTACGACTCACTTTTGAGCCATTTTTCATTGAGAACTTGAAACTACCTATGGTGGTTATAAGTTTCAAATTCTTCTGAAGACTGTTCCACAGAATGGCAAATGAGCATAAAAAAGTTTCTTTCCCCATACCGCTTTTAAATCTAAAAGGAACAACATCAGTTTCACTCCTTCTAGTGGAATAGTTATGGTTATCTCTTACTAAGTTAAAGTAGTTACATAGGTACCTGGGGACCATACTGTGGACAATCTTATGTACAAAACACAATTTAATTTGAGCGACTCTCTCCTCCACTTTGAGCCATCTAAGGCTTTCAAAGTGGGAATAGTCAAGATGCGTAAGTGCTGGAAGTTTAAGAATAATCCTGACTAATTTGTTCTGAGATGTCTGCAATTAATTTTTTATTATCTTGGGAGCACTGTTGTACCAGGAAGAGCATGCACAGTCAAAGTGGCACTGAACAAGAGCCCCTGCCAATGTCCCCATTGCATTCTTATCTTGCCAGAAACCTAATTTTATGGTTAACTTTGGAGAACAAGTGCTTCTTGGGAAATGGAACACTTAGAACAGTGTCTGTGGTATAAAACAATTGGTTTACCATGACTCCAATGAGGGGGCTCCTAGATCCCCCACCCTACCTAGACAACAGATAGCGGTCCCACCTTTTGATAGACAGATTACAATTTTATCTCACTATAAGATTTGACCATTCTTTCTTTGGGTAAGATGACCGCATTGTTGAAACGTGCCCTGTCATTGGATAGAACTTCTCAGAAAGCATTAGCTAAGTTTTATTATGTTCCCGATGGCCAGTACCTCCTCATATTGTGCATAAATAAAAATGGCCTTGTTCTTCATTCCTTTTAGCATAATTGATAACCTTGCAAGTGAGAGCCCTTGCCAAATACAGATATAGTCTTCGCTTCTGTTGCACAACAGACACATCTTCAATCCTGTGATGCGATATGAGGTGTAAATCTGTTTGAAACCTGATTAATTGCATGTGGGGGACACGTTGATAAACTTTACAGTGCTGTAAATCATTGATTTTCTGGTCAGTTTATCTCGAAGCGCTTATACCCCATTGCCAGTACATTATGTAATTGAGGGAGACCTTTCCAACTGAAAACCATTTAGAATTATGACCTTTTTCTCATGACTATTTCTCACTCCCTACCTTTGTTTCTCCCTGTGTCTTCCTCATGTCCTTCTCCCCTCCCCCTCATTTATCCTCTCCTCCTCTCATTGCCTTCCTCTTTTTCTCATCCTTCTCTTTTAAAGGTTCCTGAGGTGTGTGTTTGTGAAGTTGGGTCCAGTCAGTCCCCCGTCCTCCAGGAAGCCCCGCTGGCCGCAGAAGTTCAGGGGGAGGGCAGCCAAGGCAGGGCTGCAGTCCTGGGCAGGGGGGCCTGATGGATGGAAACCATTAAGGGTGCAGGGCACCTCCGGGCCTGGGTCAGAGAAGGCCAGGCTGAGTCTTAACAGAGAACCCCATTAGATAAATATGTTTAACCTGACAAGAGAGGGCGAGTGTAACCTCCCTTATCCTACCAGACCACAAGCATGTGAACCAAAAACCCCACGTCAACGGTAATACAAGTCAACCCGCTCACAGACATGTGTAAGGGTAGGAGACCATAGGCAATGGGGGTGAAGGGGTGTGTTTGGTTATGGTCTGTGGTCTGTGGTTGGCAGGTGCCAGTCAGGCCAGAAGAAGCCGATCCCTGAGAGGGAAGATATCACCATAGCCTGGTCGGGCTGACAGCTCCATGGTTCCTTATTGAAAAATCAATGTCCATTTGTGCGTCCAGCTCACCTGGCCGCCTGCCAGCTCGCTTGAAGTCACCTAATGTAGCCTGATCCTGTTACCTGATTCCTGATTCGCTGAGCCAAAGTGACTTTGCAGCTGAAGTCATTGTTTTTCCTGGGAGCGACAGGCACTAGCTGTGGCTAGCCACTCTCTGTGTTGTTGTGCACAGTCCACACTATAGCAACGGCCCTCCTGACATGTAGTGATTAGGATTACCTTGTTGTTGTTGTTGTATCATCCTTCAGTAAAGCCCTCATTCCTACTGTAGCAGTCCTGTGTCGAAAAAGTATGTTTTCTTTCAAATACTTTAGGCACACTTGATTTAACTAGCCCACCGTGCTGGATGGGCAGGATTTGCACTTTGGGGACTATTCTATTGAATCCATTGTGCCAGGAAGGCGACTGAAAATCAAGCACATCTAAAGTATTTATAAGAAAACAAATACTATTTCAACCCAGGTAAATGTAAATCAAGCACAACTAAAGTATTTAAAGAAACTCCAGGTTTGAGGCATAGTCATTATTGGTAAATATTCCATTGTGAATTTTGCCTTAGGCAATGGGATAGTAAACTCTTCATCCCTCATTGGATTACATTTGATTAAGTATTCTATTATTATAGAATTATAATAATATAATGTGAATGAATAGGTATACCCTATTAGCTACAGCAGCACTGCTTGATCCAAGGTAGATGAAACATCCAACAATAAAACCTAGATCCAAATGAAAATACTAATAACTCAGAATGGGTGAAGCTATTCCAAGTAGCAATTACAAGATCCAGAAATGCAATCCTCTGGTTTACAGTATATTGTGTTCCTCTCCACTCAAATAAATTAGATTTGAATGAAGAGTTTGGAAGTACTTTGCTGATTTACCTTTACTGCATGGTGAACTCATCGGATGAAGGGGTGGGGGAGGGGTGTGTGTGTGTGGGGGGGGGGGGGGGGGTGAAGGAGTAGGAGGAGGATGGGTTGTGATTGACTCATTGGGCAAGGGGGGGGGGGGGAGAGAGAGTAGGAGGAGGGATTGATGATAGGGTAGCATTATGAGGGAAAGAGCTGGGAAAGGGTAGGGGGACAGAACTCACACCTTAGACTAGGAGTTGAGTGAGTAGTCATGCTGTACTTCGCTCCGCAGGTAATATGACACATTACATTACAATGGAACGATTTGATTAGTGTAATGTTAGCTAGCTACATAGTTGTATTTGTATCAAAGATAAAGGTGTAGTATAGAGAAACTATCGAGGTTAGCTAGCCAGCTACATTCGTTCGCAGCGACGCCGTTTTTCAAACAAAGTCAACACCGCAGCCATTGCTAGCTAGCCAACACTACCAGCTAGCAGTACTGTAGCAACTAAATACAATATAATTTTAGCCAGCTACATTCGTTCGCAGCGACGCCGTTTTTCAAACAAAGTCAACACAGCAGCCATTGCTAGCAAGCCAACACTACCAGCTAGCAGTACTGTAGCAGCTAAATACAATATAATTTTAGTCAATGAGAATTTTGCAACATAAAGCTTCCCTTTCTGAACATTCGAGATGTGTAGTCCACTTGTGTAGCTAGCATGACTGACTTTGTGCTAGCTAGCCAACGTTTAATTATTGCTGCGTTATGAAAGGAACTAGACACGGACACAAATTATCTGATAGTGTGTTAACACACTATTGGTAGTTTGTTGTAACCAAGTATTGGTGCTAAACCATGTGTTATTGGATGCTAGCATGCTAGTTAGCTATGGCGTCATAGGATACGGTGCCCTGGGCGGTTTTCATGGAAGAATACTGTACCAAGTTAGCTAGCTGAATAAAGTAAGTTAGAGTCTATTCCTAGAAACATTGAACCGCTGTAGTTTACAACAATTATAATTTCTAAAGTGGAAGTTGGGAGAGTTATATTCGGGTGTTTCAGTGAAACAATTATTGTTTCTGAGGTGGAAGTTGGGAGAGTTATATTTGGGAGTTGTGGTGAGGGAGGCCCCGCTCTCTCCTTTCCCAGATGTTTAGTTCATTTCATTCCGATCTCCTCTGCATTATTGTAGCCATTTGCTGCAGCCTGTCAACTATGCCTCTGCCTATCCCTGTTCTCTCCTCTCCGCACAGGCTACACAAACGCCTCACACCGCGTGGCTGCTGCCTCTCTAACCTGGTGGTCCCTGCACGCACCACCCACCTGGAGTTCCAGGTCTCAGGCAGCCTCTGGAACTGCCGTTCTGCTGCCAACAAGGCAGAGTTCATCCCAGCCTATGCTACCCTCCAGTCCCTCGACTTCTTGGCGCTGACGGAAACATGGATTACCACTGAAAACACTGCTACTCCTACTGCTCTCTCCTCGTCTGACCATGTGTTCTCGCATACCCCGAGAGCATCTGGTCAGCGGGGTGGTGGCACAGGAATCCTCATCTCTCCCAAGTGGACATTCTCAATTTTTCCCCTAACCAATCTGTCTATCTCCTCATTTGAATTCCATGCTGTCACAGTCACTAGCCCATTTAAGCTTAATATCCTTGTCATCTATCACCCTCCAGGTTCCCTTGGAGAGTTCATCAATGAGCTTGACGCCTTGATAAGTTCCTTTCCTGAGGATGGCTCACCCCTCACAGTTCTGGGGGATTTCAACCTCCCTACGTCTACATTTGACTCATTTCTCTCTGCCTCCTTCTTTCCACTCCTCTCCTCTTTTGACCTCACCCTCTCACCGTCCCCCCCTACTCACAAGGCAGGCAATACGCTTGACCTCATCTTTACTAGATGCTGTTCTTCTACTAATCTCACTGCAACTCCCCTCCATGTCTCCGACCACTACTTTGTATCCTTTTCTCTCTCGCTCTCCTCCAACACTACTCACTCTGCCCCTACACAGATGGTAATGCGCCGCCGCAACCTTCGCTCTCTCTCTCCCGCTACTCTCTCCTCTTCCATCCTATCATCTCTTCCCTCTGCTCAATCCTTCTCCCTCCAATCTCCTGATTCTGCCTCCTCAACCCTCCTCTCCTCCCTTTCTGCATCCTTTGACTCTCTATGTCCCCTATCCTCCCGGCCGGCTCGGTCCTCCCCTCCAGCTCCGTGGCTTGATGACTCATTGCGAGCTCACAGAACAGAGCTCCGGGCAGCTGAGCAGAAATGGAAGAAAACTAGACTCCCTGCGGACCTGGCATCTTTTCACTCCCTCCTCTCTACATTTTCTTCATCTGTTTCTGCTGCTAAGGCCATTTTCTACCACTCTAAATTCCAAGCATCTGCCTCTTACCCTAGGAAACTCTTTGCCACATTCTCCTCCCTGCTGAATCCTCCTCCCCCCCCCCCCTCCTCCCTCTCTGTGGATGACTTCGTCAACCACTTTGAAAAGAAGGTTGACGACATCCGATCCTCGTTTGTTAAGTCAAATGACACTGCTGGTCCTGCTCACACTGCCCTACCCTATGCTTTGACTTCTTTCTCCCCTCTCTCTCCAGATAAAATCTTGCGACTTGTGACTGCAGGCCACCCAACAACCTGCCCGCTTGACCCTATCCCCTCCTCTCTTCTCCAGACCATCTCCGGTGACCTTCTCCCCTACCTCACCTCGCTGATCAACTCATCCTTGACCGCTGGCTATGTCCCTTCCGTCTTCAAGAGAGCGAGAGTTGCACCCCTTCTCAAAAAACCAACACTCGATCCCTCTGATGTCAACAACTACAGACCAGTATCCCTTCTTTCTTTTCTTTCCAAAACTATTGAGCGTGCCGTCTTTAGCCAACTCTCTTGCTATCTCTCTCAGAATGACCTTCTTGATCCAAACCAGTCAGGTTTCAAGACTGGTCATTCAACTGAGACTGCTCTTCTCTGTGTCACGGAGGCTCTCCGCACTGCTAAAGCTAACTCTCTCTCCTCTGCTCTTGTCCTTCTAGACCTGTCTGCTGCCTTTGATACTGTGAACCATCAGATCCTCCTCTCCACCCTCTCCGAGCTGGGCATCTCCGGCGCGGCTCACTCTTGGATTGCATCCTACCTGACCGGTCGCTCCTACCAAGTGGCGTGGCGAGAAGCTGTCTCCGCACCACGTGCTCTCACCACTGGTGTCCCCCAGGGCTCAGTTCTAGGCCCTCTCCTATTCTCGCTATACACCAAGTCACTTGGCTCTGTCATATCCTCACATGGCCTCTCCTATCATTGCTACGCTGACGATACACAACTAATCTTCTCCTTTCCCCCTTCTGATAACCAGGTGGCGAATCGCATCTCTGCATGTCTGGCAGACATATCAGTATGGATGACGGATCACCACCTCAAGCTGAACCTTGGCAAGACGGAGCTGCTCTTCCTCCCGGGGAAGGACTGCCCGTTCCATGATCTCGCCATCACGGTTGACAACTCCGTTGTGTCCTCCTCCCAGAGTGCGAAGAGCCTTGGCGTGACCCTGGACAACACCCTGTCGTTCTCCGCTAACATCAAGGCGGTGACCCGATCCTGTAGGTTCATGCTCTACAACATTCGGAGAGTACGACCCTGCCTTACACAGGAAGCGGCACAGGTCCTAATCCAGGCACTTGTCATCTCCCGTCTGGATTACTGCAACTCGCTGTTGGCTGGGCTCCCTGCCTGTGCCATTAAACCCCTACAACTCATCCAGAATGCCGCAGCCCGTCTGGTGTTCAACCTTCCCAAGTTCTCTCACGTCACCCCGCTCCTCCGCACACTCCACTGGCTTCCAGTTGAAGCTCGCATCTGTTACAAGACCATGTGTCACGGTTCAGACAGACGACCAGAGGACCACAATTGCGTCACACCAGAAAGTTTATTAAACTTAAGGGAAAAGGGAAGTAGGGAGTGAATGAAGGCTCCAGGGGTAACAGGGATCCCGTCCAATGTGCTGGGTCTGTGCCCCCCCCAGTGGCAGCGATGCGTCCTATGAAGCCGGTGGTGGGTGGTCCAGAAGTCCTGGGGGGGGGGAGACACAGACACAACAGGGCGGAATGAAACCAGGCAGCAGTACAGTTCAAGGGAAATCCAAAATACGTAGTAGCAAGGCAGAAGGCTGGTCAGAGTTACCGGGATTGAAGAGTAGTCAGGAGTCGTAATGGCAGAAGCAGGTCTGGATCTCCTGGGGCAGACGAGTATCCAAAAATCAGGCAGGTCCGGGGTCACAAAACCAGGGTGAGACAGAAGCGCGAGCAAACAGGTTCCGGGTGTGAGCTTTGCAGACGATCTGACACCGGAGAGCTGAAAGACAGGGCCTTAAATACTGGGAGAGGTAGTGGGTAATGCAGCGCAGCTGGCAGAGTAATTAGAGCAGAGCAGAGCAGGGACAGGTGGAGCTAGTTAGGCTGAGTAGAGAGAGTGGTGAGCAGAGTGGAAGAAAATTAAGGTGGTAACCCGGTGGAGTGAGAGGCTCATGACAGAACCCCCCCCCCAAGGGACGGCCCCAGAAGTCCCAAGAGCAACACCACGCCGGGCGGGAGGAGGGGAGCCGGAGGAGGGCTAGAACTCCTCCGAACGGTCCGAGTGAACGTCCTCATCCTCGGAGGAAGCCGGAGGGCCGTGGTCGGGAGATGGGACAGGTCCCGAGACAGGATCAGGCACAGGACAGGAAGCCGAGCGGGCAGGACGGTTAGGGACCCCTCTGGGGCGGCCCCTACGGATTGCAGGTTGATCAGGATGCCGTTGGTGGAAAGCGGTGATGAGAGTCCTATCCACAATCCGACTAGCTGGCACCCAGGTCCTTTCCTCAGGTCCATAGCCCTCCCAGTCAATGAGGTACTGGAGACCCCTACCCCTCCGTCTGGACCGAAGCAGGCGGCGGACGGTGTAAACCAGACCACCATCGACGAGCCGTGGAGGAGGAGGACAAGGCGCAGCAGGGACCAGCGGACTCTCATGGATGGGCTTAATCTTAGACACATGGAAAGTGGGGTGCACCCTCAGGGAATTAGGCAGTTGGAGCCGGACAGCAGTTGGGCTAATCACTCTTATGATAGGGAATGGGCCAATGAACCGAGGTGCCAGCTTCTGCGACTCCACCCTGAGTGGCAGGTTCTTCGATGACAACCACACCCTTTGACCAACATGGTAGGTGGGAGCAGGAATTCTCCGACGGTTGGCCCCGGTAGTGTAGCTGGCAACGGATCTGAGGAGTGTGGCTCGGGCTTGTGACCAGGTGCGGCGACATCGACGGGCAAAAGCAAGTGCAGATGGGCAAGTAACCTCCTCTTCCTGGCTGGCAAATAGAGGAGGCTGGTATCCATAAACACATTGGAAAGGGGACATACCGATGGCAGAGCAGGTCAGAGAATTGTGTGCGTACTCCACCCATGTCAATTGCTGCGACCAGGAGTCGGGGTTGCGTGAAGTCATGCATCGCAGTGCCTTCTCGAGCTCCTGATTAGCCCGCTCTGACTGCCCATTGGATTGGGGATGGAATCCGGAAGTCAGACTGACTGTGGCTCCCAGCAGGTGACAGAACTCCTTCCAAAAAGCGGAGGAGAATTGTGGACCACGGTCAGAAACTACATCCTTTGGCAGTCCGTGGATCCGGAAGACGTGTTCCAGGACCACCTGGGCGGTCTCCTTGGCGGTTGGGAGCTTGGGGAGGGGAATGAAGTGTGCCATCTTGCTGAAACGGTCAACTATGGTGAGAATGACGGTCATGCCACTTGAAGGGGGCAGCCCCGTGACAAAGTCAAGGGCGATGTGAGACCAGGGACGTCTGGGCACAGGCAGGGGCTGCAGCAATCCGGCTGGGGGCTGGCAGGACGACTTGTGTTGGTTGCAGATGGGGCAGGCTTGGACGAATTCCCGTACATCCTTCCTCAGAGAGGGCCACCAGAACCTCTGGGCGAGCAGGTTGTAAGTGCGGGTGGAGCCAGGGTGACAAGCTAGGCGGGAGTCATGTCCCCACTGAACGACCTGGGACCTCAGGTCTTCGGGGACAAAAAGGCGGTCAGCTGGGCAAGTGCTGGGACCTGGCTGGTTACGGAGAGCCTCCAGCACCTGTTCCTCAACAGCCCAGGTCAGAGCTGCAACGATGCAGGGACTTGGCAGAATCGACACAGGGTCCTTGGAGGGGGTGTCATCCTTCTGGAATTGACGGGAGAGGGCGTCTGGCTTGGTGTTGCGTGATCCAGGCCGGTATGACAGAGTGAAATTAAACCTGGTGAAGAACAGGGCCCAGCGGGACTGCCTGGAGTTCAACCGTTTGGCCGTGCGGATGTACTCCAAGTTCTTATGATCGGTCCAAACGAGAAATGGAATGGTGGACCCCTCCAGCCAGTGACGCCACTCCTCCAAGGCAAGCTTCACAGCCAGCAGCTCACGGTTCCCTATGTCGTAATTGCACTCAGAGGGGGACAACCGACGTGAGAAAAAGGCACAGGGATGGAGCTTCCTATCCTCCGCAGCCCACTGAGAAATCACAGCACCAACTCCCACATCCGAGGCGTCCACCTCCACAATGAATTGCCGGTCCACATCAGGCATCTGGAGGATGGGAGCGGAGGTGAACCTCACCTTGAGGGTACTGAAGGCTTTGTCGGCTGCTGGGGTCCAGGTGAAGGGTTGCTTGGTGCTGGTTAGAGCAGTGAGAGGGGCAGCAACGGTACTGTAGTTCCGGATAAACTTTCTATAGAAGTTAGCAAACCCCAGAAACTGTTGCAGCTTCTTTCTGTTCTCCGGAACTGGCCATGAAGTGACTGCTGATACTTTGGCAGGATCCATTTGGATACTTCCCTCTGCCACTATGTACCCCAGGAAGGCCACTGTCTTGACGTGAAACTCACATTTCTCTGCCTTGGCGTAGAGGGAATTCTCCAGAAGACGATGAAGGACTTGCTGGACATGGCGGGTGTGTTCAGACAGGTTTCTGGAGTAGATTAAGATGTCATCCAGGTAAACGAAGACAAACTTGTTTAACATGTCCCGCAGTACATCATTCACTAGAGCCTGGAACACAGCAGGAGCATTGGTGAGACCAAAAGGCATAACCAGATACTCGTAGTGGCCTGTTGGTGTATTGAATGCGGTTTTCCATTCATCTCCCTCCCGGATCCGCACTAGGTGGTAAGCGTTTCTGAGATCCAACTTGGTAAAAACAGTGGCTCCCTGGAGCAACTCAAAAGCAGAGGTGAGCAGAGGCAGAGGGTAACGGTTTTTCACTGTGATGTCGTTGAGTCCCCTGTAGTCGATGCAGGGGCGAAGAGATCCGTCCTTCTTCCCCACAAAGAAGAAGCCAGCACCAGCAGGAGATGAAGATGAACGGATTAATCCTGCGGACAGAGAGCCATTGATGTAGTCCTCCATGGACTTTCTTTCAGGAGCAGACAACGAATAAAGACGACCCTTTGGAGGGGCTGTTCCAGGGAGGAGGTCGATGGCACAGTCGTACGGTCGGTGAGGGGGCAGAGATGTGGCTCTTGCTTTGTTAAACACCTCTCTGAGACCATGGTAGCATTCTGGGACATTGGAGAGGTCAGGAGCGGAGTTAGTAGGTACTGGCCGAGGGGGTAGTGCGGCAGCAAGCAGGCAGGTTCGGTGGCAGTCCTCTCCCCACTCCCTGATCACCCCGGTCACCCAGTCGAGCTGAGGGTTGTGCCGGCGGAGCCATGGGTAACCCAGGATGAGGGGTTGGCCTGGAGAGGGGAGCAGGTGAAACTGGATAGTTTCTTGATGGTTTCCGGACAGACCCATCGAGACCGGGGCCGTGACATGAGTGACCGATCCGAGTAAGTGTCCGTCCAGTGCCCGGGCAGGAATAGGAGGTGTCAAACGGAGGTTCTCCAGTCCCAGTTGGCGTGCCAGCTTGATGTCCATTATGTTGGCTTCGGCGCCAGAATCCACCAGAGCAGCCAGGGTGTGAGTTGAGTCAGAGAGGCGGAGGTGAACTTGCAGCAGGGGTTTGCGGTCGGAGGACTGGATGGTCATAGAACTCAACCGGACTCCCCCTATGCCCGGTGAGCTTCGGCCCTTTAAAGGGCAGGTTACCACACGATGTCCATCACCTCCACAATAGAGGCAGAGGTTTGAGGTGAAGCGTCGCTGGCGCTCTGCAGGAGTGAGAGAGGCTCGCCCAATCTCCATAGGCTCAGACTGATCAAGCTGACCTGGGTGAGTGGCAGTAGATGACAGGAGCCCAGTCGGATCTCTCCGAATGCCGGTAGTAGGTGGACCTTGGCGCCCCCTCTCACGACGACGGGTCTGTATCCTTCTGTCGATCCTGACAGTCAGTGCGATGGCTTCATCAAGAGTGGAAGGCAGTTCATGGGAGACCAACTCGTCCTTGATATAGTCAGCCAAACTATGGAAGAACGCGTCCACCAACGATGGTGTGTTCCAAGAACTTCGTCTAGCCAGGGTTCGGAAGTCGATGGAATGGTCTGCGACTGTACGTCTGCCTTGTCGAATACTGAACAGTTCACGAGACGCCTCTGCGGTTGGTGAATCCAGGTCAAACACCTTCAGCATCTCCTCAGCAAACAGGTCGAAGGTTGCACATGCGGGGGTTTGACGTTCGAACTCTGCTGTTCCCCAGAGTCGAGCTCGGCCCGTCAGGTGAGTGATGGCATACCCAACTTTAGCCCCCTCCGTGGCGAAGGTCCTTGGCTGCAAGGAGAACTGAAGTCGGCAGCTAGTCAGGAATGGCCGGACCTGGGTTGAATCGCCGTTGAACCGCTCGGGGTTTCCAATCTTGGGTTCCGGAGCAGCGGCTGCAATGACCGGGGCAGGTAACTCGGGGGCAGGGCTGGTGGGCAGACTGGCTGGGGTCAGGTTGGTGAGGAGTTGAATGATCATGGCGAGTTGTTGTTGCTGCTGCTGGAACTGCTGCTCATGCTCATCGGTTTCCATGTCGGGGAAAGTGTGCGCTGAGTCCATAATGGTCAGATCGTACTGTCACGGTTCAGACAGACGACCAGAGGACCACAATTGCGTCACACCAGAAAGTTTATTAAACTTAAGGGAAAAGGGAAGTAGGGAGTGAATGAAGGCTCCAGGGGTAACAGGGATCCCGTCCAATGTGCTGGGTCTGTGCCCCCCCCAGTGGCAGCGATGCGTCCTATGAAGCCGGTGGTGGGTGGTCCAGAAGTCCTGGGGGGGGGGAGACACAGACACAACAGGGCGGAATGAAACCAGGCAGCAGTACAGTTCAAGGGAAATCCAAAATACGTAGTAGCAAGGCAGAAGGCTGGTCAGAGTTACCGGGATTGAAGAGTAGTCAGGAGTCGTAATGGCAGAAGCAGGTCTGGATCTCCTGGGGCAGACGAGTATCCAAAAATCAGGCAGGTCCGGGGTCACAAAACCAGGGTGAGACAGAAGCGCGAGCAAACAGGTTCCGGGTG
This sequence comes from Coregonus lavaretus, assembly GCF_964263955.1. Classification (NCBI taxonomy): domain Eukaryota; kingdom Metazoa; phylum Chordata; class Actinopteri; order Salmoniformes; family Salmonidae; genus Coregonus; species Coregonus lavaretus. The sequence continues at coordinate 71,696,893 of NC_139990.1, forward strand.
TGAGCTTTGCAGACGATCTGACACCGGAGAGCTGAAAGACAGGGCCTTAAATACTGGGAGAGGTAGTGGGTAATGCAGCGCAGCTGGCAGAGTAATTAGAGCAGAGCAGAGCAGGGACAGGTGGAGCTAGTTAGGCTGAGTAGAGAGAGTGGTGAGCAGAGTGGAAGAAAATTAAGGTGGTAACCCGGTGGAGTGAGAGGCTCATGACACCATGGTGCTTGCCTATGGAGCTGTGAGGGGAACGGCACCTCCGTACCTTCAGGCTCTGATCAGTCCCTACACCCAAACGAGGGCATTGCGTTCATCCACCTCTGGCCTGCTGGCTCCCCTTCCTCTGCGGAAGCATAGTTCCCGCTCAGCCCAGTCAAAACTGTTCGCTGCTCTGGCACCCCAATGGTGGAACAAGCTCCCTCACGACGCCAGGACAGCGGAGTCACTCACCACCTTCCGGAGACATTTGAAACCCCACCTCTTTAAGGAATACCTGGGATAGGATAAAGTAATCCTTCTACCCCCCCCCCACCCCCCAAAAAACATAATAATAATAATAAATAAAAAATAACATTGTAAAGTGGTTATCCCACTGGCTATAAGGTGAATGCACCAATTTGTATGTCGCTCTGGATAAGAGCGTCTGCTAAATGACGTAAATGTAATGTAAACGTTAGACCAGCTCTAAGCCCCCTTCCCTCCCCTTCTCCTCCCCATCACTGTACACTGTGCATGGCTAACCATAAGAGCCACGAGCAGCTACAGGAGAGGGTATGTGTGTTTGTGTGCGTGCGTACATGCGCTCTGCACTGATCCTCTGGAGTTTACTTAGCATTCATCATCAGGATGACGTAGATGCCCGTCTGTATGGAAATGACATACGTTCAACATGTCAGAGTCACACAATTGTTTTGTAAATGTCCCCCCTCGGAGCGTCCGGTTGGTCTCCTCTGCCCGGCACAGTCAGACTCTCCCCTGCTGCTTTCCTGCCAGGGAGCCTCGCTGCGGGAGGCAGCTCTGGGTGTATAATGCAATTTGATAGATTAAAAGAAAACATTAAAGCACTACCTTATTGAATTTGAATGCACGTACGGCTCCGGATCTCACTGGCCACTCTCTTTTATTGGCTGGGATAAAGGGGATCACGTCATCTTTCCCTCCCCTAGCCCCCCCAGACAAACCTTGGCAGGAGGACGTCCTGCAGGACACAGATTTATTTAGACACCCCATTACATCACTCCCCCCTCCCACCGAATGCCTCCCTCGCGCCACTCTAACCTTGGGCACTGGAGAGAGAGAGAGAGAGAGAGAGAGAGAGAGAGAGAGAGAGAGAGAGAGAGAGAGAGAGAGAGAGAGAGGAGAGAGAGAGAGAGAGAGAGAGAGAGAGAGAGAGAGAGAGAGAGAGAGAGAGAGAGAGAGAGAGAGAGAGAGAGAGAGAGAGAGAGAGAGAGAGAGAGAGAGAGTGAGAGAGAGAGAGAGAGAGAGAGAGAGAGAGAGAGAGAGGAGAGAGAGAGAGAGAGAGTGTAAGAGAGGGAGAGAAAGAAAGAGATGAAGAAAGTGAGATCCATGGAAAGGAGGTGCTTTCGTTTCTACAGTCTGCCATCAGCCCAGACTGCTGGTGCTCTGAGGGGCATTGACCAGACCTGGTTGAATAGTCCAGCGCTGGGTAGGAGAGAGGTGGCGGGAGGATGGAGGGAGGGGACAGAGACAAGAGGAGTGACTCCCCACTGGGTAAAAACTGATGGAATCAACATATTTAATAAATAAAAAAGTACATATATAGGGCCATTTAAGGTGTGCCGCAGAATTTTATATCCCATCAAGGTGTGCCACGGTTTAGGCTAAAATGTCCCTATTAATGTATTTATTTAAAGCTTTTTTTTATTTATTAAATAGGGTTTATTCGAAATATTGTCATCGTTTTTATAGTTCCTTAATCATGATGGTTAATTTGTGTTTACCCCTTTAAGAGCATCCTGCGAATCTAGCCACTGTGTAGACTAAAGATGCAACAAAGAACTTCTTAAACATCATCAACGGACAGCTCAATGGATAAATGAAAAGAGAAACTCTAAACAGAGAGGAAGAGGAAGAGAGGCCCAACTCTGTGGTCCTCTGTAGCTCAATTGGTAGAGCATGGCGCTTGTAACGCCAGGGTAGTGGGTTCGATCCCCAGGACCACCCATACGAAAAAAAAGAAAGAAAAAAAATGTATGCACACATGACTGTAAGTCGCTTTGGATAAAAGCGTCTGCTAAATGGCATATTATAATATAACTCGGCGGACACCCCTGATCTATGGTAACCTCTACAATCTGTAAAATCCTACTCAAATTTGACTTTTCAGATATATCTGAAAGTCTTGCTTGGACATCGTGACATCTTCTTCTTCGATGAGGTTTACGGCGGTTGGCATCCAATAAATGTTGCATTACCGCCACCTACTACACTGGAGTATAACCCTCTTATACTTTGCTTGAAAAAGTAACTAAACAAATACCCTACCATCTAACACTACACTCACTAAATAAAAACTAAAATTAAACGTTTTATCAGAAAATTTATAAAAAACACCACCCTACTCCACTACAATCTATTTAGTCCTACTTCAGGCCAACAGCCTGAAAGGATGGGACACCACCACTTAACACACCCTGTAACTCTTTTGACGTCAAGTCTCGCACACCTAAATACCTCTCTGCAGCTGCCACCACAACCTCAATTTTCTGCGACTTACGTTCCATCCCTGCAGTACAGTTGATAACCATTGATATAAATGCTAAAAATCATCCAATCTTACTGAAACATGTATCACTTGTTGGCCTATTCCTCTGTACTGGTACAGATCTACTATTCACACCACTCCTCTCAGGATCCCTCCCCCTTGACCCATCTTCCTCTACTTTCTTCACTGCCTCAGCATATTACAACTCCTGCACTACTCTAACCCTGGAAACCTCAACCTGCGTCTCTCGTACCGGACATTTCTGATCCCCAGCCCCATGGGCACACTTACAATTAACACATATCACTACTTTCCCCAATGCTACACATTCCTTTGTCTCATGCCCTTCTGCACACTTCTCACACCTAGGAACCTCCCTCCTATACACCGCTACCCCAGTAATCACTCCTTTTAATGGCGCCCTTTTCTTGAGAGCAAAACAATTCACATCTCTTGTCCCCATTCGTTTAACATGGAGCGCCTGCTCCCTCTGACCAGCAGAAACACAAACAATTATCACCAGACCACTTCTGGTTACCTTCACCGATTCTACAGCACCCAACTCTGTTTTCACCCACCCTGAAACCACAAATGGATCAGCCAAAAGACAAGGGTACACTTTTTCCAAAAACTTCTTACTTACACTCCTACTGTCAAAGACTCATCTTTATCCTGACCCTCACTGCAAGCCTCGGGCTCCGAGAACTTCACCACACCTTCCACCTCCGATACTGAGCCCTCATTCACTTCCATTTCTCCTCCTGTCTTCAACTCACTCCGCTTACACTTTCTACCATTCTTCTTTTAACAAACCATCTCCCTTTTTCTTCCATTTTTAAACGACTCAAGCTCACCCTCTTCCTACCTATCTCTCTTAGATCTCCTCTGACTCTCTTTTTCCCTCCAACATCATGACATCACAGATGTTCAGTGTCTTTCTCTTACTTGCAGTGACCTCCCAGCTAGCTCATAGAGCTTGGTGAGAGAGTGGTTGTCCTATGGTCATTTTGCATAAACCTTCCCACAACTTTCTGGGAACGGTGCAGCATAGTTGCTTGGCTTAGGAACATTCTCAGCACGTTTAAGGAACTTGACAAAAAAAAAAGTTTATTTCTTGGTATTTCATTACTTTAACAGAACTTTTCATAAAAGTTAAAACATGGTTACATTTAATTTCAATAATGTTCTAGGAAAGTTCTCCAACTGGTTTGACATTGGGAATGTTCTCAAATAGTTCAGAAACAACATTCTTCTGTGGGAATTTCAGTATAAAAAAAATCTGAAGGTTTCCTCATGGTTCTATTTAAAGTTGTGTTCTCAATACATTCAGGGAAAGTTTTTTTATTTTACCTGGTAAATTGACTGAGAACACATTCTAATTTACAGCAACAACCTGGGGAATAGAATGAGCCATTTGGAAGCTGTGGATGATTCAGTGGCCATGATGGTCAGATTGGGAATTTAGCCAGGACACAGGGGTTAACACCCCTACTCTTACGACAAGTCCCATAGGATCTTTATTGACCACAGAGAGTCAGCATTTTAACATCCCATTGAAAAGACAACACCCTACACAGGGCAATGTCCCCAATCACTGCCCTGGGGTATTGAGATATATTTTTTAGACCAGAGGAAAGTGTGCCTCCTACTGGCCCTCCAACACCACTTCCAGCAGCATCTGGTCTCCCATCCAGGGACAGACCAGGACCCCCTCTGCTTAGCTTCAGAGGTAAGCCAGCAGTGGGATGCTGGGTGGTATGCCGCTGGGTGGTATGCTGCTGGTGAGTTCTTCTGTGGGAATTTCAGTACTTCAGCATAACGTTTTCTACAGGTTTCCTCATGGTTCTATTTAAAGTCATGTTCTCAGAACATTAAGAAAACTTTCCATATAAACTACAAGAAAACATTAGTAACGTTCAAAGTACATTCTGCGAATGTTATTTAAAAACATACGCGTTCTGTTCTCAGCTTCATTAAAACGAACTTTAACCTCTATCTTGTTAAGTGTGTTTAGGTGTGTTGGCCACACTTGATCTTAATCAGTGTTTGTTTCCTTTGAAATGGGGTCTGTTTGAATAGACTAAAATAAACAGCTTTGTATGAGCTAGCTGCATCCTGGTGGCGCAGTGGATTAATTCCATGGATAGAGAACAGAAGATCATAAGTTGGAATCTCACTGATGCCGTGCCACAATAAAAAAGAAATGTGTTTGCATTTTTTATGCCTAAGTAAATGAATTTCCATCTGACGTATCTGTGCTTGGAGTTCAAAACAGTTAACCCAAACTAAGCTAGCAGTGTTATTAAAAGTCTTATTGAAACATTCAGTGACAGTCTTTAGGAAGTTATTCAAAAACCTCCAAATAACCTTTACATTTTGTTGAAAACATTCACAACATTTAGAGAATGTTCTCAGAACGTTATTTAATTACTTTCAAATAACCTACAGTATACTTTCCATTTTCAAAATGTTAATAAAACCTCCCAGGAAAACTTTCAGGGAACCATAGTAAAATGTTCTCAGAACTCAAAAGGGGTGATGATATTAAAAAACTATAATTTTGATCGGAAATGTGCAAATTGTCCAAACAGATCCACAAGGTAGATGGATTCTATTAAATATGTTATTGGACCACAAACAGATTTGGCTGATTAATCTATACGGTCCGAATAATGATGATCAACGCTTCTTTGAAAATATACAGTATATAATAATTTATCAAGCCCACAAGCAATACAAGACTCTATTATTATGGTGGGAGATCGTATGGCTTTAAATACCTCAATGGACCGTTAAGGAAATCACACTACAAACTATCACACTCATGTACTTAAGGAAATCACGGAAATCATGGATATATTGGAACTAGTGGATATATGGAGGCTTAAATATCCTGACCTAGTGAGATATACATGGCGGAGGCTCAATCAAGCTAGTGTTGATAGGGGACAGAATGTGGTCGGACCATCAAATCATTCAAATATACATTACTCTAACAGAATTTCCACGTGGGCGAGGACATTGGAAATTTTATCAAAGCCTACTGGATGACAACTTGTTTTTAACCAGGACAGAATAATTTATAACGGACTTTTTCCGACATATCAGCAGATCCCCTTATTGTATGGGACACTTTTAAATGTGTCTTTAGAGGCCATGCAATTCAATACTCATCTTTAAAACAAAAGTAATTTAGGACAAAATAGTTCATATTAACAAAGGAAATAGAGGGACTAACAGTACAGATAGACAGCAATAAAAACTGTACCATAGAGGCACAGCATAAGTTAGAGGAAATACAAAAATAAATGGAGGAACTTATTCAAGAAAGATCAAGTGTAATATATTATAAAAATAAAGCAAACAGGATGGAATATAGGGAAACATTTTTTTTACTTCGACATAGAAATGCTACCAGAAATAATTGACTGAAACTTGTTACAAATGACGGAGTCACCCATGATTCAACAAACAATATTTTGAAAGAGGAAGCAAAGTACTTTAAGCATATTTTTTTGTTTCAGTCTCCTCCATCTCCACTAACCAAAATTAATTGTAAGGATTTTTTTTCTATTAATAATGTAAAATTAACAGCTGTATAGAAAGACTCATGTGAAGGCCAAATTACAGAGAAGGAACTTCTTGGTGCATTTAAAGACTTTAAGACTGGGAAAACTCCAGGGCTGGATGGCATACCAGTTGAGGTATACCAAACATTTTTTGATGTACTTATAGGACCATACATTTTATCCACTCCTATAAAAATTGTAGATTATCAGATACTCAACAAGAAAGTCTGGTTTCATTATTACTGAAACAGGACCCAAGTGGTAAATATAAAGATCCATTCCATTAAAAAGATTTGAGGACCCTTAAACTTCAGTGTTGTGATGCAAGAATTCCAGCAAAATGCATAGCGCATAGAATTAAAAAGGTATTGTCGAATATTATTCATTCTAATCAGACAGGTTTTTTACATGGACGATACATTGCCACTGTGTTCTTGGGGACCTTCAATGCTGCAGAATCTTTTTGGTACCCTTCCCCAGATCTGTGCCTCGACACAATCCTATCTCAGAGCTCTATGGACAATTCCTTCAACCTCATGGCTTGGTTTTTGCTCTGACATGCACTGTCAACTGTGGGACCTTATATAGACAGGTGTGTGCCTTTCTAAATCATGTCCAATCAATTGAATTTACCACAGATGGACTCCAATCAAGTTGCAGAAACATATCAAGGATGATCAATGAAAACAGGATGCACCTGAGCTCAATTTCGAGTCTCATAGCAAAGGGTCTGAATACCTATGTAAAATAGGTAATTCTGTTTTTTAATACATTTGCAAAGATTTCTAAAACGTGTTTTTGCTTTGTCATTATGGGGTATTGTGTGTAGATTGATGAGGAAAAGGCTGTAACGTAACAAAATGTGGAAACAGGGAAAGGGTCTGAATACTTTTTGAATGCACTGTAGTAACCCTAGCTGTAAAATAGTAAATAATGGCTACTTCTCAGACAGTATTAAACTGTCAAGAGGAGTAAAACAAGGTTGTCAAATATCGGCTTATCTATTTATTATGTCCATCAAAATATTAGCTACTATAGTCAAATCCAACAATAATATCAAGGGGCTAGAAATCCTGGGCTTAAAAACAAAGGTGTCATTGTACGCTGATTATTCATGTTTTCTTTAAATCCACAATTTGGATCCCTCCACAGCCTCATAGAGGATCTACAGTGCCTTGCAAAAGTATTCATCCCCCTTGGCGTTTTTCCTATATTGTTGCATTACAACCTGTCATTGAAATTGATTTTTTTTGGGATTTCATGTAATGGACATACACAAAATAGTCCAAATTGGTGAAGTGAAATAAAAAAAATAACTTGTTTCAAAAAATTATACAAAATAAATAACGGAAAAATGGTGCATGCATATGTATTCACCCCCTTTGCTATGAAGCCCCTAAATAAGATCTGGTGCAACCAATTACCTTCAGAAGTCACATAATTAGTTAAATAAAGTCCACCTGTGTGCAATCTAAGTGTCACATGATCTGTCACATGATCTCAGTATATATACACCTGTTCTGAAAGGCCCCAGAGTCTGCAACAACACTGCGACTTGTGACTGCAGGCCGCCCAACAACCTGCCCGCTTGACCCCATCCCCTCCTCCCTTCTCCAGACCATCTCCGGTGACCTTCTCCCCTACCTCACCTCGCTGATCAACTCATCCTTGACCGCTGGCCATGTCCCTTCCGTCTTCAAGAGAGCGAGAGTTACTCCCCTTCTCAAAAAACCAACACTCGACCCCACTGATGTCAACAACTACAGACCAGTATCCCTTCTTTCTTTTCTTTCCAAAACTATTGAGCGTGCCGTCTTTAGCCAACTCTCTTGCTATCTCTCTCAGAATGACCTTCTTGATCCAAACCAATCAGGTTTCAGGACTGGTCATTCAACTGAGACTGCTCTTCTCTGTGTCACAGAGACTCTCCGCACTGCTAAAGCTAACTCTCTCTCCTCTGCTCTTGTCCTTCTAGACCTGTCTGCTGCCTTTGATACTGTGAACCATCAGATCCTCCTCTCCACCCTCTCCGAAATGGGCATCTCCGGCGCGGCTCACTCCTGGATTGCGTCCTACCTGACCGGTCGCTCCTACCAAGTGGCGTGGCGGGAAGCTGTCTCCGCACCACGTGCTCTCACCACTGGTGTCCCCCAGGGATCGGTTTTGGGCCCTCTCCTTTTCTCCCTATACACCAAGTCACTTGGCTCTGTCATATCCTCACATGGCCTTTCCTATCATTGCTACGCTGACGATACACAACTAATCTTCTCCTTTCCCCCTTCTGATAACCAGGTGGCGAATCGCATCTCTGCATGTCTGGCAGACATATCAGTATGGATGACGGATCACCACCTCAAGCTGAACCCTGGCAAGACGGAGCTGCTCTTCCTCCCGGGGAAGGACTGCCCGTTCCATGATCTCGCCATCACGGTAGACAACTCCGCTGTGTCCTCCTCCCAGAGTGCGAAGAGCCTAGGCGTGACCCTGGACAACACCCTGTCGTTCTCCGCCAACATCAAGGCGGTGACCCGCTCCTGCAGGTTCATGCTCTACAACATTCGGAGAGTGCGACCCTGCCTTACACAGGAAGCGGCGCAGGTCCTGGTCCAGGCACTTGTCATCTCCCGTCTGGACTACTGCAACTCGCTGTTGGCTGGGCTCCCTGCCTGTGCCATTAAACCCCTACAACTCATCCAGAATGCCGCAGCCCGTCTGGTGTTCAACCTTCCCAAGTTCTCTCACGTCACCCCCCTCCTCCGCACACTCCACTGGCTTCCAATTGAAGCTCGCATCCGCTACAAGACCATGGTGCTTGCCTTTGGAGCAGTGAGGGGAACGGCACCCCTGTACCTTCAGGCTCTGATCAGTCCCTACACCCAAACGAGGACATTGCGTTCATCCACCTCTGGCCTGCTGGCTCCCCTTCCTCTGCGGAAGCACAGCTCCCGCTCAGCCCAGTCAAAACTGTTCGCTGCTCTGGCACCCCAATGGTGGAACAAGCTCCCTCACGACGCCAGGACAGCGGAGTCACTCACCACCTTCCGGAGACATTTGAAACCCCACCTCTTTAAGGAATACCTGGGATAGGCTAAAGTATTCCTTCTAACCCCCCCCCCAAATTGTAAAGTGGTTATCCCACTGGCTATAGGGTGAACGCACCAATTTGTGAGTCGCTCTGGCTAAGAGCGTCTGCTAAATGACGTTAATGTGCCCTTGAGCAAGGCACTTAACCCTAATTGCTCCTGTAAGTCGCTCTGGTTAAGAGCGTCTGCTAAATGACTAAAATGTAAATGTAAATGTAAGCAAGGGGCACCACCAAGCAAGCGGCACCATGAAGACCAAGGAGCTCTCCAAACAGGTCAGGGACAAAGTTGTGAAGAAGTACAGATCAGGGTTGGGTTATAAAAAAATATCAGAAACTCTGAACATCCCACGGACCACCATTAAATCTAAATTATTAAAAAATGGAAAGAATATGGCACCACAACAAACCTGCCAAGAGAGGGCCGCCCACCAAAACTCATGGACCAGGTAAGGAGGGCATTAATCAGAGAGGCAACAAAGAGACCAAATATAACGCTGAAGGTCCACAGCAGAGATTGGAGTATCTGTCTATAGGACCACTTTAAGCCATACACTCCACAGAGCTGGGCTTTACGGAAGAGTGGCCAGAAAAAAAGCCATTGCTTAAAGAAGAAAATAAACAAACACGTTTGGTGTTTGCCAAAAGGGGTACTCTTATCAGATGAGCTAAAATTGAGTTTTTTGGCCATCAAGGAAAACGCTATGTCTGGCACAAACCTAACACCTCTCATCACCCCGAGAACACCATCCCCACAGTGAATCATGGTGGTGGCAGCATCATGCTGTGTTGATGTTTTTCATCAGCAGGGACTGGGAAACTGGTCAGAATTGAAGGAATGATGGATGGTGCTAAATACAGGGAAATTCTTGAGGGATGCCTGTTTCAGTCTTCCAGAGATTTGAGACTGGGACGGAGGTTCACCTTCCAACAGGACAATGACCCTAAGCATACTGCGAAAGCAACACTCAAGTGGTTTAAGGGGAAACATTTAAATGTCTTGGAATGGCCTAGTCAAAGCCCAGACCTCAATCCAATTGAGAATCTGTGGTATGACTTAAAGATTGCTGTACACCAGCGGAACCCATCCAACTTGAAGGAGCTGGAGCAGTTTTGGCTTGAGGAATGGGCAAAAATCCCAGTGGCTAGATGTGCCAAGCTTATAGAGACTTACCCCAAGAGACTTGCAGCTGTGACTTGCAGCTGTAATTGCTGCAAAAGGTGGATCTACAAAATTTTGACTTTAGGGGGGGGGGGGGGAGGGGGCATGCTCAAGTTTTCTGTATTTTTTTTCTTATTTCTTGTTTGTTTCACACTAATATTTTACATCTTCAAAGTGGTAGGCATGTTGTGTAAATCAAATTATACAAACCCCCCAAAAATCAATTTTAATTCCAGGTTGTAAGCCAACAAAATAGGAAAAATGCCAAGGGGGGTGAATACTTTCACAAGCCACTGTAGTCACAGTACACACCAACACTCTACTCATTAAACTTTGGCAGGGAAAAAGTCTGGAAGAGCAGCTCCAGCTGGTATCCACCAGGCCCAGATGATTTTTTATTGTTTGGGTGGAAGGGAGAGAATACAGTATAAATTAGGGTGGATAGATCAGGGTGAAGCCCATCTCTAGCCAGTAGTTTATCCATGATGTCAGGACAAAGACATCTTCACAAAGACCTCTCAACTGTTTTATTGTGTCGATGGCGTTCTTTTATCTAGAGCATATGCTTTTACATATCCCTTTCCACTCCTCACGTCATCTCTCTCTCTCTCTCCCTCCCTCCCCCTCTCCCTCCATCTCTATCTGTGTTGTTGTGAAGTGCGGGCCGGAGAGCTGGCTGAAGGTTAGAGTGATGAGTACACATCAGGAAACCTGAGATGGGAGCAGATACGATTGTATGCTACTGTTTCCCGCAAAGAGGCTCTTTCCTCCAGTAGACCTCAGAGGGGGGCAGGGTGGAGGTGGAGGTTTTATTACGTTAAAGACATTAGATCACCGGTCTTATCTATATCAGTGCAAAAACACTCCATGCCACAGCAGAAAGATAAGAAAAAACTGTTAGGGAGAGAGAGAGATTAGGTGGAAATTGAGCTGCACCGTATTAGAGACATATTTCCCTCAGATTACTAAGACCCACAAAGAATTCGAAAACAAACCCAATTTTGATAAACTCCCATTTCTATTGGGTGAAATACCACAGTGTGCCATCACAGCAGCAAGATTTGTGACCTGTTACCACAAGAAAAGGGCAACCAGTGAAGACCAAACGCCATTGTAAATACAACCCATATTTATGTTAATTTATTTTCCCTTTTGTACTTTAACTATTTGCACATAATATGACATTTGAAATGTCTTTATTATTTTTGAACTTTTGTGAGTGTAATGTTTACTGTAAAAAGAAATATGTTTATTTCACTTTTGTTTATTATCTATTTCACTTGCTTTAGCAATGTCAACATATGTTTCCCATGCCAATGAAGCCCTTTAATAGCAGACTTCAAAAAGGCATTTGATAAAGTACGACTGGGGTTTATATATAAATGCCTGGAGCATTTCAATTTTGGACAATCTCTTATAAATTGGGTTAAAACCATGTATAGTAACCCTAGGTGTAAAATAGTAAATAATGGCTATTTCTCAGAAAGTGTTAAACTGTCAAGAGGAGTGAAACAAGGTTGTCCATTATCGGCATATCTATTTATTATTGCCATCGAGATGTTAGCTATTAAAATCAAATCCAACAATAATATCAAGGGATTAAAAATCCAGGGCTCAAAAACATAGGTTTCATTGTATGCTGATGATTCATGTTTTCTTTTCAATCCACAACTTGAATCCCTCCACAGCCTCATAGAGGATCTAGATACATTTTCTAACCTCTCTGGATTACAACCAAATTATGATAAATGTACTATATTACGTATTGGATCACTAAAAAATACAATTTTTACATTACCATGTAGTTTACCAATAAAATGGTCTGATGGTGATGTGGATATACTCGGAATACATATCCCAAATTAAATAAATGATCTCACTCCAATACATTTTAATAGAAAGTTAGCAAAAATAGATAAGATCTTGCTACCATGGAAAGGTAAATACCTGTCAATTTGTGGAAAAATCACCCTGATTAACTCTTTAGTATTATCCCAGTTTACCTATTTGCTTATGGTCTTGCCTACGCCTAGCGAACAGTTTTTTAAATTATATGAGAAAAAAAGATTCCATTTTATTTGGAACGGCAAACCAGACAAAATTAAACGGGCCTATGAATTCGGAGGACAGAAATTATTAAATATTAAAGCATTAGACCTATCACTAAAAGCTTCAGTCATTCAAAAGTTATACTTACATCTGAACTGGTTCTCTAGCAAATTAGTAAGATTGTCTCACCCAATGTTCAAGAATGGCCCTTTTCCCTTTATTCAGATTACAACCTCTCACTTTAAGTTATTTGAAATGGAAATAATCCCCCAAATATCACTATTTCTAAAACAAGCCATAGAAAGTTGGTTGCAATTTCAATGTAATCCTCCAGAAACGACAGAACAAATAATGCAACAAATATTGTGGTTAAACTCAAATATACTAATTGATTAAAAAAAAAATATATGTATAATCTTCGTAAATGATATTATCGGTAGGACTGGTGGAGTTATGTCGCACATGCAGCTAACAAAAACATATGGAAATGTCCGCTCTACCCAAAATTACAACCAAATAATTGCAGCATTACCACAAAAATGGAAAAGGAAAGTGGAAGGGGGAAAAAGTAAAGAACTTGTCTGTCGGCCTTGCATTAAAGAATATAATTGGTTAAAGAAAATTGTGATAAACAAAAAAGTATACCAGTTTCATTTAAGGACCAAAGGATTGACAGCCGTCCCATATAGATTGCAAAATAGTTGGGAAGATATTTTTGACGTATCGATTCCATGGCATAGTGTTTATGAATTGATATGCAAAACGACGCCGGATTCAAAACGTATAATTTTTCAATTTAAATTATTATATAGTAAAATTCTTGCTACCAATATAATGTTATTTATACGGGGGATACAATCTTCCCAGCTCTGCAGATTTGTCTGCGAAGAGACAGAATCATTAGATCATTTGTTTTGGTACTGTCCATTTGTAGCTTGTTTTTGGACACAGGTCCAGGAATAGCTAAAGGATTGCAATATTTACCTGGAGCTAACCCTGCAGATAGCAATACTGGGTGATCTGAAAAGTCATAGTCAATCGATCAATAATATAATAATACTTTTAGCAAAAATGTTTATTTTCAATTTATGATCTGTAGAAACAATGAGAATAGAAAGGTTCAGAACTTTTGTAAAACATCACAGTACAGTTGAAAAATATATGGCAAATACAAATCCAATATGGATGGTGTTAAGAGATAGATGGGAGGTGTTGAATGGAGCTGAAGGATGGGACTAATAACAACAACTAATAACAACAAGATAACTAATGTAAAGCATACTGTGTCCATAATAAGTATATAGGTTATAGGTTGAGAGCTTTTGTGAAAGAGCACAGTTAGAAAAATATGGCATATAGAAGCAAACCAGATGGACATCATGAAAATGATCAGAAGAAGTTCAGGAGTAAAAACAAACAAAATATAATTACTGTAGAATTTGACTGTGTCCATAAAATGTATATAATATGTATGGGCTGGAAGTAGAGGCCTAAGCGTTGTTGTTCACTCGTTTACTCCAATTGGGGAAGGGGTGGTGGGGTTGGAAAGTAATGAAGGGAAATATAATTTAAAAAATGATATGTGTGTGTGTATGGATGTATGTATGTATGTATGTATGTATGTATGTATGTATGTATGTATGTATGTATGTATGTATGTATGTATGTATGTATGTATGTATGTATGTATGTATGTATGTATGTACAGTGGAGGAAAAAAGTATTTAGTCAGCCACCAATTGTGCAAGTTCTCCCACTTAAAAAGATGAGAGAGGCCTGTAATTTTCATCATAGGTACACGTCAACTATGACAGATAAATTGAGGAAAAAAAATCCAGAAAATCACATTGTAGGATTTGTAATGAATTTATTTGCAAATTATGGTGGAAAATAAGTATTTGGTCACCTACAAACAAGCAAGATTTCTGGCTCTGACAGACCTGTAACTTCTTCTTTAAGAGGCTCCTCTGTCCTCCACTCGTTACCTGTATTAATGGCACCTGTTTGAACTTGTTATCAGTATAAAAGACACCGGTCCACAACCTCAAACAGTCACACTCCAAACTCCACTATGGCCAAGACCAAAGAGCTGCCAAAGGACACCAGAAACAAAATTGTAGACCTGCACCAGGCTGGGAAGACTGAATCTGCAATAGGTAAGCAGCTTGGTTTGAAGAAATCAACTGTGGGAGCAATTATTAGGAAATGGAAGACATACAAGACCACTGATAATCTCCCTCGATCTGAGGCTCCACGCAAGATCTCACCCCGTGGGGTCAAAATGATCACAAGAACGGTGAGCAAAAATCCCAGAACCACACAGGGGGACCTAGTGAATGACCTGCAGAGAGCTGGGACCAAAGTAACAAATCCTACCATCAGTAACACACTACGCCACCAGGGACTCAAATCCTGCAGTGCCAGACGTGTCCCCCTGCTTAAGCCAGTACATGTCCAGGCCCGTCTGAAGTTTGCTAGAGTGCATTTGGATGATCCAGAAGAGGATTGGGAGAATGTCATTTGGTCAGATGAAACCAAAACATAACTTTTTGGTAAAAACTCAACTCGCCGTGTTTGGAGGACAAAGAATGCTGAGTTGCATCCAAAGAACACCATACCTACTGTGAAGCATAGGGGTGGAAACATCATGCTTTGGGGCTGTTTTTCTGCAAAGGGACCAGGACGACTGATCCGTGTAAAGGAAAGAATGAATGGGGCCATGTATCGTGAGATTTTGAGTGAAAACCTCCTTCCATCAGCAAGGGCATTGAAGATGAAACGTGGCTGGGTCTTTCAGCATGACAATGATCCCAAACACACCGCCCGGGCAACGAAGGAGTGGCTTCGTAAGAAGCATTTCAAGGTCCTGGAGTGGCCTAGCCAGTCTCCAGATCTCAACCCCATAGAAAATCTTTGGAGGGAGTTGAAAGTCCGTGTTGCCCAGCGACAGCCCCAAAACATCACTGCTCTAGAGGAGATCTGCATGGAGGAACGGGCCAAAATTCCAGCAACAGTGTGTGAAAACCATGTGAAGACTTACAGAAAACGTTTGACCTGTGTCATTGCCAACAAAGGGTATATAACAAAGTATTGAGAAACTTTTGTTATTGACCAAATACATATTTTCCACCATAATTTGCAAATAAATTCATAAAAAATCCTACAATGTGATTTTCGGGATTTTTTTTCCTCATTTTGTCTGTCATAGTTGACGTGTACCTATGATGAAAATTACAGGCCTCTCTCATCTTTTTAAGTGGGAGAACTTGCACAATTGGTGGCTGACTAAATACTTTTTTTCCCCACTGTATGTATGTGTGTGTGTATGTATGTGTGTGTATGTATGTGTATATGTATGTATGTATGTATGTGTATGTGTATGTGTATGTGTATGTGTATGTGTATGTGTATGTGTATGTGTATGTGTATGTGTATGTGTATGTGTATGTATATGTATGTATATATATATATATATATATATATATATATATATATATATATATATATATATATATATATATATATACATATATATTTGCGAGAAAAAAAAACATATGGGGGATTGGAAGTGATGCAGACAATTACATTGATGGAAGTTACAATATAAAATAATAAAAATAGAGCCCCTTAAATTGAAATAGAGAGAGAGAGAGAGAGAGAGAGAGAGAGAGAGAGAGAGAGAGAGAGAGAGAGAGAGAGAGAGAGAGAGAGAGAGAGAGAGAGAGAGAGAGAGAGAGAGAGAGAGAGATTGAGAGTCAGAGAGAGAGAGAGAGAGAGAGAGAGAGAGAGTGAGAGAGAGAGAGTGAGAGTGAGAGTGAGAGAGGGAGAGAAAGAAAGAAAGATGAAGAAAGTGAGATCCATGGAAAGGAGGTGCTTTCATTTCTACAGTCTGCCATCAGCCCAGACTGCTGGTGCTCTGAGGGGCATTGACCAGACCTGGATGAATAATTCAGCTCCTGGTGAGTTGGTCTCTGGAGGGATCCTGGGTCGGCGAGGAGAGCTCAGCTCCACTTGATGGTAAATGTGCAGCAGTGGGACAATCAAGAGGTCTTTAAAAAGGCCCTGTGCACTTAACTCACAGGAGCCTCTCCATGTTGACCCCAGCCAAGATCAATACAGAGCCTGGGCCAGATGTTGTCCAATAACACGCCAGGGTCTAGGCGGAAGGCAAGGAGGGGGCTGTTATTTAGGAGGAGGACTCTAGAGAGCCTGGTCTGTGGGATTGCATTTATGCATGTACTCAAGGGTGAGTGGATCCATTGTGGAAGGAATACTGTAGAGCACGTGTTAAACTCATTCCATGGAAGGCCGAGTGTCTGCAGGTTTTCCCTCCTCCCTTGTACTTGATGATGAATTAAGGTCACTAATTAGTAAAGAACTCCCCTCACCTGGTTGTCTAGGTCTTAATTGAATGGAAAAAACAAAAACCTGTAGACACTAGGCCCTCCATGGAATGAGTTTGACACCCCTGCTGTAGAGGAGTTGGTTGTTGTTGCTGTTTGACCCGCTCAGAATCACGTTGGATCAAACCTTTTACTGAAAGCGTGACTCATGAAAGCAGACACTCATCCTGAGTGAGAGAGAGAACAAAATGATTCAAACAATTGCAATTTATTGCTTTGAACTCGAGACATCTTGCATGTTCGAGAAAATTCCGAAAGCATGGTTGTGTGTTTTCTTTGGTCTAATGCTGCCATCTTCTGGTTATATTTGGAACAATCATGCCAAGATGATGCATGATAGTACTTTACTGTATGTGTGATATAGTTTGATCTGTTGAGTTGAGAAACATCACTAAATGGGAGATTATATGTGAGTAATCTGTCTTGGGAAACAAGTCCAGACAAAGGTTTTTATTGTGTTTAGAGTGTGAGTGAGTGAGTGAGTGAGTGAGTGAGTGAGTGAGTGAGTGAGTGAGTGAGTGAGTGAGTGAGTGAGTGAGAGTGAGTGAGTAAGTGAGTGAGTGAGTGAGTGATAGAGTTTTCACACTATCGTGCTGGACTGTACAGTGCTGGCTCAGATATTTTCTTTTAAAATTGTCCTTTCCAGCACCATTCCAACAACTATAGTGGATGTGTAACCAGGCCATCACAGTACAGATCAGCTCTGCTCGGCTCAGTAGTGTAGAAAGGGTAATAGTGTGTTAGTGTTGGGCCTGTTGGTATCTCTCTCTCCACGTCACATACTGCTAACTGGCACTCACCCACCAGACCAGTGTGTGTCATCTCTCATCATTAGTCCACTTCTCTCCAGAAACACAACACTGGGAGCAAATGAAATGCAGCGCAAACAATCAGCCCTGGACTGGACTGGCTGTTTCTCCCAATCTGGCCCTGGCTCTCCGGCCGACCCCTGGCTCTATGCAGGCATCCAGGGCCTATTGACTAACAGCAGCAAGGCGTCTCCCAGTCTATACAAAGCTGATTTGATCTCTGTCTCCTCTTCGTCAGCGAGCCATATTGTAGAGCCTTGAACAATGCATCCGAGGTGCTGCTAACCGCAAACATGGAGCTCAGTTGGGGCTTTCAGAGAGGGCTTCCAATTACAAACACCAACTAAGTTATACTAATTCTCTCCCTCTCTCTTGTGCTCGCTCGCATGCATGCGCACTCGCACAGACACACAGACACACAGACACACAGACACAAACACACAGACACACACACAAACTTCGACATGCCAAATTGCTCAGGATGCTAGTTCATTTGTGTTGTATTGTTCTTCAGATGTTGCTCCAGGCACTGTGAGTTAAGATGAGACACCGTTCTTCTGGCACGCTGATAGTTTACTAAAAGCTACGCTTTCCACTCCACTAGTTTAGTACACCAAACTTGGGAGACATCATTCTTAGCCATAATTAAAGGCAAATGTAACAACCCACTGGGCACAGGCGTCAGTCAGTTCAACGTCTAGTTTTGATTTACATTTGGTTGAGTTGTCAACTAACGTGAATTCAATGTGAAATCAACAAAAAATGTCACCATGTCATTGGATTTATGTTAAAAGATGGGTGAAAAAAAGGCCATAAGGTACATTGCAAGATGACACCAACAATCATTTAACAGCAACACATGCAATACCTTTCTGAATATGCCTCTGATGGTGCAGTAACATCCACTTTGAAACAAATACATATATTTCACTGCGATGTAGTACAGGTTAACGTTTTAATTCCTAGATTAGAACACTAGCTGTAGAAGAAAATCTGAAATTCCCTTACGTTGATGACTTTTTGAAAATCCAATCAGTTATCCATGTTGATTCAACGTCATCACATTTAATTGTTTGTTGAAATGATGTGGAAACAACGTTGATTCAACCAGTTTTTCCCCAGTGGGAAGTGGTACAACGTAGAGGCTGCTACACTCATATGAGAGTCCACAACGCACAATCGCATAAGCAGTTTAACACAAACAGAG
The DNA here is from genome assembly GCF_964263955.1 of Coregonus lavaretus. Lineage (NCBI taxonomy): Eukaryota > Metazoa > Chordata > Actinopteri > Salmoniformes > Salmonidae > Coregonus > Coregonus lavaretus. The sequence goes on from NC_139990.1 coordinate 71,715,890, forward strand.
ATCAAAGAGTAAAGAGGAGAGATGTTAGTCTCTGATTTGTGCCATACAGGAGGGCCAGCAAGGGGATTATTTCTGATCTGGAGCCAAATGCTGTTCATCTCATATGCTACATATGTTAAGTGACACAAATGGTACCAATATTGCATTTAGGCCTTTACCAGCAGACCTTTTATATCCACATTCATTCCTACGGTACTCTTTAACCACCACACTGGTACGACTATTATGGCCAGTGTCGTAGCAAGCAGCCGATATTACACTACTGCTCATCCAATATTCAATTTGCCCACTTTGCAGTTCTACCCTCCTTCAGCATTTGAAATAGATACACATGTGCACCATGGCGTTTCCTTCTTGCTTACATTGGTTAAATTGTTAAGATTGACCAAAATGATAACTTCATTAAATGTTTGACTAGCTGCCACAGCACAGAGTAGGCAGAAGGAGGCAGGCAGACTGGTCGTTTCAGCTGTAGGAGAAAGTGATTGGAAGTGCCAAGGACAACACAGGCAATGACTGTGACAGACTTGATTGTGGAGCTGAGGGATGATGCAGCTCAGAGCTCAGTGCATTTGGCTACGGAGCGAGTGACAGAGTGCCGCTACCCTCGACCGCCTCAATGTCAATGATGCAGAACACGGACAACCAGAAGTCGTAGAAGTGTAAATCGATTTGACATAGAGCTGCATGTGTTGCCTTTTGCTCTTAAGAATAGGGCTTTGTTCAATGTCTCTCATACACCGTATAATACATTGCTGAACCACTGCGTATTCCAAAATAGAAGGGCACAGAGGAGGGAGAGGAGGGGGTACGATTCAAAATGAGGTGTGCTTTAAGAGGTCATGTCAACATAAACCTGGATTTCCAAAGAGCTTTAGAACTAATTTCATGCAAACATGAAAAATATGCAAGAGAGCCTACATGGGCTAAACAATAGAAATCGATGTTCCGCATTCTAAATGCAAAACACAGCACAGCTTAGTAGTTTATTCTGAACAAGAAGCTTACTGGACTAAATTCACAATACAAAAAGATACTCCAACTAATTGAAATAACAGCTTGTAAGCGTTCCAGAAAATGCATTATGCACTCTTGTTAAAAATAACCCCTCTGAGTAAGGCTGGTGAGAGTGGCCAATAATGAAATCACATCCCTGGGGTGTTTGGCTTTAGCATGTCCCTCATGAGCAATCAATAGAAATTGAAACTTTTCCTGAGTCTCTTGCCATACGCCTGAGATGGAGGGCAAGCTCACCTCACAAAAGCCATATAAATAAATCAGTTGTATGGCAGAGGAAAGTAGCTCTGTCTGTCTCACTCTCATACAGATACACACACACATGCACACACATATACTCATGCGCATGAACCCCCATGCATGCATGCATGCATGCATGCATACACACCTCCACACACATACACAGACGCATCCACACACACACACATACACACAAACACTGGTAAATTAACATAAATGACAGCACGTTAGCGTGTAGTACACTTGGGAAATTAATGCTAATAGAAACTCAGCCCCTCTCTCTTGTCTTAGATCCTGTCTTACCTGGATAGATCTTCTAACACAGGGGCCTACAAAATATCAATCAGTGTGTCTTAGCTGTGAAGTGCTCTTTCACGGATAAAGAGCTTGTGCATGAAACCTCTGGAAATACACTTGAGCTTGACTTGTAAAATGCTGTCGCACTGAGCAAATCCCTGATCAAATCCCTTAGAGACATTTGGATGGCAGAGAGATGGAGGCATGGTGGGAGGTCAACATCTCTATGTCAACAAGGAGGAAGGGATCTCTCACATCCTCCACCTCGCCACCTTTTGAAAATGTATTGGAGAAGAAAGTCCGAGGGGAGGGACCTTAGACCTTCTCCTCCAATATGGTTGGGAGGGAGGCGAAGAGAAAATATGTGAGGAATCGAGCAAATCGAAATTAAGATAGCATTCTCAATTATCTTTCCTTGCATCCTTGTGGCCTCTCCCCTCTTCATCTCTTTGCCTCCAAACATACTATTCTTGGATGTAAAGAAATGTTTTTTCTTTTATATATATATAACTTTCCAGAAAGATCTCTGATTTGGCAATTTATTATCTTTTAGCTACCAAAACACCCCGTTTTTCTTTTACTCCTCTGTGACCAGAGAATAAGGAGTATGTCCCAATAATCTCTCCTTCTTCCTGAAGTGTGCTCTCTGTCACTACTCCCCACAAATTGAAAAGCATTAGATTGGTGTAGGCATTGGCTAGAGGGAGTTTCTTATGACATGTCATTTCCTGTCAAATCCATTAAGGGAAGTGCACACTTCGAAAGAAAGGAGAGATTATTGGGATGCATCCTAGGAGTGAAGAGGAACGAGTGAACAAGGAAAGTGAATGTGCTTTCCCACTGGAGGGATTTAGACTGAGACAAACTTGCCATTCCGTGTGGCTCAGTTGGTAGAGCACGGCACTTGCAATGCCAGGGTTGTGGGTTCAGTTCCCAAGGGGGAAGTACGAACAAATATAAAAATGTATGCACTCACTACTGTAAAATTGCTGTGGCTAAGAGCGTCTGCTTAATAACATCTTATCCAACTAGGCTAGGTTGCGTGAAGTTGAAGGTACTTAAGACAGGTGTCAAATAACGCAGTAAATTGATGGGTTTATGTTTCACCATCAGTCTGCTACTGTACAGTTACACTACCAGTACATTTCTGTAGCACCACCGTACATTAGCCATAACTGTGCACCTGTCACAAAAGAGGATGTTCTTGAAACAGCAGGGTCTGGTTATAGTAACAACAGTCTTACCATGTTGCTGTAATTTGTGGGGTGTATATTTTATTCAATTACCATGTATGCATCATCGAACAATAGATGATGAGGGCAAATGAATGAAAGCATAATTAATAGCCAACAACATGAATTTGCCCCACAAAATGACAATATGAATTAGCTGTTTCTAGTGATCACCAAAGAGCATATTTTCCCTGGAGGCAAACACTTCTGATTGTGAATAAAGGCTTTGAAGAATTGAAATCAGAGGTGGAGCAATGATGGAACCATTTTCAAGGTAACAAGTTTCCTTTGATGTCTCTTGTCTTATAGGCTACTGTAGTAGGCCTACAATACAGAGATGATTGCAAATTACAGTGATGTGTCTCACTTCACCATGGAGAAAATAATTCTCAACCAACAGTTCTATGAACTGAATTGAACATTTTCTGTTTTTGTTGCACACACCATTTCTGGTTTGTTAAAAGAAATAGATCCCTCTTCCAGTAACATTTTACAGGCATATCTGAGACTACTCAAAGGAAGACAATATGGTTTTGGGTGTTGTAGGATGTATGTCCATCAGTAGCCTATAATAAAAACATTGGTTGGCCTAGCCTATAAATAAAACCCTATTTCTCTTAAAGATATCTATTAATTACATTGTTATATCGTGATCCAGTGAGTTCTCATGTTGCGTGAACATTCAAGTATGATGTTGCATATACTGCAGGTACAGTACATTAGAAGTAAGTTTGTTCTTTGAAGTGATTGAGTGATCTTGAGCCAACCCTTAGAGAGCATCACCCTGTGGTGTCGTAGGCAAGGTGGCAGTGGCAGGATAGCAACCCCCCCCCCCCCCCCCCCCACACACACACACACACACACACACATACAGTGAGAAACCACAGGGAGAAGTATGCTCACCTGCATTGAGGAAGTAAAAAAGGTCATTGGATGTTAGCACATGCACCACTGAGCAGATTTTGTCATATCGGATCTGATATAGTGCAGTAAACTAGGCTACTCTACAACTTCTAATACATCTCACTTTCTAAACTCATGGGACGGACACATTTCCCTCTAAAATGCGTGTATGCAGCATATTACTGACTGTTGGACACTTTCACATAAAATATGAATCACCTTAATAATAAATGAAACCTCTCAGAGATTGCACTATGAAAAATGTGGCCAAGCATTTTCGATTTCCAATAACACGTTTTTGTCTTAAACATAGATGTTTTTTCTTTTTAATTTATGTTGTCCTGCTTATTCATTCTGTATCATTTTGTTAATTTGCTTACCTGGTTAAATAGGCCTATACCTTGCATGTCCATTCAATTATATAGAGATGATACCATAAGACAATGTATATTTCATCATCTTGGATATTAAAACAAATGAATGTTTTAACAGTTATGCTAATGTTCTGTAGGTAGACCGACTGATGTGTTCAGGTTGCACATTTTGGGTCTGGAGTTCCTGCATCATGCTGTATTGTGTTGCTCTGGCTTAGTAACACAAGACAAAGTATTTTGTCAACAGGATATCATTTTAATTCAAGGTCTCATCTATTATTTTTATTTGTCATTTAGCAGACGCTCTTATCCAGAGCGACTTACATGAGCAATTAGGGTTAAGTGCCTTACTCAAGGGCACATCAACAGATTTTTCACCTAGTCCGCTCGGGGATTAGAACCAGCAACCTTTCGGTTACTGGCACAACGCTCTTAACCACTAAGCTACCTGCCGCCCCACTATCTCTTCCTTCATAGACAGGTGCGGGGACGACCGACTTGGGCTACATCTCGTTTTGAAATTGATGGAGCCATATAGTTTCGCTGAGTGCTTGGAATATGCAAATGCTTTTCTCCTGTACATCTCTCCCTTCCATATAGATATCATTAGCAGAGTAGAAAGCACTACCCCGCCCAGTGTCAGTAGACAAAGCCCTGCTATCACGCACCTATCCAGGTGTGCCCCTACCCTGGCACTTTCGATTTCCAGCCTCTCCATCTCCCTCGCAGACACGCTCTCCGGGTCCACTTTGACCTCGCGAGGGACTGCATACGATATAATCACTAACGAGATCCCGGTGACTAGGAAAGTGACCGCGCTTATAAAACCGTAATCTACAGATGCCCCCGAACTTTCTGATGCGAGATCATCATCTGACATTAGGGATAACTCATGCAAACCCTCGGGACAGTCATTAGGCCTACACCCGGAATTGTGGATACTTTCCCCACTTTTCCCAGGGCTTGCCAGACGCAAATTCACATTCTCGTCGACATAGGTGAAAGATGTCTCTAATTCCTCGTAGCAGCACACTCTGACCTTCTCCACCGCAGGGTGACTGTGTTTAAAATCCGGACTTCCGTTATGGGGAACCGTCCTTGGTGCTGAATTACACAGTCCTTCGCAGCCCGGAGCTGAGATAGAGAGCGCCCCTCCCGCTGAACTGCTCGCTTTGCGAACATGCACCGGATTGGAATCCCAGTCAAGGACGCAGGGAGGATCGGGTTGTCTGCCTCTTCCGTCCTTATCTATATAAAGCAGCTCTACAGAAGCCATTCGATTCTTTCCGCTGGTTCACTTCAATTATTTCCCCACAGCGTTCTCAGTCCGCAGCATCCCTGATGAGAAATAATTGACAAATCAGATGTCACATAGGGCCTGATTATTAAAAACTAGCAAATTATTGCATGGAGAAAACGGCAGCCACCTGTGCGTAATTTGTGGCGCTTCAAGCCCATTTTGGGCACGTATGCTCATGATGTTATCAGAAATACTTAGCCTAAAAAATTGACAAAGTTAGTCTAATCATTTTGTTTGGGTTTAAATAAATTGCTCCATGTATACAAAGCGATTAAAGTGACAGATTAGCCTTATCCAATTAGTGCGCAATCCCCGTAAACCCACAGATTATCTCTAATTCTTTTTCAAACATAATGTCTATCATATTATGGAAGAACACACTCTTCACTACACCTAGTCATGATAACTGTCCATAACGGTATCATAGGGCACATACAATTTCCAATAGGTTGTTATGGAGAGAAATAATTGCAGTAGGCTGTTTTGTGTGGGAAAGAGGGATGGGTTTGAAGTAGATAAAATGCTTTCCACGCCTTGCAATATGCTTCTTCAGAATATCGCTGTGAAATATTGAAGATTAATTAAATAACGTGATAGATTTGGCGATGTGTAGTTGGAGCATACATAGCATAGTCTTTCCTATAGCCACAGTGCATCTGCTTAGTGTGCTCAGCTAATATAAACTACTGTATTTCAGGAAATAAATAATACAAAAGCACTTACTTCTTCAGCATTCATTATGTCGAATGTTCTTCATATGTCAGAATACTTTGTATAGAAGAATCATAATAGATCGATGATTAAATGCCTTTAACGAAAATGTAGCCTACATGATGTTAGAATCCTCGTCTGCTTGAGAGGAAAGATTTTCGCTGTAGTCCCTCCCTCCCACGCAAGGTTTAAGCTGCCTCGCTATGGTGCTGAAATGAGCTGGCTACCCCCCGTACCCTTGAACAGATGCAGATTACTCCAGCGTGCAGTCAAATAAACACACACCAGAGAGGCTTGAATTCTTATGGACCTCTGCATTTGAAGTCCAATAATTTCCCGCTAAAGTATCAACCTTATGGGAATTCGATATCGTTTATTTTATCAAATGGCCATTAACGTTACTAGAGCTGTGTTAATATTCTGCTCAAGATGTATACTTTGTGCAACGTTAGATGCTTGGTTGCAAGTGAAAAAAACCATGCACAGGCCTAAACCATAGCCAGCCTACAGTGAATTGTCAACTAAACCACATGTGGGAAAGGGAAAGCGAGCACCTAGTCAGTTGTAAAACTGAATGCATTCAACAAAAAATGAATCAGAGAGGTGCGGGGGTCTGCCTTAATCGAGATCCACGTCATCGGCGGCCGGGGAGCAGTAGTTGTTGGGGGTTAACTGCCTTGCTCAGGAGCAGAATGACAGGATTTTACATTGTCGGCCCGGGGATTCTCGATGCAGCAACCTTTCGGTTATTGGCCCAACGCTCCTACCCACCATCTGTGCCCTGGCCCCATGGAAGATTAGTGGTCACTATGTCAAAGGCATTATTTAATCCAGGTTTAATCTAGAGATCTAGCCCAGAAAATCTTAGTAAATATCATTCATTCACATATTCTGAGTCCATCCCCATATTTGTAAAGCTGTAAAGCAATCCACAAGATACAGCACAATGATTTTCCTGAATGGCAACACTTTGCAATTCAATTGATGCCGTTGTCACATCCACCTGCATATTTGTTAGTAAAACCCTATGCCTTTATGCAGCTGTGTCCCATGCACATGTTGCCAGCAGCAGACCAGTGGCAGTATAGGGTGAAGGACTTTGGCCCATGGCCCAATAAACTCCCATTTAACAGATGAGGCTGGAGGAGAGAGGAGGGTGATTCATCTAGCCAGTTGTTCCAGCAGAGCTTGGGAAGCAATACTGCCCAGTCATGACTTGATGTATCATGACCCTGCATTATGAGAGTGGCCAGGCTGCTGTCTATTCCAAGGATTAACAGAGCGAAGACTTACAGACCATCAGTTGTTATCTGCTACAACTAGGCTACACCACTCTGCCAAGGACAAAAGCCCTGCATGCGGCAAAGACAGCGACCCAGAGGCCAGTACATCTTCATAGAGTGTCTCATGCCACTGGCACATCCAAAGGGAGAATGGGCTGTAGATTATAAACATGGCTATGCCACTCCTTAAGGGTCTGTATTGTCTTTAGGGGATAACAAATGTATGTCTTTCATGTCCTCAGAGGCAATTCATTTTGCAGCAATCACAATACAGACAAAATCACATATTAAAAAACAACAACATCAAAATAGCAAAGGATATTTATAAGCAAGTATGCTGGATGTACAAATAATATGTATGGACTATAACAGTCATGATGCTTTTGATAAAACACCATACTTATTATTGCAGCATAGATGGGTTGTGGTGTTTATTTATCTGTTGTGGTACGGAGGTGCGGGCATTGTACTGTACATAAATAGAACATAAGTCCTAAGTCTAAAACCTAAGCACTAAACATTAACCAGCTAATGTAAACAGTAAACAGCTTCTCACTGTACATGCCCATGTCATGTGATGATACAGTGCCTTGCAAAAGTATTCAGCCCCCTTGGCGTTTTTCCTATTTTGTTGCATTACAACCTGTAATTTAAATGGATTGTTATTTGGATTTCATGTAATCGACATACACAAAATAGTCAAAATTGGTGAAGTGAAATGAAAAAAAATAACTTGTTTCAAAAAATTCTAAAAAATAAATAATGGGAAAGTGGTGCGTGCATATGTATTCACCCTCTTTGATATGAAGCCCCTAAATAAGATATGGTGCAATCTAAGTGTCACATGATCTCAGTATATATACATCTGTTCTGAAAGGCCCCAGAGTCTGCAACAACACTAAGCAAGGGGCACCACCAAGCAACCGGCACCATGAAGACCAAGGAGCTCTCCAAACAGGTCAGGGACAAAGTTGTGGAGAAGTACAGATCAGGGTTGGGTTATAAATCAATATCCGAAACTTTGAACATCCCACGGAGCACCATTAAATCCATTATTAAAAAATGGAAAGAATATGGCACCACAACAAACCCGCCAAGAGAGGGCCGCCCACCAAAACTCATAGACCAGGCAAGGAGGGCATTAATCAGAGAGGCAACAAAGATACCAAAGATAACCCTGAAGGAGCTGCAAAGCTCCACAGCGGAGATTGGAGTATCTGTCCATAGGACCACTTTAAGCCGTACACTCCACAGAGCTGGGCTTTACGTAAGAGTGGCCAGAAAAAAGCCATTGCTTAAAGAAAAAAATAAGCAAACATGTTTGGTGTTTGCCAAAAGCCATGTGGGAGACTCCCCAAACATATGGAAGAAGGTACTCTGGTCAGATGAGACTACAATTTAGCTTTTTGTCCATCAAGGAAAACGCTATGTCTGGCACAAACCTAATACCTCTCATCACCCCAAGAACACCATCCCCACAGTGAAGCATGGTGGTGGCAGCATCATGCTGTGGGGATGTTTTCCATCGGCAGGGACTGGAAACTGGTCAGAATTGAAGGAATGATGGATGGCGCTAAAATTCAGTAAAAGGAAATTCTTGAGGGAAACCTGTTTCAGTCTTCCAGAGATTTGAGACTGGGACAGAGGTTCACCTTCCAGCAGGACAATGACTCTAAGCATACTGCTAAAGCAACACTTGAGTGGTTTAAGGGAAAACATTTAAATATATTGGAATGGCCTAGTCAAAGCCCAGACCTCAATCCAATTGAGAATTTGTGATATGACTAAAAGATTGCTGTACACCAGCAGAACCCATCCAACTTGAAGGAGCTGGAGCAGTTTTGCCTTGAGGAATGGGCAAAAATCCCAGTGGCTAGATGTGCCAAGCTTATAGAGACATACCCCAAGAGACTTGGGGGGGTGAATAGTTATGCACGCTCAAGTTTGTTTCACAATAAAAAAAAAATTACATCTTCAAAGTGGTAGGCATGTTGTGTAAATAAAATGATACAAACCCCAAAAAAATCAATTTTAATTCCAGGTTGTAAGGCAACAAAATAGGAAAAATGCCAAGGGGGGTGAATACTTTCGCAAGGCACTGTATATGATTAGATTAATATATTTTTACTTATTTCAATGACATTGATGAGCAATTTCCAGTGTACGGAAGGAAATATGATCAAGCATCAGCCTCTGGGCATCTAACGGCCATAGCTTGGTGGATTATTAATAAGCAGGTCGCTCAGTGGCGTATGCCTTAGAGATTGTTTTGGAGAGTTGGCACGCAAACCCTAGCTGCATTTGAGAGGAGGACAAGGCAGGGTGGCTAGAGCATTACGATAAAATAAAATGGTTCAGGGACTCTATTAGAGAAATAAAAAGAGGGAGTATAATAGAGAGAAAGGGAGTACATTTACATTTTTGTCATTTAGCAGACGCTCTTATCCAGAGCGACTTACAGTTAGTGAGTGCATACATATTTTTTTTCATACTGGCCCCCCGTGGGAATCTAACCCACAACCCTGGCGTTGCAAGCGCCATGCTCTACCAACTGAGCTACACGGGGCCCATCATCCAGACCGTGTTAATACACAGCAACTAGCCATGGTCACCTTTCCTTCTAACAGTACAGAAATATACACATGTACTGCACATCCTGTGGACAATCATCCTTTCTCCTACTCTGTCGATTGGAGTAGTAGAGAGAAGTGAAAGACAGGACTAAAAGGTTGGGCGTCTGAGAGGGGATGTGGAGGTTGATAACAGTTAGACAGGGTCAGTAAATATTCAGTAGTTGGCACTGAAGGTTCATTGAATGGTCTTCCAAATTGGAACAAGGTCTTGCCCTGACATGGATACTATGGGTTATGTTGTAACTTCTCATAATGTAGTGCTGTTTTCTCTCCTCTGAATATCAATCAGCTTTTTTATGCCTTTCAGAAGGAATACACCTCAAAAGATGGAAGCAAAAACAGGAAGGCAAGGCTGTGTGTGTGTGTGTGTGTGTGTGTGTGTGTGTGTGCCCCAGATTGGCAGTTTAAAGAAGACATTCATCTTTTAATGAAAAGATAAAGAGATAATAAAAATATTTTTTGCAACAATCATTAACTCCTGCTGCTCATTCGATTAAACTTCTAGGCAGGGATAATTGATTATTATTTTCCATCTACCCACACTCTCTACATTATAAATATTTTAATGCTATCATCTAAGGCCTCTACCATAGCGTGGCTTGCTTTGCATACTAATTTATCTGATAGCTTTTACGTGCAATTCTATGACTTGCCCCTAAATGTCTGTGCAACTGAAATATTAGTCCTATCTCTTCGTGACATTTAGACAATTTTACTGTATCTAATTATAACACTATTACAGCATACAGTTGCAAATCTTGTTTTAGAGTGAGTAATATTTGCTATTATCGTGATCAAACCATGTTATGGGGATTTAGTGTTAGTGTCATATAAACAGCTCTTTGGTGTTTTTGTATGCAGAGCATAGTTGTGCAGGAAAGCTGTTTATTATGGAAAACACACAGGTTTGAAGCAGGGATAGGTTTTGTTCATTAGTCAAATGAAATAAGCTTGACTTCAGGCCAAATGTCATTCATTTTTGGAGACAAAACATGCCAAACCTTAAGAAGTAACCACGGCGAATATAAAACAAACCTATATTTTTTTGTTGTGAAGTTTAGCTTGACATTTTTACTAGAAAATGAATGTTCTCACAAAATCCATTGTAATAAATAATTCATGGAATTAGCATAAAATATAATTACATCACAGTCAAAGCTTTTATGAAATAGATATTCATAAATTCATGGACTCCTACCTGACAACCCTGCAATACCTTAGTCAGATACACATTCACATTTCAGTTTAAGATGAATGACAATCCATCACAGCCAGTCAACTATGACCCCAACATTTTAATTATATTTCAGACTACTCGCTCAGCAAAAACACGCAGGAGATTATTTAGCCTAAAGGAATACCCCCCTCCTGAGAGAATGCAGCAGTTCAGAAATTCAAATATGTTTGGTGATAACAGTAGAAACTTGTCCAAATGGTGAAAAACAAAGGGAACAAAAGCATTTTTTGCCTCTTCCTCTATAATAACATTACCATTTCGCAAGAGTGCAGTTGACTTCATACCCAAACAGTTTGGGGATTCAATTGACAGTTTGACTATTTTTGAAAATACACTGACTGTACAAAACATTAGGAACACCTTCCTAATATTGTGTTGTACCCCTTTTGCCCTCAGAACAGCCTCAATTCTTTGTGGCATGGACTACAAGGTGTCGAAAGCATTCCACAGGGATGCTGGCCCATGTTGACTCCAAGTTGGCTGGATGTCCTTTGGGTGGTGTACCATTCTTGATACACGAGGGAAACTGTTGAGCATGAAAAACCCAGCTAAAAAATATTACTTTAACCTGTCTTATCCCCTTCATTCAGTCCATGCCCTGACGAATTAAGGTTGTTCTGAGGGAAAACGTGTGGGGGGGTGGAGGTGCAACCCAGTATTAGGAAGGTGTTCTTAATATTTTGTACACTCAGTGTATATCCTAACACAAGACCGTATAACAATGTGTCTGCTTTAGCCCCCTTGAGTATGACTGGGTCTGTTAAGAGTCCTGATTCCAGATTGTTTTTCATATCTCTTTAGGTATTCCTTGACCAAAACGAAAGCACAAAATTGTGGTGGGTGCGTTTCCCCAAGTCCTTCTATTTGCAATTTGTCCACAAGATGGCAGTGAAAGCCCATTGTAATAATACTTGGGAGAGTACCTACAGAATCACGCCCATGTGATCATGAGAACACTTGATCAAGTCACATTTGTTTTGTAAGTGGTGTCCATGATCATTATTTAGGTGGTGTGGTATATTTAAGCAATAATGCCCGAGGGGGTGTGGTATATGGCCAATATACCACGGCTAAGGGCTGTTCTTATGCACGACGCAACCCTGAGGTGCCTTATTGCTATTATAAACTGGTTACCAACGTAATTAGAGCATTAAAAATTAATGTTTTGTCATGCCCGTGGTATACCACGGCTGTCAGCCAATCAGTATTCAGGGCTCGAACCACCCAGTTTCTAATAATATATGAACTATAACTATTCTCTTACAATCACAGTGAGGTTCTAGAATGGGATATATTTTTTAATTGTTTTCACATTAATTGTCATTTTTGCTGTAACAGCACCCAACACACCACCCACGACAGACTGGAAACAACAATTACCTTGCTCCAGGGCACGACAGCAGTAACCTGACATATTGATGACAGCAACCCTTTGGTTGACGTCAACCCAGAGATTTATCACATCAGCCTTGGGATTCGAGGCCCCAAATCAACCCTTCAATCTGTATCGATAACAGATTAGACTGAGGTAATCTTGAACCCTTATAGTGAAGGTATTGTGCTTAGGGTGTCCAATTGTAATTACACTTCTCTCTCCATCTGTACTTTGAAAAATGTGTGATCTTAATCTCCTGAACTCTGCCTGTGAGGACGGATATACTTCTGTCACATTGTGATGATATTCTGATATTCTGCTACACCAAAATATTTATCACACTACTGAGACGGTATGGGTCGATAGAGCCATGACAATAAAGTAATGAATGACACACAGGAGCAGATGGGTCACAGCAGACAAGACTGTTAATTAATTGATGCATTATCAGCGTTCACTGTTTCAGCCATTCAACACAGATGCACTGTTTGATTATATTAGGCCCTTTTTTTAGTCCTCATTTGGACTAATCTTCCAAGAGTCCTTAAACATTAAAATACAATTTATAATACGATCACATTTTCACATATAACAACACACTGTTACAAACAGACATAATACACTGACATATTGACCAGATAAATACTCTAACAGTCTGAAAAGATAGATTGATTCCTTCATCTATCATAGTCCTGCACAACCTTCCGAGGTATTATATTTAAATTGTTCTATAGTATTGTTTGAATTTATATCTTGAAATGTTTCTGGTTTGCTCAGATAAATTATTCAATTTCTTTATTGCTCTGAATCAAAATGTTATTTTGCCTATTTCTCTTGTCTGTCTGGATAACACATAGATGGTGGACAATATATTTCTAGTATTTACTGAATGTCTGTTTCTTGCCAACTGAATACTGTTTGAATGGAGTTTGGCCGTTTTAAATGGTGTACATTGTGAAATAAAATGAGCATGTTTTTTTTTCAATTATCTTGTTAATTGATGACCAACCAAGAGCATTGTGCATGACTACAACATAAGAACCATATCTCCACCTTTAAACAATCCTTGCTGCTTTGTTCTGTGCAATCTGCAGCCTCCTAATTACACTTTCTGATGCATTTCCCCAGACCCCAGAACAGTAGTTCACCTGACACCCAATTAATGCTTGGGTTGCTTGCTTAAGAATCTTTCCCGGTAAATATTTAGCTATCCTTCTGATCATGCATGCAGTTCAATCCTTTATTATTATTATTATTTTTTTTTTTACATAGATGAGTTAACTTTTATATAACGGGTTCATGTTTTCTGTGTACTATTTCATCCAATTATGTGCTATCCATTTTGTGTCATATGTTACGAATTTTGCAATTCGTATGATAGGCTATCATGCGAATTTTGCAATTTGTGTGATATGTTACAAATCCAATTCGTGGAATATGTTACAAACTCCTTGTGCTTAAAACCCCCTAGAGTTGATTGATGAACTGGTGCGTCAATCTCAGTAACATAATAAAAAGATCCCCATCAAAATCTGTCAGTTTAAACTAGAGATATCTGTTTTTTTTTTGCATTGGATAGCTCTCAATCCACCGCATTCTCCTATGTTGCAATTCCACATCTGTGGTGAAAGGTTGCCGAGCTAGAGCATGACACGAACACGTCTGTGACGTCTGAACGGTTTGACTTACAAACTATTATAACCTCTCTATGGAAAGGGGAGACTCTCACGAATAAAATGGTGGTAACCAGTACCGGTTTAAAAAAAAATGTGGAAGTATTGTAGTGTCGAGTCAATGTTGCTAATTATGCTGTTAAACAAAGGAGTCCGCTTATACTGAGCTTTGATCATACGTTTTATTCATATCACAAGATTTCAGCATAAGTTTACAGATGTCTAGAGCATCCGGAGAGCAGAGTCCCAAAATAATATGTCTGCTCTAATGTTCTTTGTTCAAACCCAGTACTTATAATATTCCCCAAAATATGGGTGGCTCCCTCTACTGTCCAATCACCTGTCTACAACACACACTCCCTCTGTTCTATGGGGTGTCACCCTAAAACAACTCCCTCTGAAACTGAATAAACATCCTCTCAGGTTCCACTTGAAAACATTAGCAAAGTCATAATTCTTAATACACTACAGTATGAAGGTAGTTTTGTGCCTACCCAAAAAAGGGGTTAAATATGAGCTTTCCTATATCTCCTAGATATTGGACAGAACCTTCAAAAACTTGTTTCTTATGATTTCTTTTTTGACTGTCTTTTTTGCCCTTTATGAATGTGTTATTCAATGTGTTTCTATGGGCTATAGTAGTAAAGGCCAAATTCAATATTTTATCAAGTAATTTTTTTATGTATTTTAAATCAAGAGTCTCTGTTAATAGGTATGCTATCAGTCGTAACACACCCTAACTCGAGTCGTTCTACCCTTGTAGTTTTTTGCTAATCCTACTTCAAAACGTTCTTCAAAATCTACATTTGCTGACAGTACGGATATATTGTTAGTTTCAAAGCTATTTCTTGCCTGATAAGCTCTGAGTAAAACTACCCTGCATGATATAGTACACAGATTCAGGAAAGGCTGGACATACAGCAATATGAACAGCAATGTCCTCTACATACAGTTGAAGTCGGAAGTTTACATACACTTAGGTTGGAGTCATTAAAACTTGTTTTTCAACCACTCCACACATTTCTTGTTAGCAAACTATAGTTTTGGCAAGTTGGTTAGGACATCTACTTTGTGCGTGACACAAGTAATTTCACTTATAACTCACTGTATCACAATTCCAGTGGGTCAGAAATTTACATACACTAAGTTGACTGTGCCTTTAAACAGCTTGGAAAATTCCAGAAAATGATGTAATGGCTGTAGAAGCTTCTGATAGGCTAATTGACATAATTTGAGGTAGTTCAGCTGGTATTGTACATTAAAGAGGTGTGTCCCCAGCTGGAGGAGTAAATCAATGTAAAACTAACAGTCTATTTTCTGTCTACTGTAAGCTGTTTTTTAAAACAATTGAAATGATCTACTAGTGTTTGATTAGTTATAGTTGACCAACAGCATGTTGTAAAAAAATATACCCTCATTGACTTGGTTAAATTAGTGAAATCACTCAATATCAATATGGTAATTCCACTGTAAAAAGTGGGATGACACTGTTGTTCATCTGAAGTGCTTTTTATGATTGGTTGATGAGTACATTTACATGCTCTGATACAAAATTACACATTGGTTCGTTCAACCTATTCAGTGCAATTTGTCGGAAATCAAATATTGAATTTGACAGATAATGTGATTTTCTAAATGTAATTGATGCTTCTAAATTGCTTACACTTCATTCGCATTGCATAGCGATGGATGCAATGTAGCGGCTGTAAGGGTTGGGGTGAGGTGTGACCCAGGTGCGGTGCAGGATAGACAGTAGGCAAGGATGGTGAAACAAGGATCTTTACTGGTGGTCCAAAAGCCAGGATACAAAACAACAGACTATACACGAAAACAAATGAGGAGCACATAGGTCTCCAAAAACAGGCTGACAGCAAACAATACGAAATACTAATTCTGACTGGAAAAACACAATGACACAGGGAGAACACTTCTCGAGTACCTGTAACTCCGTCACGTGATCCGACACTGATACATACTGCTTGACATCAAGGAACTAGCAGAGAAAACTGGGCAAGGGAACACAGGGAAGTGAGGGCATAAATACACAGGTGAATCAGATAGCCACAGGTGACACCAATAGGCAGATAATTAGTCCCGACTGTGAGTGAGGAGGTGCCTATGGTTGTCGGAGGATGACACCTAGTGGGTCGCTCCGGAACTGCGACCCACACCTGTAACAAGCGGCGGAAGCATATCAGAAGAGTTGGAAGCGTAGCCTAATGGGGGCGTGGCTTTCACTTTGTTATTTTTGGCCACCTGTGAGAGTGAATGCCATTTCAGGTATTGTGTTCTGTTTTTTTTAATGATTATATGTTCACTGATTCTTAAATGATATCTGCATAAGTACTGTGATACTAAAAAGCCTGGAAAGGCTTCCACTGATGAAATGGCCACCATTTGGTTACAATATTCTAATCAGGTAATGTGAAAGTCTTATGTTAAAAAGTGTTTGGAGTCATTTATTCATGCAATGGAACCAACTTAATATCTTGATTAACAGGAAATGGATTGAATTGCTTGTAACCCAATTGAAGAAATTTGGGTAGGTTATTCCAAAGTGAAAAATCTACTTTGTATAACATGAAAAAATGGGTTGTATATACACTGCTCAAAAAAATAAAGGGAACACTTAAACAACACAATGTAACTCCAAGTCAATCACACTTCTGTGAAATCAAATTGTCCACTTAGGAAGCAACACTGATTGACAATACATTTCACATGCTGTTGTGTAAATGGAATAGACAACAGGTGGAAATTATAGGCAATTAGCAAGACACCCCCAATAAAGGACTGCTTTGCAGGTGGTGACCACAGACCACTTCTCAGTTTCTATGCTTCCTGGCTGATGTTTTGGTCACTTTTGAATGCTGGCGGTGCTTTCCCTCTAGTGGTAGCATGAGACGGAGTCTACAACCCACACAAGTGGCTCAGGTAGTGCAGCTCATCCAGGATGGCACATCAATGCGAGCTGTGGCAAGAAGGTTTGCTGTGTCTGTCAGCGTAGTGTCCAGAGCATGGAGGCGCTACCAGGAGACAGGCCATTACATCAGGAGACGTGGAGGAGGCCGTAGGAGGGCAACAACCCAGCAGCAGGACTGCTACCTCCGCCTTTGTGCAAGGAGGAGCAGGAGGAGCACTGCCAGAGCCCTGCAAAATGACCTCCAGCAGGCCACAAATGTGCATGTGTCTGCTCAAACGGTCAGAAACAGACTCCATGAGGGTGGTATGAGGGCCCGACGTCCACAGGTGTGGGTTGTGCTTACAGCCCAACACCGTGCAGGACGTTTGGCATTTGCCAGAGAACACCAAGATTGGCAAATTCGCCACTGGCGCCCTGTGCTCTTCACAGATGAAAGCAGGTTCACACTGAGCACGTGACAGATGTGACAGAGTCTGGAGACGCCGTGGAGAACGTTCTGCTGCCTGCAACATCCTCTAGCATGACCGGTTTGGCGGTGGGTCAGTCATGGTGTGGGGTGGCATTTCTTTGGGGGGCCGCACAGCCCTCCATGTGCTCGCCAGAGGTAGCCTGACTGCCATTAGGTACCGAGATGAGATCCTCAGACCCCTTGGGAGACCATATGCTGGTGCGGTTGGCCCTGGGTTCCTCCTAATGCAAGACAATGCTAGACCTCATGTGGCTGGAGTGTGTCAGCAGTTCCTGCAAGAGGAAGGCATTGATGCTATGGACTGGCCCGCCCGTTCCCCAGACCTGAATCCAATTGAGCACATCTGGGACATCATGTCTCGCTCCATCCACCAACGCCACGTTGCACCACAGACTGTCCAGGAGTTGGCGGATGCTTTAGTCCAGGTCTGGGAGGAGATCCCTCAGGAGACCATCCGCCACCTCATCAGGAGCATGCCCAGGCATTGTAGGGAGGTCATACAGGCACGTGGAGGCCACACACACTACTGAGCCTCATTTTGACTTGTTTTAAGGACATTACATCAAAGTTGGATCAGCCTGTAGTGTGGCTTTCCACTTTAATTTTGAGGGTGACTCCAAATCCAGACCTCCATGGGTTGATAAATTTGATTTCCATTGATAATTCTTGTGTGATTTTGTTGTCAGCACATTCAACTATTTAAGAAAAAAGTATTTAATAAGATTATTTCATTCATTCAGATCTAGGATGTGTTATTTTAGTGTTCCCTTTATTTTTTTGAGCAGTGTATATTAGTTTGTATCTATGTTATTTTTTAGGTTTAACCAGAGGGCAAAAGTAAATTCAGTGTTGAAAAATATAGATAGGGCCAGCAGCACACCACCCTGCATCCCACTGCTGGCTTGCCTCTGAAGCTAAGCAGGGTTGGTCCTGGATGGGAGACCATATGCTGCTGGAAGTGGTGTTGGAGGGCCAGTAGGATGCACTATTTCCTCTGGTCTAAGAAAAAATATCCCAGGGTGCTGTCTTTTGGATGGGAGGTTAAATGGGTGTCCTGACT
Source organism: Coregonus lavaretus (assembly GCF_964263955.1). NCBI lineage: Eukaryota > Metazoa > Chordata > Actinopteri > Salmoniformes > Salmonidae > Coregonus > Coregonus lavaretus. The sequence goes on from NC_139990.1 coordinate 71,734,617, forward strand.
CTCTATGGTCACTAAAGATCCCATGGCACTTATTGTCAGAGTAGGGGTGTTAACCCCAGTGTCCTGGCTAAATTCCCAATCTGGCCTTCATACCATCATGGCCACCTACCACCTAACCATCCCCAGCTTCCAATTTGCTCATGCATCTCCCCTGTAACTATTCCCCAGGTCGTTTCTGTAAATGAGAATGTAAACTTACCTGGTAAAATAAGGGTGAAATAAAATTGTTTTTATCTGAATGTTCTGAGAACTTGACTTTAAATAGAACCATCAGGAAATGTTTATGTTGAAGTTCTGAAATTCCCACAGAAGAACATTCCCAATGTCAAACCAGTTGGTGAACATTGCCAACATTTGAATTAAATGTAACTATGTTTTAACTTTTATGAAAAGTTATGTTAAAGTAATGAAATGACTTTACTTTTTTTTTTTTTTTCAAGTTCCTTAAACGTGCTGAGCCAAGCAACTATCGTGTACCGTTCCCAGAAAGTTGTGGGAAGGTTTTATGCCAAATAACCATAGGACAACCACTCTCTCACCAGGCTCTATGAAACATATGGTTCTCAGAACGTTATGTGCTAGCTGGGAGGTCACTGCAAGTAAGAGAAAGACGCTGAACATGTGTGATGTAATGATGTCCAAGCAAGACTTTCAGATAGCCAATATATCTGAAAAGTCAAATTTCAGTAGTATTTTACAGATTTACAACTTGAAATATAGGTTTGGTAATAATCAAATATAACAGTTGGCATTGAATAATATATTTGATCTCAACAAATGTAGTTTTCTAAAATTGAGAAACCCTAACTCATTTATTGTTTTAGGTTTATTTAAAGAGTACATTTTTACATTGTACATGTTTTAAGTCCATTGCTAAAATTGAAGTCCTTGCTCTATCATGCACGCATACACTGCTCTTCTGTTGGCTACAACCACACTACCAGAACAGCTGGTAGAGAGTGGAGCCACAGTCAAAACGCTATTTAGAGCTCTGTGGTAATGACAAGGCTGTCTTCTCAGACTGGAGCAGAGTGCGCCATGTCAGACCTCTTTACTCTACCTCTTTGCTTTTACTCTCAGTTTGCCTAACTTCGTGCATAAAGAGGACTAAAAAATGGGTAAACAGGACTAAAATCCAAACCTGGTCTTCGTATTAATCGAATATATTTTGATCGATTGTATATAATATATTTCTTTCATAACCTCATGAAATTAGTTTACTTTCTATTTTGGAAAAGTAAAAAAACAAATACTTTATTGAAGAATGACTTGGTTTTGGAACTAATATACTTTTTAAGGGTGTAGTCTTGAGGCTGGAACCTTGCATTTATTTTAAATGTAAAGTCTATGTCTGAAATGAATTACTCCTCCAAGTGAAGTGGACAGAACTAAACCATGGAGAAGGTTACTTCAATTCCAGATAACCAGACACTTGGTCCATGGACTGATTATAGCATGGAATACAAAGTGGTCAGCATATTATTTGTGATCCTCATCTGTGGGATCGGAATAGTTGGAAACGTTATGGTGATACTAGTTGTTCTTACAACCAAACACATGCGGACACCCACCAACTGTTACCTGGTGAGTTTGGCGGTGGCCGACCTGATGGTTCTGACCGCGGCGGGACTGCCGAATATTACAGAGAGTTTGTATGGAGGAGGCTGGGTGTACGGATACGTCGGGTGTCTTAGCATAACTTATTTCCAGTACTTGGGCATCAACGCGTCTTCATGTTCCATCACCGCTTTCACCATTGAGCGGTACATAGCCATCTGCCACCCCATAAAAGCGCAGTTTATGTGCACTCTGTCAAGAGCAAAGAAAATCATAGTGGTCGTTTGGGCTTTTACCTCGCTCTACTGCGTCATGTGGATATATCTCTCTGACATGAACGAGTTGATTTACGACAATATTACCATGTTCTCATGCGAATACAAAGTGTCCAGAAATCTTTACCTGCCAATCTACTTCACTGACTTTGCCGTGTTCTATGTGGTGCCCCTCGTGCTAGCCACTGTTCTGTATGGATTTATCGCTAGAATTCTTTTCCTCAACCCCTTGCCAGCAGACCCCAAGGAAAATACTAAAAAGTGGAAAAAAGAATCATGCCAAGGAAATAGGACGATGAGCACCAACAATTCATCATTTAGCACAACTGCCCGCTCTCGCAGGCAGGTAAGTAGCCACTCTACTGTTTTAAAGTTTGTTATCTTGTAACAGTGTATCTACAGCATAATAACTACAGTGTGTTTGTGTGTGTGTGTGTGTGTGTGTGTGTGTGTGTGCGCGCGCCTCGGGAATAAAGTGAGGAGAAACAAATTAATGATTAAAAAAACTCCAGTATAATTAGATAATGAATTCAACAGTTTCATAATTGCACTGGTATGATATGGCGTGCACCTGGTGAAGTTGGGGTGTTCAATCCAAGCATATACTGTACACTCTTATAAAAATGGGACAACTGAATGAATAACCCTTTTAGGTTCTAGATAGCACCTTTTTTTCTAAAAGTGTATGGTAACATCCTAGAGAACACAGACGTCAAGTCAACGTCTATTCTACGTTGGTTCATGGTAATTTCATTGAAATGACGTGGAAACAACGTTGATTCAAACAGTGGGTAATCATTGTAAGTAGGTTACAGTGTGCAGCAGGAGCAAGTCAACATGCAACAAACCGTATTAATATAGACTCATAAAGCCTCACCACTATGCTGACAGCACACGTCACTGAATAATGTAGTTTGTAACACATATAGAGCCTACACTGCACCTGAGACTGAGCATGCGAATGGGAGGGGTGAGAGTTCATCTGATGAAAGGGAGAGCTCCCCTATAAAGAGTGGATTTTCAGGTATTGTGGTGCCAACATCATGTTATGGGAATGCTTGTCACCAGCGGGGACTGGAGACGGAGTACCGGCAAAATAAATATTGGGGTACGTGTACTCCATACCGGTTGAACATGAGCCAACACAATATTTAAAACAAAGATGCCAAGAAACCTGCTATTACACTATTATTTATCATTAATGCATGTCACCCTCATGACAAATTAGTGAACGGACTAGAAAACTTGTGGAATACGCTCCAAAATGTGATGTGGTTCGACGATGACAGTGACATTTTGTGAAGGCAGAGATGAGTGGCTGAGAACGAGACGCGCGTGGACGGTGAGCGCATCTTCAGGTTACAAGTGTAGGCCTAATGAATCACAATCACAGAATGTAATTCCTTACACTTTTTGGTGTTTTGTAATAGATGTCTTTAAGGAATACCTGGGATAGGATAAAGTAATCCTTCTACCCCCCCTTACCCCACCCCAAAGAAAGAAAAAAAACATATTGTAAAGTGGTTATCCCACTGGCTATAAGGTGAATGCACCAATTTGTAAGTCGCTCTGGATAAGAACGTCTGCTAAATGACGTAAATGTAAATGTAAATGTAAATGTCTCTTTCTATTCATAAAATGGCCGGTGCACAGTGCACTGTATGGATGTGGGAATTATTTTAGAGTGGACGAATGTGCGCAGGTAGCCAGGCTTACAGGAGCCCTTTGAAGTAATTGTTTGACAATCAGATGAAAACAATCATGACTGGTTATGTTAATGCCACATTAACCTCTAAAAGTCTAAGCCCAATGCAATGGCTTAGACTTGTAGAGGTTAATGTCGCATTAACATAACCAGTCATTATTTTTTCATCTGATTGTCAAACAATTGCCAAACTGTTGGGACACTACAGACGTTTCGAGAGAAGACCGATTTTCGGGATGTCTCATGGTCCGACAAACACCGCTGTAGCTCGGCCACCTTCCACCGCAGATGAGGAAGGTCGACATTGGAGGATTGAGATGCAGCCCATGCAAAAAAACGGACAGATTTTGATGGGGATTTTTTTTCTTCTGTTACATAGATTAAAAGGTAATACATTTGAAAAGTTAAATGACACATTTTTACTATTAGGTCCACAGAGATCCTATTTAATGAATAGGGATTCTATATGTAATTATATCTGTAAGAAGTTAAATCTATAGTACTTTCACCCCTGATCAAAATGAAAGTAGCAAAGCCCAGGTAAAAAGTCAGAGGAAAACTGCCTCAGTCTTCAATTTTTTCAGTGGGACAATTACACACATTTAAATGCCAAAGACACACCAGAATGGCTTTCCAAGAGATGTTAAGTGTTCCTGAGTGGTCCAATCTCAGTCCTGAATGACATTTGCTTGAAAATCAGAGACAATGTTTGAATAGTGCTGTCCATCAATGACTGCCAACAAAATTTACTGAGTTTAAGCAATTTTAACAAAAACAATGATATACATGTATGTTGCCTGAAGAGTTGTGCGAAGTTGGTAGAATCTTATTCCAAGTTATTCACAGCTGTAATGGCTGCCAAAGGTGCTTCCACCAAGTATTAACTCTGGGGTGTGAAGACATACGCAATCAAGACATCTTCGTTTTTTTAGGTTACCTTGGTCGCGCATCCTCAGCCTTGTCTGGACATGGACCAAGCCAGCCTTGAGCTCTTTCTGTCTCAGTGGCATAGACAATAAAGACAGATGATGGATCTGTGCTCACTGCTAGGTCATGTAGCAAAACAAGTCAAGATAAGGCTCTGACATAACACACACGTCTCTAACTGGCCTTGCGTTGAATGGAAACCAGTGTAATCCATACCACTTACCAGGGCCTGATTGATTTACCTCAAAAGGTCAAAATTGAATAAGGAGAGCGATCAGGAATCTTCCCTCAACAATGATGATAGTTGCTCCCTGGCCTTATCCAATAAGAGACACATCACTGGTGTGAGACCTCACAATGGATGATGGCATCTAATTGCATTTGGAGTTTAATATAAACATTATCACATCATAATTATATTTGCAATTAAATTGCTCTCTAGGCGCTGTTGGTTTAGTTTTACAGATGCTGTTTTGTCAGTCTCTTCAGTCTGTGGTCGATATTAATTGTAAGAGGGTGCTCACCAACCCATTTCAACCACTTTTCTTTGCATAGCAGGAACATAACATTTTTCACACATTTTTTACAGGGGTCAAGCTGAAATCAATTTTTCCTTATGTCTTTTGATGAAAATGGCTCTTGATTTTCTTCCATGTGTTGTTGTCAGGTGACTAAGATGTTAGCTGTGGTGGTGGTGCTCTTTGCCCTCCTCTGGATGCCCTACCGGACGCTGGTGGTGGTCAACTCCTTCCTGGACAAGGCTTACCTGGACCTCTGGTTCCTGCTCTTCTGCCGCATCTGCATCTACCTGAACAGCGCTGTCAACCCTGTCATCTACAACGCCATGTCTCAGAAGTTTCGCACCTCCTTCAAGAAGCTGTGTCACTGCGGTCCGCAGCGAGTGGAGAAGCCAGCGTCCTACAGCGTGGCCCTGACCTACAGCGTCATCAAGGACACGACCAATGGAGAGAGCCCTGACCACTTCACTACTGAGATGGACGAGCTGACCACGCCCACACCCAGTGACCAGTTCCTGCCCAGCGCCAAGAGGATGTCATTCGAGGACCCCTCTCTGTCAGGCAGGGTTGCCCTTAGTAACTCCATGCAGGCAACAATGATTATCTGAAAGGATATTCTTATCCTTAAGCTCTAGTTTGTGAATTCAAAATGGTCTCCAGCAGCATACTTCTGAATCTATTCTATAACTCATTTTCTGCAGAGGAATTTATTTAATATTTGAGCGGTACAATGACAAACATTAAATACCAAAAATGTGTTGTTAATAGAAGAAGGAATGCTTCATTTCTTTATCTAGCATGGGGAAAATATATTCTCCCCTCTCTCTGTAGCCATCTTAGCACAAAGCACCCAATTATAGGCATTGTTCAAATCAGTCCTTAACATTGTGTGACATAAGCAGTTAATTTGCAAGGTAATAATCATACTACTTTCACATACTGAGCAACAGTTGCCATCTCTGTAAAGTGTTTTCCTACAAGAGAAATATAACAAGGGAAAGATGTTATCCCTCTTTTTATCTGGAAAGGTCTAGATCAGGTACTCAGTGTGTGCGTGTGTGTGTGTGCGTGTGTGCATGTACATGCGCGTGTGTGTGTTTAAAAGATAAGTTCACTCTACAGGAGGAGTCAAACCGTCTGGGCTAAGTTGTTTGATCCATCCTGCTACTTTGCATGTTTTAATAATAATCTAATAATATGCCATTTAGCAGACGCTTTTATCCAAAGCGACTTACAGTCATGCGTGCATACATTTTTGTGTATGGGTGGTCCCGGGGATCGAACCCACTACCTTGGCGTTACAAGCGCCGTGCTCTACCAGCTGAGCTACAGAGGACCACACAGAGAATGTGCACTGACCACATTTCAAAGGCAGAATTCAAAGGAGGCAGAGTATCAAAACCATCTCTGCTCTAAGGGTGTAAATATCACACATTGCTTTCAATTGAAACCTGTCTGTCAGGGAAATAGAGATGTGGTGGGGAAGAAGTTACTTTAAAGGTTACAGATGATGAAAAGGACAGATAGCAAAGCAATGACACGCCGGATCTGTCATTTGTTTGATTGCTCAATGACATTTGAGTTCGTAGTAACCTTAATGGCTAAAAGGTTCACCCGATATGGAACGTTCCGCAGGGGCTAGTGTAAAAAAATGCAGCATGGTTAAACATCATGTTGTTCTACCTGCAATGGACTACTGTGGTGTGGATTCAATCAAAAACTGTTGAAAGGTCCAGAGCCCATAGTGAGAAAGATCTTTGATGACTCAGACGCCTGGGTGGTTGATGGTTGTCTCTAGGTCAGGGGCCTGACATGACCAGACCAAACATTATGTTGACATCTGCAACAGCAGAGGCTGATGGTAGCATTTTGCCCTAATGGATCACCCCAAGCAAATCCCACAGAGCAAAGATTAGAGGATTCATCAATGCCAAAGTGTTGTACCTGGGAGATTTGAGGGAGGCTGGTGAGTCATGGTACAGCCATAAAGCATGGGCACAGTGTAAAAAAAAAACCAGAAACAAAAAGCATAAAAGGAACAAGAATTGATTGAAGTTAAGAAAAAAATAGGCAGTTCATTGTTGTTTATTTATTTTATACTGATGAAACTCCATCTATGTCCCTTTTTGGATGCTGTAAAAATGCTTGAAATTGATTGTGCGGTGCCATGTGAAATGAATGTTTTTCAATGTACGTTTCAGACCTGTTTTCAATTCATACTTATGTACCATTTAAATTGTGTCTGCCAGTAGAGCTGTTTTGTAATAACGTAGTTTGTTTTGTTCAGATTTATTGTTTGTTCCAATCAATGTATTTTACTATGGAGCGATTAATGTGGAGCTACACTCTTCTTCTTTGGTAACACTACAACTACAGTACGTTTCAAAGAATGTACCTGAAATAATGATCTTTCCCTCTTGCACTTTCATCTACTATCTCTGCTGTACAGTTTCCACCATAAAAGGGAGTGGTGCCTGGTAGCCAGTTTGCAGCATGGACACTGTAAAACGCATGATGTTGTGTTGTGATTAAAAAAAGAAATACATTTATGTACAGCATACAGTTTATCTTCAGTCAGCAATGTTGTGTAATCTGGTCTCTCTTGCTGGCAGTTCTCTGCATTGTAAAAACTGCTCTTGTGGTTTGGATGGTTTGTGTTTTGTATTGTTATTTGTCTATAATAAATTGATAATTGATCATGTAGTCCCGGGATTGATGTGTCATCATTTTTAATTAATCTCTGTATATTTTGGAGACACATCTTCACAGTATTTTCATCTATTCCATTAGGATGCAATCAAAACATATGGTTACTTTTGCAACTTCATCAAAAGTTAACATACTCACATAGTGATTTTATCCAGATGACTGCACAAATAAATATCATGAATTTTAACATGTATGGCAGTTAACAATATGGCAGTTTTCATCTGTGCTTATCACAGCACATTCAATTGGAATAATACATGGGATATTGGTGTGGAAAGCACCACTGAAAGCATCAGTTTAATTTAAAGGTCCACCCACGTTTCATTCAGTGCTCAAATGTATTGATCCATTCTCCACACACACCACATTCAATCATTGAGATCTGTGATGACAACTACATAGCAAATGATCCAAATGTTCTTCATAAATCATACATTGAGATATATTGAGACATCAAATGGGATGACAATATTGACCACATCAATCTTTAAACAGGTCCCCTGATTCAGCACTATCCGGAGGACCTGGAATAATCTGTGCCCTTGTGAGCGATGCACTCCATTTTCGGATAGTTGGGACTCCCACTAGACCTGTCAATGTAATGGTATTGTAAAGTAAATAGCCTAGCTCAAGTAGACATGAGGTTTACCAGACACACATGTATTATTTTATTATCGTACAAAGGATTGTTATGGTAGCAAATTTGCATAAAAATGCTTGCAAATGCTTTGTCTACTAACTTAAAACGGCTTTGTTCTTTATAGAAGCTATAAAAGCAGCCAGCTCAGTAGTAACTAAAAAGATGAGAAAGAATGAGTGAAGGTTGGGGTGAAAGGAAGGCAAGCAGAATAAAGATAAATATAATAGCCATTGCTATATCGTTCAATCACTCTCTATTTTTATTTTTCTCTCTCACTCTTTATTTTTCTCTCTCTCAAACAAACGCATGCACTCATACACACACACGCGACACACACACACACACACACACACACACACACACACACACACACACACACACACACACACACACACACACACACACACACACACACACACACACACAAAGACTTTGGGAATGAATGTGTGCATGGCCTGTTAACAGCATAAACTGGTCCCAAGGACATTCCCATTGGTAAGGAGTTTGGGTATCCAGATGTTTCCCAATTATATTCTCCTCTGAGTTCAAGGTCACTCTCACACACCTGTCACCCTCTGATAAAGAGCTCTGTAAATAACCAGAAAAATACCTGAATGACAATTTTCTCAATTAAATTATATTATTTATACAGATATGCACAACATGGCCTTTTGCGAACAGTGTCTATCATAGGATTTATGATGAGAAGCCCTAAGAATTTTTTTTTACACATTTTGAATAAATAATCAAATAAACACAGTCTTCCAAGGGACACGCAGTCAGTCATTTTTTTCTAGCCAATTATTTTCAAAATTGCTTGTCAATCCACAAACACACTATCATATCCATATAATGTAGCTCTCTCTAATACACAAAGCAAAAAATAAAATAAAATAAATAAAAACAAGCAAACATATGTCCCTTCAGCTCCTCTCACCCCTATCTCACCCTCTCCCTCCCTTTCACCCAGGGAGGGTTGGACAAATGAAGCCAGTGAAGCTGTGGAGCATAACACATTGACACTAACCTCAGCTAACATTTTATGTCCGGGGAGAGACACATTGATCTGGGCTAAAGCTCTGGGCCTCTGTGGGGGGGAAAATGAGATGTTGAGCTGGACTGAAGTGGCTGAAAAGAAGAGGAAGAGTAGAGAGAGGCTGAAGGAAGGAAGGACGAGTTACAGCACCAGGCTACTGGGCAGCATGGTTGATGAAATGGCCATGACTCTTTTTAGCCTCACTTATAACTGCATCTGTCCTCTGGCTGTGGGGTTGGAAATGCTGTGCACTTAACCCTCCCGTTGTCCTAGGGTCAAAATGACCCGCCACTGTGTTGAACCAACTTTATTTAATTTGTATATTTTTTGGATCATTTGTGAGAAGGAGGCAGTGATACTTTCTTTAAAGTCTCACTGCCTCCTTCTCACAAATGATCCCCAAAATATAAAAATTAAATAAAGTTGGTTCAACACAGTGGCGGGTCATTTTGACCCTAGGACAACGGGAGGGTTAAGTTTATTTTAGGATTTAGGATGAGGAGCTTCAGAGAAACGACGCGTCTCTGTCGAGTTACAATATGGTCAGCATTCACACACACAAACATACATGCACAGATAGCTGCCTAAATGGACACATTCAACTACTGTTTCACAGCAGTCTCTAGTGTAATGAAAAAATATTTGGACTGTTTGTGTTGATCTAATGAAAATTCAATACATTTGCCCATTGTCTGTGGAATGATGTTCGAATTGAAAGGAATCAGACAGTGTTAAGTGTAATTCAAACAGGAAATACATTTGCAATCAATTTGAGTGGTTTATGTTGATGAGAATGTGAAGTTTCACAACATAAATCCGACACCAATTCTCTATAGAGCTCTGACAATACTACATGGGTTTAATAATAATACTAGAGCTATTGAGATTGTTGAGGTGCAGGTGTGAAACACGTTAAAGGGGCAGTGCAGTCAAAAACATGATTTTCCTGTGTTTTATATATATTTCAACACAATAAGGTTGGAATATTACTGTGACATTTTTAGTGTAAGAGCTGTTTCAAAAGACCTGAAATTTCAGCTTGTTTTGCATGGGTGGGGTTTTGGACCACATGGCAACATCACCAGGTGGTATAAGTTAATAGACCAGTAACAAAGAGAGTTCTATGTCAATAACAGCTAGTTTTCTGGTTACAAATCCCTCCCATTAGGCTCCTCCAATTAGGCCCCTCACTCAGACCACTCCCAGACAGTCCTAGCAAAATAATTGCTTGAGAAATTGCTTTCTTTCTTTTTATTTCATTTTGACCATTTTGATTGAAAACAATTACAGTATTTACATTTTACGTCATTTAGCAGACGCTCTTATCCAGAGCGACTTACAGTTAGTGAATACATATTTTTATTTTTTTATTTTTTATACTGGCCTCCCGTGGGAAGCGAACCCACAAACCTGGCGTTGCAAACGCCATGCTCTATCAACTGAGCTACATCCCTGCCGGCCATTCCCTCCCCTACCCTGGACCAATTGTGCGCCGCCCATGAGTCTCCCGGTCGCGGCCGGCTGCGACAGAGCCTGGATTCGAACCAGGATCTCTAGTGGCACAGTTAGCACTGCAATGCAGTGCCTTAGACCACTGCGCCACTCAGGAGTATGGTACTTAATTGTTACCCAGAAATTATTTGATATTGAAATAAACATGGCTGCATTGGACCTTTAAATGGATGTGATTGATCTGTTTGTAAACACAATCCCTTCCCCTTCCTCCCCTCTATTTGGCCTACCCTCTACCTCCAAGTCTAGCTGATGGGGTAGAATAGATAACAATACACAGAATAACACAAAAATACCCTAACATGAACACTGTCTCAAACTCTTTCAATGCACTACATGTACCCCTTTTAAATATCTGGCTACTTTTCTCTCCTCACCAATACGGTTGGTTGGTCTGTTATGAATCTCCATACTGCCGTTCCTCTGTCCCTCCCCAGTGTGTGGCGCTGGGGGCTGAGCTTTCTCCTCCCTGAGGGTCTGGGGGCTGAGATTTGAACCTCCCTGGATCGAATGGAGATGTTGAAGATGTCAAATTTCCTACTAACATTCCAGTGCATCCCTGGCAATGCACCTCCAAACCTCAAAGAACTGCTCTCTTCTTTCCATAACCCAATCGGCAACCTCAGGTCGAGTACTTGCCTGCTCCTCCACGCCCCCAGGATCAAGCTCCACTCCATGGGGTATTAGGCTTTCAGCTCGACTGCCCCTAGCCTCTGGAATGCCCTCCCGGACAACCTGAAGGCACCATCGACTCTGGGCTCCTTTAAAACGGGCCTAAAAACCTTTCTCTTTGGGAAGGCCTTCTGTTGATAGCTGTGTTCCTTGTTGTCCTCGTCCCTTGTAGCGTCAGCTGTGTGTTTTGTCTCAGTGGGCCTGTCTAGTTGTGTCCTTTTTTTGTATTTTTTCTAGCACTTTGAGATTGTTTTTCTGTGAAAAGCGCACTTTAAATGCAATGTATTATTATTATTATTATTATTATTATTATTAAAGAATGAAAAACTCAACTGTGCTAAATCAAATTAAATCACATTTTATTTGTCACAGCTGGTGTAGACTTTACCGTGAAATGCTTGCTTACAAGCCCTTCTCAACGATGCAGAGTTTAAAATAGTAACACAAGAGGGGCTCTATTTTAACAAACCTAACGCAATCGTAAATCTAAGCGCAGGCGGTAGCGCTATAGTTTCAGGGGTGTGTCAGAAATATTTTTGCTATTTTCACTATCACAATTATTGGCGCACTTGCTGGCTCTGGCGCGAAAGGGCTGGGTTTTGTTGAATAAACAAGTTGTGGGTGTGTCGAGGCTTGGCCCTTCATTGACCAATCAGAACGTGTTCCATTGCGATAGATGTGGTTGCTTCAAGTTGTGTATTTACAGTCTTTTATGTATTGCCTTGGAATCAACTCCAATTCCAATGTAGTTTGTTAAATGGCTTACAGAAATGAAATAACAAAACGTAGACTATCTTTGCTAAATACGTTAACTTGAACCCATTTGCAGTACACATTGTTCTAAGGAATTACATGGCTTCAATGGCATTCACACTAATATATGGGCTACGCCTACTGTAGATTACATTATGGCTGAGCATGGACATGCCAAACATTGTCAATAAGCAAGATTCAATTCATTATTGATCAGGCCTAAAAAGAGAACGAATAATTCTAATAAAATTCTAAACCAAATGAAACAACAACTTGTTTTAAATAGGCTATGTCACGCTTACAGGCGCCATTATTTCTCCCCGTGAGCATATAATATTAAAACACTGCAGACTATGGAGGGTTTTACGCACATCCAAACTTTTCATAGTAGCTGGACAAAGATGTAATATAAAGAGAAAGGGAGAATGTCCACTCACAATTATACTGCTCCCAGATAGGCCTATGTTTTATGAACATAAAGGGAACCATCTTACAGATCAGATAGCATTCACACATCTACAGAAGTTGCATTGCAAGTGCACCACGGACACCATAAAACCAGGGAGCTGAATCATTCTAAAAAGTTTGGTTGTAATAAAATTAAACAAAAAACAAGCTATCCTTTTTTTTTTTACAACAACAATAAATACAGTTGAAGTCAGAAGTTTACATACACTTAGGTTGGAGTCATTAAAACTTGTTTTTCAACCACTCCACAAATGTCTTGTTAACAAACTATAGTTTTGGCAAGTCGGTTACGACATCTACTTTGTGCATGACACAAGTAATTTTTCCAACAATTGTTTACAGACAGATTATTTCACTTATAATTCACTGTATCACAATTCCAGTGGGTCAGAAGTTTACATACACTAAGTTGACTGTGCCTTTAAACAGCTTGGAAAATTCCAGAAAATGATGTCATGGCTTTAGAAGCTTCTGATAGGCTAATTGACATCATTTGAGTCAATTGGAGGTTTACCTGTGGATTTATTTCAAGGCCTACCTTGAAACTCAGTGCCTCTTTGCTTGACATCATGGGAAAATCAAAATAAATCAGCCAAGACCTCAGAAAAAAAATGGTAGACCTCCACAAGTCTGGTTCATCCTTGGGAGCAATTTCCAAACGCCTGAAGGTACCACGTTCATCTGTACAAACAATAGTATGCAAGTATAAACACCATGGGACCACGTAGCCATCATATTGCTCAGGAAGGAGACGCATTCTGTCTCCTACAGATGAACGTACTTTGGTGCGAAAAGTGCAAATCAATCCCAGAACAACCGCAAAGGACCTTGTGAAGATACTGGAGGAAACAGGTACAGAAGTATCTATATCCACAGTAAAACGAGTCCTATATCGACATAACCTGAAAGGCCGCTCAGCAAGGAAGAAGCCACTGCTCCAAAACCGCCATAAAAAAGCCAGACTACGGTTTGCAACTGCACATGGGGACAAAGATCATACTTTTTGGAGAAATGTCCTCTGGTCTGATGAGACAAAAATAGAACTGTTTAGCCATAATGACCATCGTTATGTTTGGAGGAAAAAGGGGGTTGCTTGCAAGCCAAAGAACACCATCCCAAACGTGAAGCACGGGGGTGGCAGAATCATGCTGTGGGGGTGCTTTGCTGCAGGAGGGACTGGTGCACTTCACAAAATAGATGGCATCATGAGGAAGGAAAATGATGTGGATATATTGAAGCAACATCTCAAGACATCAGTCAGGAAGTTAAAGCTTGGTCGCAAATGGGTCTTCCAAATGGACAATGACCCCAAGCATACTTCCAAAGATGTGGCAAAATGGCTTAAGGACAACAATGTCAAGGTATTGGAGTGGCCATCACAAAGCCCTGACCTCAATCCTATAGAAAATGTGTGGGCAGAACTGAAAAAGCATGTGCGAGCAAGGTTGCCTACAAACCTGACTCAGTTACACAAGCTCTGTCGGGAGGAATGGGCCAAAATTCACCTAACTTATTGTGGGAAGCTTGTGGAAGGCTACCCGAAACATTTGACCCAAGTTAAACAATTTAAAGGCAATGCTACCAAATACTAAATGAGTGTATGTAAACTTCTGACCCACTGGGAATGTGATGAAAGAAATAAAAGCTGAAATAAATCATTCTCTCTACTATTATTCTGACATTTCACATTCTTAAAATAAAGTGGTGATCCTAACTGACCTAAGACAGGGCATTTTTACTATGATTAAATGTCAGGAATTGTGAAAAACAGATTTTAAATGTATTTGGCTAAGCTGTATCTAAACTTCCGACTTCAAATGTACATGTAAAATGTAATGATATCATAGGATAAAAAAGAGATGGATTGCTGTTGAACCAGCGTTTGTTATAGTAGGCCTAAGGGAGGCTTGGGTTTTGAACATTATGAAACAAAAAACAAGCAATTTTTACAGGTTACAGATAACTTCTAAATACAAGGTTCACCGGTATTCACAGAGGTTCTCATCTCTCGTTTCATGATGGGCATGGACATGTAGCCTACATCATGGAGGGGGTTTTACGCACGTCCAAAACGGGACTGGCATGGCTAAAATAATGTGGGCCTGTCTACAATGCCAAATAAAAAGGAAACGTCAGCTCACTGTTTTACTCCTCTCAAACGTGATATTTTAATAAAGCTTTGGTGATTAAGATTTCTCAGGAGCCAAACCCTTTATCGACAGTCTTGACTACTTCGTGATTGCATTGGGCAGACAAAAAAATGAAACTTAATTGACAGGAGGGGAGGCTATGCTTGGTTTTTAATCAATTTAAACGAAATGGGGCAAAAAATGAGTTTTTTTTAATGTTTCTAACTTTGAAATATACAGGCATATTAGGCTACTCTTGTTCCATGCGCATATTATGGGCAGTGTGCGTCACAGCTGGATAGGCTGCGTTTCCGCTGTCAAAATTCTTGCCATAACCAACTGCATTACCACTAAAACCAGCTTTTGGTTGGTCTTAAATATCCCTATCAGCGCTGCCTGAAATTAGCACTTTGGATCATGTTTTTAAGGGCACACCTCAAATATTTCCACCCATCTGAGCGCAAGCGAGCAGATATAAGACAGGGAAATTACCGAACCTGGCGTTAGGGCTGGAAAATGCCAGTGCGCCAGTTTTTACATGGCGAAATTGCAAACTAAAGTGCGTTTGACACTAGCGCCGCCTTAACGCCAGCCGAAAATAGAGCCAGAGGAATAAAATAAAATGCACAAGAATGGAGCTATATACAGGGAGTACCAGTACCAGATCAATGTGCAGAGGTACGAGGTATTTGAGGTAGATATGTACATGAAGGCAGGGTAAAGTGACTAGGCATCAGGATAGATAATAATACGAGTAAAATAAAGAACAGGGTAGCAGCAGCAAATTATGTGTGTAAAAGTGTGTGTGTGTGTAATGTGTATGTATGTGTTCTTGTGTTGTGTTGGTATGTGTGTTTGTGTGTGTAATGTGTATGTATGTGTTCTTGTGTTGTGTTGGTATGTGTGTGTGTGTGCCTATGTAATGTATGTGAATGGGTGTGGATTTTGTGTGGGAGTGTCAATGTAGTGTGTGTGAGTGATTGTGTATGTGGTGTGTATACAATGCATTTGTAAAGTATTCAGACCCCTTTACTTTTTCCACATTTTGTTACATTAAAGCCTTATTCTAACATGGATTAAATTGTTTCTCCCCCCTCATCAATCTACCCCATAATGACAAAGCAGAAACAGGTTTTTGTACATTTTAGCAAATATTTCTAAAAACCTGTTTTCGCTTTGTCATTATGTGATATTGTGTGTAGATAGATGAGGGGAAAAAACAAACAATTTAATCAATTTTAGAATAAGGCTGTAACGTAACAAAATGTGGAAAAAGTAAAGGGGTCTGAATATTTTACGAATGCACTGTATATAGTCTATTGAGTGTGCTTTGGGGTCAGTGCAAGATAGAGTCAGTGCAGATAGTTTGGGTACCATTAATTTACTATTTAGCAGTCTGGCTTTTTAGCAGCCTTTTATGACTTGGGGGTAGAAGCTTTCTCAGAGCCTGTTGGTCCGAGAGCCGATGCTCCGGTACCGTTTGCTGGACGGTAGCAGAGTGAACAGTCTATGGCTTGGGTGGCTGGAGTCTTTAGCAATTATTTGGGCCTTCCTCTGACACGGCCTGATATAGAGGTCCTGGAAAGCAGGGAGTTCGGCCCCAGTGATGTACTGAGCTGTCCGCACCACCTTCTGTAGCGCTTTGTGGTCAAAGGCGGTGCAATTGCCATACCAATCAGTGATGCAGCCAGTCAAGATGCTCTCAAAGGCGCAGCTGTAGAGCTTTTTCAGGATCCGAGGGCCCATGACAAATCTTTTCAGCCTCCTGAGTGGGAAGAGGCGCTGCCGTGCCCTCTTCACAACTGTGCAGGTGTGTGTGGAGCATGTTAAGTCCTTAGTGATGTGGACGCCAAGGAACTTGAAGCTCTAGACCTGCTTCACAACAGCCCCATCGATGTGGATGGGGGCTTGCTCTCCCCTCTTTTTCCTATAGTCCATGATCAGCTCATTGGTCTTACTGATGTTGAGGGAGAGGTTGTTGTCCTGGCACCACACTGCTAAGTCTCTGACCTCCTCCCTGTATGCTGACTCATCGCAGTTGGTGATCAGGCCTACCACTGTCGTGTCGTCAGCAAACTTGATGATGGTGTTGGAGTCGTGGGTGAACAGGGAGTACAAGAGGGGACTAAGCACACACCCCTGAGGTGCCCCGTGTTGAGGTTCAGCTTGGCGGAGGTGTTGTTGCCTACCCTCACCACCTGGGGCCAGCCCGTCAGGAAGTCCAGGATCCAGTTGCAGAGGAAGGGGGTTCAGTCCCAGGGTCCCTAGCTTGGTGATGAGCTTAGATGGAACTATGGTGTTGAATGCTGAGCTGTAGTCTATGAACAGCATTCTCACATAGTTATTTCCCCTCTTGTCCAGGTGGGAGAGGGCAGTGTGAAGTGCAATTGAGATGCGTCATCTGTGGATCTGTTGGGGCGGTACGCGAATTGGAGTGGGTCCAGGGTGTCTGGGATGATGGTGTTGATGTGTGTCATGACCAGCCTTTCAAAGCACTTCATAATTACAGATGTAAGTGTTACAGGGTGATAGTCATTTAGGCAGGTTACCTTGGAGCTCTTGGGAACAGGGACAATGGTGGTCAGCTTGACACATGTTGGGATTACAGACTGGGACAAGGAGAGATTGAAAATGTCTGTGAAGACACTTTCCAGCTGGTCTGCGCATGCTTTGAGAACGCGCCCTGGTATTCTGTCTGGCCCGGCAGCCTTGTCATTGTTAAAAGGGAATTTCACCCTGGCTCTGTCACGGCATATAGTCATTACTATATTAACAACATTACGTTTTTATCATAAACATCACAATTACCCAAACCACAAGCTAGAACTAGCACATTTTCATTTCATTGGCAGAATCAGGAAGATTCAACTCCCTGTGTATTCATCTGTTTATAGTGAACCCCAAAGTCCGGCAGTCATAGCGAATGCTGATACTGCCCGCAACTTGAACAACGGTGTTGTTTAATTCGAACAACGAACACACAGTAAAATTTCTGAAAAGTTTGTTTTTCATTCATGTTTGTCATCATGCCCGTGTTGTGTTCTGTGCCTGGCTGTGCTAATTACAAACAAGCACAAAAATGAGATATCTTTCACCATTCTACCTACCAGAGATTCACCCCTATTCTGCCAGTGGCTTGCAGCTATCAATAATGATGCAGTGACTAAAGATTATCAGAGGGGCTTTTGGGCTGAACTGATTAGTAAGATACATTAGTAAGATACCTGGATAAGTTAGCTAGCTAGCTAATGTTACAGTCCTGTATTGAACTCTGAAAGCCAACACTTAGGAGCACACTCTTAAAGGGAGTGCACTCTTAAAGGGAGTGCTCCTAATCTCAGTTTGTTACCTGTATAAAAGACACCTGTACACAGAAGCAATCAATCAGATTCCAAACTCTCCACCATGGCCAAGACCAAAGAGCTCTCCAAGGATGTCAGGGACAAGATTGTAGACCTACCCAAGGCTGGAATGGGCTACAAGACCATCGCCAAGCAGCTTGGTGAGAAGGTGACAACAGTTGGTGCGATTATTCACAAATGGAAGAAACACAAAATAACTGTCAATCTCCCTCGGCCTGGGGCTCCATGCAAGATCTCATCTTGTGGAGTTGCAATGATCATGAGAACGGTGAGGAATCAGCCCAGAACTACACGGGAGGATCTTGTCAATGATCTCAAGGTAGCTGGGACCATTGTCACCAAGAAAACAATTGGTAACACACTACGCCGTGAAGGACTGAAATCCTGCAGTGCCTGCAAGGTCCCCCTGCTCAAGAAAGCACATATACAGGGCCGTCTGAAGTTTGCCAATGAACATCTGAATGATTCAGATGAGACCAAAATCGAGCTCTTTGGCATCAACTCAACTCGCCGTGTTTGGAGGAGGAGGATTGCTGCCTATGACCCCAAGAACACCATCCCCACCGTCAAACATGGAGGTGGAAACATTATGCTTTGGGGGTGTTTTTCTGCTAAGGGGACAGGACAACTTCACCGCATCAAAGGGACGATGGATGGGGACATCCAATCTTCAAATCTTGGGTGAGAATCTCCTTCCCTCAGCCAGGGCATTGAAAATGGGTCGTGGATGGGTATTCCAGCATGACAATGACCCAAAACACATGGCCAAGGCAACAAAGGAGTGGCTGAAGAAGAAGCACATTAAGGTCCTGGAGTGGCCTAGCCAGTCTCCAGACATTAATCCCATAGCAAATCTGTGGAGGGAGCTGATGGTTTGAGTTGCAAAATGTCAGCCTCGAAACCTTAATGACTTGGAGAAGATCTGCAAAGAGGAGTGGGACAAAATCCCTCCTGAGATGTGTGCAAACCTGGTGGCCAACTACAAGAAACGTCTGACCTCTGTGATTGCCAACAAGGGTTTTGCCACCAAGTACTAAGTCATGTTTTGCAGAGGGGTCAAATACTTATTTCTCTCATTAAAATGCAAATCAATTCATAACATTTTTGACATGCGTTTTTCTTGATTTTTTTGTTGTTATTCTGTCTCTCACTGTTCAAATAAACCTACCATTAAAATTATAGACTGATCATGTCTTTGTCAGTGGGCAAACGTACAAAATCAGCAGGGGATCAAATAATTTTTTCCCCCACTGTAGCTCCATGTACAGTAAAGATGGTATAAACATGAATTGGGTAGTGTTTGTATGTTTTTTTTTGTTGTTGTTTTTAAATTATTTTTGTATACTTTTTTTAGGGGGTAGATCAGCTTTAATATTGCAGATAGATTGTGGTTTATATCTATGTAATTGTCTGCATCATTTCCAATCCATCATTTCCAAACCCCATATCTACACTACCAGTCAAAAGTTTGGACACACCTACTCATTCAAGGATTTTTCTTTCTATTTCTTACTATTTTCTACATTGTAGAATAGTAGTGTAGACATCAAACCTATGAAATAACACATATGGAATCATGTAGTAACCAAAAAAGTGTTAAACAAATCAAAATGTATTTTAGATTTTAGATTCTTCAAAGTAGACACCCTTTGCCATGATGACAGCTTTGCACACTCTTGGCATTCTCTCAACCAGCTTCACCTGGAATGCTTTTCCAACAGTCTTGAAGGACTTCCCACATATGCTGAGCACTTGTTGACTGCTTTTCCTTCACTCTGTGGTCCAACACATCCCAAACCATCTCAATTGGGTTGAGATCACGTGATTGTGGAGGCCAGGTCATCTGATGCAGCACTCCATCACTCTCCTTCATGCTCAAATAGCCCTTACACAGCCTGGAGGGGTGTTTTAGGTCATTGTCCTGTTGAAAAACAAATGATAGTCCCCACCCAGTTGGGATGGCGTAATCGCTGCAGAATGCTGTGGTAGCCATGCTGGTTAAGTGTGCCTTGAATTCTAAATAAATCACTGACAGTGTCAACAGCAAAGCACCCCCACACCATCACACCTCCTCCTCCATGCTTCAAGGTGGGAACCACACATGTGGAGATCATCCGTTCACCTACTCTGCGTCTCACAAAGACATGGCGGTTGCAACCAAAAATCTCAAATTTGGACTCATCAGACCAAAAGACAGATTTCCACCGGTCTAATGTCCATTGCTCGTGTTTCTTGGCCCAAGCAAGTCTCTTCTTCTTATTGGTGTCCTTTAGAAGTGATTTATTTGCAGCAATTCGACCATGATGGCCTGATTCACACAGTCTCCTCTGAACAGTTGATGTTGAGATGTGTCTGTTACTAGAACTCTGTGAACCATTTATTTGGGCTGCAATTTCTGAGGCTGGTATCTATAATGAACTTATCCTCTGCAGCAGAGGTAACTCTGGGTCTTCCTTTCCTGTGGCGGTCCTCATGAGAGCCAGTTTCATCATAGCGCTTGATGGTGTTTGCGACTGCACTTGAAGAAACTTTCAAAGTTCTTGAAATGTTCTGTATTGACTGACCTTCGTGTCTTAAAGTAATGATGGACTGTAATTTCTCTTTGCTTATTTGAGCTGTTCTTGCCATAATATGGACTTGGTCTTTTACCAAATAGGACTATCTTCTGTATACCTACCTTGTCACATTACAACTGATTGGCTCAAACGCATTAAGAAGGAAAGAAATACCACAAATGTACTTTTAACAAGGCACACCTGTTAATTGAAATGCATTCCAGGTGACTACCTCATGAAGCTGGTTGAGAGAATGCCAAGAGTGTGCAAAGCTGTCATCAAGGCAAAGGGTGGCTACTTTGAAGAATCTCAAATCTCAAATATATTTTGATTTGTTTAACACTTTTTTGGTTACTACATGATTCTATAGGTGTTATTTCATAGTGTTGATGTCTTATGTATTGTGTTGACGTATTATTCTACAATGTAGAAAACAGTAAAAATAAAGAAAAACCCTTGAATGAGTAGATGTGTCCAAACTTTTGACTGGTACTTTACATATATAGTGCATTCGGAAAGTATTCAGACCCCTTGACCTTTTACACATTTTGTTACGTTAAATATATATATAAAAAAACTGAAATATCACATTTACACAAGTATTCAGACCCTTTGCTATGAGACTCGAAATTGATCTCAGGTGCATCCGGTTTCCATTGATCATTCTTGAGATGTTTCTACAACTTGATTGGAGTCGACCTGTGGTAAATTCAATTGATTGGACATGATTTGAAAAGGCACACACCTGTCTATATGAGGTCCCACAGTTGACAGTGCAAGTCAACTGTGGAAGAAGTTTGGAACCACCAAGACTCTTCCTAGAGCTGGCCGCCCAGCCAAACTGAGCAATCGGGGGAGAAGGGCCTTGGTCAGGGAGGTGACCAAGAACCTGATGGTCACTCTGACAGAGCTCCAGAGTTTTTTTGTGGAGATGGGAGAACCTTCCAGAAGGACAACTATCTCTACAGCACTCCACCAATCAGGCCTTTATGGTAGAGTGGCCAGACGGAAGCCACTCCTCAGTAAAAAGCACATGACAGCCCACTTGGAGTTTGCCAAAAGTCACCTAAAGGACTCTCAGATCATGAGAAACAAGATTCTCTGGTCTGATGAAAACAAGATTGATCTCTTTGGCCTAAATCCCAAGCTTCACATCTGGAGGAAACCTGACACCATCCCTACTGTGAAGCATGGTGGTGGTAGCATCATAATAATAATAATAATAATATGCCATTTAGCAGACGCTTTTATCCAAAGCGACTTACAGTCATGCGTGCATACATTTTTTTTTTTTGTGTATGGGTGGTCCCGGGGATCGAACCCACTACCTTGGCGTTACAGGCGCCGTGCTCTACCAGCTGAGCTACAGAGGACCACAAAATGCTATGGGGATGTTTTTCAGTGGCAGGGACTGAGAAACTGGTCAGGATCGAGGGAAAGATGAACGGAGCAAAGTACAGAGAGATCCTTGATGAAAACCTGCTCCAGAGCGCTCAGGACCTCAGACTGGGGCGAAGGTTCACCTTCCAACACGACAACAACCCTAAGCACACAGCAAAGAGAACGCAGGAGTGGCTTTGGGACAAGTCTCTGAATGTCCTTGAGCGGCCCAATCAGAGCTCGGTCTTGAACCCGATTGAACATCTCTGGAGAGACCTTGAAAATAGCTGTGCAGCGACACTCCCCAACCAACTTGACAGAGCTTGAGAGGATCTGCAGAGAAGAATGGGAGAAACTCCCCAAATACAGGTTTGATAAGTTTGTAGCGTCATACACAAGAAGCCTCGAGGCTGTAATCGCTGCCAAAGGTGCTTCAACAAAGTACTGATTAAAGGGTCTGAATACTTATGTAAATGTAATATTTCTGTTTTTTATTTGAAATACATTTGCAAAAATTTCTAAAAACCTATTTTTGCTTTGTCATTAAGGTTATTGTGTGTAGATTGATGAGGATATATCTAATAAAGGGAAAAAGTCCATTCTTACTAATCTACTAGAGAACCAGTTCGGATTTAAGTATAGTTTTTGTATGACTGAAACCTTTAGTGAGAGGTCTAATGCTTTAATATTTAATAATTTCTGCCCTCCGAATACATATTCATTATATAAATAGGCCTGTTTAATTTTGTCTGGCTTGCCGTTCCAAATAAAATGGATTTTGTTTTGCTCATATCATTTAAAAAACAAGTTGTTAGGTGTAGGCAGGGCCATAACCAAATAGATTATTTCCACAAATAGACAGGTATTTTCCTTTCCATGGTAGCAAGCTGTGATCTATTTTTGTTAACGTTCTATTGGATGAGCAAAAAGAAGAAACCCGCACACTGCTCTTGATACTATCACTGCTCTTTAATAAGCTTTACATATCGGCCTCAAGGCCTTCGTCAGAGCATTTGTGATTTTTTTTTATTAGCACCCTTATGTAGACATAGCCCCACCCACATCCGTTTCACGCATCGAATTGGGTTGGAGTCGAAGGAAAGTGCTACCAAATATAACAATGTGCATTTCATAAATATTCTAATACAGTGTGTACAGAAAACGTATTAAACACGTCTGTAAAACCACAAGCTGTCCCTTTGTAATAGAGTATTTCAGTCCGTTTCTTTTCTATACAGAGTTATAAACAGGTTTCCATTTGATTTCTCAATCCACATATTGAGGTAATGAACACGTTTAGTGTCACATTCAATAGTGAATTTGAGATTGGGGTCAATGTCATTGAGTAATGCCATAAAGTCTGACAGCTCTTCTCCCATTCCATCCCATATGCAAAAAATGTTGTCAATATATCGATACCACTTCAGGACTTTATTCAAAAATGGATTTTCGTTTTAATTTTTAACAAAACGTTCTTCAAAAAGACCCACATAAAGGGTAGGTAGCATAGCTCAGAGCGAATGTGGAGCCCATTGATGTTCCATTCATTTGGAGGTAGTATTCATCATCAAAACTGAAATAGTTATACGTCAAAACATATTCAGCCAGCTCTAGAATAAAATTTGTTGGTGGGTATTTGTTAGTATCTCGGTCTCTCAAATAGTGAGCTAGGGCTGCCAGCCCCCCGTATGGGGAATGCTGGTATATAGACTCTCAACATCTAGTGTGACCAAAATACAGTCTTCTGTTAATCCCGTTATTGGTGAGATCTTGTTTATGAAGTCTATAGAGTCTTTCACATACAGTATGATGGCAATGCTTGCACATGAGATTTAATAAAATAGTCTACGAAGTTTGACAATGGCTCTAGCATTGAACCCTATTCCTGCAACCACGGGTCTGCCTGGATAATTGCCTTGTTGTGTTTTAGGTTTGTGTAATTTCGGCAAAATGTACAGGCATAGACTTATGGCACATTTGTGGCAAAGGTATTCATATTCAGGTTTTGAGATAAGGTTGTTTAATAGGGCTTGCTCCAGATTAGAGCATATATCCCTTTGGAACACCTGTGTGGGATCAACACTCAGTTTTCTATAGAAACGTTCATTACTGAGTTGTATCTGAATCTCTAATTTGTATTTTTCATAGTCTATAACGACCACAGCACCCCCCTTGTCTGCAGGTTTGATAACCAAAGATGAATCTTTCATTAGTTCATTAAGTGCCTGTTCTTCTGTCCTAGTGAGGTTCTTCTTTATGTGGTTTGTTTTTCTCGTCTATACTGACATGGCTTCTTGTTCGACTAACCTACAATAGGTATTAATCGAGCAGTTGTTAATTATAGGACAGCATTTGCTTTTGGGCTTAAAATGGGTACCAGTTCTTTGTTGGGTTTCTAGGCCAGAAACAGTGTTTTGAGAAAACACATGCTTAAGTTTAATCTTGCGAAATAATTTAAACAGATCTACTTTTGTATCCAATGGTTTGTCTGTGCATGTAGGTACAAAAGAGAGGCCCTTAGATAAGACTGAGACTTATGCGTTAGTAAGCTCTTTTTTGGAGAGGTTAATTACCGCGTCCTGCTGTAGCTCCATGTCCATGGCCTGTGTTCCTGACCCCTCTTTGACCACATGCCTCTCCTACATCGTTTCTTTTCTTTTGTGGAGCCTTATTGTTGTACTGCTTTCGGGCTAAAAAATAAGTCTGTGTGCGATGGTAGCTGGAGTCGCTGTCTGTAGGGAATTCGCTCTCAGTGGATGCCTCTGTGTCTGCGTTTCCATGTCCTCCAGCTGCTGCGTATTTGCGTCCCCCGGTCAGTGGTGCGTCCCTACGTCGGCCTCTCTGTGCTCCTGATGTGTATTTTTTAATGGACTATGAGATAAAACTGAGTTAATCGCGAACATAGAGTTAAAATTTTGTGTTACTGGGCCAGGAATTTAATTGGGTCATTTCACTGTGTGTGTGGGGGTAAAGAGGCAATCTGACCTAGGGTCAAATTGCTCGCTCTTACTTAAATCCATGGCTGTCTTATCTCATCAGAGACTGAAACTAGCTTGTGGCCTTTTGTTTCTCTCTTCAAACACAGTGAAGGGAGCAGAACCAGGGTAGAATGGAGTTTGGGCTAGACCTTTGTCTCTCCTTGGCTATCTTCTTGATTGATTACAGCATGATGGGGTGGGGTTGAAGGATTTAGGGACCTGTCATGTCCAAGAATCGGTCTTCCGGTTAAGCCCGGGAGAGCCGGGGTTGAACAGAGTCTAAACTAAACATGAGTATTTTTGCAAGACAGGGGAGTGATTGATTGTAGTACTATGTGATTCTGAACTGAATGAAAGTCGAATTTAGCCGCCACCACAGACAAAGGGAGTCGGCGGAGCAATAAAAGAGCGGGAAACTGAAGAGAGAGGGATTTTAAAGCTAGGGTGTGTGGAGGGCACTATATAAGATGGAGAGAGAGAGGGAGAGGAGGGGCTACTCTGCAGACCAGCTTCCTTTTATTGAAATTCAATAAAGTAAATCTTGATTCAACAAAAACTCTGTAAGAACTTTGATTTTTAATAAAGTATAGTGATTCATTTCCACAACGTCCTTGGGCCTTCCCATGCGTAGACCTGGTTGAGCTGGTAGTCCTCTGTGTCTCGCGGATATTTATTGATCTTTGTTGCTTGTAGGAAGTCTCTGTATTTCCCAATGGACTGGTTGATTGAATCGTCTATGGCTGTGAAGTTTGGGCCTAGAATCTCCTTCATTATAACCTCATGTTCACTGATCTTCACTTCAACCTCTTTTACTTTCTTCGACACATGTTCAATGAATAATATCATTAAATCTATAGAACATTTGTTGAGGATTTCACCCCATTTCTGAACGAAAGCTTTGTCGTTTCTCCCTATTGTAGGCTCCTTCTGTATTCTCAGTCCTCTTGGAATGCGCTTGTTGCGAGTCTCCGCACGCTACTGGAGAACTTAAAATCCAACTCCAGAGACTCAGAGAGAAAGAGCATTTCCATGTCCTCCAGCTGCTGCGTATCTGCGTCCCCCGGTCAGTGGTGTGTCCCTACGTCGGCCTCTCGGTGCTCCCGTCCTTGGTCCTTCCCATGCGTAGACCTGGTGGAGCTGGTAGTCCTCTGTGTCTCGCTGATAGTTCTTGATCTTTGTTGCTTGTAGGAAGTCTCTGTATTTCCCAATGGACTGGTTGATTGAATCGTCTATGGCTGTGAAGTTTGGGCCTAGAATCTCCTTCATTATAACCTCATGTTCACTGATCTTCACTTCAACCTCTTTTACTTTCTTCGACACATGTTCAATGAATAATATCATTAAATCTATAGAACATTTGTTGAGGATTTCACCCCATTTCTGAACGAAAGCTTTGTCATTTCTCCCTATTGTAGGCTCCTTCTGTATTCTCAGTCCTCTTGGAATGCGCTTGTTGCGAGTCTCCGCACTCTACTGGAGAACTTAAAATCCAACTCCAGAGACTCAGAGAGAAAGAGACTTGTTTGTTCCTGCATGGCACTACTCTTAGTGAGCATTGTGCAGCGATACGCCATCCCATCTGGTTTGGGCTTAGTGGGACTATCATTTGTTTTAGTGGGACAATGACCCAACACACCACCAGGCTGTGTAAAGGCTATTTTACCAAGTAGGAGAGCGATGGAGTGCTGCCCCGACCTCAACCCAATTGAGATGGTTTTGGATGAGTCGGACGAAAGAGTGAAGGAAAAGCAGCCAACAAGTGCACAGCATATGTGGGAACTCCTTCAAGACTGTTGGAAAAGCATCCCAGTGACTGGCAGAACACCCCTGTCCACCTGGATCCTAGGGCCTTTGAAAGATTGGGACCCATCCTTTAAAAAAGCACATAGTGCCCCCTACAGAACAGAAGCAGATGAACAGCCAAAAGCTTTTCCAACGCCCTCACCTTGATTGTATTGTATACAGTTATTTCAAAAATATATTGAACTAAATCTTGCATATCTTAATTTATTTCCACAATTAACGAATAATATGCGTAATACTGTAGGCACTTCATACGAAGGATTGCAACCCATAACCAGGACTGGCATTACAAAATCATATTTTTTGGCAAACAATTATTGTTATTAACCCTATACTGTCCTTAACATAATTATCCTATAGCAATAGATGTGGAATACATACACACACTCTCCCCACCCTTCCCCCACAAACAACCACAAGCTCAGATGTTCAACAGTTGTTCCATCCCCGAGCCCAACTCAAGAGAAGACTTGATGTGCGAATGCATATTCAGTTGTAGCTGTTTGAAAAGGCATGCAAAATTGAGCAAGAATGGGGAGATTTGATTAACCACTACACCCCCCTTCCTGAAACACACACACGCTGGTCCCCCGTTGTGACCATTTTCTCAAGCATCTCTGAGCAGTCAGACCTCTTGATTATTTTGTGCCACCAGGGCCACAATAATTTGCCTCGTCTCTGATTGTCCTAGTGTGACCCCCTCCCTCTGGGTTCCTGCGGCTAGTGTTGCCAGCACTGCCACTACCTGGGTGGGGGTACTCCACCGGAATTCCCACCGGCTAGGTACAAGGTTGTCAAGGTTCTCATTAGCAGCTTTGAGAAATTCCTTGTATGTTATGCTCACCCATCCGGGGGCTTTGGCTTTGTTGGACCAACCATGCCAGGCAGGCTCAGACTCTTGAGGGGGCGGTGCTGCTTTAGTGGGTCTCTGACCACGTTTATCTTTCTGTCTTGGCTATGTATAGGCTACTTGCAGTAGGCCTATAAAACAGATAAGGACTGTTTTTTATTAAAATCCCTACCATGGATAGTATTGGGTGTTCCATTATTTTACTCCTCTATGGGAACTTTGTATTATTTAAAATAGCCATGGAGTAGTCTGGGTGTCTCGGAACAGTTGGTCATCAATGTACAGTTTCTCGACTACTAGAGCTACACATTTCTCTTTTAGTCTATTCACTTTGAATATTGGGTATAGAAGAGCAATTTCCTTCGGGAACTGATCAATTAATTCCTATTTTCGTGCCAGCGAGTCTTTTGCCCAGGCTTTGAACCATTATTTTACATTTAAAGAAAGCAAATTTGGCACCAATTGGGCACTCGTATTGCTGTCCTCTCTGTCCGAAACGATGTACATGTTTGAGTTAGATTTTGTTGACAGTATCGCCTGGGATCTGTAGCGCTTTAACAAGGAATTATTTCACCACACTCTCTGGATCTTCACCCTCATTCTCTTTAATACCGGTAAGTACCAGATTTTCTCGCATTGATCTAGTCTGTATTTCAAGTAAGGCTTCTCTCAGAAACATGTTCTCTTTTTTCAGTTCTTTCGCATCCGTTTCAATAGTATTGACTGTACCTTTTAGCTTGTTTGTTTGTTTCTCCATTGTTGCGGCTTTTTCGTCACTCATCTCGAGGACTTCAACTCCTCTATATCTTTACTGACTAGTTCAAGTATGCCCAGTTTATCATTTATCGACTTTAGCAAGTTGGTTTCTACACTTACCGTTCCAGGTGGTGAAAAGCATAAATCGTCTGTGTCAGTCGAGGAGTCTCGTTTTCTTTTGGGGATTGGTTCTCCATGCTTACTCGCCGGCATGATTTGGTGTTGACTGCGTTGGAAATATTGGTCAATACATTTCTCGAGCCTTATACATTTGTTTTGTGTTTTTATCCAGATTGAAGGTTATTGTGGAATGAAGTGCTAATATTTAGTCAGATTTACAGATATTGAATATTACGTTTTTATCTTGAGGCATTCTGCACCGCTGTCTTCAATCCGCCATTGTTCCTCCTCTGCCTCTTCTTTGTGTGAGAACATAGGGGGAGCCCCTCTCTGCTCCTTTGTGTGTGTGTCTGTCAACAGTGTAGTTGTGTAGTTGGAGGCTCTGTATGGTTTGTGTTTGTGTTATAGGGTTAGTTTATCTTGAGGCATTCTGGGATGGGGGCCAGAGCACGAAGCAACGCCCAACACAAGTTGTAATATTTCAGAGACTGGAAAAAATGGTGTGCTTGTATATTTAGCAATGACTCCACCTATAGGAACATCGCTGAAAGACGTCCAATGGCTCTATCGAAAAAGGACAACCATATCTACACCCACAAAAACGTATAGTGCGATCAGTATAACATAGAGCAGAGTTCTTCAATTCCGGTCCTGGAGGGCCGAAACACCTCTGTTTTTCATCCTCTCCTTCTAATCAGGGGCTAATTCAGACCTGGGACACCAAGTGAGTGCAATTAACTACCAGGTAGAAATAAAAAACAGAAGTGTTTCGGCCCTCCAGGACCGGAATTGAAGAACCCTGACATAGAGCCTTCGCAAAATGCCACAAAGCAGGACTACATTCATTTTTAGATCTTGCCCCCCTCCCCCCCATCAATACACCAGAAGCCATCATAGGGTGTATCATTCAGCACACGAAGACCTGACCTGCCTTCCTCCTGGGCACATCTCACTGTCCTAGAAATGCCTCAGACATGATGAAAACAAGCCCAGATTCCCCCAGGGTGAAAATCCCCTTTAACCTGTTTAAACGTTTTGCTCACATCGGCCACAGAGAGCGAGATCACACAGTCATCCGGAAAAACATGGGCTTCCATGTAAGGCACAGTGTTATATTCCTCGAAGCAAGCATAAAAGGCATTTAGCTCGTTTTGGACTTCTGCATCACTGGGCAACGCATGGCTGTTACTGAAAACTGAACTGTAATACTCAAAACTCAACTGTAGTACTCAAAACGCAATAGTCATAGCTTCTTCTAAAAATCTAACTTAATTGTACATTTGAATTTCAGCGCTTTAGCAGACGCTCTTATCCAGAGCGACTTAAAGGAGGGTTAAGTGCCTTGCTCAAGGGAACATAGACAGTTGTTTCCTCATAGTTGGCTCAGGGATTCAGACCAGCAACCTCTTGGTTACTGTACCGTACACTCTTAACCACTAGGCTACCTGCCGCCCTGGCATAAAAGAAAATAATAAGAGCTATAGACAGCTCCATTTGACAGCATTAAATCAAGCCTGAGTCTTGCCACTCTAAGCACTTTATGAACAGGAGAGTTCTTTTATTTATTGGATTTAGTACATTTAGACTGAGCCTGCTGTACTGTGCTGTGCTGTGCTGTAAAAGAGATTTGGGGAGATAAGAGCTACTGTATGCTCTATAAAACATGTTATATTGTTTACAGCAGGGAGCAGCAATAAAAAAGGCGTTGTGGTTTTGGAAGAAATTATCATTAACACCCAGTGTTGTCTCTGCATGATAACAAGCTTGTTGTTCTGGGATCTGCTGGCGGTGAAGTGACATATCAATCTTGTAATTGTCAAAGAAGCAGAGAATCTGTGGTTGCAAAGCAGCTAAATCAACACTAAGACTGTGATGGAGTACATGGAAAGAGCCACCTGCTGATAATGTACATGATGCAGACTGTGACTAAAGCTATTGAGAATCAGCGGAGGCTAACGTTACTGTCATCGGGCAAATCAAATTGTGAACAGAAAGAAAGAGAACATGGCATGAAAGAGGGCATGTAATCCCAGCTTGTTGCTCTCGGGCTCCCATGGCAATATAAAGAGCAGTAGTGTGTAAGCAATAGATGCCTGCCTAAGCACAGTGAAAAGCCACAGGAGTAGAAAGCAATCCATATCAACATGACAATATTCATCACGGAGGAGCTTACTGTATAATTGCAGGAAATAAAGTGCAGCTACTTCAGAGTGACATGTGTCTGCAGGAAATGCTCTGTGTGAGATCTAACTTTAAGAGAAAGTGTTCTCAATGTTCCGAAGCTCTATCGCAGCTGCTTGTTGCATCATACAAGTTTTGTGTGTATTTTTGCAGCCACTGTTCCAGATTCTATCCCTGTAATGTGAAAAGTGCCAAATGGATGTTTGGGGCTTTGGGGTCATTTAGCCCCATCCTGTCGGGGCACTCCCAGGTCACATACTTAGACCACAGGAAACTTTAATCACTTCATGAGGCATGTACACACAGCACACCACAACCAAGCCTTAATTATAAACCATCTACTTTGTGTTTAGAGGTAGGAAGCCTTGTCACACTTTGCTGTTTCCCAACAAAGATAATTAGAGAAAATATACATGTAAGCTGTCTACGCAAAATGTTGAAGTTAAATATTTTACCAAGAACCAAAATAGAGGGGGGGGGCACGCGTAAACAAGATGGCGTATTGAATAGAAATCGGTACAAAACACCTCAGGATAAAAACATAATATTCAAAATCAGTAAGTTAGACTAAATATTAGCATTTCATATATTCGCAGTTAATATAATTCAATCTGGATAATAACAGAAATAAGATCATAAGGCTAGAGAAATATATCGACAAATATTACTACAACAAGCAACACCCAAACATGACTGAAGACAAGCGTGGAGAGCCGATCCCCAAAAGGAAACGCGATTCATCGACAGATACAGATGATATATGCTTTTCACCACTGGGTATGGTAAGTGTGGAAAGCGACCTGTTGAAGTCGATAAATGACAAATTGGGCATATTAGAATTGGTCAGTAAAGACGTAAAAGAGTTGAAAGCGAGTCTTCAAATGAGTGACGAAAAAGCTTTGGTAATGGAGAAAGAAACCAAAGAAATAAAAGTGACAGTCTCTCAAATGGAAACGGACGTTAGGGAATTAAAAAAGGAGAACAATCTTCTGAGAGAAGCCTTACTAGACATCCAAACTAGATCGATGAGGGAAAATCTAGTACTTACGGGTATTCAGGAAAAGGAGGGAGAAATAACAGAGAATATTATGAAGGACTTCCTGCATACAGCGCTACAAATCCCACTCGAGGCTGTCGATAAAATCCAACTCGAACGTGTACATCGTTTCGGAAAAAGAGGACAGAAATATGAGCGCCCAATCGTTGCCAAATTTGCTTTTTTTTAAGGACAAAGCTATGGTGAAAAGCCTGGGAAAAAGACTTGCTGGCACGAAAATAGGCATGAATGATCAGTTCCCGAAGGAGATTGTAGAAAGGCGCAAAGTTCTGTATCCAATCTTCAAGGAAAACAGATTAAAAGGGAAACGTGTTGCACTAGTGGTGGATAAATTATATATTGACAACCAAATGTTCAGAGACACAAAGACTACTCCATGGCTATTCTAAAAGTTGTAATAGAGGAGTCAAATATTGGAGCAGCTGATACTAGCAATGATAGGGATTGTAATATTAAATAACATTTATAGTAAGTATAGTATTTTATAAATGGATAAAACGATATAACAAGCAGAATAATACATCTTTATATACAAATAATTAGAACATGGATTTTTTGGCGGGAGGTTGTTGTTTTGGCGGATGGTTGTTGTGGTTGGTCCTGTGTTCTCTCTGGCGTCCTTTCCCCCTTGCAGCAGATGTGGATGCGGGTGCGTTTGCACGCTCGGCCCATTTCTTCCGCAGTCAACCATGTGGTGTGCATTTTTGTGTTTGAAAAGGTGCGGCGTTAAGTGAGTGAGAGGGGAAATGGTTGCATATCCCAGAGCCGACCGGGGGTCTATGAACAGGGGTAGTGAGAGAGAGAGCTTTCAATTTTGTGTAGATGAGGGATATACATTTTTAAATATAGTATACATCTAATCTAATTATTCATTGTCCTATCATGATGGAAAGATCCCTAACCCTATAACCTGGACACCCACCTGAGCGACCCATACACCAAAGAGAAGTTCCCATCTATTTTATGGACCTGCTGTGAATATGCAGCCTAAACAGAGAAATAAATGCGGTCAGAGACCTACTTGAGCAGCACCGCCCCCTCAAGATTCTGAGCCTGCCTGGCAGGGTTGGTCCTACAAAGCCAGAGCCCCCTGATGGGAGAGCATAATATACAAGGAAATTCTCAAAGCTGCTAATGAGAACCTTGACGACCTTTTACCTAGCCGGTGGGGATTCCGGAGGGGTACGCCCACCCAGGTAGTGGCAGTGCTGGCAACACTGGCTGCAGTAACCCATGGGGAGGGGGTCACACTCGGACAATCAGAGAGGGGGTTTATCATTGTGGCCCAGGTGGCACAAAATAATCAAAGGTCTGACCGCATGGAGATGCTTGGGAAAATGGTTACAACAGGGGATCAGAGTGTTTGTGTCTCAGGTGAAGAGGGTGGATCTGATCTCCATCACCTAGGACTTGACATAGATTAAGTAGATTAATCAAATCTCACATTGTTATCAATTTCTGCTCAATCTGCATGCTTTCTCAATCAGCTTTAACTGTATGTGCACTCGTAGATCAAGTTATTTCTCGAGTTGGGCTCTGGGATATAACAGCCGTTGAGTATCGGATTTTATGGTGGATTGTGGAGGAGGGGGGTTGAGTGTGTTGGAGTATGTGAGTATGTGCGTGTGTGCTTGTCTGGCATCTGTTGTGGGGGGGGGGGGGGGGGGATGTTGGGGGGGGGGTATGGGATGGACCGCGGGAATTATTTGCTAGGATAATAATTGCTTGTCAATGAATTAAATGTAATACAATGGCAATCCTGGTTATATGTTAGAATCCTATGCGTGAACTGCCGACATTATTACGCATATTAATTGATAATGATGGAAAATAGGATATGCATAATTAAAAAAATAATAATAGTTATATAGATATATATATATAGAGGTGAAAGCATTGGAAATGCTTTTGGCGGTTAACCTGCTTCTGTTTTGTGGGTGGCACTGTGTGCTGTTTTCGATGGATGGGTCCTGGCCTCTCGGGGCCTTAGGGATACGGAGGGACGTGGGTGGGATGCTGATCACTGGGATGACGGCTCAACTTGGGATGGGGAGGGGCTTTAGCGGGGGAATTAGTGGAGAACAATTGAAGGGTTACTCCGTAGCAATGCAAATATCACGGTACAGCTATATGGACACTCAATCATTACGCTATTTTTTATTGGTAAATTTACAAACATATATAATGATAAATAGACTTGAAACTTGTATCTCATTATGGTGTATGGTGAAATAAGTATAGCCAGTTATAATTGTAATGGCTTAGCTGATAATAACAAAAGAAGAACAATATTTACATGGCTCAAAGAGAAGGAATATCATATCTATTGTATACAGGAAACTCATTCAACAATTCGAGATGAAGTAGCGTGGAAAAAAGAATGGGGGGGGGAAATATACTTCTCCCATGGGCAAAGAAATTCAAAAGGGGTGATGATATTAATTAATAGTAATTTCGATCCGAATGTGCAAATTGTCCAAATAGATACGCAAGGTAGATGGATTATTTTAAATATGGTATTGGACCATAAACAGATATGGCTCATTAACCTTTACGGACCAAATAATGATGATCCACAATTCTTTGACAATATATATAATAAATTATCAAGCCTGCAAGCAACTCAAGACAATATTATTATGGTGGGGGATTATAATACTGTTTTAAATAGCTCAATGGACCGAAAAGGAAATCACACCACAAACAATCACCCACATGCTCTTAAGGAAATTGTGAATGTCATGGATACATTAGAACTAGTAGATATATGGAGGCTTAAATATGCTGATCTAGTGAGATATACATGGCGGAGACTGAATCAAGCTAGTCGTCTTGACTTCTTTCTTATCTCATTCTCGTTGGCACCAAAAGTAAAAAAAAGTGTTGATAGGGGACAGAATGCGGTCGGACCATCATATAATAGGCATATACATTACTCTGACTGAATTTCCACGTGGGCGAGGATATTGGAAATTTAATCAAAGCCTATTAGATGATCATTTATTTATAATTAGAACAAAGGAATTTATAACTGACTTTTTCCAACATAACATAGGTACAGCGAATCCCCTTATTGTATGGGACACCTTTAAATGTGCCTTTAGAGGCCATGCAATTCAGTACTCATCTCGAAAACAAAAGCAATTTAGGTCAAAAGAGTTTATACTAAGAAAGGAAATAGAAAGTCTAACAAAACAGATAGATGGCAATGAAAACTGTAACATAGAGGCTCAGAATAAATTAGAGGAAAAACAAAAAGAAATGGAAAAACTTATTCAAGAAAGATCAAGTGTAATATATTATAAAAATAAAGCAAACTGGATGGAATATGGGGAAAAATGCACAAAATTCTTTTTTAATCTTCAACATAGGAATGCTACCAAAAAGAACTTAATGAAACTGGTTACAATTGACGGAGTCACCCATAATTCACCTAATGATATTTTGAAGGAAGAAACAAAGTATTTTAAGCATATGTTTTCTTTTCAGTCGCCTCCATCTCCTCTAACTGAAGCTAATTGTAGAGATTTTTTTTCTATTGATAATGTCAAATTAACAGCCACACAGAAAGACTCATGTGAAGGTGAAATTACAGAGGAGGAACTTCTGGATGCAATTAAAGACTTTAAGTCCGGGAAAACTCCAGGGTTGGATGGCATACCAATCGAGGTATACCAAACCTTTTTTGATATACTAAGAGGACCGTTATCAGCATGTTTTAACCACTCCTATGTAAATGGTAGATTATCTGACACTCAAGAAGAAGGTCTGATCTCATTATTACTGAAACAGGATACAAGTGGAAAATATAAAGATCCAGTCCATTTACACAATTGGAGGCCACTTACACTTCAGTGTTGTGATGCAAAAATCCTAGCAAAATGTATAGCGCATAGAATTAAAAAGGTATTGTCGGATATTATTCATTCTAATCAGACAGGTTTTTTACATGGAAGATACATTGGAGATAATATAAGGCAAGTATTGGAAACAATAGAACACTATGAAAAATATGGGAAACCAGGCCTGCTATTCATAGCAGACTTCGAAAAGGCATTTGATAAAGTTCGACTGGAATTTATATATAAATGCCTGGAGCATTTCAATTTTGGAGAATCTCTTATAAAATGGGTCAAAATCATGTATAGTAACCCTAGGTGTAAAATAGTAAATAATGGCTATTTCTCAGAAAGTTTTAAACTGTCAAGAGGAGTGAAACAAGGTTGTCCACTATCGGCATATCTATTTATTGTGGCCATCGAGATGTTAGCTATTAAAATCAGATCCAATAATAATATCAGAGGATTAGAAATACAGGGCTTAAAAACAAAGGTGTCATTGTACGCAGATGATTCATGTTTTCTTTTAGATCCACAACTAGAATCCCTCCACAGCCTCATAGAGGATCTAGATACATTTTCTAACCTCTCTGGATTAAAACCAAATTATGACAAATGTACTATATTACGTATTGGATGACTAAAAAATACAATTTTTACATTACCATGTAGTTTACCAATAAAATGGTCTGATGGTGATGTAGATATACTCGGAATACATATCCCAAAGGAAATAAATGATCTCACTTCAATAAATTTTAATAGAAAGTTAGCAAAAATAGATAAGATCTTACTACCATGGAAAGGAAAATACCTGTCAATTTGTGGAAAAATCACCCTGATTAACTCTTTAGTATTATCCCAGTTTACCTATTTGCTTATGGTCTTGCCTACGCCTAGCAAACAGTTTTTTAAATTATATGAGAAAAAAATATTCAATTTTATTTGGAACGGCAAGCCAGACAAAATTAAAAGAGCATATTTATATAATGAATATGAATTCGGAGGACAGAAATTATTAAATATTAAAGCATTAGACCTATCACTAAAATCTTCAGTCATCCAAAAGTTATACTTAAATCCGAACTGGTTCTCAAGCAAATTAGTAAGATTGTCTCACCCACTGTTCAAGAAAGGCCTTTTTCCCTTTATTCAGATTACAACCTCTCACTTTCAGTTATTTGAAAAGGAAATAATCTCCCAAATGTCACTATTTCTAAAACAAGCCATAGAAAGTTGGTTGCAATTTCAATTTAATCCTCCAGAAACGACAGAACAAATAATGCAACAAATATTGTGGTTAAATTCAAATATACTAATTGACAAAAAACCTTTATTTTTTGACAGAATGTTTAAAAAAGGTATAATCTTCGTAAATAATATCATCGGTAGGACTGGTGGAGTTATGTCGCACATGCAGCTAACAAAAACATATGGAAATGTCTGCTCTACCCAGAATTACAACCAAATAATTGCAGCCTTACCGCAAAAGTGGAAGAGGAAAGTTGAAGGGGGAGAAAGTAAGGAACTTGTCTGTTGGCCTTGCATTAAAGAACATAATTGGTTAAGGAAAACTGTGATAAATAAAAAAGTATATCAGTTTCACTTAAGGACCAAAGGATTGACAGCCGTCCCATATAGATTGCAAAATAGTTGGGAAGAGATCTTTGACGTACCGATCCCATGGCATAGTGTTTATGAACTGACACGCAAAACGACACCGGATTCAAAAATTAGAATCTTTCAATTTAAATTATTATATAAAATTCTTGCTACCAATAGAATGTTATTTATATGGGGGATACAATCTTCCCAGCTCTGCAGATTTTGCTGTGAAGAGATAGAATCATTAGATCATTTGTTTTGGTTCTGTCCATTTGTAGCTTGTTTTTGGACACAGGTCCAGGAATGGCTAAAGGATTGCAATATTTACCTGGAACTAACCTTGCAGATAGCATTACTGGGTGATCTGAAAAGTCATAGTCAATCAATCAATAATATAATAATACTTTTAGCAAAAATGTTTATTTTTAATTCACAATCTGTAGAAGCAATGAGAATAGAAAGGTTCAGAACTTTTGTAAAACATCACAGTACGGTTGAAATATATATGGCAAATAGAAATCCTATATGGATGGTGTTAAGAGATAGATGGGAGGTATTGAATAGAGTTGAAGGATGGGACTAATAACAAATAACAACAAATAATAACAAAGATAGCTAATAATGTAAGCATACTGTGTCCATAATAAGTATATAGGTTGTATGTTGGGAGCTTTTGGGAAAGAGCACAGTTAGAAAGATATGGCATTTAGAAGCAAACCGGATGGACATCATGAAAATGATCGGAGAGGTTGAGAGTAGAAGAAGTTCAGGAGCAAAAACATAAATAAATATATATATATATATATATATATATATATATATATATATATATATATATAGATATAGATATAGAATTATTGTAAAATTAACTCTGTCCATAAGGTGTAGATAGTAAGTATAGACCGGAAGTAGAGGCCTGGGCGTTGTTGTTCACTAATTTACTCCAAGTAGGGAAAGGATGGTGGGGTTGAAAAGTAATAAAGGGGAATATAAAAAATAAAAAATAAACATGTGGGATTGGAAGTGATGCAGACAATTACATTGATAGAAGATACAATATATCTGCAATATTAAGCTGATCCATCCCCCCTAAAAAAATAAAAATAAAAATAAAAATAAAAATAAAAAAATTGCAGGGAGAGAATGAAGCACGATGTTGAGGATTAATTAAGCCACTCCCTGTTGCCACAGTAAGCTAAACCTCAACACAGGGTATCCCAATAAGGTCATGATGGGTTGTGTGGAAGGACGATTATCTTGTTCAATCGCAGTCCTTGGGAGCATCATGGTTATGTGAGGGCTGTAGGTAATGCTTTTCTATGGAAGAAAGGCCTTGTTCTCCGTGGGACCAGGTTT
This sequence comes from Coregonus lavaretus, assembly GCF_964263955.1. Lineage (NCBI taxonomy): Eukaryota > Metazoa > Chordata > Actinopteri > Salmoniformes > Salmonidae > Coregonus > Coregonus lavaretus. The sequence continues at coordinate 71,773,360 of NC_139990.1, forward strand.
TCACTGTGAAGAGTTAATTTCACATGGTCAGGTGTAGGCTGTTGAACGATCCCATACATTAATTTTGTTTGTAATCTCAACCGTTCTGCCGATGTCATTCAAAAGCACATTATCTCTAGGTCAGGTTTCAAGTGAGGCCTATCTTTCTGCCATTTAGCGGGGGATGGGGTGAATATTTATTTTGTATTTAGTATCTATTAGGATCCCCATTAGCTGTTGCCAAGGCAATTGATCATTCTACGGTGGTCCCTGCATCGAACGCTCAAACCGGCATGATTAGAATGCTTATTTAGAACGTCCAGTTTAGATTGACGCAACAGTCAGCGTTTGAGCTGGCCACACAGTTTTTTCACAGAAACATTTTGCACAAACACAGTTCTTACAACGTTATGTCCTGAATGTGACCAGTTTATTTTTGGATGCAGTGTTCAAACATTCACAGAAGTAGCGACAGCATAACACAATCATCTAAACCGGAAAATGTAGGCTACATTAGTCCTAGCGCTCACTGAGGAAAGATTGACGTAACACAAGCGGTCATATTTAGCTAACTCTCAGCTGACAGAAACCTGACAGAAAACATAATATTAATTAGCTAATTATCACATCCCAGGTGATCTCCCCATTGATCAAAGCAATTGAGTAAAATACTTTCAAAAAATCTAAAGTAATTTGATGATGGGTAGTTTGTGCACGCCACCATGTTTGTTTTTTCGCATCAACCAAAGACAAGAGGAGACAAGATGAGTTTGGTCTGTTTGCAGTATGCATGTTGAAGGGGATGTGTCGTCTAACATATTCACTTCCCTTCATTCAATTCCGGAAGTTCACTTGAAAGATGAGTGAACCATCCCTTCACCTCATTTTGTTATAACATCTTTGGTCTGACAGATGTTTACGTGACACCCAGAATGCATTGTATAATGTCAACAAACATGGCGCCACACATAGCTGGCAAATAACTTAGCATTAGCTCATCATAATCAGTACAACCTTCAGTATTTTACACACATCATATGTGTCCATTACAATCTATGCAAGAATCGGAATGCGTGATTTGTCACCAGTACTTGAAAACGTGAATAAAACAGTAAATACATTATGCTCCATACATACATACGGTATGCTACAGTAGAAACGACGACATGATACACAGAAAATAAGGCACTTACTTTGATTGGAACGCACACATGTCCAAAGTTATTATTTGTAAGGAAAACAACAATGAAGGCAATGCGAGCGCCAGCCAGAAAATGTGCCAGGGGGAAAACGTTTGTGCAAGACAGCGCAAATGTCTGCATACTTGATCTGGGGAAACACTGGGGAAGTGCTTGGGCTCTTGTCAAAGAGAGAAGTTTGTCCGGCTCAGTAAAGCCTCAAATATAAATTGTTCGCAACAGTGAAATGGGCTACTTCTATGTGAATTAATGAGTAGGCGGAACACACCTCAATTCAAACTGTTGTTAGAAAATAACATTTGTTAGAAAATGATTTGAAATTGACAAGTTGAAACAGCCTATATATAATTAGCAGGCAGCGTGTCTTGGTTTGAGGGCAGCGCGGGTTAACTGTCCTGTTGCGTAACAATCACATTTTGGAACAGCGAGTGCATTCTGACATCATGCGCATAAAAAAACTCACGCTGGGGTGACCGTTAGAAATTTGTGGAATTCACGCGTGAAAAGGTTAACCAGTGTGTGCCCAGTGGGTCATCTTTTCCCATTGACTGCTATGTACTGACATAAGCTTCAATTGACTGATGCTCATCTTTTCCCATTGACTGTTATGTATTGACAAAAGCATCAGTTGGTTGATGCTCACTTTTCCCAATGAATGCTATGTATTGACGTAAGAGTCAATTGGTTGAGACTCATATTTTTCTATTGACTGTAATGTATTCACATAGGCATCCTATCTTGATATCTATCTTTTTGCAAGAACGTCACAGGATGATGTTTTCCTATGATATCATGTTGCATTTAATGGCCCCAATGAAATATTTATTACATAGAAATGAAAGCAAATGTTGCAAGGTGAGATGAGGGGAATGCATGCTGACGGATATCTCATTTTGCACGCAACCCAACATGGGTTGTTCAAACAACCAGCACAGTGCTGATCTGTAGACTACAAACATTACATGGTGGGAAATGTAGCAGGTGTGTGTGTATATACAGCACAAAGTCAGGATTAATCATTAACTCAGATTATCCACAGTTTCCTGGTATAGAGACATATAGAGACAAGTCAGGCGGCACCCAGACGATGCCTCTTATCTTTGACAAGAGAAACTACGTGTTGCTGAGCAACCACAGCCAGTTGTTCCATTCTCTCCATTCTATCCAGCTTAGCTGTCCGGCTTAGAGCTGCACATTTTAGGAGAATGATTTCCCCATGTGTGTGTGAGGAATGGATAGGAAACCTTTTCATGACATTATTTTGCTCCAAATAAATTATATTGTGAAAGACTGTGATTCTTTATTTGCCCTAATCACATAGGATAAGACATGGCTCAGTTAATGGTTTATGCAAACAAATGGCAGTACATCCGTAATGTCTAATTATTTTACTGAATTTCCAATGATGGGCTCTGGATTCCGAGGGCTCATTGATCCGTCTTGGGATCAATGAGCCCTTGATCCGTCTTGAGATCCCATTTTGTGGTGCTAACACAAGATGATTGATCACCCTCACCCTTTTCAATGAGGATTCAACCCAAACAGTCTGCTATAATGGCACTGGAGGAGATGGCTGCCGTTTTACGGGCTCCTAACAAATTGTGCTATTGTGTGTTTTTTTTTTTGCGTTATTTGTAAGTTATTTTGTACATAATGTTTCTGCCACCGTCTCTTATGACCAAAAAGAGCTTCTGGATATCAGGACAGCAATTACTCATCTCGTACTGGACAAAGATTTTTTTCTTTAACGAGTTGGACGCGAAGGATTTACTTCAGACACCCGACAAGGCCCAAATCACGTCGTTCGCAGGAGAAAGAGACTGAGATATCGGGGACGTAGGTCGTGGTGCCTTGTAAGGATGCGACGGCGAGTGGTTAATCTGCCTCTACCATCAGTCCTATTAGCCAACGTACACTCATTGGATAACAAAATAGACAAACTACGATCACGAATATCCTACCAACGGGACATTAAAAACTGTAATATCTTATGTTTCACCGAGTCGTGGCTGAACAACGACATGGATAACAAACAGCTGGCGGGGTTTACGCTGCATCGGCAAGATAGAACAGCGGCCTCCGGTAAGACAAGGGGTGGTGGTCTGTGTATATTTGTAAACAACAGCTGGTGCACGAAATCTAATATTAAGGAAGTCTCAAGGTTTTTCTCGCCTGAGGTAGAGTATCTCAAGATAAGCTGCAGACCACACTATTTACCAAAATAGTTTTCATTTATATTTTTCGTAGCTGTCTATTTACTACCACAAACCGATGCTGGCACTAAGACCACACTCAATGAACTGTATACGGCCATAAGCAAACAGGAAAAAGCTCATCCAGAGGCGGCGCTCCTAGTGGCCGGGGACTTTAATGCAGGGAAACTTACATTTGTTTTACCTAATTTCTACCAGCATGTTAAATGTGCAACCAGAGGAAAGAAACTCTAGACCACCTTTACTCCACACACAGAGATGCTTACAAAGCTCTCCCTCGCCCTCCATTTGGCAAATCTGACCATAATTATATCCTCCTGATTCCTGGTTACAAGAAAAAAACTAAAGCAGGAAGCACCAGTGACTCGGTCAATAAAAAAGTGGTCAGATGAAGCAGATGCTAAGCTACAGTACTGTTTTGCTAGCACAGACTGGAATATGTTCCGGGATTCTTCCGATGACATTGAGGAGTACACCACATCAGTCACTGGTTTCATCAATAAGTGCATCGATGACGTCATCCCCACAGTGACCGTACGTACACCGGCTCCGACGCTCGTCAGATGTGGCAGGGCTTGCAAACTATAAAAGACTACAAAGGGAAGCACAGCCGCAAGCTGCCCAGTGACACGAGCCTACCAGACGAGCTGAATTACTTCTATGCTCGCTTCGAGGCAAGCAACACTGAAGCATGCGTGAGAGCATCAACTGTTCCGGACAACTGTGTGATCACGCTCTTTGTAGCCGATGTGAGTAAGACTTTTAAACAGGTCAACATTCACAAGGCCGCAGGGCCATATGGATTACCAGGATGTGTACTCCGAGCATGCGCTGACCAACTTGCAAGTGTCTTCACTGACATTTTCAACCTGTCCCTGAATGAGTCTGTAATACCAATATGTTTCAAGCAGACCACCATAGTCCCTGTGCCTAAGAACACTAAGGTAACCTGCCTAAATGACTACAGACCTGCAGCACTCATGTCTGTAGCCATGAAGTTCTTTGAAAGGCTGGTCATGTTTTGCATAAACACCATTATCCCAGAAACCCTAGACCCACTCCAATTTGTATACCGCCCCAACAGATCCACAGATGATGCAATCTCTATTGCACTCCACACTGCCCTTTCCCACCTGGACAAAAGGAACACCTACGTAAGAATGCTATTCATTGACTACAGCTCGGCGTTCAACACCATAGTGCCCTCAAAGCTCATCACTAAGCTAAGGACCCTGGGACTAAACACCTCCCTCTGCAACTGGATCTTGGACTTCTTGACGGGCCGCCCCCAGGTGGTAAGGGTAGGTAACAACACATCTGCCACGCTGTTCCTCAACACAGGGGCCCCTCAGGGGTGCGTGCTCAGTCCCCTCCTGTACTCCTTGTTCACCCATGACTGCATGTCCAGGCACGACTCCAACACCTTCATTAAGTTTGACGATGACACAACGGTGGTAGGCCTGATAACCGACAACGATGAGACAGCCTATAGGGAGGAGGTCAGTGACCTGGCCGTGTTGTGCCAGGATAACAACCTTTCCCTCAACGTGATCAAGACAAAAGAGATGATTGTGGACTACAAGAAAAAGAAGGACCGAGCACACCCCCATTCTCATCGACGGGGCTATAGTGGAGCAGGTTAAGAGCTTCAAGTTCCTTTGTGTCCACATCACCAACAAACTATCATGGTCCAAACACACCTAGACAGTCGTGAAGAGGGTACTACAAAGCCTATTCCCCTTCAGGAGACTGAAAACATTTGGCATGGGTCCTCAGATCCTCAAAAAGTTATACAGCTGCACCATCGAGAGCATCCTGACTGGTTGCATCACTGCCTGGTATGGCAACTGCTCGGCCTCCAACCACAAGGCACTACAGAGGGTAGTGCGTACGGCCCAGTACATCACTGGGGCCAAGCTTCCTGCCATCCAGGAACTCTATGCCAGGCGGTGTCAGAGGAAGGCCCTAAAAATTGTCAAAGATTCCAGCCACCCTAAAATAGACTGTTCTCTCTGCTACTGCACGGCAAGCGGTACCGGAGCGCCAAGTCTAGGTCCAAAAGGCTTCTCAACAGCTTCTACCCCCAAGCCATAAGACTCCTGAACAGCTAATCAAATGGCTACCCGGACTATTTGCATTATCCCCCCCACTCACCCACCCCCTCTTTTATGCTGCTGCCACTCTCTGTTTATTATCTATGCATTGTCACATTAACTCTACCTACATGTACATATTACCTCAATTACCTCGACTAACTTGTGCCCCTGCACATTGATTCTGTACCGGTACCCCCTGTATATAGCCTCGCTCCTGTTATTTTACTGCTGCTCTTTAATTATTTTTTCATTTTTTCATTTTTTTGTTAATACTTATTTTTCTTCAAACTGCATTGTTGGTTAAGGGCGTATAAGTAAGCATTTCACTGTAAGGTCTACACCGGTTGTATTCGGCGCATGTGACAAATACAATTGTATTTTATTTTATTTGTTGCCTCCAGGAACCTCACTTACACTCAGGTCTGATTGAGGGTGATGGCAGGTCAGACCGATGAACTGAGCTCGACGTGCATACAGCACGAGAACCTGATGCACACGCGTGCACACACACACTCTAAATGCTTTTTCACAGGATGAGGACAGCATTGAAACTATAGTATGCTGTGCAGACTGGATAGAGAGAGGTAGGGGTCCTCCTGAGAGTCCCTCATAGATAAAGACACCTGATCCTCCACTTCCAAGTATATCCAGAAAAAGAGGCGAACAGTTGGGGAAAAAGTCCAAACACATAAGAACACACACATATGAACCCTCTCATTCCAGAGGGGCTTTACTGTGAAACAAAAATTATCTGTCCATTTCAAATACCTAAACCTACCCAACCATGCAATACATATGGCTTATTTTGAAAACAAACTCTAGCTACCTACAGTATCCCATATGCTGCTGATAACATTGAGTGAAAGTATATTATACAGACCACCTGTTGGTTGAACTCTGAAACAGACACAAAAACACTCTACTATTGCGAACCATTTAAAGTATCATTCTTTGAGAATGATGAATATTGAGAGAAGACTGCAGCCTTCAGATACTCGTCATGGCTGATTAATAGAGAGAGAGAGGCAGCCAGATGGTCAACCTTTTCCATTTACTATGTTGTAATGCCCAGCAAGACTTCTCTTCTCCTTCACATATCCTCCACCGAAGATAGGGCAGGAGTACAGGTCAAAATAGACCAAGGATGTCAGGAAGGCTTCATACATTTCATGATAAAGCCATTGTGACGCTTTTTCTTTCTCAGCAGGACGTAAACTCCACTATTTGACATAGGATGTTACAGGTGAATCTTCATTAAACCTTTCCCCTTTCAAAACCTTATAATCTTCCATATGCACCTTCCCTGACTGAGGTGATGTCATCTTTTTGCCACCGCTGGATACCAACTATGAGACCTCAACAAAGAAGAACATCCCAAATAGAAATGAAAGCATGCTCTGAAGTAGAGATGTTGACAAACCAGACTTTTATTGAGAGAGGGGGGGATGTGAGTTTAGGTAGGCCTCCGCACTACAGTAAACAAAGAAAAGTAGGAGGGGTGCTCGTCAACAATGACAAGTCCCAAAAAAGGGATTACCAAGAAAAACTCCCAAAAGGACTAATTCTAGGCAGACAGGAGTTGGAGCACTCAACAAAAAAGGCAGAGATTTATTTAGTATTTGTTCAGCTTTAATGCATTGTTAGGATGAGTACAGGTGACTGACATTTCAACATCAAGAGGAGGGATGCCTTTCGAAATGCTGCTATACTGTATTTGACATCCGTGAGGAGATAACTAATGACATGTTGACAAACAACAAAGTCAACAGACACAAGCTCTGACTCCTATCATATGTATAGTAAAACCAATTCAGCCTTAGTAAATGTACGTCTTTCATACGCACGCCTTTCCTGCGCACTTCTCAGTAGTTGGTATTCAGATTTACCTTATTCAGGTGCGTAACTGGCTTTTCAGGCGTGGTTCCCTTGCACAAGCTATATAAATGTAATTCAAACCCTCCCACTTGCTGGCCAACAGATTATCTCGTGGAGTTTTCATTCAATAGGGTTTTCAGTACATTTGTCTAAAGCCATCCCTTTAAATTTGGTGAACTGTAGCTTTAATTAGAATTTAGTCGACAGACTCACTAGAATATATTGAGAGAATTGTTCAGAATATTAGGCATCAATGAAAGAAAGCCATGTAAGTACACACATATTAGTCTCCTTTTCAGCACCAATTGGTAGATAAAAAAATACTCTGATCTTGTATATTATTGTATTTAGGGTTAGGAAAGTATTTATGAATAATACAAAAAACTAGTTTGGAGAGCCTTTTCACACAAAATATACTGTTCAATAAAAGATACTGTGGTTCAATTTATCCTGAAAGTTACCATATTCAATTGTTCAATCCATGAGTTATTGGAAGGTGAGAAAAGTGTACAATTGTATAATAATCCTCACTAATCAAGGAACTGTGATGACAACGGTCCAGTCGTCGTGAACAGTGCGTCAGGCTCCAGGTTTAAACTGCTCCGTATGGTCTGCGTTCCATAATGATTCAAATTATTGCACAATTTGTAATACGTTAGCCTAATATGATTCACTATTACTAGAGATCCTCAGGAACAACCACATGAACGTGACAGAGGAAAGAAAGGTAAACTAAAAATGTAATCGAATGATGCAAAATGTAAGGAAACTAACACTAAAGTGACATTTATAAATATATGTGGGTATAATTGACAGTGGCTACCAATTGTGGGTAATATTTAACACTACACAAATTGTTTTTAAAAAATACAGTGAAAGGTCTGGGCATATAATTACAATGATATAAATCATAAATCAACTCGGTAGGTTTGGCGCTATACTGTCATTTTTGCATGGCTACAGAAGCCTATAGCTTGGGTCTCCAGGTTTAATCCCTTGAAGTTCAAATCCCATACAATTTCAATTCTGCATAATGGCACAATATTTCATAAACGTGACTGTGGGAAAGTTGATATGTTGATATGCTTCAGTTTGCTGTCATATGACTGGTTTCACATTTGTCTCCAGCGATCATAAGCTAAAAACAATAGTCATTTATATTTACACAATCCCCTTATTCAAACGGTTTACTCATTTACCTAGCTATTATCAATAGCTCTTATCAATTTGTAAATTACAGTGCATGGAGAATGCTGTTATTTCTATTAGAAAAATAAAGTAGGGTTAGGGTTCCATTTGGAACCGACGGGTTAGTCGACGTTATTCATTGTTTCATTGCGCGTAAAGGTGGTGTAATTATTAGGGAATTAAGCCAAGGTCAGAATACGGCGTATCTGTAGACACACCTCTGCCACACCTCCATTTCTGTGATCTCCACCCTGAAAGAATAGCTGGCTGAAACATGTGTTACCTCATGCCTAAGTTTAAGGTCAGAATACGAGTAGAGAGAAAAGTGCATAAAAAGGGAATTAAGTTCCATTTACACGCGCATAATTCGGGTCTGAATCGTCCCCTTAGTACTAAGTTATTTCTTAATGGGAGTTTAGATTTCCATTCCATCATATACAGTCAGATTATTTAAGATACTCTTTGAAGAGATAGGGTTTCAGATGTTTTCGGACGATGGGCAGGGACTCTGCTGTCCTAGCTTCAGGGGAAGCTGGTTCCACCATTGGGGTGCCAGGACAGAGAAGAGCTGCCCTCCCGTAGGGGTGGGAGGGCCAAGAGACCAGAGGTGGCAGAACAGAGTACTCTGGTTGGGGAGTAGGGTTTGAGCAGAGCCTGAAGGTGGGGAGGGGCAGTTCCTCTTGCTGCTCCGTAGGCAAGTACCATGGTCTTGTAGTGGATGCAAGCTGTGCAGAGGAGCGGGGTGACATGGGAGAACACCAGGCGGACTGCAGCGTTCTGGATAAGTTGCAGGGGTTTGATGGCACAAGTGGGAAGCCCAGCCAACAGCGAGTTGCAGTAGTCCAGACGGGAGATGACAAGTGCCTGTATTAGGACCTGTACAGCTTCCTGTGTGAAATAGGGTCGTACTCTACGGATGTTGTCAAGCATGAACCTGCAGGAGCGAGTCACTGCTTTGATGTTTGCAGAGAACGACAGGGTGTTGTTCAGGGTCACGCCAAGGCTCTTTGCACTCTGAGAGGGGAACACTGTGGAGTTGTTAACCATGATGGAGAGGTTTTGGAGCGGGCAGGCCTTCCCCGTGAGGAATAGCAGCTCCGTCTTGTCGAGGTTGAGCTTGAGGTGGTGGGCCGACATCCAAGCTGAGATATCTGCCAGTCACGCAGAGATGCGTGTCGCCACCTGGGTGTCAGAAGGGGGGAAGGAGAAAAGTAGTTGAGTGACCACGTGAGGATATGATGGAGCCGAGTGACTTGGTGTATAGAGAGAAGAGCCCTGGGGGGACACGGTATGTGGTGCAGACACAGATCCTCGCTACATCACACGGTAGAAGCGGCTTGCCAGGTAGGATGCAATCCAAAAGTGTGCAGAGCCTGAGATTCCCAGCCCTGAGAGGGTGGAGAGGAGGATCTGATGGTTCACAGTGTCGAAGGCAGCGGATAGATCTAAGAGGATGTGAACAGAGGAGAGAGAGTCAGCTTTGGCAGTGTAGAGAGCCTCCGTGACACAGAGAAGAGCAGTCTCGGTTGAGTGACCGGGGGGTGTAGAACTTTGTTTTGCCTGATTTAGATATGTTTCTGCTTATAATTTCTAACGTTTTGGTAGGCTGTTTGTTAGTTGGGTATAATTATCATTATACGCTACCGGTCAAAGGATTTAGAACACCTACTCATTCAAGGGTTTTTCTTTATATTGTACTATTTTCTACATTGTAGAATAATAGTGAAGACATCAAAACTATGAAATAACACATATGGAATCATGTATGACTAAGAAAGTGTTAAACAAATCAAAATATATTTTATATTTGAGATTCTTCAAATTGCCACCCTTTGCCTTGATGACAGCTTTGCACACTCCTGGCATTCTCTCAACCAGCTTCACCTGGAATGCTTTTCCAACAGTCTTGAAGGAGTTCCCACATATGCTGAGCACTTGTTGGCTGCTTTTCCTTCACTCTGCCGTCCGACTCATCCCAAACCATCTCAATTGGCTTGAGGTCGGGAGATTGTGGAGGCCAGGTCATCTGATGCAGCACTCCATCATTCTCCTTCTTGGTAAAATAGCCCTAACACAGCCTGGAGGTGTGTTGGGTCATTGTCCTGTTGAAAAACAAATGATAGTCCCACGAAGCCCAAACCAGATGGGATGGCATATCGCTGCAGAATGCTGTGGTAGCCATGCTGGTTAAGTGTGCCTTGAATAAATAAATCACAGACAGTGTCACCAGCAAAGCACCCCCACACCATAACACCTCCTCCTCCATGCTTTACGGTGGGAACTACATATGCAGAGATCATCCGGTCACCCACATCGCATCTCACAAAGACACGGCGGTTGGAACCAAAAATCTCAAATTTGGACTCCAGACCAAAGGACACATTTTCACCGGCCTAATGTAGATTGCTCGTGTTGATTGGCCCAAGCAAGTCTCTTCTTCTTATTGGTGTCCTTTAGTATTGGTTTCTTTGCAGCAATTCGACCATGATGTCCTGATTCACACAGTCTCCTCTGAACAGTTGATGTTGAGATGTGTCTGTTACTTGAACTCTGTGAAGCATTTATTTGGGCTGCAATTTCTGAGGCTGGTAACTCTAATGAACGTATCCTCTGCAGCAGAGGTAACTCTGGGTCTTCCATTCCTGTGGTGGTCCTCATGAGAGCCAGTTTCATCATAGCGCTTGATGGTGTTTTGCGACTGCACTTGAATAAACTTTCAAAGTTCTTGAAATGTTCCATATTGACTGACCTTCATGTCTTAAAGTAATGATGGACTGGCGTTTCTCTTTGCTTATTTGAGCTGTTCTTGCCATAATATGGACTTGGACTTTTACCAAATAGGGCTATCTTCTGTATACCAACCCTACCTTGTCACAACACAACTGATTAGCTCAAACACATTAAGAAGGAAAGAAATTCCACAAATGAACTTTTAAGAAGGAACACCTGTTAATTGAAATGCATTCCAGGTGACTACCTCATGAAGCTGGTTGAGAGAATGCCAAGAGTGTGCAAAGCTGTCATGAAGGCAAAGGGTGGCTTTTTTGGTTACTACATGATTCCATATGTGTTATTTCATAGTTTTGATGTCTTCACTATTATTCTACAATGTAAAAAATAGTAAAAATAAAGAAAAACCCTTGAATGAGTAGGTGTTCTAAAACTTTTGACCGGTAGTGTATGTTGCCCAAGAAGACTAAATAAACAGAATAATGTAAAAGATCGATAGAATGAATGCTTCAATCTAGTTGACATCGGTAACGTTTTCTATGTCATATTTCGCTGAGAAAAGGCATTTAGGGACTGGAGAGAAAGTTCTATAAAGCAAATTAATAAATAAAAAAAAGGGGAAAGATTTTCAGTGCAAAATGTCCAAATGACATAAGTTTGACCGGTTGTAAGGAAAAAGAAAGCTGTGAAAACGACCCAATGTGTTTCTGATAAGATTTCATATTTTATGTGGTTGAAATACTATCAGCTTTTATGATGCTTTTATTATGAAGACAGCACCTCTACAGCTAATATCTAACTGAGCATTGCATTCCCTCAAGGTGCAGAAATAAATAAATCATATTTCTCCACTCCTGTTCCCAAAACAAAAAGAAGAACAAACTATACTATGGAACAAAGATAAATTATATAAAGAATGATAGTAAAACTCTCTGGAGTACTTTAAATGAAATTCTAGGCAAAAAAGCAGACTCGGCTCCATCCTTCATTGATGCTGATGGCTCATTCATAACAAAACCCTTTGATAACTTTTTTGTTGACATGATTAGCAAACTGACATGCAAACAACAAATGCTGAGCCTTCATATTCATCTATAATGGACCAAATAATGAAAGACAAGCACTGTAGTTTTGAGTTCCACAAAGTGTAAATAAGGTCAAACCTGGATGGTAAATTGCTAAGGTTGGTAGCGGAATACATTGTGACTCCTGTTTGCCACATCTTTAATTTAAACCTAGAAGACAGTGTGTGCCCTCAGACATGGAGGGAGGTAAAGATCATTCCGCTACCCAAGAATAGCAGAGTACCCTTTAATAGTTCAAATAGTCAACCAATCAGCCTGTTACAAGTGCTTAGCAAACTTTTTGAAAAAATGGTGTTTGATCAAAAATGTATTTTACAGAGAACAAATTAACAACATACATTCAGCATGCTTATAGGGAAGGGCACTCAACATGCTCAGCATGACACAAATGACTGATGATTGGCTGAAAGTAATTGATAGTAAGAAGATTGTGGGAGCTGTTTTGTTAGACTTCAAGCTGTCATGGTCAAAACATATAGACTCAACAGTTGCTAAAATGGGAAGAGGTCTGTCCATGATATGGCGTTGCTCTGCCTTCTTGAAATCTTAGTCGACCATACAGGTCCTACAGGCCCTAGTTTTGTCGCACCTGGACTACTGCCCAGCTGTGTAGTCAGGTGCGGCAAAGAAGGACATAGGTAAATTGCAGTTGGTTCAGAACAAAGCAGCACGTATCGCACTTAGATGTACACAGAGGGTAAGTGTCAGTAACATGCATGTCAGTCTCTTCTGGCTCAAAGTTGAAGAGCGATTGATTGCATGACTATTGGTCTTTCCACCTGTAGTGGAACAGGTTGAGAGCTTCAAGTTCCTTGGTGTCCACATCACCAACGAACTATCATGGTCCAAACACACCAAGACAGTCGTGAAGAGGGCATGACAAAGCCTATTCCCCCTCAGGAGACTGAAAAGATTTGGCATGGGTCCTCAGATCCTCAAGAAATTCTACAGCTGCACCATCGAGAGCATCCTGACTGGTTGCATCACCGCCTGGTATGGCAACTGCTTGGCCTCCGACCGCAAGGCACTACAGAGGGTAGTGCGTACGGCCCAGTACATCACTGGGGCCAAGCTTCCTGCCATCCAGGACCTCTATACCAGGCGGTGTCAGAGGAAGGCCCTCAAAATTGTCAAAGACTCCAGCCACCCTAGTCATAGACTGTTCTCTCTGCTACCGCACGGCAAGCGGTACTGGAGTGCCAAGTCTAGGTCCAAAAGACTTCTCAACAGCTTCTACCCCCAAGCCATAAGACTCCTGAACAGCTAATCATGGCTACCCAAACTATTTGCACTACCCCCCCACCCCACCCCCACCCCCACCCCATCTTTTTACGCTGCTGCTACTCTGTTAATTATTTATGCATAGTCACTTTAACTCTACCCACATGTACATATTACCTCAACTACCTCAACTAGCCGGTGCCCCCGCACATTGACTCTGCACCGGTACCCCCCTGTATATATAGCCTCCCTACTGTTATTTTATTTTACTTCTGCTCTTTTTTTCTCAAAACTTTTTTGTTGTTGTTTTATTTTACTTTTTTTATTAAAGAATAAATGCATTGTTGGTTAAGGGCTGTAAGTAAACATTTCACTGTAATGTCTACTACACCTGTTGTATTCGGCGCATGTGGCCAATAAAATTTGATTTGATTTGATTTGTGTGAGGTATCGATGTGTTGAAGGCACCGAACATTCTGTTCAAGCAGTTGGCACACAGTTCGGACACTCATCGGTACAACACAAGACATGCAACCAGAGGGTTCTTCACAGTCCCCAGGTCCAGAACAGAGGCTGGGAAACGCACAGTATTAAACAGAGCCATGACTACATGGAACTTTCTGCCACCCCAGGTAACTCAAGCTAGGAATAAAACCAGTTTAAAAAAGCAGATAAAAGAACACCTTACTACACAAAGGGGACTGTGAAGAGACACAGCCATTTTATATACATTGTATGTATTAAATCCTTGACTAATAATGTTTTTGACTAATAATGTTCTGTACTATGGATTATATCATGTTTCATGTGGACCCCAGGAAGTGTAGCTGATGCTTTTGCAGCGGCTAATGGGGATCCATATAAATACCAAAAATAGACCTACAGTCAATATCCAGATTTCAGTTTCCATTTAACCCATCTAAACAGTAGGCCTATTTAAAGTCCCGTCTTGTGACTGTGGAATTTGTATAGCGCCTCACAATCATCACACATAACATAGCTGGCACTGCTATCATCCTCTTTTACCACTTCACCAAATCTTTTCCAAAAATTACTTTCTGGCTCTCCCTTCTGTTTATTTTCAACTCTCCTTTCGCAGCTTTTGTCTTATTTAATTAATCTTGTCCTTTTTGCCTCCGTTGATTGATGTTAACTTTTTCTCCCCGTTCCCAAAAGCATTATTTGCCGATTAGCTATGTAGGCTATTTGGCACATACAGTTAAGCCTTAAAGTTTAGGCTTATGCACTAATACCAGATAGCCTTCAATAATGAAATAAAAACCTCAATGCAGCCTATATACAGCAAATTGCACAAGGATGGATTTTTTAAGGTATTGTTTCTTTTTATTCAACCCGCCCGCCACCCACCCGCCCTTCAGCCACACAATATTTAATTACCGTAAACCCGTTCACCCCACGGATGTAACAGCGGGGACTGCGGGTTATGAGTCAACCCGCACATCACTAGCACATGACCATCTGCGTATGGGCTGAGTGGCTAGGGATGGAGGAGAGGGAGACAGAAAAGGAAACAAAGTAGTGAACAGAGACCTAGAGGGGGGTTGCTGTGAGATTAGTAGGTGAACAGCCTCTAGTAAAGATTAGGTCAAGCGTATTGCCTGCCTTGTGCGTGGGAGGGGACTGGGAAAGGGTGATGTCAAAAGAGGCAAGGAAGGAAAAGAAAGAGTTGGAAAGAAATTGACCGAAGGCAGACATCGGGAGGTTAAAGTTGCCCAGTACGAAGAGAGGTGAGCCATCATCAGGAAATTAGCTTATCAAGGTGTCAAGCTCATTGAGGAACTCTCTAAGGGCACCTGGTGAGCAATAACAACAATGTTAAGTTTGAGTGGACAGTTTCCCAGTCCCTGCCGATGAAAAACATCCCCACAGCATGATGCTGCCACCACCATGCTTCACTGTGGGGATGGTGTTCTCGGGGTGATGAGAGGTGTTGGGTTTGCGCCAGCGTTTTCCTTGATGGCCAAAAAGCTCAATTTTAGTCTCATCTGACCAGAGTACCTCCCACATGGCTTTTGGCGAACACCAAACGTGTTTGCTTCTTTTTTTCTTTAAGCAATGGCTTTTTTCTGGCCACTCTTCCATAAAGCCCAGCTCTGTGGAGTGTACGGCTTAAAGGGGTCCTATGGACAGCTACTCCAATCTCCGCTGTGGAGCTTTGCAGCTCCTTCAGGGTTATCTTTGGTCTCTTTGTTGCCTCTCTGATTAATGCCCTCCTTGCCTGGTCCGTGAATTTTGGAGGGTGGCCCTCTCTTGGCAGGTTTGTTGTGGTGCCATATTCTTTCAATTTTTTTTATAATGGATTAAATGGTGCTCCGTGGGATGTTGAAAGTTTTGGATATTTTTTTATAACCCAACCCTGATCTGTACTTCTCCACAACTTTGTCCCTGACCTGTTTGGAGAGCTCCTTGGTCATCATGGTGCCACTTGCTTGGTGGTGCCCCTTGCTTAGTGGTGTTGCAGACTCTGGGTCTTTCAGAACAGGTGTATACATATTGAGATCATGCGACACATAGATTGCACCCAGGTGGACTTTATTTAACTAATTATGTGACTTCTGAATGTAATTGGTTGCACCAGATCTTATTTAGGGTCTTCATAGCATAAGCATATGCACGCACAACTTTTTTTTGAAACAAGTATTTTTTTAATTTCACTTCACCAATTTGGACTATTTTGTGTATGTCCATTACATGAAATCCAAATAAAAATCAATTTCAATTACAGGTTGTAATGCAACAAAATAGGAAAAACGCCAAGGGGGATGAATACTTGCAGCCAAGGGGTGGGGAGAACTGGGATAGAAAACACATAGTAACAAAATAGCAAAATTAGATCTGAAAATAACTAGGTATGATACTCAAGTGAGAGAGTGGTGTTGAGCCTTCCTCTCTTTCCTTCCTGGAATAACTTGGCAGAACCGTGTTTGTTTCGGTGACGGTCTTAGTTTTGATGACGAGATCGCCGCTGACACTGATTACCAAAACCACAACAGTTACAAATTGCCCCTTAATCCTGGTTGATGTGTCAACAATCATCTGCAAGTTATGAGCAGTCAGCAGTTCACACATCAAGTAGGCTACTGGGAAGACATGCAGCACTTAAAGTACACTATATATTCAAAAGTATGTAAACACCCCTTCAAATTAGTGGATTCGGCTATTTCAACCACACTGATTGCTGACATAAAGGGATTTTATTGTCTATTTACATTGGTGTCATCCTCCACACAAGCCTGGGTGAACAGTGAGCTCCCACCAGATCTAATAACCTGTATTGTATTTTATGGTTAGGCAGAGCTCCCCATGCTCTGGTTTAAACCTGGGGTGGCGTAGAATCTGCTTATTATCTCTACCGCCTCACATTTTTATACAGAGAAAGAGATTTTGTTTAACAAGTAAAAAAAATATGCAGAAAAGAAGCTCATACCTACAGTAAAACATGGTGGTGGGTATGGGAATGATTTTCCCATGTGTGTGTGAGTAATGGATAGGAAAACCTTTCATTATATTATTTCGCTCCAAATGTATGAAGATATTTTGGAGGACTGCAATTCTTTATTTGCCCTAATCACATAGGAAAAGACATGGCTCAGTAAATGTTTTATGCAAACAAACGGCAGTACATCCATAATGTACAAAATGTTCAATTATGGGCTCTGTATTTCGAGGGCTCATCGATCCGTCTTTTCCATTTTGGGGTGTTAACCTTTTACTGCAGTGGGCTAAATCAGGGTCACAAAGAGTGTTTCTTGGTAGCCTTAAACAAATATGCTTTGAAACAAAAGTATACATCTCACATGGTTATGGTCTCTAAAAAATACACCAGTAGCATGTCAGATATAGAGTTGAAATGTGACTCGTTTCAGGAAACTAGGCGTATGTCGCGTCACTACTTCACAGTAGAGCCATTTGAACGTAAACTTTTTTTAAAAATCAAAATGTATTTTTTTAGCAGAAATGCCTTCTGGAACATGTTAACTTTTATGTGCCTTAATAACAAACTTTTATGCCATCTGTAAATACTAATACAATTGTTCAATTAAGAGCCTAGTTGGTTTAGCCACGGAAAAAGACAGCAACCGTCCCGCTAGCCATAATTTGCTGAGATGATGAATGGGCTGGACATGCCGAGAGATGAGTTCGGATTGGTCTGCCATGTAGCACGCGTCTGTCTATAACATGAGCTGGTCAGTATGTGTAGGTAATCCCTTCTGCAGCTTTTTAAAAAAAGATATCACGTCGTAGAACTGCATAAGTGTTGTTCTCCACTTTCTGGAGGACTGAGTTTTGAAATCAGTGGAAAATTCTGGCGTTTGATTGCAAATATGCAGATGGAGTCGAAAAGAGAACACACAGAAGGCTGTTGTATAAAACACCTGTCTCCGGATTACATCTTCAAAAAATGGGCAACATTTTACATTTTAGTCATTTAGCAGACGCTCTTATCCAGAGCGACTTACAGTTAACGAGTGCATACATTTTCATGGCATCCGTGACAGAGAGGGAGAAGCGTCCATCCATGTATACGAGTAATACATTTTCAGATATTACATGTTTCTAATTTTGTCAGAAAGTCATTTTCATTTAAAGTTAATGTGTACTGTTAGCTAGCTAGCTAACGTTAGCTTGCTGTCTAGCTAGCTAACGTTACATGTATGATCTGTGTAGTAATATTATTCGGATCTCAGAGCCATTTGCATTGCTAGTTAGAGCCTAATGTTAGCTAGCTAACATTGAACCTGGTTGGTTAGATACCTGCAGATTCATGCAGGGTAGTAACGTTATGAGTTGGGATTATGGTTCATTGTTTAGCTAGCTAGCTACATGTCTAAACAAAAGAGTCTACTACGCAAGTAACCATTTCAATAGAATGTTCATGATGTCACTGCGACAACTGTCGATAGATGTAGCTGGTAAATTCGCTCTGGCTATCTACTCCGATTTCAGAGCGCTCTCGTCTGAGTGTGCCAGAGCGCAGAATACCCGACAAATTCATAAACGCTCAACACCCATTGAATATGGCCGGTGTCTGTAAACATTGGCAAAAAAGCGTAATGAAATTGTTGGCAGCAGCACAGTTGCAGTCACCAATGCTCTGGATAACATAAAAACAGCCTAACCAGCTCTGCTAGGGCGAGTAAAATGGCCAGAGTGAACTGTTCTCTCATTTGTGTCTGGAAGTAGATAGCAAGCTAGCCAACGTTAGCCAGTTAGCTTGGGTGCTTGACTGCTGTTGTTAGGTCAGAACGCTAGGATCAACCCCACTGGTCACTTTAATGTTTACATACTGTTTTACTCATTTCATTTGTATATACTGTATTCTAGTCAATACCATCCTATTCAACTATTGCTGTATATATACTATTCTATCCTACGTATTCTACAGATATACTAAATATTCTATCCACATACTGTCCATAATGTCTATAATGTCTATATATCCCATCACATACATATACAGTACCAGTCAAAAGTTTGGACACACCTACTCATTCAGGGGTTTTTCTTTATTTTTTATTGTATATATTCTCCGAACTCTGACATTGCTCTGCCTAATATATATATATTTCTTAATTCCATTCTTTTACTTTTAGATATGTGTGTATTGTTATGAATTGTTAGATATTGTCACGCCCTGACTCAGGGGACGCTTATATGTTGAGTCAGGGTGTGTATATTCCTTGTTGTGTTTGTTTTATGTTGTAGGATCTAGTATTCTAGATCTATGTTGGCCGGTGTGGTTCCCAATCAGAGGCAGCTGTCGCTCGTTGTCTCTGATTGGGGACCATACTTAGGCAGCCTATTGGCACTAGTGGGTTGTGGGATCTTGTTCCGTGTGAGGTTTGTTGTGTGTACCTTAGGACGTCACGTATCGTTAGTTTATTGTTTTGTCGTTGTGTTTATTCGTTTAATAATCTTGTTGGCATATCACGCTGCGCCTTGGTCCGTCCCGTTTATGAACGAACGTGACAGATATTACTGCACTGCTGGAGCTAGGAACACAAGCATTTCGCTACACCCGCAATAACATCTGCTAAATATATGTATGCGACCAATAATATTTGATTTGATTTGATGCTTTCAAACACTTGCGCCAGGATTGGTAATTTACCTGTCTTATATGAGCTTGCGCTGAGGTGGGAGGGGTGGCAATATATCTGAGGTGTGTCCTTAAAAACAAACCCAATGATATATATATATACACTAGACGACTGATAGGGGGCGCTGTGTTGAAGCCGCCACGGCTCCATCTTGGCACTAACATTGTAAAAAATATTTTGGAAGCCATAGAAATGCATTTATTAATGTCTACATTTGTTTTTGCCACATTTATTCTATTACAGACACCTTATTGTATACTTTTAAATTATATTACAGTGGGGAGAAAAAGTATTTAGTCAGCCACCAATTGTGCAAGTTCTCCCACTTAAAAAGATGAGAGAGGCCTGTAATTTTCATCATAGGTACACGTCAACTATGACAGACAAATTGAGGGAAAAAAAATCCAGAAAATCACATTGTAGGATTTTTAATGAATTTATTTGCAAATTATGGTGGAAAATAAGTATTTAGTCACCTACAAACAAGCAAGATTTCTGTCTCTCACAGACCTGTAACTTCTTCTTTAAGAGGCTCCTCTGTCCTCCACTCGTTACCTGTATTAATGGCACCTGTTTGAACTTGTTATCAGTATAAAAGACACCTGTCCACAACCTCAAACAGTCACACTCCAAACTCCACTATGGCCAAGACCAAAGAGCTGTCAAAGGACACCAGAAACAAAATTGTAGACCTGCACCAGGCTGGGAAGACTGAATCTGCAATAGGTAAGCAGCTTGGTTTGAAGAAATCAACTGTGGGAGCAATTATTAGGAAATGGAAGACATACAAGACCACTGATAATCTCCCTCGATCTGGGGCTCCACGCAAGATCTCACCCCGTGGGGTCAAAATGATCACAAGAACGGTGAGCAAAAATCCCAGAACCACACGTGGGGACCTAGTGAATGACCTGCAGAGAGCTGGGACCAAAGTAACAAAGCCTACCATCAGTAACACACTACGCCGCCAGGGACTCAAATCCTGCAGTGCCAGACGTGTCCCCCTGCTTAAGCCAGTACATGTCCAGGCCCGTCTGAAGTTTGCTAGAGTGCATTTGGATGATCCAGAAGAGGATTGGGAGAATGTCATATGGTCAGATGAAACCAAAATACAACTTTTTGGTAAAAACTCAACTCGTCGTGTTTGGAGGACAAAGAATGCTGAGTTGCATCCAAAGAACACCATACCTACTGTGAAGCATGGGGGTGGAAACATCATGCTTTGGGGCTGTTTTTCTGCAAAGGGACCAGGACGACTGATCCGTGTAAAGGAAAGAATGAATGGGGCCATGTATCGTGAGATTTTGAGTGAAAACCTCCTTCCATCAGCAAGGGCATTGAAGATGAAACGTGGCTGGGTCTTTCAGCATGACAATGATCCCAAACACACCGCCCGGGCAACGAAGGAGTGGCTTCGTAAGAAGCATTTCAAGGTCCTGGAGTGGCCTTGCCAGTCTCCAGATCTCAACCCCATAGAAAATCTTTGGAGGGAGTTGAAAGTCCGTGTTGCCCAGCGACAGTCCCAAAACATCACTGCTCTAGAGGAGATCTGCATGGAGGAATGGGCCAAAATACCAGCAACAGTGTGTGAAAACCTTGTGAAGACTTACAGAAAACGTTTGACCTGTGTCTTTGCCAACAAAGGGTTTTGTTATTGACCAAATACTTATTTTCCACCATAATTTGCAAATAAATTCATAAAAAATCCTACAATGTGATTTTCTGGATTTTTTTTTCTCATTTTGTCTGTCATAGTTGACGTGTACCTATGATGAAAATTACAGGCCTCTCTCATCTTTTTAAGTGGGAGAACTTGCACAATTGGTGGCTGACTAAATACTTTTTTCCCCCACTGTATGTGAACTAAACATTCAAAAGTATTTAAAATGTAAAAATGTATAAACATTTTCCTTAAGTATACATTTTTTTTATTACTAATGTTACTGTCCCCACTACAACAAAAAAATACTTAAATACATGTAATTTTGTCCTTTCATTGAAATACTGTAGATTCCATTCATACCAATGGAGGACTGCTCCTACTGGGGAGTGCCAATATGGCTGACTAGTGACTTCAAAGTCTCTCAATGACCAATACATAACATCAGCAATCCAGGGTTTATATACAGTGAAGGAAAAAAATATTTGATCCCCTGCTGATTTTGTACGTTTGCCCACTGACAAAGAAATGATCCGAAACATATCCAGAAAAATGCATGTCAAAAATGTTATAAATTGATTTGCATTTTAATGAGGGAAATAAGTATTTGACCCCTCTGCAAAACATGACTTAGTACTTGGTGGCAAAACCCTTGTTGGCAATCACAGAGGTCAGACGTTTCTACATGTCCATATACCCATCATGGAACGAGAGATGAGCTGATGCTGGTGACCCTATTTAGAAACATTGAAGTTATTTTCCTGTAACAATTGCTTGTTTTCCATTTCATGTGCCTAAAAAACAAGACCTCAGTAGGCTACCCTTACCCTACTTAGCAAAAGCTGTTTCAACAGCAATGCGTTGGGTGTGTTTCTTATCCTGGTCACACATTAGCCAAGGAGCCTATCCATAAAATGTTTTTTTTAATTATCTATTTGTGAGGCTTCTGCCATCATGCTTTTGCATTATTCAGAATGTACATAGGCCTACCTGCTGTGCATACTCCATTTGGCTTGTATCAATCCCCATTTCCAAAGAGCGCCTCTTCTCCGGTGGTCCTCTGTAGCTCAATTGGTAGAGCATGGCACTTGTAACACCAGGGTAGTGGGTTCGATCCCCGGGACCACCCATACGTAAAAATGTATGCACACATGACTGTAAGTCCCTTTGGATAAAAGTGTCTGCTAAATGGCATATTCATATTATTATTATTACCTAAGACGCGCTCCACCAAAGGTATTCTTGTGGGAAGCTGAATGACAGTAAAAAGCTTTGGAGCACCTTAATTTACATTTTGGGCAAAAAGGCAAACTCAGCTCCATCATTCATTGAATCAGATGTCTCATTCATCACAAAACCCACTGACATTGCCAACTACTTTAATGTTGTTGTTGTTTTTCATCGGCAAGATTAGTAAACTTAGGCATGACATGCCAGCAACAAATGCCAACACTACACATCCAAGTATAACTGACCAAACTATGAAAGACAAGCATTGTAATTTCAATTTCCGAAAAGTGAATGTGGAAGAGGTGAAAAAGATTATTGTTGTCTATCAACAACGACAAGCCACCTGGGTCTGACACTGAGGATAATAGCGGACGATATTGCCACTTCTATTTGCCATATCTTCAATCTTACAAGAAAGTGTGTGCCCTCAGACCTGGAGGGAAGCAAAAGTCATTCTGCTACCCAAGAATAGTAAAGCCCCCTGATGCAGACATTTGGAACATCTACATTTTAAAAAGTCTAATAAATCCATGTAATATAGACTACACATTCAAAATAAATCCATTATTTATTTTAGACAGGTCTAAAGAAGCATGATATGAAGAAAATGTAGTCTATTTTAGAAGGACAGAATAGCATACCCTGAGTTGTCCTTATGTTAGGTCCGGATCTGGCTATGCCAAATGGCTGTGGGCTACACAAGTTAATTTAGCAGACAAGATTTGCTTAGAATTCCGTGGCATTATTTTATATTATTTTATAGTATGAAGAATATAATTGAACAAAGCTGAATAAAATAGAAAGGATGTTCTCTACAAACGATTTGAGGGAGTGCGCACATGCGGCTATTCTGTGTTGAGCGGTTAACAAAGAAATAGGTACTCCTATATGCTTAATTTAGAGGTATTAATGTAACTTTAGTTGTTCTACAAACGTTGGGATATATGTTTTGATTTTTAATACATTGTAAGGCTGCATGATGCGACTCTAATGAGGATTTGAAAAAAGTCGCTTGAAAGGCTTGAGCTCTGCTTTGTTTTTTGCGCAGGCTGTACACACTTCATCAGTCTCTCATTCACAATTTGACAAGCCCTTGATAATGCCTCAAATTTCACACCGCCATCCCCTTTGTGTGGCCGTAATGCTCCCTAAAAAGTCATGCTTTTTGCGGCCAGTGGCTGTTCTGCCCTTGGCCCAGAGTGAAAAGAAAAGGCATTGTTTCTTGCCTTATGCTGGGCATCATTCACAAGTGATAATATATAATTCACAAGTGATAGGCTAATAATATCACCCATCATACTATTCTTGATTTAATCTTGTCTTTACATATACTAAATAATATATGTGTGAAATTTGTTTTGATTTAGAATGGACCATGCTAATGCACCTGTCTCGGAACAGGGGCAGCAGAAAAAATATTTTCATCTATGCGCTTAAATAGTGAATGGAGGACGCTTTTCCCGTGGTTCATTTTCATGCCAGCCAGGTAGGCTATACTCCTGTTGTAAAGATAAGCAATGTGCTTAATATTAGGAAAGTTGAGAAATAAATATAGTAGGCCTAGCCTATAGAAAGCTGATGGGATCTTCCTCTTTTTAATAGAGGCCATCACTGTTTTCTCGTGCAATTGCATAGCCTATAGAAATGTTGCGCAACATGAGCTCATGGGCTCTCATTAAGTGTTTGATTAGATTTTCGATCACATTTGCATTGATGTCAGAGTGATTAGAGGGACAATAGAGTGCTGAGTACCAGGCAGTTAGCAAGTTTGGTAGGCTACTAATGACCATCAGCAGCATCAGAGTTTGGAGAAGCCTAATTACCCTGACTAAACAGTCACATGGAATTTGACTGCCTTCATGACTCGTGACCGCTGCTGTGGTGGTAATAGGGTCATCTTAACAGCCCTAGAACCACCAACACTCTTCCTAGAGCTGGCCACCCAGCCAAACTGAGCAATCCGGGGAGAAGGGCCTTGGTCAGGGAGGTGACCAAGAACCTGATGGTCACTCTGACAGAGCTCCAGAGTTCCTCTGTGGAGATGGGAGAACCTTCCAGAAGGACAACCATCTCTGCAGCACTCCACCAATCAGGCCTTTATGGTAGAGTGGCCAGACGGAAGCCACTCCTCAGTAAAAAGCACATGACAGCCCGCTTGGAGTTTGCCAAAAGGCACCTAAAGACTCTCAGACCATGGGAAACAAGATTCTCTGGTCTGATGAAACCAAGATTGAACTCTTTGGCCTGAATGCCAAGCGTCACGTCTGGAGGAAACCTGGCACCACACCTACGGTGAAGCATGTTGGTGGCATAATGTTGTGGGGGTGTTTTTCAGCGGCAGGGACTGAGAGACTAGTCAGGATCAAGGGAAAGATAACGGAGCAAAGTACAGAGAAATCCTTGATGAAAACCTGCTCCAGAGCGCTCAGGACCTTAGACTGGGGCGAAGGTTCACCTTCCAACAGGACAACGACCCTAAGCACACAGCCAAGACAACACAGGAGTGGCTTCGGGACAAGTCTCTGAATGTCCTCGAGTGGCCCAGCCAGAGCCCAGTCTTGAACCCGATCGAACATCTCTGGAGAGACCTGAAAATAGCTGTGCAGCAACGCTCCCCATCCAAGCTGACAGAGCTTGAGAGGATCTGCAGAGAAGAATGGGAGAAACTCCCCAAATACAGATATGCCAAACTTGTAGCGTCATACCCCAGCAGACTCAAAGCTGTAATCGCTGCCAAAGGTGCTTCAACAAGTACTGAGTAAAGGGTCTTAATACTTATGTAAATGTGATTTTTAAAAAAATGTATTTTATAAATTTGCACATATTTCTAAAACCCTGTTTTCGCTTTGTCATTATGGGGTATTGTGTGTAGATTGATGAGCCGAAAAAACTATTTAATCTATATTATAATAAGGCTGTAAAGTAACAAATTGTGGAAAAAGTCAAGGGTTCTGAATACTTTCCGAATGCACTGTCCACATGATAAGACACGCACTCTACACACGTACACATTAATTTTGTGTTGTAGATATGTGGTAGTAGAGTAATGGGCTGAGGGCACACACTTAATGTGTTTTGAAAAGTGTTATGAAATGTAATGTCATGTTATATTTTTAATTGTATATAACTGCCTTAATGTTGCTGGAACCCAGGAATAGTAGCTGCTAATGGGGATCCTTAATAAATACAAATACAAATACTACAGCATAGAATGAAAAGTAGGAGGGGTGCTCGTCAACAATGGCAAAAGTCCAACAAAAGGGCTTACCAATAAAAAATTCAGGAGTTGGAGCACTCAACAAAAAAGGCAGAGATTAATGTAATATTTGCTCAGCTTTAATCCATTGTTAGGATGAGTACAGATGACTGACATTTCAACGTCAAGAGGGAGGGATGTCTTTGGAAATGCTGCTATATTTGACATCTGCTAGGAGATAACAACTAACATGTTGACAAACAACAAAGTAAACAGACACAAGCTCTGACTCCTATCATACATAATGCATAGTAAACATGATCTCTTAGTACTGTACCAAGTTATTTCTTAATGGGGGTTTACATTTCCCTTCCATCATATACAGTCAGGTCCAAAATTATTGGCACCCTTAATAAAGATTAGCAAAATAGACTGTATATAATAAATACAAATTCTGAGCTATATTGTATGCTCAAAACAATTTGAAAATTATATTATTATATACTAATTCAATTGCTCAGAGAAAGAGATCTGGTCTAGCAAGTAATACTTTTTTTCCCTCAAAAAGATAAGGTTCATAATTATTGGCACCCCTGTTTGCAATACCTTTTAATACCTCACCTTGCGAGGATAACGACACTGAGCCTTTTTCTAAAATATTACGAGATTGGAGAACACATTGAGAAGGATCATAGACCATTCCTCCATATAGAATCTGTAGAGATCTTTGATATCCTTCGTCTGCGCTTATGGACTGCCTTCTTCAATTCAAACCATAGGTTTTCAATGGGGTTCAAGTCCAGAGACTGATTGCAAAGGCAACAATGTTTTTGCCTCAAATGTCCTGGTACTTAGTAAAGTTCATGATGCCGTTGACCTTAACAATGGCCCTAGGACCAGAGGGAGCAAAATAGCCCCATAACATCAAAGATGCCCCACCATATTTTACTGTAGGCATACTGCATATGCTTCAAATTTTCGAGACCAAACCCACCGCTGGTGTGTGTGGCCAAAGAGCTCTATTTTCATGTCATCTGACCATAGCACCGTCTAGTTTGATAAAAGACATTGGCACTTGGACTGGAACTGGTTCTGTGGTCAGATTACATGAAAATATTGTCCTTGACTAGACTTACTGTAGACTGCCTGGCTAGGCTGGCTGAATTAAGAAAAAATGGCCTGTCAGAAGCTGGATTCCATCAGACTCTTGTCAAAGGCTGGTTTAATAGCCACTTGTGTTGGTCTCCCTGGGAACTGCTGTCTCCCCCTGGGCACAAACTGGTTGAATAAACGTTGTTTCAATGTAATTTGTCAACGTATTGTGACATGGAATCTACTTGGAAAATACATTGGATTTTTTTTTTTAAGTCATGATTTCAACCACAGGATTATGCCATCATGGTAACCAAGTTTCACCATAGACAAACCTTGTATAAAATATGTTGAATTTGTACCTTTAAACCAACGTTAGATCTTCAACATTATATCCACTATCATAAAAAACCTATTGGCTGGGCATCACCTACTACTGGAGAACTGATCGATCTACAGCTACCCTTTGATCTCCCATCCAGGGTTTTAACCAATCTCAGCCCTGCTTAGCTATGATATTTGTCACTGACTATTACCAATGTGCTATTGTGAGAAGGATGGTTGAGAGATCTCCACTTAAAAACTAAATTGATTCACTGTTGCTATTGAAGTCATTCCAAAGGGTAGTTTTAACAGAGCAAATTAAATGTGACCATACTTTATTACTCATATATTATCAATGATGCTAAATCAAATCAAACTTTATTTAAAGTGCATTTAAAGTTTGATTTGATTTAGTCCTATTCTTTAACTAAGATTTTTGGTTGAGATGGAGACATGAAAACAAACACAATTCAATATCACTTTGAAAAACAATAAATAGTCTATTAACTTGTCGACAAGTTAACAAATTATATGTTGTATTCACGTCTCCAAATCAACCAAAAATAAAAGTTGAAAAATTGGATTAAGCCATTGGCTCAGATGGAACTATTCAAGCAGTAGATACTTATATTTTAAATGTTGATATATTACTTTTATAATACAGTAAATAGCCTATTTTACAAAGTAGTTTAACATTCAACCTTAAAATGAGTACCAAACACATCAATGGCCACATTTTTAAGTTACTGTAACTATACATTTCTTCTTATGTAACCATATACAGTGAGGGAAAAAAGTATTTGATCCCCTGTTGATTTTGTACGTTTGCCCACTGACAAAGAAATGATCAGTCTATAATTTTAATGTTACGTTTATTTGAACAGTGAGAGACAGAATAACAACAAAAAAAATCCAGAAAAACACATGTCAAAAATGTTAGAAATTGATTTGCATTTTAATGAGGGAAATAAGTATTTGACCCCCTCTCAATCAGAAAGATTTCTGGCTCCCAGGTGTCTTTTATACAGGTAATGAGCTGAGATTAGGAGCACACTCTTAAAGGGAGTGCTCCTAATATCAACTTGTTACCTGTATAAAAGACACCTGTCCACAGAAGCAATCAATCAGATTCCAAACTCTCCACCATGGCCAAGACCAAAGAGCTCTCCAAGGATGTCAGGGACAAGATTGTAGACCTACACAAGGCTGGAATGGGTTACAAGACCATCGCCAAGCAGCTTGGTGAGAAGGTGACAACAGTTGGTACGATTATTCGCAAATGGAAGAAACACAAAATAACTGTCAATCTCCCTCGGCCTGGGGCTCCATGCAAGATCTCACCTTGTGGAGTTGCAATGATCATGAGAACGGTGAGAAAACAGCCCAGAACTACACGGAAGGATCTTGTCAATGATCTCAAGGCAGCTGGGACCATAGTCACCAAGAAAACAATTGGTAACACACTACACCGTGAAGGACTGAAGTCCTGCAGCGTCCGCAAGGTCCCCCTGCTCAAGAAAGCACATATACATGCCGTGTGAAGTTTGCCAATGAAGATCTGAATGATTCAGAGGAGAACTGGGTGAAAGTGTTGTGGTCAGATGAGACTAAAATCGAGCTCTTTGGCATCAACTCAACTCGCTGTGTTTGGAGGAGGAGGATTGCTGCCTATGACCCCAAGAACACCATCCCCACCGTCAAACATGGAGGTGGAAACATTATGCTTTGGGGGTGTTTTTCTGCTTAGGGGACAGGACAACTTCACCGCATCAAAGGGACGATGGACGGGGCCATGTACCGTCAAATCTTGGGTGAGAACGTCCTTCCCTCAGCCAGGGCATTGAAAATGGGTCGTGGATGGGTATTCCAGCATGACAATGACCCAAAACACACGGCCAAGGCAAAAAGGAGTGGCTGAAGAAGAAGCACATTAAGGTCCTGGAGTGGCCTAGCCAGTCTCCAGACCTTAATCCCATAGAAGATCTGTGGAGGGAGCTGAAGGTTAGAGTTGCCAAATGTCAGCCTCGAATGACTTGGAGAAGATCTGCAAAGAGGAGTGGAACAAAATCCCTCCTGAGATGTGTGCAAACCTGGTGGCCAACTACAAGAAACATCTGACCTCTGTGATTGCCAACAAGGGTTTTGCCACCAAGTACTAAGTCATGTTTTGCAGAGGGGTCAAATACTTATTTCCCTCATTAAAATGCAAATCAATTTATAACATTTTTGACATTCGTTTTACTGGATTTTTTTCTCATGATTCTGTCTCTCACTGTTCAAATAAACCTACCATTAAAATTATAGACTGATCATGTCTTTGTCAGTGGGCAAACGTACAAAATCAGCAGGGGATCAAATACTTTTTTCCCTCGCTGTAATGCGTGCATGTTCAAGATAGCATGCATAGGTTGTCGCAGGTCTGTGGAGCTCTTCACAATTTCTGTAATAATCTGCGCAGAATCTCAAATGGCATTGATCACTTGCACTTTGTACTGTTAATGTAATCTCAACTGCAATTCAGGTCATTAGGTTCTGCTATTAGATGAAGCGCAGTGATAACAATCTGTTGTATAAATAAACAAAATATCAGACATAGTATTCCCATTTGAACCTTGCTGTGCTTTTAAATGGTTGAATGGTTGACATTTGGGTGACAACTAAACCAAAAATCTGACATTGTTTTAACATTGAAATTTGGTTGTGCTTTTAGATGGTTGAAATCATAGTGATAACACATTGGAAGTTCAACTAACTTTGGCTGTCTTCATGAGTGGGTGAATATAGGTTGTAATCTCATTGATCAACATCTCAAATAAATACTACCCAATGATCTAACTTGAAAAGACGTGATGTGCCCATTGTCTTTGCTCTGAACACGGACACCATCCAAGCCAGGGCATCTGGTCCCTCTCAGAAACCAATCGGCCTCATGGATCAGGATCAGTGTAGGCTAGTAACCACAAACACTCCTCTCTACTTCTCTTTGATCTACAGGGCCCTGCATTCAGGCCACTTGATTTGAGCCCATGTCTATTTTTTTCTTCTTCACAAAAACACCATATGGTACTGTCCAGAGCCTTAATGATATATACTGTATACTCTCTATTTATACTACTAGATATATACCACCATTTAACTTAGAATCTTGAAATTCGAACATTCTAAATCCTGACATAATGATCCTAACATCAAGATGCTAATCATCATTTCAAGAACTATTATGCTGTAATGGGGGCCAGAGGGATAGGAACACATTTTTCCACAATTGAGCTTAAAACTGTAATTACATGAATAATTCATTTTCCAAATCAACTTCTGTTATAATCAAAGTAAGTAATGAATGTAATTTAGGAATGAATCACATCTTGATAGAAACATTTACATGAGGTAAAAAATACACTTGGAGCTTCATTAACAGCAGAGTAGTGTAACCTTTAGCGGAACAGGTTATGGTAGAGCAGTACACATTCAACTTTTGTGTGTAGGTTATATAATTGATCTTGACATTAAAATGATGAGGAGGTCTCTGTGATAAGTACATTGCCCATTCAGAGCAGTGCATAGAATCATGTTAGCTATTTCACATAAATGAACATGACCATGTTTATTTCTGTTTTAATGACCTCACCTCAATTATGGAGAGATGATCATATGATTGGAGCAAAGAAAGGTCACCAAAACATGAAAGAAAACGCAGCTTCAATTTTCTCAACAGAATGGGCCTTTGCTAAGAGTGTCCATGTACAAATTTGACAAAAGCATTAATAACTCTGCCATTTTGTGTACTTTCATCATTACTCCAATGCAGACTTATGGAAGATAAGGCTTGTCTAATGATCCTGATTCCCAAGGCAACGGTAGTGGGCCTGGATGACTCATCTACCTCTCCCTGCAAATATAGAATGATGAACATAAGAGAGGATGATGAAGGATTGAACTGACTCACCTGTGACTCACCGTATGTAGGTATAGATGAGCACGATGTGCTCAACATCACAAGACCTATCCCGTTGGCAAAGATTCAGTATTGGATCAACATCCAATTTTGGATTATACAGTGCATTCGGAAAGTATTCAGACCCTTGACTTTTTCCACATTTTGTTATGTTACAGCCTTATTCTAAAATTGATTAAATGGTTTTTTTCCACTCATCAATCTACACACAATACCCCATAATGACAAAGCAAAAACAGGTTTTTAGAAATCTTTGCAAATGTATTTTTTAAAAATATTACATTTACCTAATTATTCTGACCCTTTACTCAGTACTTTCTTGAAGCACCTTTGGCAGCGATTACAGCCTCAAGTCTTCTTGGGTATGACGCTACAAGCTTGGCACACCTGTATTTGGGGAGTTTCTCCCATTCTTCTCTGCAGATCCTCTCAAGCTCTGTCAGGTTGGATGGGGAGCGTTGCTGCACAGATAGGTTAAAGTCTGGGCTCTGGCTGGGCCACTCAAGGACATTCAGAGACTTGTCCCGAAGCCACTCCTGCGTTGTCTTGGCTGTGTGCTTAGGGTTGTTGTCCTGTTGGAAGATGAACCTTCGCCCCCGGTCTGAGGTCCTGAGCGCTCTGGAGCAGGTTTTTATCAAGGATCTCTCTGTACTTTGCTCCGTTAATCTTTACCTTGATCCTGAATAGTCTCCCAGTCCCTGCTACTGAAAAACATTACCACAAGATGATGCTGCCACCACCATGCTTCACCGTAGGGATGGTGCCAGGTTTCCTCCAGACATGATGCTTGGCATTCAGGCCAAAGAGTTCAATCTTGGTTTCATCAGACCAGAGAATGTTGTTTCTCATGGTCAGAGTCCTTTAGGTGCCTTTTGGCAAACTCCAAGCAGGCTGTCATGTGCCTTTTACTGAGGAGTGGCTTCCGTCTGGCCACTCTACCATAAAGGCCTGATTGGTGGAGTGCTGCAGAGATGGTTGTCCTTCTGGAAGGTTCTCCCATCTCCACAGAGGAACTCTGGAGCTCTGTCAGAGTGACCATCGGGTTCTTGGTCACCTCCCTGACCAAGGCCCTTCTCCCCCGATTGCTCAGTTTGGCCGGGTGGCCAGCTCTAGGAAGAGTCTTGGTGTTTTCCAAACTTCTTCCATTTAATAATGATGGATGCCACTGTGTTCTTGGGGACCTTAAATGCTGCAGATGTTTTGGTACACTTCCCCAGACCTGTGCCTCGCCACAATCCTGTCTCGGTGCTCTACGGACAATTCCTTCAACCTCATGGTTTGGTTTTTGCTCTGACATGCACTGTCAACTGTGGGACTTTATATAGGCAGGTGTGTGCCTTTCCAAATCATGTCCAATCAATTGAATTTACCACAGGTGGATTCCAATCAAGTTGTAGAAACATCTCAAGGATCATCAATGGAAACAGGATGCACCTGAGCTCAATTTCAAGTCTCTCAGCAAAGGGTCTGAATACTTATGTAAATAAGGTATTTCTGTTTTATATTTTTTATGAATTTGCAAACATTTTAAAAAATCTGTTTTCAAAACCTGGATCAATCCGTGACGAGCACAGTTCTCCAACCTGCCAGCGCTATCGAAGGTGAGCATTTGCCCACTGAAGTCGTTTACGACGCCGAACTGCAGTCAGGTCAAGAACCTGATGAGGACGACGAGCACGTAGATGAGCTTCCCTGAGACGGTTTCTGACAGTTTGTGTAGAAATTCTTCGCTTGTGCAAACCCACAGTTTCATCAGCTGTCCAGGTGGCCGGCCGGATGTGGAGGTCCTGGGCTGGCGTGATTACACGTGTTCTGCGGTTGTGAGGCCGGTTGGACGTACTGCCAAATTCTCTAAAACGACGTTGGAGGCGGCTTATGGTAGAGAAATTAACATTCAATTCTCTGGCAACGGCACTGGTGGACATTCCTGCAGTCAGCATGCCAATTGCACGCTCCCTCAAAACTTGAGATATCTGTGGCATTGTGTTGTGTGACAGTACTGCACATTTTAGTGGCCTTTTACTGCCCCCAGCACAAGGTGCACCTGTGTAATGATCATGCCATTTAATTAGCTTCGTGATATACCACACCTGTCAGGTGGTTGGATTATAATAATATAATATAATATACCATTTAGCAGACACTTTTATCCAGTACTGCTCTGACAGAGCTCCAGAGTTCCTCTGTGGAGATGGGAGAACCTTCCAGAAGGACAACCATCTCTGCAGCACTCCACCAATCAGGCCTTTATGGTAGAGTGGCCAGACGGAAGCCACTCCTCAGTAAAAGGCACATGACAGCCTGCTTGGAGTTTACTAAAAGGCACCTAAAGGACTCTGACTATGAGAAACAAGATTCTCTGGTCTGATGAAACCAACCCACTACCCTGGCGTTACAAGCGCCATGCTCTACCAATTGAGCTACAGAGGACCACCATTATCTTGGCAAAGGAGAAATGCTTACTAACAAGGATATAAACACATTTGTGCACAACATTTGAGAGAAATATGTTTTTTGTGCGTATGGAAAATTTCTGGGATATTTTATTTCAGCTCATGAAACATTGGACGAACACTTTACATGTTGCGTTTATATTTTTATACAGTATATTTGTGATATCCTCAATTTTAAGAGTGCAGACTTTCTCTTTTTCAAAGACCTGTGAGATAAACAGCCCCTATTTATCTTCCAGAAACCACCTGACTAGACGCTACTGGCATTCTGGTTGCAACATCTGCCATGCTTGAAGCTTAAACCAATTGATTTCACTGTTACGTTGTGGTTGTTGTTTTGACTCAATGCAATTACCGGTAACATGGTGACATTTAATTATGGGGCGCTTAATCATAGTGACATACAAAGCCGTATTGTTCAGCTTTCTAATCACTATAAACATATTGAAACGGAATGATATATCCCACATGCCTTCTTCTGTCCGCCTTCTACACCAGTCACTTAAAGATGACACATTTGTCCTCTGGAACAAAGTTGAGCATGTGCAAACTCCTAAAGTAAAACTTATCACGACTTAGGATCAGCGTGTTGTTTAAGCAACATAATTGATTTACTGTTGAGTGTCTCTGCCACCCCATCCTCCCTCCTTCCCCTCTCTCTCCCTCCCCTCTCTCTCCCTCCCTCTAGATCGCTGCAATCCGCCGTTTCTGTCCTCATTAATCAGGCTTTAGGCAGTGTAAAGAGCAAGTGCATTCTAATGCTCTGTGTCAAAGCCCTGCACTGCACCACTAGACTGCCTGTCTGACAGCTCACACGTGGGCACACAGCACTGGGGCTTAATGGACCTTAAAGGACAACGCTTTGGACACCATGTTTAGCCATCATTTTACCTGGTGCAGGCCCTTGAAAATAAAACTAGCAGCCTACAGCATTCCCTACCTAGCCAGTGGTAAGCGGTGCCAGTACTGCTCTGCATGATGGGATCCCAGGGACTGACCGGAGAGACGTTAACCTTGAAGTTGTTTCCTTACTGATCAACAGTGGATTGAATCGTTGCTCCATAGTATGTCACGTAATCCATATGTGAAGAGGTGATGACTGGTTTCAGAGGCGGTACGTGTAAACAACATACTCTGCCAGGCTCAATAGAGTGGATTTTAACATTCAATCCCTCAAACTCACCCTACCCTCTATATTCCCAGGTCCATGACATGGGAATCTCCATTGATAAGTGAGATGAGGGTGAGTTGTCTAGGGAATAAGGACTCAGGTGGAGGGTAGCCTACTTTAAATTCAATTATCTTAGGTTTGGAGAGAAAGACCCTAGAAACTGATTAGGCCTATGTTACTGAACAACAGCTGTCAAGTCACAAGTGTCACGACACATTTCAAAGTTGCCCAGCCCTCTGTTTTTCTCAAGCAGGATAGGGAGAGGAGTGGACTCCTGTAATTGTACTTTAATGCCTAATAACTAGTGTCAAATAAAGTTAAATTAGCCCACTAGTATTGTTCAGATGACAACGAGAGGTTCTTCTGTTTTCATTGGCCAATTTATTTTCATTTGAACCAATAAAGTCCATTATGTGGGAAGTTGGGGGATTAAAGTCAGCTTTAAATTATAAATAATCGTTGTCCTACAACCCTCTCAGTCAAGTTTACATGAGGTGAGTGCCGCCTCTAGCCTTTCGGGGGCCCTAAGAGAGATTTGGTTGCCCCCCAATGGGGCAGAGGGCAGCGCATTGTGATTCTGGATGGCCAGAGAGCTAGCAACAATGACAAGAAGCTGCCATGTGGGACTCATTTCAGCTAGTTCTCTCTTGTTCTTGAGGTGTTTTAACTAATGTAATGTCTATGCTAATATGGCTAAAATTCACTAGCTAGCCAAGTGCAAATTAGTTTTTTTCAACAATCCAAGCTAACCCAGTCAGTTTTTCCCTATAGTTGCATATGCATTGGTTTTGTTGCTAAACAACGAACTAATCTATGGGCTGTAGAGAAAATGTTGCAGTTTTATAGCACATTTTCTGCAATTCTTCACATGGGGGTCAGGTGCCCCAGTGTAGTCTGCATATAGGCAGAGGCAGCACTGGGTGAGGTAGGGTAAGTCTAACATGGGGGATTAAACACATACATGAGGGGACATTCTCAGGACAAAAATAAAACAGGTTCTTTGCATCAGGGAGTGAAGCATGGAAATGACCATCCAAATATCAGATGCAAAATACACTTATTTTCAAGAGCTTTCAGGTACGTTCAAAGACAGCATCTTCAGAGCGTTGCACAATCACTGCTGACCAAACACAACATGGTTAAATCTGTTTCATCATCAACACAAGTCAATAATAATCACATGCATCAAAATATATTTTAATTCTGATCTGGCCAACACAAGAAATACATACCAATTCAATATCAAGGAAGGCAAGCTAAGGAGAACAGATACCAGTGGCGAGATACACTGCTCCCGTCCTCCCAGTAGCTACCAACCTGAACAATCGTAAATGAATCCCTTGAATGAGAGAAACAGACAAACATTTATACCTGGTCATGGCAGCCACGCCCTTAATTAGAAATGACAGACACCTGGCATTGACAGAGGCTGCGTTCAACACTGCAACAGTTTCATAAGCAAAAATCTAAATAGATGTTGTATTGTCACATACACCGGATAGGTACAGTGAAATGTGTTGTTTTACAGGGTCAGACATAGTAGTACAGCGCCCCTGTGGTCTTGGGCTACCTTGTGTGCAACCCCCATGGGTATTTTATTTTATTTAACCTTTATTTAACTAGGCAAGTCAGTTAAGAACAATTCTTATTTACAATGACAGCCTACACCGACCAAATACGGACGACGCTGGGCCAATTGTGCGCCGCCCTATGGGACTCCCAATCCCGGCCGGTTGTGACACAGCCTGGAATCAAACCAGGGGGTCTGTAGTGACGCCTCAAGCACTGAGATGCAGTGCCTTAGACCGCTGCGCCACTCGGTATGGAGAGAAAGAGCCCAGAAACTGAGCATGGAAGTCACTGGACTGCATAAAAGCTGTCAAGCCACTGTGTCTCCATGCTAGGCATGCTAGACAAAATGGCACAGCCCTATGTTTTTCTTAGGTAAGGGACGGAGATGACTTTTTATAATTGTTATTAAATGCTATACAGGTATCTGATATTAAATGGAAATAAAGTAGCCCATTAGTATTGTACAGAATATACACAAGAAAAACAGAAAGGAAAACCAGTCATGAAGCAATGACTATTATTGAGTCCATTATATAATGACTATATGAGTCCATTATAATGTTAAATAAAAGGTTACCAAGTTGAAGAAGTATAGTCAGCTGTGCTTCAAAATGTCATACATGAGCAGCCCTCTCAAGACAGTTTACATATGTTTACATGTGTAACACCACACTCTGACCTTTCTAATGCAAGCATCAGTGCTGTGTTCTGGTGGTCTTCTCAAGAGGGGATCAGTGAGGGGCTTCTCAACAAGGAGCAGGGAAACTATAGGGAAAAATGATTTTCCAACATGCTGCGAGAGCTATTTTTAAACCGAGTGGTTTTCAAAAAAGGTCAGCAAATGTTTTGCAGTCATAATATTGGTGGCTTGTCTCCCTTCTGATCACAAAATGACAAGGGAAGCAGAGGAGTTAAGTGATAAGTGGGTGTCGTTCATTTACATTTACATTTAAGTCATTTAGCAGACGCTCTTATCCAGAGCGACTTACAAATTGGTGCATTCACCCTATAGCCAGTGGGTTAACCACTTTACAATAATTATTATTATTATTATTATTATTATTATTTTTTTGGGGGGGGGGGGGGGGGGGGGGCGGGGGGGTAGAAGGATTACTTCATCCTATCCCAGGTATTCCTTAAAGAGGTGGGGTTTCAAATGTCTCCGGAAGGTGGTGAGTGACTCCGCTGTCCTGGCATCGTGAGGGAGCTTGTTCCACCATTGGGGTGCCAGAGCAGCGAACAGTTTTGACTGGGCTGAGCGGGAACTATGCTTCCGCAGAGGAAGGGGAGCCAGCAGGCCAGAGGTGGATGAACGCAATGCCCTCGTTTGGGTGTAGGGACTGATCAGAGCCTGAAGGTACGGAGGTGCCGTTCCCCTCACTGCTCCATAGGCAAGCACCATGGTCTTGTAACGGATGCGAGCTTCAACTGGAAGCCAGTGGAGTGTGCGGAGGAGGGGGGTGACGTGAGAGAACTTGGGAAGGTTGAACACCAGACGGGCTGCGGCATTCTGGATGAGTTGTAGGAGTTTAATGGCACAGGCAGGGAGCCCAGCCAACAGCGAGTTGCAGTAATCCAGACGGGAGATGACAAGTGCCTGGATTAGGACCTGTGCCGCTTCCTGTGTAAGGCAGGGTCGTACTCTCCGAATGTTGTAGAGCATGAACCTGCAGGATCGGGTCACCGCCTTGATGTTAGCGGAGAATGACAGGGTGTTGTCCAGGGTCACGCCAAGGCTCTTCGCACTCTGGGAGGAGGACACAACGGAGTTGTCAACCGTGATGGCGAGATCATGGAACGGGCAGTCCTTCCCCGGGAGGAAGAGCAGCTCCGTTCATCAGAAGAGTCCCCAAGCGCAGCAGCCTCACCTCTCCTCATAAACCTCTGGGACCTTGAACATACACCAGCCAATGTGGTTACTTTGAAATAGTCATACAACAGAGAAAGGGCTTGTTGTGGCTATTCCTTTCAGCCAGAATTGCTCTTTTCTAACATGGTGGGAGGCTGATGCAGGCATGACACTCCGTTTTTTGCTTGTGACCTTCAACGTGGGCTGATTTCATCTTCAGCCACGGACAATCTCATTCCAGGATGTCATCTGTCACGAACGTGTACTTCACTTAGGGCTTGTCTACGTCACTGTGATGAGGGAAAGGTCAAACCATAGCCAATACCTAAGCGAAGGACATCCGTACAGCTCTCACTGTGCATCACACGTGCAAACACAAATAGACCTTCCAAGTTTTGCTCTTAAGATTTGTGTCCGGTATGCAATATCTGTGAGACTGTAGATGCAACTGTACAGTGCTGTTGCAGCCTCTCAGGTAAGATATCACAGCAGATAGAGAAGCAGGATGAATCAATGTTCTTATTTCATCCTTTCACTGAAAGCTAAAAGGGGCATATGTTATGCTAGTGCATGATGAGAGGGTGCTTGAGTATGTTGTTGAGAGTGGACATGAAAAGAACAGTCATTCTCTCGGCTCACACATTATATGAAACTACAAAAGCCTTATTAGGCATCCATTGATAAAAACAGACTATTAAAAGTATGTGTATACTGTTTTTCCAAATGTTCTCTCTGTACCTGGAAAAAGGATGCATGTATTTCTGTAGGGACTTTTCTAAAGAGAAATGCTTACTAGCTTGTATCTTGGTTGTTTGCCAGTGTGCTGCCCCCTCCGCCAATATAAACAATATTGATTTACCCAATGTTTTATTCATGACTCGGGAATGCTCAACTATCATCTTTCACAAATGCGCTTAAACGAAAAGGAAAACGGTAAAAACAATTGTGCAACGGCAGTACAGCATGGAGAGGGGCTCATCCATAAACATTGGCTCTGAAAATGAGAGGAGATAGAGTAAGTGGTATGGGGGAAATACATGTATAAAGAAGACAAACAACATGATTGAGCACGGCGATCAGCAGGAAAAGCTTCCACATCCTGGCACTGGGCACAGCACTCATTCATTCCCCCATAGAGATGCAGAGAGGCACAATGTCAAGCCTGCCCACGAGGGGGAGGGGGTGGGGGAGGGGGGGGGGGAGGGGGGGAGGTAGTGAGGCAAACTGCCAAAGTCGTGACAGCTAAAATGTCAGGCCAATATGAACCCCTGCAAGCTGCCTGTCCTTTAATAAACTGATAGTAACATGGATGCCTACCAGGTGCTATGAGTACCAAGTTCACTGTCAGTAGCCCACCCAAGGGGAATCATCATCTCATGTCAAGTAGGCATACTGTAGCTACCCTTAAGAGCTGAGAGAAAACAATGAAATAGATACATTGGGTAAAAACACCCATTGCACAAAGAATGATTTTGCTGCTTTGGCTACAATGTAAATTGGTACTATGCTTGCACATGGAAGTGTGCTTCTACATTGGCTATTCATTCACGTTAGGTGAGCTGTCACTCAAGCAGCAAATGCCCACATTTGTCAGAGAAAGTCTTTAAGAAAAGAAAATGTCCTTGCATTTCATATTGTAGTCAGAGAGGAATTGTATTAGAGCTCTCTCCTATAAATGTGTGCTCCATTTTGCATCCCTTTCAATAATGCATTCATATCAGAGAGCATATGCTATTTGCCACCAGATGATTATATGGCCTCCTTCACCCCTGCCTGGAGTAGAGGTGGGCTTATCATAGGAGCGGATGACAGAATTAAATGTTAATGGCTTGTAGACCAAGCAGAGGTGGTAGCTGGCGTCATGATCAGCCTCTCAATGAGCCACCCATCAGCTGCGGCTCTCAAGCTTGAGTTGGCAGGGACGACAGTGCAGCCGACCAAAACCTAGCCTTATCACTCCCCACTTCCGGCTTTCTACTGAATATGAGGAGTATAATTAACACTAAAACTTTGTTTGTTTACACTGCCTGGTAAACAGAGTTGAGAGGTCTTTGTTTTCTCCTCAGGTGGCCTGTTATTCTCCATTTGCAACTTATTGAAATTAGCACTGTG
The DNA here is from genome assembly GCF_964263955.1 of Coregonus lavaretus. Lineage (NCBI taxonomy): Eukaryota > Metazoa > Chordata > Actinopteri > Salmoniformes > Salmonidae > Coregonus > Coregonus lavaretus. Next base: position 71,813,682 of record NC_139990.1, read on the forward strand.
CAGCACGACCAAATCATTTACCTTTATTTCGTTCTAATTTACAGCAACAGGGAAGAGTTCCAGAGGCAAGAATAAAGATTTGGTTGAATGATTTAACTGGAAGATGGGAGTTATTTTGGGTCACCATGGTAGTGCGAGGGGCTGGGTTGGGAATTTAGCCTGGACCTTGGGTAAACACCCCCATTTTTGTGACAGTTGCCATTGGATCTTTAATAATCATTGAGTCAGAGCCATAGGATGAGGAAGTGTTCCCAATCACTGCCCTGGTTTCCTTTAGATCTGAGGAAGAGTGTTCCCTATACTGGCCCTCCAACCCTACACCCAGCAGCATCTGGTCGTCTGTCCAGGAATAGGGCAGGCCAACCGTTCATAGCTTCAGAGGGTGGATGGGGGGAATGGATGTTTCAATGATCATTTCTTCATATTAATGGTGTGTGTGTGTGTGTGTGTGTGTGTGTGTGTGTGTGTGTGTGTGTGTGTGTGTGTGTGTGTGTGTGTGTGTGTATGTTATTGCATTTTGCTGTTAACATGCACTTAAGTAGATGCTTCAAAATGTAATTCCGGCAAGGTATATTGCTCTTTGCATTTTAAATGTGTAGGAAATTATCTCCAGTGATGCACCTAGTGGAGAGCAGGCCAGGCAGTACAAGGCTACAGAGACATGTGTAAGGGCTCTCTCACAGAGCTCCTGAAGGCTTTTTCCACACCAATGGGGCCCTTAAGACCTTCTAAGTGTCCTATAACACAGTCTGTTCCACAGGGTGGATGGGGGGAATGGGTGGATATGGATGGGGGGAATGGGTTTGTTCATATTAATGTTGTGTGTGTGTGTGTGTGTGTGTGTGTGTGTGTGTGTGTGTGTGTGTGTGTGTGTGTGTGTGTGTGTGTGTGTGTGTGTGTGTGTGAGGACAGATGAGAAGAGAAAGAGTGGATGGTCAGAGCAGCGACTGGATTGAGGGAGAGTGTAGCACCAAATCCCACAAAGGCAACTTTTAAAGAAACATCAGTTTGTGTAAAATGGTGACAACTAAAGTCAGTCCATGTTTTTGTCCATGTTTTTGAGTTAATGGCCTGGGAGTAGGCATGTTAGCCACCTTTGTTGAGTGGAGGCCCAGTGTTTCCAGGAAGCCTAAGGTCCATCCCACCAGGGTGTTAAAGCACTCTTCATGAAGCAGAGCCTCCCAGGTCAGCTCAGTTTTAGACTCCAGATGGGAGAAGATGGTAGCCTATGAGAGAAGGATCAGAGTCCTCACATAGACTTTCAAAGGAACCTGTTTTGACCTGACCATGACATCATCTCATTCCTTAAAGGTAATGTACAGAACGGAGGCATTTATCCCACTTACACCACAGTTGCCAAAGAAAACAACACTAATGCACACATTTATTACCAGTAAAAATAAAAAATAAAAATGTTTATAAGATAATTGATACTTTCTCATCTTTTGGTTGCTAGAGACGTGATCCAGTTGTTCGTTTGGTTGTTGTTTGTTCTGTATGTTCCATTGCCATGCTCGCTGGCAATGTTCTTGTCCCTTGCTTGCTAGCTAGCCAACTAGCTACGGCTAACACAGTCACAACCTCTGCAGCCAGAATAACAGCAAAGCAGCTGCATTTGCGTTTGTTTAAGCTATTGACATTCATTTGGATACATCCATAACATTGATGCCCGATTTTGCCTGGCATAGTTAGAAAAGTTTGCTGTCTCGTCAGGACATTCAACACTGTTCATTAGGAGGAGATCGCATTGCATATCAAACGCTAGCTAAATAGTTTGTTGCTAGCAAACCTGCGAGTATGGCAACCGAATTCAAAAATACCAGTTGCTGACAACAGTTTGTCAAACTAGAAACATGTGGGAGGATTTGACAGCATGACTGCAACAGTAGGGACCGGAGAAATTCATGTTCATCACTCACCACATTAGGTCATCAGATGCTCCAAAGAAATAAGTGTCTGCAAAAACAAATCAATGCTTGCTAGCTACGTTTTTCCTCGTTGGACCTGCATTTACAATGTATTCAATTTCAGTTTGTGTGGTTTTTGGGTTATGGTTGTTGGTTTAGCTTTCTGTAACTTTGTAGCAAGTAAGGTCTGCATGTGTAGGCGATATTGCATCATGACTGCAAGGTATCCCGATATCTTTTCCAACTGTCTCGATATCTTTTCCAACTGTTCCATTATCTGGTTTTAATGTCCATTCTAGAATGCCCTTTTAGCCAATCAGAAATTAGTATTCAACAATGCTGTGGTATAAGGTACTGTATAATTAATCATGTATAATGAGGAAACATGATGAAATCACAACCAAATGTGATGGGCAGAGATTGATTGATTTAATTTATTGGACAATTAAAGGAGTAGGCTGCTCCAGCCGGAGACAACATTACACAGAGGAAGTGGAGTGATTGAATCTATCATGACCAGGCCACATATACACTTTCTCTCTAACTCCATTCCATTGCCACAATGGGCCGCTACTTCCTCTGCTGCTGATCCCTGCTCTATGTAGGCCAACTCTAGCATTACCTCCTATAGAAGCTTAGCATAGGGCTGGTGTTCAACCATAGCTGAGTCTGATGACTATCTAATCCTCTAGCCCTTCAACTGAGAAAATGAAAAGTGGTGAAATAGTGAGCGAGAGAGAGAGAGAAAAGGATACAGACGAAGGGGACAAAGCTAACATATGGACTTGTTTTAGGATGGTCATACCATGGATAATTTAGCTATTTGATAAAATATTGAATTTGGCCTTTACTACTATAGCCCATAGAAACACATTGAATAACACATTCATAAATGGCAAAAAAGACAGTCAAAAAATGTGGTTTTGAAGTGTATGTCCTATATCTAGGAGATATCAGAAAGCTCAGGAAATATTTCAGTTTTTTTGGACACATATTTAATGCCTTATTTTTGTTGCCACAAAACGACCTCCATACTTCCATTTGTTTCTATGGGTTACCTTCAGACGAGTCCAGTGAGAGTCTTCCCTTTCCATAGTGGGTCCATATTAGTTTGTAGCTCAAACGGTACGGACGCTACAGACAGAAGTTGGCACATCATCATTACCGATTTCAGATGAGTCCCGTGACACTTGTGGGGGTCGTAGAGTAAAACAGAGAACACATTTACATTTACATTTACATCATTTAGCAGACGCTCTTATCCAGAGCGACTGACAAATTGGTGCATTCAACTTCAGTGGGACAACCACTTTTTTATTTTTTTATTTTTTTATCGGGGGGGTGGGGGAGAGGGGGGGGGGGTAGAAGGATTACTTTTATAGTATTCCATGTATTACTTAAAGAGGTAGGGTTTCAAGTGTCTCCGGAAGGTGGTCAGTGACTCCGCTGTCCTGGAGTCGTGGGGGAGCTTGTTCCACCATTGGGGTGCCAGAGCAGCGAATAGCTTTGACTGGACTTCTGTAGAGGTAGGGGGGCTAACAGGCCAGAGGTGGATGAACGTAGTGCTCTCGTTTGGGTGTAGGGTCTGATCAGAGCCTGAAGGTAAGGAGGTGCCGTTCCCCTCACAGCTCCGTAGGCAAGCACCATGGTCTTGTAGTAGATGCGAGCCTCAACTGGAAGCCAGTGGAGTGTGCGGAGGAGCGGGGTGACATGAGAGAACATGGGAAGGTTGAACACCAGACGGGCTGCAGTCTTGAAACCTGACTGGTTTGGATCAAGAAGGTCATTCTGAAAGAGATAGCAGGAGAGTTGGCTAGAGACGGCACGAAGAAAAGCTGGCTAGAGAGCTAGAGAAAAGAAAGAAGGGATACTGGTCTGTAGTTGTTGACATCGGAGGGATCGAGTGTAGGTTTTTGGAGGAGGGGTGCAACTCTCGCTCTCTTGAAGACCGAAGGGACATGGCCAGCGGTCAAGGATGAGTTGAGCGAGGTGAGGTAAGGGAGAAGGTCTCCGGAAATGGTCTGGAGAAGAGAGGAGGGGATAGGGTCAAACGGGCAGGTTGTTGGGCGGCCGGCCGTCACAAGTTGCAAGATTTCATCTGGAGAGAGAGGGGAGAAAGAAGTCAAAGCATAGGGTAGGGCAGTGTGAGCAGGACCAGCGGTGTCATTTGACTTAATAAATGAGGATTGGATGTCGTCAACCTTCTTTTCAAAATGGTTGACGAAGTCATCCACAGAGAGGGAGGAGGGAGGGGGAGGAGGAGGAGGATTCAGCAGGGAGGAGAAGGTGGCAAAGAGCTTCCTAGGGTTAGAGGCTGAGGCTTGAAAGTGGTAGAAAGTGGCTTTAGCAGCGGAAACAGAGGAAGAGAATGTAGAGAGGAGGGAGTGAAAAGATGACAGGTCCGCAAGGAGTCTAGTTTTCCTCAATTTCCGCTCGGCTGCCCAGAGCCCTCTTCTGTGAGCTCGCAATGAGTCATCAAGCCACGGAGCAGGAGGGGAGGACCGAGCCGGCTGGGAGGATAGGGGACATAGAGAGTCGAAAGATGCAGAAAGGGATGAGAGGAGGGTTGAGGAGGCAGAATCAGGAGATCGGAGGGAGAAGGATTTAGCAGAGGGAAGAGATGATAGGATGGAAGAGGAGAGAGTAGCGGGAGAGAGAGAGCGAAGGTTGCGATGGCACATTACCATCTGAGTAGGGGCAGAGTGAGTAGTGTTGGAGGAGAGCGAGAGAGAAAAGGATACAAAGTAGTGGTCGGAGACTTGGAGGGGAGTTGCAGTGAGATTAGTAGAAGAACAGCATCTAGTAAAGATGAGGTCAAGCGTATTGCCTGCCTTGTGAGTAGGGGGGGACGGTGAGAGGGTGAGGTCAAAAGAGGAAAGGAGTGGAAAGAAGGAGGCAGAGAGAAATTAGTCAAAGGCAGACGTAGGGAGGTTAAAGTCACCCAGAACTGTGAGGGTTGAGCCATCCTCAGGAAAGGAACTTATGAAGGCGTCAAGCTCATTGTTGAACTCTCCAGGGGAACCTGGAGGGCGATACATGACAACGATGTTAAGCTTGAATGGGCTAGTGACTGTGACAGCATGGAATTCAAATGAGGAGATAGACAGATGGGTCAGGGGAAAAAGAGAGAATGTCCACTTGGGAGAGATGAGGATTCCTGTGCCACCGCCGCGCTGACCAGATGCTCTCGGGATATGCGAGAACACATGATCAGACAAGGAAAGAGCAATAGGAGTAGCAGTGTTTTCTGTGGTAATCCATGTTTCCGTCAATGCCAAGAAGTCGAGGGACTGGAGGGTAGCATAGGCTGAGATTAACTCTGCCTTGTTGGCCGCAGAACAGCAGTTCCAGAGGCTGCCAGTTACCTGGAACTCCACGTGGGTCATGCGCACAGGGACCACCAGATTAGAGTGGCAGCTGCCACGCGGTGTGAAGCATTTGTATGGCCTGTGCGGGGTGGCAGGTAGCTTAGTGGTTAAGAGCGTAGTGCCAGCAACCGAAAGGTCGCTGGTTCTAATCCCCCAGCCGACTAGGTGAAAAATCTGTCTGTGCCCTTGAGCAAGGCACTTAACCCTAATTGCTCCTGTAAGTCGCTCTGGATAAGAGCGTCTGCTAAATGACTAAAATGTAAAATGTAAAAATGTAGGAGAGAACAGGGATAGACAGACACATAGTTGACAGGCTATAGAAAAGGTTACAATAATGCAAAGGAGATCGGAATGAAATTAACTAAACATCTGGGAAAGCAAGAGAGCGGGGCCTCCCTCACTTACTTTTCACTGAAACACTCAAATATAACTCTCCCAACTTCCACTTTAGAAATTATAATTGTTGTAAACTACAGCGGTTCAATGTTTTCTAGGAATAGAGTCTAACTTAGTTTATTCAGCTAGCTAACTTGGTACAGTATTCTTCCGTGAAAACCGCCCAGGGCACCGTATCCTATGACGCCATAGCTAACTAGCATGCTAGCTTCCAATAACACGGTTTAGCACCAATACTCGGTTACAACAAACTACCAATAGTGTGTTAACATGCTAAACAGATCATTTGTGTCCGTGTCTAACGTTGTGTAAAGTTTTGGGTTTAGTTTTGACAGTTTGAGTGAGTACGTTGTCAACTTATTCAGCCAGTTAGTTAGCTAGCTAGAATAGTTAGCATATTAGCTAATCATTGCTCTCTGTCAACGAACCAACCCCTCCTCCCACGGTATGAAACACACAGAGAGAGCCAAGCTAAGGTTAACTAGTCACCTGTCACGGTTCAGACAGACGACCAGAGGACCACAATTGCGTCACACCAGAAAGTTTATTAAACTTAAGGGAAAAGGGAAGTAGGGAGTGAATGAAGGCTCCAGGGGAAACAGGGATCCCGTCCAATGCGCTGGGTCTGTGCCCCCCCCAGTGGCAGCGATGCGTCCTATGAAGCCAGTGGTGGGTGGTCCAGAAGTCCTGGGGGGGGGAGACACAGACACAACAGGGCGGAATGAAACCAGGCAGCAGTACAGTTCAAGGGAAATCCAAAATACGTAGTAGCAAGGCAGAAGGCTGGTCAGAGTTACCGGGATTGAAGAGTAGTCAGGAGTCGTAATGGCAGAAGCAGGTCTGGATCTCCTGAGGCAGAAGAGTATCCAAAAAACAGGCAGGTCCGGGGTCACAAAACCAGGGTGAGCCAGAAGCGCGAGCAAACAGGTTCCGGGTGTGAGCTTTGCAGACGATCTGACACCGGAGAGCTGAAAGACAGGGCCTTAAATACTGGGAGAGGTAGTGGGTAATGCAGCGCAGCTGGCAGAGTAATTAGAGCAGAGCAGAGCAGGGACAGGTGGAGCTAGTTAGGCTGAGTAGAGAGAGTGGTGAGCAGAGTGGAAGAAAATTAAGGTGGTAACCCGGTGGAGTGAGAGGCCCATGACAGAACCCCCCCCCCAAGGGACGGCCCCAGAAGTCCCAAGAGCAACACCACGCCGGGCGGGAGGAGGGGAGCCGGAGGAGGGCTAGAACTCCTCCGAACGGTCCGAGTGAACGTCCTCATCCTCGGAGGAAGCCGGAGGGCCGTGGTCGGGAGATGGGACAGGTCCCGAGACAGGATCAGGCACAGGACAGGAAGCCGAGCGGGCCGGACGGTTAGGGACCCCTCTGGGGCGGCCCCTACGGATTGCAGGTTGATCAGGATGCCGTTGGTGGAAAGCGGTGATGAGAGTCCTATCCACAATCCGACTAGCTGGCACCCAGGTCCTCTCCTCAGGTCCATAGCCCTCCCAGTCAATGAGGTACTGGAGACCCCTACCCCTCCGTCTGGACCGAAGCAGGCGGCGGACGGTGTAAACCAGACCACCATCGACGAGCCGTGGAGGAGGAGGGCCAGGCGCAGCAGGGACCAGCGGACTCTCATGGATGGGCTTAATCTTAGACACATGGAAAGTGGGGTGCACCCTCAGGGAATTAGGCAGTTGGAGCCGGACAGCAGTTGGGCTAATCACTCTTATGATAGGGAATGGGCCAATGAACCGAGGTGCCAGCTTCTGCGACTCCACCCTGAGTGGCAGGTTCTTCGATGACAACCACACCCTTTGACCAACATGGTAGGTGGGAGCAGGAATTCTCCGACGGTTGGCCCCGGTAGTGTAGCTGGCAACGGACCTGAGGAGTGTGGCTCGGGCTTGTGACCAGGTGCGGCGACATCGACGGGCAAAAGCAAGTGCAGATGGGCAAGTAACCTCCTCTTCCTGGCTGGCAAATAGAGGAGGCTGGTATCCATAAACACATTGGAAAGGGGACATACCGATGGCAGAGCAGGTCAGAGAATTGTGTGCGTACTCCACCCATGTCAATTGCTGCGACCAGGAGTGGGGGTTGCGTGAAGTCATGCATCGCAGTGCCTTCTCGAGCTCCTGATTAGCCCGCTCTGACTGCCCATTGGATTGGGGATGGAATCCGGAAGTCAGACTGACTGTGGCTCCCAGCAGGTGACAGAACTCCTTCCAAAAAGCGGAGGAGAATTGTGGACCACGGTCAGAAACTACATCCTTTGGCAGTCCGTGGATCCGGAAGACGTGTTCCAGGACCACCTGGGCGGTCTCCTTGGCGGTTGGGAGCTTGGGGAGGGGAATGAAGTGTGCCATCTTGCTGAAACGGTCAACGATGGTGAGAATGACGGTCATGCCACTTGAAGGGGGCAGCCCCGTGACAAAGTCAAGGGCGATGTGAGACCAGGGACGTCTGGGCACAGGCAGGGGCTGCAGCAATCCGGCTGGGGGCTGGCAGGACGACTTGTGTTGGTTGCAGATGGGGCAGGCTTGGACGAATTCCCGTACATCCTTCCTCAGAGAGGGCCACCAGAACCTCTGGGCGAGCAGGTTGTAAGTGCGGGTGGAGCCAGGGTGACAAGCTAGGCGGGAGTCATGTCCCCACTGAACGACCTGGGACCTCAGGTCTTCGGGGACAAAAAGGCGGTCAGCTGGGCAAGTGCTGGGACCTGGCTGGTTACGGAGAGCCTCCAGCACCTGTTCCTCAACAGCCCAGGTCAGAGCTGCAACGATGCAGGGACTTGGCAGAATCGACACAGGGTCCTTGGAGGGGGTGTCATCCTTCTGGAATTGACGGGAGAGGGCGTCTGGCTTGGTGTTGCGTGATCCAGGCCGGTATGACAGAGTGAAATTAAACCTGGTGAAGAACAGGGCCCAGCGGGACTGCCTGGAGTTCAACCGTTTGGCCGTGCGGATGTACTCCAAGTTCTTATGATCGGTCCAAACGAGAAATGGAATGGTGGACCCCTCCAGCCAGTGACGCCACTCCTCCAAGGCAAGCTTCACAGCCAGCAGCTCACGGTTCCCTATGTCGTAATTGCACTCAGAGGGGGACAACCGACGTGAGAAAAAGGCACAGGGATGGAGCTTCCTATCCTCCGCAGCCCACTGAGAAATCACAGCACCAACTCCCACATCCGAGGCGTCCACCTCCACAATGAATTGCCGGTCCACATCAGGCATCTGGAGGATGGGAGCGGAGGTGAACCTCACCTTGAGGGTACTGAAGGCTTTGTCGGCTGCTGGGGTCCAGGTGAAGGGTTGCTTGGTGCTGGTTAGAGCAGTGAGAGGGGCAGCAACGGTACTGTAGTTCCGGATAAACTTCCTATAGAAGTTAGCAAACCCCAGAAACTGTTGCAGCTTCTTTCTGTTCTCCGGAACAGGCCATGAAGTGACTGCTGATACTTTGGCAGGATCCATTTGGATACTTCCCTCTGCCACTATGTACCCCAGGAAGGCCACTGTCTTGACGTGAAACTCACATTTCTCTGCCTTGGCGTAGAGGGAATTCTCCAGAAGACGATGAAGGACTTGCTGGACATGGCGGGTGTGTTCAGACAGGTTTCTGGAGTAGATTAAGATGTCATCCAGGTAAACGAAGACAAACTTGTTTAACATGTCCCGCAGTACATCATTCACTAGAGCCTGGAACACAGCAGGAGCATTGGTGAGGCCAAAAGGCATAACCAGATACTCGTAGTGGCCTGTTGGTGTATTGAATGCGGTTTTCCATTCATCTCCCTCCCGGATCCGCACTAGGTGGTAAGCGTTTCTGAGATCCAACTTGGTAAAAACAGTGGCTCCCTGGAGCAACTCAAAAGCAGAGGTGAGCAGAGGCAGAGGGTAACGGTTTTTCACTGTGATGTCGTTGAGTCCCCTGTAGTCGATGCAGGGGCGAAGAGATCCGTCCTTCTTCCCCACAAAGAAGAAGCCAGCACCAGCAGGAGATGAAGATGAACGGATTAATCCTGCGGACAGAGAGCCATTGATGTAGTCCTCCATGGACTTTCTTTCAGGAGCAGACAACGAATAAAGACGACCCTTTGGAGGAGCTGTTCCAGGGAGGAGGTCGATGGCACAGTCGTACGGACGGTGAGGGGGCAGAGATGTGGCTCTTGCTTTGTTAAACACCTCTCTGAGACCATGGTAGCATTCTGGGACATTGGAGAGGTCAGGAGCGGAGTTAGTAGGTACTGGCCGAGGGGGTAGTGCGGCAGCAAGCAGGCAGGTTCGGTGGCAGTCCTCTCCCCACTCCCTGATCACCCCGGTCACCCAGTCGAGCTGAGGGTTGTGCCGGCGGAGCCATGGGTAACCCAGGATGAGGGGTTGGCCTGGAGAGGGGAGCAGGTGAAACTGGATAGTTTCTTGATGGTTTCCGGACAGACCCATCGAGACCGGGGCCGTGACATGAGTGACCGATCCGAGTAAGTGTCCGTCCAGTGCCCGGGCAGGAATAGGAGGTGTCAAACGGAGGTTCTCCAGTCCCAGTTGGCGTGCCAGCTTGATGTCCATTATGTTGGGTTCGGCGCCAGAATCCACCAGAGCAGCCAGGGTGTGAGTTGAGTCAGAGAGGCGGAGGTGAACTTGCAGCAGGGGTTTGCGGTCGGAGGACTGGATGGTCATTGAACTCAACCGGACTCCCCCTATGCCCGGTGAGCTTCGGCCCTTTAAAGGGCAGGTTACCACACGATGTCCCTCACCTCCACAATAGAGGCAGAGGTTTGAGGTGAAGCGGCGCTGGCGCTCTGCAGGAGTGAGGGAGGCTCGCCCAATCTCCATAGGCTCAGACTGATCAAGCTGACCTGGGTGAGTGGCAGTAGATGACAGGAGCCCAGTCGGATCTCTCCGAATGCCGGTAGTAGGTGGACCTTGGCGCCCCCTCTCACGACGACGGGTCTGTATCCTTCTGTCGATCCTGACAGTCAGTGCGATGGCTTCATCAAGAGTGGAAGGCAGTTCATGGGAGACCAACTCGTCCTTGATATAGTCAGCCAAACTATGGAAGAACGCGTCCACCAACGATGGTGTGTTCCAAGAACTTCGTCTAGCCAGGGTTCGGAAGTCGATGGAATGGTCTGCGACTGTACGTCTGCCTTGTCGAATACTGAACAGTTCACGAGACGCCTCTGCGGTGGGTGAATCCAGGTCAAACACCTTCAGCATCTCCTCAGCAAACAGGTCGAAGGTTGCACATGCGGGGGTTTGACGTTCGAACTCTGCTGTTCCCCAGAGTCGAGCTCGGCCCGTCAGGTGAGTGATGGCATACCCAACTTTAGCCCCCTCCGTGGCGAAGGTCCTTGGCTGCAAGGAGAACTGAAGTCGGCAGCTAGTCAGGAATGGCCGGACCTGGGTTGAATCGCCGTTGAACCGCTCGGGGTTTCCAATCTTGGGTTCCGGAGCAGCGGCTGCAATGACCGGGGCAGGTAACTCGGGGGCTGGGCTGGTGGGCAGACTGGCTGGGGGAAGGTTGGTGAGGAGTTGAATGATCATGGCGAGTTGTTGTTGCTGCTGCTGGAACTGCTGCTCATGCTCATCGGTTTCCATGTCGGGGAAAGTGTGCGCTGAGTCCATAATGGTCAGATCGTACTGTCACGGTTCAGACAGACGACCAGAGGACCACAATTGCGTCACACCAGAAAGTTTATTAAACTTAAGGGAAAAGGGAAGTAGGGAGTGAATGAAGGCTCCAGGGGAAACAGGGATCCCGTCCAATGCGCTGGGTCTGTGCCCCCCCCAGTGGCAGCGATGCGTCCTATGAAGCCAGTGGTGGGTGGTCCAGAAGTCCTGGGGGGGGGAGACACAGACACAACAGGGCGGAATGAAACCAGGCAGCAGTACAGTTCAAGGGAAATCCAAAATACGTAGTAGCAAGGCAGAAGGCTGGTCAGAGTTACCGGGATTGAAGAGTAGTCAGGAGTCGTAATGGCAGAAGCAGGTCTGGATCTCCTGAGGCAGAAGAGTATCCAAAAAACAGGCAGGTCCGGGGTCACAAAACCAGGGTGAGCCAGAAGCGCGAGCAAACAGGTTCCGGGTGTGAGCTTTGCAGACGATCTGACACCGGAGAGCTGAAAGACAGGGCCTTAAATACTGGGAGAGGTAGTGGGTAATGCAGCGCAGCTGGCAGAGTAATTAGAGCAGAGCAGAGCAGGGACAGGTGGAGCTAGTTAGGCTGAGTAGAGAGAGTGGTGAGCAGAGTGGAAGAAAATTAAGGTGGTAACCCGGTGGAGTGAGAGGCCCATGACAGTCACCCATGCCTTGAATTCCTTTGAACGACTCTGGTTACCAGTATGTAAAAATACATGTAGGTTATAACTTACCCTTAGTAGCTACTGATAGCTAGTTAAGTGTAAAGCTAGCTACTGAATCGATTTAGCCAGTTCACGTCTGTCTCAACGGAGAGAAAGCGTCTCCAAACATTACAACTAGGTCGTTCCAGCTATTGTTTAGTTAGCTATCCAGGTAGCAACAAGCTAGCTGCATTTCGAGTACAGTAGTTACTAACTACCTAACGTTAACGCTTCAGATAATGAGGTTAGAAAAACAGCTGAATGGTAGGTAGCTAGCTGACATAATTACAGGTACTCTTAAGCGTGAAATAACATTGGAAACAACTATCCACAGTTGCTAATAGTTACCAGTAGCTACCCGCTAGCTAGCCTCGTGCTTCACCGGGCTCAGCCGAATACAATACTTACCTACAATTATTACCTACAATAACTACCTAGATAAACTACATACAATACCTAACTACAATACCTACCTACAATCTAAATACATGGTTTAAGCTTTACTCGACACCATATAAAGAAGAAGCCAAGCTTACCTCCCGCTTAGAGAAACACAACCTCACCCCATCGCGTCCTTGAACAGGACCTACAGGACCCACATCGTGTTCGTGAGAGTCTCCCCTTTCTAGAGTAGTTTGTAGGCCAAACTGTTCGGACACTACAGAAGTTTTCGTGAGAAGACCGATTTTCGGGATGTCTCATGGTCTGACAAAAATCTCTGTAGCCCGGACACCTTCAACAACAGATACGGAAGGCCGCCAAAGGCAGATGTGGTGGATTGAGACGCGGCTGATGTAAAAAACCTGATATCTCTATATTAAACTGACGGATGTTGATGCCGATTTTTTTATTATGTTACTTAGATTGACGCACAGGTGCGTCAATAGACACTAAAGGATTAATGGTTTATTACATGATTAATTAATCTTCTTATACATGATGCATGATTAAATGAACACTGTTCTGTCTGGTTCTCTCAAATGAGTTCTGACTGTCGTTATGGTGGAATTTTGTCTTTAACCCTCAGGTATGGTGGTCCCTGTCAGTGTAGCTGTAGGTGGGTGTGGTGGTGGAATCAGGCGCAGGACGCACAAAGTAAGTCCAAAATACTTTAGTTGTTTGGCAACAAAACACAGCACGAAAACAAATGCCCTGAGGCGAGAAACTCCGCACACAGGCGAAATAAAGCGGGCGCACAAAATACGTGCGACAAATTACTCCAAAACACAGAATGGAGAGCAGCTCAACCGAGCAAACTGTACATACAAACGCTAAGCGCACGACAGTGAAAACAATCACACACAACACTAGACAAACACAACGAGAACTTATAGGACACTAATTACACTAAATTATAACAGGTGTAACAACAATCAGACAAAAGCAAACGAACATAGAAACATGCAACGGTGGCAGCTAGTATTCCGGAGACGACGAACGCCGAAGCCTGCCCGAGCAAGGAAGAGAGGCAGCCTCGGCCGAAACCGTGACAGTACCCCCCCCTTGACGCGCGGCTCCAGACGTGCGCCGACTCCGGCCTCAGGGACGACCAGGAGGACGCGGGGCAGGGTGCGTCGGGTGCCCACGATGGAATTCCGTCAGGAGAGACGGGTCCAAAATGTCTCTCCTCGGCACCCAGCACCGTTCCTCCGGGCCGTACCCCTCCCACTCCACTAGATATTGGAGACCCCCCATCCGACGTCTCGAATCCAAGATGGACCGCAGGGAGTACGCCGGTGCCCCCTCGATGTCCAATGGGGGCGGAGGAGTCTCCCTGATCTCACTTTCTTGGAGTGGGCCAGCTACCACCGGCCTGAGAAGAGACACATGGAACGAGGGGTTAATACTTTTATACTCAACAGGTAGTTGTAATTTGTAACACACCTCGTTCAACCTTCTCAGGACTTTAAATGGCCCTACAAACCGCCGACCCAGCTTCTGACAGGGCAGGCGGAGGGGCAGGTTTCTGGTAGAGAGCCAGACTCGATCACCAGGTGCGTACACCGGTCCCTCACTGCGGTGGAGATCGGCGCTCGCCTTATGACGACGGAGGGCCCGCTGCAGGTGGACGTGTGCAGCGTTCCATGTCTCCTCCGAGCGCCGCGCCCACTCATCCACCGCAGGAGCCTCGATCTGGCTCTGCTGCCAAGGTGCCAGAACCGGCTGGTAACCTAACACACATTGGAAAGGGGTTAGGTTAGTGGAGGAATGGCGTAGGGAATTCTGGGCCATTTCGGCCCAGGGAACGTACCTTGCCCACTCCTCCGGCCGGTCCTGGCAGTATGTTCTAAGAAACCTACCCACATCCTGGTTCACGCGTTCCACCTGCCCATTACTCTCCGGGTGGTAACCCGAGGTGAGGCTCACCGAGACCCCCAACCGCTCCATAAAAGCTCTCCAGACTCTGGAGGTAAATTGGGGACCTCGATCAGACACAATATCCTCGGGTACCCCGTAGTGCCGGAACACATGGGTGAATAGTGCTTCGGCGGTTTGCAGGGCAGTAGGAAGGCCCGGCATAGGGAGCAAACGACAGGCCTTAGAAAACCGGTCCACAACGACCAGTATAGTGGTATTCCCCTGTGAAGGAGGAAGGTCAGTGAGGAAATCCACCGAGAGGTGAGACCATGGTCGTTGTGGAATGGGCAGGGGTAGTAACTTACCCCTAGGCAGATGTCTAGGCGCCTTACACTGGGCGCACACCGAGCAGGAGGAAACATAAACCCTCACATCCCTCGCCAACGTGGGCCACCAGTACTTGGCACTAAGACAGTGCACTGTCCGGCCGATACCAGGGTGTCCAGAGGAGGGTGACGTGTGAGCCCAATAGATCAATCGATCCCGAACCTCGAGCGGAACGTACTTCCGACCCTCCGGGCATTGAGGTGGACTAGGGTCGGTGCGTAACGCCCGCTCGAGTTCAGCATCGACCTCCTACACTACCGGTGCCACCAGACACGACTCCGGCAATATGGGAGTGGGCTCCACGGACCTCTCCTCCGTGTCATACCGCCGAGACAGTGCGTCTGCCTTACCGTTCTGTGACCCAGGGATGTACGTGATCTTAAATGTGAACCGGGTCAAAAACATATTCCACCTCGCCTGGCGAGGGTTCAGCCTCCTCGCTGCCCGGATGTACTCCAGGTTACGGTGGTCTGTCAAAATGAGGAAAGGGTGTTGAGCCCCCTCAAGCCAGTGCCTCCACACCTTTAGGGCCTGTACCACGGCTAACAGCTCCCTGTCCCCCACGTCATAGTTTCGCTCCGCCGGACTGAGCTTCTTGGAATAAAAAGCACAGGGGCGGAGTTTAGGTGGCGCGCCGGACCGTTGCGACAGCACGGCTCCTATACCGGCCTCTGACGCGTCCACCTCTACCTGAAATGGCAAAGAGGGATCCGGATGCGCCAGCACCGGAGCCGAGGTAAACAGGTCCTTCAGCCTCCCAAACGCCCTGTCCGCCTCGGCTGACCACTGCAGATGCACCGGACCCCCCTTCAAAAGAGACGTTATGGGAGCTGCCACCTGTCCAAAACCCCGGATAAACCTCCGGTAATAATTCGCAAACCCCAAAAACTGCTGCACCTCCTTCACAGTGGTTGGCGTTTGCCAATTACGCACGGCTGACACCCGGTCTACCTCCATCTTCACCCCTGACGCAGACAACTGATAACCCAAAAAGGAGACCGACTCCTGGAAGAACAGACACTTCTCTGCCTTGACATACAGGTCGTGCTCCAACAGTCTCCGCAACACTCGGCGCACCAGGGCCACATGCTCGACTCGGGTAGGCGAGTACACGAGAATGTCATCGATGTACACGACCACCCCCTGCCCCTGCATGTCCCTGAAGATCTCATCCACGAAGGATTGGAAAACTGAAGGAGCGTTCATCAACCCGTATGGCATGACAAGATACTCGTAATGGCCCGAGGTGGTACTAAAGGCTGTCTTCCATTCATCGCCCCCCCTAATGTGCACCAAGTTGTACGCGCTCCTGAGATCTAATTTAGTGAAGAAACGCGCCCCGTGCAATGACTCCGTCATGGTCGCAATCAGCGGGAGTGGATAACTGTACTTCACCGTGATCTGATTGAGACCACGGTGTCATGAGCCTCTCACTCCACCGGGTTACCACCTTAATTTTCTTCCACTCTGCTCACCACTCTCTCTACTCAGCCTAACTAGCTCCACCTGTCCCTGCTCTGCTCTGCTCTAATTACTCTGCCAGCTGCGCTGCATTACCCACTACCTCTCCCAGTATTTAAGGCCCTGTCTTTCAGCTCTCCGGTGTCAGATCGTCTGCAAAGCTCACACCCGGAACCTGTTTGCTCGCGCTTCTGGCTCACCCTGGTTTTGTGACCCCGGACCTGCCTGATTTTTGGATACTCTTCTGCCCCAGGAGATCCAGACCTGCTTCTGCCATAACGACTCCTGACTACTCTTCAATCCCGGTAACTCTGACCAGCCTTCTGCCTTGCTACTACGTATTTTGGATTTCCCTTGAACTGTACTGCTGCCTTGTTTCATTCCGCCCTGTTGTGTCTGTGTCTCCCCCCCCCAGGACTTCTGGACCACCCACCACCGGCTTCATAGGACGCATCGCTGCCACTGGGGGGGGCACAGACCCAGCACATTGGACGGGATCCCTGTTACCCCTGGAGCCTTCATTCACTCCCTACTTCCCTTTTCCCTTAAGTTTTAATAAACTTTCTGGTGTGACGCAATTGTGGTCCTCTGGTCGTCTGTCTGAACCGTGACAGTACGATCTGACCATTATGGACTCAGCGCACACTTTCCCCGACATGGAAACCGATGAGCATGAGCAGCAGTTCCAGCAGCAGCAACAACAACTCGCCATGATCATTCAACTCCTCACCAACCTTACCCCAGCCAGTCTGCCCACCAGCCCTGCCCCCGAGTTACCTGCCCCGGTCATTGCAGCCGCTGCTCCGGAACCCAAGATTGGAAACCCCGAGCGGTTCAACGGCGACTCAACCCAGGTCCGGCCATTCCTGACTAGCTGCCGACTTCAGTTCTCCTTGCAGCCAAGGACCTTCGCCACGGAGGGGGCTAAAGTTGGGTATGCCATCACTCACCTGACGGGCCGAGCTCGACTCTGGGGAACAGCAGAGTTCGAACGTCAAACCCCCGCATGTGCAACCTTCGACCTGTTGGCTGAGGAGATGCTGAAGGTGTTTGACCTGGATTCACCAACCGCAGAGGCGTCTCGTGAACTGTTCAGTATTCGACAAGGCAGACGTACAGTCACAGACCATTCCATCGACTTCCGAACCCTGGCTAGACGAAGTTCTTGGAACACACCATCGTTGGTGGACGCGTTCTTCCATAGTTTGGCTGACTATATCAAGGACGAGTTGGTCTCCCATGAACTGCCTTCCACTCTTGATGAAGCCATCGCACTGACTGTCAGGATCGACAGAAGGATACAGACCCGTCGTCGTGAGAGGGGGCGCCAAGGTCCACCTACTACCGGCATTCGGAGAGATCCGACTGGGCTCCTGTCATCTACTGCCACTCACCCAGGTCAGCTTGATCAGTCTGAGCCTATGGAGATTGGGCGAGCCTCTCTCACTCCTGCAGAGCGCCAGCGCCGCTTCACCTCAAACCTCTGCCTCTATTGTGGAGGTGATGGACATCGTGTGGTAACCTGCCCTTTAAAGGGCCGAAGCTCACCGGGCATAGGGGGAGTCCGGTTGAGTTCAATGACCATCCAGTCCTCCGACCGCAAACCCCTGCTGCAAGTTCACCTCCGCCTCTCTGACTCAACTCACACCCTGGCTGCTCTGGTGGATTCTGGCGCCGAAGCCAACATAATGGACATCAAGCTGGCACGCCAACTGGGACTGGAGAACCTCCGTTTGACACCTCCTATTCCTGCCCGGGCACTGGACGGACACTTACTCGGATCGGTCACTCATGTCACGGCCCCGGTCTCGATGGGTCTGTCCGGAAACCATCAAGAAACTATCCAGTTTCACCTGCTCCCCTCTCCAGGCCAACCCCTCATCCTGGGTTACCCATGGCTCCGCCGGCACAACCCTCAGCTCGACTGGGTGACCGGGGTGATCAGGGAGTGGGGAGAGGACTGCCACCGAACCTGCCTGCTTGCTGCCGCACTACCCCCTCGGCCAGTACCTACTAACTCCGCTCCTGACCTCTCCAATGTCCCAGAATGCTACCATGGTCTCAGAGAGGTGTTTAACAAAGCAAGAGCCACATCTCTGCCCCCTCACCGACCGTACGACTGTGCCATCGACCTCCTCCCTGGAACAGCCCCTCCAAAGGGTCGTCTTTATTCGTTGTCTGCTCCTGAAAGAAAGTCCATGGAGGACTACATCAATGGCTCTCTGTCCGCAGGATTAATCCGTTCATCTTCATCTCCTGCTGGTGCTGGCTTCTTCTTTGTGGGGAAGAAGGACGGATCTCTTCGCCCCTGCATCGACTACAGGGGACTCAACGACATCACAGTGAAAAACCGTTACCCTCTGCCTCTGCTCACCTCTGCTTTTGAGTTGCTCCAGGGAGCCACTGTTTTTACCAAGTTGGATCTCAGAAACGCTTACCACCTAGTGCGGATCCGGGAGGGAGATGAATGGAAAACCGCATTCAATACACCAACAGGCCACTACGAGTATCTGGTTATGCCTTTTGGCCTCACCAATGCTCCTGCTGTGTTCCAGGCTCTAGTGAATGATGTACTGCGGGACATGTTAAACAAGTTTGTCTTCGTTTACCTGGATGACATCTTAATCTACTCCAGAAACCTGTCTGAACACACCCGCCATGTCCAGCAAGTCCTTCATCGTCTTCTGGAGAATTCCCTCTACGCCAAGGCAGAGAAATGTGAGTTTCACGTCAAGACAGTGGCCTTCCTGGGGTACATAGTGGCAGAGGGAAGTATCCAAATGGATCCTGCCAAAGTATCAGCAGTCACTTCATGGCCAGTTCCGGAGAACAGAAAGAAGCTGCAACAGTTTCTGGGGTTTGCTAACTTCTACAGAAAGTTTATCCGGAACTACAGTACCGTTGCTGCCCCTCTCACTGCTCTAACCAGCACCAAGCAACCCTTCACCTGGACCCCAGCAGCCGACAAAGCCTTCAGTACCCTCAAGGTGAGGTTCACCTCCGCTCCCATCCTCCAGATGCCTGATGTGGACCGGCAATTCATTGTGGAGGTGGACGCCTCGGATGTGGGAGTTGGTGCTGTGATTTCTCAGTGGGCTGCGGAGGATAGGAAGCTCCATCCCTGTGCCTTTTTCTCACGTCGGTTGTCCCCCTCTGAGTGCAATTACGACATAGGGAACCGTGAGCTGCTGGCTGTGAAGCTTGCCTTGGAGGAGTGGCGTCACTGGCTGGAGGGGTCCACCATTCCATTTCTCGTTTGGACCGATCATAAGAACTTGGAGTACATCCGCACGGCCAAACGGTTGAACTCCAGGCAGTCCCGCTGGGCCCTGTTCTTCACCAGGTTTAATTTCACTCTGTCATACCGGCCTGGATCACGCAACACCAAGCCAGACGCCCTCTCCCGTCAATTCCAGAAGGATGACACCCCCTCCAAGGACCCTGTGTCGATTCTGCCAAGTCCCTGCATCGTTGCAGCTCTGACCTGGGCTGTTGAGGAACAGGTGCTGGAGGCTCTCCGTAACCAGCCAGGTCCCAGCACTTGCCCAGCTGACCGCCTTTTTGTCCCCGAAGACCTGAGGTCCCAGGTCGTTCAGTGGGGACATGACTCCCGCCTAGCTTGTCACCCTGGCTCCACCCGCACTTACAACCTGCTCGCCCAGAGGTTCTGGTGGCCCTCTCTGAGAAAGGATGTACGGGAATTCGTCCAAGCCTGCCCCATCTGCAACCAACACAAGTCGTCCTGCCAGCCCCCAGCCGGATTGCTGCAGCCCCTGCCTGTGCCCAGACGTCCCTGGTCTCACATCGCCCTTGACTTTGTCACGGGGCTGCCCCCTTCAAGTGGCATGACCGTCATTCTCACCATAGTTGACCGTTTCAGCAAGATGGCACACTTCATTCCCCTCCCCAAGCTCCCAACCGCCAAGGAGACCGCCCAGGTGGTCCTGGAACACGTCTTCCGGATCCACGGACTGCCAAAGGATGTAGTTTCTGACCGTGGTCCACAATTCTCCTCCGCTTTTTGGAAGGAGTTCTGTCACCTGCTGGGAGCCACAGTCAGTCTGACTTCCGGATTCCATCCCCAATCCAATGGGCAGTCAGAGCGGGCTAATCAGGAGCTCGAGAAGGCACTGCGATGCATGACTTCACGCAACCCCCACTCCTGGTCGCAGCAATTGACATGGGTGGAGTACGCACACAATTCACTGACCTGCTCTGCCATCGGTATGTCCCCTTTCCAATGTGTTTATGGATACCAGCCTCCTCTATTTGCCAGCCAGGAAGAGGAGGTTACTTGCCCATCTGCACTTGCTTTTGCCCGTCGATGTCGCCGCACCTGGTCACAAGCCCGAGCCACACTCCTCAGATCCGTTGCCAGCTACACTACCGGGGCCAACCGTCGGAGAATTCCTGCTCCCACCTACCATGTTGGTCAAAGGGTGTGGTTGTCATCGAAGAACCTGCCACTCAGGGTGGAGTCGCAGAAGCTGGCACCTCGGTTCATTGGCCCATTCCCTATCATAAGAGTGATTAGCCCAACTGCTGTCCGGCTCCAACTGCCTAATTCCCTGAGGGTGCACCCCACTTTCCATGTGTCTAAGATTAAGCCCATCCATGAGAGTCCGCTGGTCCCTGCTGCGCCTTGTCCTCCTCCTCCACGGCTCGTCGATGGTGGTCTGGTTTACACCGTCCGCCGCCTGCTTCGGTCCAGACGGAGGGGTAGGGGTCTCCAGTACCTCATTGACTGGGAGGGCTATGGACCTGAGGAAAGGACCTGGGTGCCAGCTAGTCGGATTGTGGATAGGACTCTCATCACCGCTTTCCACCAACGGCATCCTGATCAACCTGCAATCCGTAGGGGCCGCCCCAGAGGGGTCCCTAACCGTCCTGCCCGCTCGGCTTCCTGTCCTGTGCCTGATCCTGTCTCGGGACCTGTCCCATCTCCCGACCACGGCCCTCCGGCTTCCTCCGAGGATGAGGACGTTCACTCGGACCGTTCGGAGGAGTTCTAGCCCTCCTCCGGCTCCCCTCCTCCCGCCCGGCGTGGTGTTGCTCTTGGGACTTCTGGGGCCGTCCCTTGGGGGGGGGGTTCTGTCATGAGCCTCTCACTCCACCGGGTTACCACCTTAATTTTCTTCCACTCTGCTCACCACTCTCTCTACTCAGCCTAACTAGCTCCACCTGTCCCTGCTCTGCTCTGCTCTAATTACTCTGCCAGCTGCGCTGCATTACCCACTACCTCTCCCAGTATTTAAGGCCCTGTCTTTCAGCTCTCCGGTGTCAGATCGTCTGCAAAGCTCACACCCGGAACCTGTTTGCTCGCGCTTCTGGCTCACCCTGGTTTTGTGACCCCGGACCTGCCTGATTTTTGGATACTCTTCTGCCCCAGGAGATCCAGACCTGCTTCTGCCATAACGACTCCTGACTACTCTTCAATCCC
This sequence comes from Coregonus lavaretus, assembly GCF_964263955.1. Taxonomy (NCBI): domain Eukaryota; kingdom Metazoa; phylum Chordata; class Actinopteri; order Salmoniformes; family Salmonidae; genus Coregonus; species Coregonus lavaretus. Next base: position 71,835,264 of record NC_139990.1, read on the forward strand.
GGTAACTCTGACCAGCCTTCTGCCTTGCTACTACGTATTTTGGATTTCCCTTGAACTGTACTGCTGCCTTGTTTCATTCCGCCCTGTTGTGTCTGTGTCTCCCCCCCCCAGGACTTCTGGACCACCCACCACCGGCTTCATAGGACGCATCGCTGCCACTGGGGGGGGCACAGACCCAGCACATTGGACGGGATCCCTGTTACCCCTGGAGCCTTCATTCACTCCCTACTTCCCTTTTCCCTTAAGTTTTAATAAACTTTCTGGTGTGACGCAATTGTGGTCCTCTGGTCGTCTGTCTGAACCGTGACACACGGTAATCAATGCACGGGCGTAATCCTCCATCCTTTTTCTTCACAAAAAAGAAACTCGAGGACGCAGGGGAAGTGGAGGGCCGTATGTCAAATCAAATCAAATCAAATCAAATCAAATTTTATTGGTCACATGCGCCGAATACAACAGGTGCAGACATTACAGTGAAATGCTTACTTACAGCCCTTAACCAACAGTGCATTTATTTTAAACAAAAAAGTAAGAATAAAACAACAACAAAAAAGTGTTGAGAAAAAAAGAGCAGAAGTAAAAATAAAGTGACAGTAGGGAGGCTATATATACAATAGAATAAAGTGACAGTAGGGAGGCTATATATACAGGGGGGTACCGTTGCATAGTCAATGTGCGGGGGCACCGGCTAGTTGAGGTAGTTGAGGTAATATGTACATGTGGGTAGAGTTAAAGTGACTATGCATAAATACTTAACAGAGTAGCAGCAGCGTAAAAAGTATCGGGTGGGGGGGCAGTGCAAATAGTCCGGGTAGCCATGATTAGCTGTTCAGGAGTCTTATGGCTTGGGGGTAGAAGCTGTTGAGAAGTCTTTTGGACCTAGACTTGGCACTCCGGTACCGCTTGCCGTGCGGTAGCAGAGAGAACAGTCTATGACTAGGGTGACTGGAGTCTTTGACAATTTTGAGGGCCTTCCTCTGACACCGCCTGGTATAGAGGTCCTGGATGGCAGGGAGCTTTGCCCCTGTGATGTACTGGGCCGTACGCACTACCCTCTGTAGTGCCTTGCGGTCAGAGGCCAAGCAGTTGCCATACCAGGCGGTGATGCAACCAGTCAGGATGCTCTCGATGGTGCAGCTGTAGAATTTTTTGAGGATCTGAGGACCCATGCCAAATCTTTTTAGTCTCCTGAGGGGGAATAGGCTTTGTCGTGCCCTCTTCACGACTGTCTTGGTGTGTTTGGACCATGATAGTTCGTTGGTGATGTGGACACCAAGGAACTTGAAGCTCTCAACCTGTTCCACTACAGCCCCGTCGATGAGAATGGGGGCGTGCTCAGTCCTCTTTTTTTTCCTGTAGTCCACAATCATCTCCTTTGTCTTGGTCACGTTGAGGGAGAGGTTGTTGTCCTGGCACCACACGGCCAGATCTCTGACCTCCTCCCTATAGGCTGTCTCATCGTTGTCGGTGATCAGGCCTACCACTGTTGTGTCGTCGGCAAACTTAATGATGGTGTTGGAGTCGTGCCTGGCCATGCAGTCATGGGTGAACAGAGAGTACAGGAGGGGACTGAGCACGCACCCCTGAGGGGCCCCCGTGTTGAGGATCAGTGTGGCAGATGTGTTGTTACCTACCCTTACCACCTGGGGGCGGCCCGTCAGGAAGTCCAGGATCCAGTTGCAGAGGGAGGTGTTTAGTCCCAGGATCCTTAGCTTAGTGATGAGCTTTGAGGGCACTATGGTGTTGAATGCTGAGCTGTAGTCAATGAATAGCATTCTCACGTAGGTGTTCCTCTTGTCCAGGTGGGAAAGGGCAGTGTGGAGTGCGATAGAGATTGCATCATCTGTGGATCTGTTGGGGCGGTATGCAAATTGGAGTGGGTCTAGGGTTTCTGGGATTATGCTGTTGATGTGAGCCATGACCAGTCTTTCAAAGCACTTCATGGCTACAGACGTCAGTGCCACGGGTCGGTAGTCATTTAGGCAGGTTATCTTAGAGTTCTTGGGCACGGGGACTATGGTGGTCTGCTTGAAACATGTTGGTATTACAGACTCAGTCAGGGACATGTTGAAAATGTCAGTGAAGACACTTGCCAGTTGGTCAGCACATGCTCGGAGTACACGTCCTGGTAATCCGTCTGGCCCTGCGGCCTTGTGAATGTTGACCTGCTTAAAAGTCTTACTCACATCGGCTACGGAGAGCGTGATCACATAGTCGTCCGGAACAGCTGGTGCTCTCATGCATGCTTCAGTGTTGCTTGCCTCGAAGCGAGCATAGAAGTGGTTTAGCTCGTCTGGTAGGCTTGTGTCACTGGGCAGCTCGCGGCTGTGCTTCCCTTTGTAGTCTGTAATAGTTTTCAAGCCCTGCCACATCCGACGAGCGTCAGAGCCAGTGTAGTATGATTCAATCTTAGACCTGTATTGACTCTTTGCCTCTTTGATGGTTCGTCGGAGGTCATAGCGGGATTTCTTATAAGCGTCCGGGTTAGAGTCCCGTTCCTTGAAAGCGGCAGCTCTACCCTTTAGCTCAGTGCGGATGTTTCCTGTAATCCATGGCTTCTGGTTGGGGTATGTACGTACGGTCACTGTGGGGACGACATCATCGATGCACTTATTGATGAAGCCAGTGACTGATGTGGTGTACTCCTCAATGCTGTCTGAAGAATCCCGGAACATGTTCCAGTCTGTGCTAGCAAAACAGTCCTGTAGCTTAGCATCTGCGTCATCTGACCACTTTTTTATTAGCCGAATCACTGGTGCTTCCTGCTTCAGTTTTTGCTTATAAGCAGGAATCAGGAGGATAGAGTTATGGTCAGATTTGCCAAATGGAGGGCGAGGGAGAGCTTTGTATGCGTCTCTGTGTGTGGAGTAAAGGTGGTCTAGAGTTTTTTCCCCTCTGGTTGCACATTTAACATGCTGGTAGAAATTAGGTAGAACGGATTTAAGTTTCCCTGCATTAAAGTCCCCTGCTACTAGGAGCGCTGCATCTGGATGAGCGTTTTCCTGTTGATTAATGGCCTTGTACAACTCATTCAGTGCAATCTTAATGCCATTATTGGTTTGTGGTGGTAAATAGACAGCTATGAAAAATATAGATGAAAACTCTCTTGGTAAATAGTGTGGTCTACAGCTTATCATAAGATACTCTACCTCAGGCGAGCAAAACCTTGAGACTTCCTTAGTATTTGATTTTGTGCACCAGCTGTTGTTTACAAATATACAGAGACCGCCACCCCTCGTCTTACCCGAGTCTGCCGTTCTGTCCTGCCGATGTAGCGTATAGCCTGCTAGCTGAATGTTATCATTGTCGTCGTTCAGCCACGACTCCGTGAAACATAAGATATTACAGTTTTTAATGTCCCGTTGGTAGGATAACCGTAATCTTAAATCGTCCATTTTATTCTCCAAAGCTTGAACGTTGGCTAATAGGATTGATGGGAGAGGCAGTTTACTCGTTCGCCGTCGGATCCTTACAAGGCACCCGGATCTGCGTCCACGGTATCTCCGTCTCTTCCTCACGCGAATGACGGGGATCTGGGCCTTGTCGGGAGTCTGTAGAATATCCTTCGCGAACGCCTCGTTGAAGAAAAAGTGTTCGTCCAACGCGAGGTGAGTACTCGCTGTCCTGATATCCAGAAGCTCTCTTTGGTTATAAGAGACGATGGCAGAAACATTATGTACAAAATAAATTACAAATAACGCGGAAAAACACACATAATAGTACAATTGGTTAGAGGGCTGTAAAACGGCAGCCATCTTCTTCCGGCGCTGTTCATCAGTATGTATCCTTGTCTCAGAGATTCGTCTATGTACGTCTCCATAGCTCTCTTCTCCTCCTGAGACAGAGGATACACATGGCTCCGTGGGAGCGCAGCTCCTGCCTGGAGGTCTATCGCACAATCTCCCTGCCTATGGGGAGGCAACTGCGTCGCCCTCGACTTACTGAACACAATAGCCAAATCCCCATACTCAGGGGGAACGTGCAATGCGGGCACCTGGTTTGGACTCTCCACCGAGGTAGCCCCTACGGAAACGCCTAAACATCGACCCACACACTGGGCAGACCACTCCATCAGAGCCCTCTCCTGCCACGAAATAGATGGGTTATGGGTTCTCAACCAGGGCATGCCCAGCACCACCGGATACGCAGGCGAGTCGATCAGAAATAGCTGGATCATCTCCTGATGACCCCCCTGCGTACACATCCTAAGTGGCGCAGTGACCTCCCTGATCAAGCCCGCACCCAACGGACGGCTATCTAGGGCATGAACGGGGAAGGGAACGTCAACTGGGAGAAGGGGAATCCCTAAGGCTAAGCAAAACTTCTTATCAACAAAATTCCCAGCCGCGCCTGAATCTACCAGCGCCTTATGCTGGGAATGAGGTGCTACCTGTGGAAAACGCACAGGTATACAGAAATGTGCAACAGAGAGCTCTGGGTGAGTGGGGCGCCTACTCACCTGGAAGGACTCCCCAGTGCGGGACCTGTCGTCCTCTCCCCTAGGAGGCCATCCCCAGCACCTAGCCGCGGTGTGTCCTCCCCGACCACAGTTGGTGCAGGAGATGGACCCCCTCGTAAGCCGACCCCTCCTCTCTCTAGCGCCAGCGCCCCCGAGCTCCATGGGGCACGGCTCGGAGGCGCTGGAGGGTGAAATGGACGGACCCCCCTCGGGACGTCCGCGGGTAGCTAGCAGGGTATCCAGCCTGATGGACATGTCGACCAACTGGTCGAACGAGAGGCTGGTGTCCCTACAGGCCAGCTCCCTACGGACGTCCTCGCGTAGACTACATCGGTAGTGATCGATGAGAGCCCGCTCATTCCACCCTGCATCCGCCGCTAGAGTACGGAATTCCAAGGCGAACTCCTGGGCACTCCTCTTCCCCTGCCGGAGGCAGACCAGACGCTCCCCCGCCGCTTTCCCCTCCGGGGGATGGTCAAACACCGCCCTGAAGCGGCGGGAGAACTCGTCGTAGGTGATGGTGTTCGCATCGATTCTCCTCCACTCTGCGTTGGCCCATTCCAACGCCTTCCCGGAAAGGCAGGAGATCAGGGCGGACACGCTCTCGTGTCCCGAGGGCGCCGGGTGCACGGTGGCCAGGTAAAGCTCCACCTGGAGAAGGAATCCCTGACACCCGGCCGCGGTCCCATCGTAGGCCCTCGGGAGCGAGAGCCGAACTCCTCTGGGTTCCGGAGCGGGAATGGGCTGACCTGCCGATGGTGCGGGCAGGGAGGATGGCGGTGGAGGAGTCCCTCGGGTCTCCCAGCCTCGGATGGTGGTGATCACCTCCTGCAGTGCGGACCCCATCCGCAGGATCTGGTCATTTTGTTCGCGGATCCTGTCCTCCAACGTCGCCTGTGCTGCTGCGGCTCCTGCTGACTCCATCGAGTATGGTGTGTGATTCTGTCAGTGTAGCTGTAGGTGGGTGTGGTGGTGGAATCAGGCGCAGGACGCACAAAGTAAGTCCAAAAGACTTTAGTTGTTTGGCAACAAAACACAGCACGAAAACAAATGCCCTGAGGCGAGAAACTCCGCACACAGGCGAAATAAAGCGGGCGCACAAAATACGTGCGACAAATTACTCCAAAACACAGAATGGAGAGCAGCTCAACCGAGCAAACTGTACATACAAACGCTAAGCGCACGACAGTGAAAACAATCACACACAACACTAGACAAACACAACGAGAACTTATAGGACACTAATTACACTAAACGATAACAGGTGTAACAACAATCAGACAAAAGCAAACGAACATAGAAACATGCAACGGTGGCAGCTAGTATTCCGGAGACGACGAACGCCGAAGCCTGCCCGAGCAAGGAAGAGAGGCAGCCTCGGCCGAAACCGTGACAGTCCCACAGGTTCAGCCTCCCTCATAAACCAGCTCAATGCTATTATTTTAACCGTTTTCTAATGAATTTAGCCTGAGCGAGATTGATTAAATTAAAGAGGTCTTATAGCCAATCCTGGGTGCAGCGCAGCCAATCAGACCCCCTCATGAGAGAGAGAGCCTGAGAAGGAGCCATTTTTCATAATGGGGTATGAAGTTATACTGCTCCACGTACACACTCAAGCATGCAAGCATGCATGCACAAAGTCCCCCTGATGCAGTATACAATATCAGAGGGCCACCTTCTAGAGAAGATTAAATATCAGCTTCCTTGGTTGTGGCTTATTTCTCCTCCCCACACACAGTAGGTGAAAGCCTTGGGTCATGTGTGTTTTAAGCAGTGGACTCTGTGGTTGGCTCTGTGATGCTTCAGTACAGATGGGGTCTGTTCAGTTCAGTAGTCCTCTTTGAGAATCACTTGCATTCAGTAGCCCTCCAAATCAGTTGAAAGCCTATTCCAACCCATCCAAAACCCATTACCGCATCTGTCCTTAGACACACAGAAGGGCAGGAGACAGATGGCAACAGAGAACATCTAGAGATGTGAGGTGGGTGACATGAGGCACTGGAGTGCTGTACGAGCTACTTGATGTGTGAACACACATATGTGCATGGATGAACAGTCACACAAAAGTGAACAGACAGACAGACCCACAGAAAGAGAGAGAGACACAGAAAAAGGGAGTGACAGAAAAGGAAAAAGAGAGAAAGACAGAGGGAAAGACCATTTGAGGTCCCGTGTAGCTCAGTTGGTAGAGCATGTTGTTTGCAACGCCAGGGTTGTGAGTTTGATTCCCACGGGGGGCCAGTATGAAAAAAATAAAAAATGTAAGTCGCTCTGGGTAAGAGTGTCTGCTAAAATGTAAAAATGTATATTAATTAAGGCCAGTAAACTACTCATACAAAATGTGCATGCACTCATTGTACTCATGAATTTTGTCAGTTGAGGTTAATCAGACATGTGTTGACAGAAGGACATACCCTTCCAAAAAACATCATCCCCTCTTCTGGGAGTCTGCTGCTAAAGGTCGATGGGAAATAACTAATCTCTTCGTGTTTCTGCTGCTCCATCGTTCTCTTTCATTCTCTCACTCTACCTGACCCTGTCACTTTTTGCGTTCCCCTTTCTCACTCGCACACATGCACAATGCACACAAATGTTCTCAAGTGCACACAGACACACACAGTAACTTCTCTCCCTTCCTCGAATTCAGCACAAGGTCTATAACCACAACCTTCCCTACTCCTCAGGCTCCCCCACTAATAGAAGTTACAGGATGTTCATGGTTGATCATGCGGTGGTTACTATGTATCACTGATCAAACGTTGTAGTAAAAAGGTAGCAAACAAGTTTGGTACTAGGATAGACATCAATGTTACATGCAAATCTGATTGGATACAGCGTTTGATTATTGAAATAAGAGCCTTAATTTAACTTCAGAGTTGCTGAGGGCTAATCGGGGACATTTTCAGGGACAGCTCTAGCCCGGGACAGACCAACAAAACCGGGGACTGTCCCTGGAAATCGGGGATGTCTGGTCACCCTACCATAAGCATGCATAAAAAAGTATTTACATGCAACAGAAATGATTAACCCAAAAATAGATTAGAAAACAATGTTTTTTATTGTTAAACGTGACTCTGTAAACTGATAGTGTTAGCAGCTAGCTAACACGGCGCCGTTTGAAAAATAGAGCAGACTCCTATTTTCTTGGCTGAGCGGCCTTCACGGGCACGAGCACCGCCGACCGTTCCGTCTGGATAGAAATTCGCCCCCACTTAGGCTTCTTTGAAAATAAATGGCAGAGACATTAGCCTTTATCGTGGAAGTATTCGCATAACTTTGAATTGGTAGAAGAAAAAGACAGATGTTACCCCTCGAATCTTGACTGACACAACTTGTTGCTACTGGCAAAGATACTGATAACTTACCCCTTTTGTCGGTGCTACTAGCTGGCTAGTGCTACAGGCCGTAACGCACCATCCTCTCTGGCACCATTCGACATCCTGCAATGTGATCATATAGTTTTACATATAACCTTTCTGCCCAGTTCGTATCTGTGTGTAAAACAGATTGGTAGCCAGCTGTCCTTGTATTTGAGCTCTCCTTTTACTGTGCCCAGTTGGTTTTATTTACAACGAGTGTACAGAACATTAGGAACACCTTCCTAAAACTGAGTTGCACCCCCTTTTGCCCTCAGAACAGCCTCAATTCGTCAGGGCATGGACTCTACAAGGTGTCGAAAGCATTCCACAGGGATGCTGGCCCATGTTGACTCCAATCCTTCTCACAGTTGTGACAAGTTGGCTGGATGTTCTTTGGGTGGTGGACCATTCTTGATACACACGGGAAACTGTTGAGCGTGAAAGACCCAGCGGTGTTGCAGTTCCTGACACACTCAAACCAGTGCGCCTGGCACCTACTACCATACCCCGTTCAAAGGCACTTAAATCTTTTGTCTTGCCCATTCACCCTCTGAATGGCACACGTCTCAACTGTCTCAAGGCTTAAAAATCCTTCTTTAACCTTTCTCCTCCCCTTCATCTACACTGATTGAAGTGGATTTAACAAGTGACATCAAAAAAAGGGATCATAGCTTTCACCTGGATTCACCTGGTCAGTCTATGTCATGGAAAGAGCAGGTGTTCCTAATGTTTTGTACACTCAGTGTACGTATTTATGTGTAAATAATTCAACAAAATAACGTATTTTAAGTATTGTAAATTGAGATAGACAAACACCCTAGCAACAATCCCAATACAATATATCCCAATTGGAAAACAATGTAAGGCACCTATCCCCTAGGGTCGTTACAATACATTGTGTATTCAATAACAGAGACTCTCTGTCTTTGGTAGGAAAGGTGATTGTTAGAATGGCGTTCACCTTGAAATATACTGTATGTAGAATGTAATTTGAGTCTGGAAATGAAGGTAATAATAATAGATGTATTTAATGTAGCACTTTTCATACATAATCTCAAAGTCGCTTTAAAGAAAATACTGTAACTGGCAGTTCATGGGAGATGTCTTCCACTGCTAGATGATGATGCAGTTCAGTACAGGAGTAGCTTGAGTAGAGGTGGCGTCGATGGTCCAGACGGGGACAGAGAAACTTTAGTCAGACAGGCAGCCCCGGAGCTCTTCATCAGGCACCTCCGTCTCTGACGTTCACAGCTACTCCTTCTCTGTGGTTAGGCTAGAACAGATCCACCACCGAAAAGTGTAGCACCCACCTGGGCGATGCTTCGGCAGGTAAAAGCACCTGAGAGACCACCACAGTAATCAGCAACAGTCTCCCACGAGGCGAGCCTCTGTCATCCCCTCGCTCTGCCCCCACTTCCTCTCTTTCCTCATCTCTCACACATCGGTATCCCACACTCTCCATTTCTTTTGCATCTTCATAAGTAATTTGCTGTAACATTCCAAATGTCTCCAAAACCTTTATACCATCACTTCACAGGAAGCAGCAAACACCTGAACTGTAGCTAGCTACCTTCAATTACATTTTGTCTTGATGTAGCAGTGAAGCCAATTTTGCAACCCTCACCGCTCCTTCTTACTGTATCGAAGGCTTATTTGCATATTCAAAATGTATCTTGCCATGGCAGACATGGAAAAAAATCACAAATATTGGATTTGCTTCTTTTTAGTGCAAATCATTATGTTCTGTTTTACATAAACTCCAATTTGAAATTATAATGTTTAAATGGGTCATTCTGTAAATGGTCATAATGAAGAAAAAAGGGAAACTACTGTGTGGAAATTGCATAAGTGCATTAGCGTTAAAGTATTGACTGATAATATGCATTATCTCTCCAAACCCATTCAGAGAATAGGATATCTGCGGCATGGAAGGGCATTGAGAACCATTTTATCCACTGAGGTTCTATTCAAAGCAGCAACATCAGTTCAGTGGTCACTATAGCAACCTAACAATGTGAACATTAGAGTTTCATAGTTCCAGTGACTCAAGCTTTTCAGGATTGTGAAGGAAATAGGCTTACTGTATGGAATATGAAAGGAAGTGTGTCTACTACTGTGTGTTGCAGGAGTGCTAACAAGGATTTCATAACAAGGCATAGAATGATAAGAGGCCAAGATGGGTTTCATGTGGGGAATTAAATGTGTTTTTAACACTGTATAAAAATGGGATCCATCTCTGTCTGACGTCAGTAGTGCACTCAAGACAGAAAACAGCTAAATAACCATAATTTCCTGATGGGCCAAACGAACAGCAAACAAAAAGAGAACATGATGAGCAACTGAATTAATACTTTATCATGAAACATGTCACACTTACCAAAGTTGGTCAGAAATGTCCTGGGGCAGTTATGTTTACAGTAGAGTTCAAATTAGTGTTGCCATTTGATGGGTCAGGATCCACTAGTGAGTTGTGGCGGATGCTTTTTAGATCACAACGTCAGACTGGATCCTGGCCAGGAACATTGCTTTGGTTTATAGGGTGGATCACATAAATCCTCCACAAGTTGTAGGTAGGTCACATCAGTGAATGATGAATAGTGCTCGCATGACATACCCATGTTAAATCTGATTTATGCAGAAAGTGTCCTCAAAGTCATCCAAAGAAGCCAATCAGAGATGCCTCTGATACATTCAATTACAAACAACATTAAACAGATTTCTTCCATTTAGAAAATGAGATGAGCCTTGATCTTGCTGCCCTGAAAACTTAATGTGAATGGTCATTTTTTTCAATGTCACTACTGTGTTTGAGTTATTGCTTGGTTGTGGCCTTATCATGGACTGACCCAACATTACCCTGAACAGTTCCTCTCAAATCAACAATCATTAAGGCATTTGAATGGTAGATATAACACACATTAGTAAATTAAAAGCAGTGTGCATAGCGATTCAGAATACCTTATGCAACAGTAACTAACGTTGAATTGGCAATAACTGAGAGAGATCCTGTTTTGGAAAGCAGAGGATCCTCTATGATAGCTGGGCTGATTAGGAACACTGATTCATAGGGATGCCAGGCGAAATGCGAAGGAAATCAGATTAGTCTATGGACACAGTGAGAAGACACTGCATGTTAAACTGCTATTTACACCATACAGCATGGGGATATTTGTATATTCTCATTGCCCAGTCTCCTCTGATCATAGTCATTCATCAGTGTCCTGTGTGTTAGGAGTCAATGTCACAGGAGTCAATGGGATCTCACCACTGATTCCCTAGTGTTCCCACCTCCTCATACTGGTGCCTCATTTAACACACCTTAGTCCATAGACATTTACATTTTAGTCACTTAGCAGACACTCTTATACAGAGCAACTTATAGTTAGTGAGATACATCAGAAATTATTGGCACCCTTGATAAAGATTAGCAAAAAATACTGAGCTATATTGTATGGTGAATTTGTTTGGGAAATTATAGTATTTTATACTAATACCATTGCTCAGATAATTTATTTTGGTTTAACAAATAATAATAAAAAATCTCAAGAAATAGGTGTCAACATTATTGGCACCCCTGTTTTCAATACTTTGTGCATCCTACCCTTGAGAGGATAACGTCACTTAGCCTTTTTCTATAATGTTTTATGAGATTGAAGAACACATAGGAAGGGATCTTAGACCATTCCTCCATACGGTCTGTGCTTATGGACTGCCCTCTTCAATTCAAACCACAGGATTCAATGGGGTTCAAGTCCGGAGACTGAGATGGCCATGCAAAATGTTGATTTGGTGGTCAATTAACCCTTTCTTTGTGGATTTTGATATGTGCTTGGCCATCAAGGGTGCCAATAATTGTGACTGTACGTATTGCTTACTGTATACATGTTTATAGTACTAGTGTTCTGTTTAATCACCAGCATGAATAAGATAAGGATTTCACGAAACATACAAATTTCAAATTTACAATTTAGTCATTGAAAAGGTACATTTCATTAAGTTTTATCATTATGTTTCCAGATAGTCAATGTGTCTTGAATCAAGCACATAACATTTAGTTAGTTGCCAATTGATTGCGAAATAAGAGGGCACATCAATATGCCGATGCAAATGTTAAGTATTTTTTATATTGTGCTGGCATAACTGCTAGTGAATTATGGGATGCCGGAGCTCATCTCTGTGGAGATGAATGTGTAGCTGTGACAGTGCCTCTAGCTAGTGTCTAATGCCAAACTCCAGCTCCCTCAGCACTGACAGCATGGAGCTGGCTGTTTCGCTGTAATCGTCTGCCACACATAGTAAATGACTCTTACTCAGCGTTTGGGGCCACAATTGTGTATGTGTGTCTGTCTGTCTGCGTGTGAATGTGTTTGTGCGTCCTCAATATGATACTGCTAACAAGGTGACAAATGTGTTTCGCCAAGTGGGCTGTTTATCAGCAAAGGCTCCCTCCCAGCTAATAAAGTCTCGGAGCAAAGGAGCAAAGGAGCACCTGGCCCCTGCCTGCATGCAACCCAGCATGGATACCCAGCTAGCATATAACGTTGTGAGAAACGGTTTCTTAGAGCTTGGTGAGAGAGTGGTTGTGCTATGGTTATTTTGCATACAACCTTCCCATAACGTTTCCTACAGGTTTCCTCATGGTTCTATTTAAAGTAATGTTCTCAGAACGTTCAGAACGGGTTAAGAAACAACGTTCTTCTGTAGGAATTTCAGTACTTCAGCATAACGTTTTCTGCAGGTTTCCTCATTCTACTGTAAGCAAGTGAATTTCCATGTGTCCCATCTGTCCTTGGAGTTCAAAACAGTTAACCTAAGCTAGCAGTGTTATTAAAAGTATTATTGAAACGTTCTCAGAACGTTATTTAATTACCTTCAAATAACATAGAATTTCTGTTCTCAGAACGTTAATAAAACATTTACATTTACATTTACATTTAAGTCATTTAGCAGACGCTCTTATCCAGAGCGACTTACAAATTGGTGCATTCAACTTAGGATAGCCAGTGGGACAACCACATCTTGATCACAGTAAGTACACTTCTTCAAACAAGCAGGTGTGAGCAAAGTCAGTACAATCAGGGACAACTACATCTCGATCACAATAACTACATTTCTTTAAACAAGTCAGTGCTAGCAGGTGAAATAAGTCAGGTGTTAGTTTAGACAAAAGACAGTGGTAGTAAAGGGGGGGTAGAATGATTACTATTCCAGGTATTCCTTAAAGAGGTAGGGTTTCAAGTGTCTCCGGAAGGTGGTCAGTGACTCCACTGTCCTGTCGTCATGGGGGAGTTGTTCCACCATTGGGGTGTCAGAGCAGTGAATAGCTTTGACTGGGCTGAACGGGAACTGTGCTTCCGTAGTGGTAGGGGGGCTAGCAGGCCAGAGGTGGATGAACGTAGTGCCCTCGTTTGGGTGTAGGGTCTGATCAGAGCCTGAAGGTAAGGAGGTGCCGTTCCCCCCACAGCTCCGTAGGCAAGCACCATGGTTTTGTAGTAGATGCGAGCTTCAACTGGAAGCCAGTGGAGTGTGCGGAGGAGCGGGGTGACGTGAGAGAACTTGGCAAGGTCGAACACCAGACGGGCTGCAGCGTTCTGGATAAGTTGCAGGGGTTTAATGGCACAGGCAGGGAGCCCAGTAATAAAACCTCCCAGGGGACCATAGAAAAAAGAACCTCACTGTAACCTAAACATTTACATTCGCAGAACAGGCGAAACGTTCACTTCCGTTCTCAGAACGTTTAAAAAAACGTTATGTTTTAACCATCAGGAAACGTATGGCTTCGTTCCCAGAACCAATGAAAAACCAAAAATGTACGTTCCCACAACTTCCAAGGAACCAAAAATGTGCTAGCTGGGTAAACAGCAAGGCAAGAGGATTTACACTGCTCTGTCTCCTTCATTGCCCTCACTCACCAATCACCTCCTTTAAACCCTGTATTTCTTAGAAAGACTCTGGATGCCATGCTGTACAAATAAATACCAAGGAGCAAATGAAGCTAAGCTGCTAACTCTATTCCATTCCTCAAAGCATTAAAGAGTCAGGTTCAGAAGCCATTCAGAGCGTTGACTCTGTGCCCTACTGCCTGTGTTTGTTATTGTGGTATAGGAGCTGACACACAGATGATGTCCCTGGCATGGAAGTGTCAGGGAGCTTGGCATGCGGCCATTATCCAGCTTTAGTAATGATGTTTGCAGGAACCACTGGCTTGCTGCTGTGTTAGCAGTAGTGGCAGATAGAGATTAGGTTAAAATAGAAACAGAGATCGAGTATGAGAGAGAGAGAGAAGGGGGGGGGGTGGAATGGAAGAGAGAAAAAGGTAAAGAAGGAGAGAGTATGGAACGATTCAGCCATTGGACAGTTAAGCAATAAGGCCCGAGGAGGTGTTGTAAATGGCCAATATACCACGGCTAAGTGCTGTTCTTAGGCACTACCAGAGGTGCTTTACTGCTATTATAAAATGTTTACCAACGCATTTAGAAAAGTAAACAAGTAATTTTGCATCATAACCCTGGTATATACTGTGTATACTCCCTATTCTATGGTCCCTTCTGAATACAGTTTGTCAAGTAGATTTACTCTGTGATATGTTATCCACCCTTGACCCACACTGTTGTTCATCATTATAGATTCAACACAACTTAATTTCACCCAACATGTCACATTATCCCATGGGCCTTCAGCTAATAGACACTGTTTTTGTATTCCTATGGTTTTATTGTAAAGTGGGCATGTGCTGGGCTAGCAGTGTTTTTTTTATCCATCTGTGGAGGAGGGGGTGAGAGACTCAATGCACTTTAGGATGCTGAGGGATGGTGTTGGGAGGTCAGGTGCCGAGGGAGAGAGAGATTTCTTCGTGTCGCTAAGGGCCCAGGCAAGAGGGAGACTAATATGAAAAGCATCTGAAATGTCTTAGTGTGAGTGTCTTTGTGTGTGTGTGTGTTGCATGCATTTTAGAGAGAGAGAGAGAGAGAGAGAGAGAGAGAGAGAGAGAGAGAGAGAGAGAGAGAGGGGTTTGCGAGGGAACAATTTGCAGGTTTTAAGAGCATTGTACTTAATTGGGTCTGCAGCTGCTGCCCTGCTTGGTCTGCAAGTTAAGTTTATAGGAGCTCAGTGCTAAATGATCACCACAGAAATAAAGGCTCTCTATGCATGGTTTTCATCCTTTCAAAAATAACATAATTATACTCCAAACATCCATACTGATTTTCCAAGTTTATTCTGAACCAAGTTTTGCACACCATAAATGAGAAACCTTGTTTCAATCTACTCAAGCTGATGAACAAAAACAAAGTACCTGCCACATGACGTTTAGGCTATGATCTGCTTTGCTAACCACAAAAATGCGATAAAGTAGATTTCTCACCAATGAAATGACTCTACAGCCGAATGAATGAGTGACTCTAATAAATGTAAAAGTCATAGCCACACTCCGTTATCTCCAACACCTGCTCCCCACCTCCACAACATATTCTATTGCAAGCACATTTTATTTTCAAATGATTGTATATCATAGGAATGTAATTACTACCCAAAGGTTACATAGTCTGATTGGGAAATATTTTCTAACCGGTAACAATAGTCATTTTGTAAGTGCAACAATAGTTCAGATGAGTTGTGCTCGTTAATTATGAATTGTTCATTAGATGATGAGGCAGAGGGTAATCAGTAGACACAATAACAGTGTACTGTTGCAGGTGGCTTCAAGCCCTCCATTTCCTTTTGCATATGTATATGTACCGCATTGACAATAACACAAAAGCATATGGCTTTGGTTAACTTCAAAGCATCGCAAATCATTCCATATGCATGAATAGTATAGCTACTATTTAGCACATCAGTAGCTGCAACTGTCCTCTGTTCTAAATCAGGGTCAGCAGCATTTTAGGAGGAACACAAAAAGCTACTAACTTTTGAGCTCCGTCTTTCTGTTTTGAGTGTTTCTCTTGGGCGAGCATCCACTGAGAGAACTTCTGCCTATTCCCTTGAACCCTATAAGTGCCTTGATGATTATTTCATTCACTTTATCACTGCTTTCTTTCCCACTATATATTCTTCTCACCTAAACTTTGTGGTAAAAGAATTGCTTCCGCCGCAGAGATAACACTGGGGTAATGTTGGAGGGTGATGAGCAGGGAACAGAGATAAGGTTTGCCTCAAAGGGCCAGGGAGGAAGATTATTCTGTCACTTCACTGCATTGAGTCTATCACTTAGCCTGTAGCGTCCCGTTCATTCCGCATTTTCACTGATCTCCACTGTGGCACAGTGCACAGCAGCAGGCACCTCACAGACCAAGTGCAGCTGAGCCGAAGAAGTAACGGTCTTTGCCAGTGTAAACATTGGCATTTCAAAACCACTCATGATAAAGATTGAGTGTTAATTATCGTTTTAATTATATTAAGCATGTACATTAATCAAACAGCCCCTTGTCAAAACACACAAATTAACAATGATTTGCAATTTACTTTGCATTGGTGAATTTGTTGTTTTGTTGACGACTTAAGAAGACTGACTGACAAAATGTCAGGTTTAAGAGCAGGTGATTAATTCAAGATGAACAATTGCTCTGCTTCGGTCCTATAGAGCTGCTGACATGAGAGGTTATTAGTTCATCCAGACCAGGTAACCCATCAATCACTCTATCAACTTTGTAGCAGCATTTCTGTCAAGTTTGCCTTCAGTGGGAGTCTCTTTACTCCTTGTCAATTTAGTCAGAGGTCTGCTGGGGTTTGGGTGCTTTAAAGTCAGTAAAACAGAGGCAATTCAAGTTCTTCATGGTTTCCAGAAGTCAGGAAAGTGTTTCATTAAACTGCAGTAAGGGGTTGCAGGGGTTCCTTTACTTTAAAGAGAGATTTTTAACCAAAAGCCCAGACTTAATTAATTATGCAGTCAGGTAGTCAGTGTTATGATATTCCAGTGACCACTAGACTGAAGAAAGGCATGTTTTTACCTCAACCCAGGAAGAAACCTTCAACTGGTCAATTTAAATCAACGCTCAAATTTCAGTTTGAGGTTAATTTATCCTCTGATAACTTATTCTCATTTGAATACTCTGGTAGTGTCATGTTCAAACATATGTTATCAGACATTGCATGTTTTTCAAGCTGCATTTAACACAAAACTCTTCTTAAACCATTCATGACTTATGAGGTAAACTCTCGTTACCTTAAATGGCTTCTTTCTCTAAACACCACACAAAGTATATACAGTAGGCCTATGTGATCTAGAAAGGATGTGATAAAGTATCTGCAGTTTTTGCTCATTGTCTTTCTCTACGTCTTAGGTTAACAGCTAAATCCACTTCTAATCCATGCTCTTTTCCCATGTATAAGACTGAGATGTGAGGGGTTATGCAGAGAATTAATCAAAATACTTCTGAAAACAGAACCTTTTTCAGTAACCTCAGGTGGCCGATGGTTGGCAGAAGTTTCCCCAAAAGGAATTAGGAGACCTTGCCAAGTGTCTTAGGAGAGAGGGATAGGATAACATTGTTTTGCAAACAAGTTGAACTAATACAGTATGTGACTAGAAAACAAAGTCAACCAGGCTGAATATGCTGCAGTTTTGAAATGGTATCCTAGGGTTAGTTTAAAAGAGGATCAAACATGAGAGTGGATTTTCTTTGACTCATTTGAAAATGAGTTTCAGACACAGGCAGCCCAATTCTGATTTTTTGCCCAATTATTGGTCTTTTGACCAATCACATCATATCTTTTGACCGGACTCGAATCCGGGTCTAGCGACTGTCAAGCCCACACCTTAACTGGCTCTTTTAACTAGCACTTGTATTCCACCTCGCCCTCGTGTGGGTGTTGGTTAGCATGCTAGGTATCAACAGCCAATCCAGTAGGAGCTGGAAGCTATAATGTTCTTCGATTGGTCAATATCACCATGATGTCGCGGTGTATTTGCATATGAAGTTCACCTTTCCCCAACTTTGGTCCCGCCCTGTTCATGTCCCTCGCCCGTGCTTTTGCATCGCCCAATGGTCATCCTGCCCACTTTGCTTCTTCCATTGGAAATTATTGGTTTTCCGTAGTTTCATCGCCCACATCGTATTCAGTTAATACATACTTCTGACATCAGTGTAGCGAATTCGAGGGGTAGCCCCGACCGGGACTTGAACCCTGGCACAGCTACCGTCAAATCAACACCTTAACCATTACGCCAAATTACGCCAAAAGGTCTGAATTTCTTAACAAGGTCCCTAGGTTTTGGTTTAACGTCGTTACAATATGTGATTTCTTTAGCTAATTGTTTTTCATACAATTCTTAAGATTTTCCAGGTAGGGCAGAGACATTGTTAGAATAAAAATTTCACAAAATAAAGTAATATTTCCAACACCATATTAAAAGTGGTGCAACACCAGAGATTGGAAACTGAAATACAGTATATTTGACTGCACTACAAAGAAACAGAACAGCTGAGGTCTAAACTGTCATAATATTTGTATTCTAACTTTTTTTTCATTTAGCAGTATGTATTATCCAAACTGACGATCAGTGCATTCAACTATGGAGTTTCTTGATTTAGAAAATAGTCTTAACCCAGACTCAGTGTTATTCTTCTTACCGAATATCATTAGGATTGATCAACCATCTAATGTTTGCCAAAAACAGCACTTCATGGTCACATTTACAATAATGACTAGGTGAAAAATCTGTCGATGTGTCCTTTAGCAAGGCACTTAACCCTAATTGCTCCTGTAAGTCGCTCTGGATAAGAGCGTCTGCTAAATGACTAAAAAAATAAAAATAAACTTTTAAAAAGGGCATTATAAGACCATACAAATCCTCTGATCTCATCAATGTAACGTTATCACCCTGCAACAGTTGAGTCTGTTATAATCTGTGTTGTTGATAAACGCTACCACCTAGTGGCATAACGATAGTACTTCATTAAAAGGTAGGAACTTTTCTGGTATCAACGGTTTCCTGGGGTCCTTATTAATTGTGGGACACAACAATTAGCTGTGGCTAACTAGCTTGCCAGTTATACTTTTATTGGCACTGTGTGAAACAGCATGCACATTTCATCGAAGGTTTTGGGTAAGTGTGAGAATGTTACGTCCTTGATTGCTATGTATCTTATTATCACCAATTATCAGATGGTGAGCTAGCTTGTTTGCCTGGCTAACGTCAGAAATACGTAAGCTTGTCAACAGTTAGCATAGCAAGCAAGCAAAGCATGATTTATGCTACTCGTGGCTTGTTCTAAAGAGGAGTGATTTAGCTACAGCCCAAACCTAACATTTTTAATGCTAGACAGCTGTCCACCTTGTTTGTAGACTGTTACAGTATGTAGCTAACTATTCAACTGATCCCTGCCTCAGCAGTTGACTAATGATAGCTAGCTAGCTAACACCACAACATATACTCATTCTGAATCTCACTTTTTCAGCTAAAAGAATATGAGCAAAGATTCCAAGATGAGAGCAACAATTAATCAGAAGTTAACTGAGATGGGTGAACGAGAGCGGTAAGAACATTTCACAAATTTCTAGTTAATCATTATTAGAAGACCCATCAATCTATGGTCACTGTTCTTGCTTATTTTGGTTGATTCACAGATTGAAGGAGTTGCTCAGAGCTAAACTCACTGAATGCGGATGGAGGGATCAGCTGAAAGCTCATTGCAAAGGTAAGAGTTACTATCATGTGTGATGGGGATGTCATGAAAAGTGGATAATAGAAATGATGAGTATGACACTCAGAGGCGTCATGCACCCCAAAAATCTAACGGGGCCCAAGGTACGGGAGGATGACAGGTGGTGGTCCGGAGGTAGCTGCCCGTAAATTGGAACATTTCGCATTTTTCAAACACCTGAAACGCCTTTTTCCAGAAATCTAGAGCCATAATCATTATGCTTAATTCTATGTAAAACAAATAATAAAGTATATTGATATGTTTCTGCACATCTTGAGCTGTCTGTATCCTCCTGACTGGTGTTTTTTTTTTTTTTTTTTTTTTTTTTATAAACTGAATATGCTTCTCTGCTAAATTCTGGGTAAAAGGTTGAAAGGAATATGAGTCTTACTCAGTACATGTAGTTATTGCTTGCTTTTCTAAAGTCTACCAACCTTGCCAGTAGGCATGCCATCTAAGATAGTTAGACAAGCTAGCTACTCTAACTTCATTGATATCCTGAAATGGCTTCTTGGTAGCTAGTTATGAGATAAGGAATCTATCTGGGCTAGAAAAGCAAACTTCATAAATTGCTAGGTGGCTAGTAGTATTACAGAGAACAACAACATTTTAAACAAAAATTAATTGTTTTATTATTTTTTAAGCAGGACAAATCTGAGGGGGCACCCTTTGGGCATGACGCCTCTGACACTGTAAAACACTTATTCTATTAGCGCCAATGCATCCAGCGCTGTAACCATCATGCCAGTCATGTAACTGTTTTCCAGATGTCATCAAAGAAAAGGGCTTGGAGCATGTGACTGTCGAGGACCTTGTGGTAGAGATCACCCCTAAAGGAAGAGGTATTTAGGCCTTGTGCTTTTCATTGTTGTGTACACAGTACCTTTTTTCTCGTCCCTTTGTTCAATAACTTCCGTAAAGTTGATCGTAACACTACTGTCATAACCCGAACTGGATACTGTATCTTTATTTCCCCCTCAGTTCTGGTGCCTGACAGCGTGAAGAAGGAGCTGCTGCAGAGGATAAGAGCCTTCCTGGCTCAGCATGCCACATAATGGAACCAGCTTGAACTTTTTTTTATACCCTTTTGCTTTCAGATTTGTTATAGAGAACATGTTTTCTTTTTGCCATCATGCTGTTATTATTAGCTATGTTGTGCAATCTTCCATCATGATTTAGACCTATTCAGTTGCTTTGTTCAATGTCCGATTTTAAGAATAAAGATGTTTGTTTTCACCATCGGCAGTTCTTTACATGATTCAACATGTGTCAATAACTACATTGTGTTAGACTACATAACATGCTATGCTGTTTTTAAAACGATGACTTTTGGTCTGTGGATTGTCTTCTCATTTTGAGTTGGTTTGTCATTAGGGAAATGCTTTTGAGAGGGATTGGTAATAAGGCTGGTTCTGGGTTTTGTAAGAAGTTCAAAGCGGTGTTTCGTTTTTGAAAAAAGACTTGCAATGACGCTTGAGCTATTAGACCGTGTTACAGTCGGTCTGTGTAGATTAACTTTGTAGATTAACCAATTTTTGTACTCAGATACTCAATTGAGTATCTGGGCAATAGTTAATCTCATACTAGCGGTACTGTCAAAAAAATATGCACAATAAAGAATGGAATAATTTACTTAAACTCAAGATATGGAGCTGTATGAGCAATTTACCATGGTAACCTGAAACACTACAGTGGTGCATTGAAACTTAAGTTGTCCTTTGACTAAATGACATCCCCTGTGCTTATATCCAAACATACATGTTCCCATAATGACAACCCTGCTGCTGCTTTACTTCCTAGAATAACAGAGTGGTCCTGACAGGGGGGAGAGATCATGAAAAGATAAACACGAGTGACCCTGTTCACAGGGAGAGGTATAACTCATGTGGATGCACCAAGGGACAAATTGCCCTTACAGAGAGGGTTTTCAGATTGTTCCAAGGTCCTGTGAGTGTAGTGTGTGAAATGAGCAAGTGTTCATATGGGAGACTCCTTGGGTTGACAAGTCCAGAAACAAAAGTTTTACCATGGTGTGATGTTTAAAGAAAATCTGTAAAAAGCTGGGCCACGGCCCCTCTCCACCATGTCATGGCTGTTACTCTAAATACAATTTAAGCCTTTCTCATTCTGGACACAACTATATAAACTTCATATCACATCGGTAAAATGCATTTTCACAGATTAGCCTATAAGGCTCGGATCTGTTTTATAGTTTTGTCAATTCCATAAGATGACTCAGATCACTTGGTTTTGTTTAAACCACTCTTGTTACAGACCAGGAATAGTGAATAGGCTGTAGATTACATTCTGAATGGCTGTGAACCCGTGTAGCGCACCCTTCGGCATTAGTAGCACATTACCAGGTAGTGAGTGAGCCTTTGCACTGGTCACTTACTGAAGACAGACTGCGTGTTTTGTTAGCCAAAGGACCTGCCGTGACATCAGCCCAGGTGACAACATGCTGATATACAGTACTGCTGGGGAGGGAGGCTGCCTGCCTGTAACCCCCCCCCCCCACCCTAGCCCAGAACTCTAGCTGGCTCTTTTAATGGCCAACATCAATCCCCATGTTATCGTCAGGGCTATCTCCCCGGACCCTCACTATATAAAGGGTTCAACACGCTAGCTGGCCCTGTACTGCCTATAGAATTACTGGTGAATGATGCAATTATTATCATACAAATTATATTTACTTTCTCAGTCCATTCTCGACTTGCCCTCAACGCTCTGGACCCACATAGTGCTGTTGATAATGAAAGAAGGACATAGGCTAGATCATAAAGCTTGAACAGTAAAGACAAAGGTAAACAACACCAGATGGAGCCTATTCGTCCACTCAGAGGTCCTGCGTACTAATTGGTGGCATCCCGTGTGGCATGTCTGCGGCCTCTGAGAGACCAATCATAAAGCAGAGAGCACCACAAGGCTTGGATGACATCATCTGTACTGATGGAGATATCAAGCAGTGCCTGTGCAGAGAAAGGAAAAAAGAGATAGGAAAATAGTGTGTGTGGTGTGTAGATATGTTCAGTAACAGGAATCATATAATTTCAGCATGAAAGCAGCGGAGTCAATGGTTAATTGAGCCAAAAGTGTGGTCCTGTATATTGAGTCCCTTATGTGCAATGTAGTCTTTTGTCTAACTTGGCTACAAGTAAATGCCATTAACACGTTTCTTACAGTACAAACACAACTGAGGTACAGTAACATTATTTTAAAAAAGAATAAAAAAATTCATACATGACAGCAAGGCAAAGCACATAAGAGAACTGTGAAAATAATTAATAATTTTAACATGGATGATGGAATAGAAAGGTATGATGGTCAATCCAAGAGATGTATTATAATCATTTTAACATGCATGCACTTCATTGTTTTACCATTTATGTCATCTGATTTAACAACTTTAATGTCAATACTCCATCATAGACGTTATATAGATGATGGAGTTTTGTGATTACATTTGTTGAATCAGATTACATAAATCGTAAAACAATTAAGTGTATGTGTGTTAAAATGATTATGATATAGATTTAGAATGTTTAATCTACTTTGAGTATACCAAACATTAGGAACACCTTCCTAATATTGAATATGGGGATGCTGGGATGCTAGCCTATGTTGTCTCCAATGCTTCCCACAGTTGTGTCAAGTTGGCTGAATGTCTTTTGGGTGGTGGACCTGTCCTTTTTTTCAATGGAAGGTAGGCTTACTAGTGTTGCATAAGCATCGTAAGCACAGAAAAGGTCATGGAATAAATAGTCTAATGTAGATATCCCCCCAAATCAAAAGGTCACGAACAGTCACAAACTCCCATGATCCTATACGGTGTTGACTTTCTATGGTATCAGCGTGTGTGAATGCCATGCTCAATGAAATTCTCTTTGAATTCCTTCTCTTACATTTATGAGACGTGCAACACGGTTACAACTCTTTTGGAGCCTACGCTCGTGCTCAATGCCATTTTCATTCTGGCTCTGAGGAAAGAGGGAGAACTTGGCATGGGGTTTAGCTGCAGTCTGAAGGGCTTTTAACCGTATTTACACCCTGTTGTGTCTTCTGGGAACCGTTTTCCACACGCTAATGAGGCTAAGGAGCGAGGGCCGCTCTGTTATTCCTGGCATGGCCAAGTCCAGTCACAGACATACCTCCTCTCGCTTTCTCTTCCCACTCAGTAGCCCAGTGCAAATACTAAATAAGAGGAAATACATCATCCCTTTCAATGGTAAAAGCCAAACCCGGGTCTGCCAAAGTTAACACAAAGCAATCTTAGGTAATGATCAGCAAATGTGTATAAAGTTTCATAGAGCATGACTTCACATAATTCTTGTTTAGCTCATGTTGGCTTCGTCTCAGCTCTTTTGGTAGGTGTCCTCGTGCGCTCGTACACACGCAGGCACACACACACACGCAGGCACACACACACTCATGAAGGCAACATGCAACAACAAACATGCACCCGTACGCACACACACACGCATGCACACACAAACACACACACAGATACGCATGCAAGCATGCGCAATCATAAACATAAACACTAACACACACAAATAAATGAGTAGGCAGCGTGAAGGCATCACTTCTCTTTTTATAAGCGATTCTAATGGACTACTAGGCCTAAATTGTTCATTCGTTGTTAAATCCTGTGTGGGGTTGCTATACTTGCTATACCTAATGAATTGGGAACTGTACATTAGAGAGACATACACTGTCCTCAAATGATCACTTTCAGCTGTACTACTATGAAAAGAGTCAGATTTTCCATTGCTTTAGTACAATACACAGCGGTGGCAAATTGCAATGTTTAGCTACATTCCATTACAACTCAATTGATGCAATTATTAATGATTTGCTCAATCTAAAACATTTCATAAACCCATTTTAGTACACTACCTACAGCATAGCAGTGTGCAGGCGGAAAAGCTGGGGGGTCTCCGTGCAACTAGGGAGAGAAACACAAACCAGACATTGTTTACACTGTTTCCGATGTAAAGGGCACTTACTGTCGTGTCCAATGCTCCAGTTTAATTTGCTGCTGCTCTGGCCTTTGAAGTGTGTTCATATTTCTATTTCCTGACACTACCTCTCTGACCCGGTGATATTGCAACTGGATAGCTCATGTTTCCATGTTGGGTCTCTCTCTCTCTCTCTCTCTCTCTCTCTCTCTCTCTCTCTCTCTCTCTCTCTCTCTCTCTCTCTCTCTCTCTCTCTCTCTCTCTCTGTGCTGATAAAAACCACCAGAGAGAGACTGCAGCCGGTCGGCCCGGGCGCAGGGATCCTTGGAGGCCCCCATGCGTCCCAGACAACGCCGCAGGGGATTACAGCACACCCTGGCAGCAGACTGGTTTCACTTAAGAATTTCAGTAATCACTTTTAGGAGTGTAATATATTGCTGACCTTTGGCAGCGACACACGACCCCCCGCTCTCCCCAGCGAAGTGATCAAAGGAAGCGGCAGTGGCTGTACAAACAGCCGCTATCAGTGGAACCCTATTTCTCTCTCTCTCTCACACTTTTTCTGTATCTCTCTCGGTCTCTCTCTCCCCCTCGCCCCTGCACTAATTTACGGGCCGGATCATGACTTGAGGAGGGGAAAGGGGATGGAGGAGGGGTGGGAGCAGTAGTTTAGGCCATGATCCACTGCCTCCACTGCCTGCAACAGTCAAGTTCTCATCATGGGAAAACCCCAGTGGGTCGTCTTCTCTCAGCTGGAGCAGGCAAAGCATGTGAGTGTGAGTTCAGCAGAGTAATCTGGGCCATAACAGTAGCCAGGAGGCTTTATGTGGTTCCCTAAATCACAGGAGGGTCTGACAGAGCAGAGGGAGTGAGAGACAGAGAGGGACAGAGAGACGGTGAGAGAGAGAGAGAGAGAGAGAGAGAGAGAGAGAGAGAGAGAGAGAGAGAGAGAGAGAGAGAGAGAGAGAGAGAGAGAGAGAGAGAGAGAGAGAGAGAGAGAGAGAGAGAGAGAGAGAGAGAAAGAAATGTGGGTATCTATAGCAACAATTCTATAGCAACAATTAAAGTGATTACTGGTATGGAACCAGGAGAGGTGCAACACCATATACATCATAGTCAATGTTAATCACATAGGATACAGTATATCAATTCAATGAGTAACGGAGTGCTATTTACTTTACTACTCAGTAATGCAGTATAGGATTTTGATCTTTCTGACTGTATTGTTCTTATGCATGGAGTCACATTGTTAATGTCCATGTTTTAACAGCTCATATTACCCAGCTGAAACTATGGCATTTTTATGGACAATTTTATTGCCATATCCTGAAGAAAGCACCATAACATTTAAATCAATTATGAATGGGCAATTTCTGTAAACAATGCTAAATGAAAAACAGACATTATAATTATCAGAGAACAATGTCAACATGTTGACCTTTTCTCCTTTTAAGGGAATTGTTTTTCAGCCATATTTGAAAGATTTGTGAGACATCTGTTAATGCTAATTTGAGCTCTACTGTGGAACTCACACTGCTTTTAAGCCAATTTTGTGTTTTGTTGTTTTTGGCATACAAATATTTGTTTGATTCCAAGAAACACACATTAATGTCTTGGTACATTATGTCTAAATACCAATTACAAGCCATTGAAAAACAAATGCTTAGAACTGTCACCAAAGTAGCAACTACACATTTCAACCAGATGATGGCGATGCATAACAGATAACACACATAGACTGTCTTGCAATAATATGTGTGGAGAGACCCAGTCATATTCCTATAGTTAAACACACAGCTACTAACTAGCTTTTCCTTTCTGGCGCTCATTGAGATTACATAGAAAAAATCTGTGCCCCTAAATCGGATATAAAAGTGTTAAGAATAAACCAAATGCTTTACAGTACGACTGCTATGGTTAACTATCTACTTTAAACTCTACTTGCAATTTTTGAATATCATGACTAGTGTCAAAATATCGCTTTTCCAAAATATGTCACATTTTGGTTTTCCTGTGAATGTGTGTGTGTGTGGGTCCTTCAACCCTGAACATCATTCATCAGATCCAAAACAATGTGATTCTTAGGTAGACACAGTTTATTAGATGGCATGACTAGGAGTGTTCATTTGACTCATTTGATTACAATGTGTGCCGTGTCATTAAATGACCGCAGGATGTCCTGTGCTTTTATGAGGTTCCTAGACAAGCTTGGGAAAAAAGAAATACTTCCTGGTACCTACTACCACATGTTATGTCTGTCCTAGAAACAACAGGGAAGGATCCAAACAAAAACACTCGTTTGGACAGCGGTTATGGCCTTGTTTACACTCGCTTTCAAATCCCAGGTCAACATAGGTCAACATGGTTTGAAGGATTTCTAACAACAATTATGTGATATTTTATTAATTTAGCATCTGGACTGGAATTCAAGTCAACACCGTGGTTATGTCATTCCTGTCTTTAATCATTGGCTAATTTTCCTGAGCACCGCTAATCAGCTGATAAGATTCCAGTGTTTAGTGAGTAAACTGGAGGAGAAGCACCTGCATTCAATGTCTTTGGCCTCTAGGAGGTGTGTGTGTGTTTTACGGCCCCTGCTGTGACGCCATTGACGGGCATGGAGCAATAAGCCAGATCTCTCAACACGTGCGATAGCGTTACCGTAACACAGCCTGGAGGCGGCTGACGTTGTTGACAGTGACGGTGTTGAGTCGGAGATACGGTAACAAATACTCCTCATCTCTTCGAGAGAGAGAGAGAGGGGAGTGGTGATAACGGTTATGCACAACAGTCTGTGGGGCATAGGTAAGGCCTTACACACGACTAGGTATACTGTTTTACACTCTCTATTACCATTATTACATTTTTACATTTTAATCATTTAGCAGACGCTCTTATCCAGAGTGACTTACAGTTAGTGAGTGAATACATTTTTCATACTGGAATCATTATCATCTCTAGAATCATTATCATCAGTCAGCACCATTATCAGGTAGTGGATGAGTAGAATTTGCCCCATATAAAAACCCTCTGAGCAACTGGAAGATCCCCACTGGGCACAGACGTCAATTCAACATCTATACCACGATGGTTCAACGTAATTTCATTGAAATGAAGTGGAAACAATGTTGATTCAACCAGTGTGTGCCCAGTGGGGCGTCATATAAACCCAGTCCATTATCATCATCTTTGTTGTTGTGATGGTTCTCCTCCAAGCCCTCCAGCTCCTGTCACGTCCCAGGAGCCCTGGGTGAGCGTTTGTCCCCAAATGTGTGTGAAGTTGAGTGTCTGGCTAAATCAGCTGAGCCTCATGTGGCTGGCCTGGCCGTGCTCCCCATGACCCAGCAGGGCTAAGCCACTAGCCGCCTAGCACCTAGCACACATTCCTGATGCTTTATTCCCAAGCCCAGACCGCCTCTCAGCAAAACAAATCAGGGCAAAATGTATTACTGTACTGTGCTGTACTGTAACAGCCTACCCCGAGATACAATACACGTCCTGCATTCTACAAACATGCTCATACAAAGTCACAGGAACACAGACAAAGAGAGCAGAGACACGCACACATGCATACCCAGATATTGTAGACCGAAGAAGCCTTCACATCCATAACAAATCCTCAAAACACACTCACACACGCAGGTTGACGTTTATTTGGATAAGTCTTGTCCTGGAGGCAGAACTGAGTGATTTCCACTAGATGGGCCAGCTGCAAAGTCAAAATTGGCTATATTGTAAAAATGCATGAAAACAAAATGTTGCTTTTTGGTCTTAATTTACGGTTAGTGTTAGGCATTCTAATCAAATCAAATCAATTTGTATTTGTTACATGCGCGGAATACAACAGGTGTAGACCTTACCGTGAAATGCTTACTTACAAGCCCTTAACCAACAATGTATGCACGCACGACTGTAAGTCGCTTTGGATAAAAGCGTCTGCTAAATGGCATATTATTATTATTATAATGCAGTTCAGTAAATATTTACTAAATAAACTAAAGTAAAACATTTAATAAAAAGTAACACAAAAACGAGGCTATATACAGGGGGTACCGGTCCCGAGTCAATGTGCGGGGGTACAGGTTAGTCGAGGTCATTTGTACATGTTGGTAGGGGTAAAGTGAATATGCAATGTCAATGTAAATAGTCCGGGTGGCCATTTAAGGTTAGCAGTGTGGTTAAGGTTAGGGTTAAGATTAGGGTTTGGTTTAAAATCAGATTTTATGACTTTGTGGCTGTGCCAGCTAGTGACCAGCCAGGTCACCCTTGATACAAGTCAGTATTGGACGTCCATCCATGTCTGAGGACGTTGGGATAGGACGTGGAAACTGGCCACTAGGGGCAACAGTGAGTGCTGTTACCTTCAAGTAGGTTTCAGTTTTGCTAGGGCGTTGTGGACGGGGATTGCGGATTGACGTAATCATCTGCCTCTGATTCCAAAGACTGCAAGTTTGAATCCAGCAATAGAAAGTTGTTTTATATATATATATATATTTTAAGCCTGTCCCAAACCTTAAGCTTTACCTTAACCATTTTGAGTTAATGCCTAACCTTAAGAATGTGGAGTTAATGCCTGAACTTAACCCTAACCTTAAAAATTTGGAGTTAACACTTTGAAACAACTTCTAAATTGTACTTTTGAGAAACATGGACGTGAGACTGAGAGTTGGTAGAGTGACCACTCTGCAGAGCTGCCTCCAGAACAAGATTAATGAGGAAAAACGTTAACCTGCCTCACACACTCACTCAGGCAGACATACACACCCTTCCCTCCAGACTGCCGTCACAGCGATCCAAGCACAGCTGTCAAAACTCTGGTACTTCCAACACAACAATGGTGAGCCGGGGAGCAGGGAGGGAGCGCTGGGAGAGGGAAAGACAGAGGCAGAGAAAGAGACAGAGAGAGAAACAGAGAGAGAGACAGAGAGACAGAAAGAGTGAGAGAGAGACACACAAACACAGAGAGAGAGAGACATACAAACACACAGAGCGAAAGACAGAGAGAGAGAAAGAAAGAAAGGAAAGAGAGGGAAATAGAGGGGGAAATAGCCCAGCCTCACATCACCAGAGTGGGAGTCTATGTGACATGTGAACTGACAACTCAAGAGCTCTCAGACACTCTGGAGTAGAATAGGCCTCACTGAGCTGGGGTGCTCCACTCTTCCTACTCTCCTCACTGCTCTCTCTCTCTTTTTATTGAGTCACGATCGCCAAGCGTTCTCACAACAGCTCCGGGAGTAGACCTCCGCCCCACACACCACACATACATGATGTGAATCTAGCCTACAGTATGCCTGCACTCTGCACAGACATAATAAGTGATTTCTCAGAATCAGGTCACATCAAATTAGGGAGGTATTTAGGGCGCCCACCCTGTTCCATCCTCCGGAGATTGTAGGAGAGTCAGTCTACAAAAATTATACCCTTGGATGAAATAAAAACATAATCAAAAGCTAGATATAATAGGTTACAGTGTAACAGAAAAACAATAAGGTTGTAATGATGGTCAATGTAAATGGATCTATTGTGCAGATTTTTTGTGCTATTGTTAAAATGGCATCATAGAACCTACAATAGGGGTAAAGCGATTAGTTTTATCTTAAAGTTAATCTGGGTCTGAGATATAGGAGATAAGTCTGACACTGATAAGGTTTGGACCTTGCTTGGACTTACAGTCTATCAGTGGGCAACTGTACAAGCATTTCATGGACGTTCATCGTGAGACAAAATTATTTATTGACATGAGGTGGCTACACTACTACATACTGTACATGCTAGGGTTGGGGTCAATTCCTTTTCAATTCAGGAAGTAAACATAATTTTCCTCATTGGAAAGCAATGAGGAAAATTGGAATGGGAATTTCAGTTTACTTCCTGAGTTGACTGATTAGGAATGGAATTGACCCCAACCCTGCTAAATAAATAGGGTTGCATAGAATCTTTAGTAATTTTGGTAATTAACAGAAAATCTATGGCAATCTATCGTAACTTTTATACTTGAATAACTTTTTTAAAATGTATCCATATATAGTATACATTTTTTGGATTTGTGTCCATATTGTCCATAGGTTTCTAGTAGATAGACCATATGGTTCAAGAGAAAATAGCCTAATTAATGAAAAAAGCATCTAATCAACAATGGCATTATTTTCAATTAAAAATATAAAGGATATTTCATGTTGAAACTCTCATGCTAAACACCAATGGTATTCACTAAGTTGATGGTTTATATTTAGGATCATGTTTTACAGCTTTGTCATTCAATTTTTTATTTTTAAATCATCTTATTTAATTATTTCATATATTTCATATGGCCAGAGAGA
The DNA here is from genome assembly GCF_964263955.1 of Coregonus lavaretus. Taxonomy (NCBI): domain Eukaryota; kingdom Metazoa; phylum Chordata; class Actinopteri; order Salmoniformes; family Salmonidae; genus Coregonus; species Coregonus lavaretus. The sequence goes on from NC_139990.1 coordinate 71,866,008, forward strand.
GAGCCAGAGATATTTACAGACACCTGTGATAATCGGAAGTACCCAAAAGGGACACTAGATGTCTCATGATAGATTACATAAAATCCTTGAAAGATGCCAACATTCTGGTAGTTTACCGGTAAATTTAGAACATTTACAGTAATATACCCTCCGTTTGCAACGCTATACATAAATACAGTAGGTCCTATGTCCTAAATGGTCCTATGTCCTCAGTAACAGGTCAGAGATTGAATATAGGCCGCACCAATCGGGGAGGCAATCCGGAAGCTGTTGAGGGGGTAATTGAGTGGAAAGGGGTCTTGAGGGAGCTTCTCTCTATTGTTGTTATTGTGTAACAACTTGTCTGAAAATGCCCAGTAATCCCAGTCTACACAGGGGTTTTTATAACGAGGCACGAGGAGGAATGCGCCCAGGGCTGGGTTTCTACTAAGCTAAAATGTGGAATTGTTTTAAGATGATCATACCAAGGATTATTTAGCTTATTTTATTTAGAATTTTAGGACTCCTGTAGGTAGGTAAATAATAAAATAAAATAAAATGATTTGATTAAACATGGAATTTGGCCTACTGTTAGCCCATAGAAAAGCATTGACTACTAGATTCATACATGGAAAAACAGTCCAAAAATAAATCAAAAGGAAGTAGTGCGTGTCCTATATCTGAGAGATATAAGAAAGCTCAGAAAATAATTATCTGTATACCTTTGACATGGAAATGCCCCATTGTCTTCCATTCATTTTTCAGCCCGGTACCTGGTTACATTCAGACGAGTCCCGTGACACTTGTGGGGGTCGTAGAGCAAAACAGATAACACAATCATGTTTGTGGGAGTCTCATCTTTCCAAAGAGGGGTATTAGTTTGTAGCCTACACCATTAGGATGCTACAGACGTTTTCTTGAGAAGACCAATTTTCGGGATGCCTCCTGGTCTGACAAACAGCGCTGTAGCTTGGCCACCTTCCACTGCAGATGAGGAAGGCCGACATAGGCTGATGTGGTGGATTGAGACGCAGCCCATGTGAAACAGATATCTCTAGCTTAAACAGACATATTTTAATATGCTAATTGATTTCTGCAGGGGCGCAGACATCTACTCTCATGCTCTCTGTCTAACGCTCTCTGTCTATCTGTGAGTGAAAAGTGTGCTGGCGATCAGGCCTCTAATGCATTGGTAGTGTTCACACACACAGGCACGCACTCACGCACGCACACACACACACACAGACACACACACACAGACAGACACAAGGTCAATCAGAATGGGTGTAGTGGGATACTGCAGAACAACTTAAATGCTCTGGAGGCTCTTTTTATGTTTTCAATCACTTTTGTGCATTTATGACAAGTATGTGGTACATTTTCACAACTCACAAGCATAAAAATCTAAACAGATCATCAAAATGGCTCCTGTTTACATTTTAGTCATTTAGCAGCCGCTCTTATCCAGAGCATACATTTTTCACACTGGCCCCCCCGTGGGAATCGAACCCACAAACCTGGCGTTGCAAGCGCCATGCTCTACCAACTGAGCTACAGGAGGCCTGTTTAAAAACTCTTAAGTACATTTTCAATTGACTGAGTACAACAAACAAATGTACAAAGTCACTTGTTCACTGCACCAAATCACTCTTTCAATTAGGATAAATATAGTATCTCCTTTTCTAAATGTAATATTCACTTTACTTTTGATATGACTTTCTTGTCATTTGTTAACAATGCGATTAACTATCACTTAATCAAACTGCTCAAAACTGATAACTACTGAACCAAAATGATTTACTGCCTAGTTAACATGCATAGTTTGAAAGCTTTATACACTATACAGTATATACAAAAGTATGTGGACACCCCTTCAAATTAGTGGATTTGGCTATTTCAGCCACACCCGTTGCTGACAGCCATGCAATCTCCATAGACAAATATTGGCAGTAGAATGGCCTCATTGAAGAGCTCAGTGACTTTCAACGTGGCACAGCCATTGGATGCCACCTTTCCAACAAGTCAGTTCGTCAAATTTCTGCCCTGCTAGAGCTGCCCCGGTCAACTGTAAGTGATGTTATTGTGAAGTGGAAACATCTAGGAGCAACAACGGCTCAGCCGCGAAGTGATAGGCCACACAAGCTCACAGAATGATACCGCCAGTGCTGAAGTGCATAGTGTGTAAAAATTGTCTGTCCTCAGTTGCAACACTCACTACCAAGTTCCAAACTGCCTCTGAAAGCAACGTCAGCACAAGAACTGTTCGTCGGGAGCTTCATGAAATGGGTTTCCATGGCCGAGCAGCCCCACACAAGCCTAAGATCACCATGCGCAATGCCAAGCGTTGGCTGGAGTGGTGTAAAGTTTGCTGCCATTGGACTCTGGAGCAGTGGAAATGCGTTCTATGGAGTAATGAATCACGCTTCACCATCTGGCAGTCTGACGGATTAATCTTTGTTTGGCAGATACCAGGAGAACGCTACCTGCCCCAATGCATAGTGCCAACTGTAAAGTTAGGTGGGGGAGGAATAATGGTCTCGGCTGTTTTTCATGTTTCGGGCTAGGCCCCTTAGTTCCAGTGAAGGGAAATCTTAATGATACAGCATACAATGACATTCTAAACGATTCTGCGCTTCCAACTTTGTGGCAACAGTTTGGGAAGGCCCTTTCCTGTTTCAGCATGACAATGCCCCCGTGCACAAAGCGAGATCCATACAGAAATGGTTTGTCGAGATCGGTGTGGAAGAATTTGACCTCGCTAATGCTATTGTGGCTGAATGGAAGCAAGTCCCCGCAGAAATATTCCAACATCTAGTGGAAAGCCATCCCAGAAGAGTGGAGGCTGTTATAGCAGCAAAGGGGGGACCCACTCCATATTAATGCACATGATTTTGGAATGAGATGTTTGAAGAGCAGGTGTCCACATACTTTTGGTCATGTAGTGTATATTTGTACCTCATAAAGGTATCAATTTCACATCAATTTATGTTGGAAGGTAAACCAAATCATAGATTATGGATGTGGTGGCTGTAAATACTACAACTACATCATCATTCTCCATCAACCAGTGTACTTCAATAGGACAAAGTGGAAAGAGACACTCTATGTGCTACCATTTGGAATTATAGCTTAGTGTAAAATGCACTGCTGAAATACCTGTGTTGTATATAAGAATATATTCCACTCATTGTTTGAATGTCATTGATACACTGTAATCTGATGAATTTCAAGCAGATACAGGCGATACTGTGTCAGTTGACAAGTCATGTAGAAAAGGTGATCTTGTGCAATGTTGCATGGGGCAGAAATGGCATATAACAGCAGCCAACTGCTTTACAATACCCCTATTTCTGAAGATTTGTCCTACAAAAGTTGGGGGTCACTTTACGTCAACAGTAAAGAGGCGACTCCAGGATGCTGACCTTCTAGGCTGAGTTGCAAAGAAAAAGCCATATCTCAGACTGCCCATATTTTTATTGGCCAGTCTGAGATATGGCTTTTTCTTTGCAACTCAGCCTAGAAGGTCAGCATCCCGGAGTCGCCTCTTCACTGTTGACTTTGAGACTGGTGTCTTGCGGGTACTATTTAATGAAGCTGCCAGTTGAGGACCTGTGAGGCGCCTATTTCTCAAACTAGACACTCTAATGTATTTGTCCTCTTGCTCAGTTGTGCACCGGGGCCTCCCACTCCTCTTTCTATTCTGGTTAGAGCCAGTTTGCACTGTTCTGTGAAGGGAGTAGTACACAGCGTTGTACGAGATCTTCAGTTTCTTGGCAATTTCTCGCATGGAATAGCCTTCATTTCTCAGAACAAGAATAGACTGATGAGTTTCAGAAGAAAGTTATTTGTTTCTGGCCATTTTGAGCCTGTAATCGATCCCACAATTGCTGATGCTCCAGATACTCAACTAGTCTCAAGAAGGCCAGTTTTATTGCCTCTTTATTCAGCACAACAGTTTTCAGTGTTTTCTAATGATCAATTACCCTTTCAAAATGATAATTCCATACATATTCCATTAAAAATCAGCCGTTTTCAGCTACAATAGCCATTTACAACATTAACCATGTCTACACTGTAGTTCTGATCAATTTGATGTTATTTTAATGGACAAAAAAATTGCTTTTCTTTCAAAAACAAGGACATTTCTAAGTGACCCCAACCTTTTGAATGGTAGTGTATGTACTGTTTAAGAATAATGAAACTGTAAGACATATTTCTCAACATGCTCTCCTATTCCTATTCAGCACTTCTAAAATAACAGTTTTCAAATGTGTATCTTATATTCTTTGCTATTGGATTTAAATGGTAGTTCAAATGACTAAATGGTGAGCCTATCATTATCGGATGTATTGGTGACTAAATAAAATGTTCTCATGGTATTTCTAGAAAAACTTTGATTTTGCATGAATGAGTTAGGATTGAAAGATTTGTGAAGCCCCAGTGAATGCACAATCAAAGGTTCTGAACATAAGATATTGGGCATTAAAAGTGTTATCGAGCTGTCTCTTTAAACTACTAGCACACAACTCGGACACCCACGCATACCCCACAAGACATGCCACCAGAGGTCTCTTCACAGTCCCCAAGTCCAGAACAGACTATGGGAGGTGCACAGTACTACATAGAGCCATGGCTACATGAAACTATATTCCACATCAAGTAACTCACGCAAGCAGTAAAATCAGATTTAAAAAAAAACAGATAAAAATACACCTAATCGAACAGCGAGGACTGTGAAGAGTCACACACACAGGTACAAACACATGCATACAAATACACAATACACACTATAAACTCACGTACACCTGGATTGTGTGTAGTAGTAGAGTAGTGGCCTGAGGGCACACACTTAATGTATTTTGAAATCTGTTGTAAAATGTATTTTAATGTTTAAACATTTCATTATAATGTACTGTATATTACTGCCTTAATTTTTGCTGGACCCGAGGAAGAGTAGCTGCTGCCTTGGCAACAGCTAATGGGGATCCAAAATACATAGAAATACAAATTATCAGTCCAGAGATTTGTACTTAGAGATTTGAAAATATACTACTTATATCTGAAAAATGGCCAAAGTGATTGAAAAATATGAATGCTCACTACAGTGCACTTAAAAATTAAAAAAAGTATATATTTTCCCATTGTAAAGGTATAGTTACACCGTACAAAATGTTTGGACTTGATCGCTTCTCCTGTGTTGAGGTCTTTAACAGCAGAATGATATGCCAAGCACACAGACGAACTGTGATTTTTCGAGCGCAAGGAAATGGTGCGGTTTCACAATTTCAAGATTAGGATTGAAATCTGCCGTCCCCCCCACCACATTAAGTGGTTGTGGTGCACACACAAACCCACAGAGACCCTAGAAACATACACAGTGGTTTAGTGTTGGGCTCTGGCCAAGATAAATGGCTGCTTCAGGTAAAAACAAACCTTGGCCTGAGCACATTCCTTTCCATTCGCGAGTTTTGGGGAAAACTTTTCTCCGTTTTTTTCAGCCGTTAGTACATAATGCCGCTCAGTCTCCTCCTCCACCCTCCCTGTACAGTAAAGTTCGCTAGGCTTGTGAATTAATTAAGATGAAGATTTCATGTTGAAGTACCACTCTGCAGATAGAGCTGTTTCAAAGGTGTTTCAGGCTTGATGAGGAATGACCTCTTTAAAGCTGTTAAGCAGATATTTGTGACATGAAGTGATGGATTTGTCAATCCTTGGGGGGGTGGGAGGATGAAAATGTCCCCTCCCCCTTAAACACACACTCACACACCCTCAAGCACACTCGCTGGCTCTTCTGGCATTTGTGTACAATTGACAATAACTGGTGTAATACCACAATAAAAGTATTGGCTATGCCCAGGATAGTCATAAATGCAGGAGAGAGAATTTTACCTCTGCTATTTCACAGGGTCATTTCCCTGTATGCGGTTTCAGATTCATATATTTATGTTTACGAGCGACCAATACATATTATGGGCTATTATAACTACCGCACACCAGATAAAGCCCCATATAATATTCTACTGCGTCCTCTGAGACTCTGAAGGGGTTAGGAGTAAACGGCACAACACTGAGTGATATCTGTTTGCAGGTAGGAGCAGTTGTTAATATAGTAGCAGTGAATATACTGCTGACAATGGAAGATGCAACATGCCGGTAATCTTTACATGTCTAATTTCTCCATCAGACATTTTATTAGGGACATTAGATGTGTTAGACTGTCAGAGTTCCATACACATCTTTTAATCATCACCTGAGTCACACCTGAGGGTGGTGGGGTGGGGGAGGGGCGGTGAAAAGGCAGGGGATAATGTAATGGCTTCAATTAAAAGAACAACTGGTTTAGTCACACAATTATGAGCTCAGGTTGACTGAATGCAAAAAGGCCTGGAGGAGCATGGCTAAGGATCTCTGGCATCCAGTCAATCTAGCCTCCCCTTCCTGCCCCTCACAGATTACTGGGACACCATACTGGGAACAGTGGGAACCATGCTGCTATCTGTCCCAGTCCCAAGTGAGCAAGACCTCATCTGAAGTGGGATTGTGGGAAAGACATGCTAGTGGCACTGGCATGAGTGATACAGCTCTTTGAAGATGTATATTATTTAAGTAAAAATGCTACAAAATATATGGTGCTTGATAGTACTATTACAGAAGCATGGTTGTCTATCATTCACATTTTAGTGATTTCTCAGACGCTCTTATCCAGAGCAATTAGGGTTAAATGCCTTGCTCAAGGGCACATTGACAGATTTTTCACAAGGTCGGCTTGGGGATTAGAACCAGCAACCTTTTGGGTACTGGCACAACGCTCTTAACCACTAAGCTACCTGCTGCCTAGCAGAGCTGTATGCGTATCAGATACATCACCTTTCCCTGGCCTGTATGTGGTTCTGTATGGCTCAGTTGGTAGAGCATGGAGCTTGTGATACCAGGATTGTGGGTTTGATACCTGTGGCCACCCATATGTAAAATGTATGCACGCATGACTGTAAGTCACTTTGGATAAAGGTGTCTGCTAAATGGCATGTGTTTATACAGTATGTTACTGTACCTTCCAGGTTGATCGGAGTAATTCAAATGAAAGCAGTTAAATATCACAGGCAGGTTCAGAGCTAATCATTTGCATTATTACATACAGTGAGGGAAAAAAGTATTTGATCCCCTGTTGATTTTGTACGTTTGCCCACTGACAAAGACATGATCAGTCTATAATTTTAATGGTAGGTTTATTTGAACAGTGAGAGACAGAATAACAACAAAAAGATCCATAAAACGCATGTCAAAAATGTTATAAATTGATTTGCATTTTAATGAGGGAAATAAGTATTTGACCCCTCTGCAAAACATGACTTAGTACTTGGTGGCAAAACCCTTGTTGGCAATCACAGAGGTCAGACGTTTCTTGTAGTTGGCCACCAGGTTTGCACACATCTCAGGAGGGATTTTGTCCCACTCCTCTTTGCAGATCTTCTCCAAGTCATTAAGGTTTCGAGCCTGACGTTTGGCAACTCGAACCTTCAGCTCCCTCCACAGATTTTCTATGGGATTAAGGTCTGGAGACTGGCTAGGCCACTCCAGGACCTTAATGTGCTTCTTCTTGAGCCACTCCTTTGTTGCCTTGGCCGTGTGTTTTGGGTCATTGTCATGCTGGAATACCCATCTACGACCCATTTTCAATGCCCTGGCTGAGGGAAGGAGGTTCTCACCCAAGATTTGTGGTCCTCTGTAGCTCAGCTGGTAGAGCATGGCGCTTGTAACGCCAAGGTAGTGGGTTCGATCCCCGGGACCACCCATACACAAAAAAAAGTTATGCACGCATGACTGTAAGTCGCTTTGGATAAAAGCGTCTGCTAAATGGCATTTTATATTATTATTATTATTAGACGGTACATGGCCCCGTCCATCGTCCCTTTGATGCGGTGAAGTTGTCCTGTCCCCTTAGCAGAAAAACACCCCCAAAGCATAATGTTTCCACCTCCATGTTTGACGGTGGGGATGGTGTTCTTGGAGTCATAGGCAGCATTCCTCCTCCTCCAAACACGGCGAGTTGGTCATCTGACCACCACACTTTCACCCAGTTCTCCTCTGAATCATTCAGATGTTCATTGGCAAACTTCAGACGGGCCTGTATATGTGCTTTCTTGAACAGGGGGACCTTGCGGGCGCTGCAGGATTTTAGTCCTTCACGGCGTAGTGTGTTACCAATTGTTTTCTTTGTGACTATGGTCCCAGCTGCCTTGAGATCATTGACAAGATCCTCCCGTGTAGTTCTGGGCTGATTCCTCACCGTTCTCATGATCATTGCAACTCCACGAGGTGAGATCATGCATGGAGCCCCAGGCCGAGGGAGATTGACAGTTCTTTTGTGTTTCTTCCATTTGCGAATAATCGCACCAACTGTTGTCACCTTCTTACCAAGCTGCTTGGCGATGGTCTTGTAGCCCATTCCAGCCTTGTGTAGGTCTACAATCTTGTCCCTGACATCCTTGGAGAGCTCTTTGGTCTTGGCCATGGTGGAGAGTTTGGAATTTGATTGATTGATTGCTTCTGTGGACAGGTGTCTTTTATATAGGTAACAAGCTGAGATTAGGAGCACTCCCTTTAAGAGTGTGCTCCTAATCTCAGCTCGTTACCTGTATAAAAGACACATGGGAGCCAGAAATCTTTCTGATTGAGAGGGGGTCAAATACTTATTTCCCTCATTAAAATGCAAATCAATTTATAACATTTTTGACATGTGTTTCTCTGGATTTTTTTGTTCTGTCTCTCACTGTTTAAATAAACCTACCATTAAAATTATAGACTGATCATTTCTTTGTCAGTGGGCAAACGTACAAAATCAGCAAGGGATCAAATACTTTTTTCCCTCACTGTATATGATATACTCAGTTTCTAGAAAAGCCCTAGATGAATTGTCCTCTAATCATTTAATAATAATATACAGTAAGTAGTGAGATTAAGCAATGAAATAATCATTCCACCTGCTTATGTAGCAAAATCTCCATCACATGCTGAATGACCTCAAAGGCATCACTGTGCCACATATTCACCTTCCAGGAGATTCTTATTTCTATTCCATGCTTGTTGTCTATGTGAAATTCACACATAGACCCAGTTGAAAAACACATCCCTCCTTCCTCCCTTCCTTAGTTAATCATTGATCTGACATCTCAACACAGTGGAAGCCTTGCTCTCACCTATCCAATCATGCTAGATAGATCAGTGATTACTTCAAGGAAAGGAGGAGGAAAGGAAGGAAGGAAGGATGCATTTTAAGAGCATTTGAACAGGGCCCAAGTCTGAAACACACTTACTTCCCCATTCGTTGGCCTTTGCTTTGGCAGCAGCCAGGCTTTATCCTGAGACGAGACTGAATGTGCAAATGTATTACAGGTGGGATTCATTAAAGCTTTGACTTGGCACATTTGTACTTGCTCTGCATTATTACGTTGTTACCAAAGGAGGGAGATGACGAACGCTAACATTAACACACACACACACAGTCTTCACACTCACACACGCGCGCGCACACACACACACACACACACACACACACACACACACACACACACACACACACACACACACACACACACACACACACAAATGAGCACATAGCACAGTTTAAAGGCAGATTTCATTGCTCTCCAATGAGCTGTTCAAAAGAAAATACCCTATTAATCCTGCAGTTTGTGCCCAAGTTATTTCACAGAGGATAAATCTAGAAAAAGTGTATATTTCATATTATTTAGTCTCCACTTCCTTCAGCTTCTCAAAGTGGGTGAGATCTCTTTTACTTGTTAACAGTACATTTGCAAATGTATCCGACCCTCAAAATTTCCCTAACCTGAATTAACTGTAGGCCTATCATTCATTCTAAGCCCATTATTATGCAAGAAAGCTAAAAAAAAATGCATCTTCTCTGTAATTGGTCTACTTAGCATTTAGGTCAATCTACGGTTAGGTTACGTTTAACCCCGTCCCCAGGCTTAAGAGAGACAACTGGTGGACAAGACTATTATGTTATGTTTAAGAAGTAAAACATACGTTTATAACCTTGTCTGTCTCACATTCTTTCACTCTGCAAACCCACCATAAGAAAGCTAAGGCTCTGTAGAGTAATATGCATCATGTAGCACGATCCCAATCACCATCTACTACAATGCATAGAATTCCCAAAAGCCAGTCACCATAGATGTGTGTGTTCTCCAGAAGTAGTGTGTGCCTAATCTCCCATGCTGTATACTTACATAGAATCTCCCTGATTGACAGTAGGCCTATCACACACACACACACATGCACACGCACACAATCACACAATCACAAATGAAGCATCTAAAGGGGAATGTGGGCTTGTCTCCCATCGGACGTCACATATCAGTCACACATCCAACCTCAACACCTGGTGATCAGAGCAGGGTGCGTCCAAATGACCCGCTTCCCAGAGTATTCGCACGGATAATTATTTCCAGTTGCAATTAGAATAACTGCAAGATTTTTCTCCCTGAGTAGAGGGGATCAGCAAATATCGTTCCCCTCATTTCTGTTCTTTTTTGACACGCTTATATAAATACTCTCCACCTGGTTGAGGGAGTGCCTTTAGGGGAGCTATCAAAGCATTCATAAAAATCAAGATGTATGTGACATCCAGTGGGTCTCCCCCAGCACGAGGCAGCACTCAGGACTCAGGGCTGGTGTAGGGTTTCTTCCCTCTCTCCCCTCCCTGACTAGCCTCCGCTGCCTGATTGACTGTGATGGGCTTTTTTACGCGCCGCACGTGTTGTTGCGCAGCACGGCCCACTCTGCATCATCAGTCTTTTCAGCACTTTGTTTGACTCGATTCCCTGGCCCTGCTCCTGACCCCCCTCCTCTGGGGTGCGTTCGACAACACAAATAAGAAAAACCTACACAAAAGAAGAAGAAGTTTGTATAGAACTTTGTGACATCTGCTGATGTAAAAAGGGCTTTATAAATAAATTTGATTGATTGACTGATTGTTTTGGCCTCTTTTTTTTGTGTGTGCTTTGTGCTGCTAAACAACTTTCTTCCCACAAAGCCTTCTTTCTCTCGTGCTTCATTTACAGATTAGGGACTTGGACAGGAGTGGAAAACATAAGGAGCAGAAATCGGATATTAAATGCATGCTTGTGAATGAACATGTGGACAAATGCAATATGCAGATTCGTCAGCTTGACTCAGTCCCTGAATTGCGTGTAAAGCGTTTAGAAAGCTAGAGCCGATGACATGCACCCTCATATCTGGTGATCAGAAACTCTGGGAAGGTGGCCATTTAAGACGGACTGACTCCTGTGTTAGAGCCGCTATCCTAGAGGGACGCTGGGAAAGCAGATTGCTTTGTCTGCAAAACACGAGGACAGCTGAACTGCCAGAAATTCAAAGAGGACAGAGAATGATTGCTTATTTTCACACAAGCTAACTTAATAATATGACTAAACGTTGTGCATTGGCAGTAAATTACAAGATGAGGGGAAGTGTTGACAGTAGGAATAGAGAGAGGGAGAGAGAGTGAGAGAAAGAAAGAAAGAAAGAAAGAAGAGAGAGAGGGAGAGAGAGAGAGAGCGCGAGACAGAGGGAGAGGGAGAGAGGGAGAGAGGGAGAGAGAGAGAGAGAGAGAGAGAGAGAGAGAGAGAGAGAGAGAGAGAGAGAGAGAGAGAGAGAGAGAGAGAGAGAGAGAGAGAGAGAGAGAGAGAGGGACTGATAGATGAGTCGGGACCTGCCTGGGGGGCCTACTAGAGACACAGAAGGGCTTGTGGTCATTCTTAGCATGGATTAACCCCAGTTAGCTGGCATGCGAGATAAGCGTGCAGGGAGAGGAGGGGAGGAGAATGGTAGGAAGTCTGGGAGTGTGTATGAGACAACCAAAGCACTGTAAAGAAAGTGCAGGTTTTTAAACTGTTCATTGCAGTCGGACTGTGCAGAATCACTGATCTACTAAGAACATTACTAATAACTTTGTATCCCAAATAACTAAGCTATTATGTGATCAATACTGGTGGTTCTGCACCTTGCCGTGCTCAAACTGGCGGTTTCACCTCAGTGAAGGCTGCAGTGGCAGAATCAAACCTGTAGGGGGAAGTGTTTGTTCTTTCCAATAGAGAGACTCAGAATCCAACCCTGCAATGGGCATATATGGTATGCTACAGGTGAGAGAGAGAGAGAGAGAGAGAGAGAGAGAGAGAGAGAGAGAGAGAGAGAGAGAGAGAGAGAGGAGAGAGAGAGAGAGAGAGAGAGAGAATGGTGTGGTCGAAGGAAGAAGCAATCTGCCTGCAATCTGCCTGCAGCGATGGCCACATACTTTCCATTCTTTAATGTAGCACTTCACTGAGTCCTACACTACTTAACATCGCTCCCCTTCCATTGGTACGAGGTTCCTGATAATAGATACTACCTAGGAGGGCTGTGAACTATTTAGAAATGCCAAACCTGAACTTCAGGGTGTAGACATTTGAAGGACACTAATGTAGGAGGCTGAGGCCTAATATAAACAGCATTACTCAACATGAAAGTTCAGCGTGGACCATTAGCAGCTCTTGGAGAGGTGGCACTTCTGAAGCAGCTCCCTAATGGCACTTGTTGTTTAAACAGGAATATTTCTGTTAAACGTTATCTTATCCCGACGGATCTACATCTGCACCTTAAGATGTTTGGCTGAACATAAGCATCTACTGTTAAACTTTTGATCGCTTTTGGTTGTACACGGACATTCCACAATCTCAAAAATCCATCAACAGATCATAACAATCTACACGGAAACCTTTGGAACTGTTGGTGCTTAATTTAATGGTGAGTATATCCGGAGCCATATATGGAGACTGAATCTAAACGTACATTCAAACTTACATTAAACTTACATTACATTCAAATTTCGCCATTATCCTGACATAACAATCAATATTCCAGCCCAGAACCCTCTAAAGCAGCTGTTAAAATATATTCTCAGTTCCATTGTGAAATACTGAATTGTGCCTTTTTTTTCTCTTTATATTTGAGCATGTAATTTACAACCGCCTGGAGAATAACACTGGCGTTCCCTCTGTCTCTGACAAAATTATTAATCCTAGAGAAACTCTGGCCCACCACATGATCTAACTAGAAGAAGCTGTTGCTCCGCTCTAACGTCTTGTGAGGCCAACACAGCCAGCTCTGACCACTGTCAACAGAAGTCTAACATTGCCATCCCAACGGCATTTTACTGTAATTCGAGGCAGAACAAAATGCCCTTTTAATCTTTGAGGACGATCCAATCGGAAGAAACTGCAGAACATGAAAGGCAAGGGGATATTGTTGAATTAGTCATTTCTGTTTCTGACTCCAATACACCAACCCTTCTTTAACAAGACATAAAACTAAGAAAAATGTTTTAGTAGTCGGGGAAGGCAAGGATAAATTAGGTTTAAATCTAATCTTGCCTTTTAGTATATGGTTTCGAACAGTTTAGTGGTGTAATGGCCAAGTTGGTATTGCTGCATGGGCTTCTTTTCAGTTCACCATCCATCTTTTTCAACACTGTCAGTGACCAACCAACCAGCCTCAGCTCAGACTGACCAACTGTTGAGTCAGACAGATTAGGAGTTACCACGGCATTGCCACGGCAACCCTCCAGCCAGTGTTGATCATACCTTGCAGGAGGAAACATGAGATAATGAGGCCTTTGGCTACTTTTTTAATTGGCTCTTTTTTCTATTGTAGTAGAAAATCTTTTCCACATCAGAGGAATCGTGGTCCTCAGGAACAAGAGCAGGGGGGTGTGGGGGGACGCCGTGAGGCCACTTTAGAAATCCCCTGTTTCCCCCTTATACACCCCCCCCCCCCCCGCCCCCTCCATCTAGTTCACAGGTCACACCTTAACGTTGACCTTAAAGGCAACTGCCACCAACACCTTGACAAACTACCACCACTAATAATACTACAGTGAGGGAAAAAAGTATTTGATTCCCTGCTGATTTTGTACGTTTGCCCACTGACAAAGACATGATCAGTCTATAATTTTAATGGTAGGTTTATTTGAACAGTGAGGGACAGAATAACAACACAAATATCCATAAAAACGCATGTCAAAAATTTTATGAATTGATTTGCATTTTAATGAGGGAAATAAGTATTTGACCCCTCTGCAAATCATGACTTAGTACTTGGTGGCAAAACCCTTGTTGGCAATCACAGAGGTCAGACGTTTCTTGTAGTTGGCCACCAGGTTTGCACACATCTCAGGAGGGATTTTGTCCCACTCCTCTTTGCAGATCTTCTCCAAGTCATTAAGGTTTCGAGCCTGACGTTTGGCAACTCGAACCTTCAGCTCCCTCCACAGATTTTCTATGGGATTAAGGTCTGGAGACTGGCTAGGCCACTCCAGGACCTTAATGTGCTTCTTCTTGAGCCACTCCTTTGTTGCCTTGGCCATGTGTTTTGGGTCATTGTCATGCTGGAATACCCATCCACGAAACATTTTCAATGCCCTGGCTGAGGGAAGGAGGTTCTCACCCAAGATTTGACGGTACATGGCGCCGTCCATCGTCCCTTTGATGCAGTGAAGTTGTCCTGTCCCCTTAGCAGAAAAACACCCCCAAAGCATAATGTTTCCACCTCCATGCTTGACGGTCGGGATGGTGTTCTTGGGGTCATAGGCAGCATTCCTCCTCCTCCAAACACGGCGAGTTGAGTTGATGCCAAAGAGCTCGATGTTGGTCTCATCTGACCACAACACTTTCACCCAGTTCTCCTCTGAATCGTTCAGATGTTCATTGGCAAACTTCAGACGGGCCTGTATATGTGCTTTCTTGAACAGGGGGACATTGCGGGTGCTGCAGGATTTCAGTCCTTCACGGCGTAATGTGTTACCAATTGTTTTCTTTGTGACTATGGTCCCAGCTGCCTTGAGATCATTGACAAGATCCTCCCGTGTAGTTCTGGGCTGATTCCTCACCATTCTCATGATCATTGCAACTCCACGAGGTGAGATCATGCATGGAGCCCCAGGCCGAGGGAGATTGACAGTTCTTTTGTGTTTCTTCCATTTGCGAATAATCGCACCAACTGTTGTCACCTTCTCACCAAGCTGCTTGGCGATGGTCTTGTAGCTCATTCCAGCCTTATGTAGGTCTACAATCTTGTCCCTGACATCCTTGGAGAGCTCTTTGGTCTTGGCCATGGTGGAGAGTTTGGAATCTGATTGATTGATTGCTTCTGTGGACAGGAGTCTTTTATACAGGTAACAAGCTGAGATTAGGAGCACTCCCTTTAAGACTGTGCTCCTAATCTCAGCTCGTTACCTATATAAAAGACACTTGGGAGCCAGAAATCTTTCTGATTGAGAGGGGGTCAAATACTTATTTCCCTCATTAAAATGCAAATCAATTTATAACATTTTTGACATGTGTTTCTCTGGATTTTTTTGTTCTGTCTCTCACTGTTTAAATAAACCTACCATTAAAATTATAGACTGATCATTTCTTTGTCAGTGGGCAAACATACAAAATCAGCAGGGGATCAAATACTTTTTTCCCTCACTGTATATGTTATACTCAGTTTCTAGAAAAGCCCTAGATGAATTGTCCTCTAATCATTTAATAATAATATACAGTAAGTAGTGAGATTAAGCAATGAAATAATCATTCCACCTGCTTATGTAGCACAATCATAAACGTACAAAATCATCAGGGGATCAAATACTTTTTTCCCTTACTGTACAAGTACAACTGCCTTCTACTATCATAACCACCACAACTACAATAGCTATTAATGAATGGGTGGGTGATCATGACATTCAGATGCTACTCTGTTGTCATGATCACCCACATATTCATTAATTGTTTATTCACTATTAATTATTATTTTTTAAAGAATGTTTATATTGGGATTGTGATATTTTGAACTACAGATTGCCCCTTTAAGAGTGATGTTTAGAGTAATGTAAAAATGTCAACATTGATTATTTCTCTTCCATATCTTATCTTTCAAAAATCTTAAGGGACTTGGAACAGGAGGAAACTCCTCGTTTGCATTTGCGATTGAATGACACAATTTTCTACGACATTTAAACAAATCATTGAGTAATTTGGGTTAAATCCCGCAGTACCACTCTGTGACCCTTTCACTGGCCAGTCACATCAGAGATTAAAGGTGAACACGGGGGCAAATCAGTTATCAAGTCAGAAGCACGAATCGTCAACTTTCCACTGCTCCATTTCTCCCCCATTCAGAAACTCACACACAAGCACCACAGGAATGCACAAACAGGAAGGCACACACACGCACGCACGCACACACACACACAACAATGGATAAACACACACTCACGCACACACAGGAATGCAAAAACACACACATATACAGTGGCTTGCGAAAGTATTCACTGCCCTTGGTATTTTTCCTATTTTGTTGCCTTACAACCTGGAATAAAAATTGATTTTGTGGGGGTTTGTATCATTTGATTTACACAACATGCCTACCACTTTGAAGATGCAAAATATCTTTAATTGTGAAACAAAAAGAAATAAGATTTAAGAAAATAAAACTTGAGCGTGCATAACTATTCAATACTTTGTAGAGCCACCTTTTGCACCAATTACAGCTGCAAGTCTCTTGGGGTTTGTCTCTATAAGCTTGGCACATCTAGCCACTGGGATTTTTGCCCATTCTTCAAGGCAAAACTGTTCCAGCTCCTTCAAGTTGGAAGGGTTCCGCTGGTGTACAGCAATCTTTGAGTCATACCACAGATTCTCAATTGGATTGAGGTCTGGGCTTTGACTAGGCCATTCCAAGACATTTAAATGTTTCCCCTTAAACCACTCGTGTTGCTTTAGCGGTATGCTTAGGGTCATTGTCCTGCTGGAAGGTGAACCTCCGTCCCAAATCTCTGGAAGACTGAAACAGGTTTCCCTCAAGAATTTCCGTGTATTTAGCACCATCCATCATTCCTTCAATTCTGACCAGTCCCTGCCGATGAAAAACATCCCCACACATGGTGTTCTCGGGGTGATGAGAGGTGTTGGGTTTGTGCCAGACATAGCGTTTTCCTTGATGGCCAAAAAGCTCAATTTTAGTCTCATCTGACCAGAGTACCTTCTTCCATATGTTTGGGCAGTCTCACACATGCCTTTTGGCGAACACCAAACGTGTTTGCTTATTTTTCTCTTGAAGCAATGGCTTTTTCTGGCCCCTCTTCCGTAAAGGCTTAAAGTGGTTCTATGGACAGATACTCCAATCTCCGCTGTGGAGCTTTGCAGCTCCTTCAGGGTTATCTTTGGTCTCTTTGTTGCCTCTGATTCATGCCCTCCTTGCCTGGTCTGTGAGTTTTGGTGGGCGGCCCTCTCTTGGCAGGTTTGTTGTGGTGCCATATTCTTTCCATTTTTTAATAATGGATTTAATGGTGCTCCGTGAGATGTTCAAAGTTTCTGATAATTTTTATAACCCAACCCTGATCTGTACTTCTCCACAACTTTGTCCCTGACCTGTTTGGAGAGCTCCTTGGTCTTCATGGTGCCACTTGCTTGGTGGTGCCCCTTGCTTAGTGGTGTTGCAGACTCTGGGGCCTTTCAGAACAGGTATATATATACTGAGATCATGTGACAGATCATGTGACACTTAGATTGCACACAGGTGGACTTTATTTAACTAATTATGTTACTTCTGAAGGTAATTGGTTGCACCAGATCTTATTTAGGGGCTTCATAGCAAAGGGGGTGAATACATATGCACGCACCACTTTTCTGTTATTTTTTTCATTTCACTTCACCAATTTGGACTATTTTGTGTATGTCCATTACATGGAATCCCCAAAAAAATAATTAGCCATTTAAATTACAGGTTGTAATGAAACAAAACAGGAAAATCACCAAGGGGGATGAATATTTTTGCAAGGCACTTATTCACACACACACACACACACACACACACACACACACACACACACACACACACACACACACACACACACAGGAGCCACCTTCCCTCTTCCTGAACACGGGGTCATGGCCCCACCACCAGGAAAGGAATGAAGAGAAGATGCATGACTCTAAAAGCTATTACTGATCACTTTAAACTCTAACTGCATGCAACGCAATGGACTGATCTCCACCTCACTGTCTCTGAGTGCATTATAGACATCACTAATCAGTTTGTTAAAAGTGGGATAGTGTATAAAGTAAAAACATTTCCAAGGAGCTTTTGCATTGACTAAGGAAGACTCAGATTCCCATGCAAACTGAAAACCTCTTGTCCATCTAATGTTGCCAATGTATCAGGTCTAATGTTTTGCCAGTTGCAATTGTTATGACAATGTGACGACAACATTGATTGATATCATTTAATTCATTAATGGATGATGTCACTTAACAAATCATTGATGTCACTCAATGATGTCACTCAACAAATAATTTTAAAGAATTAATTAAAATGATTTGTTGAGTAACATCATTACCAATAAGACTTCTGTAGTAAGATGCACATTGGGCTAATAAAATTGTGTGTGTGTGCATGAGAGAGGCATCTTTTATATTTTATTTATGTATATTTAGCCATCTGTGTTTTCTTTAATGTGGAAAGAAAGACCAGAGTGTGACAGACTCAAATCATCACGCCTCAAACTTCAGACAAACAACTAGAGGAACACGTAATCACCGTCTGCCGTATGCAAAGAGTGTTAATTCTCATCACTTATTCTGTCTCGTCACACTGTAAAGAGGATCGCAAAACACAGCCATTTCTGGACTCGCTCCAAAAAGGCCAAAAACAGGAGAGTAGGAGAGTGAAAGCTTTTCCCCTTGATAAGTTCAACTCCGCCATTGAACTCCTTTGAATTTCTGTGGTGAGAAATGTAGGACCAGGAATGCAGGACATTTCTAGAATTTCCCATTTTTGCGTTGAAGGACGCTCCTATTTACTGTCTACATAAAATATGGTATTTTAAACTGGGCAATAAAACATGTTTTATGGCGTTATATATTATCCTAACCCCCACTGTGAGAATGCTGAATTTACTCTCCAAATGAAGCGTACTGCTCCTTTTTCCTAAACTCACCGACTCTGAATAATATATCATATTAATCAAAATGAACACATAATCTGTTCATGTTATGGTTGATTCAGGAGGGGGTAATGGAGAATGTTATTCATATGTAGTACGTATGCATTTACTGTTTACATACCATTAACATTTCTCATTTGACCATGTGTGGGAGAAGCACAAAGTCCATTACAGTCATAACTAAAGAGTAAAATGTCCATCTGTCTGTCTTCCACACACAGAGAGTGAAGAGGATCAGAAAGAGCAGAGGGACGAAGTAGAAACCAATTAGAGTGGATAAACAACAGAGATGGCTAGGCCAGAGAGGAGAGGAGAGAGAGAGAGAGAGCGAGAGCGAGAGCGAGAGAGAGAGAGAGAGAGAGAGAGAGAGAGAGAGAGAGAGAGAGAGAGAGAGAGAGAGAGAGAGAGAGGGTGTTGTGTGGCCAGGTGATGACCAGGTGACCGAGGTCATGTGTGACAAGGCCGAGTGTCCTGTCCCGAGCAGCAGGCCAGGGGAGGGGTGAGGCGGTGTGTGTGAAGGGCAGTGGAGGGTTACCGAGGCTGACCTGAAAAGGAATCTCTCTAAACAAAAGGGCAAGCTGGGGTGCAATCAGATCCGGTGTGCTGCACTGGAGAGAGGGGGAGGCTCTCGCACCTCTGCTAACAGACAGTCCAGATAATGTGTGACAGTCCAGCTCCCATGGGACCCATGATGGCCTGTGGAGGGTTGGAGAGAGGATGGGGGAGGGGGGTACTCTACTTCTGCTAGACAGAGAGGTCACACACAGGAGATGGACACAGAACCAGGTCACAGCAGACTTGCTAGAGACTTTAGACTTGACCAACAGTGCTGTTTCTATACTGTCGCATTCGCCATTCGATACTGGTGGACTAGACTGACTATTTATCGGCACTGTGCACTGCAGTACTGTAGGTTTTTAAACATGGCTTCAAAATCCACCTTAGCACAGTAGTTCACTCCCGAAGTCATGACTGGCTTAGTAGATTATAGAGTAAGTGTGTCCTTGACTGGGAAAACAGTGGCTTAGTTATAATAACCTAATTAAGCATTAGGTCACACACTGCTCAATACTTCTACTCCATTACTCTCCCTCAAAAGCTCCCTGGATAGAGAGAGAAGACAGAGAGGAGGAGAGGAGAGAAGGAGTGGACGATAGAAGGAGAGGAGAAGAGAAGGAGAGGAGGATGGGGTAGGGGGGGGGGGGAGTACTGATAGCACTAGGGCTAATCGTTTACCTGCACAGTAAACTCACACTCCTTGTTACAACTCCTCAGTCTCTCTCAGCCTGGCTGCCCCTATAGCTCCCTCCCTACGACCCACCGCTTCCCTCATAGCTCTGTTTGACAGGTATCTGCTCCAGTCATTGTTAGTAAACACCAATGAACTGCTTACTCCAACAACGGGCTTCCTTTTTCACTCCCTCTCCACCTCCCTTAATCAAGGCTACCATGCCCGTCCCCCCTCCCCCACACACCACTCAGTCTAGATGGGGTGGGGAGATAAGCTCGGGTGGAATTCCTGTCTGGGTGTTCTTATGGAGTGACCTGGGTGGCAAAGGAGAGTCAATGAAAATCACTCAGCACTCGACTCAATAAGGCCAGGCACACTCGCCTTTCCTTTCCTCCATTTTGTTTCTTTTTCTTTCACTCTCTCCCTCTCTTTTTGCTCTTAGCCTGAATGATAAAGACGCAAGGAAAGAAAAATAAAAAGAACGAAAAATCGATGGGGTAAAACATGAACTTTTCACAACCCCCAAATGAACCAGGATAATAAACAACCTAAACAGTCTTATTCTGCATAAATCGAGGAATTAGGCTTAGCATTAAAACATATAAATGGAGCGAAGAATGTGATCTCAGACAAATCTGATTTCTCTGAAAACATGAAAGATATATTCCGTTGAAGTTCCATTGCAATAAAAAATGCTGCATTGTTATATGTTGGAACTGAACAATGTATTTTCACACAGGCACACACACACACACACACACACACACATGCACACACACACACACTCACACACACACATACATACACACAAGCCCAAATTTGTTTGGCTAAGATCATTAATCCTTCTCTGTGTTTTCCAAGGATTGTGGATTTCAGAGCTCAGCGTAAACAAACAACCCTTATCAGATCTGCCTGAACGCGGTTTAACCATGCCTTAACCATGCCTCCTCTGGAACGTCCTCAGGGATGCTCCATGTTCCAGGCCCCTATGGTTAGGAGAAAAATGCCTAAGGGGTATAGAGTGGCCCACGTTAGGCCACGACCTGGCCATTGTGCCCCAGCCAGCCAGGAGAAGTTAATTAGGAAGTGAAACCTTGACCAGTTGACAGCAGGCTTTGTTCAGGACCGAGTGGGCCAAGAGAAATGCTTTTGAAAGCTAGTTAACTTTTTTCTCTGAGGTGACCTCAACCCCCCCTCCAAAGACGTATTTGGAGAGATCAGAAGTGTTCAATGAAACAAGAATGGTGATGGTGGGGGTGAAAACATTAAGGGCTCTATTCAATCAAATCCGCTTTATCTGACATCCGCATAGAGGTTGTTTTGGCTGTGTTTTAGGTGGAACTGTGTTAGAGCTGTCAAATCCACAAGCGGCTCCTGGCATTATACCTAAAGCGGACATTACCATTGGCTGCACTGAGTCACTTTAAGGGAAATCCCATGTAGCCTTGTTTATAAGTCCGAACACTGGAATGTAAGATGTAATTCACACTGTCATGAGCCTCTCACTCCACCGGGTTACCACCTTATTTTCTTCCACTCTGCTCACCACTCTCTCTACTCAGCCTAACTAGCTCCACCTGTCCCTGCTCTGCTCTGCTCTAATTACTCTGCCAGCTGCGCTGCATTACCCACTACCTCTCCCAGTATTTAAGGCCCTGTCTTTCAGCTCTCCGGTGTCAGATCGTCTGCAAAGCTCACACCCGGAACCTGTTTGCTCGCGCTTCTGGCTCACCCTGGTTTTGTGACCCCGGACCTGCCTGATTTTTGGATACTCGTCTGCCCCAGGAGATCCAGACCTGCTTCTGCCATTACGACTCCTGACTACTCTTCAATCCCGGACTTCTGGACCACCCACCACCGGCTTCATAGGACGCATCGCTGCCACTGGGGGGGGCACAGACCCAGCACATTGGACGGGATCCCTGTTACCCCTGGAGCCTTCATTCACTCCCTACTTCCCTTTTCCCTTAAGTTTAATAAACTTTCTGGTGTGACGCAATTGTGGTCCTCTGGTCGTCTGTCTGAACCGTGACAGTACGATCTGACCATTATGGACTCAGCGCACACTTTCCCCGACATGGAAACCGATGAGCATGAGCAGCAGTTCCAGCAGCAGCAACAACAACTCGCCATGATCATTCAACTCCTCACCAACCTGACCCCAGCCAGTCTGCCCACCAGCCCTGCCCCCGAGTTACCTGCCCCGGTCATTGCAGCCGCTGCTCCGGAACCCAAGATTGGAAACCCCGAGCGGTTCAACGGCGATTCAACCCAGGTCCGGCCATTCCTGACTAGCTGCCGACTTCAGTTCTCCTTGCAGCCAAGGACCTTCGCCACGGAGGGGGCTAAAGTTGGGTATGCCATCACTCACCTGACGGGCCGAGCTCGACTCTGGGGAACAGCAGAGTTCGAACGTCAAACCCCCGCATGTGCAACCTTCGACCTGTTTGCTGAGGAGATGCTGAAGGTGTTTGACCTGGATTCACCAACCGCAGAGGCGTCTCGTGAACTGTTCAGTATTCGACAAGGCAGACGTACAGTCGCAGACCATTCCATCGACTTCCGAACCCTGGCTAGACGAAGTTCTTGGAACACACCATCGTTGGTGGACGCGTTCTTCCATAGTTTGGCTGACTATATCAAGGACGAGTTGGTCTCCCATGAACTGCCTTCCACTCTTGATGAAGCCATCGCACTGACTGTCAGGATCGACAGAAGGATACAGACCCGTCGTCGTGAGAGGGGGCGCCAAGGTCCACCTACTACCGGCATTCGGAGAGATCCGACTGGGCTCCTGTCATCTACTGCCACTCACCCAGGTCAGCTTGATCAGTCTGAGCCTATGGAGATTGGGCGAGCCTCTCTCACTCCTGCAGAGCGCCAGCGACGCTTCACCTCAAACCTCTGCCTCTATTGTGGAGGTGATGGACATCGTGTGGTAACCTGCCCTTTAAAGGGCCGAAGCTCACCGGGCATAGGGGGAGTCCGGTTGAGTTCAATGACCATCCAGTCCTCCGACCGCAAACCCCTGCTGCAAGTTCACCTCCGCCTCTCTGACTCAACTCACACCCTGGCTGCTCTGGTGGATTCTGGCGCCGAAGCCAACATAATGGACATCAAGCTGGCACGCCAACTGGGACTGGAGAACCTCCGTTTGACACCTCCTATTCCTGCCCGGGCACTGGACGGACACTTACTCGGATCGGTCACTCATGTCACGGCCCCGGTCTCGATGGGTCTGTCCGGAAACCATCAAGAAACTATCCAGTTTCACCTGCTCCCCTCTCCAGGCCAACCCCTCATCCTGGGTTACCCATGGCTCCGCCGGCACAACCCTCAGCTCGACTGGGTGACCGGGGTGATCAGGGAGTGGGGAGAGGACTGCCACCGAACCTGCCTGCTTGCTGCCGCACTACCCCCTCGGCCAGTACCTACTAACTCCGCTCCTGACCTCTCCAATGTCCCAGAATGCTACCATGGTCTCAGAGAGGTGTTTAACAAAGCAAGAGCCACATCTCTGCCCCCTCACCGACCGTACGACTGTGCCATCGACCTCCTCCCTGGAACAGCCCCTCCAAAGGGTCGTCTTTATTCGTTGTCTGCTCCTGAAAGAAAGTCCATGGAGGACTACATCAATGGCTCTCTGTCCGCAGGATTAATCCGTTCATCTTCATCTCCTGCTGGTGCTGGCTTCTTCTTTGTGGGGAAGAAGGACGGATCTCTTCGCCCCTGCATCGACTACAGGGGACTCAACGACATCACAGTGAAGAACCGTTACCCTCTGCCTCTGCTCACCTCTGCTTTTGAGTTGCTCCAGGGAGCCACTGTTTTTACCAAGTTGGATCTCAGAAACGCTTACCACCTAGTGCGGATCCGGGAGGGAGATGAATGGAAAACCGCATTCAATACACCAACAGGCCACTACGAGTATCTGGTTATGCCTTTTGGCCTCACCAATGCTCCTGCTGTGTTCCAGGCTCTAGTGAATGATGTACTGCGGGACATGTTAAACAAGTTTGTCTTCGTTTACCTGGATGACATCTTAATCTACTCCAGAAACCTGTCTGAACACACCCGCCATGTCCAGCAAGTCCTTCATCGTCTTCTGGAGAATTCCCTCTACGCCAAGGCAGAGAAATGTGAGTTTCACGTCAAGACAGTGGCCTTCCTGGGGTACATAGTGGCAGAGGGAAGTATCCAAATGGATCCTGCCAAAGTATCAGCAGTCACTTCATGGCCAGTTCCGGAGAACAGAAAGAAGCTGCAACAGTTTCTGGGGTTTGCTAACTTCTATAGAAAGTTTATCCGGAACTACAGTACCGTTGCTGCCCCTCTCACTGCTCTAACCAGCACCAAGCAACCCTTCACCTGGACCCCAGCAGCCGACAAAGCCTTCAGTACCCTCAAGGTGAGGTTCACCTCCGCTCCCATCCTCCAGATGCCTGATGTGGACCGGCAATTCATTGTGGAGGTGGACGCCTCGGATGTGGGAGTTGGTGCTGTGATTTCTCAGTGGGCTGCGGAGGATAGGAAGCTCCATCCCTGTGCCTTTTTCTCACGTCGGTTGTCCCCCTCTGAGTGCAATTACGACATAGGGAACCGTGAGCTGCTGGCTGTGAAGCTTGCCTTGGAGGAGTGGCGTCACTGGCTGGAGGGGTCCACCATTCCATTTCTCGTTTGGACCGATCATAAGAACTTGGAGTACATCCGCACGGCCAAACGGTTGAACTCCAGGCAGTCCCGCTGGGCCCTGTTCTTCACCAGGTTTAATTTCACTCTGTCATACCGGCCTGGATCACGCAACACCAAGCCAGACGCCCTCTCCCGTCAATTCCAGAAGGATGACACCCCCTCCAAGGACCCTGTGTCGATTCTGCCAAGTCCCTGCATCGTTGCAGCTCTGACCTGGGCTGTTGAGGAACAGGTGCTGGAGGCTCTCCGTAACCAGCCAGGTCCCAGCACTTGCCCAGCTGACCGCCTTTTTGTCCCCGAAGACCTGAGGTCCCAGGTCGTTCAGTGGGGACATGACTCCCGCCTAGCTTGTCACCCTGGCTCCACCCGCACTTACAACCTGCTCGCCCAGAGGTTCTGGTGGCCCTCTCTGAGGAAGGATGTACGGGAATTCGTCCAAGCCTGCCCCATCTGCAACCAACACAAGTCGTCCTGCCAGCCCCCAGCCGGATTGCTGCAGCCCCTGCCTGTGCCCAGACGTCCCTGGTCTCACATCGCCCTTGACTTTGTCACGGGGCTGCCCCCTTCAAGTGGCATGACCGTCATTCTCACCATAGTTGACCGTTTCAGCAAGATGGCACACTTCATTCCCCTCCCCAAGCTCCCAACCGCCAAGGAGACCGCCCAGGTGGTCCTGGAACACGTCTTCCGGATCCACGGACTGCCAAAGGATGTAGTTTCTGACCGTGGTCCACAATTCTCCTCCGCTTTTTGGAAGGAGTTCTGTCACCTGCTGGGAGCCACAGTCAGTCTGACTTCCGGATTCCATCCCCAATCCAATGGGCAGTCAGAGCGGGCTAATCAGGAGCTCGAGAAGGCACTGCGATGCATGACTTCACGCAACCCCCACTCCTGGTCGCAGCAATTGACATGGGTGGAGTACGCACACAATTCTCTGACCTGCTCTGCCATCGGTATGTCCCCTTTCCAATGTGTTTATGGATACCAGCCTCCTCTATTTGCCAGCCAGGAAGAGGAGGTTACTTGCCCATCTGCACTTGCTTTTGCCCGTCGATGTCGCCGCACCTGGTCACAAGCCCGAGCCACACTCCTCAGATCCGTTGCCAGCTACACTACCGGGGCCAACCGTCGGAGAATTCCTGCTCCCACCTACCATGTTGGTCAAAGGGTGTGGTTGTCATCGAGGAACCTGCCACTCAGGGTGGAGTCGCAGAAGCTGGCACCTCGGTTCATTGGCCCATTCCCTATCATAAGAGTGATTAGCCCAACTGCTGTCCGGCTCCAACTGCCTAATTCCCTGAGGGTGCACCCCACTTTCCATGTGTCTAAGATTAAGCCCATCCATGAGAGTCCGCTGGTCCCTGCTGCGCCTTGTCCTCCTCCTCCACGGCTCGTCGATGGTGGTCTGGTTTACACCGTCCGCCGCCTGCTTCGGTCCAGACGGAGGGGTAGGGGTCTCCAGTACCTCATTGACTGGGAGGGCTATGGACCTGAGGAAAGGACCTGGGTGCCAGCTAGTCGGATTGTGGATAGGACTCTCATCACCGCTTTCCACCAACAGCATCCTGATCAACCTGCAATCCGTAGGGGCCGCCCCAGAGGGGTCCCTAACCGTCCTGCCCGCTCGGCTTCCTGTCCTGTGCCTGATCCTGTCTCGGGACCTGTCCCATCTCCCGACCACGGCCCTCCGGCTTCCTCCGAGGATGAGGACGTTCACTCGGACCGTTCGGAGGAGTTCTAGCCCTCCTCCGGCTCCCCTCCTCCCGCCCGGCGTGGTGTTGCTCTTGGGACTTCTGGGGCCGTCCCTTGGGGGGGGGGTTCTGTCATGAGCCTCTCACTCCACCGGGTTACCACCTTATTTTCTTCCACTCTGCTCACCACTCTCTCTACTCAGCCTAACTAGCTCCACCTGTCCCTGCTCTGCTCTGCTCTAATTACTCTGCCAGCTGCGCTGCATTACCCACTACCTCTCCCAGTATTTAAGGCCCTGTCTTTCAGCTCTCCGGTGTCAGATCGTCTGCAAAGCTCACACCCGGAACCTGTTTGCTCGCGCTTCTGGCTCACCCTGGTTTTGTGACCCCGGACCTGCCTGATTTTTGGATACTCGTCTGCCCCAGGAGATCCAGACCTGCTTCTGCCATTACGACTCCTGACTACTCTTCAATCCCGGACTTCTGGACCACCCACCACCGGCTTCATAGGACGCATCGCTGCCACTGGGGGGGGCACAGACCCAGCACATTGGACGGGATCCCTGTTACCCCTGGAGCCTTCATTCACTCCCTACTTCCCTTTTCCCTTAAGTTTAATAAACTTTCTGGTGTGACGCAATTGTGGTCCTCTGGTCGTCTGTCTGAACCGTGACACACACCTCAAATAGGATGATAAAAATCCTCATTGTTTCGTTTAATGATTTTTCAATTTGAGCTTAATTACTTCTATATAGCCTATCTTTCTGAACTTCTAACGCGAGTGGGGAGGGTGTGGTCTTCTTGACAATGATTGCAATTTGACGCCTCCAATGCAGTTCCACCTCCAACACCGCCAAAACATCCACTATGCGGCTGTCTGCAATCGTCGGTTAACGCTTGATCTGAGTCTTTACATAGAATTTAGGATAATTTAGGATGATTCAATTTCAACCAAAATCATGACAGATGTTTTACAAAAAAATCTATATGACGTCTTATAAGATTATTGTAAAACAAATGTAAATACAAGTAAACATTATTCTCTGTTCTCACTATTTTGCTTTACGGAACTCTTGCATATATAAACTACTTCACTGTAATTCACTCTTCCCTCTCTGACCAAACAAATCAATACTTTTTCAATCATGCTGAACAAAGACGCAAAACCGCAGCCTCTGTCATCCCTTGGTCAAAGTTGAGAGGGTGCAGACAGCTTTAATGAACTCCTACATACTGCAGCTGTGTCCACCAGCCAGCCAGCCCCATAATCAACTTTTCCCGAGGTATGGATTTCAGGCAGCATCATCATCAGGCCTTGTGAATGAGCTAATAAGCATAATTCTGGTGAGGGCATGGAGGCCCAGGGCCCAGCCCTGAGGACCTCAATTCTGCTCAACTCTGCTCCTAATGTGACGGCACAAGTGTGAAAGCAGCACTGGCTGGAGAATGAATGGCACTGTGGCCAACAACTCCACGCTAGCTGTGAAATGACTGACCACAAGCCATGTGATTATGGCCTCATTTACAAGCCTGGAGTGTTCACAAGTGGTCAGACACATTTAACTCCTCACGGTCCCAAAAAGTACCCTTTTTACACCACTGAGCCAAGCCAAGCTGAGCTGTACTGCACTGGCCTGCTTACGCATTCAGCATAGTTGCTTTAACCATGCTGGAAATGACAATGTAACATGAAAATACCAGAGCCAGCGCAGTACAGATCGGGTCGGCACAACTGAGCAAAAAGGGTTCAGTTGAATTAGTAAAGAAGGCAAGTGTGACTGTGAAATAGTCAAACGTTTTCCTAAATATGATCATCTTCATTGCTCAGAAGATAGTTCTATTTAGTAATTCTAGCTACATTTCCTTCTCTAGTTAGCCTATAGGGGAGACCGGGGTTGGTTGTCACACTTTTTACTCTAATGTGTATTTCTCAGCACCAGTGGGGACCATTTTATTCCAACGTGGAGTTATAAGCCATCAACTCATCACACTCTGTCCACTTGTGACAATCAGCCACATTGCAGGGTTGGGTGTCACACAGTATGGGCAGTGCTTGACTTGTACTGAAATAGGTGCCGGTACTCATGTTGCGTGCTGATACTGTTTACATTTAGCTGCAGAAGCTCCACAATACTTTTGAGCTAATATTCTATAAGAGGAACAGGAGCTCAAACAGCAGC
Source organism: Coregonus lavaretus (assembly GCF_964263955.1). NCBI lineage: Eukaryota > Metazoa > Chordata > Actinopteri > Salmoniformes > Salmonidae > Coregonus > Coregonus lavaretus. The sequence continues at coordinate 71,894,826 of NC_139990.1, forward strand.
CCAAGTCAAGCACTGAGTATGGGATTGGTTGTTTGCTAGTAGCTTTTTCATTACGTAAAACAGGATCTACCCGAGTGGCGCAGTGGTCTAAGGCACCGCATCGCAGTGCTTGAGGCGTCACTTCAGACCCGGGTTCGATCCAAGGCTGTATCACAGCCGGGAGACCCCATGAGGCGGAGTACTATTGGCCCAGCGTTGTCCAGGTTAGGGGAGGGTTTGGCTGGCCGGGATTTCTTTGTCCCATCGTGCTCTAGAGACTCCTTGTGGCAGGCCGGGAGCCTGCAAGCTGACTTCGGTTGCCAGCTGGACAGTATTTCCTCCGACACATTGGTGCGGCTGGCTTCCAGGTTAAGCGAACAGTGTGTCAAGAAGCAGTGCAGCTTGGCAGGGTTGTGTTTCGGAGGAAGCATGGCTCTTGACCTTTGCCTCTCCTGACTCCGTAGGGGAGTTGCAGCGATGGGACAAGACTGTAACTACCAATTGGGGTAAAAACAATAAATGTAACAGGAGGTGAAGCACTATTGTACACAGACACTAAGAAATAGCCAAGCCTTTCTTCGATCGAACAATATTCCTAATAAATTCCGCATTTGTATGCCATGAGAATATAATATATTACATTTTGAGTGCATTTGTGTGTATGCGTGTGTTTGCACACACATTTGCGCGTGTGTGGGTGTGTGACAGAAAGAATATGTGTGGGAGGGAGAGGCAACGAAAGGAGATCTTTATAACACAAGCACAAAAGAGCTTGGGATTTATTATAATGGAGTTGATAGTGACAACCAACCCCACATTCCATGTAACAACCATCCCCAACCATCCCCCCAATGCTAATTAATATACTAGTTACCACATGGCTTGACCTAGGAACTCAGAAATAGGTGTAAAATATAGCTCTTCCTCTCCTCTTTTCAACAAACATGATAGTTAATGGATACTCCCATAATTCAAACATTTACAAATAAAATATGTTCTTTCTTCTTTTACTTTCACCTATGAAAAACATAAATTCCCCTCACCTCAATGTTTTGTCATTCTGACATGAATTGACTAGGTGGATGAGTTCTTTCAAAGAATTCAACATTTGAAATAGGTTTGGGCGATATCCAGATTTTCATACCATCAAACCGTTTCTGTACCACATCGGCGTATAGAGTATTACTGGAAGTGCACACAAGGGGCGCTATTTCTTTAAAAAATAAATATTTAGGCAGCTTGGATCTTGATCCAGGAGGGGATTGATTGTCTTGCTGTAACCAAGAAGCTTGATCTAGACATCTAGCCACTTAGCTAGCAAGTGAGCAAACCAAATGCATAGCTGGAGCTCTGAGCTGGACATCATTTATTTGGCACATCTTAGGTAGCATGCACCCCCGCAGCCCCCGTCGGTAAGTTTAAATACCTCAGTATACGGTATATACAGTACACAGCACCATTTACACTGAGTGAACAAAACATTAAGAACACCTTCTTAACATTAAGTTGCAACCCCCGTTTTGCCCTCAGAACAGCCTCAATTCGTCGGGGCATGGACTATACAAGGTGTCAAAAGCATTCCACAGGGATGCTGGCCAATGTTGACTTCAATGCTTCCCACAGTTGTGTCAAGTTTGCTGGATGTCCTTTTGGGTGGTGGACCATTCTTGATACACACAGGAAACTGTTGAGTGTGAAAAACCCAGCAGCATTGCAGTTCTTGACACAAACCAATGCGCCTGGCACCTACTACTAAGTCACATTTGTGGTCCTCTGTAGCTCAGCTGGTTGAGCACGGCGCTTGTAACGCCAAGGTAGTGGGTTCGATCCCCGGGACCACCCATACACAAAAAAAATGTATGCACGCATGACTGTAAGTCGCTTTGGATAAAAGCGTCTGCTAAATGGCATATTATTATTACTACCATACCCCTTTCAAAGGCACTTAAATATTTTGTCTTGCCCATTCCCCCTCTGAATGGCACACATACACAATCCATGTCTCAATATCTCAAGGCTTACAAATTATTATTTAACCTGTCTCCTCCCCTTCATCTACACTGATGGAAGTGGATTTAACAAGTGACATCAATAAAGGATCATAGCTTTCACCTGGAATCACCTGGTCAGTCTAGATCATGGAAAGAGCAGGTGTTCTTAATGTTTTGTACACTCAGTGGTAATTAGCACTGTGACAACCAACTCATGACACAACCAACCCCGGTCTCCCCTATCCATACAACCATATGTTATTCTGCCTGCATTGTCTATTGGAAAGAAACAAATACAGGAGTGTGAGAGAATTGAAAAGAGACACGGGGCTCTTGTCTTGAACAATGTTGCATATGACCTGAATGCATGACCACAACAAACAGATTCCTCCTTGCTTTGGTTTGTGCATTAGCCTTGCAGCTAGTCTATTAAACACCAAGCAGGAGAGGAGAGGAGTCACTGTCCTATTGTTACTTCCTTTGTTCTTCCTTATTAGAAAGAAGCCATTTAGCTTCGCTCCATGCTATGCACTGTTCTGACTTAACAACGCTTCAAGGACTTTTGGGCAGTTTCCCAGACACATTTTAAGCCTAAAAAGCATGTTCTATGGAGATTCTCCATTGATAGTGTTTCTAGGCCCAAAACCAGGCTTAATCTTAGTTTTTTTTTCTTGCTTGACACCTTTACTACACTTACAGTGAATGAGTAGACAATGACACATTGGTCGATGTGCAAGTGAGATACAGTACATTCATCAAGGATGGTACAGTGTTAACAAGACGGCTACAGTATGCAACCCCCCAAAAAACCAATGGATTAGATTCAATCTTGGATCAAGCCGCTGAAATCAGCAATGATGTCTGTGTCAGTGTTTTTGTAGTTCAAGGGGGCCCAAGTCATGTCCTGTCTGTAACTACACCAGAGTGCATCCCAACCAAATCCATCTCATCCACTTCAAGCCATTCATTCCAACATCTCTCCCAGAAAATAAGACAACAACAGTATACAGATCCACGGAGGAGATCACTGGTCATCCCCAAAGCTAACACCTCCTTTGGCCGCCATTCCTTCCAGTTCTCTGCTGCCAATGACTGGAACGAATTGCAAAAATCTCTGAAGCTGGAGACTCTTATCTCCCTCACTAACTTTAAGCATCAGTTGTCAGAGCACCTTACCGATCACTGCACCTGTAAACAGCCCATCTGAAATTAGCCCACCCAACTACCTCATCCCTATATTGTTATTTATTTTGCTCTTTTGCACCCCAGTATCTCTATTTGCACATAATCTCTTGCACATCTAGCATTCCAGTGTTAATACTAATTGTAATTATTTTGCACTATAGCCTATTTATTGCCTTACCTCCATAACTTGCTACATTTGCACACACTGTATATATATTTTCTGTTGTATTTTTTGACTTTATGTTTTTTTACCCCATATGTAACTCTGTATTGTTGTTTTTATCGCACTGCTTTGCTTTATCTTGGCCAGGTCGCAGTTGTAAATGAGAACTTGTTCTCAACTGGCTTACCTGGTTAAATAAAGGTGACAAAAAATTAAATAATGGATAACCCGATACAAAGAAGGGATAGAAGATCCACAATCGTAGGGCTCCCTATCCTCTGCTCAATATCAGAACATGACTCCAGGTCCTGGTGAATGACAAGCCCAGACATCATTGTATCGCCGTACACTACACTCTCCCTCGTTCCCTCCAACTACAACAGTTACACACAATACTACAGGACAAGCCCCTGAGGATACTCCCCTGAACCATATAAAATAAAATATGGCTCCCACCAAAGGAGCCCACAGCTGCACATACAGTGCCTTCGGAAAGTATTCAGACCCTTGACTTTTTCCACATTTTGTTACGTTACAGCCTTATTCTAAAATGGATATTTTTTAAAGAATCCTCAGCAATCTACACACAATACCCCATAATGACAAAGCAAAAACAGTTTTTTTGAATTTTTGCAAATGTATTTAAAAATTAAAAACAAAAATACCTTATTTACATAATTATTCAGACCCTTTACTATGAGACTCGAAATTGAGCTCAGGTGCATCCTGTTTCCATTGATCATCATTGAGATGTTTCTACAACTTGAGTGGAGTCCACCTTTGGTAAATTCAATTGATTGGACATGATTTGGAAAGGCACACACCTGTCTATATAAGGTCCCACAGTTGACAGTGCATGGCAGAGCAAAAACCAAGCACTGAGGTCGAAGGAATTGTATCTGGGGAAGGGTACCAAAACCTTTCTGCAGCATTGAAGGTCCCCAAGAACACAGTGGCCTCCATCATTCTTAAATGGAAGAAGTTTGGAACCACCACGACTCTTCCTAGAGCTGGCCGCCCGGCCAAACTGAGCAATCGGGGGAGAAGGGCCTTGGTCAGAGAGGTGACCAAGAACCTGATGGTCACTCTGACAGAGCTCTAGAGTTCCTCTGTGGAGATGAGAGAACCTTCCAGAAGGACAACCATCTTTGCAGCACTCCACCAATCAGGCCTTTATGGTAGAGTGACCAGACGGAAGCCACTCGAAGCCACTCCTCAGTAAAAGGCACATGACAGCCCGCTTGGAGTTTGCCAAAAGTCAACCAAAAGACTCTCAGACCATGAGAAACAAGATGAAACCAAGATTGAACTCTTTGGCCAAGAGTTCAACCTGGAATTGAACTCTTTGGCCAAGCATCACGTCTGGAAGAAACCTGGCACCATCCCTAAGTTGAAGCATGGTGGTGGCAGCATCATGCTGTGGGGATGTTTTTCAGCGGCAGGGACTGGGAGACTAGTCAGCATCGAGGCAAAGATTAACAGAGCAAAGTACAGAGAGATCCTTGATGAAATCCTACTCCAGAGCGCTCAGGACCTCAGACTGGGGTGAAGGTTCACCTTCCAACAGGACAACGACCCTAAGCATACAGCCAAGACAATGCAGGAGTGGATTGGGGGCAAGTCTCTGAATGTCCTTGAGTGGCCCAGCCAGAGCCTGGACTTGAATCCGATCTAATTTCTCTGGAGAGACCTGAAAATAGCTGTGCAGCAATGCTCCCCATCCAACCTGACAGAGCTTGAGAGGATCTGCAGAGAAGAATGTGAGAAACTCCCCAAATACAGGTGTGCCAAGCTTGTAACGTCATACCCAAGAAGACTCAAGGCTGTAATCGCTGCCAAAGGTGCTTCAACAAAGTACTGAGTAAAGGGTCTGAATACTTATGTAAATGTGATATTTCAGTGTTTTATTTTTAATACATTTGCAAAAATTTCCAAAAATCAGTTTTTTATTTGTTATTATGGGGTATTGTGTGTAGATTGATGAGGGAAAAAAAACATTTAATCCATTTTAAAATAAGGCTGTAACGTAACAAAATGTGGAAAAAGTCAAGGGGTCTGAATACTTTCCGAATGCACTGTACATACAGTATGTTCAACATTAAGCAATGGTTGTGGATATTTATTTGTATTTCCCTTTGGAAAAACACCATCATTTCACAGTAATATTTGTGAGAAAATAAAACTAATTCTAAAGCAATTACTCTCAACTTCGTTACTGTTGAATCTTTTTGGGGAACAAAGTGTCAATGTGACTGTATGGGTGGCAATTGGTCTCTTACTCACTCTCCCCATGCAGGTGTCAAGAGAGAGGAGTTTCCAAGTAAATGAAGTCAAATTATTGCTCTTGACTTGGACAGAGAACAGTCATTTATGCCTGCAGTAATGAAAATGTTTATGCAGATGAGAGAGGAGTTATAAAATGCCAAAGGATATTTAGATTAATGATGCAATCCTGTATTCTAGCATTATGACACACCAGCTGACAGATGAAAAACAACTTGTTTTCGTTCGGTGCCATACTCTCACACTTTCACTGTACCAGGGTGGTCTACACCAGTGGTTCCCAACCTTTTTTGGTTACCAACTTAATTTCTGCTCTACCGCTGAAGTACCCCCTCATGTGCATTTTACCAGTAACCCTATGGACTCATGAGTCTTTTCAAGTACCCCCTGCGGATAGGCCAAGTACCCACAGGGGTCCTAGTACCCCTGCTAGGGAACCACTGGACTACACCATATGCATACAAGCAAACACACACACACACAGGCACACAGGCACACAAACAGGCAAACACACACTCAAACACACATATGCGCACACACACACACCAAATCCCTTCCCAACAGTCCACTAGCCTTGTGGCCTCTTTACCCTTGGTACCATGTAGCAGGCCACACTGCCAAGGCGTGTGGTGTGGAGGGTGGTAAGTGGTGAGTGGTGCTGTAGTTGGCTGGTGGGCCAGTGTTTGATTATGAAGTCATCAGTTTAAGTAAACTCCAGATGGCCAAGCAGAAAGTAAAACAGTGCCATCTGCTTAGGTTCAACTGCTCAACTTCTCTCCTTTTTTTCTCAGCTGGCAAGGCTGGAGGTAGAGTACTCTGAGCATTAATGCTATTAGTGAAATGTTTCAGGAGAGCCAGCCAAGCACAATGTATTACGCTGCGGCTGCCTTAGCCTACCATCAGGATCGCTGCAGGTTAACTAAGTCAGAAGTCAATGGACATACTGTATTTCACAGTTAGGAGATGATTGTTTTTACAATGAACACTACACTTCTAGGAACTTTCATATTTTGCTGCTTACATAACAACACCAGAAGAAGTGCAACTGAGCGAGAGCATGTGAAGCAATTTCAACCTCAACAGAATAAGACAAATAGTACTATAACACATATTTCCATTCAGGGATGTTCGAGTTGCTGAAGCACTTTGGTGAGGTCCCTCACTTAGAAACAAGGGTGTCATGGGCCTCTCACTCCACCGGGTTACCACCTTAATTTTCTTCCACTCTGCTCACCACTCTCTCTACTCAGCCTAACTAGCTCCACCTGTCCCTGCTCTGCTCTGCTCTAATTACTCTGCCAGCTGCGCTGCATTACCCACTACCTCTCCCAGTATTTAAGGCCCTGTCTTTCAGCTCTCCGGTGTCAGATCGTCTGCAAAGCTCACACCCGGAACCTGTTTGCTCGCGCTTCTGGCTCACCCTGGTTTTGTGACCCCGGACCTGCCTGTTTTTTGGATACTCTTCTGCCTCAGGAGATCCAGACCTGCTTCTGCCATTACGACTCCTGACTACTCTTCAATCCCGGTAACTCTGACCAGCCTTCTGCCTTGTTACTACGTATTTTGGATTTCCCTTGAACTGTACTGCTGCCTGGTTTCATTCCGCCCTGTTGTGTCTGTGTCTCCCCCCCCCAGGACTTCTGGACCACCCACCACCGGCTTCATAGGACGCATCGCTGCCACTGGGGGGGGGCACAGACCCAGCGCATTGGACAGGATCCCTGTTACCCCTGGAGCCTTCATTCACTCCCTACTTCCCTTTTCCCTTAAGTTTAATAAACTTTCTGGTGTGACGCAATTGTGGTCCTCTGGTCGTCTGTCTGAACCGTGACAGTACGATCTGACCATTATGGACTCAGCGCACACTTTCCCCGACATGGAAACCGATGAGCATGAGCAGCAGTTCCAGCAGCAGCAACAACAACTCGCCATGATCATTCAACTCCTCACCAACCTTACCCCAGCCAGTCTGCCCACCAGCCCAGCCCCCGAGTTACCTGCCCCGGTCATTGCAGCTGCTGCTCCGGAACCCAAGATTGGAAACCCCGAGCGGTTCAACGGCGATTCAACCCAGGTCCGGCCATTCCTGACTAGCTGCCGACTTCAGTTCTCCTTGCAGCCAAGGACCTTCGCCACGGAGGGGGCTAAAGTTGGGTATGCCATCACTCACCTGACGGGCCGAGCTCGACTCTGGGGAACAGCAGAGTTCGAACGTCAAACCCCCGCATGTGCAACCTTCGACCTGTTTGCTGAGGAGATGCTGAAGGTGTTTGACCTGGATTCACCCACCGCAGAGGCGTCTCGTGAACTGTTCAGTATTCGACAAGGCAGACGTACAGTCGCAGACCATTCCATCGACTTCCGAACCCTGGCTAGACGAAGTTCTTGGAACACACCATCGTTGGTGGACGCGTTCTTCCATAGTTTGGCTGACTATATCAAGGACGAGTTGGTCTCCCATGAACTGCCTTCCACTCTTGATGAAGCCATCGCACTGACTGTCAGGATCGACAGAAGGATACAGACCCGTCGTCGTGAGAGGGGGCGCCAAGGTCCACCTACTACCGGCATTCGGAGAGATCCGACTGGGCTCCTGTCATCTACTGCCACTCACCCAGGTCAGCTTGATCAGTCTGAGCCTATGGAGATTGGGCGAGCCTCCCTCACTCCTGCAGAGCGCCAGCGCCGCTTCACCTCAAACCTCTGCCTCTATTGTGGAGGTGATGGACATCGTGTGGTAACCTGCCCTTTAAAGGGCCGAAGCTCACCGGGCATAGGGGGAGTCCGGTTGAGTTCAATGACCATCCAGTCCTCCGACCGCAAACCCCTGCTGCAAGTTCACCTCCGCCTCTCTGACTCAACTCACACCCTGGCTGCTCTGGTGGATTCTGGCGCCGAAGCCAACATAATGGACATCAAGCTGGCACGCCAACTGGGACTGGAGAACCTCCGTTTGACACCTCCTATTCCTGCCCGGGCACTGGACGGACACTTACTCGGATCGGTCACTCATGTCACGGCCCCGGTCTCGATGGGTCTGTCCGGAAACCATCAAGAAACTATCCAGTTTCACCTGCTCCCCTCTCCAGGCCAACCCCTCATCCTGGGTTACCCATGGCTCCGCCGGCACAACCCTCAGCTCGACTGGGTGACCGGGGTGATCAGGGAGTGGGGAGAGGACTGCCACCGAACCTGCCTGCTTGCTGCCGCACTACCCCCTCGGCCAGTACCTACTAACTCCGCTCCTGACCTCTCCAATGTCCCAGAATGCTACCATGGTCTCAGAGAGGTGTTTAACAAAGCAAGAGCCACATCTCTGCCCCCTCACCGACCGTACGACTGTGCCATCGACCTCCTCCCTGGAACAGCTCCTCCAAAGGGTCGTCTTTATTCGTTGTCTGCTCCTGAAAGAAAGTCCATGGAGGACTACATCAATGGCTCTCTGTCCGCAGGATTAATCCGTTCATCTTCATCTCCTGCTGGTGCTGGCTTCTTCTTTGTGGGGAAGAAGGACGGATCTCTTCGCCCCTGCATCGACTACAGGGGACTCAACGACATCACAGTGAAGAACCGTTACCCTCTGCCTCTGCTCACCTCTGCTTTTGAGTTGCTCCAGGGAGCCACTGTTTTTACCAAGTTGGATCTCAGAAACGCTTACCACCTAGTGCGGATCCGGGAGGGAGATGAATGGAAAACCGCATTCAATACACCAACAGGCCACTACGAGTATCTGGTTATGCCTTTTGGCCTCACCAATGCTCCTGCTGTGTTCCAGGCTCTAGTGAATGATGTACTGCGGGACATGTTAAACAAGTTTGTCTTCGTTTACCTGGATGACATCTTAATCTACTCCAGAAACCTGTCTGAACACACCCGCCATGTCCAGCAAGTCCTTCATCGTCTTCTGGAGAATTCCCTCTACGCCAAGGCAGAGAAATGTGAGTTTCACGTCAAGACAGTGGCCTTCCTGGGGTACATAGTGGCAGAGGGAAGTATCCAAATGGATCCTGCCAAAGTATCAGCAGTCACTTCATGGCCAGTTCCGGAGAACAGAAAGAAGCTGCAACAGTTTCTGGGGTTTGCTAACTTCTATAGGAAGTTTATCCGGAACTACAGTACCGTTGCTGCCCCTCTCACTGCTCTAACCAGCACCAAGCAACCCTTCACCTGGACCCCAGCAGCCGACAAAGCCTTCAGTACCCTCAAGGTGAGGTTCACCTCCGCTCCCATCCTCCAGATGCCTGATGTGGACCGGCAATTCATTGTGGAGGTGGACGCCTCGGATGTGGGAGTTGGTGCTGTGATTTCTCAGTGGGCTGCGGAGGATAGGAAGCTCCATCCCTGTGCCTTTTTCTCACGTCGGTTGTCCCCCTCTGAGTGCAATTACGACATAGGGAACCGTGAGCTGCTGGCTGTGAAGCTTGCCTTGGAGGAGTGGCGTCACTGGCTGGAGGGGTCCACCATTCCATTTCTCGTTTGGACCGATCATAAGAACTTGGAGTACATCCGCACGGCCAAACGGTTGAACTCCAGGCAGTCCCGCTGGGCCCTGTTCTTCACCAGGTTTAATTTCACTCTGTCATACCGGCCTGGATCACGCAACACCAAGCCAGACGCCCTCTCCCGTCAATTCCAGAAGGATGACACCCCCTCCAAGGACCCTGTGTCGATTCTGCCAAGTCCCTGCATCGTTGCAGCTCTGACCTGGGCTGTTGAGGAACAGGTGCTGGAGGCTCTCCGTAACCAGCCAGGTCCCAGCACTTGCCCAGCTGACCGCCTTTTTGTCCCCGAAGACCTGAGGTCCCAGGTCGTTCAGTGGGGACATGACTCCCGCCTAGCTTGTCACCCTGGCTCCACCCGCACTTACAACCTGCTCGCCCAGAGGTTCTGGTGGCCCTCTCTGAGGAAGGATGTACGGGAATTCGTCCAAGCCTGCCCCATCTGCAACCAACACAAGTCGTCCTGCCAGCCCCCAGCCGGATTGCTGCAGCCCCTGCCTGTGCCCAGACGTCCCTGGTCTCACATCGCCCTTGACTTTGTCACGGGGCTGCCCCCTTCAAGTGGCATGACCGTCATTCTCACCATCGTTGACCGTTTCAGTAAGATGGCACACTTCATTCCCCTCCCCAAGCTCCCAACCGCCAAGGAGACCGCCCAGGTGGTCCTGGAACACGTCTTCCGGATCCACGGACTGCCAAAGGATGTAGTTTCTGACCGTGGTCCACAATTCTCCTCCGCTTTTTGGAAGGAGTTCTGTCACCTGCTGGGAGCCACAGTCAGTCTGACTTCCGGATTCCATCCCCAATCCAATGGGCAGTCAGAGCGGGCTAATCAGGAGCTCGAGAAGGCACTGCGATGCATGACTTCACGCAACCCCCACTCCTGGTCGCAGCAATTGACATGGGTGGAGTACGCACACAATTCTCTGACCTGCTCTGCCATCGGTATGTCCCCTTTCCAATGTGTTTATGGATACCAGCCTCCTCTATTTGCCAGCCAGGAAGAGGAGGTTACTTGCCCATCTGCACTTGCTTTTGCCCGTCGATGTCGCCGCACCTGGTCACAAGCCCGAGCCACACTCCTCAGATCCGTTGCCAGCTACACTACCGGGGCCAACCGTCGGAGAATTCCTGCTCCCACCTACCATGTTGGTCAAAGGGTGTGGTTGTCATCGAAGAACCTGCCACTCAGGGTGGAGTCGCAGAAGCTGGCACCTCGGTTCATTGGCCCATTCCCTATCATAAGAGTGATTAGCCCAACTGCTGTCCGGCTCCAACTGCCTAATTCCCTGAGGGTGCACCCCACTTTCCATGTGTCTAAGATTAAGCCCATCCATGAGAGTCCGCTGGTCCCTGCTGCGCCTGGTCCTCCTCCTCCACGGCTCGTCGATGGTGGTCTGGTTTACACCGTCCGCCGCCTGCTTCGGTCCAGACGGAGGGGTAGGGGTCTCCAGTACCTCATTGACTGGGAGGGCTATGGACCTGAGGAAAGGACCTGGGTGCCAGCTAGTCGGATTGTGGATAGGACTCTCATCACCGCTTTCCACCAACGGCATCCTGATCAACCTGCAATCCGTAGGGGCCGCCCCAGAGGGGTCCCTAACCGTCCGGCCCGCTCGGCTTCCTGTCCTGTGCCTGATCCTGTCTCGGGACCTGTCCCATCTCCCGACCACGGCCCTCCGGCTTCCTCCGAGGATGAGGACGTTCACTCGGACCGTTCGGAGGAGTTCTAGCCCTCCTCCGGCTCCCCTCCTCCCGCCCGGCGTGGTGTTGCTCTTGGGACTTCTGGGGCCGTCCCTTGGGGGGGGGGTTCTGTCATGGGCCTCTCACTCCACCGGGTTACCACCTTAATTTTCTTCCACTCTGCTCACCACTCTCTCTACTCAGCCTAACTAGCTCCACCTGTCCCTGCTCTGCTCTGCTCTAATTACTCTGCCAGCTGCGCTGCATTACCCACTACCTCTCCCAGTATTTAAGGCCCTGTCTTTCAGCTCTCCGGTGTCAGATCGTCTGCAAAGCTCACACCCGGAACCTGTTTGCTCGCGCTTCTGGCTCACCCTGGTTTTGTGACCCCGGACCTGCCTGTTTTTTGGATACTCTTCTGCCTCAGGAGATCCAGACCTGCTTCTGCCATTACGACTCCTGACTACTCTTCAATCCCGGTAACTCTGACCAGCCTTCTGCCTTGTTACTACGTATTTTGGATTTCCCTTGAACTGTACTGCTGCCTGGTTTCATTCCGCCCTGTTGTGTCTGTGTCTCCCCCCCCCAGGACTTCTGGACCACCCACCACCGGCTTCATAGGACGCATCGCTGCCACTGGGGGGGGGCACAGACCCAGCGCATTGGACAGGATCCCTGTTACCCCTGGAGCCTTCATTCACTCCCTACTTCCCTTTTCCCTTAAGTTTAATAAACTTTCTGGTGTGACGCAATTGTGGTCCTCTGGTCGTCTGTCTGAACCGTGACAAAGGGAATGAATCAGTATCAGTTCAGCTGTGTGTCCGAGAAGAAAATCTGTCCCAATCTCCTCCACCACAACAGTGTTGTAATTAGGCCCACAGCTGGCAGTTCCCATTGCGCCATCCATCCAGCCTTCCAGGCAGGCAGGTCTGCACTGTGGCACAGTCCCCTCGCCTCGCCATGCAGCACCTGTACATTGTAAAGCAGAAAGTGTTTGGGGAACATGGGCCCACCATCTACAGTTAACAGTTAACAGTGGATTTTTTTGGCGTGTTTGTGTTTGTCGTGTGTGAAACACTTTCGGATAACACCCTCTCTCTCTCTCGCCCACCCTCGTGTACACTCATTTGGCTCAAGGCCCCAGCTGAGCTGTCCAGGTGGGGAAAATGTCCACACGTGGTTTTAGGTTCAATAAAATTCACACCATACTTTTAAAGTAGAAAACATGGCGTGCTGGAGTCAAGGCATGCAGTGTGGCGGTAATGGGACAGAGCTGATGCCCACAACACATTACAGTGTAGCACAGCACACCACAGTACAGCACAACACAATGCAACACAACACAATGCAACACAGAACAACATAAGTCTAGGCTCCTTCTCCTCTTGCTATGATCAGCTCTCACCACAGACAAACACTCTCCAGATTACAAGACAGTCAACACAGGCAAACTCTTGAGAGCTATTTAGTAGATTTTGTAATTTCATGTTTTGAGCAATGCCTTATTGATGCCATATTGCATTGAGGTACATCCTTGTGCAAACAAAACTAAAAGCAGGAAATTACTGTAAACCATTTTGGATTGTTGGCAAATTAAATAGAGTGTAATAGGAAGTGTTATATAAAGCTGTGCAAACACTCTGAAGGAGATGGTCATATTATGCAAATGATCCCAAATTGTTGCCTATTACTGTAAAAAAAAAATATATATATATATACATATATTTGAGTTATCTCCTCGTCACAGGTGCTGCTGATATGAGAACTGGATTAAAGGGTAGAAATGAAAATTGTTCTTGTTTCAAGTGGCTCTGTCAAACATAAAAATGACCATGCTTTTTGTTACTCTGTCTCTCTTTGTGGTGTATGTTTATGTAAGAATTTCTGTCAAAACATGGAAAAAAAGATTAATGTGGCTAATTAAAAGAACATTTCTTAGGTAGTCTCTGTGATAAATACATTATTGTGAGGTCCCGGTGCATGGCTCTCTTTAACAAATCAGAGCAGGTCCCGGTGCATGCTCTCTTTAACAAATCAGAGCCACCTCACAGATTGAATTTGACTCTTGCAAAAGCAGTTGATTTTTCAAATCCATATCTTATATTTTACCTCCTAGCCCACTATTTATGTATCGCACGCACGCACGCACGCTTGCACACACACACACACACACACACACACACACACACACACACACACACACACACACACGCTCACACACACACACACATACACACAAACACACACAAACACACACACACACACACACACACACACACACACACATACACACACACACTCACACACACAGTTTTGTACAACTAACCTTGTGGGGACACACAATTCAGTCCCATTCAAAATCCTATTTTACCTAACCCCTAACCCTAAACCTAACCCTAACCGTACCCTAACCCTAACCTTAACCCTAATCCTAACCCTAACCTTAACCCGAAAACCTAACCTTAACCCTAACACTAAACCTAACCCTAGCTCCTAACCCTAACCCTAAACCTAATTCTAACCCTGACACTAATTCTAACCTTAACCCTAAACCCCCTAGAATAAGCATTTGACCTTGTGGGGAGTAACAAAATGTCCCCAGTTGGTCAAATGTTTTGTTTGTTTAGTATTCTTGTGGGGACTTCTGGTGACCACAAGTATAGTCAAACACGTCCACACACACACACACACACACACACACACACACACACACACGCACGCACATACACACACACACACTCAATATTATATAAGTCACATTGAAGCATGTCGTATGGTGTGCCGCATTGACTTTGCTGAAAAGTGTGTGCAGGGCTCACACACCGAATTTAGAAAGCCAGACTGATGGAAAGTGTGAGGTGTTGTGAGTGCCCCTGAGTCATGGCTCTGAAAAGAATTGGACCGAAACACCACAGTCCAAGTACACCTGCTGTACCTTCATAGCGAGGAGAATGGTGTGTATGTCTGTGTTGTGTGTTTATGTGCATTTAGGTGTTTTTTTGCAAGAGTTTCAGTCCCCTTCTCTCCCTCTCTCACTGCTGTGTCAAAATGCAACACGTTCCAGCTGACTGCAATTAAACGGTAAACTGGAAATACTTACCATCTATTTAGTTGTACATAAATTGGTCAAAATATTTTCCAGGGAGGGGTTCATTACCTCACCCTCCAGCCAGTGAATATTTAATTTATCTGACTGGGATTTACCCATTAAACCCGCTCAGTTTTTTTCCCTTCTTCTCTCTCTCCCTTCACTTGTGTTTCAGGGCCGCAACACTAACCTCATCTGGAAAAACAGCTAAACTCCCACAAATCGCAAGCTTCACAATCAATCAGCCATGGAGCAGTGAGCAGGAGGCTGTGCTAACTCAAGACAGGCTGCACAAGAGAGCAAATAATTCTGAAGAGCACAATTTCATAAGTTGTTTTTTTCCCCCTTAACTTTATTTGCCTCTGTTAAACATCATAAATCGTGTGGATGTGAGAGAGATTTATTCCCCCTGTCTTTTTCTAATCCAATATCCCTCCCCCTTCCCTTTCCCCCGGCCGATCCTAAACCCATTCTCAGTCCCATTCCCAACACGGCTTGGCTAGGACGAACTCTGTGGAGTCTCCACTGAGGGGAACAGCAGACACAGAGTGACTGGAGCAGAAAGAGGAATGCAGTGTGTTGCGCCACATCCCAGCTGGACAGACAGTGGTGCTTGTGGAGTCCTCCTCCTCCAGCAAAGAGGATGAAAGAACGCACTCATTTAAGATGGCAGAGGAACGCGTGGAATTAAGAAGAGGGAAGCTCTCCAACTGAGGCGTGCTTGGGAAGACGACCTCAGTTCACTGCAGAGGGAAAAAAATGCAGAACTTCAAAAAACTTCCTCGACACACACCTGTTATCAATTATGATTCTGCAAAATTAGAGAGTTACTAACAATACCCCTGACTATAATAATTCACAACTATCAAAAAAGCACCACAATAGTAAGATACATACTTTTCAACACAAGATCTGAACTGTCCTTGGGAGAGTGGTTTACTGTGGACCTGTTATGTTGTCTCAACCAACTAACTCCTAGCTAACGCCTAGTCAGTAAGCGTAGGCCTGTCTGGCCTTGCTCAGTGTCTGTATTGAGGCCTTGCTCAAACTAAGGGTCAAATGGACCTCTAATTGAGGTTTAATCATATTCTCGTGTCTTTTCTCTGTGATAACATTTTTCTTGAATAACGGCCATGAAGGTGCTTTGGTGGACAAAACCCCGAATCTAATGAGGAGAGTATATATTAGCATGGAATTAATTTAAACATACATAGTTAACATAGAAGTTATTCCTAAACTAACACAATGCATAATGCTATAAGAATAAGGCTTAAATGAACTAAAATCTATTTGATGATAACAAACAGTGATTCTAAACTACACTTTTAAGCTTTATTTCAACTGTTTGTTTAGCTGCTAGTATTTAACATCTGATATTACAAAATGGAAGGTTAAGTACATCATGAATTAATCAAATGATGTGATTAATCATGATGTTCCAATATTATACAACTGAGACCTGATGTGAACCTGAGCAGGCAATTCACCAAGAACTCTGATTGAACTCTGAGAAATATTCCAAGGTGAAGGTGAAGTAACTTTTCTGTAATGCGACACAAACCACAATGAAGTAGCACACCTTGAAGATGGCACAATAAGGTGACCTTATGATAAGAATCATAAAACTTGTAATCTTCATTACACTATCTATTCTTATATTCAGAAACACTTCCACATCCCTGTCACACAGACTATAGAGAAGCACATTTACATTTTAGTAGACGCTCTTATCCAGAGCAATTAGGGTTAAGTGCCTTGCTCAAGGGCACATCGACAGATTTTCACCCAGTCGGCTCAGGGATTAGAACCGGCGACCTTTCGGTTACTGGCACAACGCTGTTAACCACTAAGCTACCTGCCGCCCTATAGCCCTAGAGCACATCACTCTCAGAACAAACCTTGTCTTTGTTGCAAAATCATAAACACAACACCCCCCGCAAAGATATGAGACGCACATTCTGCAAAAGTTCTGTACACATTCAAAAACAATTCCAGGACTCCCTCACTCCTGTCTGCACAGTGGGGCCCTATGTGTCTGAGCAGTGTGAAGCCTTAACTGATAATACTATCACGACTTATCACCACAGCAAGACAGGCAGTCTTCAGAGGACATTTCACACCATTGGACACTTCCCACATGGGGAGGGGGGTTGCAAAACGAAACCCCTCTCCAAACAATCTCAGTGCCAGAGAATATCCCAGAGAATACACTCTCCCTGAAAGAAAATAAATGGTCTCCTGTTTGGGTTAGATGCGAAAGAAAAATAAAGACAATTTGCAGAAAGTGCTCAATACTCACTGGTTTTAGCA
Source organism: Coregonus lavaretus (assembly GCF_964263955.1). NCBI lineage: Eukaryota > Metazoa > Chordata > Actinopteri > Salmoniformes > Salmonidae > Coregonus > Coregonus lavaretus. The sequence continues at coordinate 71,912,007 of NC_139990.1, forward strand.
CTAAGCTTGATTAGAACTAGGAACAAAGAAGGACATGGTTACTTAATTGTAAATTCGGTATCTCATGTTGATTTGCTACACAACACAGCACAGCTAAACTTTGTCATTTGCAGTGATCAAGACTCTTGAAAATGTAAATGGTCCCTAATAACAGACTTTAAGTTGTGAGTTTAGCACTCAACTTCAAGATATATATTTAGAGTGTGTTGTTTACGTTTCCATAATGCAATCTTTTTAATTTATGTATTTCAATGAAAGTCATGAGATATGCCGGTGCGGTGTGTTATAAAAAGGATTGCTATGGGTTTTAAATTATGCAACGAGAGTCAGGTTGCTCAAACGGCTCGCCTGGAGGGCTGGCGGGGTGAGGTCTGCGACCGTGGTGGACCCAGTTAGCAGGAGACCCAATCTGTCTCCCAAACTTCAACACTGGCATGCATCTCATTAAGCTAACAGCTTGCCATCTGCAGAGGCAGGGGAAGTGGACTGTTGTGTAATGATGAATCCTGTCCTGAAGGTAACGGTACCTCCCTTACTGTAAATCATCAGACTGGCTAGGGAGAGAGGGGGAAGGGAGGGAGGGAGGGTCATGTTGTGAGTTAGGCACTTTGATCACCTTTAACAAGTGTCTGGGTACTTCTACCTTATAACATATGCTAATGTTGAATAGATAACCATAGTCATGGTAGAGGGAAAGCTACAAAATGGAGTGTCACAGAGTCACAGTCACTGTCAGGGTTTCAAGGCGAAAGACCTAATGACTGACCAGTTGTATCACAACCACCGTCACATGACTATCTGAGGAGGGCTATCCAAATCTCACTGATCAGACCATTCTTTGGCAACAACTGCACTTCACTGGCCAGAGTCGTGTACAAACTGCTGGCCTTTCGCACTGATATGTTTGTTATTGTACTAATTTGCAAACAATACTCAGGCCACTTCATATATAACCATTTACTTGGGTAATTCCGCTGCTCAGATTTTGGCCTGGGTCCCTCATGTCAAAGGCTTTTGCCCCAATGTGCAATGTACACCGTTTGAAAAAGAAAATTAACCTCACAAAAACTGGGGCCTGTGCCAAAAAGTACTCAGGTTGTTCATTTAAAGACCATGAAAATAACATTATGTGTTTCTTACTGTACATGTTTCATAAAACTGCTGAGGTTATCCCCTAATTCTCTCCATGCGTATGCGTACACACACACACACACACACACACACACACACACACACACACACACACACACACACACACACACACACACACACACACACACACACACACACACACACACACGCGCACACGCGCACACACACACACACACACACACACACACACACACACACACACACACACACACACACGCGCGCACACACAGTCTCCCGAGTGGCGCAGTGGACTAAGGCACTGCGTCAGAGTGCTAGCTGTGCCATTAGAGATCCTGGTTTGAATCCAGGCTCTGTCGTAGCCAGCCGTGACCGGGAGACCCATGGGGCGGTGCACAATTGGCCCAGGGTAGGGGAGGGAATGGCTGGCAGGGATGTAGCTCAGTTGGTAGAGCATGGTGTTTGCAACGTCAGGGTTGTGTGTTCGATTCCCATGGGGGGCCAGTATGAAAAAATAAAAATAACGTATGCATTAACTGTAAGAGTGTCTGCTAAATTACTAAAATGTCCAAAAAAAATGATAAAGACACGTGAATGCAGAGAGACACAGACACACACAGTTGTAAAGCCCACAACGCATGTTGGAAGACTCTTTACATTTATCTTCAACATTTTAAACCTCATATGTTCATGTGCCTTTAACATCATCAACAGACTATGATGTTTGGTCACCCATCTGATAAACTCCCCAATGTTTATCAGATCAACAGTGACAATCACTTTAATATACTTCAATAACAGGGTTGAGTAGGTTACTTTCTAAATGTAATCTGTTACACTTACTAGTTACCTGTCCAAAATTATAAGCATTATGATCAACTTTTGGATCAAAACAAAAAAACATCTTATTGTCACATACATCGGATAGGTGCAGTGAAATTTGTTATTTTACAGGGACAGGAGCAAATTCCAGTTAAGTGCCTTGCTCAAGGACATAATTTTCACCTTGTCGGCTCGGGTATTAGAACCAGCAACCTTTACTATTGCTGGTCCAACACTAACCGCTAGGCTACCTGCTGCTACCCAAACTCTGTAACATAATCTGATTGCTTTCAGTTACTTTTGGATAACTTTCCCCTTAAGAGGCATTAGAAGAAGACAAAAAGGATCCATCAAATACATTTGGGTGTGTCATCATAGTGGTCTCTGACTTGCTCAGGTGGAACAAACATAAACGTGTGCCTTTGTTCAATGCTGAAATGAATGCCATTGAGGAAAAAGAAAGGTGTCATAATGTCTTTTTCCGCAAACATCCTTTCTGAATTTAAAAGTAATCCAAAAATGTATCATCTAGTTTTTCAAAAGTAACTGTAATCTAATTACAATGTTTTTGCTGGTAACGCGACTGACTACATTTACAGTTTTTTTGTAATCAGATTCCATGTAACTGAGTACTCCCAAACCTTGTTCAATAAATAGTTTAATTTCTGTCCAGGTAAGTAATTTCAAAGATAATCAATTGGATTAACACCCAATATTTTATATTCGTGAACATTTCAGGGGGTATTTTTACGGAAAAAAAACACTTTATAGAAGTATCTACAGGATGATGTTGTATTGTTATTGGCATGGCAGGGCATTGAACTCATCCCATTACAAAAAAATAGATAGATTAATAGAAGTAAACAGAGTCATAGAAGTAAAATAGGTGTAGTTATGATCCCTTCTCTCTATCTGATGACTCCTGATGATACACTGTCAAAGGCGACGTGTATGCGGTGAGCGAAGTCAAGCGCAGGACACAGAGCTACTGGCAGACGTACTTTACTAACCAGTAAAAGAACATACAAAACAAAACCTCCTAACAGGGAGGAAACAAATACACGCATTCGACACAGCAATGCCGACCTTACGGGAAACAAAACAATAACACACAATTTACCAAACGAGAGACAGACAGGGGTAAATATAGGGACTACAATCAAACATAATCGCGAACAGGTGTAAACACTCAAGACTAAACAAGACAAACACCGAAACATCGATCGGCAGCAGCTAGTACTCCGGGGACGACGAACGCCGAAGCCTGCCCGAGCAAGGAGGAGGAGCAGCCTCGGCAGAATCCGTGACATACACACATCAGTTGTGCCGAATACAACTGGTGTAACCTTTATAGTAAAATGATTGCTTACGAGCCCTTCCCAACGATGTAGAGTTTAAAAATACAAATACAAATAAAATAGTAATAGAAAAGGAATCAAATACAATACATAAGAATGAAGCTATATACAGGGAGTACCAGTACCAGATCAATGTGCAGAGGTATGAGATATTTGAGATATATATGAACATGAAGGCAGGGTAAAGTGACTAGGCATCAGGATAGATAATAATATGAGTAAAATAAAGAACAGGGTAGCAGCAGCAAATGATGAATATAAAAGTGTGTGTGTGAGTGTGTTTGTGTGTATTACAGTACATGTGTGTGCGTAGTTAGTGTATGTAAATGTGGGAGGTTTTTGTGTGGGAGTGTTAATGTTGTGTGTGTGAGTGATTGTGTATATGGTGTGTATACAGTGCATTCGGAAAGTATTCAGACCCCTTGACTTTTTTCAAAAATGTTTGCGTTACAGCCTTATTCTAAAAGGGATTTTTTTTTTTTTTACAAATCATCATCAATCCACTCACAATACCCCATAATGACAAAGTGAAAACAGGTTTTTAGAATGTTTTGCAAATATATTAAAAACAAAGTGAAATACCTTATTTAAATAAGTATTCAGACCCTTTGCTATGAGACGCAAAATTGAGCTCAGGTCCATTCTATTTCCATTGATCATCCTTGAGATGTTTCTACATCTTTATTGGAGTCCAGCTGTGGTATATTCAATTGATTGGACATGATTTGGAAAGGCACACACCTGTCTATATAAGGTCCCACAGTTGACAGTGCATATAAGAGCAAAAACCAAGCCATGAGGTAGAAGGAATTGTCCGTAGAGCTCCGAGACAGGATTGTGTCGAGGCACAGATCTGGGGAAGGGTACCAAAAAATGTCTGCAGCATTGAAGGTCCCCAATAATGGAAGAAAATGGGAGAAGTTTGGAACCACCAAGACTCTTCCTAGAGCTGGCCACCTGGCCAAACTGAGCAAATGGGGGAGAAGGGCCTTGGTCATGGAGGTGACCAAGAACCCGATGGTCACTCTGACAGAGCTCCAGAGTTCCTCTGTGGAAATGGGAGAACCTTCCAGAAGGACAACCATCTCTGCAGCACTCCACCAAACAGGCCTTTATGGTAGAGTGGCCAGATGGAAGCCACTCCTCATTAAATGGCACATGACAGCACGCTTGGAGTTTGCCAAAAAGGCACCTAAAGGACAAGATTCTCTGGTCTGATGAAACCAAGATTGAACTCTTTGTCCTGAATGCCAAACGTCACGTCTGGAGGAAACCTGGCACCATCTCTACAGTGAAGCATGGTGGTGGCAGCATCATGCTGTGAGGATGTATTTCAGCGGCAGGGACTGGGAGACTAGTCAGGATCGAGGGAAAGATGAACAGAGCAAAGTACAGAGAGATCCTTGATAAAAATCTGCTCCAGAGCGCTCAGGACCTCAGACTGGGGCGAAGGTTCACCTTCCAACAGGACAAGACCCTAAGCACACAGCCAAGACAATGCAGGAGTGGCTTCGGGACAAGTCTCTGAATGTCCTTGAGTGGCACAACCAGAGCTGTGCAGCAACGCTACCCATCCAACCTGACAGAGCTTGAGAGGATCTCCAGAGAAGAATGGGAGAAACTCACCAAATACAGGTGCGCCAAGCTTGTAGCGTCATACCCAAGAAGACTCAAGGCTGTAATCGCTGCCAAAGGTGCTTCAACAAAGTACTGAGTAAAGGGTCTGAATACTTATGTAAATGTGATATTACAGTTTCTTTTATTTTTAACCTGTTTTTGCTTTGTCATTATCCGGTATTGTGTGTAGATTGATGAGGGGGAAAAAAACTATTTCATCAATTTTAGAATAAGGCTGTAACATAACAAAATGTGGAAAAAGTCAAGGGGTCTGAATACTTTCCGAATGTGCTTTAGTGAGTGTGCGTAGGGTCAGTGCAAGATAGAGTCAGTGCAGATAATTTGGGTATCATTAATTGCCTATTTAGCAGTCTGGCTATTTAGTAGTCTTATGGCTTGGTCGTAGAAGCTGTCTCGGAGCCTGTTGTTCCGAGAGCCTATGCTCTGGTACCTTTTGCCAGACGGTAGCATAGTGAACAGTCTATGGCTTGGGTGGCTGGAGTCTATGGCAATTTTTCGGGCCTTCTTCTGACCGCCTGATATAGAGGTCCTGGATGGCAGGGAGCTCAGCCCCAGTGGTGTACTGGGCTGTCCGCATCACTCTCTGTAGCGCATTGCGGTCAAGGGCGGTGCATTTGTCATACCAAGATGCTCTCGATGGTGTAGCTGTAAAACTTTTTGAGGATCCGAGAGCCCATGACAAATCTTTTCAGCCTCCTGAGGGGGAAGAGGCGCTGCCGTGCCCTCTTTACGACTTTGTGGGTGTGTGTGGACCATGTTAAGTCCTTAGCGATGTAGACGCCAAGGAACTTGAAGCTCTCAAACCCGCTCCACAACAGCCCTCTTTCTCCTGTAGTCCACGATCAGCTCCTTGGTATCACTTACTTTGAGGGAGAGGTTGTTGTCCTGGCACCACACTGCTAAGTCACTGACCTCCTTCCTGTAGGATGACTCATCGCTTTTGGTGATCAAGCCTACCACCATTGTGTCATCAGCAAACCTGATGATGGTGTTGGAGTCGTGCATGGCCATGCAGTCGTGGATAAACACGGAGTACAGGAGCGGATTTAGCACACACGCCTGAGCAGCCCCCGTGTTGAGGGTCAGCGTGGCGGAGGTGTTGTTGCCTACCATCACCACATGGGGATGGCCCGTCAGGAAGTCCAGGATCCAGTTGCAGAGGGACGGGTTCAGTCCCAGAATCCCTATCTTGGTGATGAGCTTGGAGGGGACTATGGTGTTGAATGCTGAGCTGCAGTCTATGAACAGCATTCTCACATAGTTATTTCCCTTCTTGTCAAGGTGGGAGAGGGCAGTGTGAAGTGCAATTGAGATTGCGTCATCTGTGGATCTGTTGGGGCGGTATACGAATTGGAGTGGGTCTTGGGTGTCTGGGATGATGGTGTTGATGTATGTCAAGACCAGCCTTTCAAAGCTGATGTGAGTGCTACAGGGTGATAGTTATTTAGGCAGGTTACCTTGGAGCTCTTGGGAACAGGGACAATGGTGGTCAGCTTGAAACATGTTGGTATTAAAGACTGGGACAAGGAGACTAATGAAATTGGAGTAATCAAGGTGACAGACATCTAGCTGATCTAGGGTGTAATCATTAGTCCAAACAGTTGCAAACAAGAGTTTCTATTGGACAAATTCAGGTAGGTTTATGCCTGTTTCATTCCGTTTGCTTCCGTTTAAGAAACGTTTTTCAACAGAACACACAGTTCACTTTCATAGCAGCCACATACAAACAGCATCATCACTTTGCTTGTTGTATAATTCCTTCTCGCATCTACGCGCTCTCCTCCTCTCACCTTTTTCTTTCGCTTGTGGACTTCAGTGCACAACACAACAGCTGTCTGTGACCAGGTGAAAAACCTTTCCACGCCAAACCATGCCATACAGTGGGGAAAAAAAGTATTTAGTCAGCCACCAATTGTGCAAGTTCTCCCACTTAAAAAGATGAGAGAGGCCTGTAATTTTCATCATAGGTACACGTCAACTATGACAGACAAATTGAGAAAAAAAATCCAGAAAATCACATTGTAGGATTTTTTAAATGAATTTATTTGCAAATTATGGTGGAAAATAAGTATTTGGTCACAATAACAAAAGTTTCTCAATACTTTGTTGTATACCCTTTGTTGGCAATGACACAGGTCAAACGTTTTCTGTAAGTCTTCACAAGGTTTTCACACACTGTTGCTGGTATTTTGGCCCATTCCTCCATGCAGATCTCCTCTAGAGCAGTGATGTTTTGGGGCTGTCGCTGGGCAACACGGACTTTCAACTCCCTCCAAAGATTTTCTATGGGGTTGAGATCTGGAGAATGGCTAGGCCACTCCAGGACCTTGAAATGCTTCTTACGAAGCCACTCCTTCGTTGCCCGGGCGGTGTGTTTGGGATCATTGTCATGCTGAAAGACCCAGCTACGTTTCATCTTCAATGCCCTTGCTGATGGAAGGAGGTTTTCACTCAAAATCTCACGATACATGGCCCCATTCATTATTTCCTTTACACGGATCAGTCGTCCTGGTCCCTTTGCAGAAAAACAGCCCCAAAGCATGATGTTTCCACCCCCATGCTTCACAGTAGGTATGGTGTTCTTTGGATACAACTCAGCATTCTTTGTCCTCCAAACACGACGAGTTGAGTTTTTACCAAAAAGTTCTATTTTGGTTTCATCTGACCATATGACATTCTCCCAATCCTCTTCTGGATCATCCAAATGCACTCTAGCAAACTTCAGACGGGCCTGGACATGTATTGGCTTAAGCAGGGGGACACGTCTCGCACTGCAGGATTTGAGTCCCTGGCAGCGTAGTGTGTTACTGATGGTAGGCTTTGTTACTTTGGTCCCAGCTCTCTGCAGGTCATTCACTAGGTCCCCCCGTGTGGTTCTGGGATTTTTGCTCACCGTTCTTGTGATCATTTTGACCCCACGGGGTGAGATCTTGCGTGGAGCTCCAGATCGAGGGAGATTATCAGTGATCTTGTATGTCTTCCATTTCCTTATAATTGCTCCCACCGTTGATTTCTTCAAACCAAGCTGCTTACCTATTGCAGATTCAGTCTTCCCAGCCTGGTGCAGGTCTACAATTTTGTTTCTGGTGTCCTTTGACAGATCTTTGGTCTTGGCCATAGTGGAGTTTGGAGTGTGACTGTTTGAGGTTGTGGACAGGTGTCTTTTATACTGATAACAAGTTCAAACCGGTGCCATTAATACAGGTAACGAGTGGAGGACAGGGGAGCCTCTTAAAGAAGAAGTTACAGGTCTGTGAGAGCCAGAAATCTTGCTTGTTTGTAGGTGACCAAATACTTATTTTCCACCATAATTTGCAAATAAATTCATAAAAAATCCTACAATGTGATTTTCTGGATTTGTTTTTCTCAATTTGTCTGTCATAGTTGACGTGTACCTATGATGAGAATTACAGGCCTCTTTCATCTTTTTAAGTGGGAGAACTTGCACAAATGGTGGCCGACTAAATACTTTTTTTCCCCACTGTAACTGCTAACCACTACACACAGCCTACATCATTGCCAATGTCACCATATTAGGTAATGTCATAGTCAACATATCTACATTTACATTTACATTTACATAATTTAGCAGATGCTCTTATCCAGAGCAACTTACAAATTGGTGCATTCAACTTATGATAGCCAGTGGGACAACCACATTTTTTATGTGGGGGTGGGGCAGGGAGGGGTAGAAGGATTACTGTTATACTATTCCAGGTATTCCTTAAAGAGGTAGGGTTTCAAGTGTCTCCGGAAGGTGGTCAGTGACTCCGCTGTCCTGGCGTCATGGGGGAGCTTGTTCCACCATTGGGGTGCCAGAGCAGTGAATAGCTTTGACTGGGCTGAGCGGGAACTGTGCTTCCGTAGAGATAGGGGGGCTAGCAGGCCAGAGGTGGATGAACGAAGTGCCCTCGTTTGGGTGTAGGGTCTGATCAGAGCCTGAAGGTAAGGAGGTGCCGTTCCCCTCACAGCTCCGTAGGCAAGCACCATGGTCTTGTAGTAGACGTGAGCATCAATTGGAAGCCAGTTGAGTGTGCGGAGGATTGGGGTGACATGACAGAACTTGGGAAGGTTGAACACCAGACTGGCTGCAGCGTTCTGAATAAATTGTAGGGGTTTAAAGCACAGGCAGGGAGCCCAGCCAACAGCGAGTTGCAGTAAACCAGACGGGAGATGACAAGTGCCTGGATTAGGACCTGTGCCGCTTTCTGTGTGAGGTAGGGTCGTACTCTGCGAATGTTGTAGAGCATGAACCTGCAGGATCGGGTCACCGCTTTGATGTTAGCTGAGAACGACAGGGTGTTGTCCAGGGTCACGTCAAGGTTCTTTGCACTCTGGGAGGAGGACACAATGGAGTTGTCAACCGTGATGGTGAGATCATGGAGCGGGCAGTCCTTCCCCGGGAGGAAGAGCAGCTCCATCTTGCCGAGGTTCAGCTTGAGGTGGTGATCCGACATCCACACTGATATGTCTGCCAGACATGCAGAGATGCGATTCGCCACCTGGTTATCAGAAGGGGGAAAGGAGAAAATTAATTGTGTGTCGTCTGCGTAGCAATGATAGGAGAGACCATGTGAGGATATGACAGAGCCAAGTGTCTAGGATAAGAGCAGAGGAGAGAGAGTTAGCTTTAGCAGTGCGGAGAGCCTCCGTGACACAGAGAAAAGCAGTCTCAGTTGAATGACCAGTCTTGAAACCTGACTGGTTTGGATCAAGTAGGTAATTCTTAGAGAGATAGCAGGAGAGTTGGCTAGAGACGGCACGCTCAAAAGTTTTGGAGAGAAAAGAAAGAAGGGATACTGGTCTGTAGTTATTGACTTTGGAGGGATCGAGTGTAGGTTTTTGGAGGAGGGGTGCAACTCTCGCTCTCTTGAAGACGGAAGGGACATGGCCAGCGGTCAAGGATGAGTTGATGAGCGAGGTGAGGTAAGGGAGAAGGTCTCCGGAAATGGTCTGGAGAAGAGAGGAGGGGATAGGGTCAAGTGGGCAGGTTGTTGGGTGGCCGGCCATCACAAGTCGCAAGATTTCATCTGGAGAGAGAGGGGAAAAAGAAGTCAAAGCATAGAGTAGGGCAGTGTGAGCAAGACCAGTGGTGTCATTTGACTTAATAAATGAGGATCGGATGTCGTCAACCTTCTTTTCAAAATGGTTGACGAAGTCATCCACAGAGAGGGAGGAGGGAGGGGGAGGAGGAGAAGGATTCAGCAGGGAGGAGAAGGTGGCAAAGAGCTTCCTAGGGTTAGTGGCAGAGGCTTGAAATTTAGAGTGGTAGAAAGTGGCTTTAGCAGCGGAAACAGAGGAAGAGAATGTAGCGAGGAGGGAGTGAAAAGATGACAGGTCCGCAGGGAGTCTAGTTTTCCTCTATTTCTGCTCGGCTGCCCAGAGCCCTCTTCTGTGAGCTCGCAATGAGTCGTCAAGCCACGGAGCAGGAGGGGAGGACCGAGCCGGCCGGGAGGATAGGGGACATAGGGAGTCAAAAGATGCAGAAAGGGAGGAGAGGAGGGTTGAGGAGGCAGAATCAGGAGATCGGAGGGAGAAGGATTTAGCAGAGGGAAGAGATGATTGGATGGAAGAGGAGAGAGTAGCGGGAGAGAGAGAGCGAAGGTTGCGACGGCACATTACCATCTGAGTAGGGGCAGAGTGAGTAGTGTTGGAGGAGAGCGAGAGAGAAAAGGATACAAAGTAGTGGTCGGAGACTTGGAGGGGAGTTGCAGTGAGATTAGTAGAAGATCAGCATCTAGTAAAGATGAGGTCAAGCGTATTGCCTGCCTTGTGAGTAGGGGGGGACGATGAGAGGGTGAGGTCAAAAGATGAAAGGAGTGGAGTATCTACTAGAACTAACGTGTTAGTAAACCCGCTACAATCATGCAGTAGTACAGTGTACAGCAAGCAGTTTGGCAATAAATGAATAAAACCGAAAGCTAACTTGACTTGGTGTTCCAGTGTTTGATAGCCTTAGCCAGCTAGCTAAATAGCATTCCTTTCTGTTTGAGCTGGGTTTTTGAGTAGGCTAAATTAGCTAGCTGCATTAGCTAGCTAAGTAAGTGAAAGTGAAAAGAAATACAACAAAATCTCTCTCTCTCTCTCTCTCTCTCTCTCTCTCTCTCTCTCTCTCTCTCTCTCTCTCTCTCTCTCTCTCTCTCTCTCTCTCTCTCTCTCTCTCTCTGCTGCTTCTCCTTAATTTTTTAAGAAATTAATTTGTTCAAAACTGTTCAGCTATTATAATATAATAATATGCCATTTAGCAGACACTTTTATCCAAAGCGATTTACAGTCATGCGTGCATATATATTTTTTTGTGTATGGGTGGTCCTGGGGATCGAACCCACTACCTTGGCATTACAAGCGCCTTGCTCTACCAGCTCACTTTGAGTCAACTACAGTGGGGAAAAAAAAGTATTTAGTCAGCCACCAATTGTGCAAGTTCTCCCACTTAAAAAGATGAGAGAGGCCTGTAATTTTCATCATAGGTACACGTCAACTATGACAGACAAAATGAGAAAAACAAATCCAGAAAATCACATTGTAGGATTTTTTTAATGAATTTATTTGCAAATTATGGTGGAAAATAAGTATTTGGTCAATAACAAAAGTTTCTCAATACTTTGTTATATACCCTTTGTTGGCAATGACACAGGTCAAACGTTTTCTGTAAGTCTTCACAAGGTTTTCACACACTGTTGCTGGTATTTTGGCCCATTCCTCCATGCAGATCTCCTCTAGAGCAGTGATGTTTTGGGGCTGTCGCTGGGCAACACGGACTTTTAACTCCCTCCAAAGATTTTCTATGGGGTTGAGATCTGGAGACTGGCTAGGCCACTCCAGGACCTTGAAATGATTCTTACGAAGCCACTCCTTCGTTGCCCGGGCGGTGTGTTTGGGATCATTGTCATGCTGAAAGACCCAGCCACGTTTCATCTTCAATGCCCTTGCTGATGGAAGGAGGTTTTCACTCAAAATCTCACGATACATGGCCCCATTCATTCTTTCCTTTACACGGAACAGTCGTCCTGGTCCCTTTGCAGAAAAACAGCCCCAAAGCATGATGTTTCCACCCCCATGCTTCACAGTAGGTATGGTGTTCTTTGGATGCAACTCAGCATTCTTTGTCCTCCAAACACGAAGAGTTGTGTTTTTACCAAAAAGTTATATTTTGGTTTCATCTGACCATATGATATTCTCCCAATCCTCTTCTGGATCATCCAAATGCACTCTAGCAAACTTCAGACGGGCCTTGACATGTACTGGCTTAAGCAGGGGGACACGTCTGGCACTGCAGGATTTGAGTCCCTGGCGGCGTAGTGTGTTACTGATGGTAGGCTTTGTTACTTTGGTCCCAGCTCTCTGCAGGTCATTCACTAGGTCCCCCTGTGTGGTTCTGGGATTTCTGCTCACCGTTCTTGTGATCATTTTGACCCCACGGGGTGAGATCTTGCGTGGAGCCCCAGATCGAGGATGATTATCAGTGGTCTTGTATGTCTTCCATTTCCTAATAATTGCTCCCACAGTTGATTTCTTCAAACCAAGCTGCTTACCTATTGCAGATTCAGTCTTCCCAGTCTGGTGCAGGTCTACAATTTTGTTTCTGGTGTCCTTTGACAGCTCTTTGGTCTTGGCCATAGTGGAGTTTGGAGTGTGACTGTTTGAGGTTGTGGACAGGTGTCTTTTATACTGATAACAAGTTCAAACAGGTGCCATTAATACAGGTAACGAGTGGAGGACAGAGGAGCCTCTTAAAGAAGAAGTTACAGGTCTGTGAGAGCCAGAAATCTTGCTTGTTTGTAGGTGACCAAATACTTATTTTCCACCATAATTTGCAAATAAATTCATAAAAAATCCTACAATGTGATTTTCTGGAGAAAAAAAATCTCAATTTTGTCTGTCATAGTTGACGTGTACCTATGATGAAAATTACAGGCCTCTCTCATCTTTTTAAGTGGGAGAACTTGCACAATTGGTGGCTGACTAAATACTTTTTCCCCCCACTGTACTCACCACATTTTATGCACTGCAGTGCTAGCTAGCTGTAGCGAATGCTTTCAGTACTAGATTAATTCTCTGATCCTTTGATTGGGTGGACAACGTGTCAGTTCATGCTGCAAGAGCTCTGATAGGTTGGAGGACATCCTCGGGAAGTTGTCATAATTACTGTGTAAGTCTATGGAATGGGATGAGAACCATGAGCCTCCTAGGTTTTGTATTGAAATCAATGTACCCAGAGGAGGACGGAAAATTGCTGTCCTCCGGTTACACCATGGTGCTACCCTACAGAGTGCTGTTGAGGCTACTGTAGACCTTCATTGCAAAACAGTGTGTTTTAATCAATTATTTGGTGACGTGATTATAGTTTCACAATTTTTTATTGTATGAAATTCATTGAGTAGGATGGTCCTCCCCTTCCTCCTCTGAGGAGCTTCTACTGAGTAAGACATATAATATTGCAGGTTTTAAAGTCTCTCTGATGGGAGACTCTAAAACGATGCTCATCAATCTTATTCTCGAGTGACTGGACATTTGCCAATAGAACGGAGGGGAGTGCCGTTCGGTTTTCTCTTTGCCTCAATTTTAACCAGGACCTCACCTTGTCTCCCGCGTCTACGCCTGCAGCGTTTTGTTAGCCCATGCAACAAAGGAATAGGGTCTGGTATGAACAGTGAAACAGCTGAGTAGGCTAAGTGGGAGAGCTTCCCCAAATCATGTACCCCTTCCCTCCCTCCCTCCCTCCCTCCCCATCCCATACCAAACCCTACCACTTCCCCCTCCACCATCCCCACCCCGACCCCTGCCAGCCTCTGGGAAACTCAGAGCGTGCTCTGTGTTCCACAACGAGCCACAGGAAAGGGCCTGAGAGAGGAAATGAGTCTCAGAGAGCGCTGAAGTTTAATAAAAAAATAAATGAATGGGGTGTCCCAGGGACAGAGAGAGTGAATGAAGAGAGGGAAGCGAGAGAGAGCAAGAGAGAGAGAGAGAGAGAGAGAGAGAGAGAGAGAGAGAGAGAGAGAGAGAGAGAGAGAGAGAGAGAGAGAGAGAGAGAGAGAGAGAGAGAGAGAGAGAGAGAGAGAGAGAGAGAGAGAGAGAGAGAGAGAGGAGAATTTTAAAAGTAGGTGAGAGGAGGAAGATAAAAAAATAAATGTAACCCATTACTGTGTGTTTCTGTACAGTGATGAAACAGGTAAAGTAAAACCAGCTGCAATAAGGGGTTCTCTCAAACTAGACTTGCAACATGGATCAACTAGCCGATCATTTAAAATCATTATACCCACTCATATCTCTACTAACATCGATCAGTTGGCACCTCGCCTATGCAATCAGTGTGTGTGTGTGTGTTTCTGAGTCTGTGTCAGTGTGCGTGCGTGCATCTGTGTGTGTCTGTGTGTACTGAGATCCTTTTCTTCCTCCTCTTGACACAATAACTCTCATGCTCTCAATAAAGGGAACAAACATTCCAGACATGCCACATGTTGGGCATGCTGGCAAATCATTAAACTATGGAAGAGAAACTACAGGATACTGTCTTTTTCTCCTGTGTCTTCTCTAATTACCCGTATACCTTTAATTGATGTTAAACATGGAACAGGTATTAACTTATAAGGTAAAAGAAAAATTGAAATCTGCGGAGCGTTAACATTAAGTGGATACATTTTATCCTCAAACAAGGCTGTGTATTAACTCTGTAAATTAAAGGGATTAGCCTCCAGTGGCTCGGACTGCTTTCAGGATTACAATTTACCTTTGTGCCTCGAGCAACTAGGGCCTTCCAGAAAACACATGGGGAAAAAAACACAACAAAGACGTTGGGCTCTAACAAAGACATTGTAATACGTAAAATAATGGTTTACACAATAATGCAACATTAGATGTTGAGACTAAGTGAGGAGGTGATTTGGGAACACTTGTTGAAGAGGGATATCATCTCTGCTGCCTGCGCTCCTCGCATGCCCTCAGGGCCGTGGTGGGATGTGCCCTTTAAGAAGCATGGCCATCTAAGTGCCTGAAGAGTAACGCCAAGCAATCTATTTAGAGGCAGATGATCTGCAGAACAAAGGGAGGATTCAGGGCCTTTGTGACACCGTGGGAAATAAATGAGTGGTTATTAGCCCCACGATGGGACTTAACAGACTATTTAAAGTCAGTTTCCTTTGATTGTGACAGTGTAATTGTTCCACAGATACAATCACGTCAAGCAGTTACCTGGGGCAGGGGAAACTGGACTTTCATTAAAGCCCTGGATTGACTCCAGGCTGCTCTTTAATTGTCTGTTGTCTTGTTTTGTGATGTCGGCCTGAGCTCAGCCCCTGTTGAGGATCACTGTGTGTGTGTGTGTGTGTGTGTGTGTGTGTGTGTGTGTGTGTGTGTGTGTGTGTGTGTGTGTGTGTGTGTGTGTGTGTGTGTGTGTGTGTGTGTTTGTTTGTGTGTGGGTGTGTGTGTGTGGTCGTGTGTGTGTGTGTGTGTGAATGCAGGCTAGTGTTTGTATCTGCTGTACTATCACTTGTAGATCATACTGATATAGGGAAAGTGTTATAAAAAGCCTTTGTTTATGCCTCATGATGTGTTTATCATAGCACTTATTTCATGTTACATTGTCGAATGCCATAGTGATTTCCACTTGATAATTAAATAAATGCTTTTTTGACTAGATAGAAATTAGGCCGTTTTGGCACTATTTTAGTAGCTCATGAAGTACAGTAGCTCATGTACTCTAGACGCTAAATAATGTATAATTATGTACATGCAGACATGTGCCAGAACATGGCCACCTGGAACAGTCCTCCACTCTGGTCTGAGCTGCAAAGGTTTAATTGGGAGATTACCGCTTCTGTGTGGGACGGGGCTTAAAATCAGCACCCCATGAAATAGCTTTTGAAGAAATGGTGACTGCTGTAAAATAAAACAAAAAAACATGATTAAATGTCTAAATTCCACACAGTTCTGTACAGAAATTAGAGTGCATTTTGTATGACAGCAGAATACCCTGATGATACAACACAGTGAAACACTACAGTTCCAAAGACATCCGTAATTACCAGGCAAAATAACTAAGAATGTACAATATCTACAGTATCAAGCATTGGCGAAAGCCTGAAAGGACAAAGCTGAATTAAAGACCTTGATTAGCTGAGTCAGGTGTGTTAGTGCTGTGACAAAAGCCTAAACATAGGAGCGATGAACACTGTGCCGGAGCCCTACAACGCATCCCAAAGCTAAACAAATCCATCTCTGAGGCTGTCCTCATATGGACACCGTACTACAGGCTCCCTGTCTGCATCTCCTCTAACGTACCTAAACCAAATAAAGCAGAGTGTGAGAAAACCTCTCCACTTGAACCCAGAGCTCTGTGTCTTGCTCCTAAATCTCCCCAGAAAGCTAAACTAGTGGCTTAGTGTTTGTTTTTGATTGTGCAGGCTGAGATGACACAGTCTGTTGGGTGCTCTATTGGCCATGTGGTTTGGGTCCGTTGACCATGGTCACCGCCTCTACGAGGGCTCAGTGATTAGATAATAAACTACAGAGGGGAGAGGTCCAACGGGATAGGGCCAGGATACCATGGCTCCTCTTTTTACTGCAGCATCATCCTGTCAGGTCGCTGAAGAGCTTGATGCCCGAACAGAGAGGTGGGCTGCATCTGCAGACATGACATGAAGTGCCATATATCTTTAGAGAATTAATTGACATCCACCTGGATATGATCTGATTTTCTTTCTGTCTATTGTCCCCTTCAAAAGTAAAACTGCCAGCCATTGGTAACTTAATGGATGTTTGATTTTAAAAGATGTGTTCCGCAATAGCTACGAGTTCGAGATTCCACCCTCATAGCTAACTCTCAGTGTGCTTTTATGGCAGCGCTTACTCCGAGAGCTCGCCGACATTTCTCTTCACGTTGTTTATTCCTTGTGTCTAAACTCTGTGTGAAGTACCTTTCATTAAAGAAAATGTAATTATGATTATTATTATTTGCCTCATTCATGCTTCCCCCGCTGCATGTAACATAGTCCTACAGTGCCTTGCAAAATGATTCATCCCCCTTGGCGTTTTTCCTATTTTGTTGCATTACAACCTGTAATTTAAATGGATTTTTATTTGGATTTCATGTAATGGACATACACAAAATAGTACAAATTGGTGAAGTGAAATAAAAAAAATAACTTTATTCAAAAATAAATAACGGAAAAGTGGTGCGTGCATATGTATTCACCCCCTTTGCTATGAAGCCCCTAAATAAGATCTGGTGCAACCAATTACCTTCAGAAGTCACATAATTAGTTAAATAATGATCTGTCACATGATCTCAGTATATATACACCTGTTCTGAAAGGCCCCAGAGTCTGCAACACCACTAAGCAAGGGGCACCACCAAGCAAGCAGCACCATGAAGTCCAAGGAGCTCTCCAAACAGGTCAGGGACAAAGTTGTGGAGAAGTACAGATCAGGGTTGGGTTATAAAAAAACATCAAAAACTTTGAACATCCCATGGAGCACCATTAAATCCATTATTAAAAAATTGAAAAAATATGGCACCATAACAAACCTGCCAAGAGAGGGCCGCCCACCAACACTCACGGACCAGGCAAGGAGGGCATTAATCAGAGAGGCAACAAAAAGACCAAAGATAACCCTGAAGTAGCTGCAAAGCTCCACAGCGGAGATTGGAGAATCTGTCCATAGGACCACTTTCAGCCGTAAACTCCACAGAGCTGGGCTTTACGGAAGAGTGGCCAGAAAAAAAGCCATTGCTTAAAGAAAAAAATAAGCAAACACATTTGGTGTTCGCCAAAAAGCATGTGGGAGACTCCCCAAACATATGGAAGAAGGTACTCTGGTCAGATGAGACAGAAATTGAAGAAATTTAGAAATTGAGCTTTTTGGCCATCAAGGAAAACGCTATGTCTGGCGCAAACCCAACACCTCTCATCACCCCGAGAACATCATCCCCACAGTGAAGCATGGTGGTGGCAGCATCATGCTGTGTTGATGTTTTTCATCGGCAGGGACTGCGAAACTGGTCAGAATTGAAGGAATGATGGATGGCGCTAAATACAGGGAAATTCTTGAGGGAAACCTGTTTCAGTCTTCCAGAGATTTGAGACTGGGACGGAGTTTCACCTTCCAGCAGGACAATGACCCTAAGCATATTGCTAAAGCAACACTTGAGTGGTTTAAGGGGAAACATTTAAATGTATTGGAAAGCCCTAGTAAAAGCCCAGACCTCAATCCAATTGAGAATCTGTGGTATGACTTAAAGATTGCTGTACACCAGCGGAACCCATCTAACTTGAAGGAGCTGGAGCAGTTTTGCCTTGAAGAATGGGTAAAGATCCCAGTGGCTAGATGTGCCAAGCTTGTAGAGGCATACCCCAAGAGATTTGCAGCTGTAATTGATGCAAAAGGTGGCTCTACAAAGAATTGACTTTGGGGGGGGGACTTTGTTTTTTTTGTCTTATTTCTTGTTTGTTCAAAGTGGTAGGCATGTTGTGTAAATCAAATGATACAAACCCCCCAAAAATCTATTTTAATTCCAGGTTGTAAAGCAACAAAACAGGAAAAATGCCAAGGGGGGTGAATACTTTCGCAAGCCACTGTATTCCCCTTCCACTTGGTTTTGTGTTTGCCGCTCTATTAAAATTATGTATATTTGTTGTCAAATGACAAATGTACAGTAAGTTGAGCATCAATTGCATGTGTGTGTGTGTGTGTGTGTGTGTGTGTGTGTGTGTGTGTGTGTGTGTGTGTGTGTGTGTGTGTGTGTGTGTGTGTGTGTGTGTGTGTGTGTGCGTGCGTGCGTGCGTGTGTTTGCATGTGTGCATTGCTATGTACATGTGTGTGTGGCAATCCTTCACCCCCAATCTCAAAGGTAACACAATTCACAACCTGTTGATAGGTATGGTCCAGGGGCAAAGGTGCATGCGCACAGAAATACTCTAAACCTTACTTTTCCAGCAATGGTTGGTACTTATAAATGTTTTACTTGATGGGAAAGTGTGCGTATATCCACGTAAATCTTAGACTGTGCGTACGCACAGCATCTAGTGGTTGATCAATTGTATTGCAAACAAATATTGTTATTTTGAGGGAAAATTAGGTGTTTGATGCACAGGAATTATAATAATGAGAAACTGTCATGGCCCAGTTCCAACAATTCCAAATCATACATCAAAGGAGGAGGTTTTTGTTACGATAAAAGGTGAATGCAGGACGTTTTCCAGGAGGGGTTGTAGCGCTCTTTCACGAGCGCACAAATATAGTTTGGCTTCGATTTATCAATGAAAACATGCATATGTGTTGCGTGCGACAGTTTGATAAATCACAATATTTTGTTTCGCACACAAATCCTAAAATCCCCACGTACGACAGAATTTAGTATGAAATTTACCCACGGTTGATAAATGAGGCCCCAGGACTATAAGTAACAGAAACAGAGAGAAGTCAAGCAAAGAGTGTAGGGAAGAGTAGGTAACATGGAGTTAAACTGGGTCCTGGACTTCCTGACAGGCTGACCCCAAGTGGTAACGGTAGGCAACATCACATCCGCCATGCTGATCCTCAAAACGGGGGCCCCATAAGGGTGTGGCCTCAGCCCACTCCTGTACTCCCTGTTCACCCATGACTGCGTGGTCACGCACGTCTCCAACTCAATCATCAAGTTTGCTGACGACACAACAGTGGTAGACCTGATTACCAACAACGACAAGACAGCCTACAGGAAAGAGGTGAGAGCCCTGGCAAAGTGTTGCCAGGAAAATAACCTCTCCCTCAATGTAAAAACACCCAGAAGGAGCTGATCGTGGACTATAGGAGACAGCAGAGAGAGCATGCCCCCATCCACATCGTCGGGGCCGCATTACTGACGACCTGAAATGGTCCCTTCACACAGACAGTGTGGTGAAGAAGGCGCAACAGACCCTCACAAACTTCTACAGACGCACCATTGAGAGCATCTTGTCGGGCTGTATCACCGCCTGGTACGGCAATTGCACCGTCTGCAACCGCAGGGCACTCCAGAGGGTGGTGCGGTCAACACAACGCTTCACCGGAGGCACACTGCCTGCCCTCCAGGACATCTACAGCACCAGGTGTCATGGTAAGGCTAAGAAGACCATCAAGGACCTCAGCCACCCGATCCACGGCCTGTTCACCCCGTTACCATCTAAAAGGCAGAGACAGTACAGGTCCATCAAAGCTGGGACCGAGAGACTGATAAACAGCTTCTATCTCCAGGCCATCAGACTGTTAAACAGTCACCACTAGCCGGCCTCCACCCAGTACCCTACCCTGCACCTTAGAGACTGCTGCCTTATGTAGATAGAGTCATTGAACACTGGTCACTTTAATAATGTTTACTGTTTTACCCACTTTATATGTATATACTGTATTTTAGTCTGGTTCATCCTATATAACTACTTTTCTTTTCATATACTGTCCATACCAGGGGTGCAACTTTGGTATTAGAAGTGGGGGGGACATATTGTTTATTATTTAAAAAATGTATCCAGTCAGATAAACACTCCAAACAGCCTACCTGACTGCTCGTAGGCGTCCGCATGGTCCTAAAGCACACAGTTGCCTCGTTTTGTATCACATTCCAATGATAAAACTGTCCCCAGTGAAAGTTGCGCCCCTGACATACTGTCAATACACTCCATTATACAGTTGAAGTCGGAAGTTTACATACACTTAGGTCATTAAAACTTGTTTTTCAACCACACCACACATTTCTTGTTAACAAACTATAGTTTTGGCAAGTTGGTTAGGACATCTACTTTGTGCATGACACAAGTAATTTTTCCAACAATTGTTTACAGACAGATTATTTCACTTATAATTCACTGTATCACAATTCCAGTGGGTCAGAAGTTTACATACAATAAGTTGACTGTGCCTTTAAACAGCTTGGAAAATTCCAGAAAATTATATCATGGCTTTAGAAGCTTCTGATAGGCTAATTGACATAATTTGAGTCAATTGAAGGTGTACCTGTGGATGTATCTCAAGGCCTGCCTTCAAACTCAGTGCCTCTTTGCTTGACATCATGGGAAAATCAAAAAAAATCAGTCAAGACCTGTCAAGTCTGGTTAATCCTTGGGAGCAATTTTCAAATGCCTGAAGGTACCACGTTAATCTGTACAAACAATAGTACGCAAGTATAAACACCATGGGACCACGCAGCCATCATACCGCTCAGGAAGGAGACGCGTTCTGTCTCCTAGAGATGAACATACTTTGGTGCGAAAAGTGCAAATCAATCCAGAACAACAGCAAAGGACCTTGTGAAGATGCTGGAGGAAAAAGGTACAAAGTATCTATATCCACAGTAAAACGAGTCCTATATCGACATAACCTGAAAGGCCGCTCAGCAAGGAAGAAGCCACTGCTCCAAAACCGCCATAAAAAAGCCAGACTACGGTTTGCAACTGCACATGGGGACAAAGATCATACTTTTTGGAGAAATGTCCTCTGGTCTGATGAAACAAAAATAGAACTGTTTGGCCATAATGACCATCATTATGTTTGGAGGAAAAAGGGGGATGCTTGCAAGCCGAAGAACACCATCCCAACCATGGAGCACGGGGGTGGTAGCATCATGCTGTGGGGGTGCTTTGCTGCAGGAGGGACTGGTGCACTTCACAAAATAGATGGCATCATGAGGAAGGAAAATTATGTGGATATATTGAAGCAACATCTCAAGACATCAGTCAGGAAGTTAAAGCTTGGTCGCAAATGGGTCTTCCAAATTGACAATGACCCCAAGCATACTTCCAAAGTTGTGGCAAAATGGTTTAAGGACAACAAAGTCAAGGTATTGGAGTGGCCATCACAAAGCCCTGACCTCAATCCTGTAGAAAATTTGTGGGCAGAACTGAAAAAGCATGTGCGAGCAAGGAGGCCTAAAAACCTGACCCAGTTACACCAGCTCTGTCAGGAGGAATGGGCCAAAATTCACCCAACTTATTGTGGGAAGCTTGTGGAAGGCTACCTGAAACGTTTGACCCAAGTTAAACAATTTAAAGGCAATGCTAACAAATACAAATTGAGTGTATGTAAACTTCTGACCCACTGGGAATGTGATGAAAGTAGTAAAATATGAAATAAATCATTCTCTCTACTATTATTCTGACAATTCACATTCTTAAAATAAAGTGGTGATCCTAACTGACCTAAGACAGGGAATTTTTACTAGGATTAAATGTCAGGAATTGTGATAAACTGAGTTTAAACGTATTTGGCTAAGGTGTATGTAAACTTCCGACTTCAACTGTATATATAGATTCAGACACTGCTCATTCTGATACTTCTGTTTACTTTTTGGATTATGTGTGTATTGTTTCGAATTATTAGTTATTACTGCAATGTTGAAGCTAGAAATACAATATTTTAGCTGTACCTGCGATTACAATACATCTGCTAATCTGTGTACGCGACCAATAAACTTTGATTTGATTTGAACAGAAACCTACTACAGTTACGAGGAAGACAGTTGGATTCACAGGGAAATAACGAGAGGCAGTAACACCACAGTTGACACCAATATTGCATCCCAGAGTGCTTTGGAGTGTGTCCAGTCCACTAGCCATAAGAGGCTACCTCTCTCCCCACTTACATTTCACTTCCCATTCCAGAGTGCAGCCCAGCAGCGCAGGGCCTTGGGGGGAGCTGGGTTAACGGGACCCCCAGGAGCACAGCCGTAATCTGGATCCTGATGGGCTCTGTCTCTCTGGGAAGATCAGTTCCCCTCTTAATGAGGCCCCGGCCTCTCCACACCACCAGCCTCTCCTCCCCTCTGCATTTCTCACGTCCACCATATCACATTATCTTCCGCCTTGCTGTAAATCTGGCCAGCAGTGGCTTGATTGACGTTAATTACTGTTCTCCTCAGATCAGATCAGACCAAATGTGTGTGTGTGTGTGCGTGAATGCATGCATACATATGTGGATGTGTGTGCTGGTGGGAATTGGGGTTATGAAAACGGATGATGAACAAATCAAATTTTCACACATAGGCCTATATACATCCACCCTCCCGTCCCCCAGCCACCCCCCGTGGCCACACTAGAGGGGCCTTTCCCCCCTCCCAGTCCCTTAGTTTCTCCTCTGTGTTTATAAGTGCCTGAGCCCCAGAATTTTAAATATCAAGATCAGGTTTCCAGGCAGGTAAGTGCATCCAGACATGTTATCTGTGATATCACCGGAGGTTTAGTCCCTCTCTACTTCTCTCCTCCATCTCTCCCTCTCTCCATCTCCCCCTCTTTTCGGGGTATCTCCCCTCTCCCTAGTACTGTACAGTGAAACACAATCCTTTGCATTATATACTTTGTGAAAAGCGGTTTTCAGCAGCATCTTGTCATCGTTTGGGCGAGCGGGGGACTTTTTGAAGTGCTCTCGGGTTCTGGGCTCGGCGCATAAGAGTGACGGCTCTATTGCAGAACACCATATTATTTACCCATATGGGGTTAATTGCTGAATAAAAGAATGGTTCTTTTCAGTTGACCATTGTAAAGCTTCCCCCAACCCCCTAACCCCTCTACCCCCCCCCCACACTATGAATAAGGAGGATATGGGAGCCCAATGATGAATATCAAACCCTCCAACCAGAAAGAGCATCTCGTTCACAGTGGAAATGCTTGAACTTAGTCCAGAAAGGAGACGCATTCACTCGAAACTGTTCTCTGAGCGGGAAAACAAGAATACTCAAGGAGAAGGGAAAAAAACTGGAATAGGCTAATCACCTAGTCTACCACATCAATGCTGTGCTTTTTGTCAACAGAGAGATGAAGAGAGACTAGGATAGCGGTCAATTCATTCGTTTTTCTATTAATTTTTTTACACAACAGCAATGCAAAAGCTCTGGTGTATTTAAATGTGGTAATCACAAGGACGTGTATTGCGTAAATAACCAGGTGCAAAGCAAGGGCACATGGGGAGTATTAGGATTGAGAGAGAGAGAGAGAGAGAGAGAGAGAGAGAGAGAGAGGGAGAGAGGGAGAGAGAGAGAGAGAGAGAGAGAGAGGGGGGGGGGGGGGAGGGGGGGGGGGGGGGCGTACAAACCGTAAACAGCTCCTACACTTTGCAGTGTCTGGACGAGGATGGCTGGTTTGACAGGGCTTGACAAGGCCCAGAACAGTAGCCTTCCCAAATCCCCATTAGCAGAAGGCTGCCAATATTCCTCCTTTGAAGAGAGGAAAGTCAACAATCCATTTCAGAAGATAAGGTGGAGGTGAAGGACTGTGCTTGGGGGGCGCTGGGGAAAATACTCAGCAGTCTTTGAGGCTCTGTGAACTCACACAAATCCACATAGAAACAAAGCCAAGCACTCTATAAGCTATGTTTGATGATACAGAAGGTAGTCATGGTGGATGTCCAAAACAGAGAGCCAGGAAACAGTGTGACAAAAACATCTGCAGTCCGAATAAATCCCATTTAAGTAAGGCAAAACTGTATATATGTACAGAACTACATTAGCTAATACATTTTTCTTAAAATGTCTAATAATTATTCTCTCATTCTTATGCTTGCTGCATGGGGGAGGTGAGGAACTTTACAAAAGCCTACTCCCTCATAGTCATCTTACCACCCACACACCACACACCCATACATGTACACACGCACACCTGAACAACACAAAGCCTTGGAGTGAAGGACAGGGTTCCCAGCAACAAATCTATCCCTCATAAAAGCCTCCACCTTCCCAGACCCATATCAGAACATAGTGTCCCATCTCACCACAGCTTTGCAAACAGGCTTGCATTGATTAACTCAGGGGGCTTTCTCTGCCACCCACCTATTAATTATATGGCCTTCATTAACACTGGCTTGATGAATGGCCTCTGCTGGAAAGCCGAGTTAAGAGGTGTTAACACAGCACCTGCCTGCACTCAATGTGGCCACTTATTAACCAACAATGACCTTCCACACCGTAAAGCCACTTGCTGTCTATTTGCTGTCTAATAAACAGGCCCCCATGTCTCTCTCCCTCCCTTGTCCCCTTAATTAAGCCTCTCAGACTTTATTGTGCTTTAAAGCCAAAAAAAATGTGACACAAACATCGAACACCTGGAATCAACTAAAATACTGATCGGGACGCACACACACACAAAAAGTGATGTACTGTAGGTGGTTAATGGGCTAATGAACAACCTCTCCACGCTGTAGTTTGATAAGGGGATATACCCAGGTATGAGGAGCAACAATGGTCAGCTTTTCTCTGTTGTCATTGTAATGGTACCAGCCAAACACTTCTTAGGCTCTTCAAGGTCAATCTGTCATAATAGTAGGGAAATTCCCACCATCCCCTCAATTATTTTTTGGAACTCAGGGATGGTTGGACTAGAGTATGGTTAGACACAGGATAACCAGTTTTATGATTAAGCATCTTCCAGAGTACCATGACTAACGGCAGTAAGTGATCTAACCCCAGCCTTTTCTGTTAAGGGCGCTGCATACCTACCTGTGCAAGAAATCAATCTTTAAAACAATAACCAATCTATGATCACTTTATATACGTTTCTATCGAGACCAGTGGGGACAGGTTATGAAAAATGACAAGTGAGCTGCAGGACCATAGTTAATTTCTCCCATTGTCAGAATGAGTGGTTTGGGCCATTTGCACAGGTTAGGAGTCAGTGTGATATGTGACTGGATCGGTCTGTTGGTTGCCAAGACGGCATGCTCTCAACAGAGAGAGGCAGTAGGTCTGAGGGGGCCATAATGATGTGGAGCAGGCTCCCTGAGTGAACTAGGAAAAAAACAGTAGAGAGAGATGGTAATGGCTCGTAATGTGAGGACGTATTTATTTCATCCATTGGCCCAAGTAATTGGCCTTCTTTCAGTGTGGCCGGGGTTAAAACGCTGAGTGATGGATGGGAGTTTTGACAGAGGTTAGCCGGCTTCCGCTTTCACTGCAATTCTTCTCCGTGAGAGATGGCTCCTGTCACTGCTTTAGTAGACTGATCCACTGTGAGACCCCCATTCCAGACCCACAAACCCTCCGAGCCACTTTGAGTCAAATCAGTAAGTGAGTATAAAAACCTGAATTAAGAAAAACAAGAGAGCTATTAGCAAGGAGTACAATTCACATACTTCACTGTGTCTGGGGCATTATTCTTTGAATTTGAGGTTAACATGTCAAATAGAAATTCCTCTATGAAATACGACTGTATTATCGGAGACTTTAAATAACTCTTGGGGCAGGAGAATATTAATGTTCATGTCAAACCATTTAGCAACTAATTTTAATGAATATCACTGTTAAAGAGGAATAAATCAAGGAAAATGTGAACTGAACCAATTACGAAAAACTATTTCTATGCTAGTAGGTTACAGCAACAACAACAACATTTAGAGTACGGTTTCCTTTTCAATCTATTAAAATGATTGAATGTTGGCTCCTCGTATTTCATCTATTGTATATTGGATTGGTTGAGATATGATCCTATACAAAATATTTTCAATTGAACATTTAATTGACTCTTAGCTGTGCCAAAGCAGCGCAGAGCAAGAGTAAGAGGACTAATTTAATACGGCAAGTAAAGCCAACAGAATGACTTTAGAGATTGGAGTGAGTTTCCCCTGGCTCATAATCCCTGAGGTGGATGGGGGGATGCACTGTACAGGGGATGTTGGGAGCCATAAAGAATTCATGCGGTCCAGCAAGCCAACAGTGTGTGTGTCTGCGTTTGTATGCGTGTGTGTGTGTGTGTGCGTGTGTGTGTGTGTGTGTGTGTGTGTGTGTGTGTGTGTGTGTGTGTGTGTGTGTGTGTGTGTGTGTGTGTCTGCGTTTGTATGCGTGTGTGTGTGTGTGTGTGTGTGTGTGTGTGTGTGTGTATGCGTGTGTGTGTGTGTGTGTGTGTGTGTGTGTGTGTGTGTGTGTGTGTGTGCGTGCATTCGTTAGCTAGTTTTGTGAAAAGCAGGTAACCTTGCAGTCCAACCCCTTCCCCTGTGTCCCCCTATTCTTGGGTCTTGGCACAGCCAGTGCCCTGGCAGGTGGACCTAACCATCACAGTGGAAGGGGTGGGGCGGGCACTTAAATTACGGCTGGGGCGAAGCGCTCTTTCACAGCTCCCTGGCCACCTAACCCTTCCAGCTAAATAAATGCAATTTTATGCACTTACATAAATCTAATCAAACAAGGCCTTCTCTCTTATTATTTCATCTGATTCACCAGCGCTCCCTTATGCCATGCATTGTGACCCATGCCAGGAAAGCTGAAATATCAGGAACTGGAACCAAAAACAATCCCTGGACTTTTAGAAATGGAGTTAGATACAGAATACTTTGCTGAGAGCGTGCTTCTATGAGTTGCTGAAGTGTTACTATCTTTATGTAGGTTTATTTAAAGTTCAAGTAAAGCATAGCTAGTCTAAGTAAAGCATAGGTTTACACTGAGTGTACAAAACAGTAGGAACACCTTCCTAATATTGTCGTGCACCCTTTTGACCTCAGTTTGTGTTACTTAAAAAAATAAAAAATAAATGTTTTACTTTAGTTTATTTAGTAAATATTTTCTTAACTGTATGTTCTTAAAACTGCATTGTTGGTTAAGGGCTTGTAAGTAAGCATTTCACAGTAAGGTCTACACCTGTTGTATTCGGCCCAAGTGACAAATAACATTTTGATTTGATTTGATTTTGACCAGCCTAAATTTGTCAGGGCATTCATAATGTTTTGTAAACTCAGTGTATACTTTAATCTTAAGCAGCTAAATACTTAACAAAATGGGGGAAAGGATACAAATAAGTGATATATTAGTGATAGTCTTGATTTTACTTCATTAGACAAAAATATATAACAAATCTTCAACTGGAAAAAATGACGTTTTAGTAATTAGTGTTATTACTAAGTGTTTCTGTTTACATTTGTCTCTCTTTGTTCTCCATCTCAGCCACAGCTGATCCCTAACTGGAGAGCAATGCACTGGCTCAGTGCTAAGCGTGGGCCACAGGCATATTAGTCGAGACAGGCAATAGTGTTGATTACTCATTGGCCATTAGATTGCTTTCACTGCAGTGGCTAAGCCTCCTGCATCATGAGATCACTTGGCTGAGTGCAAGATTAGAGAGCGTGCTTCACCCAAATCCCCCATCCCGCCTGCGCGCCCGCCCGCCTGCCCACCCGCCCGTCTTTTACTCTCCTCCCCCCCCCCCCCCCCCCCGGCTCGCCTCAGGTCAGCGCAACAGTGCAACAGCAAGACAGGTTGACTCGCTGTGCAGTCCTTATTACCTCATTTCCTGTGACCAGGGTTTTACCCCCTTTCTTTTCTGGTGCAGGGACATGTTTTATGATGGTTATGCATACTTAACGGTCCCTACAACTTAAATGTTTTTAGGGTCAATTTAGAGTGACAAATTCAACTGAACTTGATTGTTTTGTTGGCTCATTGGATTGCGTCTGGCAAGGGAACTGAAGGGGGTTCTGTTTATGATTTTAGAAAGGCTTTTCACACACACCACGCACACTAGCATTCACACACACACACACAGTCACATATGATACACCTAAACAACATAAGGGTATTATGCACGAAAGATTTTATCCCACTTCTGGCTTAATGATCGACTGGATTTAGCGGAAAACCAACACAGATTTTTTTCCTTACATAAAAGATGATGAAGACAAAAGCAACAACCCCAAACTCAACATCACGTCAACATCACTTCACAGTTCAACAGTGTGGTTCAAAAGCAGTTCACTCCCAGTCGTCTGGTGGAGCTGAAACACTGAGCTGAACAGTAGAGCCAGCCTTTTGGGGAGGATTCAGGCTAATATCAAGAAGATGTATAGTCTGGGTCCTCCACTTCCAAATAATCTAGGATTTGAAAGGTGGACAGAGAATAGCATAGCAGTGCAGCTTAAAGCTCATTAACCTCTCTCCCCGGCACCTTGCTGAGTTGAAATGTCTTGGCTGCCTCTCGTAGACACATTCACTGGCAGATAATCAGGTCAACAGCGGAATTAACCAATCTTTTAGATTTGGTCACTGATGCTTGCAGGTTGTAAAAATACTTGCTTTTGAGTGTCATTGTGGCTTAAGGTGATATAGTAGCCGTCTTGTCATTTGGAACAATGAGGGATATTTCGAGAAAGTTTAGGGACAAGGGCAAACATCAGAGGGTTTAGTGGGATGACGACAAGGGAGATATCATGCTATGTAAATCTTACAGGGAACACTATCAATCACTAGCGATGATGTGAAGGCCTGTCACATATATAAAAGGTGGACATTAGAAAAGCCAAGATGTAGCTAGTGTAACCTCCACATAGCCTATATCTTTTCTAGGGATTTTTTTGTTGCTAATACTTGTATTATTAAACAGTTGTGTAGGGGTGACCACCCACATATCATATTATACAGTATTTTTGATGTCCTGCAGGTTAAAATCAAATTAATCAGATTCAGTCCAAAAAACGATAAAATGCAATTGTGTTTTGACTCAATCGTCTGAAGTTGGAGCTGAGCCAATCAGAGGACTTGGGCGAGGAGAAAAAAATCTCTAGCTTTCTGCTCCGGCCCGCCCCCGTAGTCGTAGCACAGACAGAAGGGAAAACCCAGAGACATCACGGGCTATAAAGCTCAAGCATTTGTTTAGAATGTTTTCTCACCACCAAATATAGTAGTGAGAGGAAGTCCAGTCGCGTTAGTGGGAGAAGATGGAACTAGGTCAAACTGGGCCGACAATTTCTCATCGATGAAACATCTGATCTAAAAAAAATGTTTCCCAAAACTAGAATCTGTTATGAACACGGTGCACTAAGTTAAATAGAGTTGATGCTTTGCCAAAGTTTCAAATAATGTATTTCAAAATTCTTGCAAATGTATTGAAAATGAAATACAGAAATATCTAATTTACGTAAGTATTCACACCCCTGAGTCAATGCATGTTAGAATCACCTTTGGCAGTGATTACAGCTGTGAGTCTTGCTGGATATGTCTCGGAGCTTCCCACACTTGGATTGTACAATATTTTCCCATTTATTCTTTAAAGAATTATTCAAGCTCTGTCAAGTTGGTTGTTGATCATTGCTAGACAGACATTTTCAAGTCTTCCTATAGATTTTCAAGCCGCTTTTAAGACAAAACTCTGACTAGGCCACTCGGGAACATTCAATGTTGTCTTGGTAAGCATCTTGTGTATATTTGGCTTTGTGTTTTAGGTTATTGTCCTGCTGAAAGGTGAATTTGTCTCCCAGTGTCTGTTGGAAAGCAGACAGAACCAGGTTTTCCTCTAGGATTTTGCCTGTGCTTAGCTCTATTCCGTTACTTTTTATCATAAACTCCCTAGTCCTTGCCGATGACAAGCAGTATGAAAAATGTATGCACTCACTAACTGTAAGTTGCTCTGGATAAGAGCGTCTGCTAAATGACTAAAATGTAAATGTAAATGTTTGTTGTCTGTAGCTTATGCCTGCCCATACCATAACCCCACCGCCACCATGGGGCGCTCTGTTCACAATGTTGACATCAGCAAACCGCTCGCCCACACGACACCATAAACGTGGTCTGCGGTTGTGCGGCCGGTTGGACGTACTGTCAAATTCTGTAAAACGATGTTGGAGGCTTATGGTAGAGAAATGAACATTCAATTCTCTGGCAACAGCTCTGGTGGACATTCCTGCAGTCAGCATGCCACTTGCACGCTCCCTTTAAAACTTGAGACATCTCTGGCATTGTGTCATGTGACAAATCTGCACATTTTAGAGTGGCCTTTTATTTTTCCCAGCACAAGGTGCACCTGTGTAATGATCTTACTGTTTAATCAGATTTTTGATATGCCATACCTGTCAGGGGGATGGACTATCTTGGCAAAGGAGAAATCCACACTAACAGCAATGGAAATACATTTGTGCACAACATTTTAGAGAAATAAGCCTTTTGTGTGTATGGAACATTTCTGGGATCTTTTATTTCAGCTCATGAAACATGGGACTAACACTTTACATATTGCGTTTATATTTTTGTTCAGTGTACAGTATATACATTATACTTATCCCATCAAACAAGCTATTTTGTAACCAATTCAATCCAGTATTTGTGCATAATAATACTGGCTTTATGTAATTTGCTACACAAACAGCTAAACATCTTAACATGACTGAATCAAAAAAGCATCGGAAAAGGACTTTAACTTATGGATTTATGCACATTTACGCATGTGTGTGCTCACACAAGCGCACACACACCCACTGGCACACACATGCAGGCAGAGAGGCAGGTTTATTTGTGTACTGACCGTGCTGGACAGCCCCTGACCCACACGGTCATAGCAGGTTGTCCTAACAGGGAAGAACATCAATCTCTCCCATGTAGCAGGGCGCTAAAGGCCGCCGTTAAACTGCTCAAACACTGACTGGTATGTGTTTGCCACAGGTTTGTTTCGGAGAATCGTCAACCTACCTTCCTTCTCTTGCCCATCCTAAACACACAAAGCCCCTTTTACTAACACACTTGTCAGAAATGCATTGTCATTTTTGTTTGAGGCATTTTCCAGACATTTCTAGATCATTTTCTGATGGATTGAAGGTAATAAGGTAATGTGTGTAAAATAAGATACATTCTAGACATTCTTTAGGCTTTTAGGTTGATATATCTATCTATCAGCTAGCATTAGTTAATACCATATCAAGGGGATTCTTAAAGATACAAGTATCAACTCAGAGAGGAGAATATTCAACTCTCAACCTCCCACCTCCTGCTGTTTCACCCCTGCAGTCATGCGGCCTGGGGGGGCACCAGTGGGAGTGTTCCATGCTGGGGGGGGGGGGGCATGACTGAGAGCTGCTGGGGCAGGAGGGGGGCAGTGGCAGGCCCAAGGGGTGATTGCTGCTGAACTGTGGGAATGTGGGATATGCTCCCTGACATCTCTGTGTGGATTACGGCTCACGAGCCGTCGCTCCCAATCGGCCGGGCTCTACATCACCCTCCACCCAGGCCATCAGGGAGCAGTAGGCCTGGGCCCGGCCCGGGTTCCTCAGCCCCTCAGCTCAGCCCCTGAGCCCCCTACAAGACTGGGGCAAGGGGAGGGGAGGGCGGTGAGATGGGTGGGTGAGGCAGGTTCTGTAACAACACGGGATATATCTGAGTGCGCTGCACAGAGGAGAGGTGAGAGAGGGGAGGGGAGAGGGGGTCTAGAGAGAGAACCCGGGCCAAGAAAATCTGTCTTGCTCCGATTTACCTCCCATGAATCCTTCCAAGGAGCTAATGCATAAAAAAAACTGGGGGAAATAAAATAAATAGAAAGACCTTTAGATGGAATTTGGCCATTTGGGGTGATGTCATTTGTTTTGCGAGCAATATACTGTATGGTGGACATGCTTCTCTGGCTTTGCAGGGGAATAGAGAGACGGACATGCTATATAAATTATAAATGTACTGTTCCACATTCATTCATCATACACACACACACGTTCAAGTAAGGCACAGCTAGTCTAAGCTATCATGGTTATAGTTGTTTGTTTGAGAGAACACAGACATGTATGGTTATTTAAAAGGAGTGTTCTGTTGAACTGAGTTGACCTTGGATGAGTTACAGTACCGTACACAGGGCCTCAGCAATGATATCAGGTGAAAAGAGTCCACTGCTGTGGTGGTGTGGGTTAGTCATGGCCATTACAGCTAATGCTCGTCATCCACTAACTCAGTCTCATGAAAAAGCATGTAATCACAGACCAGTCTCAGGACAGGCAGGGCTGTGAAACTGTGACTCGCTCCAGCTTTGTTCTGTCTGTCTGACAGCACAGGCGAATGGAGGGAGGGGGAAGGAAGGAAACACAGAGAAAACCGAAGTAAAGGAGTAAGGACAGAGTGACCGCAACAGGAAAGCGCTTGAGAAAGAAAAGGGGAGATAAAGGGAAACGCTTAAATTTGGCTCACAGGCTGTGACCCTCCGATCGAGCAAGTAAAGGGAAAGAGAGAAAGATACCGACACAGAGAGAAAGAAAGAAAATTAAAGAAAGAGAAAGAGAGAGAAGAAGGTTGTCTGAGTGCTGTGGTGCCCCAATCAGGCGCTCACCCGGCGAGTTCATTCCTTGCATTCCAGTGAGAGGCAGGCGCAAGTCTCACCAGTGGGTCATTTGGCGTGATTGACATTATTTGCTACCATTAGCCAATACTATGTGGTTGCCCTCTGACCCCCTGCGAGAACGTTGTTTGAAACAACTTTAAACAGTATGTTTTAATCTCCATGGGAAAAAAGCCCCTGGATCCTGCCAGAGCCCCCTTAGATCAATCACCAATTAGAGGTGAGATAATGGGACCTCTATCTCCAAGGTCAATGATTCAACTCTACGTTTTATCTCTTTTTCTCTTTCGTTCAGTCTCTCTCTCTCTTTTCTACCTCAAACTCCTTTGCTCTTACATGTTCTATCTCCCTCTCTCTCTCCCTCTCTCTCTTTACCTCTCTCTCCCTCTCTCTCTCTCTTTGTCTCTCTGGTCATGTCTACACTTGACACTTATGTGCGACTTCTGCTATCAGAATACAAAGATCGGATTGAAAAGACGGGTCTAGATGCACAAAAGTCACTTTCTGGTCTGATTGTGTTCAGATCTGGCTGACCACTTCAGGAGGTGGTCAGGGATGCATTGTGTGCGAATTCCTTCTCAGTCTGGACTCAATCAGGCTACCGAAACCGTATACAGTGGGCGACGTCATCAGCGCTCTTCCCACAAGTCTCCAGAAAACCTGTATTTTGGGACAAAGAGGCACCTTTTCATTATAACGTTGCAGGAAATACATTCCTAGTGTGTGAGGAACGTGTTTGCTGGCCTCATAAATGCTAGCCAGCTAGCTAATATTTAGAACAATCATTTTTTGTTTGGTTAGAGTTATGCTAACCATTTGTAATCCCTTTAGCATTGCTTGCTAGCTTGCTGGCTAGCTACAGAGGTTAGCTGGCTAGTTAGCTACTGTAGTTAGCTGCTGCCATCAGTTGTTGTTGTGTTATTACCATATTTAGCCTATTCCACCGTTTGTAGAATGCATTCTGGCA
The DNA here is from genome assembly GCF_964263955.1 of Coregonus lavaretus. Taxonomy (NCBI): domain Eukaryota; kingdom Metazoa; phylum Chordata; class Actinopteri; order Salmoniformes; family Salmonidae; genus Coregonus; species Coregonus lavaretus. Next base: position 71,945,906 of record NC_139990.1, read on the forward strand.
TTTGAATATAGCGTGGGGAAAGGGAATCCGGACACACTGTGGACACGGTAGACAGATTTAAATGTAGGTGTAGATGCATGACGCGTTCGGAATTCCATGATCAGAACTCTATGATTAGAATACTAAAGCTGCATGAACTGTCAAGTCAAGATACGGCCTCTCTCTCTCTCTCTCTCTCTCTCTCTCTCTCTCTCTCTCTCTCTCTCTCTCTCTTCCCCTGCTATGTTACTGCTCCCTCTCCCCCTGTCACCACCAACAAAATAATGACCGTGAAGGAAGTTAAAAATGTATGTGTGCAGTTTGACATAAGAAAAGCAAAACTCCTCTTTTCTGTTTGAACAATAGACAGAAACCTGTGAGCCAAGTTCTCCCCTTGCCTCATCAGACTGACATAAGTATGAATGAACAAGTATCAAATGGAGGCAAGGCACAGTGGGTTCAGAATCTGAGTTAAGCATTAAAAAAACACAATGAATGTTTTGATTGACAATTCAATCTTACAGTTGAAAGAAAGTCTACCATATACCATACATGGCTTTTGGTAGTGTTGAAACATTTATAATTCAATAAAAGAGGTAAGGTACTGTGTTCAAAAAAAGTTAGGAATACTACATAACAACCATAAACCAAAATACATCTAATTCTTCTCTACTGGTGTTTTGCCAAATAAATAAAGTTGTAAAAACACATATTTGATTCTAATTTATATTAATACCTAGTTTTTAAGTATAAAATGTACGACAACTCATGGCATTCCCTCACCATTGTTACAAAAACGTAATGTAGGCCTATTTGACCTTTGCATTACAGAAACATGGTCACAACCCGGTGAGTGTGAGTGTGTGTGTGTGTATGTATGTGTTTGTGTGTGTGTGTGTGTGTGTGTGTGTGTGTGGAAATGAAGAACACCTGAGAGAAATTAAGTTTGCAACAGGCTGAACTATGATCCTTACACATTGAGCAGCTGGTGTGAAACAAGGGTTAACAACAGTACCCCCCCCCCCCCCCCCCCCCCCCCCCAGTTCCCCCACAAGGAGGAGTGCGGCCTGAGGTTAAGAGAACAGAATGAGGAAGGGAAACAATGTTTAAATGACACACATTACAGGGCTACTAAGACGAGTTGATTGGATGTGACATCTGACAATAAGCAAAGTGCTTGAGCTCGGGTATAGTCATGTGACTTGATATGTCGATTGGCTCTTGTCCATCAGTGTAGTGTGTCGTTATTTTTCCTTCGGCCAACCTCAAAGGCGACAGACTGGTAACTGCCAAAATAAAGGAAACACCAACATAAAGTGTCTTAATAGGGCGTTGAGTCACCACGAGCCTCCAGAACAGCTCATCAAACCATTCAGTGACCATTCATGCTCTGTGGATGGGGGCATTGTCATCCTATGGGGGCATAGCCATGGTAGCCAAAACAATGTCCAAAATAATGGCCTGTCCACCATTTTTATACATTACATGACCCTAAGCATGACGGGATGTTAAATGCTTAATTAACTCAGGAACCACAACTGAGGAATTCTCAAATTCTGCGCAAAATGTTGTTTACATCCCTGTTAGTCAGCATTTCTCCTTTGCCAAGATAATCCATCCATCTGACAGTTGTGGCATATCAAGAAGCTGATTAAACAGCATGATCATTACACAGGTGCACCTTGTGCTGGGGACAATAAAAGGCGACTAAAATTTGCAGTTTTGTCACACAACACAATGCCACAGATGTCTCTAGTTTTGAGGGAGTTTGCAATTGGCATGCTGACTGCAGGAATGTCCACCAGAGCTGTACCCAGAGAATGTAATGTTCATTTCTCTACCATAAGCCGCCTCCAACATCTTTTTAGAGAATTTGACAGTACGTCCAACCGGCCTCACAACCGCAGACCATGTGTATCCACACCAGCTCAGGACCTCCACATCCGGCTTCTTCACCTGCGGGATCGTCTGAGACCAGCCACCGGACAGCTGATGAAACTGTGGGTTTGCACAACCAAATCATTTCTGCACAAACTGTCAGAAACTGTTTCAGGGAAGCTCATCTGCATGCTCGTCGTCCTCACCAGGGTCTTGACCTGAATGCAGTTTGGTGTCGTAACCGACTTCGGTGGGCAAATGCTCACCTTCGATGGCATGCTGGAGAAGTGTGTGCTCTTCACGGATTAATCCCGGTTTAAACTATACTGGGCAGATGGCAAACAGCGTGTATGGCGTTGTGTGGGCGAGTGGTTTGCTGATGTCAACGTTGTGAACAGAGTGCCCCATGGTGGCAGTGGGGTTATGGTATGGGCAGGCTTAAGCTATGGACAACAAACACAATTGCATTTTAGCAATGGCAATTTGAATGCACAGAGATACCTGTACTCCTGAGTGGCGCAGTGGTCTAAGGCACTGCATCACAGTGCTAACTGTGCCACTAGAGAACCTAGTTCGAATCCAGGCTCTGTCGCAGCCGGCCGTGACCGGGAGACTCATGGACGGCGCACAATTGGCCCAGCGTCGTCCAGGGTAGGGGAGGGAATGGCCGGCAGGGATGTAGCTCAGTTGATAGAGCATGGCGTTTGCAACGCCAGGGTTGTGGGTTTGATTCCCACAGGGGGCCAGTATTTAAAAAAATATGTATTCACTAACTGTAAGTCGCTCTGGATAAGAGCGTCTGCTAAATGACTAAAATGTAATACCGTGGCGAGGCCCATTTTCGTGCCATTCATCCACCGTCATCACCTCATGTTTCAGCATGATCAGATGTGTCGCGCTGCATGAGGCAAGTGGTGGTCACACCAGATACTGACTGGTTTTCTGATCCACGTCCCTACCTTTTTTTAAGGTATCAGTGACCAACAGATGCATATCTGTATTCCCAGTCATGTGAAATCCATAGATTAGGGCCTAATGAATTTATTTCAATTGACTGATTTCCTTACATGAACTGTAACTCAGATCTTTTTTTTTATTGTTGCATGTTGTGTTTATATTTTGTTCAGTGTACTTTGTATCCCTCATTTAGTAGTGCTGAGCGAATTAGTGCTTTTTGAGCTCGGTTCGGTTTTGGGTTTGATTTTTAAAAAATAATCACGGTTTTCGTTTTCGCACGTCTTTTAAAACATTAAATGCATAAAAATTATTTAGAGCTTTTTAATATACATTCAAAAGCCAAAAGTTTTGAACATTCAATTGCCAAAACATTGAAAATATTCCATTGTCTCTGTCAGGTTCACATTGGGGAGACATCAATAGAAAAATAGGAAATAACTATGAAATAATACAATATTTCAGTTGTGTATATTACTTATTATTTTTCCTTCCTAAAGTCATCATCTCATCTCCGCTCAGGCAGTAGCAGCCAAACAGCCAGACAGCGTTATCTCTGTGATACCCATACTGTACTGTCTTTAGTCATTCTACTTAGCTAAGCTAGCTGTCTGATGAAAACATTTGACTAGTTCTTCAAAGTAGATAAGGCATACTTTCACAAACTGTCTCTATCCCTCTCTCTGTGTTGTGTATATTCCTCTCTCATTCGGTCTATGCAGTCCTAACGGAGCAGGCGTAAACGTGTATCCATCTCTATCCAAACCCAATATCCATGGTCATACACATAGCGTCCCACATAGTTCTTGACTTGATTTATTTCATGAATGATTTGATTTCTCTAGAGAAACGGTGCGTTGGGCTCACAAAAACCTGAACTAAATGGAATTAAAGTAATTGAACTGTTGTCACCCCATTTTTGGGGGGTTAATCGCTCAGCATTATAATTTACTCAAGTGTTTCCATTATCTTGGCATCTACTTGTAGATTCACAAGAACACATCTCTGAACAGAGCGAGTTACAGTCCTACTGTATTGTCTGTGCTGTTGTAATTATTAGAGCCCAACCAATATAGTTTTTTGGGTCCGATACCGATTCCGATTTTTTTGGGGGGGCAAAACTTACCGATACCAATATATCTACCTATATACTGTTTTTCCAATGTGAATTCTCATAAATTGCTATCCAAAAGAGCAGTTGTCCAATAACTATGCTTCAAATGTTGATTTCATACATTATGACACATCATGAGAATGGCCGCAAGGGTTCAGATAAGCATGAGATTCCCTTTTTTCATCCTATTTATTGAATATCAGTTATCGGTGGAGTTATCGGCTGATACCGATATAGCGTTAAAAGGCCAATATCGGCCGAGCCGATATATCGGTGAACCAATATATCAGTTGGGCTAGTAATGATCACAGATAGGCTTTGGTGTTCAATGGCTAATCGTGAACAAGATACACTGAATGTACAAAATATTAGGAACACCTGTTCTTTCCATGACATAGACTGGCCAGGTGAATTCAGGTGAAAGCTATGATCCGTTATTGATGTCACCTGTTAAATCCACTTCAATCAGTGTAGATGAAGGGGAGCAGACAGGTTAAATAAATATTTTTAAGCCTTGAGACAATTGAGACATGGAGTGTGTATGGGCAAGACAAAATATTTAAGTGCCTTTGAACGGGGTACTAGGTGCCAGGTGCAGTGGTTTGAATGTGTCAAGAACTGCTACGTTGCTGGGTTTTTCACGCTCAACAGTTTCCTGTGTGTATCAAGAATGGTCCACCCCCCAAAAGGACATTCAGCCAACTTTACACAACTGTGGTAAGCATTGGAGTCAACGTGGGCCAGCATCTCTGTGGAACACTTTCGACAACTTGTAAAGTCCATGCCCCGATGAAATGATGTTGTTCTGATGGCAAAGTGGGTGCAACTCAATATTAGGAAGGTGTTCCTAATGTTTTGTACACTCAGTACCACATATTTTGTTATTTAGCATAGAAAAACATATAAACAGCAACATCCTAGTGGGACAGAGAACCCCCTGGGCAAAAACTGGTTGAATCAACATTGTTTCCACGTCATTTCAACCAAAAAATGCAATGTGAAGACGTTGAATCAACATGGAAAACTGATTGGATTTACAAAAAGTCATCAATTCTAACCTAAATCCAACGACGGTGAAATGTTTTGTTGATTTCACGTTACATTTCAATTAGTTTACAACTCAACCAAATGTAAATCAAAATTAGACGTTGAACTGATGTCTGTGCCCAGTGGGAACCAACATGGTGGAAAGGAAATTGTGTTCCTACTGACTCAAGCAGCATTACACCGCAAGGAGGAGAGAGGAGCTGAGAAACATTATTTATGTCATGGGATGCATCTGAAACGGCACCCTATTCTCTATATAGTGCACTAGTTTTGGCCAGGGTCCATAGGACTTTGTTCAAAAGTAGTGCACTATGTTGGGAATAGGGTGCCAGTTGGGATGCAAACATACACAATATGTTCCTTCCTTGAGGTATCGTTTATTTCCTTGGACAGTTTAAGCACTGTAATTTAGGGTGCATCTTTGTGTGCTGTGGACGTACAGTAGCCTGATAATTGTTTAAATCTGTTTTTTTCCCAGAGAGCCCTGCATGTGTGGAGTGGGGAAGGTTATTAAAAGCCCTTTTCCATACTGTGGGGAACATTCCCCTAGTCTGAGGAAGTGTTAATAAGTACTTGTTAATACGGCTGCAGTGCATTTCCCAGGTGATGCAAGGCAGTTGTGGAGCATTCGCCAGACCCAGCCTGCGTTGCTAGCTAACCCTTTCTGGTGTAGCCTTTGTTGTTTTTAGGCATTTACTTTTTCCATGGAAAGTATAGGCGTGAGTGACGTCTGTGCAATACTTAGGGACGGCATAGTGCCGTAATAGGCACGGGGAGAGCAACATGGAACCATACTGTAGCCCACCTCAATGATCAGAGTGGAACTGGTCAAAGGATGAGCTTCAAACCTGGGTTCAAATAGTTTTTGTTTTCTTTTCAAATGCTGTAGCTGTGCTTGATTGAGCTTGTCTGGCAACATGGAATCAATGGAATACTCCCAAAAGTACAAGCCCCTCCAATCTGGCACTTCAGCTGGCTCAATACAATCCTCAAAGTAGCAGAAAGAAAACACATACTATTCACACCCAGATCTGGTGTGCTTGTGCACATGTGAGAACATGTAGGGTGTGGGTATGTATGGAGAGCAGTGGAGATAGCTGTGGTCCTCTGTTTGTCCTTCTTGCCTCAAGAGACATATGCTATATCCCAGTGTGACTGAGCTTCCATATGGAACCACTCCACAAAGCAAACAGAAAAGGCTGGATCACCAGAGGGAATAGTCCTTTGAGTAATAAGAAGGAGAACTAAGCTGACCATACAACAACTATTTCCGTTACCGCCCCTAGCTCTCCGAACTGAAACCCTTCTTTGCCCCTAGCAAAACCTATAGCTACACACGTACATGAGCAGGTTCATAGCAAGTGGCGCTATCTATCTTCTAGTATTTCGAGGCCAGAGGCCCCATGCACTCACCCCTTAAACACATATATTGACCATATGAAAAGTCCAGATTAAAATGTTTATCCCATAATAAATGATGTAGTAAACCACAACTCAATACCTGCTCTTTGATCATATAGGATCCCATCTCTTGTCCCCTGGTCTCAAACAGACTGTCTGTCTCGCTCTCGTTCTAGCGCTCTCTGTCTCTCTGTCTCTCTGTCTCTCTCTCTCTCTCTCTCTCTCTCTCTCTCTCTCTCTCTCTCTCTCTCTCTCTCTCTCTCTCTCTCTCTCTCTCTCTCTCTCTCTCTCTCTCTCTCTCTCTCTCTCTCTCTCTCTCTCTCTCTCTCTCTCTCTCTCTCTCTCTCTCTCTCTCTCTCTCTCCCTCTCCATCTCCCTCCCCCCTCTCTCTCACCCTCTCGCTCACTCCCTTCCCTGGCCAGAGAGAAGACAGGTCTGTGTTGGCCCTATCCCCTGGGATGTAACTGAGAAGCCTCATATCAGCCCCCCTCCACTCTGACCCAACAGAGCCTATATTACAAAATATGATTTATAGCCCCTAAATACAGCGGTGAAGTGTCTGTAATAAGACAGGGAGCTTATAAAGACGGACGTGTGATTAAGAGCAGAGCAGATCCTCATCTGCCTAGGTCACCGTTGAGAGAGAGACTAACAAAGCCTCTGTGCCCCAAATGTACAAAGGTCTCAAAGGTAAAAGGCCTTGGATATTAGGAAGCCATGTAGTCAAACACCGCCCGGTGCACTGCACAGGCCCTCGTGGGGGAGTACAATACAAACAGAGAAAGACTGCGTCTCTCTACACTGTACAATAAGCTGCAGCAGCAATATTTATCTAGGCATGTAATCAGCCCAGACATAGAAAAACAATACATGCACACAGGGGTCACAGAATTCAACTGGACCACTGAGAAACAACCCCTTTTTCCTCCTGCGTCTGTCTAGAAACCCGGCCCGTTTTACTCCTCAACAATTAGAAATGGCCACTGTGATGTAATCCAGGCCGCACTTCCTTGATTGTGGCATTTCGTTGGAGGGCAGGGGCTCCCAGGAATCCTCTGAGAAGCCTGGTCCCCCGCCCCACTCTCCCTTCTCCCCCCTCTCTCCCCTCTCTCCCCCACCCCCTGCCTCCTGGGAGCAGGGACTGAGTCTGGCTTCAGTCACATGTAGAGAGGCAGTCTGGTGGTCGCGGCTGTGGCTGTTAGAGTCGAGCCCTGCTCTACATTGCTTTGAGCTGGGCTGGGCTATGCTGGAATGTGCCTGTGCTGTGAGGCGGGGCAGAGGCCCCGCTGCTGCAGACCGACCGGAGGGGGAAAGATCTGATTTGAGTCTGCCCCCCGTGGGACTTGTTGAGCTAATGAGAGGGATACACGTCCCTCAAGCCGCCTGTCAGAGGACAGACAACAGCAGAGATGATGTGGAGGCTGCCACAGCACAGAAAGAGTTGTTGCTCAGCTCTTTTTTACACTGGTTTCCTCTCCTCTCCTCTGTTCTCTCCTCTTTTCTTTTCTATTTTCTCTCCTCTTTCCTCTCCTCTCCCCTCCCCACCTCTCCTCTCTTCTCCTCTCTGATCATTTCCTCTCCTCTCCCCTTCTCCTTTCCTCCACACACCTCTCCTCTCCCTCTCTCAGGCTCAGGCTGTCCATGCTAATCAGCAGGAGAACTGGGGAATGCATTATAGATCATGCATCAGCATTATGGGACTTCTTTAGCAGAAGTGGCCTCAATGCAATGCACAGACAGGGCTGATCAAGGCTCTTGCTATGAGTGGCATAATGGTCACGTCTCTCTGTGTGGTCTAAAGAGTATACTACATCTGGCTGGGATGGATGGTAAAAGAGGACAGGAGGATTCCAGTCCAAAGTCTGCCAGTAAGTCTGGGGCATTTCCCCAGTCTGTGTCTGTGTGTGTGAGAGAGTCCTACTCACTATGACTAAGAGTGTCTGCCTCTGCAAGCCTCCCCTGGTCCTGCATTGCCTCATCATATACTGTATGAGCTCAAAATGGGTTGGGGCCCATGTGTCAAGGGTCTCGCTATGGGGACTAGGCTTGGCCTGAAAGCCTGGGAAACATGTAGATACTTGACCATATAGACGCCAAGAACACATCCGCATATATGCACACTCAGAGACACACACACAAAGACTCATACAGGCACGTACACTAACAGTCAAAACTTTTAGAACACCTACTCATTCAAGGGTTTTTATTTATGTTGTACTATTTTCTACATTGTAGAATAATAGTGAAGACATCAAAACTATGAAATAACACATATGGAATCATATTGTAACCAAAATAGTGTTAAAGAAATCAAAATATATTTTATATTTGAGATTCTTCAAATAAACACCCTTTGCCTTGATGACAGCTTTGCACACTCTTGGCATTCTCTCAACCAGCTTAACCTGGAATGCTTTTCCAACAGTCTTGAAGGAGTTCCCACATATGCTGAGCACTTGTTGGCTGCTTTTCCTTCACTCGGCGGTCTGACTCATCCCAAACCATCTCAATTTGGTTGAGGTCGGGGGATTGTCAGGTCATCTGATGCAGCACTCCATCACTTTGCTTCTTGGTAAAATAGCCCTAACACAGCCTGGAGGTTTGTTGGGTCATTGTCCTGTTGAAAAACAAATGATAGTCCCACTAAGCCCAAACCAGATGGGATGGCGTATCGCTGCAGAATGCTGTGGTAGCCATGCTGGTTAAGTGTGCCTTGAATTTCTAAATAAAACACAGACAGTGTCACCAGCAAAGCACCCCCACACCATAACACCTCCTCCTCCATGCTTTACAGTGGGAAATAAACATGTGGAGATCATCCATTCACCCACACCACGTCGCACAAAGACACAGCGGTTGGAACAAAAATCTCCAACTTCGACTCCAGACCAAAGGACAAATTTCCACCGATCTAATGTCCATCGCTCGTGTTTCTTGGCCCAAGCAAATCTCTTCTTATTATTAGTGTCCTTTAGTAGTGGTTTCTTTGCAGCAATTCACATTTATTTGGGCTGCAATTTCTGAGGCTGGTAACTCTAATGAACTTATCCTCTGCAGCAGAGCCAGTTTCATCATAGTGCTTGATGGTTTTTGCGACTGCACTTGAAAAAAAAATCAAAGTTCTTGAAATGTTCCATATTGACTGACCTTCATGTCTTAAAGTAATGATGGACTGTCGTTTCTCTTTGCTTATTTGAGCTGTTCTTGCCATAACATGGACTTGGTCTTTTAACAAATACGGCTATCTTCTGTATACCCCCCCTACCTCGTCACAACACAACTGATTGGCTCAAACGCATTAAGAAGGAAAGAAATTCCACAAATTAACTTTTAAGAAGGCACACCTGTAAATTGAAATGCATTCCAGGTGACTACCTCATGAAGCTGGTTAAGAGAATGCCAAGAGTGTGCAAAGCTGTCATCAAGGCAAAGGGTGGCTATTTGAAGAATCAAATATATTTTGATTTGTTCAACACTTTTTTGGTTACTACATGATTCCATATGTGTTATTTCATAGTTTTGATGTCTTCACTATTATTCTACAATGTAGAAAATATTACAAAATAAATAAAAACCCTTGAATGAGTAGGTGTTCTAAAACTTTTGACTGGTATTGTACATGTAGAAACACACACTCTCTCCATGCAGCTAGTGAGCTAACAACCAGTCTGGAGGTACAGTATATGACAGGGGGAAAACTGGTCAGAGGAAGACCGTCTGTAGTTAAGTAGGGTGGGGAGCGTCACTAATATGAGCGGCAGGTAGCCTAGCGGTTAGAGAGGCGAGCCAGCAACAGTAGTGCCCTTGAGTATGACACTTAACCCCTCAAAAGAACAGCTCCCCAGGCACCCAGTGTGGCAGCCCCCCGCACCTCTCCAAAAACATGTATGTGTGTCTTTCGGAGGGGTTGGGTAAAAAGCGGAAGTAAAATGTTGGTTGGACCTTGTGTGCAAATGAGCAATAAAGTAAACTTAATATGAAACACCCTTCCACTTTCCCATCCTCAAATCCTTTTCCTCCATACACCTCACAACACATAGTGGCTCTACTCCCAAAATACTGCTTATTCCTCAAAGCTAAACTTAATGGGAAGCCTTTGGATGACACAGATTGCAAGTTAATTATAGACGTAGATAGTACATCAATAATACATTCACAAGTTCACTTTTACTGTAACCTACATCTTACTCAGAGGAGAGATCCCGTTAGCTACCAGTTAAAAAGGTGTCTGCTTTGACATGCCAGATATGAATCACTGGGGATGAATGGAGGATCGTTCATCCCATCTATGCCTGCGAGGACCGAACAGGAGGGTTTGAAGTCTCATTACATAATGAGAGTGGCGTGTCAAAGCCCAGCTCTGACGACGTGTCATTTAGTCGTTGAGCGTGCCATACCCTCAAATTCACACCGGCCCAGAATCAGGTGGGAACGGAGATGAAAGGAGTGAGACAGCAACCGCAGAGAGAGAGAAAAGAAAAGGAGGGGGAAAAAACTGGCCCAGTCAAAATTGGCAGGAGATAATTAGAGGGGAGAATCCTGTCATGCGACGCGATTACTCTATTCCTGTGATAACCAAGAAATGCCACAGTCAGGTCAGGTCTATAATCTGGCCAGGCTAAATGCTGGCGGGAAAGAGGGGAGCTGAGGGACAAACAGACACAGTACGGTGAGAGAGTTCACACTGTCAGGAGTACACATTATTATGATAGATTGAGAGAGTTGTGTGAGTAGATAAAACACAGTGAAAGAGTTGTGTGAGTGGTACACACTATAACACACTAGCATGCCACAACAGCAAGAGAGTTTTGTAAGTAGTATACACATTATATAATTGCCCAAAAGGGAACATGGGAGGCTCCAGTGACACCATTTCCCCACCCCCTGATACTCACACATTCACCCCCTCATACAGTTTTGAGAACCAAAACAATGACGAGACTCAAAATACAGAGATGACAGCATCAGTTACACACACTAGTAAAAAATCTAAAACTTACTAGTAAAACGTAAACAAAGGTTATTATAACAGTCAGATCAGGTTAAGAATAAAATATCAGTTTTGAGAGAATGACTCATGCAGCCTCTGGGAGGATCGAACCTTATTAATGCCTCGTAAACCGGGAACATCCAAATTACACCTTTAAATTTGAATGACCAAAATGGAACCCACCAATTTAGTATCCATGTCGTCCGGTGATGGACTGGCTCATTCGGTGATTCAGAACCATGTGCCATGGGAAACAGGCTGCACTGACAAATCACACAAGGGCAGGAAGAGTGTTTAACAACTATCTTAACCAGTCCCTCCAGGATTTTGCAGGGATTTTATGTGATATTTGCGGGCAGAAATGTTTGATTTTGCTGAGGCAATTCTGACATTTTGCATGGCAATATGCGAAGACTTGTCCAATTTGTCATGAAAACGCGCTGACGAGGGAAAAAGTTTGTTGGAGTGTGGCTTGATTGAACCATATTATGCGGTAAATGGTCAGTGATGTGTCAGTTTTATGCGATAATATTGCAATGATTGGTCCAATTTGTAAACCCTCTCATAATATGCAGAGAATTGTTGATTTTACAAGAAAAATTGCAATTGCAGAATGGCAGAATCCTGGAGGGAATGCTTAATGATGATCAAAAGCCCCATCACACAGACATGGGAGGAAACATGAGAACTGTGTTTGCAGTGAAGAGAGAGAACACTACATCAAAATGGGGCCACTGTCGGTGACAGAATCATATACACATCGGTTGGTTTGATTCAGAGCCGCTTGACTTCTGTGGATCAATTAGCACTTTCCCTCAGTAGCTGCATCCGCTTCGTCTGACAAAGATTTATACCTGGGAGAGGGTGCTGTAACTTCATCCATTTTTTGCTCTCTCCCCCTTCCTCTACCTCTCTCTCTCCCTCCATCTCAAGTTGAATCCCCCCTCAATACCCTCTGTCAACCCTCCTTTTTAGCAGTGATCTCTGAAATATACAAACATGACACTGAACCTATGATAACACCAGCATTGCTCTGAAGCCAGAGGAAATCAGCTCCAGCCCAGGATGTGACCAGTAACCCCGCCTCTCTCGCTCTCGCTCTCTTTCTCTCTCTCTCTATCTCAATTCAATTCAAAGTATACATATAACAAAAAATGGGGGGACCACAGTAATAAGGCATCAATTATGATAGTAGTAGTGGAAATGTGATTACCATTTACAGCAACTACAACAATAATAATGAGAATAACAATACATATTAAAGCAATAGTAGTAGACCAGTCTCAACATGACTGAGAAGCCACATGACATGGTATGAAAGCCAAAACAAAACCAAAATGGGATATATGCACTTTTCACTGGCTGTCCTCAGGTTGTGGCAGGAGTGACATTTTGGCTTTTCACCCAATAAATATAAAGAAATGTCTTAATCTTTTATAGTTTCAAATTCTTGTGTTGAACAATCATTTTAGGAAAGAAAGATTCTCTTAAGTCTGAGTATTTGTCACAGTGTAATAGGAAATGCAGTTATGTCTCTACATCTCCCCTGAAGCAGAGTGAGGACAGTCTGTACCTAGTCAGTGTTTTCCTCAGTTTTCTATCAGTCACAGTGGTCAGATAGTCTGCCACCATGTACTGTCTATTTAGAGCCAAATACCATTGAAGTTTACTTTGATTTTTTGTGGTGTCTTTCCAATAGGTGATATATTTTTACTTTTGCTTTGTGATGATTTGGTTGGGCCAGATTTTCTGAGTGCTGTCCTGAGGCTCAATGGGGTTGGTTTGGGTTAGTGAACTGAGCCTCAGGACCAGCTGACTGAAGGGACTCCTTTCTCTCTCTCTCTCTCTCTCTCTCTCTCTCTCTCTCTCTCTCTCTCTCTCTCTCTCTCTCTCTCTCTCTCTCTCTCTCTCTCTCTCTCTCTCTCTCTCTCTCTCTCTCTCTCTCTCTCTCTCTCTCTCTCTCTCTCTCTCTCTCTCTCTCTCTCTCTCTCTCTCTTTCTTTCTTTCCAGATCAATCAAACTCCAACAGCCCTACTGCATGTGGGAGGGGGGGGGGGCTTCTGATCTGACACAGGAAGTGTCTGACAGTACAGAAGCCCCTAAGAAACAACCCAATCCACTAAACAGACACACATGCGCACACACACGCGCGCCCCACACACACACGCGCCCCACACACACCACTAAAAACTATTTCTCACACACAGATACACACACACATACTCCAGCACTCTATCTGTTTCTCTCTCTCTTTCTCTTTCTCTCTCTCACACACAAACACACACACACACACACATCATCATAGGCTCAGAACAGGGCAGCACGGCTGGCCATTGGATATACACAGAGTGCTAACATTAATAATATGCATGTCAATCTCTCCTGGCTCAAAGTGGAAGAGAGATTGACTTCATCACTACCTGTATTTGTGAGAGGTATTGTTGAATGCACCGAGCTGTCTGTTTGAACTACTGGCACACAGCTCAGCCCATGCATACCCCACAAGACATGCCACCAGAGGTCTCTTCACAATCCCCAAGTCCAGAACAGACTATGGGAGGTGCACAGTACTACATAGAGCCATGACTACATGGAACTCTATTCCACATCAAGTAACTCAAGGAAGCAGTAAAATTGTATTTTAAAAAACGGATTAAAATACACCTTGTGGAACAGTGGGGACTGTGAAGCAACACAAACATAAGCACAGACACATGCATACAAACACACGATAATATATGCACTATACACACACGTACACATGGATTTTGTGTTGTAGATATGTGGTCTTTTAAAAAAAAAATACTTTCCAACCCCACCACCCCTCCCCTAATTGGAGTAAACTAGTGAACAACAACGCTTAGGCCTTTACTTCCAGCTTATACATACTATATACATTTTATGGACACAGTCAATTTTACAATAATTATATTTTCACACACTTAATATGTTGTGAAATTGCTTTTCAATGTATTGTAATGTAAAAAAAAAAAAAGAAAAACGTCCTTAATTTTGCTGGACCCCTGGAAGAGTAGCTGCTGCCTTGGCAGCAGCTAATGGGGATCCATAATAAATACAAATACAAATAGGGTGGTAGACACACACACACAAAGAAACTGCTGGGACACACTTCACTGAGCAGAGGTAGCTGGGCAGTAGGCACAAACAGTTAACACATCTCACCGGAGGCAGGTAAAGAAAGAATGAGTCTGCAACAGGATTCCAGGGCCACGGTGCTCCGTTTACACTTTCAACTCCCCCCTTCCTTATCTCTGAGATTAGCCTCGATAAGAGAATTATAAACCCAGCCGGGCATCTAAAGCTTCCTGGGGGGTCAACGGCGTGATGAGAGACAGCCATGAGGAGACGGCTGCCTCAGAATCGCTTACCCCCACCCAATGGCCACACTCATACGGGGTACCTCCTGTGCACGTGCTCCCCTCCTCTCTCCTTTATCAGAGAGAGGGGGAGAGGGGGCGAATGAGTGGGGCTCTTTCAGATAGCCTTGCTTCCGTGACTTCCTTCCTGAACATTCCAGGTTTTGTGACCCTACTTCAAGGACAAAGAGCTAGGACACTTTCTTATTTCCTTGAGATTCAGAAGGAGAAGGAAAAAACGAGTTTCTCCCCTAGTCACAGGATGTAAGGGAAACCACATAAATCATAGGGGTCAATGCGTGCTTGTGTGCGTGTGTGTGCGTGCATATGTGGTGTGCGTGTGTGTGTGTGAGAAAGAGCGAGAGAGAGTTTATTGACCCTCTATCCTCTGGGGATGCTGTCAACAGCAGGCTAATATTGATCTGTATGATGCTGAGTCTGAGGAACTAGCATGCTCGTGTTAGCCTCGTCTCATTTTGGATTTGCCTACTGACTTTGAAATCGAGGTTCTGCTCTGGGAAATTCACCAGAGAACCAGAAAACAACTCATCCACCAGAGGATATCTCATCCTGCCAGTCATCTAACCACGAGACATACTGTATGTTGTTGGCATATGCTATTACAGCATATTATATCCTCAAAACCACAAACCACCTGCATTGACCCTTTTTTGCACTAACTCTCTTGCACTGACTGTGCACACACACTGGACTCTACCCACACACTCACACATACACTGGCATCCCAACACACACATACACACACACACACTACATACGCCCACACACACACCACGCACACACATGCATACTGACTCCACACAAACACTCACACACACACGCACATACACACACACTTTCACACTAACCACATACACTGCTGCTACCGTCTGTTATCTATCCTGCTGCCCAGTCACTTTACCTCTACCTATAAAGACTCAGTACTGGTTCTCACTGTATATAGCCATGTTATTTTTACTTGTTATTGTGATTTGTTATTCACTGTGTATTTATTCCTTGTGTCACTATTTCAATAATGTTTTGTATATTTTTTTAACTCTACGTTGTTGGAAAAGGACCCATAAGTAAGCATTTCAATGTTAGTCTACACCTGTTGTTTACGAAGCATATGACAATTGATTTGAAACCAAAATGACAGTCAACTGTACATGTGGATGTGGATAAAGTGGCATGGAGACAATGGGTGCCAAATGCACTGAATTATTTTAGGGAGAAACCAACTGACACCGGACAGGGTCGGCATTTGGCACCGTACAGATTTATCACACCACATTGTTCTCGCAAAGCGCACATTATTTCAGAATTGGGTTTTCTCCAACAGCAGGGGATAGCTAGGTGCCCATACTCATCTCCCCTCCCTTGGGCACATCCTTACATAATGCCTCAACTCGCCAAGAGTTGAGTTTATAAGGGAGTCACAAGAAAAACGGTGTCATATCCATCGGTCCGCCACACCTCCCTTCCCATACCTATCTTCTCCTCCACTCAAAAACAACAAGTCTCGGCGTCAGTCCATCAGTGATTCATCCTTCGACTCTGTCATCTCCACTCAATGACGCACCCTGTGCCCAGGGCATAATTAAATACAGTTTTCAAATAGTGAATGAGATTGCAGCTGCATCAACACGGCATGCCCCACTCTTGCTCTGAGCCATCTCTTGTTCACCAATAGGCTCTCTCGCTCTGATTCTCTTGCTTGTGGACTGGCACCAGCAGTACCACAGGGGACAGGGGCAAAGAATCCTGAATCTGACACCCCCTGTCCCCCCAAAACACCAAACCTCTACCCCACTCCCTCACCAACCAGCCGCCTGGGCCGCACCATGTTAATTTAATCCAACAACACTTCCTATAGCAGCCTGTTAATGTCAGAGTGAATTTCCTCTGCGTTCTCTGTAACCCAGAAAAGAGCACCACCCTACCACTTCGCCAGGAACCTTCCTTGGTTTAGTGTTTCCCAACAAACAGCAAATATGCTTCAGTACCAATAAACGTACCCCTGATATTTATTGGGCTGTAATATAAGTATTCTCTCCCTTCTCAGCCAAATGCCCACCCCCATCTCCTACACACACACCAGCCACAAAGTATTTGCAATTCTAATGAGGGACAGAAGATTAAAGGGCTGTTATGTTCTGCGTTACAGTACATGGGTAAGCTTAGTGTGATGGTGAGAGGTGAGGGAGAGGAACACAGAGGGAGGAAATTGAGAACACTGCTTGATTAAAGAGCTCTGGAATATCTAACCTTTGACTGCACAAAGAGTCACTTTAACCCAGTGCTGCCCAGACATAATATGCCATGCTATTCATGTGTATGAAGGGTACACTGGGGAATGAGAGGTGTAGGGTGGGTGACGGGTCCTCAAATTTGAACTAGAAGTCCTCTATTTCATATCCCTGACACAGACATCTGGGAACGCTGCAGTAAAACCACTAAAGGAAACTGGCAGTAATTATTCTGTAGATAATATTACTCTGCAGAACGACAGGGCAGAGAAGGCAACAGACTACACCTACACTGTGCTATAAAGGTAGACAATTTGCACTTCGCACTTTGTCTTTGGTAGTTCTTTCTATGAAAATACGACATGAAAATGTGGACTGAGGATTAAAAGATTTGTTTTTTGCATAGAATAATGTTTAAGTTGTTCCAAAGTGGCGCAGCTGTCTAAGGCACTGCATCTCAGTGCTAGAGGTGTCACTACAGACCCTGGTTCGATTCCAGGCTATATCACAATCCGGGAACTTCAGGAATTTGGCAATGAGGCTCTTTATCTACTTCTCCAGAGTTTGATCAACTTGTAGACACCATTTTTATGTATCTGTGTTCAGTATGAAGGAAGTTAGATGTAGTTTCATCAGCCAATGCTAACTAGTTAGCAATTGCACTAGCGCTAGTTAGCAACTTCCTTCAAACTGGACTCAGATACATAAAAATGGTATCCACGAGTTTCTCCCATGTCTCAGCCCATATGCAAATTGTCTACCTTTATAGCACAGTGTAGGTGTAGTCTGTTGCCTTCTCTGCCCTGTCGTTCTGCAGAGTAATATTATCTACAGAATAATTACTGCCAGTTTCCTTTAGTGGTTTTACTGCAGCGTTCCCAGCTGTCTGTGTCAGGGATATGAAATAGAGGACTTCTAGTTCAAATTTGAGGACCCGTCACCCACCCTACACCTCTCATTCCCCAGTGAACCCTTTATACACATGAATAGCATGGCATATTATGAGGTCTGGGCAGCACTTTGTTAAAGTGACTCTTTGTGCTGTCAAAAGTTCGATATTCCAGTGCTCTTTAATCAAACAGTGTTCTCAATTTCCTCCCTCTGTGTTCCTCTCCCTCACCTCTCACCATCACACTAAGCTTACCCATGTACTGTAACGCAGAACATAACAGCCCTTTAATCTTCTGCCCATCAATAGAATTGCAAACACTTTGTGGCCGGTGTGTGTGTGTGTGTGTGTGTGTGTGTGTGTGTGTGTGTGTGTGTGTGTGTGTGTGTGTGTGTGTGTGTGTGTGTGTGTGTGTGTGTGTGTGTGTGTGTGTGTGTGTGTGTGTGTGTAGGAGATGGGGGTGGGAATTTGACTGAGAAGGGAGGGAATACTTGTATAAAAGCCCAATAAATATCAGGGATATGTTTATTGGTTCTGAAACGTATTTGCTGTTTGTAATCCCAAAGTATCCCTTTGAGTAAACAAATAGTAGGCCTACTACAAACAACACCCACCTATTCAGTTTAGACTAGAATGTCTCCTTCACCAACCATCACAAAACATGTCCAATATCTGTCTTGTTGTTCAGTTGACAAAAGCGCCTTTTACCAAAGAATCATAACACGTTTAACTAACACAATAGGGTAATATGTTTAGTTGTCTGTGTATGAGCAGTAGCACATAGACATACATGCAGAGAGGACTTCTGGTCACATGACTGCCTATTTTCTCCGTGTTGATTTGATATTACATTTACTAGGTGCTCTTATCCAGAGTGACTTAAAGGAGAAATTAGGGTTAAGTGCCTTGCTCAAGGGCATAGCTACAGATTTTTTACCTAGTCGGCTCAGTAGGTCGACCTAGCGACATACATCGGTTATTGCCCCAGCACTCTTAACTGCTAGGCTACCTGCCGCCCAGATTGAGATTTGAGATGCTAATCAAAACAACTTCTGTTTCCGCGAGAGCATGCAAATACTGTATTTTTTGTTACATTTCATAGTGTTTGGTTACATTTCTGTATCGTTCCAAGGTTAAGTTTAGACACTACCTCCGAATTCTTAAGGTTAGGCATTAACTCCGCCATTCTTAAGGTTAGGCATTAACTCTGAATGGTTAAGGTAAGGGTTAAGGTTTGGGATAGGCTTAAAACAAAAATGTCAAAAAACTTTCTATCGCTGGATTCAAACATGCAACCTGTGGCAGATGCTCACACCCATCCGCCATCCCCGTCCACAATGACCTAGTAAAACCAAAGCCTACTTGAAGGTAACAACTCTCACTGTTGCCCCTAGTGGCCAGTTTTCATGTCATCTCCTGGCATCCTCAGACATGGATGGACATTGAATACTGACTTCTATCATGGGTGACCTGCCTGGGTAGGGGTGCATTTTATTGTAGGTTATATGTACTTGGCAATTTCGATATAGATTGACCTACAAATACTATAGCCTATAATGCACATATAGGTACGTTTATATTATAAACTACTACAAATAAATATGCAAACGTATAACCATGCATGTTGACCCTCTGAACTGACTGAGGTGTGTACAAACACTTATTTCACACTGAAACAAGTTTATTGCTGCACATGTCCACTTCCTCTCTTTGAGCCCAGCCCAGACATTGTTCTATGGGTCCCCTCTCCCCTTCACCCCCAAATAGTTGCTTATCAATACTCTTTCAGCCCCCTCGTCAATCACACAGTTAAAACCCTTTACTTCTCCTGAGCAACAGTTGTTTCCTCGCAGGCCAGTCTGTTGCTAAGGTCCGGCAACTGCTCTCCTTTTCCTGCCTGCTGGTCAGAAGGCTAATAAAAATGTCCTGGTTGTTCAGGAGACACCCAGTGAGGGGGAAGGTGCAAGGTCACAGATTAGGACAGCCTGGACACCACTGGTATGAGGGAGGGGAGTGGGAAGGTCTCGTTGTAGCTGGACCTCCAAACTCCCAGAGAATGATAAATAACATATAAAGGAGACAGTAAAACACAACTATTGCATTAAGTCATCAGTTAAAGTTAATTAGAAAATATATGGGGGTTTGATTGAATGGGTCTCAGGGGGGTGATCACGGAGAGGAGGTGCAGGCCAGCCGTAGACAGTTGTCCGTGAGCGGCCCTGGCCGGCAGTGACTCACACACATTCCCAGGAAGGGGACCTGGTCTGTGTAAAGGCCTTCAGTTGAGTGTGGATGATTCATTCTGGGGCTTCATAAAACCAAACCAAGGGCGGCTGTTGGTCACTTATCCACAGTGGCCCTGATGAACATTCTGGACATATTACCGCAATGTTCTGCAGACAGTTGGTTTTCCGTGTACATTTCTGTGTTCTGAAAATGCATTGGATTGGATTTCTTCTAGTACCATATGTTTGTGTAACGTTCCTTTGCTTGGTTGGGTTGGTTGAGTTCACCACAAACTCCTTTTGATCACCAAGCTTGAATGAATCACTGGAATGAATAGATTTTCCTGTTACAGTGAGAATCCATAATGAAAACATGGTAATGATGATATAGAAGTATACTCCCACTGGGCACAAACTGGTTAAATCAACATTGTTTTAACATAATTTGTCAACGTATTGTGATGTGGAATCTACGTGGAAAATAGATTGGATTTCAAAAAAGTCATCACCATAAACTCTTGTTTTGTGAAATTTCAACCACAGGATTATGTCATCATGGTTAGCAATTTTCAACATAGACAAACCATGTATAAAATATGTTGAATTTGTACCTTTGAAATAACGTCAGATTATATCCACTATGTAAAAATTGCAAAAATACGCTGGGCACCACCTCCTACTGGAGAGTTGAGCTATCTACAGCTATCCCATCCAGGGATTTAACTAAGCCCTGTTTAGCTTTGATATTTGTCACTGACTATTACCTATATGCTATCGTGAGAATGATTGTTAAGAGATCTCCACTTAATAGATTCACTATTGCTGTCAAAGTAATTCCAAAGGGTAGGTTTAACAGAGCAAATTAAATGTAACCATACTTGTTCAACCATATACAGTATCATCAATGATGCTATTTAGGCTTTTATAGCATTTGGGAAGTCATTAACAGCTATTGTTTCAATTCATCCCAGGATTAAACTAAAAATAGACAATACATACAGGCCTAGGGTTTCAAACTTTGGTTGATTTCAAATGGAATTTACAAGTTAATAATAAATATGTTGGATTCAAGTCTTCATCTCAATCAAAAATCTAGGTTAAAGAATAGGACTAAATCAAATCTATTTAAAGTGCATTTCAAGTTTGATTTGATTTAGTCCCATTCTTTGCTTAGATGTTTGGTTGAAAGCCGTGAATCCAACATATAAATTATTAATTTGTAGACAAACTGGAATTAAAGCCAGACTCAGTGACACAGATGGAACAATCCAAGCAGAAGATACATCTCCTTCAAATGTTGATATTTGGTTGCGTTGACAACCAAACAATATTCAATATCACTTTTGCAATACAGTAAATAGCCTATTAACTTGTAGAGAAGTTAACAAATTATGTGTTGGACTCACTTCTCCATCTCAACCAAAAATTACAGTTAACGAATAGGATCAAGCCAGTAGCTCCGATAGAACTATCTAAGCAGTAGATACATCTCCTTTAAATGTTGATATTTGGTTGTGTTGTCAACCAAATACAACCAAACTCAATATTACCGTTGTAATACTACAGTAAGTAGCCTACAGTTAAGGCTATTTTACTAATGTAACAGTATTTATTCAACCTTACAATGTGTAACACATCATGGCCACATTTTGAGGTTACTGTAACAACAAATGTCTTCTTACGTAATCATAGAAAGCGTGCATGTTCAAGATAGCATGCGAAGGTCGCAGGTCTGTGGAAATATTCACAAATGCTATAATAATCTGCAACGGCATTGATCACTTGCACCATGTACTTTACTGTAATCTCACCTGCAATCAAGATCATTTGGTTGAGCTAGTAGATGAAGCACAGTGATAACACATTAAGTTGTTGTATAAATAAACACAATATCTGACATTGCATTCCCATTTTAACTTTGATGTGTTTTTAAATGGTTGAAAGCATAGTGATAACACATTGGGAATTCAACAAACTTTTTGAGTTGGGGAAAATAGGTTGTAATGTCATTGATCAACGTTTCAACCAAATATTACCCAATTCTCCACGTTGAAATTGTGTGTGTGTGTGTGTGTGTGTGTGTGTGTGCGTGTGTGTGCGTGCGTACATGTGCGTGTGTGTGTCTGTAATAAGGGATCTGTTGTGTCTCAGACAGATGGCTTTGTGACTGATTTTGAGTGTTAGGGTGGAGCAATGCGGGCAATCAGTGTATGTTTCTTTACAACACAGACACACACATACATACAGAGATACACTATCACAGACACACACATACATACAGAGATACACTATCACAGACACACACATACATACAGAGGTACACTATCACAGACACACACATACATACAGAGGTACACTATCACAGACACACACATACATACAGAGGTACACTATCACAGACACACACATACATACAGAGATACACGCATTCTTGCCATCAAACAACACACACAGCAGTGCCTCTGCCAATGTGATCCCTTGATTTAATCTTATTCGATATGTACTTGATATTAAACCAGCGGGAGCCACACGTTTTCAATGTTTGTCTGATGGTCGCTCTTCATAATAATAATAATAATAATATGCCATTTAGCAGACGCTTTTATCCAAAGCGACTTACAGTCATGTGTGCATAAATTTTTTTGTGTATGGGTGGTCCCGGGGATCGAACCCACTACCTTGGCGTTACAAGCGCCGTGCTCTACCAGCTGAGCTACAGAGGACCACGAAATCTCCATGAAATCTTCATGAAATCTCCATGTTTTATTTCAGAGTAAAGGGGACAGAAAATATAATTTCTCGGTATCATGTTATAATGTCAAAATCACTCCGAAGGAAAATGGAAAAAAAGAGGGGGCATAAATCTTCCCTGGTATGGGTTGCAGGGAAGGAAACTCTTATGCTGAAGAACAAGAAGCACATGTAGCGAGCAAGCTACCAGGAAATTGGTATAGTCTTGTATGATTTTATAGGGATCTTGGGCATGCCCTTCAGATTAATTAGGATGTGGAGTGCGGAGGTATTTTTTACAGGAAACTAAGTTTGGAACCCCTGCTGTCTGCCTCGGGGCTCCAATCGTGAGTCAAAAACATGGAAGACTGTAACCAAAGAAAAGGGGATAATGCAGGTCATATGCACCCACGGATACACACACGGACACACATACTCTCACACACTCTCACACACACAAACACACGCACACACACATTGGTGTGTTTACACACACATGTAAATGCACACAGTCTCCAACAAATACAAAAGTATAGAAAGAGTGTTGTGTTTGTCAATATTCTATGGTCCGTACTCATCCAGGTAGTAAGTACATAGTCTATGGGATTTATGACCTTTGGGTTTCAATAACATGGAGTTTCCAGTAAACCTAGTTAACTGGGGACCACACCACACAACAGTTGTTTGTTTTTTTACGCCTTGGAGATGTTGTTAAGGAAATGTTTGCTAATGACAACCCATGCCCACTGGGGAGAGATAAAATCTTGGTCTAGTACAGATAATTTATTGATTTGTTCAGTTTGTAGTGTGTGTGTGTGTGTGTGTGTGTGTGTGTGTGTGTGTGTGTGTGTGTGTGTGTGTGTGTGTGTGTGTGTGTGTGTGTGTGTGTGTGTGTGTGTGTGTGTGTGTTTGTGTGTGTGTGTGTGTAATGCTTTAATCCGTCCGTAAAACTTAAGTACTAACTCAGAATCTCAGAACAACTTTCCTAATCTAATACCTGTCTCTATTACATTGTCTCTTTGTGTGTTGACTACTGCCATGTGCAGGGTTTTCTCTGCCCACCCAGGTAGTTCTTCAAAAGTACACAGTGGTAACACCGTCTTCTGTGTACTCAAATATGGCACTTCTGAAATACCTTTGATTAATCGCAACCTAAATGCAAATCAAACTGAATTTAAAATCGTAGTTTGTAATCCTAATTTAACAAGATCTCTATGAGAAGTCAAATAGAACTGTGTGTGTGTGTGTGTGTGTGTGTGTGTGTGTGTGTGTGTGTGTGCACATAAATATTGTATTGCTTCACATATGACCCGTGGCACTCTCAACATAAAGGGAGACTTGTGAATGGCGAGGAGGAAGATGATCGTCAGAGTGTGTAGCATAGTGTCAGGACAAGCAGTGTCTAAATGTATGTTTACACAATATAATGCACAAGTTCAAAGGTGAAGGGGAAAAGGGCTTTTAATGTTTCCGGGTTTATTTATCCAACCCAGTGCCTGGCTAAGATGAAAACCCCCACACACACCCCCACCAACCCGAGTACAACCGCGGCCCCTTCGCAGTCTCACCGTTCTCCCACCCCTTGCAAACCCTTCCATGACATCACAAACTCGAATAGACTGAAGGGCTAAGAGCAAAATATGGTTTTGTGTAGGGAAAAACATGCAGCTATCCCTCTTCACAGTGAAGTGTTTTTTTTATTTCAAGGGAAATAAAGAGTATGTTGTACAGTATATAAGAGCTATGAATCTGCCTCTTTAAGAAAAACATTTGCTATATTGGAGAAAGTCACTTTACAATTGATTACTCCTTTACTCCTTTAATTTTATTTTTATGTGCAGTCAGATGAAGAAAGGGAAAAATGATGTGACCTCATTTTGAAGGAGAAGAAAGAAATCAAAATTCTATAAGATAGTACCTAAACATCTGCATGCATCTGTTTCACATTTCATGTGTAATCTGAATGTTGTAAAAAATCAAATAAACTCCATTGCTGTCACTGAGCACTGAGCAAAGCTCTCATTCGTGATTTCTTGTGTCTAGTTTTGCCTATTATATGCGTACCCTTTGACATTTCTGCTGAACTGTTAGGAGCTAGTAACACAAGCATTTCGCTGCACACGCTATAACATCTGCTAAACTGTGTATGCGACCAATAAACGTTGATTTGATTTGATTTAATGCACCTCTCGTAACTTGCAAACTCATTCCCATGCAGTATGCACACACTACCGTATGCACACACACACACACACACAATAATCGGAATGTTGTAAAAACCCAAACAAATCCTTTGCTGTCAATCTGAGCAGGGCTCTAATGTGACAATTGTAACTTGCACAAACACCCATGCACTCACTCACTCACTCACACACACACACACACACACACACACAACCACACAGACACACTGACACACACAAATGCAGCATCCCTTATACCCTGCACTGCTTGCCACACTTCCCACAAGTTGATGTTAATGGTTTCTTTACCCGACATAGAATCCTCCAGGCAAACATGTCATGCCTTAGCTGTTGTGACTGAGAGCAGATACAAGCCACCGGCTGCATTGCTTAAACACTTGAGCCATTTTACGTGGCCAACCAGCAGTAAGTGGATAGTGTTGGTCCTCGGACTGAAGAGTTGTAAAATCGACATGTCTATAAATCCACACTTTTATTGACACAACTGAATGGCTCCAATGCTTTTGTCAGTTCGTTTACTGTTATTTTCTAATATTTCTGAAACGCTTGTCGCATTTTGGCAACGGTTCTTTGGCTTTGGAGCTGTGTTTTGTTTGAGGTAGCAAATTGCAACATCTTCCAGCAGATGTGGAAAGAAGACTAAACACTAAATAGAAATCCTAAGCTGTAAGTACAGGGGTCACCCAGGGGTCAGGGAGTCAAGCCAAATAGTCATGGCTAACAATATATCTCAAAGTCCTCACAGGCCCTCTGGTCTATCCTCTTCAGGATGTGACCTTGTATTGTGTAATATCAATGATGTTTCAGATATCATGCTTCAGTTTGCTGCAAGACATCACACATAACAACTACATCAATCATTGCCAATTAGAATGACATTTCACAATATGCTGTCACATTATTCTGTCTCATCATTAGGCCTCTCCTCATTCATGGTCCCACATACCACTGTCTCTATGGCCCGGGAAAAGAAGACACTACATGGCCTAAGTGCAAAGCTCCTCAGTGTACTGCTATTGGAGGGCCATACTACTGATCTCTCTCTCTCTCTCTCTCTCTCTCTCTCTCTCCATCCCCCATTTTTCTTTCTCCCTCTCTTTCTCCATCTCTCCCCCACCTCCCCCCATGTTAACAAGATGTGCCAGTCAGAGGGCACCCTGCTGGCAGCAGTGGTGCATTGCCTTAGAGGGACGAGAGGAGCAGCCAATCAGCCTGGCTGGAACTGTGGAATGCCCTCCTCCCTAATGGCTAATACCAAACCCACCAGGAGCTCTTAGCCTATGCCATCATATTGGCTAGCTAGCCCCAGGGGAAATACAGCCACCACTACTTTCTCCAAGGTGGATGGAGGCATGTGTTCTTTTGGCATCTGTGCGTGATTGCGTGTGTGTGTAGGTATTGTCCAACGGGAAGTGCTCCCACCCAGGCACACATAAACTGTGATAATTGGATGTAGTATGTGAACTTCCATGGGCAATATTTTGTTATGTTGATACAAGTTCTTTTTGGTTTTCTTGCTGGGCTGTTTGTGAAAAAGTGAGGCAATCCTCCTTACTTTGACAGATCCATTCCTCCACACACCCACTGTCTCTCTGCCACAGTGCACTTGCTCCTCCTAGGAGAGACCAATGGAATACCCACTAAAGTGATCTACCATCAATTTGACCAATTATACTGCTTCTGAATATATTTGTTGTAGTTGTTTGTGATGACAAAATGTGTCACCCTTAAGAACTCCATTCATACACTGCTCAAAAAAATAAAGGGAACACTTAAACAACACATCCTAGATCTGAATGAATGAAATAATCTTATTAAATACTTTTTTTCTTTACATAGTTGAATGTGCTGACAACAAAATCACACTAAAATTATCAATGGAAATCAAATTTATCAACCCATGGAGGTCTGGATTTGGAGTCACCCTCAAAATTAAAGTGGAAAACCACACTACAGGCTGATCCAACTTTGATGTAATGTCCTTAAAACAAGTCAAAATGAGGCTCAGTAGTGTGTGTGGCCTCCATGTGCCTGTATGACCTCCCTACAACGCCTGGGCATGCTCCTGATGAGGTGGCGGATGGTCTCCTGAGGGATCTCCTCCCAGACCTGGACTAAAGCATCCGCCAACTCCTGGACAGTCTGTGGTGCAACGTGGCGTTGGTGGATGGAGCGAGACATGATGTCCCAGATGTGCTCAATTGGATTCAGGTCTGGGGAACGGGCAGGCCAGTCCATAGCATCAATGCCTTCCTCTTGCAGGAACTGCTGACACACTCCAGCCACATGAGGTCTAGCATTGTCTTGCATTAGGAGGAACCCAGGGCCAACCGCACCAGCATATGGTCTCACAAGGGGTCTGAGGATCTCATCTCGGTACCTAATGGCAGTCAGGCTACCTCTGGCGAGCACATGGAGGGCTGTGTGGCCCCCCAAAGAAATGCCACCCCACACCATGACTGACCCACCGCCAAACCAGTCATGCTGGAGGATGTTGCAGGCAGCAGAACGTTCTCCACGGCGTCTCCAGACTCTGTCACGTCTGTCACATGTGCTCAGTGTGAACCTGCTTTCATCTGTGAAGAGCACAGGGCGCCAGTGGCGAATTTGCCAATCTTGGTGTTCTCTGGCAAATGCCAAACGTCCTGCACGGTGTTGGGCTGTAAGCACAACCCCCACCTGTGGACGTCGGGCCCTCTTACCACCCTCATGGAGTCTGTTTCTGACCGTTTGAGCAGACACATGCACATTTGTGGCCTGCTGGAGGTCATTTTGCAGGGCTCTGGCAGTGCTCCTCCTGCTCCTCCTTGCACAAAGGCGGAGGTAGCGGTCCTGCTGCTGGGTTGTTGCCCTCCTACGGCCTCCTCCACGTCTCCTGATGTACTGGCCTGTCTCCTGGTAGCACCTCCATGCTCTGGACACTACGCTGACAGACACAGCAAACCTTCTTGCCACAGCTCGCATTGATGTGCCATCCTGGATGAGCTGCACTACCTGAGCCACTTGTGTGGGTTGTAGACTCCGTCTCATGCTACCACTAGAGTGAAAGCACCGCCAGCATTCAAAAGTGACCAAAACATCAGCCAGGAAGCATAGGAACTGAGAAGTGGTCTGTGGTCACCACCTGCAGAACCACTTCTTTATTGGGGGTGTCTTGCTAATTGCCTATAATTTCCACCTGTTGTCTATGCCATTTGCACAACAGCATGTGACATTTATTGTCAATCAGTGTTGCTTCCTAAGTGGACAGTTTGATTTCACAGAAGTGTGATTGACTTGGAGTTACATTGTGTTGTTTAAGTGTTCCCTTAATTTTTTTGAGCAGTGTATATCACATTACAAATTCAGTGGTATTTATTTATAGGGAAACCAAATACTTCCATTGATTAGCTCTGTGAGGCGAGCAGTTAAGAATCCTAAATATAACCATTATTTACCATCGCAAGAAACCCAATACTTCCATTGATCAGGTCTGTGAGGCGAGCAGTTAAGCATACTAAATATAACCGTTCTTAACCAGCGCAATTTAATAGGACTCATAGACATTTAAATGGACCTGTGTTATGAAACCTTACCCATTAATGCAGGCTTGTTTAAGGGTTTTATTAAGAAAAATGAAAAGATGTTTCACTACTGTTCTGGTATTTTTATGTTCTATTTTTACGAGAGCTAGATTTTTTTCTCTATCTCTCTTTTCTTTCTTGCTTCAGTTTACATTCACTTTACTGCCTCTTTTCTGGAGTTCTGCTGGAAATGCTCTGTTTTCTCTGAGAGCCTTTTATTGCTCACTAACGGAGTGTTGGGACACAGAATACTCAACTAGCTTCCCACTGGGCAAAAACTGGTTGAATCAACGTTGTTTCCACATCATTTCAACCAAAACATTAAATGTGATGACGTTGAATCAAAGTGGTAAACTGATTGGATTTGCAAAAAAGTCATCAACGTAAGGGAATTTCATATTTTTTTCCCACAGCTAGTGTTCTAATATAGGCATTCAAAGGTTAACCTGGACTACTGCGCAGTGAAAGAAAAATATTTGTTTCAAAGTGGATGTTACATCACAATTAGAGGCATGTTCAGAAACGTATTTCATGTGTTGCTGTTAAATGATTGTTGGCGTCATCTTGCAAGATGTCATAATAACAATGTACCTTACTGCAGCAAGTCATTATGAGAAAGCAAGCTTTTAATGCCCAGAACTGTATTTTACATCAGATCCTACGCTGTTGCTGTCACTTGGGCGTTGCTGCTGAACTTGACAGATCGGTTAGCATCTCTCTGCAGAGAGCCAAGTTCTTCCATCAAGATACTGGATGTGGGTCGGTTTTATTTGACATTTTCATTGTTTTCATAGTTATGCTTGTGGTGCAATCCATTTGGCCCAATTTGTTACAAGCAGATTGTTATTCCAATGAAATAGAACAGCTAAGCATAGCTGTTATTGGTTTAACAACTTGACTGAGACATTGGGGAACTGAACCAAATAACCAACTTCTCAGGTTGAAAACAGCTTATGTGGCATCGATATGAGTCAGAAACATTTATTATAGTGTCAAAATTGACTACAAAGTGTAAATAGGATAATTTGGGTCATAAAGTCCAAAACTGAGATTTGCGAGATGGTTCCGAAAAAAGGGTAAGTCACTTACTTGAATGTTGGATTGGATACAATTATGTCAACAATCATGCCTTTTGTCCAGTAACACATGTTGGCAACGCCTAGGGAGAATTGTCATGCACAGAGAAACAGCTGCACTGATTTCGCTCTATCTTCTGAGGCGCTGTGTAATGTGGGCAGGTCTGTCTCACGGTCTGTGCTCTGCGCCTCAGACTTGTTCACATAAGACAACATGTCACACATTGTTTTTACTTGAGAAATACTGCACCAAACTGTAATGAATACTCGGACAGAGTGGTAAGATCCAATCGCAGAATAGCGATGCTTTATTAGAGTATAGACAAGGGAATAGCTTAATCGTGGTCGGGCGGGCTGTGGTCAAAACCGGGCCAGGCATAGACAGGCAGAGGTACCAAAGGAGCGGGCTTAGTCGTAGTCGAGGTCACAGGCACAGGATCAGAGAACGGTAATCACTGGGGCAGACAAGCAGAGGATTAAGCAATACGGGGAGTCAAACAACAAGGCACAGGTCGGATACACGGGTAATCAAAAAAACAAACTCTCTCTCTCTCTCTCTCTCTCTCTCGGAACAAAACGCTTAGCAAGTCAAAAAGGAACAATACCTCGCACCGACTGAACCTCTGAGCACACCTTATATCCTACCCTAATTACGGACAGGTGTGCTCAGAACTCAGGTGAACCAGATCGAGTCTGATGACTCCCCCTCTCTGTAGATCGGGGAAGTGTCAGACTCTGTCTAGACCCAGCCAACCCCCGATCCCTTACAGTATCCCCCTCCCCAGGGCCGGCTCCTGACGGCCTTCTACCTCTACCGGGTGGTCTTCCTCGGGGTCGGGGTCCGGGATGATCTGGGTGTTCAGCGTGGAAAGTGGCCTTGAGAGCGGGGTCTAGTATGTCCTTAGCAGGAACCCAGGACCGTTCCTCCGGTCCATATCCCTCCCAGTCCACGAGATATTCGATGCCCCCTCGTCTCCGTCTTGACTCCAGTATCTCATGGACTGTATAGGTGGTGTCCTGTTCATCCTCCAAAGGTGGTGTAGTAGGTTGTTGAGCGATTGGTGGATACATCGGGCTATAATGAACAGGTTTCAGCAGGGAGACGTGGAACGTAGGGTTTATCCTGTAGTGTCGAGGGAGTAACAGACGGTAGGTGACAGGGTTAATACGTCTCTGTACTTTGAAGGGACCAATGTACCTGGGTTGGAGCTTCTTGCAGCTCCGTCGGAACCGCAGGTCTCGGGTAGACAGCCACACTCGTTGTCCGGGTTGATAAGTGGGAGTAGGTCTCCGGCGTCGGTCGGCATAGGTCTTTTGCTGCTGTGAGGCTTGACTGAGATGTTGATGGGCCGTCTCCCAGACCTGCGCTCTCCGACGGAACCACTCGTCCACCGCCGGTACCATCCCGGGTGCGGTATCCCACGGAAACAGGGGTGGTTGATACCCTAGAACACACTGAAAGGGCGTTAGACGTAGGGAGGTGTGAATGAGTGAGTTCTGAGCATACTCTACCCAAGGAAGGAATCGGCTCCACTCTTGCGGCTGCCGCGAACATTGTTGCCGTAGATACTTCCCAATTTCCTGGTTGAGCCGTTCGGTCTGCCCATTGGCCTGGGGATGATATCCGGAGGTGAGGCTCACCGAGATACCCAAGCGTTCGCAGAAGGCCTTCCAAACCCGGGATACGAACTGGGGTCCCCGGTCGGAAACAATATCCTCTGGAACACCAAACTGCCGGAACACCTGGTTAAACATAGTCTCCGCCATCTGAGTGGCGTTAGGTAAACGGGTCATGGGTACTAACCGACACATCTTTGAGAATCGATCGATGACCACGAGAATAACAGTATGGCCCTCTGATTCTGGTAGGTCGGTAACAAAGTCCATCGCAATGTGCGACCAGGGTCGTTGAGGGGTTGGCAAAGGCATCAGCTTACCCTCCGGTTGTGCTCGAGGCGTCTTGGACTGAGCACAAACTGGGCAGGATAATACGTAGTCTCGGACGTCATCTGTGAGGGAATCCCACCAGTATTTTCGACTGATGAGTCGAGTAGTTCGAGTGATTCCGGGATGACCAGATCCTAGCGACGTGTGGCACCATTCCATCAGTTGAGGTCGAAGCGGAGCTGGTACAAACACCTTCGACACCGGGGTTTCTGGAGGGGCTGGTTCCGCTTGTAGGCTCTCCTGAATCGTATCATCGATAGCCCACCTCACAGGGCCAGCACGGCAACTCATGGGGAGGATAGGTTCTGGTTCAACCGGTCTGTCAGCGCGCTCGAACCGTCGGGAAAGCGCGTCCGCCTTACAATTCTTGGACCCGGGAATATAAGAAACAGTGAATTGGAAACGGTTGAAGAACAAAGACCACCTTGCCTGTCGGGAGTTCAGTCGTTTAGCACTGTGAAGATACTCCAGATTGCGGTGGTCCATGAGCACTTGGAACGGATGAGCTGCTCCCTCCAGCCAATGTCTCCACTCCTCTAGTGCTAACTTCACCGCCAGCAATTCACGATTTCCCACGTCGTAGTTCTGCTCGGCCGGATTCAGCTTCTTAGAAAAAAAAGCACAGGGTCGTATTTTTGGGCGGCTCACCTTGGCGCTGGGATAGCACGGCTCCAACTCCAACCTCCGAGGCGTCCACCTCCACGATGAATGGCAAGGTAGGATCCGGCTGACACAAAATGGGGACGGTGGTAAATCGTTGTTTCAATGTCTCAAAAGCCCGCACTGCCCCCTCCGTCCATTTCAGACCACGCCCCTTGTGGCTGGTCATCGCCGACAGGGGAGCTGCGGTGGTGCTGAAATTACGCACGAACCGTCTATAGTAATTGGCAAACACCAAGAATCTCTGAAGCTCTTTCACCGTCTGGGGTTGAGGCCAGTCTCGTACAGCTTGTTCCTTGGATTCATCCAGTCTTACCCCGTCGGGAGTGAGTATGGCCCCAAGGAAGGAAATCGTCGTGACATGGATTTCACTCTTCTCGGCCTTCACGAACAGAGAGTGTTGGCGGAGTCGGTCCAGAACCTGTCGTACATGGGACACATGTTCACTCAGAGAGTTAGAGTAGATTAGGATGTCATCAATGTACACTATGACGAAACGATCAATCAAGTCCCTAAAAATGTCATTCATGAACGCCTGGAACACAGAGGGCGCGTTAGTAAGTCCATAGGGCATAACACAATATTCATAATGTCCTCGATGGGTAATGAAGGCGGTCTTCCATTCATCCCCCTCTCTAATGCGCACCAGATTGTACGCACTCCTGAGGTCCAGTTTACTGTAGATGGAGGCTTGCCCCACCTGCTCGAGGGCCGCTGGAATCAAAGGAAGGGGGTAACGATTTTTTATGGTGATATCGTTCAAACCTCGATAGTCTATGCAAGGACGAAGTCCGCCATCCTTTTTCTTAACAAAGAAAAAACTGGATGCGGCGGGAGACGTAGATGGGCGAATGGCCCCTTGCTGAAGTGCCTCATCAATATACTTGCTCATTGATTCCCGTTCCCGGCTGAGACAAAGGGTAGATTCGTCCGCGAGGAGGGGTAGCCCCGGATAGCAGATCAATTGCACAATCCCAGGCCCGATGCGGTGGTAACACGGTAGCCCTCTCCTTGGAGAACACCTGCGCGTAATCCTGGTACTCTGTAGGAACAACAGTAGACACCGCACCCTTCGCATCCTCCACAGTAGACGTTTTGCAAGGTAAAATGAGGCACTCAGCCCTACATACCTCACTCCAAGCCGTGATATCGCCAGATTTCCAGGAGATGACCGGATCATGGGTAACGAGCCAGGGGTGGCCGAGGACTAGCGGCTCCCGTGGAGCGGAGATGACGAACAGAATGATGTTCTCATGGTGCAGGGAGCCCACTTGTAACTTGATTTCCCCGGTACGGTGCGTAATGAACCCAGTGCCCATGGGCTCACCGTCCAACGCGTTGACTCGCAGGGGAGGTTGAATTGGGATAAGTTGAACTCCCAACTCCTTAGCAAGACCCATATCCAGAAAGCTGGCCGCCGCTCCGGAATCAATAAGTCCTTCCAACCTGCGCACTTTCTCTCCGACAGATAAGATAACAGGTACATACATTTGTTTAGATGTAATGTTCAAAACGGGAGTCTCACTCACCGGTTTGGCAGTTCCGAGGCGATACCCTGGGGTATGGTTAGGTCGTACCGGACATTGACGAACGAAATGACCCGACTGACCACAATACAGGCATAGTCCGTCTTGCCGACGTTGTTGTCTCACCGACCCTTGTAGAGGTGACCGTCCCAGTTGCATAGGTTCCTCCTCAGATTCTCTCCTCCGCTCTGTCGATTGCATAGGACCAGTGATCGAGGGCTCCCGAACTGTGGATGCCTTGTGTTGCACAATAAGATTATCAATAGAAATGGCTATTTTGATAAACTCATGTAGCGCAGTGATATCTCCTCGACAAGCCAACTCAGTCTGTACGTCCTTGCGTAGCCCTCTTCGGAAAACTGT
The DNA here is from genome assembly GCF_964263955.1 of Coregonus lavaretus. NCBI lineage: Eukaryota > Metazoa > Chordata > Actinopteri > Salmoniformes > Salmonidae > Coregonus > Coregonus lavaretus. The sequence goes on from NC_139990.1 coordinate 71,980,078, forward strand.
GAGCAAAGCAGTCTCGCTCCATCCGCTACCGGCTGCTATAGTACGGAACTCTAAAGCGTAGTCGGCTACTGTGCGACGGCCCTGCTGAAGTTCGCATAGTTGGTCTCCCACACTACGCCCAGAAACTGGGTGGTCGAACACCTCTTGAAACAGTCTCTTGAACTGAACTTCCGCATTCAGCTCGGGGACCTCAGCTGCCCAAAGCGCAATAGCCCAATCCAGTGCTCTTCCCGTTAGCAGAGAAATCATGAAATCCACCCTGCTACGGTCATCGGAAAACATAGTACTATTATATGACATATACAGGGACGTCTGGAGTAGAAACCCCTGACATTTGCCAGGTTCCCCGTCGTACCTTGTCGGTATAGAAATCGGAGGTGCATGACGAGGACTGACCGTACTCGGAGTGGTGCCTTCCGCTGCACCAGCGTTGAGTAGCTGTAGGAGTTCATCCATACGTTTCTCCTGTATCTCCCATCGCCTCTGTAATTCCGCTGGATCCATGGTAATGGCGAGGTATTCTGTAATGAATACTCGGACAGAGTGGTAAGATCCAATCGCAGAATAGCGATGCTTTATTAGAGTACAGACAAGGGAATAGCTTAATCGTGGTCGGGCGGGCTGTGGTCAAAACCGGGCCAGGCATAGACAGGCAGAGGTACCAAAGGAGCGGGCTTAGTCGTAGTCGAGGTCACAGGCACAGGATCAGAGAACGGTAATCACTGGGGCAGACAAGCAGAGGATTAAGCAATACGGGGAGTCAAACAACAAGGCACAGGTCGGATACACGGGTAATCAAAACAACAAACTCTCTCTCTCTCTCTCTCTCTCTCTCTCTCTCTCTCTCTCTCTCTCTCTCTCTCTCCTCTCTCTCTCTCTCTCTCTCTCTCTCTCTCTCTCTCTCTCTCTCTCTCTCTCTCTCTCTCTCTCTCTCTCTCTCTCTCTCTCTCTCTCTCTCTCTCTCTCTCTCTCTCTCTCTCTCTCTCTCTCTCTCTCTCTCTCTCTCTCTCTCTCTCTCGGAACAAAACGCTTAGCAAGTCACAATGGAACAATACCTCGCACCGACTGAACCTCTGAGCACACCTTATATCCTACCCTAATTACGGACAGGTGTGCTCAGAACTCAGGTGAACCAGATCGAGTCTGATGACTCCCCCTCTCTGTAGATCGGGGAAGTGTCAGACTCTGTCTAGACCCAGCCAACCCCCGATCCCTTACACAAACATTTAACATGTACAATTGCACGACTAAAACCTCCTCGGCAAAAACGTCAAAAGGAATGACTGATTTCTTGATTTATATTAGATTAATTCTGACTATTTATAGGAAGTGGTACTGGCTATGTTGTTGCTACGGTGCCTCAATAGGGACAAACATCAGTAACTGCCAGGGTATGATAACATACCCACATCGAACCATACCCCCAAGACCGAAATGTCGTATTTCTTGATGAGCAGCAGAAAAACACATACGGAATCGATGAGTTCAGTTGGTTTTTAAAACGTACTGTTAAATGTAAATATATCTATATCCCAACTTAGAGGAGGAAGGGGAGAACTATCCTCCTCAGTGAATTTCATAAATATGTAATAGTAAAACATTAAAAAAGTTATCCTTTTTAGATTAAACTATGCTAAATATATTGATATGTCACCAAATAATTTATTAAAACACACTTTTGCAATGAAGTTCTACAGTAGCCTCAACAGCACTCTGTAGGGTAGCAGCATGGTGTAGCCGGAGGACAGCTAGCTTCTGTTCTCCTCTGGGTACATTGACTTCAATACAAAACCTAGGAGGCTCATGATTCACACCCCCTTCCATAGAGTTACACAGTAATTATGACAACTTCCAGAGGATGTCCTCCAACCTATCAGAGCTCTTGCAGCATGAACTGACATGTTGTCCACCCAATCAAAGGATCAGAGAATTAATCTAGTACTGAAAGAATTCGCTACAGCTAGATAGCACTGCAGTGCATAACATATGGTGAGTAGTTGACTCAAAGAGAGAGAAAGACAATAGTTTAACAGTTTTGAACAAATTAATTTATTCAAAAATTAAGGAGAAGCAAGAGAGAGAGATATACAGTGCCTTGCAAAAGTATTCATCCCCCTTGGCGTTTTTCCTATTTTGTTGCACTACAACCAGTAATTTAAATGGATTTTTTATTTGGATTTCATGTAATGGACATACACAAAATAGTCCAAATTGGTGAAGTGAAATGAAAAAAATTACTTGTTTCAAAAGAGTCTAAAAAATTAATAATGGAATAGTGGTGTGTGCATATGTATTCACCCCCTTTGCTATTGTCATGTCTCCTCCCGTTGCTCCCCTTAGGCGCTCTGATTTGCCGGTCTACTGAGCCACCGGTCTGAGCGCACCACCTCGGCAACAACGGAATGGAAACCCAACGCACCCTAATCACCTCCAGCGCACCTGCACCTCATCATCTCATCACTACCCCTGTTTAGCCCTGGACTGTTCTGTAGGATGTTGTGTGTGATTGTTTCGCTTCGTGTCATGTACTCTATCTTTGTTAATTCTCTTTGTCATTGTTTGAGTAAACCTTGACCTTGTTTATTCCTGCATCTGCGTCCTGCCTCTTCGTATCCTCAGTACTCGTCACAGCAGGAGTTTCCCAGTGCCTCGACCAGCACCAGCAGCAGCTTGCCCAGTTGAACGTCGCCATGCAGGAAGTGCTTCAAACTCTGCATTATCTGCCCAGCGCTCCGGTTCTACCTCAGGGAGCTGCGAGTGCCTCCAATCCACCTGTCCCCGGGCTATCACCCACTTCTGCGGGAACCCTCGTCCTAGCAGAGCACTTTGATGGTAAAACTACTAAATGCAGAGGCTTCCTGCTCCAGGTTTCACTTTATCTGGCGCGTCAGCCTGGGGCATCTGACCAAGCCAGGATAGCGCTGGTGATTTCGCTTCTAAAGGGGAAGGCGCTGGATTGGGCCACGGCAGTCTGGGAAGGAGAGGAGGCAGTGGCACTACCCTACCCCACCTTTCTCGCTCGGTTCAGGGCGTTGTTTGATTATCCCACGGAGGGAAAGGACGGGGGTGAGCATCTCCTCCATCTACAATAGAGAGAGGGGCCCGCGTCCGAGTAAGCTCTGAGCTTTCGCATGGTGGCGGCGTATTCCGGCTGGAATGAGCGTGCTCTGCGCACGGCCTTCAGGAGAGGCTTACGGGAGGACATTAAGAAGGAACTCGCATGTCGGGACGATGAGATGGACCTTGATACCCTTATCACCACGTCCATCCGTCTTGACGAAATGTTGCGAGAGAGACGCCGTTCCCAACGCCTCCCGGTGCTTCGACGATCACCCCAGCTAAGCTATGGAAGCCGCCCTGATTCCGAGTCCTCACCCATGGAGGTGGGCAGCAACCCCTACACCACCACGGCACACAGATCTTCTGGCGGCTCCCTATCTAGGCGGTATGACTCCCGTCGCCGCTCCGTGAGTGTGACGTCATCTCCTATCACAAAATTGTTTTTAGTTCCCAAACGGTGACTGGTTATTCCTTAACTTCCATTTCTACTGCAATGATAGATTCCGGATCAGCGGGGAACCTTATAGATAGGGAGCTGGTTTCTGAATGGGGGTTGCCCACCGTGCCACTGCCAACTCCGCTACACGTCACCTCATTGGACAATCAACCCCTTGGGTCTGGCACCATTACGCACGTCACTCTCCCCATCACCATCACCATTTCCACACTACCGGAGCACCACGAGGAGCTGTCATTCCACATTGTCACGTCACCCCTTCACCGGATCGTCTTGGGATTGCCCTGGCTCAGACTACACAACCCCACCATCAATTGGATCACCAAGAGGATCACAGCCTGTTCCACCTAATCCCGGAAGACCTGCCTGCCGGTGGTTTGTTGTTCCACGTAAGTGGAGAGTCCAGAGTCCGCCCTCCAGCCCAACATTCCACGTGAGTACGCAGATCTCTCCAATGTCTTCTCTTCATCTAAGGCTACGTGCCTCCCTCCTCACAGGCCCTGGGACTGCGCCATTGACCTGCTGGAGGGACAATAGTATGAATAGTAGGGATATGAGTACAGTGGAGGTACACCTAATCATTGGGTAACTATGAAAGAGATAGCATAACTGGAGGTACCGATTGAGCCGGTCTCCACGTGTATGGGGTGTGAGACAAAGGAGCTCTCTGAGGCTGGTTGAGCGGGACTGGGGGTTCTACAGTGAAATTGTATAATAAGAACTAACCCAAACAGCAATAGGCTAGGCATATTGACATGGGAGAGAGGCATAACACAATCACAGGTGTTATTCGAGAGGGCTAAGACAACAACTGGTAATGGCGACGAAATTTGGGCTGAGGCTAAACAGATCAACAGGATGGGGTACCTGTGTAAAGGAACAGTCCAGCATTAGCTGTGTAGCTGAGTGATCATAAGGTCCAGTGAACAGCAATAAGTAAGTCCGGGAGCAGTTCGTAGGCTGCTACAGCACAGGCGAGCAGGACACACGGCTGTTGATTGCGCGTGCTAGCGGGCCGGGGCTAGCAGATGGATCTTTGTGGTCGTCACAACGGGAAGCCTGTTGAAACCACATCAGACGATTACGTCGGCAGACCAGTTGTGATGGATCGGCGGGGCTCCGTGTCAACAGTAGGAGGTCCCGTCCGGTTGACAGAGAGGTAGATAGCCGGGAGATGGGCCTGGCTCGAGGCTAGCTCAAGGCTAACTGGTACGTCGGGACAGTGGTGATTAGCCAACAACAGCCATTCGGTTGCAGCTAGGTAGTTGCGATGGTCCGGTGTTAAGGTCCAGTGATTCAGTGATTCCGGCAGAAAATCAGATATGCTCTGGGTTGATAGCACGCTGTGCAGACTGGCCGATGATTGTCCAGGCTTGAGCTGGCTGGTAGGTAGTGCAGGCCACGGACAGTGGTGAAGACCGCTAATGGTGGCTAATAGCTAGTTAGCTGGCTAGCTGGCTAGTTTCAGCCGTAGGTTCTTGATAAAAATTAAGAAATAATAGAATCCGTTCCATATCGGGTGAGGCGGGTTGCAGGAAAGTATATTTAGTTAAAGGATGGAAAGTGAGATAGAGAAATATATACGAAAAAAAGGCTAAAAACAAAAAAAACTGGCTATTTACACGAGGACAAAACAGAATACACGACCGCACTGCTACACCATCTTGGAGAATCTGTTGTATGACTTAAAGAATGCTGTATACCAGCGGAACCCATCCAACTTGAAGGAGCTGGAGCAGTGAATAGTTAAGCACGCTCAATTTTTCCATTGTTTGTCTTATTTCTTGTTTGTTTCACAATAAAATATATTTTGCATCTTCAAAGTGGTAGGCATGTTGTGTAAATCAAATGATACAAACCCCCAAAAAATCCATTTTAATTCCAGGTTATAAGGCAACAAAATAGGAAAATGCCAAGGGTCATGAATACTTTCGCAAACCACTGTATATTTAATCATTTTTCCACTATCCCTTACTTAGCTAGCAAATGCAGCTAGCTAGTTTAGCCTACTCAAACACCGGGCTTAAACAGAGGGATGGTATGTTAGCTAGCTGGCTATGACTATCCAACACAACACTGGAACTCTTCCAAGTCAAGGTAAGCTAATTTATTGCTACCGGGGCCCGCCGGTGTAACTGCTAAACTGCTTACTGACTGCACACTGTACTGCATGATTGTAGCGGGTTTACTAACGTGTTAGTTCTATTAACTGTGTTGACTATGACGTTACTTTAGCTTATACGGTGACAACGATGTAGGCTGTGTGTAGCGGATATGATATGGTTTGGCTTGGAAAGGTTTTTTCACCTAGTCTACAGCTGATGTGTTGTGCATTGAGGTCCACAAGCAAAGGGAAAAGGTGAGAGGAGGAGAGCGTATAGATGCGAGAAGGAATACAACATAGCTGCTATGAAAGTGAACTGTGTTTACGTTTGATCAGGGTTGTATTCATGCCGCTGATTCTGTCGAAAACAAGTTTCTTAAACGGAAGCAAATGGAACAAAACAGGGATAAACATACCAGAATTTGTCCAATAGAAACTCTTGTTGGACTACTGATTACACCCTAGATCAGCTAGATGCAGGCATGTGTCACCTCAAATGTTTCTCTCGACCTACGTTGTAAACTTTCATTCATAGGCTAGGTTGTAGCAACCTCATGATGAGTATAGGGCAAATTTGAGTATCATGTAGTAGCCTAAACCTATCAATGTTACATTGAGCTGGGTGAACGGAATATGAATGACAGTCATCCAATATGCTGTAATAGAAATAAGGCCATGCTCATGAAAATAATTATCGTCCTCCCTCATCTTAAACGGCACCGACCACCATTGGATGTTTTCATATCATTAACCACATTTCCATCCACAATTTTCATGTGAGTAAAGGCATACCGTATCAAAAAGAAATCTGGACAGCTGTGATGGAAACCGCAAGTTTCGGTACAAGTTTATAAATGCCTGCGGATAATTTGTGCGTTCGCCATGGTGGGATCTTTTTGTGTCGGTTAAATTAAGTATGCGAGAAATGGCGGTATTAATGCCTATATACGCAAATACTGATATAATAACCATCATATCGAAGTAAACTTGAGTTCACACAATGATATGGTGCGTGGTCCTCCCCACCATGACTTGTGAAACCATGCAGTTTATTAGGCTACAGATAAAATAAGTTCTGATGAACTTCACAGTGAAAGTGCACAGTGATGAGTTTGATGCTCCTTTCCAATAAATGTTGGGGGTCTTATTCTGGTGACATGGTGATCGATGCTTGACTGCCGTTTGACAAATACAAATATTCTCGCTCTTATCCATAATAATCTCATCATGTAGACTAGCCTACCTGCAGTGTATCTGCGAGCTGATGACTAGAGCACACGTGCCAAAACCAGAGTAGGCACATTTACTATTTAGATTTAACTTTAGATTTTAATTTGGTATATGAAAACTTTGTGTGCGCTACGTCATCACGCACTGATTTCAATCTGCAACATGTCTGTTTGGTGGAAACACACCACTCAGGGAAACATTTGCATATTTTCTTCATGCGGATTTAAGAATATTCGCATGAAAATTGGTCGCCAATTGGATGGAAACCTAGCTACTAACATGTATATTTCCAGGGGCGCAACTTTGGTTTTAGAAGTGGGGAGGACATAACTTTTTTTGGGGGGGGGGATAAACACTCCAAACAGCCTACCCGTCCACTCGGAGGCGTCCGCATGGTCCTAAAGTACACCGTCGCCTGGTTTTGTATCACATTCCAATTATAAAACTGGAGGGGACAAAAATGCAATTTCAGAATGTCCCCAGTGAAAGTTGCGCCCCTGTATATTTCTATACCAGCTTGTGACAGTTTATTAACACGGCTAATGGTTTAATGTAGAGCAACTCTGCAGCGTCTGTTAAATGTCTGTTAGGGGGTGGGGTGTGTGTGTGCATGTTTAAGGCCAGGGAGGGCACGGAAGGGGGGGTGACGTGGAAGTAGTCCCAAATTAATCTGATTCAGTGCAATATTCTTGCAATCCTAGAAGGTTGAAGAGAAACTCCAGATCTTAATTCAGACTTGCATTTCAAGCCCCCTCTGAAGTAGACAAAGAGCTAATTTGCAAAGGCATCTGGATCCTGTGGCAGACCCGGCAGGGCCAGACCATGGTGTACATTCCCATCCAACACCCCCCCCCCCCCCACACACACACACACACACACACACCACCACCAACATCCCAGCAACCACCCCCAGTCTGTTTATCATACAATCTCCAACACAGGATCAAACATGAAAGGATGAGTGCTCACGAGAGCCTTTTTAGATTTTGTGGAAATGTGACATCTCTGGAAACATTTAGCCTGTCATAGCTGCTGGTGCTCTTCAAAGAGCGCAGAGAGGAATGAATTAATGTTGCTTCTGTACAAACATACTTCCTGTCCTCCACATCCCCTGCTACAAAGCATGTCTGATCCCCCTTTCATAATGGAACTGAAAGACAGATTATAGGGCTATATTGTAATGGGGCAGCAAATCATTTTTCATTTGGCACGTTTATCAACCCTGTGTATCAACTCTTGAGCTTGAAGCACATCAGGGTTTTGTGAGGCTCTTTGCCATCAAAATATTATATTGTATCAGAGAAACAAATGGCAGTTCATTCTAAATGCAACTACGCCTTAGAGCTTGTATTTGTCACGTACACATCGAAAGTAGCTATCCTGCCATGCAAGAAGCCTACACCAAGTGGTGCACCTCATACACCAATGTGTTTTACCAGACATAAACACTAAAGATAACCTTAAGGCTCTGCTCTGTATCACAGCAGCATTGTGACTGAGTAGCTAGCTTCCAATTGATGCCGAGGTGGTTGGTGAGTCATTGGCCCAGTCTGACACAGACGTAGTCTTCAAGAGCAGGATGAGGTTTGTCAGTCAGGCCTCAGTGAGCACAGGGTCAAGTGGAGCAAATCAGACATCAGATCCAGACCGACCTGGAGCTCTGAACATCTTCACTGAAACCAGGCACAATACACACACACACACACACACACATACACAAGCACTCATGCACGCATCTACACACACACGCTCACACACACACACACATAGACATACACACACACTCACACACACACACATAGACACACACACTTGCACAGAGAGAGAGAAAGGAATGCTGTTTGCTCATTGCACTCATCCATGAAAAATGTCCATCTCAACAGTCAGTCGGACATTCTCTTCTGTTCTCTCCTTCTGTTCCGCAGCATGTCCAGCTAACACTGCCCCCCCCCCCCCTACCACCCCCCTCACCCCCGCACACCAACACCACCACCACTTTACCAGCACAAAAAGATACGGCACGGCACTTTCCTTTTCACCCTAGCATGCAAGCCCCTGCCCCCACCCCATTTCTCCCACCTTTGTATCAGTTGAAAGGCATATGGTTACTGCCATTTGATTCCACCGCTGAAAGTGCCTTTCACTTAAACGCAGTTCACAAAGAGGTCAGACTAGAGCAAACAGAAATATTCTGTGAGAGCTCACTTTTTTTTGCTTAAGCTTAGAGATGTGAGAGACACAAGAATAGAAAAAAAGAGTGTGTACCTTATAAAGTTACATCTGGTCAAACAAAACTCACTACATTCCTCATGCCATAAAAGACCACAATAATGTATGTCGCTGTAAATAGAAAGTGATATTTTGAGAGCAACAGTCCTACAGTCTTACGGTGACATTTTCAGTGACAAAAAATTGACAAAGGCCTGACATCTCAAATATCATGTCACAATAGGAAAATCAATCAGCAATCTGAACGTTTTTTCCAGGATTGATTGGAACGCGGCATCAAAAATGTCACTGTGGTCTCTCTGTGTGTAACACGATGAGCCTGCGTTTAGGTCACAAAGGCCTCTGGGTCCTCTGGGCTATCTAGTCTCGCCAGACCTCTTTGTCTCCCTCTGGTAAATGATTAATATCATCTGTTCCTCTGCTGACCTTGTTTGTTAAAAGACTTGTACCTGACAACTTTCCACAGTTTGTGCTCTAAAGAGGATCTATTGGTGACATGCACAAACCTTCTTCCGTTTTTAAATGTTTCCTTGTGTTGGTTATGAGTCGTAAAATAGGTTTAGCACTTTAAAGCTTTTTGGGTCCCCACTGCCTGCCATGTAGTCTCCTTTGTTAGCCTTAATAAGTGTAGACTCTGAGGGGAACTTTTCAGTATGTAGCCCTGTAATTAAACTGCTGCTCATCCATCAATTTATGACCAATATTTTGCTAAGGCATAAAAGTTACTGAACTGTAGATTTGATTCACAGTCCAACTTTAGGGGAACCACACCAAAACAGCCTCTGAAAAGAAACCACAGCAAGAGACCTCGGCACATGAAACACTTCACTGCGAATCCAAAGAGATTACTCTTGAAAAAAAGTTAACCAGTCTTTACTGTTTGCTTTTTTATGATGGTTACTTTCAGTAGAATAACATTTGGTGTGAAAGTGTCATAGTTGGTTTGATTCTCTGCCTGCGATCTGTCCACAGACCAGGGGCTCTCAGAGAAGGTCTCCATGGTTTACTCCCTCCCGTGAGAAGAGGCTGTCGGCCATCCTGGAAGCCAACCTATTGGAGGGGCCATCAAACATGTATTCCTCTTTTAGACTGCTGCCAATATAGGCCAGCCTGGTAGGAGGAGAAAACTGTTCATGACACATTTTACTTACTCCTAATTTGAATCTGCGCGTATGTCTTCATGTTTCAGCCAACAAAAACGAAACACATCCGGAACTTGTCATCCTTGTGTGTGTGTGTGTGTGTGTGTGTGTGTGTGTGTGTGTGTGTGTGTGTGTGTGTGTGTGTGTGTGTGTGTAAAAGGGAAAAGGGGGTGGGAAGGGTAAGGCATTCCTGAATGGAGGACCAAGTTGCACCGTAAATCTGTCTCTCATCGGGAAGACAAAATGAAAAGGGCTCCCGTCATAAAACATCTGTAACAGTTCCATCCGCCACCAACGCGTAATGGGGTAATTGCTGTGAGGGGGCTTGGACAGCGTGAAGCCTTTTACTCTCTTTTGTACACCATGCAGTGTGTGTGTTTGTCTCCAGCTACCCAACCCACCACCACATGACACAAGAGCTATAAAACAGACACAGTTGGAGAATCCAAAGACTCCACATCCGAATGCTTAGTGAGCCTTGCCCAGAAAGACTGTGTGTGTGTGTGTGTGTGTGTGTGTGTGTGTGTGTGTGCGTGCGTGCGTGCGTACGTGTGTGTGAGGGCATGCGGGCGGGCGTGCGTGTGCGTGGGACCTTAGCAAACAGTCAAAGACCTGGTGTATGTTCCCCTTGCCCTGTTGCTTTGGTAACAGACAGGCTCATCCAATCTGAAGTTGCATTATTGATGTCTGATCTTTTCTGGAGGCTGGGCCTGGGCACTGTGTCTTCCACACCTCGTAATCAAGCGTAATTGAGGTTAACTGTACGGCGTGGCTGAAACGCTAGACAGGTAAGCCGCAACGACTCATGATTAATGTAGTGTGGTAGTGTTCTGGGCTCTGACCTTTTGAGATACCCCAGGCACCATTTTTAAGTGAAAGCTTTGCCTTCGCAGAGCTGTGGAGTTGTCCATCAAATATTCCTGACTCCCCATCACCCTCCATCTCCTGCTCAGTGAGATCCTAGTCTTCCTGCCTCATTGCCCCTGATCCCATGTTAGTTTTTCTCCCTGTCTCGTTTTACAGTACAGAACAAAGACCTCTGTCTGTCTCTCCCATCTGGTCCATTGGTTTAATCAGGGGCTGTGTTCTCACTAAATATGAATCAAACCAGGTTAATGTTCTATGTTGAAATTATTTGATATGGCTACCTGATGTATGGTTTCCAAATCACACTGTTGGGTAGGACAAGCCCCCCTTATGGTATGTGCTGGAGGTCTTGACCAATGAAAGGCATGCCCAGCCCCCTGGCCAATCATCCTCCTCCCACCACCACTCCCATTGCCATCACAGATGTGAATTGACAGGGAGGTCATGTCCTGGCTTTGCCGCCAAACATAAGCATTGTCAAAGTTACTGAGCAAATTTACTCTGGTCTTCAGCACATCCAGATTCACATACAAACACACACAGACACTAGTCAGTCTCACACACAGATACTCAGACACATGCCCTCACAAAAAACGATCTATACGCACACACAGGACAAGTGCTCAGTGAGGTACATCTATTTTTAATTGCTTATAGTCAATGGTAAAACCTATGCTTAAGCCTTTGGTACACAGTCAATTTGAAGAAATATTGCTTTCCTGGCAATAAGACAGTTCACCATCAGAGACGTACTCCTGGTTAGTAGCAACAAGATGAAGAGAGGTGAAAGGGCACTCTGGGACATTCCTTGATAAAATAAACGAGAGCTTGAAAGGTGCACCCATATAGATCCATCAACCTCACCCAATCGACATTCTGTTTCTGGTGGAGTCTTCAGTCCGTGCTGTTGTTTTAAAACCTTTCCCCAGGATCAAGTGTCCCAAAAGCCCCTCCCACGCCCCAATTTACAGCACCCCCCGCAAAAACCTCTCCATGCTCCAATTTGATTTGGAAAATTCTGATAGGATAGATAATAAAGTAAAGAGGGCCTCAAAGGGTGTGAGGCAATACAATTAGCAAGTGATCTGCAGGGAAGTGGAGGTGTCCGCCGTATGGCCTGATGGTGGGGTAGGGTGGGCTACCATAGGACCACAGAGGGTCCTGGCTAACCTCCGCAGGGCTGGAGAAAAAAGAAGCCCAGCAGATGCCCCATTAGAGGGAACACCATAGTCCTTTGTTATGCTACTCCTGTGTTTTCCGTTTTTTAACTTAGTGAGCAGCTGCCAAGGGCAACCACCTCTCTTTACAGCATCACTGGCTCATGTGAGTCAATCGCAGGTTGTAAGAAATATAAAGGTTAAAATCATGATAGATCAAAAAGGGTTCACTCATATCCTCTTTTCTCTCTCATTCCCTCTTGGTTGCCCCGCTTAACACACTCAACTGTCTGCCTCAGAAAAAAAGAGGTGTATGGAAAAAATGGGACCTCTGGCATTAAGGCACAAGCAAGTATATTTAATGTTTGGATCCGCCAATGCCTTTGTGTGGAGGCCAGTGGTTCAATGCAGGGTGGCAATGGGGGTCAGTCCAGGCATCTGCCGCTACTCTGCAACACTCATCTGCCCATCTGTGTATTCTGCTGTCCTTCTGTCCTCTAGCACACATAAGCTCACACACACACACATTGTACATTATATATGCATGTTCACTCTCACATTCAAATATACTTGTACACTCTATAAACCAGCGCACACGTTCTGGGGTTCTGAGTATTTCTGTTCTATAATAGGGAAAGAAACCACCTTGCACTGGCCTGTGGGTTGAAGGGGGAGGTGGGGGAATGAGCCACAACACAGCCAGGCTCTATTAGATGCAAGGAATTGAAAAGGGAATAAGGAAGGATCTCTTTCCAGAGATAAACAAAAATCTCTAAGAGGAGAAACAGACACTGAAAATCCTTGATAAAGAAATTCCAATTTGACGTCATCGATAGATTCATGACCAGTTTCAGTTCAGGCCTTTGCCATGTCCAAGCATTCCCTTTCCCTGCATCCCAAACGCAGCCATTCATCAAATCACAACGAGAGTTCTCGTACCTAACAATAAATCGAATCATATTTCAATATGCCCATTTCCCTATATACTCGCTGAAAAGTAGCTTGCAGCCTAAATGTTAAGTTTGATTTATCTCCTCACTGCACAGTTTATGAGGACATCACTGATAACAGTGAGGTTAGGTATGGGGGAAATGTCTGTCTCTATAGGAGCCAACTTGTGTTTTTAGACTTTGGAGAGACTCCCGGACGGTTTGGAGAAGCACATTGTAGATCTTGACTGTGTTATCATGCATCATTATGGACCATGAAGAGGCAGGCAACTCAGTGGTCCACAGATGTGGGGTGTCAAAGCTATTTGTGTTAAACATTCTCCACATATTCTGATGAAAAGGAGCTGTGCTTTTGCCAATACAACATTGGTTAAATAAATATATTAGATAGAAATGTTAAACAAAGCACTGTCTCGGAATGGCTTCACCATAATGGTGACTAAGACAATTATGCAACTATGAGGACGAACATGTTATTCTTTATGAGACCATTAAAGCTAAAGAATGAATGATTGAGAAGATTAAACTAAAGCATTCCTTCCATTTCATCGGCATATACACATTCTCAAAACTTCCTCCATCAACCCAGTGTCCAAACCAGAGATATCATCACTGTATCCAATAAAAGAAAAGGACCTAAAATGTAAGGGTAATTGAAATTCCAAGCCCTAATTTCTCACAGAATCAGTGTACGCAATCTCACAGTTAAGGTAAGAGCATAGAGGACATTTGGCTAATGGCAGTCAACCTGTCACACACTTTCTGTCTTTCCCTTCAGACCTGTCTCTTTCCTCTTTTCCACTTGCACTGCACGTCTGCTAGTAAGGTATCACCATGCTATGGGTATCACCAACGCACTGCACTTGAGGGGAGTTAGTTAGTGGGCCTAGCATTAGCCACATAGCATCCTGATGCTATTCAATGCTGACACACAGACATAGCTTGAATGGCCATTTGGTTATGCTCAGGGGAGTGGTTGTTGTGTCAGTCATTTGCAGGGGCAGCTAAAGAGTGCACTTAGTGTCCTCTCTTTCCCCCAGCAAGCATGTGGGGAGTGACATGATACTGTACAAGAGCCTGGACAACGTATAACATTTCAAAGCCATTTCCTAATTGTTTCCAGGCCAAGGTCGATAGCCTATATGGAAGCAATCCCTGCTTTCAAATGTTTTTCATCCTCAGATTGGGAAACATTAAAGTGTTAAGTAAACTTGACCCAGGGGGGTGGCTAATTCATTGGGAAATAGCTGCGGTTCATCCATTCAGTATCATATCAGTGACAGTCAATGTATTTCCTTCTACTTCCTAACCACATGTTAACATAGCTTTAGCATAGCACTGAGTCGGCCAAACACTGAACAATAACACTCATTGTCTGTGAGGGGAGGTTGAACTGTTTACATGTTAGTGAAAACACTAAATTATCCTGTGGCTTGAAGCAGAGAGCCCTATGACTTCCAATAAGTTCATGGACTACACAGTACCATTAGATCAATCATAGCCTATATCAACTCCTACCAATAAAGATGAATGATTTGTTTACATTGCATAAACTTTTAAAGAAAGCTGAGCTCCATTGTCACCACCATTGAGTTATACTGCATGAGTTCTAAAACAACAAAGTCAACAGCTTCGGTGCTGTAACCAACAGCACTAATTATAATCCTACATGGGTAGAATGTCCTGTATCCCCTGCTAGAAATAAAACACCATGCTTTGCTAAAAGCTAGTTTTGTAATTCAAGCACATTTAATGGTTAAGATTTGGAAATACATAATGGATTCATTGTGATCCGATAAGACTGATATTAATGAAATATGCATAGATAGGGTTGAGCAACAGAACAATGTATATACAGGCTTTGAAAGCAAGGGGAAAAAAGTGATTATTTTTCCATAGTTAATATAATCCAATGATCAAAGGAGACATTCTTCTCACTTCTTATTTTGGTCAACATTAAAAAACGCACAAAGGTCTGATTGAAGTGTGAGTTTTTCCCATTATTCAAATAAAATCCTTGTAGACCACTTGATTAAGCATGATACTTCCAATAACGTTAGGTACTCTGATTAGTGTGGTTCATATCTGTAACTTCATTGGAAACAAGCAGAGTTATAAATCACTTAAAAACTATGTTTTCTCACTGTCACAGAGGATCAGCTCTGGGAAATTCAAGGGGGAGTTGAGTCATCCAAAGCACAAGAGTGTTGGATGTTTTTTTCTTCACTTTATTAGTACAGCAATAGTGTGGAATAATATCCATTAATATATATATATATATATATATATATATATATATATATATATATATATATATATATATATATATATATATATATATATATATATATATATATGTAGGCCTATATAATTGTATAATTTCATATATCATTTAAAAAGAACTTAACACAGTTGAATGCACCTCAGAACTCAGAACCTAGGTAATTATGAGGTAGACATCAATAATGGTATTTCCACCCTCAAATGTTTTTATACAGCTTAAATTACTCTTATCAGTGTAAGAAATATATGATTATCATGAAACTCTGTACATCACAATTAATAAAATTATTATAGAATAGATATTATAACGATTTGAGTGCATTTAAAGTATGTACATTTACAAAGAAATGCATTTTGTCATTTCTTCATTCGGTGCACTTGTAAAGTTTTAACTATACAAATATTTACAGCTCAAATAATGAACAGCAGTGCATTCAAAGCTAATGTGCATTTAAATATCATCTCGTTTGCGAGTCTTTTCTGGTCAGTCGATTTATCATGAAAAAGGCGTTCTTCCTGACTACATGACATTGGCGCAGTCAGTTGTTGAAGTGCCTTTCGTAAAGATGCAGACGTTGAAGATGCAAATGTTTGTCTTGATTATTTAACGTGGCCTCTGGTGTCCCCACGTGCTCCTGTGCGCAACCGGGTCCAACTGCCTTTCACTGTGCCTTCAGCAAGTCATCGAGATACAGTCAGCTGTCAATGGCAGCCACAATACGAATGTCTATGTCCATTGAGCCCATGTTTATAATCGTCTCTTGCATTCGTTTCCCCCCGGCTGTGGTGACTCGAGCGCGCACTCCATTCCGATGAAGCAGGGCGCACAGGGAAATCTCTTGTAGGCATACCTGCGCTATCTCTTTTCCTCAGAGCCCATTGTGTGTTTGGTAGATTACATTCACATTTTGGAGAGAGAGAGACAGAGAGAGAGGGGGGGGGGGGGGGGGGGGGCTAGGGCCGATTACGCATCAGAAGAGCTCGATAGTTTCTGCTGGACACTGGCAGTGAGCCTGGAAACACCCGCTACAAATGAGTCCTCTTTGCAAGACTGTTGAAGGGAGCTGCAACAATGCACAAGGGCTATCCTGTGACTGCGGCCTAGTTTGAACAGGTGCATTCCACTGTGCACATTTCGGACGCAGTCCACTGATGGAAGACCAACAATTCCAAGCCTGCTCAGACATTAACAAATAATAGCCTATCACTAGCATGTTGATACCCACTCCTCTCCTGCGGACTAATGGTTTATGACAACCTGTCTATCCATGTCGGGGCCTGGCAAAACAATAGACTATGCCACTGAAAAACATATCAGACGGATGGAAAAGTAGGCTAGGAGTATGTATTAGTTTAACACAACAATTGGACAGCTAAGGCTATGTGAGATTGTACTGAGTTTAAATTTGACCAAAATAAATACGCTTGCATAGGCCTACACTACAAATAATGTCTCTCGCGGATCCCTTTTGAGTGAAGTTTAGGCGCGCCAACGCATGGGTCTATATGCATCAGATATGCCACAGCTTTCATATTCTGACCTGGACCGACTGACATATCTTTGATTTTACGGGGTTTAAATACTTGAAAGTGTCGCAGTAGAATAGGACGCTACCTGCAGCCACACTGCTCTACCACCATGTCCTCGTACTGTTTGTACACAACGTTATTGCCCGAGTCTATGTAAAGAATGCTGATGGGACTTAGTTTGGTGGGAACGCAACAACTAGGAGGTGTGCTATTGGGGTCCATTGAATTCATGAGAGTTTGAATGATGGCATGGTTTGTCGGCTCTAAATGCGATCTCAAAGGGAAGTCGCACACGCCCTCGCAGTGATACGCCTCATAATCCAATGGCGCAATGATCCAGTCATCCCACCCTAGCTCTTTAAAATTAACGTGCAGAGCCTTTTTGCTGCATCTAGATTTTGACTTTTTGCCATGTCTTTTCCCATGCCGATTGTTCAATGCAGTCCTCCGACGGCGCCTGGCTTTGAACTGCAGGCCCCTCTCCTCCTCCGACCTGCTCCCTGATCCACGCGACTTGATCTTCTCTTTCATTTCGTTGAACAGGTTCTCCCTTTTCTTGGACCTGGTGTAAACCACCAAGATGGCCTTCTCTTGCTGGGTTCGGCCGGTTCTGTCAAATCCCATCTGTTTTAAATCGATTTCCATTTCTGATTTACTAAGAGTGCCCTTGAGCTGGAGACAAAGCTGGCTCCCCTGATCAGAGTGATGCCGGTTTTTAAACATTTCCCACACGTCCAAAACCTCCCATCCTGGTTTTCGGGAATCCAGAGGATCAAGGGATCTGGAATCCAGTAGCCGTTCTGATCGACAGGAGAGTAATTGAATGTCATAGAGACCTGTCGGGGACGTTTGCAAATCCCCGGGCACTTTTCTAAATATCCTTAATTCAGCTCCAACCAACTCCTCTTTGTCTGAAAGGGTTGAGACATCAAACAGATACTTTTGTCTTCGCAAAGGAGAGTGCAAGAGATCGTCTGCAAGATAAAAAGAAATAATTGCAGTCAGATTCACTTAGGGTGTACAGTGTTCAGGAGAGGGAGAGGGAGGGAGGAGGAGGGTTCACATTCTCACAAAGAGGCCAGATCCACTGGCCTTCTTTCTTGTTTTTCAGTGCCCACTCGAAAATCGAGCTGAGACAAACTACGACTGACACGTCATCAAATTAAATAAAAAGGTCTCATGGTTAACATCATAGGCTACTTGATATCATTTCTGAGCAGAAAGAGTGAATTAGCATTTTGGTACTGTATAATAACCATCTTCATTCTTAACATCAATAATCAACAGATGCAAACTTAGCAAAACAGCTACCATAATAATCAATTATTTAGTTTTGCCCATTAGGCCTAATATGACGAGGTGTCGACTGTCTGAATCAAATGTATTTCCATGTTACTAAGCTATAATTGTTGAGACAGTCGCCTGAATATTGTAGGCTAAGCCTATGATCATAAAACAACAGCTGGCAATTACATATTTCTGTCCTTTTGGATTAGGCTTTTATACATTTTCGATGTGCAAAATACCGTTCAGTAGCCTATAATCCTATAATTTTGCCCTGTACTTTAATTGATGTCACTTTATATTATTAGAACTGAATCGAAATATAGCCTATGTATTTTAATTCTTATGGGGAGAAATGTGAAATTCGGAAGCAAACTTCAATTGAATTGTCAATTGAATCTTATCATTAATTTTAAATGGTAATGGTTATTAGGCTATTGTTTTCTAATAACACCCCAAATGAATCACACTTCTGAGAATACTTTGCTTTTTCAATGTATACCTATCATCACTAAACGAAGAGCCGGGTTAAATTTGTGAATATTATATCAAACAAGTTTATTAATTATTCTTTGCTTGGAAAAAATAATTTCTGAAACAATTATTGTGGAGCATAGAAACTAGGTGCCTAGTGACATGACGGGAGGGGATTCTACCAGACTCAACCGACCAAAGGCGACATAGGCCACTGTACACTCAACTGAACAATACACAATTAATACATTATTCCCTGCTCGAGACCCACGAGGCCTAGGCAACACATATTTGATCCCATCGAAGCAATGTGCTCTCATATAAGTTAGAATATTGTACATTTCTGCTGTAAAGGGTTTACTGGCGGTATGCAGTGTTTTTTATACCTAAACCCCAAGGTTTCATAAAATACATTATAGCTTTTTAAAACACCGTTTTCTAAAGATTTTTCGATTACTTACGAGAAATTTAGATTTTCGTAATCTTTTATCAGTCAAATATAATTATACTTATGCATAATAGGGGAAATGCTCAAATAGGCTGAAGTAAAAACGAATCTGTTTTACTTTTATGGCTACCATGAAAAAAGTATTTGCCCAAACAAAATGCGATTTTCTTTAGCATTCATAATAACAGGAATATACTAGGCCTACATAAGACAGATAAACCTGTTGTGTTCTGAAATATCCATCAAATGTGATACTGCTTACCATTTGTCCATCAAATTAAATGCACTGAAAAACATGTTATTTAATAAAAACAGCAATTGTTGGTAGCCTGTTCTAGGCCTAAACAATTGCGCCCGGTGTGTAGGCTATTAATCTATAACTCCAACATAGATGCCATATTTCAAAATAATATGATGTTATTCGAAATAGATATTTGAATTTGGTTGCCAGAACGTTCCCCCCTCTGTGAACCCTGCAGAGTTTAATAGTAAAAGTAGATTGAAACCTTGTGTTTGTTTCAGTAACTTTGCACGTATGGTCTGCATTAAGGTTTTTTATAAGACCTCAAACAAATCGAATACAAGGTCACCAAATAATTAACAGTTCTGAATTCCCCTCTTCCTCATTAAAATACTTCCCCGCTTATATTTCATCTCCTCTTGCCAACGACAACATTCCCGGTTCAAAAGTGCTTGGCCTGATTATGCTGACTTTAAGTTACAGCGGGAATCTGTTTTAAAGAACTTGACATTGCAGTTTGTTGATTTTGAGATATGATTCGACAAATTAAGAGACACGTTTTGATTCACCTCATTTGCTTGGAAATTATAAACATTTGGACATAATGGAGCCTGTGCGTAATTTACATATTAATCTGACCAAAATATGAACGATAAGGCGTCATCCGCTTATGTTAGGCCTATTGTCATATTATCTGAGGTTATGGACAACATATAACATTGATGTTACGCTTTCGTCTATGTATTAGGCTTTCTAACTTTCTAAAGGCTGATAAAGAGAGCGAAGAGGAGAGGAGCGAGAGAGAGAGAGAGAGAGAGAGAGAGAGAGAGAGAGAGAGAGAGAGAGAGAGAGAGAGAGAGACTTCTAGTGCTGTGGCTTCCGAGGCCAGCGAGCACCATCTGCGTTTTAATGAGTTTCTTCAAGTGCCAAAAGTAATTTTCGGTTTATTCTTGTCTGACCTTGCGACCATAACGAACATAGGGACGTCTCCTAATCTGTTTTGCATAAATTGTTTTCATTTTACCTGCAGAGGGGAAAGCCTACGCAATAAAAAACATTTCAGTTTTATACAAAAATGTCGTCTATCGGTCCAGTTCACCGTACACTTACAAGTGTTTCCAAAAAGAGCTGTGCGTAATAGCTGAAAAAGCACAAAATTCATATTTACGCACGAACGTTGTCTCTTGAGTATTACTTTTCGTACTTTTTAAAGTGAAAAAAACATTATGTTGGAGCCTATTATACAATACAACTCAACACTCGAGGGCCTGGTAGAATCTTAACAGAAACCACCACTGTGCTGAGAGAACGGAAGAAAAATATATTTTCAGCAATTAAAGTGGTGGTCGCGCAGGGAGGTACAAGGTAAAATACTAACCACTTCATGGCGAAGGACGTGTTCTTACATTTTTTCCCTTCGTTTTTGGTGATGTGCCATTGGCTGAGCTGGGTCATTATGAGAGAATAGACAGTGTTTGATATGTTATGACATGAACACTCAATTAGATCACGAGTTCAAATACTCCAATCAGCGGTTTGATGCTAAGCAACCCTCAGAGAGTCCAGAGAAGGGTCAGAGCCAGTGACACATCAAATCAAAATCAGGGGGAAAGTGAGGCTTTTCACCAAATCAGCTCTATGTTACAGATAGGAAATAATGCCAGCAATGACGTTAACTAATTGTATGTCTCCTCTAAAGATAAAGGAAACTTACATGTGTTCGGTTTGTTGGTGTTTATCTGCCTTTGTTTGTCTAATCAAATCCGCCAAATCACTTGGTTACAGAGTTAACTGTCCCCAATCACCTGCAGCCCACCCTAACCCATTCTAATATATCCGTTTATTAACTGCAGAGTTGGCCATACAGATTGCACTGATGGCATGATGATCTGTAACACAAACTTATAATTCCTATCTTGATGTGAGCCAACTGCAATTTCCTCTTTGACGTGTTCACTGATTCACATAGTCCTACACCAATTTGTAAATTAATGCACAAGTTCTTTGGAAATATTACTTTTTCTATGATTATCTCAATTGGCCCTGTTTTGAGATAGTCTTGTCTGACGACATGGTAAGGTTTGAACAGGATGGGTTTGGTGCACGCGGGGACCCATAGAGAATGATTTACTACCTTCATTTAGATAGGGCCTCAATTAGTGTTTTATTGTCGTGTTACCTGGGGGTCAATGTATGTCTAATATAACTTTATATTTTACAAAACTGACGTACTCCTATGGCTCTTTAACATGTGTCCCAAGGGCTCAAAGGGAACTGAATGCGACAACAACGTAATGCGTCCCTCATAAATGGTGATAAAGTTCCAGTGCAACTTATACAACTTTGAGGCTGACAAGATAATTGAACTTTAGCTTGTGATATATCGTTTTATGCATTAATTAATAGGACATTTTACAACTCAAACTGTTACATATTTAGATTGGATCATCTCTAAACATGCGCCATCGACTGATAGGCCAGCACACTCTATTTTGATGTGGTTATTTTATTTTATGGCACTCTTTACAGCACAAGAGCAGAACAGGAACACCATTTTCCAACATTTCAACTTGCAACTCTGGCATTTCCTTCAATAAGAGAGCCATTGTAAAATGAATAGTTTATGCTACTGTTTTAGTTTTTTTGATTAAAAAATGCATACAATGGCTGCAGCGATGTGTGCAAATCTAGAACAAATGTAGCAAGATTCTCAATTGGTCGTATGCAACGGTAGTAGGTTACATAGCTAAGTCATTTTAGTTGAGACCAACCTGTTCCTCTGTCCACAAAACTTGTTATGGTGTTTGCAGACTTTGAGGAGCGGAAAAAACTTGCGTTTAGTCCGAGTCTCTCTGCAGCCGAATACGTCCTGTATATGGAAAGCATGTAATCGTGGGGCACAATTGCTTCCTTATTAAAGTCTTCTTGGTGATGGCTTAAGATAGGAGAAGATGCGAAGATCTCTTTGAGAAATTTGGTTGACCTTTGTCCATCATGAAGGATCTTGGCTCCCTTGTTTCTCCTTGGCACAGAGGGAGATATGATGGCAGCTGACTGAAAACATGGTATATTCCAAATGAAGATGAGTAACAAATATAACGATAATACTTGAAATGCGTCCATGGTGGTAGTGTCCCAAAGATGTTTCGAAGCCCTCTCCACAATGAATTTTAGACAGCAAGGGCTGAAGATAGACTGCGCGTCAGAGCTAGACTTCTGCGTTCCGGTCTCACCAGAAAAGTGCGTTCGCGCCCTCGACTTCACACAAGAGCGGAGACTGTTGAATCAACAGAGAAACACGCCCACTTGCAGACGCTCATGTAGCCTACTTATTGGAGAACTTTTCCCAGTCTTTCTATGGACGTTGAGACGGAGGAGACATCTCCGACGGCCGAGGAGTCGTTTCTCACCGCCATAAGTAACGCCACAGGATGCCAAGTTTAAAGGTACAATAACACGTTGACAAAGGTCAAGAGGTGGACAAAGATTTCAACAGAGTGGAGGTCATGGAATGTTCCTAACCAGCTGAGAGAGTGGCCTATTGGCCTATATTGATGAATGTAACCAATTATCTAAGACCCCCTATAAACTTTTACGCACGAAAACATGAAGACCCGTGATTTATTTCAAACATGCAAAGGTTTTGGGGCCATTTTTGTTTTACTTTAAAAACACCTTAGCAATAGTTCAGCTATTTGGGGCGATGGTCTACATCCCTAAAGATGGTCACAGGTGCAATTTTGACTTTTCAAGACCAAGGACCTCAGTTATAGATATTGTATTTCTGTGCGTAAACCAAACTGGCAATGTCCACGAGGGTATCAATGGATTCTGAAAGTATTGAAGAGAATGCGTTCCATTCAAGAAAATAAACGGCAAGAAAAATCACTATTCATTACGCTATTCAGCCTCTCTTTTTGCTGTACTCTACCGACCTCCAGTGGCATTGCCATGAACTGCAAGTGGCTTCAAAATCATACGACCCATACTTCTCTGAATATCTAGGCCCACTTGATGAAGACATAATAATGTCTCCTCAAAAATGTGTCATTCAGTTCATGATAAGGCCATCATGTCTCCAGATAAAGGACTTAATGAAAATCCCTTGTGGAAATCTCCACTCTTGAATTGTTTAGTCAGAGATAAGATGTGTACATAGGCCTTGCCAGTAACATATTAACTAACTGTGGTGTTAATAGGTCAACAAACGGACAAGGTCCTTCACAGTGATAAGATTTAAAATAGTTTGAGACAGGAAACAACTTCACAGTGATTTGTAATGCATGCCGCTGTTGATGCATTCACTAATTGTGTGTCTGCCATAGTTTTTACTCTGTGTATGTTTTAGGACTATAGCCTATCTCTATGCAGGCCCTATTTCTAATGACGGGTGGGTAAGACTGGATCCAGAGGATTCACCCAACAAATACCTACCTGTTTTTGAAAAACTCCACAAAATCAATTTCTGATGCTGATTTCTTGTAGTATGTCACGTTTTAGCTTTTATCTATATGGCGTATTTGAGGTTTTAAATTAGGGTTTAAAACTTTTAAATGTATTTATTAAATGTATCTAAAAACATACGTATCTAATCATTCACATTATCTATTTGCATTTCTATAAATTGGCATGTTGAGGAATAAACATGATTAAACCAGTCCATAAAATAGCATGTGGATGAAATAGCATTATTTGCTGTTCCATTGTGTAGCAGTACTCTCCAGCAGAGGGCAGCATTTGTCCACCACCTTCTCCTGATGTCTGTGGCTTTGACATGGAGCATTCACTCTTTGAATTTACTCTAAGACACATGGACAGGGTCAGTATTTTATTCCAAATGTTTCAAATGAGAATAGGCCTTAGATGTCTCACACACTTAACTAGCCGTTGGTCACAGGGGTAGGCTACTTGAATGTTCTGGCCACTGCTGTGAAGCAACTCAGTATCCCCTACCTCTTTGACCTGGGCTTTTTGACAGCCTCCCTCTGATTATCTCTACAATCTGAACATTGGGTTTGGAGAGTTTTGGCAGTTACTTGTCCTCAAATTAATTTAGCTCTCAACGGGCCCTGCTGCATTATGTTATTCACTTCTTTCGTCAGTAGGAGTCAGTATAATTCTCAGAAGAACCTCATCAATTTGGTCGAATGGTTACTGTTGACATTTTTTTCTTGGTCTGCTAAACATTTTGTAGAAGCAATTCTCACCATAGAGCAGGTTTTGATACAGATTGGGATTTGATGTCTTGCGAAGGCTGCACTGCAGAGTCTATCCTACTACTGGGGCTTTGACCTGCTTCGTTTCCGACCTGGGGCAGTGCAACCCTCCTTAGACGACCTGGTGAGCCCGGCTCCCCCAGGAGCACCATATCGATACTGAATTTAGTGCTGACACCCGTTCGACATTGAGCGCCTCAGCTCACACAATGCGCCAACCTCAGCCTCCCGGTGACTTGGATTACAGGCATGAGCCACCGCGCAAAGCGCAAAACTCAGCTGCAGGTAAAGGTGATAAGGCGAGTAGTGTGTGACGTCATATCAAAGGAACGCTAACGATCCTTTGCAAAGTCAACGAGAATAACTAAAGACTATAGTTTCTATAAACTAGGCTTCAAGTGCTTCAAATTACCCTCAGATTTGACAATATTTTAATAGACAGTCGGAGTGCAGATTGTAGTATTGTATTTGTATTTGTTTATTTTAAAACAGTTACAGAAATGCAATATATATTTTTTAGAAAAAGCAATAATGTATTTTTAAATTTGCTTAGAAGTACAGGCATTATAATTGGGTCACGTGCAGCTGCACTCCAAATTGATGATTACTGCCAGCTGTGGGAATGTGGGCAGGATTGAAACAAACCCAACCTTCATTTACGTTGTGATGCAGTCACGACCACAAGTCTCACAAAACTCAGTTTTGGACGAGACTGACTTTTATGACAAATTATCCTATTTACACTTTGTAGTCAATTTTGACAGGATAATAAATGTTTCAGACTCATATCTGTTTAGGGGCAATTGCTATTTAAAGTTAGTTTAAAGTTACGACCAGGGCAACTCAACTGTAAAGAAAAATTCAAGTGTCTGCATAATAGCGCAACACAACTCCAAACATTACAGATAAGAAGCTACATAGCCCCTAGGCCAGGGATGGGCAACTCCAGTCTTCAGGGGCCGGAGTGGTGTCACACTTTTCCCCCATTCCTAGCAATCACAGCTGATTAAACTAAATGCATTCTGAACTGAAGATCATGATTAGTTGATTATTGGAGTCAGGTTTGTGAGCTGGGCCTGGGGCAAAAGTGTGACACCAATCAGGCCCCCGAGGACTGGAGTTGCCCATCCCTGCCTTAGGCAGTGCATTCTGAAAGTATTCAGACTCCTTCCCAGTTTTCACATTTTGTTACGTTACAGTCTTATTCTAAAATGGATGAAATAAAAAAAAGTCCTCATCAATCTACACACAATACCCCATAATGAAAAAGTGAAAACAGGTTTTTAGAAATGTTTGCTAATTTATCAAAAATAAAAACAGAAATACCTTATTTACATAAGTATTCCTTTGCTATGAGACTCGAAATTGAGCTCAGGTGCATCCTGTTTCCATTGATCATCCTCGAGATGTTTCTACAACCTGAATGGAGTCCACCTGTGGTAAATTAAATTGACTGGACATGATTTGGAAAGGCACACACCTGTCTATATAAGGTCCCACAGTTGACAGTGCATGTCAGAGCAAAACCAAGCCATGAGGTCAAAGGAATTCTCCATAGAGCTCTGAGACAGGATTGTTTCGAGGCACAGATCTGGGGACGGGTACCAAAAAAAGAACACAGTGGCCTCCATCATTCTTAAATGGAAGAAGTTTGGAACCACCAAGACTCTTCCTAGAGCTGGCCGCCCGGCCAAACTGAGCAATCGAGGGAGAAGGGCCTTGGTCAGGGAGGTGAGCAACCCAATGGTCACTCTGACAGAGCTCCAGAGTTCCTCTGTGGAGATGGGAGAACCTTCCAGGAGGACAACCATCTCTGCAGCACTCCACCAATCAGGCCTTTATGGTAGAGTGGCCAGACGGAAGCCACTCCTCAGTAAAAGGCACATGACAGCACGCTTGGAGTTTGCCAGAAGGCACCTAAAGGACTCTCAGACCATGAGAAACAAGATTCTCTGGTCTGATGAAAGCAAGATTGAAGTCTTTGGCCTGAATGCCAAGCATCACGTCTGGAGGAAACCATCCCTACGTTGAAGCATGGTGGTGGCAGCATCATGCTGTGGGGATGTTTTTCAGCGGCAGGGACTGAGAGACTAGTCAGGATCGAGGGAAAGATGAGCAAAGCACAGAGAGATCCTAGATGAAAACCTGCTCCAGAGCACTCAGGACCTCAGACTGGCGCACAGGTTCACCTTCCAACAGGACAACGACCCTAAGCACACAGCCAAGACAACGCAGGAGTGGCTCTGAATGTCCTTGAGTGGCCCAGCCAGAGCCCGGACTTGAACCCGATCGAACATCTCTGGAGAGACCTGAAAATAGCTGTGCAGCGACGCTCCCCATCCAACCTGACAGAGCTTGACAGGATCTGCAGAGAAGAATGGGAGAAACTCCCCAAATACATGTGTGCCAAGCTTGTAGCGTCATACCCAAGAAGACTCAAGGCTGTAATCGCTGCCAAAGGCGCTTCAACAAAGTGCTGAGTAAAGGGTCTGAATGCTTACGTAAATTATGGGGTATTGTGTGTAGATTGATGAGGGAAAAAAACAATTTAATCTATTTTAGAATAAGGCTGTAACGTAACAAAATGTGGAAAAAGTCAAAGGGTCTGAATACTTTCCAAATGTACTGTATATGAATATAAAGAGACATGAGCCAAAGAATGGACCTGTACAATGGAATAAGTTATAAGACCTCTATTATTCATTGAATTTCGTCAGTTCTACCAGCTAATGTGAGATTTTTTAGATTGCATAACTTAAGGGCCTACAGTGGCTTGCGAAAGTATTCACCCCCCTTTGCTGCTATAACAGCCTCCACTCTTCTGGGAAGGCTTTCCACTAGATGTTGGAACATTGCTGCAGGGACTTATTTCCATTCAGCCACAAAAGCATTAGTGAGGTTGGGCACTGATGTTGGGCGATTAGGCCTGGCTCACAGTTGGCGTTAATCCCAAAGGTGTTCGATGGGGTTGAGGTCAGGGCTCTGGGCAGGCCAGTCAAGTTCTTCCACACCGATCTCGACAAACCATATCTGTATGGACCTCGCTTTGTGCACGGGGATATTGTCATGCTGAAACAGGAAAGGGCCTTCCCCAAACTGTTGCCTCAAAGTTGGAAGCATAGAATCGTCTAGAATGTCATTGTATGCTGTAGCGTTAAGATTTCCCTTCACTGGAACTAAGGGGCCTAGCCCGAACCATGAAAACCAGCCAGTAGCTACCGAAGTGTCTAGCCAGCCAAGCTAGGTACAGAAACAAAACCCATCAAATACACTCGCTGAAAATAAACACTTTTCCTAATATCATGACATCAACATCCTTTGCTTGCCCATTCATTAAATATACTGTTAAGTAACTCTGACTAACACCCAATAGCTTAAGGATGCTGAGCGCTAATGCTAGTTTATTAGCATTAGCCAACCCTTATGCTGAGGGAGACAAGCTAGTTAGCTACCACCAAACCTGCACAAACCTGTGGCTAACTGCTGCTGCTGCACTTTGACTCTCTGTCTGTTCTGCCCTCTCCACCTCATTCACTGATGCCTCAACCTGCTTGTAACTCTTTCAGGAAAGAAGTTCAGAATATCCAGACTCTGACTGAGTGACAGGCGTTTTGCTGAGTGATAATAATAATAATAATATGCCATTTAGCAGACGCTTTTATCCAAAGCGACTTACAGTCATGCGTGCATACATTTTTGTGTATGGGTGGTCCCAGGGATCGAACCCACTACCTTGGCGTTACAAGCGCTGTGCTCTACCAGCTGAGCTACAGAGGACCACATGACATTGACATCTAACCGGTGCTGTAGGGGTGGGCGAGGGGGACAAGGGACGTGAGTGGTCCGCTGCGATGTGAAATCTCGATCAATCACAGCAGGCACTGTGTCTTTCCAGGGGCTTCTTTCAGTGCCTTATATTGTATTGTTTATTTTTGTCATAAAAGTGTGTTAGTAAAACGTTTTCTTATAAATACTGCATAGCGCAAGTGATGTGTGGTTATGGAAACTCATATCAGACTGAAATGTAAGAAGGTTGGGGGCTGGAGCAAAAACATCCGGGGATGAAGCCCCGGAAGCCCAGGCCTAATGACGCAACTGCTCAATTCCTGGCCACACCCAGTGACTTCAGCACCATGGACAGGAAAAGCCTGCTGCGCGCCAGCATATTGCCAGTATATTGTTTCAAAATTTAGATATTTGTTGTTATTTTATGAATGTGTTGTTGTCACACATCCTGCTCTTAGTGTATGTGTCATTTTGGGGGAACAAAATAAAATCTCGCTACATAGGTTATGGCAGGCAGAAGTAGGCTATTTTATAATCTGCGCGTTATTATAGGCTTAATTGGCAGCCAGATATGTCTTTAAATATTGAAGGAATGAGTCAACAATTTCAGGACAGAACAATCATGTCTACGTTATGTAACCCAACACGGTTGGGACATTGGTCATATTTGACTTCGAGCGCGCGCTGTCATTGGTCCTCGTCCAATCCTGTGTGCACAGTGTCATTTCCACATCTCAAAACACAGAGTGGGATGGGCTCGACAGTCAGACTCGTGAGGAACACTGGAGTAACGCGGGACTCGTTGTTGTGTTCGTGATTTAGGCTACACGCGCATCCTTTGCGACTGGAGGAATCAACACCAAACATCCAGGCAAGTAGACTTATATGTTTATGTAAATAGCTTGATGACAAAAATTTTGGAAAAAAAATTGGAATAGGAAAAAAAGAAAAGCATGTCATTCTGATTTCTAGCTGGCCTATGATGTTGTTTACTTTCCATTTCTTGTCACAATTTGCTATCCATCGACATATTGTTGTATTCAGTTAAGTCCGAAATTATGATTGTAAAATACATTTAATTTAGTTAAGCTACTGCGCACTAACCAAATGTTAAAGGTGGGGATGGTTGAAAAGAGGGCCAGGTTAAGTTTGGACTCATACAGCCCTTGATCATATTCAGCACCACGAGACAGTGGACAGCGCCACTGATTTCAACTGCGTATTACGATAATCCCGTGAGCGACCATCCCCCTATATGCTTAGATATCTTTCCTCTGGGGTTACAAGAGCGACAAAACAAACATGTTTTGGTAGCTATATTTCAATAAACTTATGGGCTAGACTATATGTTTTGCATTCATTGCTGGATTTTGGGGGAATGGTCTAAAATCATTGACAAACCATCAATCTTAAGAATTCATACATGTGGCGGAAAACTTTTGATATTAGGCCTACCTTTGATATTAAAAAGGGAGAGAGCGGGTAAGAAAAACAAAACAACAACTATAATAACCTTAATCCAAGTCACCATGAAGCACATCTCATACTGTAACATAAACATGGACAAACATGGTCAGCATTTGCAGAAACAGATATTATATGGATATTAAGGAACGTTTTGCCATCATAAATTGGCTGATGTGAGCTGTCTGTATTTTCTCTGTAAATAATGTGTGTATTTAGAGTGCACTGAAAGGGATGTTATCGACCACCAACAGCAAGTGAAAGCTTTTACACCTTGCCATTGTTATGGGTCTTTTATGGGTAATTTATGCACACCATAATGTTCAGGTTGATACGGATAATCTATGTTGGATTTAGGGAAAATCTGTCAGAGCAATTTATAGATCTGGACATTTTCGGATGTGGTTTTATTGGAGAAACTGTAATGTATTCGTTTGTGAACATCATCAAAAGACAGATAATTAGACACCTTGAAACACATTGTTTCTATCATCATCTTGAATGCTCACACACACACACACACACACACACACACACACACACACTCACACACTCACACACAAACCATACACAATACCTACACATACATACACGATATGTCCTGGTCAATAAGCTTATTTTCTCTGTTTTTATATGGCTTTCAATAAATGATTATGTGCCATACCATATGTCAACCCACTCAGAGGAAGAGATTGGATTATATAACTCTCCATACAGTTGACTGACCTAAAGTGCACACTCTAAATAGCTGAACAGATCTGCAGGGTATGGCAAGCTCATATTTTAACAAGATAACTAATTTAGTTATGAAAGCCCACTGAGTGGGTATAATGGTTTCATTTAATTCAAGTTGTTTTATTTGTTATTTGCATTACACTTAGACGTAAGGTTATTTCTGAGCTGGGAATTACCTCACGATACTGCATCTTCAATCTGTTCAATCTGTATTTAGTCTGCCTGCTTGGCTTGAGTGTGCACTTTAGGGCAGTCAACTTTATGGAACGTTATATGAGAGTGGAAAAATCATGTGAAATTGTGAAAATTCTGGTAATGCCCTTTTAGTTTGAAAAGACCACCTGAAATTTCAGACTGTTTTGGTGGGATGGCGTTTTGGCCTGCTTGGTGACACCACCAGGCGGTAAATTAGTTAATAGACCAATAACAGAGAGTGTTCCAAAACTCTCTGCCAATAACAGCTCATTTCAGTTTTCCCCTCCCACTCAGACTCTCCCAGACAGTCCTAGCAAAATTCCTGTTTGAGAAATTGCTCTTTGCTAAGAAGCTATTTTTGTTTCTTTTTTATCATTTTAATTTAAAACAATCACAGCATGGTACTTAATTGTTACCCAGAAATGATTTGATATTGAGATAAACGGCTGCAAACCACTAGAATAGATGAGTAACCTTGCCTGCAGAACTGAAAATGAATGTTAACTCCCAGAGCTGAGGTCTATAGACTTTAGCTTGGTGGGGTAACATAGTCTTGAGTTGTGCAGAACACCCGTGTTTGATACCCAGTTTATTGCATAAGTTCCAGCCGTAGGACCAAGGCCAGGAACATTGTGAACAACACAGCCAGGTCACTCGTGATACAAGTCAGTATTAGACGCACATCTATATCCGAGGACGTCAGGAGATGATGTCAAAACCAGCCACTAGGGGCAACAGTGAGCGCTGTTACCTTCAAGAAGGTTTATGGTTGATGTTTTGTGATGTGAACACGGATGGGGGATGGGTGTGAGCATCTGCCTCTGGTGCCAAAGGTTGCATGTTTGAATCCTGCTATAGAAAGTTGTTTTTGAGATTTCTTTCCCAAACCTTAACCCTTACCTTAACCATTTGGAGTTAATGCCTTACAAATTCGCTTCCGGTAAGCATCTGCCTCTGGTAAGCATCTGCCTCTGGTGCCAAAGATTGCATGCTCAAATCTAGCAATAGAACGTTGTTTTTTTACACCTTAACCCATACCTTAGCCATTCGGAGTTAATGCCTAACCTTAAGAGTTCGGAGTTAATGCCTAAACTTAGCCCTAACCTTAAAAATTCTGAGTTTCACTTCAAAATATGACGTTTGGAACAACTTCGAAATGTCATGCTTGAGAAACATGGACGGACATCTAATTCTGACGTGAGACTGTAAGAGCTGCTGTTGCAGCAACAGCCAGAGCGCCAGACGGCTCCCGTCTACCAAGGCATAGATGAAAACCTCTCTGTGAATCTGAGGCTGTCAACCCTCCACAGCCCTTATTGGTCTCTATCTGCTAAGGGATCACCAGGGTCACATTTGCCTGCATGGAAAATGTAATGTTTTAAATTATTTTGCAAAGGAAAGCGAAAATTAGTGCTTCTTATTTGACAGGTCCAGGTAGTCCGACACCATTTCGGTCCATTTTCTTTGACCTTTTCTTTGAGAAGGAGGTTCACAAGCACTGCTGAGATTCAATCAGCATTGAAACACCGTATGGACATGACATGATAACAACTATTGGGTATAGCAATGCACAAACTTGATTGCATTTTCCTGACATTGATTGCTGCTGATGTGCACAGAGACAACGGCTCACGTGCGCTTGTTCATATGGGAGCACACCTGACCATGTCTCAGTCTGTGGTAACACTCCCCCCACACTGCCCTAGGCCACTCCCAAAGTAAACAACATTGACCTTTGTTATGTTGCAGGAGGAAAACCCTCCTATTGCACTCTCGGAAGATGCAGAACACTGAACTGTCTGCAAATGTAATTGGCCCCATTTAGCCTGTGTCTTCCTTGCAGTCATTTTCCTCTGTTGCTAAGTCTGTTGCTAGGGCATGGTTTGGTTGGTAGCTCTGCGACTGTGCCTGCTGCCTAATCTGATTCTACTCTGAAGCTGTGTGCCTGTGTGCCAGCTATCCAGAAGCGGGTAGAAACAAAAGGAAAACATATCGAGGCATAAAATGCTGGTGTACTGCGGTTTTATTGTGATGCTCATGACACACTACTCAGTTGCCTTAAGAGGTACAAAAAGCTGAGCTCATTTCAGGTGAACTTTTGGGGTGTTCTCATATCAGGGCTGGGGGACCTACATTACCAAAAGTGCATACAATCTGGTATAAAACCTGCCTTCAAGTATTCTATTTTGTGGTTTAACTGATTTCCTTGCCCTTACTTGCTGAAAACATACCTGTTGTCACGCCCTGACCTATAGAACTCTAGTTAGTTTGGTCAGGGTGTGAATATCATGTGTGTGTTGATTCTATGTTTGTATTTCTATGTTTGGCCGGGTGTGGTTCCCAATCAGAGGCAGCTGTCGCTCGTTGTCTCTGATTGGGGATCATACTTAGGCAGCCAGTTTTCCTGCCTGTGTTGTGGGATCTTGTTTTGTGCTCGGTGAGTTTGGCTTGTGTGTATAGCCTTCCGACGTCACGTCAAGTTTAGTTTATTGTTTTGTTGAGTGTTTATTAAGTTTAAATAAATGTATGCATATCACGCTGCGCCTTGGTCCGTCCCGTCTATGAACGAACGTGACAGAAGATCCCACCACCAATGGACCAAGCAGCGTGCCCAGGAGGAGCAGAGAGTATGGACTTGGAGGGAAATAAGAGAGGATCTGGCCAAGCAGATGGAGGCCCTGAAAGGGATCAGGGTGGAGAAGGAGAGACAGCCACAATACATTTTTTTGGGGGGGCTAAAAGGGTGGTCGGGGAGCGACAGAGAGGAGCCCTGACCACTGCATTCGTGGGGGCTCAAAGAGGAGTCCTCACTGGAGGAGGACGGGGCGCGGAGTGTAAAGGACGGAGACAGTCGTAGACCTCCAGCGCCGGTTCCCAGTCCGGTACGCCCCGTACCTGCTCCTCGCACCAGAACTGTGGTGCGTGTTTCCAGTCCGGCACGGCCCGTGCCCGTTCCACCGGTGCCTGGTCCAGCTCCGGTCAACGGTTCCACTCCGGAGCCAGAGCAGTCCGCTCCACCGGTGCCCAGTCCAGCTCTGGTCAACGGTTCCACTCCGGAGCCAGAGCAGTCCGCTCCACCGGTGCCAAGTCCAGCTCCGGTCAACGGTTCCACTCCGGAGCCAGAGCAGTCCGCTCCACCGGTGCCTGATCCAGCTCCGGTCGGTTGCTCCACTCCGGAGCCGGAGCGGTCCGCTCCACCGGTGCCCAGTCCAGCTCCGGTCAGCAGCTCCACTCCGGAGCCAGAGCAGTCCGCTCCACCGGGATCCGGTGCAGCTCCGGTCAGCGGCTCCACTCCGGGTCCAGACGTTAGCCCCTCTCTAGGTTCGGCGTCTCCCACACCAGGGTCCAGACAGGGATCGGTGCATCGTGGGAGGACTGAGAGGGGAAGCTCCGCGTTGAGGTCCAGACCGGTCCAGGGGTGCAACGCGGAGTCAGTAAGGGAGGAGACGGCAAGCCCGGAGCCGCCACCGAGGCTGGAAGCCCACCAGGACCCTCCCCTGTTAAGTCAGGTTTGTGCGGCCGGAGTCCGCACCTTTGGGGGGGGGGGTACTGTCACGCCCTGACCTATAGAATTCTAGTTAGTTTGGTCAGGGTGTGAATATCATGTGTGTTGATTCTATGTTTGTATTTCTATGTTTGGCCGGGTGTGGTTCCCAATCAGAGGCAGCTGTCACTCGTTGTCTCTGATTGGGGATCATACTTAGGCAGACAGTTTTCCTGCCTGTGTTGTGGGATCTTGTTTTGTGCTCGGTGAGTTTGGCTTGTGTGTATAGCCTTCCGACGTTTCGTTTATTGTTTTGTCGAGTGTTTATTAAGTTTAAATAAACATGTATGCACATCACGCTGCGCCTTGGTCCGTCCCGTCTATGAACGAACGTGACACCTGTAGTGAAGTCATGATAGTCAGGGTACACAGTGTATTTCAAGATGGGTGTTTGCTTGGGGATAGGGACAGCAGATGTCCTGAGCTATATATACCAACATCCTGGGTGCCATGCAGTCAAAATAAAGAGATAGCATCTGGATGGTAAGGGGGAAAAAGAAGTCCGGATTCAGGAAAGTGATAACGAATCAGACCTTAGGGGTCAATTACGTCATTCTTGATATAAAAAAGAGAGGATCAAACACTTACATAACCAACCCCTTTAAGCGGTGATGCTAAGAGGCACAACATTC
Organism: Coregonus lavaretus; assembly: GCF_964263955.1. Lineage (NCBI taxonomy): Eukaryota > Metazoa > Chordata > Actinopteri > Salmoniformes > Salmonidae > Coregonus > Coregonus lavaretus. The sequence goes on from NC_139990.1 coordinate 72,015,106, forward strand.
AACAGGAGAGAGGGAATGGATAAGGAATGGAGTGACGTTATAATGTGCAGTCAGGCATTATGGGAACCTTGAATTATTCAGCCGTCAAACATCAATAAAACATACACTTTTGTACTGGATCCTGGAGTCTATGTCTATGTCAAAATGGAAAGGGTGAAATGAACTACGTGTATAGGGTCTATGAAAATCAATATACAACACAAACACCATACACTATTATTCTGTAATTCTTATCTCAATATTCAGTGAGCGGTTTGCCGGTGTGTTACTCTCTGGTGTCATCTTTTTGGCAGGAAAAAGACTCTTGGCACAGGATCCCAAAAGGAAGAAATGATGTCATATTTCTGTGGTGTTTCTTGGCAGAATTACTCATGGCACCGAGGAAAACCTTAGTCAGCCTCTCTCTACTAGATGTTTGAAGATGCTGCTGTCTGTTTTCCACCTAGTGGGACATCATTTAGAAATAAATTAATAAATTAAGAGTTAGAACCACACCCAGTTCCTCTCTGCAGCATCATTCACGACTAGATTTCAATCATCATTCCATTATATCGATACATAATTGGATAATGGATTTTAGGTTGTTGTATTTTTTGTGGCACATGCATGTGAAGGACAGTAAGCCTGGGTTTTATTGGATTCAAGAAACGGTCTCATGCCTTTGTTACATGTTTGAGGAAATACATGCAAACTATTTTCAAGTAAAGAATATATATTTACAATCTGGTAGCCTACATTTGATGTGGGGCTCACTGGTTTAATGACCAAGGTCCGGTCAGTGTCTGTGCCATCTGTGCCAGGCAGGGGTGGACGTGGGCGGGGGTGACATAATTTACGTAACAGATTTCGGACAGAGTCGCCCTTGTTCGTAAAGGGATCAGTGCCAGTGTGCCACGTCAGGATGCCTCGGACAGAAATACATCTCACCTAGTTTTACTTTTCTCACAGATCCAAAGGGGGAAACGCAGAGTGAAGCACAATGGGACCGTTCCAGGAATATGAGGTGCGTGTCATTGCAACACTTTGAAATCATTTTGAATCTTAACAATTCAGCTAATATCTTTGTTAAAATATCACATGAGGAGAATGATAATAGCCTACAGTTATCTAATCTAGACTGTCACCGTCACATTAATAGACCATCATTATTTAATGACTGTGTTGCTGTGACAGAGCTAGTAAGACAAAAACTAAATGCACAAAGTTGTATTTGCGCACACTGATTGTCATATGAATTTCATGTGTTCTTGTCGCAAACATTCAAGTGGTGAGCATAGTTGTGATACCTGTATGGTTCTCAGGAAAAGAAGTCACCAGGGAAGGAGAGCCCCCGCAGCCGCATCCCACGCTTGATCCTCCATCCTTTCCACCCTAATGAGAAAGGGTTGCCCCTGTCCGAATCCCCCATTTCTGAGGAGGAGGGTAAGGACTGCGACATCAGCTCGGACAACTCCAAACGGACCATCAGCACTAACAGCTTTTGCTCAGGTATGTGGTTCCCATGTTTCAGATCAAGGTTAGGTTGCATCCTAAAAGTCTAAAATAGATTCCTCTTCTAATCTCACTACATTTAGCTGAAAACATAACATTTATGGGAATTTGCTTTCACCTGTCACTATTGTCACATTGTTGATGGCAGCCAGGGCAGTTCTGGCAATGGCAGATGGGCTGGTCTGTCTTTAGCTCAGTGGGTCTATCTAAATATCATTTTTGTGTGCAGAATTAATGGCCGCCGGTGTGTTAGAAAGGCCCAGGACGATTTCTGATCCCAGTCCATCCCTGCAGCCAGGGTTCATCATGTAAAAATGTCTGAATTCATGCCAACACACTGCTATGTAGGCCGAATCCACATCTTATCACACACTAGTCAGGGCATTGATTACATAATCATGCATTGGAGGTTTTGTGAGTGTTGCCAAGTCAAATTATGTAAAGATAAGTCCTCATCATATGAAAGCCAGTTGATTACTGTTGTTTCAATCAACTAACATACTTTTTTTTGTAGATGATGACATCAACTGTTGAAACAAATCTGAATTACACAAGTCTACTAACCTACCATAAACAACAAAGTTGGCAAACATAACAAAGTTGGCATAATAGTTGGAATTATTCCAGAAATGACCTTCTATAGTAGGCCTAGGTTATTTTCTCTATTGACATTATTTTGACAACAGTTAAACCTAACCAAAATTAGGTTACAACATATTGATGTATATTGAATAACATTAAGTCATCATGGAAGTTTCTTGTCACCCCTTTCACCTCCCTTCTGCTTCCATAACACAGTGCTGTGGTGTTGGTAATATGAGCACTGTTGGTTGGATGAGTTACAGTATGAACAGATAAGAGGGACTGAACATCGAGCTCTGAATGATTGATTGACTGCTGTGTGTTCCGTGCTGCATGCGTATTCTTGGCTGTACCTGTTTACATAGATGACACCGGCTGCCCCAGTAGTCAGTCTGTGTCCCCCTCCAAAACCCTGTCAGGCTCAGACAACAGTCCGCATGGCTCACCCACACCCACCGCTGAGTGCAAGACCAAGGTGAAGAGGGTGAGGGTGATGGCAGAGTGGCAAGCATCCCCGCCGAGGCACAAGAAGGAGCAGCGATCCTCCACATTGCCCAGAGGTAGGCTACTACAGGGAATGGCTTCAGGTAGTTTTTTTTGTAGGTGGGGTTTGGAGGCTCATACATACGTTGTCCTCGCAGATCTTAGGCTTTTCTCTCAATTCTGATTCTGATATGTATTTGTTTGATTGAGGTACTAACTGTCAATTTAAAAAAAGATCTACAAAATAGATCAAAGTCAGAGTAAAATATATATGAAATAACCATGTGAAATGGTTTCTTGTAGACCAGGGTTGTGCTCAATTCGAATTGAATGCAGTCAATTCAGGAAGTAAACTAAAATCACAATCCTATAATAGAAAAAATGGCTTTTATTTTCAATGACTTCTCAATAAATTCAAAAGTAGAAGTTATTTATTTCTAAAGTTTTTAAATGTCTGCATTTTAAATTCAAATCATTTCTTGATTGACTGCCTTTAACTTAATTGAACCCAACCCTGATTTCTACATGCTTTGTGTGTATACACTATCTGCATAGTATTGTTTTCATGTAATTTTAATCTCAATTGCAGAACACCCATTGGAGGAGACAGTCAGAGGGGAAGGACCTCTGGCTTTCTCATCCATTGGATTTTGAGAAGGAGGCAAGACACTAAAAGCTTATCGTTTTTTTTAATGAGTACGCAATTGAGACTCTCCCTATGGCTAAATCCCAAATATCTCTCCTACCTTCCACAGTGTACACTTGTTCACTTCCCTTCATGGATTTGAAGGAACCGACTGGTATAAGCAATATGGTAGAAACTTCCTCTAGCCCATGCCTACACCAATCCAATGCTTTTACATTTCTGGGGAGTAGTGAATGAGTGCAGGAAGAAGGAGATATTATTGGGACGCACTCAATGGTTGTGTTCCCCTGCACAGACATTGCATGCATTAACCAATGGTTGCATGTCACTTCATCGACTGTGCCTTTGGGCACCAGATTGCTATGACATATGATGTGGTTAGCTGATATGTAAAATACTTATGCAGGCTTTGTAAAATCTGGCATGTGTCAGCAACGTCTGTGCAGAGGAATGCCAACAATGAGGGGATTTGATTAATCTGGGCCGGGCACCCCGTTTTAAAGCCCACGTTGAAGTTGGCTCAAAACAAAAGTGATGTAATTAAGCACATGGACTAATGAGTAAGACTGTGTTTTCACATGCAAAAGTGATTGCTTTTGATAAAAAACGATTTATCTACCAAATTAAAAATAGTTAGAAAATACAAATATATACTGTATGGAAAAGAGATGTTTCTGGACAATGCGCCATGCTGCCTTGTTTGACAGCATGACCGAGCAGTGCAGATTACTGTTTGATTTGAGAAGGGCACTCCTCCCTCACCCCTTTTGCCCGTTCATGTCACGGGCCATATACTGGTGCCCCGAGGCTCAGCCTAATTGAATCCGCCCAACGGCTTGATCAAGGTTCAAATCCAGAGAGGCTGCTGATTGGATAATTAATGTTGGACCTGAGGTTTTCCAGTTAGGCTGATTAGCAGTAGTTGACTTCACTTATTGGTTGGCAGCACATTGTACCTGGAATTGACTCACTCACCCAGTGTTGAAGGTTCAGTTTTGTTGTTAGTTAATCATAAATTCACAGTGAGCACTTTACTATGGTTTTATCGAATGGAAATAGATGCTGCTCAGGTATGTCATGTTTTCACAGAAAATACATCATTAGTGTCCCATGCTTCCTTTCCTTACAGAAGGTTACTAATCATTGATAAGGGAGAAAGATATTCTACCCACATAGAGTTGTCATACTGGCTCATTCTGAGTGATTATTTTGTTTGATGGAATGTCTGAATGCAGTATTGAAAAAGTATTTATGTACTAATTTAGCAACATGTCTTCAGAGATTCTGAGATTATTTATGGATTGATTTGGTACAGCTGTAGGTACATTAGGTTAGGTTGACCCTGTTCTTGTCAGAATTTTTACTAGATGATGATATGCTTAAGCTTACTATGTTTGGTTTTCTAGGTATTACCTGGATTAGATTTAGATTTTTTTTTGGTATATAGTGGTTGATACTATATATATATATATATATATATATATATATATATATATATATATATATATATATATATATTGTTTTTTACATAACTTTGCATCGGCCCTTCATGTCTACTCACGTCAGTAGGTTACTGTAGTGCGTAGGGGATGGAGGGAGAGGTTAGAGAATGGGATACCACAGCCTGTCCTGCAACCATCAGACAGGTGTTGAGTGACAGATCTCACGGTTGCCTAGCCCAATAATTGACAAAAGGAGCCTAATGTTATTCCTTATAGCCCAAGCAACTCGCATGTTCTGTTTAGAGGTGAATTGGCTCTGGCAGCCAAACCAGCCAAATACTCCATCTAAACATGAATGTATTCTCTGTTGCGGTACGTTTCTAGAAACATAAAGCCCTCTACTTTCATATCACAAATACAAAATCTACTTTCTGTACATTGTTTTTTAAATTGCAGCTGACAGTATTTTTCAATGACACAGGTGTTCAAAGACGCAGATAGCTAATTAGCGCAGGTAGTTGACCGTCTTCTGTCTGTTCTCCGTAAACAAGCGCTGTAACATGGAAATATGGCAGTTTGGGAACCCTATAAAGGTGTGTAGCAGTTTAACCTTTTTATTGTTATTTCTCGCTTTATGTTTCGAAAACCATACCGTAAGCGACGCATTTTAACGTTCAGAACAAGTGTTGGGGCTCTTAATAAAACTCCCCCAGCCAGAAGATCCTATCGTCAATGGGCGCTAAAGGTAGTTGGCGTCTATGAATGGATTAGCGGTTGCCTAGAGGGTAAGAGGCTGCATTCATTAGGTAGTATCTCATGCCGTGCGAGGTTGGACTGACCGGGCCTGCTTATACTACGGCAGCTGTGTAATCCCTTAGCCTCTGCTTGAATCCTGCCATTGTTGCTAACGACAAATGCACCATAGCCTCTTACAAGGAAGGGCTTTGCAGCAGGATGAAGCTTGTCAGTTTGCTTACTGTTTTGAAGTGGCTCACATGGTGATTTCGGGGACTTTTCTGTGATGTTTTTGACTTCTGAACACAGAAGTAGGTTCTGATAGGATGAAATTCAAAGACTTGACATGGATCACAACTGCACGATGTGTAGCCATGGAAATGCATAATGTAAGTGGTGTGTGTGTGTATAGCACCAGTGTTTGGTGTTTCCTGCCCGCTGATGCCAGGTCAGTAGTAACATCCTGATGCATTTGTCTGACTGCAGGTAGCGAGGCAGACTTCAGCTCCTCCAGCAGCACGGGCAGCCTGAAGAGAGGGGGGAGCCTGGCCCACAACTCAACAGGGAAGAAGATCTCCTCACGCAGGTGATATATGGGGTGGCTCTGGTTCTGTTTCTCTACTGCCTCTGTTCTAAAAGCAGGCACTCCATTCTCTTACACCACTAGTGGGTGTCATACTTAAAGGGCCAGTTTCCCAGACCCTGATCCTAAACTAAAATGCACTTTAAACAAAAAAAATGTAATTGGGTCTGGGAAACTGTTCCAAAAACTATAGCTATGCTATTTCTTTATTGCTGTATTTGTTTTTTCAATGATAAATGGACAACATTACAAGACTAGTTATGTCTTCTCATTAGCTTTACCTAACTACTACATGTCTCTTCCCGTAGTCGTGGTGCCCACATCAGGAGCCTCCCGGTTTTCAAGCTGGCAGGGAGCCCCTCAGCATCCCGCGATGCAAAGCTCTACGCCCCGTACAGGACAGTCCCCTCATCCACCAACAGCAGCAGCAACTCCAGCCCCACAGTACCCTCCAGGTAAACAGCCATGTCATACCCACACCCCCATACACTGGCCAGTTCCAGAAACAACCTCCAGCGGTACCCCTTCTGGTATTTCTTGCCATATTGCTTACGTAGACAGGGCCTGGATCTGAAATGATTGGCTAGCTCAAAGCAATATGGCAATAATTCCACCTAGCCTATCAAAGGACAAGATCAACTACCATGTTCCTATCCTTTCAGATCAACATGAAAGAAGGGGCTAGGGGTCCCTTTGTAATGGAGCGTCTGCTCTGTGAGGGGTGGGCATTCACTAGTTGGGGCAAGGGTGGATAGATTAGGCTCTATGCCAGGACTGTTTGTCATCTCCTCCCCCCCCCCCCCCCCCTCTTCTGAGAGACTGGGATTATATTCGTCAGGATTGGGCTATGCCGAGATGATTAGAACAGTCTGAATTTTGTTATGGTCTGTGTGTGGGTGTCAGTCAAAACCTTGGGTTTATAGGAGAGGAAGGTCATGAATATTTCATCGTAACTCAGTCGATAGCCAGACTGGCTTGCCTGACTGCATCCCTGCCTTTTTTTCACTTACTGTCTCACATTTGTGGTAGTGCTGCTGGGTTCTCATGTTGCTATGTGGCAGAATATTCACTCGAGGGATCCTGTGCTGCCATGACAGCAGCACTGCACGAGCAAGCTCAACCTTGCCTTTCTGCTCTGACTATATAAAATAACTAACCAGCGCCCTCTTGAATTCAGCCCAAAGGCTTAATGTGAGTCATTCTCTATGCAAAACAATCCCTACTTATGTATTTTATGCGGACGGGAAAACGTCCATGACTGCATTTTTGTTTCTAGAGTCATTTTATTGCTACAGGATTTTTTTTTTTGTTCTTGTTCCCCTCAGCTCTCTTCTGGCTGGCTGGGTTTCGTGTGGTGTCCTTGTTCTCTCGCTACCTTCTGCTAGCCTGTTCTATTTCTGGCAGGGATGCAGAGCGCTCACATTAAAGCACAAGTCCCATTTTGATGCTAGGATCTAGTGCTAGCTTTTAAGCCTGTTTGTAAGAGGGGCTGCTCTGCATATTAGCCAAATCCACCCTCTCATCCTCAGACACACAAACGTTTCATCAATCCTCTTTGAACCTGAGGAAGACCTGATCACAGGTATATTCCAGAACTGCTCATGTACAATTGAAGGTTAATGTACTTGTATTAATTTTAAAGACGTTTTAGGCATTTCAGGGAATTCTCAGGCAGAAACGCTGTTACCTTGTAGACTAGAGCCAAGCAAATGTAATTTGGGCTTTCCCTCCCAATTAATTGTTTTCCTATCCAGCCTTTGACCAACCTGGCATTTTAGCTTTTTGCAGCATGAAGTCTGCTGGTTGGTCAGTCCGTGTCCTGAAAGTGACATCCCCAGTCAGACACAATCGACTAAGTAATAACCTTGCCCGGCAGTGTTTTCTCTCTAAAACAAGCTATTTTGAGCTTTGCGTCGTGCAAGTTGCACCAATCACTATTTTTTTTCATGGCCTAGTTCCTTCCCCACAGAACTGAGGGAGTCTGCTTTAGATGGGGGCTCAGCACTGTTCATGTTACTGTACAGGATGGCGTGTACAATAGATGGGTTGTCCTCTTCATCAGATGTCTCACCAGCAGAACATACAGTATGTGACTTAGGGCTAATGTGTAATTTCCTGTCTCATCCCCCCCAGAAGGATGACCCCCGTACGATACCACTCCTGTGGGGACAACCATGGCATCAGACCCCCCAACCCAGAGCAGTACCTCACCCCCCTGCAACAGAAGGAGGTGGCCATTCGCCACCTGAGGAGCAAGCTGAGGGAAGTGGAGAACACCGTCCACGACAGGTTACCTTCTCAGTGTACATCTCATGTTTAGCTCATTTCCTAAATGCATTCCAACTACAGTGTAGCCAAACATTGCAATCCCATTCAGCTGTAACTATTAACTCTTTTCCCCCTCAGGGAGTCTGAGATCGAGGAGCTCAAGTCCCAGCTGGGACGGATGAGGGAGGACTGGATCGAGGAGGAGTGCCACCGCGTAGAGGCGCAGCTAGCCCTGAAGGAGGCGCGCAAGGAGATCAAGCAGCTTCGGCAGGTGGTGGAGACCATGAAGAACAGCCTGATGGAGAAGGACAAGGGCATCCAGAAGTACTTTGTCGACATCAACATCCAGAACCGCAAGCTGGAGTCCCTGCTGCACAGCATGGAGATGGCCCAGAGTGGCTCCACACTGCAAGACGAGCCAACCATGGACTTCATCTGTGGCGACTCCGACTCCCCTGTCAAAGACAAGCAGTGGGAGGTGGGTGACCAGGCGGCGGAGGAGATGGCGGACAGTGGGCTGCTGGTCAACGACAACCTGGAGCACGTGCTCATGTCCACGGCGGTGGACTCCAGCCAGGACTCTAGCGGTAAGCTGCGCTGCCACCCAGAGGCTGGTCTGGGGGTGTCCACTCTTCTCCACAGCCTGGAGGAGGAGAAGATCACACCACTGCCTCCACCACCCTCCTCCAACACGTTCTGCTACAGCACACTCCCCTTCCCCGCTCCAGAGGAGAAGGCCGTTCAGACCGAGGTGGCGTCATTCCCTCCTGATCTGCACGCCCTCCTGCTGCAGCTGCTGAAGCTCCATGGTGGTGCAGTTGGAGACGCTCTCCTCCCAGCTTCTACCAGCCTCCTAGAAATCCCAGCACTGCAGGCCCCTATCCCGTCCACTCTAAGCCTGCCCAGTCCCAGCCAGCCCACCCCAGTTCTGCCAGTGAGCCCTGACATGTCCAGTGATTCAGGGCTGTGTTGCTCAGACCCCGAGGTGGTGATCTCCATGGGCTTCATGGAGGAGCTGGATTTTGAGGTGAGAAGCGAGGAGCCCTGCAGGGCCCCTGAGATGGACGTGGTCAACAAACGCTATTGGAGCAGCAGCTTTCTTGTTGATCTGGTTGCTGTGGCTGTACCAGTGTTGCCCACGGTGGCCTGGCTGTATTCCCGGCATGGCGTGGATGGGGCGGCGCCAGTCTACAACATCGCAGCGCTGATCCGTGGCTGTTGCATCATGGGATTGCACTCTCTCCGTCACGTCACTCCTCATCATGTGGCAGATGTGTAACGGCCTCCGACCCGCATGCACAACCCGACCCGTCAACTTAAAGCACTTCTTAATCTTTAGTTTTTCTACACTTGTGAATATTAACGCCACAGTTATTACTTTAGGTTCCCACGCGGTTACTTTGCACTGTGTACAGTTGCTGTGCGTCAAGGCAAAAAATGTGAAATTATTTATGGTGAAGGGATCTATTTTGTTCATTTTATTTACTTTCCATCTGTTCCGTTATCATAATTGTGTATAAACTGATAATCTGGGTAGGTGGTTATGCATCATTGATGTCCTGTGCTGGCACTAGTTACCCCTACTTAAACAACCATGTTTTTTCTGAAAGTATTAGGATGTCTGAGGGTGGGGATGAAATTGAATGTTTGAGCAAGCGTTTGATATGTTCCAAAATAATCTTAAACCTGCAGCCAAAGCGTAATTAATGAATGTTCACTCTTGTTTATTTTTCTACCTGTGAGTAGAGCTTTTTACGTATGTGTTAAAGAAATTTGATAGGAGTATGAGATCAACGCTTCAAAACAACCCATACTTGTTTGTGCCTGAGCTATGTGTAATACTCTTAACATCAAATGTCCTAATATATTTATTATTAAAGCATGATAATCCCATTCGTGTTTGACTCCTCTTGGGCATTTTCGGGTGGGAAGGGTTTAGCAGATTATTTAATCCCAAGCAGTTTATAAGAGAATCTATGGCATATGTAGCAACAGAACGTTGTGTACTGTTCTACATCCAATTGCGATGCATTGTTCAGCTCTTGTCTTTTTCATGGGTGCAAATTTCAATTGGTGATTATTTGAATAGTTTCTTTTTAAATGCCAACAAGAAGGATATTTGAGTGAACAAATTAAACTAAAGACTTCTTGGATTTACTGTTTTAATCTCCAGATTAGAGGGGGATCCTTAATTGCAAAAAAATGTCTGAGAACGGCAGAACACAATGTTCCCGGCCCCAAACACGAGGGCACATGTTTCTGCGTTCGCACAACAGCTCTTAACTACGGAATTAGTAAACAAATATGTCTGAGCCTTTCCTTATGACTGCAGATTACACTGAACAAAAATATAAATGCAACATGAGCTGAAAAAAGATCCCAGATATTTTCCATATGCACAAAAATATTTTTCTCATTTTGTGCACAAATGAGTTTGCGTCCCTGTTTGTGAGCATTTCTCCTTTGCCAAAATAATCCTTCCACCTGACGTGTGGCATATCAAGGTGATTAAATGGCATGATCATTACGCAGGTGCACCTTGTGCTTGGGACAAAAGGCCACTAAAATGTGCCATTTTGTCACAACACAATGCCACGTGTCTAGGAGGGAGTGTGTAATTGGCATGTTGACTTAAGAAATGTCCACCAGAGCTGTTGCCAGAGAATTCAATGTTCAATTCTCTACCATAAGCTGCCTCCAACGTAATTGTAGAGAATTTGGCAGTACGTCCAACTGGCCTCACAACCGCAGACCATGTGTAACCAGGACCGCCACACCCGGCTTCTTCACCTGCGGGATCGTCTCGTCCTCACTAGGGTCTTGACCTGACTGCAGTTCAGCGTCGTAACCAACTTCAGTGGGTAAATGCTCACCTTCGATGGCCACTGGCACGCTGGAGAAGTGTGCTCTTCAATGATGAATCCCAGTTTCAACTGTACCGGGCAGATGGCAATGTGTATGGTGTCATGTGGGCGAGCGGTTTGCTGATGTTGCCGTTGTGAACAGAGTGCCCCATGGCGGCGGTGGGGTTGTGGTACGGCCAGGCATAAGCTACGGACAACGAACACAATTGCATTTTATCAATGGCAATTTGAATGAATAGATATACCGTGATGAGATCCTGAGGCCCATTGTCGTGCCATTCATCCTCATGTTTCAGCATGATAATGCACAGCCCCATGTCACGAGGATCTGTACACAATTCCTGAAAGCTGAAAATGTCCCAGTTCTTCCATGGCCTGCATACTCACCAGACATGTCATACATTGAGCATGTTTGGAATGCTCTGGATCGACGTGTACGACAGCGTGTTCCAGTTCCTGCCAATATCCAGCAACTTCGCACAGCCATTGAAGAGGAGTGGGACAACATTCCACAGGCCACAATCAACAGCCTGATCAACTCTATTCCAAGGAGATGTGTCACGCTGCATGAGGCAAATGGGGGTCACACCAGATACTGGCTGGTTTTCTGATCCACGCCTCTACTTTTTTTTTAAGGTATCTGTGACCAACAGATGCAAATCTGTATTCCCAGTCATGTGAAATCCATAGATTATGGCCTAATTAATTTATTCAATTGACTGATTTCCTATTATGAACTGTAACTCAGTAAAATCTTTGAAATTGTTCCATGTTGCATTTATATTTTTGTTCAATGTATATCAAACAAAAAATGCAATGGCTTTTTCAGGCTGTCAATGTCTCCTGGGCAGTTTACAACGGAAGTGCATTAGACCTGCCATAGTGGAACTTCCAAAGCTGCAAGATGGTGGTTCTGAGTCCGACCATCTTTGAAGAAAGGTCATGCACCAGACCAGCAGTGACTGTTTACACACACAGACTATGTTTTCACTTGTCACGTTACAGCTATTTAAATACATCTAATCAACCGGCAAACTGATGCAATGAGACTGGGGTTGGAATGAGAAGCCCCATGCGATGCTAAATAACCAATTTCCCCTACTGCCATATGGGGATGTTCTGTTACATAACCATATGTTCATTAGAGTGCAAGCAGACTGATTAATCATTCCATCTGTTATAATCTCTCTCTGCAACCAGGCCTGGTAGCAAAGAAAAGGTTGAATCAATATGAGGAAAGGGGTGGAGTCATACTGCATTCGTAACCAAGTGGGAATTTACCACATATGAATGGGGAAAATTCATCTGAATGGCCTTCCGACTGGTAATTACTCGTGGTGAACTCGTCTATCATCCTGAGCTCTCATTTCTTCCACATGCTGACCTCTGACATCAGCTACTAAGGAAATTACCTTGATAACAGCATTTTCGACAGTTAAATGCAACAAAACGTTATTTATAAAAGGCAATCTATTAATATGGTTTTTGAAGATAATTTGTTTACGGGCGTGATAGCTGAACTTTTAGTTTACGGTTTACTCAGCTTGTTGGCCATTAGCCAATCGGCGTTTCTCAAAGAGTTCATAGCATGTGAATGCATCCAACTGTTATTTATGACTTCACAACTGGTCAATTCCCACTTCCCACTTGGTTACGAGTGCAGCGTTAGCTAAATTCAGGGCTGTCTCAATTTGTCTTTCTTTGATTCCATGCATCCTATCTCCTCACCTCCTTCTCAACTGTATTGGAGGAGACGGACCAAGGTCCCTCCCCTCTGACCTTCTCCAATGCATTTTGAGGAGAAGAGGCGATAGGATGTGAGGAATCAAGGAAAGATGGATTGAGATAGTGCCAGAGAGAGCTAGTAGTGGTTAACATACCAGCAGGATAAAATATGGATACTTTACTTAGAATGGCTATTAATCACACAGATGAGACAATTTCATTTTTACAATCGAAAGATAATTATAATTCTGCAGGAACAGAGCAGATTATCCCTCAGAGACGTCTACCCCAGCTCTTCCCGAAAAACTGATGAGTGAGACGTTTCGTTCCTAAAAGTAGGTAATGATCAGCCTCTGAGTGGTTTGGTCAAGCGGGGGTGTTTTTGGAGACAGATAGTGAATTTGTGACGATGATGTTACATGTTAAGGCCGGAAATGAAAAGAGAGACAGGACAACTAGTCTGACCTTGGGTTTGAAAGGCATTTGAAAGGAATTAGCATTGCATGAGATTAAAATGCCCTATTAATCTACTTAGAGAACAAGCATATATAATGACACTGGGATCCATGCACGTAAAAGGTTTATTCATAATGGGTGTTTTTCCTAATGCAATAAATCATGGGTGGTTCAGAGAAATATGGCTTGAATGAATCTGGGGAGGACATTTTTATTCCAATACTAAATATTATGTTCAATCAGTGATTTAATGCTGATTTAATCTTAAAATTGCTTGCTTTATTGGTTTTGAATCTTTGTTTCTGTCATGACTCTAATATTGGTTAACATTCAGACACAATTGAAAAAGGATCCAGAGATTTATAACAGAAATTAAGGAATGTGCAAAAAAAAACATCTTTATTGACAAAGAAAAATGTATAATCATGTATCCCCATCATGCTGACATTGATAACAATTGGAAGAAGAATGCGCAAAGAAAGCAAAAGGACATGTCAGCTGAATTATTTTCTGAATTCTCTGTGGCCCCACCTAAAATAACCATGAAAACACCACACTGTTTCAAAGGCTTCGTTCATTGAAAACATTCAATATAAAAACTACTTTTGCCAGATTCCCCATATTATATACAGGATACCCCAGTGATGGTACAAGGAAAACACAAATGTGTAAAAGGGACTATCAATTGTTATTCAAATCCAACAGGTCTGTTTAACTGCAAATGCCTTATGCATATCAGTTCTTACAGCGCCATCTCTGCATATATGTTTCCATGGCAACTAGACCCTTCTGCTTGACATTCCAGTCTCATAAACCGGTTTGCTAGTCACACACACACGCACACGCCCACTTCCATCACAAAAAGCTCCACTTGATTCAACATCGATTGACCATACCAAAATCATATTGATACGACAGGTTATTGGTCCAGTCAATGCAAAAGGCTTTGACTCACTAAATCTATCGTCCAAGTCTGTTATTAACTGTCCACAAATTACAGATGAGGGGAGATCGGACCTTTGCATCTTTTTATTTGCTTTGATCACTGAACAAGGATGTGAGTTGGCCATCCAAGTCTGATCACCAGGCTGTCTCAGATAACACAGAGACAGAGTTTGTGTGTGTTATGCTACATTGAAAATGTAAAAAATAAAAAATAAACATTCAACATAATAACAAAGACAAAAGTTGTTAAAGAAGAGTCACATCTATTTTGGTGTATTAAAAAGCAGGGATAAGAACAAGCAGGAAAATGTTTTGATTATTCAAGATGTCAAAGATGTTGAGCCTGGCAGAACAGTAACCATAGGATTACCATAGGAATCCACAGCCAACTCTTTAGTAAGGCTCAATTAAATTCCCAAATCCCTTTGACAGTGTCCACACCCTCAGTTTGAAACTCTTCTTTTTAAGCCTTCAATTCAAATGTGCAACTCCAGTGTATTGAAGGCTGTACAGTACAAGTACAGTACCAGTCAAATGTTTGGACACACCTACTCATTCAAGGGTTTTTCTTTACTTTTACTATTTCCTACATTGTAGAATAATAGTGAAGACATCAAAACTATGAAAAAACACATATGGAATCATGTAGTAACCAAAAAAAGTGTAAAACACATCAAAATATATTTTATATTCAAATAGCCAACCTTTGCCTTGATGACAGCTTTGCACACTCTTGGCATTAAAGGGCTTGTAAGTAAGCATTTCACTGTAAGGTCTACACCGGTTGTATTCGACGCATGTGACAAATAACATTTGATTTGATTTTCTCTCAACCAGCTTCACCTGGAATGCTTTTCCAACAGTCTTGAAGGAGTTCCCACATATGCTGAGCACTTGTTGGCTGCTTTTCCTTCACTCTGCCATCCGACTCATCCCAAACCATCTCAATTGGGTTGAGGTCGGGGGAATGTGGAGGCCAGGTCATCTGATGCGGCACTCCATCACTCTCCTTCTTGGTCAAATAGCCCTTACACAGCCTGGAGGTGTGTTGGGTCATAGTCCTGTTGAAAAACAAATGATAGTCCCACTAAGCCCAAACCAGATGGGATGGCGTATCGCTGCAGAATGCTGTGGTAGCCATGCTAGATAAGTGTGCCTTGAATTCTAAATAGATCACTGACAGTGTCACCAGCAAAGCACCCCCACACCATAACACCTCCTCCTCCATGCTTTACGGTGGGAACTACACATGCAGAGATCATCCGTTCACCCACACCGCGTCTCACAAAGACACGACGGTTGGAACCAAAAATCTCCAATTTCGACTCCAGACCAAAGGACAAATTTCCACCGGTCTAATGTCCATTGCTCGTGTTTCCTGGCCCAAGCAGGTCTCTTCTTCTTATTGGTGTCCTTTAGTAGTGGTTTCTTTGCAGCAATTCGACCATGAAGGCCTGATTCACAGTCCCCTCTGAACAGTTGTTGATATGTGTCTGTGACTTGAACTCTGTGAAGCATTTATTTGGGCTGCAATTTCTGAGGCTGGTAACTCTAATGAACGTATCCTCTGCAGCAGAGGTAACTCTGGGTCTTCCATTCCTGTGGTGGTCCTCATGAGAGCCAGTTTCATCATAGCGCTTGATGGTTTTTGCGACTGCATTTTAAGAAACTTTCAAATTTCTTGAAATGTTCTGTATTGTCTGACCTTCATGTCTTAAAGTAATGATGGACTGCCGTTTCTCTTTGCTTATTTGAGCCATTCTTGCCATAACATGGACTTGGTCTTTTACCAAATAGGGCTACCCCCCCCACCACCACCACCACCACCACCACCACCCCCCAATGACGACGAGAAACGTAAATAAAAAGCATAATAATCAAGCCAACAAAAGGGATGTATGTAACTGATATACAGTGAGACTTACATTTAATTACACGCCATTGTCCTTTATGTTATAAATAAGACAAAGTCAGAGAAATAGGTCTCTTTTGAGAGTCCACTTGTACTATAGGTACCAGTATATTTACACGTATTCCTGGGAAATACAAATGGACTGTTTGTTTTCTATAACTCCGATCTAACTACTGAACCCAGAGTCATACCTAGCCAGAGTGACATTTGATACCAAGTCGCTGACTCTGATACCAAAGGGCATTGCACAGAGTATTTATTGAACACTTCAGATTCAATAAAGTATCGTCACACAAACTGTAATTAAATCAGAGTTGTGTTCATTCGGCGCCAAACAGAAGAAAACGGACTGAAACAGGGAGGGACATGCTCATTTACATTTTCCGTTGCGTGCCCTAATGAACACATCCCAGGTATGAAGTGCCTTCCGACAGCTGAATGCAACAGTCATTGAGCAAACATCACACTGGCCAAGCCATGCCTCGAATGATGGCTGGTGGACAGAGATTTTTAAAAATGACCATTGTGTGGAGTAGAGATGATCTTCGTGTGGTGATGACTAGAGAATAGCGTGTGACGTTTGTCTCAGTGTTTCTCTTTTTGCCCTCCAGCTCACGGGATGAGTGCTCGAAAAAAATGTTACGAGAGCTTGACAGCAATCTTCTGGTCCTTCTTCATCATCCTCTGAACCTCCTTCTCCATCTTCTTCTTCTGCTGCTCCATGGAACGCTTCTCTCTCTCTGCCATCTTCTGTTGTCTGGAAGACAGGGAAATGACAAAAAAGGTGTGCGTTTAAAAGGATTGCAACAAACCTCCTTACTAAGCTTTTTGAGAGAGCAAAGGTGATGGTTCACAGAGGTAGAGAAGAAAAAAAATCATAAAAAGTACTGCCAACCAAGTTTCCCTTAAACCAGAATTTATGTGCAAATAATGCCTTTCTTTCATGTTGATGTTGTGCTGAACATTCTTAATATACTGCCACCTGCTGGATAACAACTAAACTTGCAGATCTCTTGACTATTTCACAGCAATATGACACTGAACATGACAGGGGTTTCACATTGAACTAGGGCTGACCCCGACTAAAACACATATTGGTCGACCTTGAGTCATCTGGTCAACATTTTTAAACGTGTATTTTTACCTATATAGACACATCCTATGTGTTTTAATCAAATAAACTTTATGCACTGAACTTGTCTGATGCTTTAAGCCCACCGTTTGATGAAATAATTAAAGACACACATTGATTTCATTGTGCAGGGCCGGGCTCAGACTTGCTGCACTGTTAAAACAAATGACAGCGAGGGACTGTGTGACTAGCAACCGTCGTCTCTCTCTCTCCTCCCTGCTGCAGTGACCACCACAGAACATCAACAGTGTTTATCGCGCTGTCCGTGATGCTTAATCTGAAACATAACTACAGCCATTTCAGACTGAAAAGTTCTGTTACCAAAATCCTTATTTTGTTTAGGAAAAACATTCCCTCAACCCTTGCTCTCTTTACGTGACAAATGTATGCATCGCATGCACGTGACCAATAGGGCCTGACCTATAGCATATCATAATCACGTCAATAAATTGGTTATAACAAACTGAACACGTGACAGCAAAATGGATGCAGAGGACGTGACAAATAAACTGGAAACGGGGGAATGTTTTACTGGTTGCTCAGGAGGTAAAGGGGAAGTCAGATGTGTGGAATACATCTGACTAGTTGTGGAAAAAATGGAGATCAAGGAAAAACAGGTGCGGTTAGATTACAATATACTTTTCCTGACCATTTGGAACAATGTAAACCACACTAAATAAATTATAAGCGTACCAGAGTCTGTTGTAACGTTTTTGTTGTTGTAAAGCCTTTATTACAGCAAAGACTAAAAACAGTCGCATTCATTCGTGAATGATATTTCCGAAATGGAACGGTTTAATGGTCTGGGGCTGTTTTTCATGGTTCGGGCTAGGCCCCTTAGTTCCAGTGAAGGGAAATCTTAACACTACAGCATTCAATGACATTCTAGACGGTTCTGTGCTTCCAACTTTGTGGCAACAGTTTGGAGAAGGCCCTTTCCTGTTTCAGCATGACAATGCCCCCGTGCACAAAGCGAGGTCCATACAGAAATGGTTTGTCGATATCAGTGCGGAAGAACTTGACTGGTCTGCACAGAGCCCTGACCTCAACCCCATTGAACACCTTTGAGATTAATTGGAATGCCAACTGCGAGCCAGGCCTAATCGCCCAACATCAGTGCCCGACCACACTAATGCTCTTGTGGCTGAATGGAAGCAAGTCCCCTCAGTAATGTTCCAACATCTAGGGGAAAGCCTTCCAAGAAGAGTGGAGGCTGTTATAGCAGCAAAGGGGGGACCAACTCCATATTAATGCCCATGAGTTTGGAATGAGATGTTTGACGAGCAGGTGTCCACATACCTTTGGTCATGTAGTGTATGTGTGGTCTCATTGAAATCGAGTAGGCTGCCTATGCATGTGCGGAGAATCACTGGCAGTTATCTTTCCTAGGAAATGTACTACCTGAATATGATTAGGCTATAGTTTACTACATTGCCTAGAAATAAATATTGATAACCCATATTTGTCTCAGTCTGAAAATCATCCCACTCCTAAAAAGGTAAACTATAAAAATAGCTCAAGAGAAAGTGCAAGTCTCTCCAACTCTGCTCTCGTCAAACTAAGTCTAGCATATTGGCTGATATAGCCCAGTAATAACGATAGCTTAATATAATGGGCCACGTGAGAATCTCAGGTAATGTAACCTAGGCTATTTCTTAGGTTATTTTTGCGTATTTTGATATTGCCTATAGGGCACAAAATTGCTGGGACCATGGCTGGCAAGTGAGCTGCGTCACATACGCCTAAAATAACATTTTGGGACTGCGGTTGGGTTCGGGACTAGTTATGCGGTAGCGGGTGGTAGCAGGATGAAGAAATCAGTTCCGCGCAGACTACATCGAAGCCAGTTCCATTGATTGTTTTTTTTCTCCATTCTTCCCCTCCAATCAAGGACAGATTTAGACCTGGGACACGATGTAGGTGCAATTTATTATCAGGTAAAACAGAAAAACAGCAGGCTCTGGTCCGTGTAGGGTAAGATTTGAATACCCCAGCTCTAGACAATATAATAATAATAAATAAATAAATAAATAATAAATAATAGAAAGTGCTATCACCTGAGCACTAAATCGGCCTCCCAGGCAGCATCTGACGACTCATCCTCCCAGGCGTTGGCGTCCTCGTGCCAGGTATCCATGTCTCCAAGCTCAGACTGTGGGACAGAGAAGAGGACAGGAATGCAGTCAGGACACGGTCACTGACACCAGTATAGGATGGCAGTGGGACCTAACCTCCCTTAGCAACTATTCTTCACATCGTTATAAACCTTTATTCAACCTGAATACAGAGAACTGTGGCCCTGGAGGACTTGTGCACTCCTGGGAATGAACAATGTCACAGCACTGGTCCAACTAAAACAGACTACTTTTGAGATGGTGAACTACAAAATAGTGCTGTGGTGAGCTGGTCTGTAATCCTTGAAACAAGAAATTTGACCGGCGCTGGCTAGCTTCTCAGCTTTTGGTGGCTGAGGTTTTGAAATCTGGACACAGTGGAAGGAGCAGTACCACCCCTCTCAAAGCCTCTGCTAAAGTCCCCCCCCAGCACGTCCCCATTCAAAAGTCCAGCTATGTTTACAATCCAGGCTGTACAACATTTGATTCAACAATTTCAGAGGTTAGCAGTGTGCATTAGAACATCCAAGTGAAAATCCCCACCCTAACTTCAAATAACACCTCTGCAAAATCAGTATTTGTCAAAATAATTAGTGAAGCTAATCCACCGTACAAGGAGATCACCTCCCCCCATCTTAGATTCAGCAGAGGCCAACAGATGATACCATTTATATTAACCGTCTGTCACAAGAGACTAGTGGTACAGTGCCTATAGAAAGTCAACACCCCCTTGAACTTGTTTCACATTTTGCTGGCTTAAATCAAAGGGATTAAATTAGATTTTTTTCTCCTACAGATCTACACAACCTACTCCACATTTTCTAAGTGAAAGAAAGTTATAGAACATTTTCCAAATTAAGAACAAATAGCAAACATTAAATATCATAATTGGATAAGTCTCCACCCCCCAGAGTTAATCCTTGGTGGAAACACCTTTGGCAGCCATTGCAGCTGTGAATAACTTGGAATAAGATTCTACCAACTTTGCACAACTCTTAGTGCAACATATATCCATTGTTTTTGTCAAAATTGCTCCAGCTCATTACATTTGGTTGGAAATCATTGATGGACAGCAATATTCAAACGTCTCTGATTTTTTTAAGCAGATTTAAGTCAGGACTGAGACTAGACCACTTAGTAACACTCAACACCTCTTGGAAACCCATTCTAGTGTAGTCTACTCTCAGTCCTGACTTTCTGCTTAAAGAAATCTAATACAAAGTTTAAATATTGCTGTCTATCAATGATCCCTAACCAAATTGTATGAGTTTGAGCAATTTTGACAAAAACAATGGATATATGTTGCCCTAAGAGTTGTGCAAATTTGGTAGATTCTTATTCAAAATTATTCACAGCTGCAATGGCTGCCAAAGGTGCTTCCACCAAGTATTAACACAGGGGCGTGGAGACTTATCCAATTATGATATTTCAGTTGTTGTTTTTTCATAATTTAGAACATTTTCTATAATTTTATTTCACTTAGAAAATGTGAAGTATGTTGTGTAGCTCTGTAGGAAGAAAAATTCGAATTTAATCTATTTTTTAGATTTAATTGTACGGCAGCAAAATGTGAAAAAAAAAGTTAAAGGGGGGTGTAAACTTTCTATAGGCACTGTACTTTGGACGGTGCTACACTAACTCACAGATGGTTGGATGAAGGAGGTGTCTTGAGTGGCTGCCAGTCTGCTGGAGAAGCCCGCACTGCCGTCGGGTACCAAGTAGTTGAGTGGCTCCCTCTTCTTCAGCACAATCTGGGGTGGGGACAGAGAGAGGAGACAAGTTAAAACTACTAAGACTCAACAATATGATATAGCGTGACTACAAGCAGCAGTGTGGCCAGCGATATTGTCGACAGAGTGTGAGGCAAGAGGCTGCACTCATCATCACCGATACAGATACTGTTAAGCATCAGCGCATGAGTTTGCTTCGCTCTCTCATGCCATGTGATAGCTGCGTGACAACAAATGTTGAACAGTGCAGCCTTGCCCTTTAGACAATTTTTGTTTGTGTTAGGAGTTACCCTGCTCCTCCCTTGTGGTAAACGTATATTGCTGAGTCTACCTTCAATTAGTGTTGAGAAAGGCACTTAAAGCTGGAATCCGTACTTAGTGAAAATGCCTCATCCATTTGGGATATTACAACAACAAAGAAGTTACATCAAACAACAAACACATTTTTCCGCTTGGACATCATTGCATGCGCATACAACACCAGAATATGTACTGCGATTTTTTTAATCATGCTGCCTGACACTCCTCTCCTGAGTTTCATCAACTCAACAAAACAAACACAACAAAGACGTTGGGGCGAACAGTGGCACTTTATACAGATTTCAGCTTATGAAGAGCCAGCCTACTTTCTGTGTTTTTCTGATGGTGGGAGCCATGTCTTTGAAGTAGTCTGGTTCCTCTTCCTCGCCAGGCTGAGGTGGCATGTTGCCGTTACCGCCCTCGATCTTGATACTTGTGGGACCGTCTTCATCCCACGAGCTCCATTCTTCAATCTCTGGCTGCACAGGGTTTGGTCAAAGTGACAAGGTGTAAATTAAGTTTCTTGTAAAAAGAATGAGACGAAAATAATATGACGAAAATAAAGAGAAAGGATTTAAGTGTGCCACAATGTAAACATTGGCTGTTGGTTGCACAATAAATGCTTGATGATGTCATTAATGACAATAGGGGGAAATCAGGTTTGTTATGGATGTAAAGCGAATCGGCTAAGCACTTGCCTCATGTTAGCAATAATGGGCTGTATCTTATAAACTTGTATATCACTGACCTGTTTGGGCAAGGATGAAAAATCAACCGTCGTTGGAAGAGATATCTGATCGCCGCTTAGCTTACGCAACCTCCCAGATCTATGTCAAAACAGGAAATGTGCTTACCATCAAACTGTCGGCCACCACAAAAACATAAATTTTAGAGCAAAGGCATTCCAAGGATGCAATTTTCACATGCAAATAGCATTTGATTTCTATGCTAATGTATTTGGTTGTGCTCAAGGAAAGACGTTCCATGAGGTTAACATTCCTTTCAACATGAAGTAAAATGACTGGAAATCTTACAGACTGTGGCTTTCAGATTTTACCAAATCTATGCAGACATAGTCTGACACGGCAAAGGGTTCTAGATCAGTTTTGCTTCTTTCAATTCACCATAATGGGTGTTCCTTACCTGCATATCAACCTTTTGAAGAATGAAAGGAAGGTTGCAAGCCATGTGCAAATCTTAAAAAGGCGAAACTGAGAGATGGCCATGGTGAAGTTGAGCTAAAATGAGGACATACCATTGTTAGCAAATCCATTGGATTTATAATGAGAATTTTCTAGCAAAACTGTCATCAACATCCTTCTAATAACGAGTAAGCTTGCTAGCTGTTATAGCTTTTGTCATTGCCTCATTAGCATAGCTAGAAAGCTAGCTAGCTATTTTCTTCCTGGTTACTTCTTCTTCAGTGGGGTTTGTCGGCGGTTGGCATCCAACGTTATGGTGCATTACCGCCACCTACTGTACTGGAGTGTGGGCCAGAGACAGGGAGAAACTAAATCCTACCTTCCAGCCCCGTTGCTCTTAAGAAAGATAACAAAATATTTGAGACTATTTCTAATGACGTTCTACTCAATATACTCTTTAAACTAATTTCCTGTAACCCCTTCTCCCTCATACTAGATCTCATCCTCTCTATTTCCCTCTGATACTGCCCACACTGTAGCAATACATGCTCCATGGTCTCTGTATGTTGTCTCCCGAGTGGTGCAGTGGTCTAAGGCACTGCATCGCAGTGCTAGCTGTGCCACTAGGGATCCTGGTTCGAATCCAGGCTCTGTCGTAGCCGGCCGTGACCGGGAGACCCATGGGGCGGCGCACAATTGGCCCAGGGTAGGGAATGGCCGGCAGGGATGTAGCTCAGTTGGTAGAGCATGGTGTTTGCAACGCCAAAGTTGTGGGTTCGTTTCACACGGGGGGCCAGTATAAAAAATGTATGCACTCACTAACTGTAAGTCGCTCTGGATAAGAGCGTCTGCTAAATGACTAAAATGTATGCTGATCTTCCTGGTTACTTCTTCCTCCTGGCAAGTTAAAGAGTACCACAGTGCGTGTCATAAAACCTAGCGGTCAAACAGGGAAATGGTTCCAATTGTTTTTCCCATAGGGGATTTTAGAAACACTTAAAATAAGGGCTGTGTTTCGTGACATTTTGGTTACCGTGTAAATCTCTCTAGGACAAGGTGACTTATCAATATATCCGCCTATATTTACCCCTAAAAAATGAAACACTAATTAGCTGCTAATGTGGCTATCATAAAGAACTACAAATGCCATGATGATCTGGACGAGACTGCCGAATCAAGGCAAAGGTAAGCATCTCTGGATTAACTATGTAATGTTAGCTAAATGTAGTAATTAATAAATTGGCTACATTTCTTTAAATGCGCAATTCTGTGAACTGTCTTGTGCAAGTTTAAAATTGACAATGCCTGTTAGCAAAGGTGTCAGCTAGAAATGACGTGCAGGAGCTTGCAGAGATTTGTAGTTTTGCATGACGTCTACTTTGATGCTATTTAGCATTTTCGAATCTGAGAGTAAATAGTCGAACGTATTGATAAGTCACCTTGTCCGAGAGAGCTATCAATGGTTATCAAAACGTCACGCCAGGGTAAGCCTACACAAAACACAGCCCTTATTTTAAGTGTTTCTAAAATCCCCTATGGGAAAAATGAATGGTTGAAAAACGATTGGAACCATTTCCCCGTTTGACTGCTAGGTTTTATGGGTATTATGACACCACCACTGTGGGGCTCTATTGCTGCATAATCTAATGCCCCATCCAAAACAACTGAGAACTCATTAAAATATCATGAGGTCAGTAATTTTCAGGTCGGAAAGTCGGAACTCTAGAAAGAGGTCCGAGACCCCGAGTTGGAAGACCGTTCAAATCGATTTTTCCCATCGGAGATCGTTTTTTTCCTGAGTTCCGAATTGTTTTGAACGCACTTAAGTCGGAGGTTTCAGAATTCCCAGTTGTTTTGAACGCGGCATTCTAATCAAGTCTAGGTAGCTAGATTATTTTAACTGAAACGGATATAGACAGGTAGCCACAGTTTATTGTCTTCATAGATAAAATACAGACACTCACCGCACAGATCAATATGTTTGCTTAGCTGACAGCTGGCGAATCAGATGTGGCCGTCCCCAGAATTCATTTATTTGGCTAGCTAACGCTAGCTTAGCAAATGAGCATACCGGTATGCAACGTATTTTTCCTTGTAAATTTCACTCTAGAAACAACACACTTGCAATAATGATACCAGTCATATCACAATCGTATGTGTCTAACAGCTGCTACCTAGTATCTGTTTTCATTATTTATTCCAGAAACATTTGTCGCTTCTTCATAGCCTCATGGCTGCCATCTTGAAACTGGGTAGACGATGTGGAACCAAAACCGGGGCAAGAGGCACCCTCACCATCTCTGGGTTTTTGTAGGCATTGGTCTTCTGCCCCCTAATGGTAGAACACATCATAGGACTTTGGCTTTATTTGTCTTCCCTAAAATAGATGTTATGTGAAATGTAATAGGTTAAACAAAACAGTATTTGGTTAATAAAAGCATAAATGTCATCCAGGCAAACTATGAATTTATTATGACCAAATAATTAGGACATCCCGTAGCCCACTAACACATTGCAATATGGCAGGGATCATCAACTAGATTAAGGTTGGCCCGATTTTTTTATTGAACCTTGAACTGATGGTCAGGTGGCGGGAGCATAAATAAAAATAATTTTCAGCGAAGTGGGCGGAGTCTTTCGAATATTTGGGGGCGTGGTCGGCCATACAAACTGACCAATGAGCTGACGAAGTACTTGGAAGTGGTGGATTTGAAAGTGTGTTATAAACAGACAGACGGACGGACGTTTTTTGTAGTGAAGTATAATTATTTCACTTGAAAGTACATTTTAGAAAAGGTGAGATGCGTTTTAATCTAATGTACGGTGAAAAAAATAGTGATTTGGATTGCTTTATAGCTTTGTTTCCTTGCAAGTCTGTGTGTTCGGCCACGACTGGGAGCTAACTAGCTAGAGCTAGTAGCTAACGTTATTAGCTAAGCTACCTTTGCTTTGGCTAGACAATATGCAGATGGTTAGCTAGCTAAGGACGTTAATTTAGCTACACATATCCCAGCGAGCTGGTTAGTTACATCAGGGTCCGTTTTCTGCTTGCTGATTCAGACATCAGAAGGATATATATCGCACTATAGCATAGATGTCATATGTGTGAATAGCTAACTAGGCTTAATCAGGAGCTGCCTCAACATATCCATTAGCTAACAACGGTAACGTTAGCTACGTTCTTTGCAGAGATGTCGGAGGAGGAGCATACAGACAGACAGCACCAACTTGCCATGTTGTGTCAGAGGCTCGACCGAATTAAAACAAGATATCTAACCGAAGGTAATAACACAATTTCATTCGTTCTATGGCGAAGACAACATGGCCTCATATAGTCTCCCCTGTAGCTCAGTTGGTAGAGCATGGCGCTTGCAACGCCAGGGTTGTGGGTTCGTTTCCCACGGTGGTATGAAAATGTATACACTCATTAACTGTAAGTCGCTCTGGATAAGAGCGTCTGCTAAATGACTTAAATGTAAATGTTGTACATAATGATATGCCGATATAAGACCACTGAGTTTGCAAATAAATGGTCACTCACTGTATTTTTCATGCAGATGACACTGATAATATCAACCAGGCCATTGGCTCAAATTCCCCTGAAACGTGTCTCGCATATCTGATGGGCTTGGAGAAGAAAGGAGACCCTCACTTGGATCCTAGTCATCTCACAAAGCTTACAGACTTCTATACCCGTGTATTCTCAACTATGCCACTGGGAAAACACTGCCAAAATGAGAGCTATGCCAGAATGCTGGTCAGATTTGCAGAGCTGAATGTGTGAGTGAACCATGATCATACTGTTCCATGAGATGGTTGAGCCTTGTTTTGCAACATGTTCTTCTGTTGACTGTACTTAGCTACATCAGTTAAAAATGCAATGTGTGGGGTGTATTAATAATATTAAAGGGGCAATCTGGGATAAGGCTAGAGAAATGTAACCACTCTCAAATTAATGGATGCAATGACTGACCATCCATGAGATCAAAATGATAGTTTTATCCATGTTTTGAAGCTATTCAGTGTTTGTTTACAATTACATGGTTTACAAATAATGGAAGTAAAATAAGTTTAGATGTTGGGTTCTGATCGATTACAACAGTTGAACTAAGCTCATGGGGCATTTATACCAGTAAATTATGTTCTTCCAAAAATCAAAGGCACCTCAATACTACCAAAAATGGATGTACCAATCCCAGATTGCCCCTTTAACAGACACCTTTTTGGTATTTAGTTTAGTTCAGTCGAATGAGTCTTTTAATGTCTTTCAGAATCCAAGACACCAATGGGGCAGAGGGCAACTTCAATGTTGCGACTACACACTGCCAGGATTTTGCTTTTGTCCACATTGCACACGCTCAGTTTGAACTGTCTCAAGGTAGAGAGATGCACAACAATCTTTGGTTCGACTGGCGTAGATTATTTATACTCACAGACGACACAATTTGGGTTATTTACTCAACTTTAGCTCCATGGTTTTACCAGCTTTTTCATATTGATAAATACTCAGACACCCGATACAATACACACCCATAGCAACTATTGAATCTCTAACATCTTATTTATATCCTGACGATGCATGCATCAGTCCAATCTGTGAAGCTCACATTCAGAAACTATACTGCTGCAGGAAAGTATTATTGGTATCTAGTCAGTAAATCTTTTTTTATATATTTTTTGGTGCTATCCCATCTCAAAAGGCAACACAAAGAAAAGTACTTGGATACTTCAGAGGGCCATTGAACTGAATGCCAAACCCAGCGACCTGCTGGAGGCTGCTATGCAGAACTTGATATTGGGCAAAGCAGAACTTCTTTCCTCTGAGGATAAGGAAAATGTACCAGGTTAGTTTTTATGTCCAATTTCCAATCCCATTTGAGATCAGTATTAACCGGAAGCCCATCTTGATTTTTATGTCAAAGACAAGAAGTAGTATAATACATGACCATGTTTCTTCACCCTAGATTTTTTTTAAATGCAATCACCACTTTTATGCTGCTTTAGGGTACTAGTACTGTATATTCATTGTCTTAATGTGTTGTCAAAACTATTTTTCTTTCAGTCTCAACTTATAATACACATGGTTCTGCAAAAAATGGCACAGAATTTCGCAAAGTCTCCAGAAACTCTGACGGTACAGGCGACTTGCAGCTCTCCAGTATTTTTTCTTCAGGGTAAAATACGATTGTTTTGTTTTTTACAATGCCAAGTTCTCACACCAAGGTTCTGTCTTTGTTTTGCTTTACATTCTTCTATTCTGTCTCGTGAAAAATGATTGTTGACACTGTTCTTCTCATTCTCTTAGAACAACGGAACCACGAGGTGGACCCCTAGAAGACGAGGTTCCATCTTGGAGGTCTGGGTCTCAACGAAAGAGAGCCGTTGGCATGGTAAAGTTTGATTTTGTCTTTTAAAGATCCTACATTCATTTTTATTAGTAGTAGTTTTAAATAGTGTTGGGGGGGGGGGGGAATTGAAACAGTTACATATCGCAATATTATTTTGGACGATATTGTATTTGTATTTGTTTTTTTTGTTAGGTAGCGTTAGCTAGCGCTAGTTGGCTGTACCTGTGCCAAAACTTGGGTATTTTTCATCCTATAGCTTGTTCTCCATCTTCTTTTTAAATAGTGAGTCAACATGTTGTCAGCACTTTTATTTCCCTGACTGATCAAAACTCGTTTTTATTATGGCTCTCTCTTGTCTCTGCAGCAGACATATAGTCAGCGATATGTTTGGAACATCAAATCGCAAATAAAATCACAGTATCTAATTGCAATACATATAGAATCGTGAGAATTGCAATATATATCGTATCGGTACCTAAGTATCGTGAGAATATCATATCGTGAGGTCCCTGGCAATTCCCAGCCCTAGTTTTAAAATAGTTTTTCCATCACTTCTCTGATTTTTAAAACATCTCCTGTTCTTTATTATCCTGCCCTCTAGCCAGGGAGAGTGCCTGTACTCCACCACTCTATCCCAGAAATGGATGATGATGATGACAGTGATGGAAGACAAGTGAAGAGGAGGGAGGCTCTCATCCCAAGTAGCTTATCCAGGTAAGCATTTTTTACCTATGTCAAGGGAACACATTCAGAACAAAGGATTACAAAGCCTAAACTGATGAATGGAAATTTGTTTTAGGCAAACGTCTGGTTCAAGTGCCACGTTTACCTTGTCCTCAGCCAAGAAGCATGTTGAAGATGGGGACTTCCTCAATCTAAAGGTTTGAATGAAAATCCCCACATTTCAGTTGTAATTATAGATTGTATAAGAATCTTCTAGCGCCCGGCCCAACTGTTTACAATTATATAAAATAACATGGAGAGCAGAGCATAGTAAAGTGATATCTTACATAATCCTATTTTAAAGACTGGAGTTGAT
Source organism: Coregonus lavaretus (assembly GCF_964263955.1). Lineage (NCBI taxonomy): Eukaryota > Metazoa > Chordata > Actinopteri > Salmoniformes > Salmonidae > Coregonus > Coregonus lavaretus. The sequence continues at coordinate 72,044,043 of NC_139990.1, forward strand.
TGGACAGTCATATCATTGTTGATTTACTCTCTCAGACACCTATCATTAGCCCTGAGCCACGCCCATGGGAGGACATGGGAATGGTGGACTCCACCACTACACTGCTGCACAGGCAAGACAGAAGAGATGCCACTAGGATGGAAGGTAGGTACCTTTACATTGAAGTAAAACTATTTTTACCTAGTTGTTGACGGTGCATAAAGCTTGTTTAGTAAAAAGCAAGAGTTGGTGCACACCCACATATTCAAGGAGGTGCTGACTAACGGAATGGTAAAAATTCATTCTCACTCATATCGAGTTTGTTCTCTGCTGTTTCAATGGTAGATACCACTGACAATATAAACCAGATCATCGGTTCCAACTCCCCTGAGGCTTGCCGGATGTATCTGACCAAGCTGGAGAAGAGGGGTAATCCTCAGACAGACACCAACCTTCTCCTAAAGCTGAAGGACTGCTATTCCAGAATCTTCTCAAGACTGCCATTGGGAATGTACAGCAAAAACGAGAGCTATGCCAAGATGCTGGTCCGATATGCTGAACTCAAAGGGTGAGTGTACTTCGGGATGTTTTGGAGTATTAAAAACCCTGCATATATTCAGATATGTTTCCAGTGTTCTAGAATTGGTTTGATGGCTGTCTAAAAATTTCCTCTGTAGCATTGATGACCCAGATGATGCTCGGGACAACTTCATCGTTGCGAGATCCAACTGCAAAGGCTTTGCCTTTGTGCACATAGCACATGCTCAGTTTGAGGTCACTCAAGGTAGTTTATTTTTTTACATAAAATATTTTGCATAATATAGAGTTTAGATACTGAACATTTATATTTAGATACTAAAGAGATTTTTGTTCATATTCTTCTAAAAGGTCAGGTCAAGAAAGGCACCTCAATACTACAGAAAGCCCTTCAGGTGAACGCAAAGCCCACTGAACTAATTGAGACGGCAATGCAGAAGCTAAAAGCCGGGAATTACCAGTTTCTCCCCGAAGAAGACCGAGAGAGTCTCCCAGGTAGGTTTCATTTACTTTTAGTCAATTATGCTGTACGTCTTGGTCGTGTTCATTAGGGCATGGAATGGAAAATGTAGTCCCTCCCTGTTTGTCTGTTTTCTTCTGTTTGGTACCTAATGAACATGACCCAGTTCATCCTGACTACAAAGTGATAACAGCTTCAAGCTTAAAGCTTGCAAACCTGATGTAAGTTTTAGTTGAATAGATTCCTTATATGTGTGTTTCTTTTTACAGAGCCACAGTCCCACGGGTCATTAAGTCTGTCAAACTATGGTAGAGAGAGGGAGCCGGAGATTCCCGCCCGTTTACCTCTGAGCCAGACACAGCCCAAACCCTCTAGCATGGAGCCATCTTCAGGGTGGAAAATGCCAGCCCGCGTCAGCCGAGTCGTGTCTCCAGAGGTTTGGCTTTGTGTTTTATTTTTGGGATTACTACTGTGTTATGAACATGAAAAGTGCTGGCATCAAACTCCAATTTAGTTTTAGTTCTTATGGCTGCGTTAAAACCACATTTCTGTGGTTAACACTTATGTTTTTGTTGTTTTTCTTTTGGATTCTTCAATTTTAACCTCTGGGTTTAACTGTGTGTGTGGTCGTCATCAGGAGAAGCACACCCCTCCTGATTTCAGACCCACTCCACGTCTGGTGGACTCTCTACCCACCCCATCCCGCCCTCTCCCGTCCAGACTCAATCCACCCGTCGCCTGCCAGACGCCCAACACCAAAGACCCTTTTGCCAACAGGTGAGCGGGCTGGAGTAGACATGTATCTGACATAAAAGCTCTTGTACAATGATCCTAATCATCATTATCTAATTATTCTATTTCAGCTCTTGATATTAGGAAATGGTATTGTCAGTGTTGGGGAAGCTACTCTGAAAATATGGTTTATCAAGCTACCAATTACTTCACACTGGAAGAAGTTGAGCTACAGTAAAGCTACCCTCAAGAAAAATATAGTTTAACTAAAGTTACCTTGAAAACTACCTCGTGAAAAATGATCATATTTAAATCTGAACTGTCATAATGCAAAGTTAAGACTGTCATTCATACTGTGACGTGGTGTGAGTAACAGTCACGGCAGATGGTGTAGTGAGATTTGTGAGTGCATTTCGTCTTGGAATCAAGAGGAAAGTTGGGAAGCAGTGATGTAAACATTGAATTCCCTTCTCTCCTCACAGTTACGTTACCCCTGTGGTCAAGAGGAACCCCCCATTTGCGGCCCCTCTTTCAGTAGCCCATAAAGCCGGCCCTGCCCAGCAGCAGCTGGGCACCCCCCTCAGCCAGGTGTCCTATGCCCAACAGACCCCCCAGGTAAACCACAAACGCCATCCATGGGATTTCCGTGATCACTTGACCTGAACAGGCAAAACGCCGTCAGGTCAGGAGGAACAAACGCATGGCCCTAGTTATGTTCTATTTGTGAGTTTGCTGTTTAAGTTATAGGCCTATGTCAAATGAAATGTGAACTTGATGGTTGAATGACTCTGCACTTGTCCCTTACTTCAGGGTTCCGTCGCTGCTCTCTCAAACGAGTCCATCATAATAAAGGGCAAACAGTTCCTCGTCCTGAAGATGATTGGCCGAGGTGGATCCAGTAAGGTAGGGTCTAGTTGTCTTGTTCATTAGGGCACAATGTAAAAAAAGCTCTCAAAACATTGTGCAATGGAAAACAAAAAACAGAGTTTCTTGTTGGACAATTTAAGATGGTACCCCCCCACGGGGTGCCAGTATGAAGAAAAAAAGAAGAAAAAAATTATGCAGTCGCTCTGGATAAGAGTGTCTGCTAAAAATGATTAAATTTAAAAAATGTTTGAAACAGTAAGATACCAGGGAACAGGTGGTTTGATGGACGATTGGCTGTTTTTTCAGCTGGTTTGATGGTAGGTTCTCTGTCATTTCAGGTGTACCAGGTTCTGGACCAAAGGAATCAGCTGTTTGCTGTGAAGTATGTGAACCTGGAGGAGGCTGATGCCCAGACAGTGGAGAGCTACAAGAATGAGATAGAGCATCTCAATCACCTGCAGCAGTACAGTGATCAGATCATCAAGCTGTATGATTAGTGAGTGTTCTGTGTTCCCTACTCTGACTTATTCCGCTAGGGTCTAGCAATAAATTAATTAGATTTTTGGATAAATGCATACTGTGCATCCAAAACATAACAAAAACTGGTGGTACTGGTACGTACAGTGAGGGAAAAAAGTATTTGATCCCCTGCTGATTTTGTACGTTTGCCCACTGACAAAGAAATGATCAGTCTATAATTTTAATGGTAGGTTTATTTGAACAGTGAGAGACAGAATAACAACAAAAAAATCCAGAAAAACGCATGTCAAAAATGTTATAAATTGATTTGCATTTTAATGGGGGAAATAAGTATTTGACCCCCCCTCAATCAGAAAGATTTCTGGCTCCCAGGTGTCTTTTATATAGGTAACGAGCTGAGATTAGGAGCACACTCTTAAAGGGAGTGCTCCTAATCTCAGTTTGTTACCTGTATAAAAGTCACCTGTCCACAGAAGCAATCAATCAATCAGATTCCAAACTCTCCACCATGGCCAAGATCAAAGAGCACTCCAAGGATGTCAGGGACAAGATTGTAGACCTACACAAGGCTGGAATGGGCTACAAGACCATCGCCAAGCAGCTTGGTGAGAAGGTGACAACAGTTGGTGCGATTATTCGCAAATGGAAGAAACACAAAATAACTGTCAATCTCCCTCGGCCTGGGGCTCCATGCATGATCTCACCTCGTGGAGTTGCAATGATCATGAGAACAGTGAAGAATCAGCCCAGAACTACAAGGGCGGATCTTGTCAATGATCTCAAGGCAGCTGGGACCATAGTCACCAAGAAAACAATTGGTAACACACTACGCCGTGAAGGGCTGAAATCCTGCAGCGCCCGCAAGGTCCCCCTGCTCAAGAAAGCACATATACAGGGCCGTCTGAAGTTTGCCAATGAACATCTGAATGATTCAGAGGAGAACTGGGTGAAAGTGTTGTGGTCAGATGAGACCAAAATCGAGGTCTTTTGGCATCAACTCAACTCGCCGTGTTTGGAGGAGGAGGAGGAATGCTGCCTATGACCCCAAGAACACCATCCCCACCGTCAAACATGGAGGTGGAAACATTATGCTTTGGGGGTGTTTTTCTGCTAAGGGGACAGGACAACTTCACCGCATCAAAGGGACGATGGACGGGCCATGTACCGTCAAATCTTGGGTGAGAACCTCCTTCCCTCAGCCAGGGCATTGAAAATGGGTCGTGGATGGGTATTCCAGCATGACAATGACCCAAAACACACAGCCAAGGCAACAAAGGAGTGGCTCAAGAAGAAGCACATTAAGGTCCTGGAGTGGCCTAGCCAGTCTCCAGACCTTAATCCCATAGAAAATCTGTGGAGGGAGCTGAAGGTTCGAGTTGCCAAACGTCAGGCTCGAAACCTTAATGACTTGGAGAAGATCTGCAAAGAGGAGTGGAACAAAATCCCTCCTGAAATGTGTGCAAACCTGGTGGCCAACTACAAGAAACGTCTGACCTCTGTGATTGCCAACAAGGGTTTTGCCACCAAGTACTAAGTCATGTTTTGCAGAGGGGTCAAATACTTATTTCCCTCATTAAAATGCAAATCAATTTATAACATTTTTGACATGCATTCTTCTGGATTTTTTTTGTTATTCTGTCTCCTACTGTTCAAATAAACCTACCATTAAAATTATAGACTGATCATGTCTTTGTCAGTGGGCAAATGTACAAAATCAGCAGGGGATCAAATACTTTTTCCCCTCACTGTATATAGTCACATGGCCACAAAAAAAATATATGAATGATGACACCAACGTATTTTTTTCTTTCTTCTTTTAGTAATGTTTTTTTTTTACCCCCTCGTCTCATCGATCTTGTTTCAACTCCCCAACGGGCTTGGGAGAGGCGAAGGTCGAGTCATGCGTCCTCCGAAACGTGACCCGCCAAGCTGCGCTTCTTATTAACACCTGCTCGCTTAACCCGGAAGCTAGCCGCACCAATGTGTCGGAGGAAACACTGTTCAACTGACGACTGTGGTCAGCTTGCAGGTGCCCGGCCCACCACAAGGAGTGGCTAGAGCGCGATGAGCTAAGGAAAGCCCCCCCGGCCAAACCCTCCCATAACCCGGACGACGCTGGGCCAATTATGTGCCGCCCTATGGGACTCCGGGTCACGGCCGGCTGTGACACAGCCTGGAATCGAACCCCAGGCTGTAGTGACACCTCAACACTGCGATGCAGTGCCTTAGACCGCTGCGCCACTCGGGAGGCCCCTAAACACAACGTATTTCGATTGTGGTCCTCTGTTCCATCCCACTATACATGTCATGTGATTCCCAGTGAGCAGTGCTTTTTATCAGTCGAGTTCTCTTTTATTCCAGTGAAATAACCAACAGCTACATCTACATGCTGATGGAATGTGGTAACCTGGACCTCAACACCTGGCTACGGAACCGTAAAACTGTCAACCCACTGGAGAGGAAGTTCTACTGGAAGAATATGCTGGAGGCAGTACAGACCATCCACAAACATGGTTATTATCTCTCCATCTATCTTGAACTCTGGATCTCTCTTCATCAGTCACCCTTGTGTTTTCTAAGTTCCTCATACCCAACCATTGCAGTCTCTATAACAAGTATTTTTTGTGTAGGTATTGTCCATAGTGACTTGAAGCCAGCCAATTTTGTGATTGTGAATGCCTCGCTGAAATTGATCGACTTCGGCATTGCAAACCGCATCCAGCCTGATGTGACAAGCATTATGAAAGATTCTCAGGTAAGAGCACAACCCCCCCATCTCCAACTGTAGTTAATAATGTATGTATACATAACCAGAAGCTTGCCAAAATAAGGATCTTGATCCTAAACACAGGTGGGGACCTTGAACTACATGCCTCCCGAAGCCATCAAAGACACTTCATCCCAGCCAGGGAAGGCAAGCTCTAAGGTGCGCTGATGTCCCTTCCTTCTTATCCAAAACAATGTATTTTTAATACATGCATATTCCATATGGACTCATTTATATCAATGTTGAAAGATTATGTGTAATGATTTATAATAAATATTTTTGTTGATTTGATTCATAGATTAGTACTAAAGGTGATGTGTGGTCCCTTGGTTGCATCATGTACTGCATGACCTATGGGAAGACTCCATTCCAGACCATCACCAACCAGATCACCAAGCTACACGCCATCATTGACCCGTCCCATGAGATAGAGTTCCCTGACATTGCGGAGAAGGATCTGCTAGATGTGTTGAAGGTGAGTGATTCCTTTTCATTCTGCTATGTATTGGCTTTTTGGTTGAGTTTTGATTTAGTGTGAATGGCATGGATAAATGGGATCTGATGGGGATATATATTTTTCTACCACCAGAGGTGCTTGGTACGAAACCCAAGAGAGCGGATTTCCATCGCGGAGCTACTGGAACATTCATACCTAAAGCTTCAGTCTCAGCAACAGTCACCTGTGCCAGGTACATAACCGCACACACACTATGCATATTTACACCTCATACCTGCCATAATACCAAGTGTTTTTATTTATTTTTTAAATAAGAAAAATAATTGCAACAACTTTCATTTTGTCTTCCTCTATCTCCTTTCAGCACCTCCTGACAATAACGATCTGAAGAGGATCCTCAACGAGCTCGCTGCCTTACGGTCCCCCAACAGCATTGCCAGGGCTGCTAATGTAAGCGTAACAATGTGGAATTTCCAATAATGTTCCAGTCTTATCGTCATTTGCTTTTAACTGACTGGCATCTTCTCTGCAATCGACAGAACTTGGCGAAAATGTGCAACAGTGGTCGGAAACTGGATGCTGCAGGGTGTGTAAAGTCATCCAGCCAGCTCAACTGGAAGATGTGATCTGGCCATGTAGATTCTCCACTGATGGCCTAAAAAAAAACATGGGGTCAGCAGATGAGACGCCAATCCTGGCCTAAGTCGAGCTTTACCCAAGAGATACACTGCCCATGCCATGCTTCAGCACAACTAAAAAAATACGTCCTGCTTGGCAGTACACTGGCCCTGTTTGAATACTTTGAAAATGTATCCTTACTTCCTTCCCCTCAAAGTAATCGCTGATCTGACATGTCTGGATTGGTGAAAGCTATGAAGTGGAACCATTGCTTTTATTCTATCCAAGTATGTTAGATCAGTGATAACACCGAGGAAAGAAGGAAGCATTTGAACCGTTTTCAAGCAGGGCCCATATCTGCCCTACAGAGTTCTACCATCATCGCCATGTTGTATCCTCTCATGTCCTCATGACTTCCCCTTGCTCGCATCTTGAAGGATACGGATCTACACTTTTGTCAATTTTTTTTGACAGACACTTTTTTGTGTTTCCTTACTTTTATACATTTTACTGTCCTCAAACATGTAACTATAAAAAATACTCAACAAATAAACTAGCTAATTGTATTATTGATGTTTATTTCTTTAAGCGGTCACTTTCATCTGTAGTTATTTGTAGGAATATCAATTTTTTTTACTGCCACTGGTAGGATACAAATAACTAGAAGTCTTGAATGGATGGATGAAAGGGGGCATTTTATGTGAGGGGTGGGGGGATAACCTGCTATGACATAATGTAAACTGGGATGATTTCAGTGTATGGTAATAATGCTGTCTCAAATTGATATCAAAACCAACCGAAGGATTTCAGCACAACATCAGGGAGAGCTATGAAAATTGACCAATACTGCATGCACCATTTTCTAATACCTCTATCAGCATGACTGTTCCATGCTCTTCACGACACCAGACATCTTCCTCTCTTTTTCACCTGTTTGCACCCAGGAATGGTTTCCACTAGATAGCACAGCCACAAAGTCAGAATTGGTTTTTGTAAAGTTTCCTGAAAACAAAAAATAGCTTTTTGGTCTTTAAGGTTAGCAGTGTGGTTAGGGTTGGGTTTAAATGGGTCATTAGTTGTCTTTTTACCTAAGCACAGTACTTGACTTGGGAATGAGCTCACAGAATTGAGTAAAGGCACGTTCCTGCACCTCCTATAGAATATTATCTAACAAAGTATTGAGTTCCTGCACCTATTTCAGACCAAGACAAGCACTGGCCTAAACACGCATTTATAGTCAGGTAAAATTCATAGCAAGCAGTAGGGAGGGGGTGGGAAAACGAAAGGGATATATAGTATATATTGACAATAATAATACATTTTATTTGGCAGATACCTTTCAGGACACTCATAATACATTTTATTTGGCAGATTCCTTTCAGGACACTCAAGGACATATTACATAAAATCTAGTCCTGTACATGAAATCTATTTCATTTAGGCCTATGTAATGAATTTGAATTATGCTTTATTATTTACAGGGAAAAAACACATTTAAAATAACAATCAGCTTATCAATTTCATAATAATTGGTGGGTTCTGAAAAGTGTCACTTCGCACTGATACCATGTGCAGTAAACAGTAGCTATTGCTGTGTAGGCTACTCACCGTTAGCTAGCTAGCTAGACTCACTAGGCTATCAAAAACAAGTAAAATTGCCAATTAAAGATCACTGTTCAATTTTTTCTAGAGACCGAGTATAGAAGAGGATGTTGGAGCATTTGCCAAGTCATTTGATAACAGTGATTTTGCCATGAAGGGCCTCCAGTCCCCCTCTATATCAATCACTGATTGCATTAATCTAATTGAGGGCCTTAAAGACAGTTTCAGTGAATTCAGAGACAATGATCAGCACTACAACACTGTTTTTATTCAACACTTTTAGAAATCATGAAACACGCTTCTCCACTTCGACTCGCACTCTCTCCCTTCCTCGGCTGAGAAATGGCCATCAGTCCAGTGAAATAAAAATAAAAAAGTTATTTCAGTTTATGCTCCGATGTGCCTCTCAAGTAATAGGCTACAACAACTGACCTCTGACCAGTGTTTCCATATTGAAATATAAGGGACTTTACCTTATCAGACCTCTTATATGTGAAAATAGGCAAATGCATGAGACAATATTTCCAGTCAACGTAAATAGCCTATTTTTAGGAATGTAATTTATTTGGAAATAGACCTTTGCCCTGGGCTTTTCCGCTCATGCACTATAGTTAGGCCCTATAGGCTATTGATTATTTAATTGATATCACACAATACATTGTAGGTGCACTAAGAAAAGGTTGGTGACCGCTGTTCCAGTCTATATAGGCTATGGCCTATTAGTATGTGTATTAGCATACTGTTATGCTATAATCTAAGTTTCCTTTTCTGGTTTTTACAATGCAGAGTGTAACCTAATACAAAGCTGATCTACTTTGATTGGCCTCCGTGCCAGTGATTAACACTAGAAAGGCCTCGTTGGACACACCTTTCGGGCCAATGATGTGTCTTTTGAAAGTCAACATGCTAACAGTCTAATAAATACAGTGCATCAATCTACACAAAGCAAAAACAGGTTTTTAGAAATGTTAGCACATTTTTAACAAAAAAAAACAACAGAAATATCACATTTACATAAGTATTCAGACCCTTTACTCAGTACTTTGTTGAAGTACCTTTGGCAGCGATTACAGCCTTGAGTCTTCTTGGGTATGATGCTACAAGCTTGGCACACATGTATTTGGGGAGTTTCTCCCATTCTTCTCTGCAGATCCTCTCAAGCTCTGTCAGGTTGGATGGGGAGCGTCGCTGCACAGCTATTTTCAGGTCTCTCCAGAGATGTTCGAATGGGTTCAAGATCGGGCTCTGGCTGGGCCACTCAAGGACATTCAGAGACTTGTCCCGAAGCCACTCCTGCGTTGTCTTGGCTGTGTGCTCAGTCATCTGTTTAGGTCACTCATTGCTTTGTTTTTCAGGTGCATGTGGGTATTGGTTCTCCACAGGGGCGCAACTTTGGTTTTAGAAGTGGGGGGACATACATTATTATTATTATTATTATTTATTTTTATCCAGTCAGATAAACACACCAAACAGCCTACCCGACCGCTCTGAGGTGTTTGCATGGTCCTAAAGCACACCGTTGCCTCGTTTTGTATCACATTCCAATGACAAAAATGCAATTTCAGAATGTGGCAAGAAGAAGTAGACCACTTATTTGGCTTTATTTTTTTCTATCAATTTTTGTAATCTTTCCTGGATCAGATGATGATGGTCGACAATATCACTAGACAACTAGCCTACAGCTAGACACCAATGCGCATCCAATCCATCCAACAAGTATACTTTAATGACAGTAGGCCTATAGTTGACCCTTTTAGTTAGAAGCATTCGATTTTCCAATGGCATAGGCCTACATTATATTGGATTTGTGTGCCCATGAGAACTGTTTTCACAGGGAAACACAATTCAATGTTACATAGGCATAGTTAAACTTACAGTGCACTTTCTGAGATCTCCAAGATCCAGGATTCATACAGGGTTTAAGTTCAATTTACTAATTAAAACGCAGCTTACCCACCTTTTTCAGAAAAATGCATTGAAAGTATAGGGAGCATTACTTTTTTTCACCGCGACCAGCAATCATAGCTTACCCACCAATTTTTTTTTTTACCACTATATCACTGGCTACATGTAGGCCTATTTGAAGTTCATGGTAATACACATTGTAGCCTAGTCTATTAAATTGACTGTGTGTGTTAGGGTGACCATCCCGTTTTCCCCAGGACAATTTCAGCCCCATTTCAGGTGTCCTGACTTTTCAGGCTACAAAAAAGGTCAATTTGTCAGCAAGAAGCGTCAATTAATGTAGGCCTAATAAATGGCAATCACAGAATGTCATTAGGCACACTTTTTGGTGTTTGTAAACAAATGTCTATTTCCATTCATCAAATGGTGTGAGTGTACATACAGTGCATTGTTTGGTTGCTGGAATTATTTTGGAGTGGATAAACATGCACAGGTAGCCTACTTTTTGAAGAGATTTGTTTGACAATCAGATGAAAACACTGGTTGTGTTCATGCTACATTTTAAGGTAATTCGTTTTTACCGTTAAATTAAGTCTTTATTATTAGGCCCTGCCTATAGTTTATTATGTGTAGGTCTATGTGAGTAGCATGTTAAATGCAAGAGTCATGGATTTACATAGGACTACAAGACTATTTGGTCTATAATGCGAAATCACGTTAGATGGTTTGTTGTTTGTGATCGATTATAGTACGGTATATGGTAGGCTTTTATGAGAATTTAATGATGATTTGAGTGCCCAAATTTTGGCCCAACTACATTTATGCTGGACCTGCCGGCCGACAATGGATTTCTGCCTATGCCACTGGTTTAAAATCAAAGTTTAAGTACATCAATTGTAGAAATGGGCGCGATTTCTGACTTTGTGGCTGTGGTAACTAGTATCGACCCAGTTTCATCATTCCACAATAAAAAGTTTTTCGTTTTTTCATGTTTAGCACAACCAGAAAGAGGAAGAGAGAGGCCCAACTCGACGGAAAAGCTTTGAGAGAAAAACACTGTATGGGCGTTGTCTCGAGATTGTTATGCATATTCATTAAATGAGGCGTCTCTCTCCATTGAATATAGGCGGTTGACGTCAACAACCCTCATCGAATATTCAATAAAAATATTACAATAATGAGATGTATCCACCAATCCAAAGAAAGGATGGGCGGGTGCCAGACAGCCCGCCGTGCCGCTTTGTGGACAACGATTCCCAGTGTTAGGGCAAAGAGACTATCTTGTTAGTATATCCATAATCTTTGACACAACTTCATTACCTGCGTCAAAGGCTGTGTTCGAGAGAATCAAAACCGCGACGTTTCATGGGTTTAATTGTGACTGACTGATCAACAAATAATATTGAGTAGTTATTTAGGGTGCAAGGTGATTTGTAGATCAGTCAGTCTCGACTCGCTTTTAAAGTCGACTCGCTGTCGAACATGTCAAGGAGGGAGTTCGATTAATCTCGCCCGGGCGCCCGTGTAGGCGTGTTTTGCACCGGCTGAAAGTTGATCACATTCGATTAGGAACCGGGCTGCCTCCCGGGCTTGAGTCGGCTCAACATAAAAGTGATTTAATAAGAACGTGTAGTAATGAGTTGGATTCTGTGTTTTCCCATGCAAAAGTGATTGCTTTTGATAAAAACGTTTTATCTACCTTCCCAATAAAAAAATTATAAAATATTTATTTTATGGAAAATATATTTTGTATGTTTCTGGACGATGCCATGCTGCCTTGATTACTGTTCGATTTGAGAAGGGCGCTCCTCCCTACCCGCTTTCGCCCGATGACGTGCCGGACATGTCAACGCGGGCCAGCATAAAATAACTCCCTCAAGTATTCAGGGTCGATGGAGGGCGATTGGACAAGAGGCTGAACCCACCGAGACCACCCACTGTTTCAACCAATCACAGCCCCTTTCGTCTAAAAAGGGACTCTGTCATCTTTCTCTGCTTCCTGTTCAGTCCACTCACAACAGTAATGGCGGCTGCTGCACGGTTTCTGCTTAGAGGTGCAGGCTCGAAAGCCTCCATCGCGAATGTAAATAGCGGTGCTCAGAGCTCGTTTGGGATCACTCTGCTGAGGTTATCCCCGAATTGCTCATCCCAAACAAAGACACAAAGAAGGAATGCAGCGCACTTCACCTACCACCCTGACCCTGTCCCCACAGAGTATGGTAAGTGAAATGCCCTTGCATTCTCAAATAATTTGTCATACAGATAACTATCTTTGCTGAAAAGGTAAAGATCATTTGAAAATATTTTCAATTCGTGGTCTGTAATTTTTTTCTAAATGAGTTAGCTAACTAACTAACTAACATGCTAACATTAGCTAGCTAGTTAACGTTATTATTTTTCTGTTGGCAAGTTGGCTGTGTTGCATGCCCGGACTTTTGTTTGGCAGATGTGGAATGCGGTCACATGGGTCTTTCTATTAACTAGGGTACCAGTGAGCATGTTCAAACACTTTTCTCTTCACAGATTTGGCTATAATCGTGTGACATAAAACACTACCTTTATTTCCTACATTTATGATACTATTTGTTGATAGCAGAAACTAAGCATTTAACCATTTAATTATACATTTACATTGATCCTGTGAAATTCCTGGATATTGCTGTCAGACTCACTTTTTTTTTGTATGGAGACCTCAGAAGTGTACTATAACCTCGTAACATTTCGTATGGTGTGAACAGTTTTCATGGGCACACATCCAAAATAATGTATGTGATTGCAAAAATCCAATGCTTCAAACATAAAGAGGAACTTTAATATGATTAATAAAACAAAAATCGATACTGTCATTAACAGGCTTTTTCAATAATTCCGCATAATAGTTGTTTGATACACGTTTGATGTCTAGCTGTTTATGTTAAGTGGGGACATTATCGCGCAACATCAGCTGATTTAGGAAAGGATTTTCTGAATGACAGTCAAGTGATAAAGACCTTGTGTGATACTGCACACGATTTAACAACAGCCAAAGTGCGGGAATTAATGTTGATCTCGAGGATTGACAGAACATTTTTGTGTCTGTTGGGGCAGTCAAGATAATTAGCCTACTTCGTGGACAACATTAAATCAAGATTTCAGAGGTAAGATTATGGTCCGTGTACATTTTGATAGTTTGTTTTCCGAGTTAAAACGGAGCAATCGGGAACGTAAAAACGGCCAGTTATTCGTTTTTGAATAGAAATTGCATGTAAAACCAAAAAACAACTTGATATTTAGATGTTCAAATGTAGGTGGGGTTAAATGTGGAATGCCTGGTCAAGTGCACAGCCAACACTTCCTGTCCTTTCAAAGTAGGTGGTCACCCTTTTAATTACATTCTATGCATCTATTATTGATTAATAGCTGCCCATACCGTGCCAGAGTACCAAAATGAGGTAAGATTTCTCAATTTCTGCATAAGATTTAGTGTGTATGGACGTATTAAATAACTGCTGTTACTGTAAATGGTTAGCTGTTACTGTAAGTGGCGCAGTGGTCTAAGGCACTGCATCGCAGTGCTAGCTGTGCCACTAGAGATCCTGGTTCGAGTCCAGGCTCTGTCGCAGCCGGCCGCGACCGGGAGACCCATGGGCGGCGCACAATTGGTCCAGCGTCGTCCAAGGTAGGGGAGGTTTTGGCCGGCAGGGATGTGGGTTTCCCACGGGGGGCCAGTATAAAAAAACAACAAAAAAAACAACAACATGTATTCACTAACTGTAAGTCGCTCTGGATAAGAGCGTCTGCTAAATGACTAAAATGTAAATATATCCTAGCTACCTAGCTAACCATTGGTAATCTTATAAAATAATGCTATAAAACCAAAACAACATAATTTTTGCTAGATATGACCTAGCTATAGTTAGTCAGTGGTTGCACTAGCTGGAATGAAGCAAGGGAGTGAATAGTAGGCATGTAAATATATCCTGACACTGTTTACTGCAGCTCACCAGCTACCCGGACCTGTCTGATCAGCCTGATGGGGTGCCATGGGTGTGTCCAATTTACACCTGTGAAAATCTGTGCGTGTATAGCAATGGAATTGAACATCCAACCAATGCCTCAAGTGTCATGCTGTAGGTCCACTACACACCGCAGTTGAGAAGGTGAAAAGCTTCAAGTTCCTCGGCGTACACATCAATGACAATCTGAAATGCTCCACCCACACATTGTGTTAAAGAAGACACAACAGCGCCTCTTCAACCTCAGGAGGCTGAAGAAATTTGGCTTGGCCCCTAAGACCCTCACAAACTTTTACAGATGCACAATTGAAAGCATCCTGTCGGGCTGTATCACTGCCTGGTACGGCAACTGCACCGCCCGCAATCGCAGTGCTCTCCAGAGGGTTTGATTTGATTTGATTGGGGGGGGGGGGGGGGTAAATGATGGACTGTCGTTTATTTAACACTTTTTTGGTTACTACATGATTCCATATGTGTTATTTCATAGTTTTGATGTCTTCACTAATATTCTACAATGTAGAAAATAGTAAAAATAAAGAAAAACCCTTGAATGAGTAGGTGTGTCCACATTTTTGACTGGTACTGTACATCACAGAAGACAGAATTATAACAAAACTGTTTGACATAGAAACACCAGATTTTCTGTGTAATAAATAAATAAATAAATAAATAAATAAATAATAATAATGAAAAATATTAACATTCCACCCATGAGGCCACTAAGTAATTTGACGGTAGGAAAGGGATACAAAAGGCCTTCTTCAAAGGGACGACGCTTCAGGCTGAGGAGTGAGTTTCACAAAAAACCCCGTCTGCTGCAAGTCTTCAAGATCCAGCAAGGTTACTCATCAAAATAATGTGCTTTGGTGACCCATGATAATGTGATGAGAACCTTGCCTGAGACCTGAAGACGTGTTAGTTTGACATGTTAAGGTGTCCGCATGCTTCCCAGCCAAAACAGTTTGGACGAGTTCGTGCATATAATGTATTATGACGACATTTTGTGTGGTTTTTGTTCGTTTTGGACTTCGGTGATGTTTTTTTTGGCTGTTTGGGGACACATTTGTTTTTCTAGAGGCAAGCCGAAGTTCGGAGCTGAAGTCTACGCCCCTTCATCGGTGATTGGTCAACAGTAGGGATTCTTCAATAAAGTCTTTGTTGTCATTCAACGAGGGACGACTTGTTTTCATGCAATTTTTTCATTGAGAAATACTGCACCAAACATCTTAGTTGGATGTAAAATTGCGCGACTAAGATCTCATTTGCAAAAACATCAAAACGAATGACAGATTTCTTGGGTTAATTAATTTTGACTATTTTGAGGACTGGCTATGGCATCTCAAAATGGACAAACAGTACTATTGCTCTTTTTTTCTCGTTTGTCAAGCAACTGTTTTTTTTGTATTGTATTTAAAATAAAATATTATATTGTACTTTTTTTTGCCCTTTTTCTCCCCAATTTCTTGGTATCCAATTGGTAGTTAGTCTTGTCTCATCGCTGCAACGCCCCTACGGACTCTGGAGAGGCAAAGGTCGAGAGCCATGCGTCCTCCAAAACACGACCCTGCCAAGCATCACTGCTTCTTGACATACTGCTTGCTTAACCCGGAAGCCAGTTTCACCAATGTGTCAGAGGAAACACCGTCCAACTGACGACCGAAGTCAGCGAGCAGGCGCCCGTTCCGCCACAAGGAGTCGCTAGAGCACGATGAGACAAGGAAATCCCGGCCGGCCAAACCTTCCCCTAACCCGGACGACACTGGGCCAATTGTGCACCGCCTCATGGGTCTCCTGGTCATGGCTGGCTGTGACGCAGCCTGGGATCGAACCCAAGGCTGTAGTGACGCCTCAGCACTGCGACTTAGACTTAGACCGCTGCGCCACTCGGGAGTATGCGAGCACATCGTTCGGTTTGGCTAGCCGCCAGCCGAACTGAAGCATGCTGACGCCTTTAGTTTCATGTCTCTGGCAAGGGTACTTATTATAAGGGTAACGTGAAGGACTGGGTTAAGACTTTGTTAGCCTGCGGTGCTAAGGCCTAGGCATTGGTTCTGTGACTTGGGTGGGTCTCTTGAGGAGGTCAAAGGGGGGTGAAGTGTAACACAGGTGGTTCGGGGACCACGCTTGCATGATGAGTAACTTGTTAGAGACCTGTTACATTGTGTGGTGCACAGGAGACCTGGGTTAGAACCCCATCAGTCAAACTAACACGTCTTCAGGTCTCGGGCAATAATGTTGCTCATCACATGCTTGGTTCACCAAACCACCTCTGTTGCAGTCTCATTGGGGTCCACATATCTTTCTGCGGATATATGGGGTTCAAGTCTGGAGGCTAAATGTTGATTTTTGTGGTCAATTAACCATTTTGTTGTGGGTTTTGGGTGGCTTGGGGTTATTATCTTGCTGGAAGATCCACCTCTGGCCAAGTTTCAGCCTCCTGGCAGAGGCAACCAGGTTTTTTGGCAAATATATCAGGGTACTGGGTAAAGTTCATGATGCCGTTGGGCTTAATAAGGGCCCCAGGACCAGTGGAAGCAAAATGGCCCCATAAAATCAAAGATCCACCACCATACTTTACAGTAGGTATTGGGTTATTTTCTGCTTATGCATCCTTATTTTGATGGCAAACCCACCACTAGTGTGCGTGGCCAAAAATATAGATTTTCATGTCATCCAACAAATGTAAACGCCTAGAGTTTGCTAAACGGCATTGGCACTTGGATTGGAATCGGTGCTATGGTCAGGTGACATGAAGAATTGTTATGGGGGCCAAATAGCATTTCTTGTCACACTCCCTTATAACGTGTCCTGTGAGCATAGTAGCTTATAGCCCAAACGGTTCAAACGCAAGAGTCAAATTCATAGGAAGAAAATAAATTCAACATATTGATTTGATTTATTAGGATCCACATTAGCCGATGCCAATGGCAACAGCTAGTCTTAGTGGCGTTCGACACGTAACGAAAAATACATCACAGACAAAAGCCTTTACAATTTACATACATTTTAAAACATTAACGTGTGTGTGTGTGTGTGTGTGCGTGCGCATCTATCTGTTACACATACATGTCAGTACATACACATAACAAGTAGGTCACATGGGGAGCGGCGTTGTGCCGTGAGGTGTTGCTTTATTTGTTTTTTAAAACCAGGTTTGCGCTTCACTAAGATGGAATGGAGTTCCATGCATTCACGGCTCTGTATAATACTGTTTGTTTCCTTGAATATGTTCTGGACCTGGGGACTGCGAAAAGACCCCTGGTGGCATGTCTGTGTCAGTGCTGTGTGAAAGTTGACTGCAAACAATTTGGAATTTCCAACACATTGTTTCTTATAAAAACAAGAAGTGACGCAGTCAGTCTTTCCTCAACTCTTAGGCAAGAGAGACTGGCATGCATAGTATTAATATTTGCCCTTTGATTTACAATGAAGAGCAAGACATGCGGCTCTGTTCTGGGCCAGCTGCAGCTTAACTAGGTCTTTCTTTGCAGCACTTGACCATATGACTGGACAAGATAAAACTAGAGCCTGCAGGAATTGCATTGTAGAGTGTGGTATCAAAAAAGCAGAGCATCTCTTTATTAAGGACAGACCTCTCCCCATCTTTACATCCATTGAATCTTTATGTTTTGACCGTGACAGTTTACAATATAAGGTAATGGCAAGTAATTTAGTCTCCTCAACTTGTTCAACAGCCACACCATTCATTACCAGATTCAGCTGAGGTCTAGAATTTAGGGAATTATTTTTGCCAAATACAATGCTCTTAATTTTAGAAATGTTCAGGACCAGTTTATTTCTGGTCACCCTTTCCAAAACAGGCGTATATGGTTGAATCAGCAGCATACATGGACACACATGCTTTGTTTAATGCCAGTGGCAGGTCATTGGTAAAAATATAAAAGAGTAGAGGGCCTCGAGCACTGCCCTGCGCTACACCACACTTTACATGTTTGATATTAGAGAAGCTTCCATTAAAGAAAACCCTCTAAGTTCTATTAGATTGCCATAGCATGGATTCAGAGCTGAGGTTGGAAAGCCATAACACATACTTTTTCTCAACAGGTTATTGTCAATAATATCAAAGGCTGCAATGAAATCTAACAGTACAGCTCCCACAATCTCCTTATTGTCAATTTATTTCAACCAATCATCAGTCATTTGTCAGTGCAGCACATGTTGAGTGCCCTTCTCTATAAGCATGCTGAAAGTCAGTTGTTAATTTGTTTACAGAGAAATTGCATTGTATTTGGTCAAACAAAATGTTTTCCAACAGTTTGCTAAGAGCTGGTAGCAAGCTGATAGGTCTGCTGTTAGAACCAGTAAAGGCCGCTTTACCACTCTTGGGTAGCGGAATGACTTTGGCTTCCCTCCAGGCCTGAGGACAAAGACTTTAATCTAGGCTCAGATTAAAGATAGGATTGGCTGTAGAATGAGCTACCATCCTCAGCAGTTTCCATCAAAGTTGTCAATGCCAGGAGATTTGTCATTATTGAACGATAACAATATTTTTCCACCTCTCCCACACTAATTTAACAAAATTCAAACGTACATTGCTTTTCTTTCAATATATGAGTATGATGGCTCACTGTTCGTTGTTGGCATTTCCTGCCTAAGTTTGTCCACTTTGTCAATGAAGTAATCATTAAAATAATTGGCAACATTAGCTTCAGAAACTGCCAGAATCAAACGCTCTGTGTTGAACAGGTTTCTATCTGTTCTCTTCTACAATTCCTTGCTGGCAAAGTACCAGGATGTTGTCAATGGTTTTTAATATGAATTTATAGAACTGAATTTGCAAACTGAATCTGAATGCTACGGTGCGACCGTTTTACTCGCATTTGCGCCAAATATTTTGCTGTGCGACCTGAAATTAAAATTTAGGGAGCAGCAGTGCGCGTAGAAAAATGAACGATTCCATCTTTATTACCTCATATTTTTCCTTGTTCTCCTAAATGCCTTTGTGTGCCTACATTTTTCTGCTTAGGCGCTTACGTGTTCCTTGTAAAAAGGTCAGAGTAGAACCCTGGAATGCATCTGAGAAGTTGAATATATAAAACTTTGGTAAAACTAGAAAATATAGTTTGTAAACTTGATACACATACAATGAATGCGATTTTTACCATATTGAAACTGAATATATAAATATATAATTTGAATATTAACTTACATTGAATTTATAGTCTGAATGCAATATTCACTCAATTCAGTTTGAAATTATGAAATACAAGTTACATTTATGAATTAAATGATTCCATCTGTGCATAAAAAATTCAATATCTATATACAAATAGTTTCTGTTGGCACTTTAATCGCTCCATAAAATTCTCCCAACTTCTTGTAGGCCCCACTACAAAGATGAACTTATTTCAGTCTGTGACCAGTGCCTTGGACAACACTCTCGCCAGCGACCCCACCGCAGGTAATAAAACTGGTCTGGATTGTCATTTTATGTGTTCATGTATTCATCAATATCTTAAAAGATGTAATGTGTAAATAAGACATGCAATTTAGAAATATTAGGCCTATGTATTAGTGTCAATCAATATGAGATGTATCTGTCCTTCAGTCATCTTTGGGGAAGACGTTGCCTTTGGTGGAGTATTTCGTTGCACCGTGGGTCTCCGAGACAAATATGGTAAGAGGCTGAATCCTTTCCCCTTACCAATTTAGACAAATATATCAGTATGTTTGTGCTGACTAATTGAGCACAAACGTACTGTCCCACTGATGTCCTGGTTAATGACATTGTGAGACCACCAGATGGCAGCAGAGAACCATTTTCGTGCCCTTGTTGGTCAAAACTCAGTGTGTGTGTGTATTGGTCAAAACTGCAAAATTGTGTGTGTCAGTTTGCATGTGTGTGTGATAGTCCTAACATAGCTGTGCTTGCTTACAAAGGTTGATCGCAAGGATACACATTTTTATAGAAACTTGATTCAATAATAATCACATTGTTTTTTGTCAGCTATGCCCATGCGTACTGTTAGGCTATTCATAGTACAGTTGAATTCCTCCTCTTATTATCCTAATATAAAATTATTTTTTTGAGTGGATTAACTAGTGCGGGTGTACTGCTGCTACAAATGTGCAGGTTTTGAAATGGCCATTATATATTTTGTGTGCTGCCTCCTGATGATGTAGAATACTTTACCCTCATCTCCATAATGCGGACACCAGTCGTGATTCA
The DNA here is from genome assembly GCF_964263955.1 of Coregonus lavaretus. Taxonomy (NCBI): domain Eukaryota; kingdom Metazoa; phylum Chordata; class Actinopteri; order Salmoniformes; family Salmonidae; genus Coregonus; species Coregonus lavaretus. The sequence goes on from NC_139990.1 coordinate 72,064,632, forward strand.
CCCCTGGCTAGGTGGAAATATATGATTAGGTTTTGGAAAAGACAATGCACATCTCCCTCTTTGTGCTATCTTTTTCATTGACGTCAGAGGTGTTGACCTTCTGCTAGGGATCATTATTTTTAATCTCATCTAGGTAGATTGATGGCGGAGAGGGATTTTATTTTTTTATATATCCCTCTCTGTTTACCATTATACTACATGCAGGTTTATGGGCAGTATGCTAATCTCTATTTGTGTGGCTGACTGATGCATTCACCCCAGTGATGCATTACTCCGCCACTGAGTAGCGTGCGCACAGGCAGTGTCTCCTGTGCCGTTCACCTGGAAATTACTAGCCACTTCGACCTCGGTCTTTCTATTTCTCCTAAATGAAAATGAGTCAATCATGAATGATTATAGATTATTAATAATAGATGCCTCAAACATGTGCAAGTGCAGTGCATATTCATCTAATGTGAGCTCCAAAAGTATTGGGACAGTGACACAATATTTGTGGTACCAAAAGTATTGGGATAAATTCACTTGTGTATTAAAGTAGTCAAAAGTTTAGTATCTGGTCCCATATTCCTAGCACGCAATGATTACATCAAGCTTGTGACTCTACAAACTTGTTGGATGCATTTGCTGTTTGTTTTGGTTGTGTTTCAGATTAGTTTGTGCCCAATCGAAATGAATGGTAAATAATGTATTGTGCCATTTTGGAGTCACTTTTATTGTAAATAAGAATGTTTCTAAACACTTCCACATTAATGAGTGAGAATCTTACAGACGCAAAAATATCATACCCCCCAAAAAATGGTAACCTCCCCTGTTATTGTAATGGTGAGAGGTTAGCATGTCTTGGGGGTATGATATTTGTGCGTCTAACATTCTCACTCATCATTATTCACAATTCATTCAGGACTATCCGTATTCATGGTAGCATCCTCATTAATGTAGAAGTGACTCCAAAATGACACAATATGTAGTCTGTAACAACCAAAAACAATCAGAAAATGCATCCAACAAGTTTGTAGAGTCACAAGCTTGATGTAATCATTGCGTGCTAGGAATATAGGATCAAATACAAAACGTTTGACTACTACTTTAATACACATATAAGTACATTTGTGGTCCCCTAAAATAGGGGAACTGTAAAAAGCGCTGTAATTTCTAAACGGTTCACATGATATGGATGAAGATGCCCTCATATTAAAGCTGACAGTCTGCACTTTAACATCATAGTCATTGTATCATTTCAAATCCAAAGTTCTGGAGTACAGAGCCAAAACAACAACAAATGTGTCACTGTTTGGAGCTCACTGTGTGTCACTCATTGATTTGTTGTTTACTCTGGCAGTACACAGGATTCTGATTGGACTGTGACGGGTTGGCCTAATTATACATTTCTGAGGGCTTGTGGTGCTCTAATGGTGTCCGGTCTGTGGTGAGAGGAGGGCACTTGAGGTCAGGTCTCCCTGGACGGGACAGAAACGAGGTTTGGAGGGATCAAAGAAAGAAAATACTTGCTTCTTGGCAATTAAACAAAGCAAGAGAACCAAAATAACATTCCTCCCCAAATGTAGAGTCCCCAGTCCTGCGGCTCGCTGTCAAGATAATAGAGTGGAGGATGGAAAAATAGTTTTTGTGTTTATTATTCAGACTTTTTAGTGCATCACAGCCTACTTTGCTCCAGTTGAGGAGGAGTCCTCTCTCTCCGAATGTCACTTAACTTATTTTAAGTCCGGATGGTATTTTAAGGAGACACTGCAATGATTATGAAGCAAGTGTTGGGTAGGGGGGGGGGGGGGGGGGCGACTGACAAACCCTGTCATCCATCATGTGCCCTGGTCCTATTACACTGTATTTTGCTTGGATTTCATCCCTAATTGAAAATGAATGAGTGGATGTTTTTGAAGTCATTAGTCAGCAATGCACAGCACAAACTCTCTCCTTTGGTTGAAATGGGTGTGCTCTTATTTGTCGTTATCAGCCCCCTTGGTAGATAACTGAGTAACCCTCTCCCATCCTCTCTCTCTCTCTCTCCAGGTAAAGACCGTGTCTTCAACACTCCTCTGTGTGAGCAAGGCATTGTGGGATTTGGAATCGGTGCGGCGGTTGCCGGTGCCACGGCCATCGCTGAGATCCAGTTTGCCGACTACATTTACCCTGCCTTCGACCAGGTGAGCCAGTCTGTCTGCGCTCTGTGCATAAAGAATTATGGCTATTTCTATAAACTGTGTAATTTCTCAGTCACTTGTTTGCCTGTTTGATTACGCAGATGGTTTTATTTGTTGTCATCATAGCCCAGCCTCTCGTGTGACGGGAACAGATTTGATCAGGGACTACTGGGATCCATTTCCCATTTCTGCTTCACTCATGCACATATGTTTTAAACCACCAACAAACACCTGCCTCATTTGCATCAATGTCAATATTGTGTAATTAGTGTAAATATCATATTTTACCCAGTGAGTTCTCTGCTCATACAGTGAGGGGAAAAAAGTATTTGATCCCCTGCTGATTTTGTACGTTTGCCCACTGACAAAGAAATTATCAGTCTATAATTTTAATGGTAGGTTTATTTGAACAGTGAGAGACAGAATAACAACAACAAAATCCAGAAAAACGCATGTCAGAAATGTTATAAATTGATTTGCATTTTAATGAGGGAAATAAGTATTTGACCCCTCTGCAAAACATGACTTAGTACTTGGTGGCAAAACCCTTGTTGGCAATCACAGAGGTCAGACGTTTCTTGTAGTTGGCCACCAGGTTTGCACACATCTCAGGAGGGATTTTGTCCCACTCCTCTTTGCAGATCTTTTCCAAGTCATTAAGGTTTCGAGGCTGACGTTTGGCAACTCGAACCTTCAGCTCCCTCCACAGATTTTCTATGGGATTAAGGTCTGGAGACTGGCTAGGCAACTCCATGACCTTAATGTGTTTCTTCTTGAGCCACTCCTTTGTTGCCTTGGCCGTGTGTTTTGGGCCATTGTCATGCTGGAATACCCATCCACAAACCATTTTCAAAGCTCTGGCTGAGGGAAGGAGGTTCTCACCCAAGATTTGACGGTACATGGCCCTGTCCATCGTCCCTTTGATGCGGTGAAGTTGTCCTGTCCCCTTTGCAGAAAAACACCCCCAAAGCATAATGTTTCCACCTCCATGTTTGACGGTGGGGATGGTGTTCTTGGGCTCATAGGCAGCATTCCTCCTCCTCCAAACACGGCGATTTGAGTTGATGCCAAAGAGCTCGATTTTGGTCTCATCTGACCACAACACTTTCACCCAGTTCTCCTCTGAATCATTCAGATGTTCATTGGCAAACTTCAGACAGGCATGTATATGTGCTTTCTTGAGCAGGGGGACCTTGCGGGCGCTGCAGGATTTAGTCCTTCACGGCGTAGTGTGTTACCAATTGTTTTGCTTGGTGAGTTGGTCCCAGCTGCCTTGAGATCATTGACAAGATCCTCCCATGTAGTTCTGGGCTGATTCCTCACCGTTCTCATGATCATTGCAACTCCACGAGGTGAGATCTGGCATGGAGCCCCAGGCCGAGGAAGATTGACAGTTCTTTTGTGTTTCTTCCATTTGCCAATAATCGCACCAACTGTTGTCACCTTCTCACCAAGCTGCTTGGCGATGGTCTTGTAGCCCATTCCAGCCTTGTGTAGGTCTACAATATTGTCCCTGACATCCTTGGAGTGCTCTTTGATCTTGGCCATGGTGGAGAGTTTGGAATCTGATTGATTGATTGCTTCTGTGGACAGGTGTCTTTTTATACAGGTAACAAGCTGAGATTAGGAGCACTCCCTTTAAGAGTGTGCTTCTAATCTCAGCTCGTTACCTGTATAAAAGACACATGGGAGCCAGAAATCTTTCTGATTGAGAGGGGGTCAAATACTTATTTCCCTCATTTAAAATGCAAATCAATTTATAAAATTTCTAACATGCATTTTTCTGGATTGTTTTGTTGTTATTCTGTCTCTCGCTGTTCAAATAAACCTGCCATTAAAATTATAGACTGATCATTTCTTTGTCAGTGGGCAAACATACAAAATCAGCAGGGGATCAAATACTTTCTTCCCTCACTGTAAGTGATTAGGCCTCCACACAATGAAGTTGTAATTAAACACTGTCAAAAAAAGTAAAACATTATAATTGAGGTGCAATTTGGCCAGATGCCAACCAGACACTAGCTTTTAACGCTATCTGCTGACGCATTTCTGCTCTGTTGTTTGAAAGACCGGAAATTGACACTGGAAATCTGCCCAAACTATGCCTCCCTCACTGTAAAATGAAAACACTAGCGTAGCGAGTCTACCTCAGAAGATAGCAATGGGGCTTTAATGTACTGACCTGGAAAGTGAGCGGCTTCGCTATCCGGCCTTGTCTGTTATGTTGGCATTCGTTTCCCGGCAGCAGGTCGACACCCTAAAGACGAATGAATTTCCCTCCCATGTCAAGGCAACCGAAAACAGCTAAATGTTGATAATGGGGAAATATTTCAGACCGCTGCCATATTGCTACAGAGCACAATGGCATTGACATAGCCTGGCACGTTGAGTCACTCACACACACACTCTCCTCTCCTCTCTCTCTGTACTCTCAATTAAAACGAGGGAGTCCAAAATGGCCCTCAGAGATGCTTAAAACCAAGAAAGAATTGTCTACCTGAATATTGGAGGAAATAGAGCCTTGGACACCACCAGTGGAAGGGTCAGGTTCTGTCAACCATGAATACGTAGGGGAAAAATAGTTCTGAAATCAGGTTCCTAGGGACTTGGAGATTTTCACCTGTTTTTATGATAGTTGGAATGTATTTTACATTTACATTTTTAGTCATTTTGCAGACGCTCTTATCCAGAGCGACTTACAGTTAGTGAATACATATATATATATTTTTTATACTGGGAATCGAACCCACAACCCTGGCGTTGCAAACGCCATGCTCTATCAACTGAGCTACATCCCTGCCGGCCATTCCCTCCCCTACCCTGGACGACGCTGGGCCAATTGTGCGCCGCCCATGAGTCTCCCGGTCGCGGCCGGCTGCGACAGAGCCTGGATTCGAACCAGGATCTCTAGTGGCACAGTTTGCACTGCGATGCAGTGCCTTAGACCACTGCGCCACTCAGGAGTATGTATTGGCAAGTATGAAGTATGCTTGAATATAGTAACCACAGACCTAAAAAAAAAACTCAAGCTGTGGTCTTTAATCGTTTTTTGTGGTGGGTAAGGTCAGTTGTAGTGTGGTAATATGTAATATAAGTATTTACAGTGCATTCCAGAGCTTGAGAGGATCTGCAGAGAAGAATGGGAGAAACTCCCCAAATACAGGTGTGCCAAGCTTGAAGCGTCATACCCAAGAAGCCTCAAGGCTGTAATCGCTGCCAAAGGTGCTTCAACAAAGTACTGAGTAAAAGGGTCTGAATACTTACGTAAATGTGGTCTTTCATATATATATATATATATATATATATATATATATACACACACACACACAGTGGGGGAAAAAAGTATTTAGTCAGCCACCAATTGTGCAAGTTCTCCCACTTAAAAATATGAGAGGCCTGTAATTTTCATCATACGTACACGTCAACTATGACAGACAAAATGAGATTTTTTTTCTCCAGAAAATCACATTGTAGGATTTTTTATGAATTTATTTGCAAATTATGGTGGAAAATAAGTATTTGGTCAATAACAAAAGTTTCTCAATACTTTGTTATATACCCTTTGTTGGCAATGACACAGGTCAAACGTTTTCTGTAAGTCTTCACAAGGTTTTCACACACTGTTGCTGGTATTTTGGCCCATTCCTCCATGCAGATCTCCTCTAGAGCAGTGGTTTTTTTGGGGCTGTCGCTGGGCAACACAGACTTTCAACTCCCTTCAAAGATTTTCTATGGGGTTGAGATCTGGAGACTGGCTAGGCCACTCCAGGACCTTGAAATGCTTCTTACGAAGCCACTCCTTCGTTGCCCGGGCGGTGTGTTTGGGATCATTGTCATGCTGAAAGACCCAGCCACGTTTCATCTTCAATGCCCTTGCTGATGGAAGGAGGTTTTCACTCAAAATCTCACGATACATGGCCCCATTCATTCTTTCCTTTACACGGATCAGTCGTCCTGGTCCCTTTGCAGAAAAACAGCCCCAAAGCATGATGTTTCCACCCCCATGCTTCACAGTAGGTATGGTGTTCTTTGGATGCAACTCAGCATTCTTTGTCCTCCAAACACGACGAGTTGAGTTTTTACCAATGATGAAAATTACAGGCCTCTCTCATCTTTTTAAGTGGGAGAACATGCACAATTGGTGGCTGACTAAATACTTTTTTTCCCCACTGTATACCTCAACTGCGACCCGTAATAAGACTATGCAATTGGCCTATTAAAATGTTTATCTGACTCCATTTAACATTATAGTAAAACCATGTGAAATCAAGTATTATGTGCTTAGCTGACTAAGATCAAGGAATGGTCATGAGAAGCAAACATCAAAGCAAGTATTATTTAATAACTTTGAAATGAATGGATTCACATACAAGGCATAAAGCTTAAGTTACAAGGCAATACTGACATTAATAAAGCATAATTCTAGGCATATACACTACTGGTCAAAAGTTTTAGAACACCTACTCATTCAAGGGTTTTTCTTTATTTTTACTATTTTCTACATTGTAGAATAATAGTGAAGACATCACAACTATGAAATAACACATATGGAATCATGTAGTAACCAAAAAAGTGTTTAACAAATCAAAATATATTTGAGATTCTTCAAATAGCCACCCTTTGCCTTGATGACAGCTTTGCACACTCTTGGCATTCTCTCAACCAGCTTCATGAATGGAATGCATTTCAATTAACAGGTGTGCCTTAAGTTAATTTGTGGAATTTCTTTCCTTCTTAATGCTTTTGAGCCAATCAGTTGTGTTGTCACAAGGTATACAGAAGATGGCTCTATTTGGTAAAAGACCAAGTCCATATTATGGCAAGAACAGCTGAAATAAGCAAAGATAAATGACAGTCCATCATTACTTTAAGACATGAAGGTCAGTCAATGCGGAACATTTCAAGAACTTTGAAAGTTTCTTCAAGTGCAGTCACAAAAACCATCAAGCGCTATGATGAAACTGGCTCTCATGAGGACCGCCACAGGAAAGGAAGACCCAGAGTTACCTCTGCTGCAGAGGATAGGTTCATTAGAGTTACGACCCTCAGAAATTGCAGCCCAAATAAATGCTTCAGCGTTCAAGTAACAGACAACATCAACTGTTCAGAGGGGACTGTGTGAATCAGGCCTTCATGGTGGAATTGCTGCAAAGAAACCACTACTAAAGGACACCAATAAGAAGAAGAGACTTGCTTGGGCCAAGAAACACGAGCAATGGACATTAGACCGGTGGAAATTTGTCCTTTGGTCTGGAGTACAAATTTGAGATTTTTGGTTCCAACCGCCATGTCTTTGTGAGACGCGGTTTGGGTGAACGGATGATCTCCGCATGTGTATTTCCCACCGTAAAGCATGGAGGAGGAGGTGTTATGGTGTGGGGGTGCTTTGCTGGTGACACTGTCTGTGATTTATTTAGAATTCAAGGCACACTTAACCAGCATGGCTACCACAGCATTCTGCAGCGATACACCATCCCATCTGGTTTGGGCTTAGTCCCACTATCATTTGTTTTTCAACAGGACAATGACCCCACACCTCCAGGCTGTGTAAGGGCTGTTTTACAAAGAAGGAGAGTGATGGATTGCTGCATCAGATGACCTGGCCTCCACAATCCCCCGACCTCAACCAAATTGAGATGGTTTGGGATGAGTTGGACCGCAGAGTGAAGGAAAAGCGGCCAACAAATGCTAACCATATGTGGGAACTCCTTCAAGACTGTTGGAAAAGCATTCCAGGTGAAGCTGGTTGAGAGAATGCCAAGAGTGTGCAAAGCTGTCATCAAGGCAAAGGGTGGCTATTTGATGGATCTCAAATATAAAATATATTTAGATTTTTTTTGGTTGCTACATGATTCCATATGTGTTTTTTCATAGTTTTGATGTCTTCACTATTATTCTGCAATGTAGAAAATAGTGAAAGTAAAGAAAAACCCTTGACTGAGTAGGTGTTCAAACCTTTGACCAATAGTGTACATCCTAAGGTTAATTAACTTACAAAACAAAGCATGAACTAATCAGACCTACTCAGGGCATAGGCCTGGGTAGCTCACAAAATAAAAATGTCCATACAACCTTATTCCATAGGCAGGATACAGGAGAAGAGCGAAAACAACAGACCTTCATCCCATTTTGTACCAGATCTATTCAAAAATATATTGTTGACCAATCCACAGACTCAACCAAAGGTAGTAAAACTAAGAACTCAGGTCAAACCAGCCAACATCCTCTAGGAAGCGGGTCACATCTACATGTGATGACCTGAGGGGGTGGGCTGGGTAGGACAATTTCATACAGTGTCGACAGAGTTCACTCTGAACAACTTCAAGTAACCATAGAGATCATACATCCATACTTCGGAGATCTATTCAGAAGACAAGTTTTTTTTATATAGAATAACACTATTGCAGCCATTTTTGGTATCTAACACACATTTCTGTAGTCAATTCTCTGGTTTCTGTTGGAGAGGGATACAGTTTGGCCCCCTCGGAGGGGGGTAGGGTGTACTGGTCCTCTGGCATTGTGTTTTGCTGAGCAATTTGTCATGCAGCCGAAGGTGACAGAGAGCACGTAAATGAGGGCCGAGCCCACACAGTCATGTGAGGTCGTAGTCTTTCTGTTGTGGGAGACGGAGGTATTGTTATGAATGTCTAGCTGTGACTGACCAACTTGATGAGTGGTGACGTTATTATTTATGTGTCCCTGTCTGTCCTCAGATTGTAAACGAAGCTGCCAAGTACCGCTATCGCTCCGGCAACCTGTTTGACTGCGGGAACCTCACCATCCGGGCGCCGTGGGGCTGCGTGGGCCATGGCTCGCTCTACCACTCCCAGAGTCCAGAGGCCTTCTTCGCCCACTGCCCAGGCATCAAGGTTTGACACTCATCCCTATTGCCTTCCCTCTCTCCCTCCACTCACTTCTCTACCTCACCTGTACTCTCAAAGCACCTTATAACCTATTTACTTCTGCACTGCTTGCCCCTTCCTTAATGAGCCTGGCTTTATGGTGTAAGGCACACATATCTGTCTCCCTGTATCAGTTAGCCAACCTCTCTCTTCACTTCACTGCACTTATTACACATATTTTGGTATAGTCGATCTCAAATTTTATGCACCTTGCTAAAACACCTACTGGACTGTTTGGATTGTTGATTTGATGGGTGTAGAAAGGTAAAAAAGATCTACCTCAAATTGCTGTTGACCTATTCATGCACCCACTCCCTTCATTTCCAAACCCTGCTGGCTGCTGCATATTGCTTTACATCTGTAGAAATGAAAGGTAAATTAAGCACACGGACTCTCAAATACCTGACTCACTGTACGCCGTGCGTGGTCATCTGGGGTTCAACCGGCTGATCTGTGAGCGTGATTAAGCTGGCATTTAACGAACGTACGCTTGGAGGGAAACGAGTGTGTGCTAAAAATGTCAAATATGATTCACCCCATCATGATAGGAATACAAGTCTAAAGTTCTCCTACGCAGCCAAGCACCACAGCACCAGTTAGCTCTTTACAGACATAGTCAATACAGTAAACATCCTCTGTTGTCTTTTTCAAAGGTCAAGGTAATAAACACTGTCTTTTTGCTACGCCATGACCGATAACTATAGACAGCGCCAGGGGGTTAGAGAAGGCTCAAATGTCTAGCTGAGCTTTTCCAGATTTTGTTATGTTACAGCCTTATTCTAAAATGGATTGAAAAATAAAAATCCTCAGCAATCTATACACAATACCCCATAATGACATAGCAAAAACTGGTTTTTAGACATTTTTGCAAATGTATTAAAAACAAAAAACCGAAATACCTTATTTACGTAAGTATTCAGACCCTTTGCTATGAGACTCGAAATTGAGCTCAGGTGCATCCTGTTTCCAAGGTCCCACAGTTGACAGTGCATGTCAGAGTAGAAAACAAGCCATGAGGTCGAAGGAATTGTCCGTAGAGCTCCAAGACTGGATTGTGTCGAGGCACAGATCTGGGGAAGGGTACCAAAATATTTCAGCAGCATTGAAGGTCCCCAAGAACACAGTGGCCGCCATCATTCTTAAATGGAAGAAGTTTAGAACCACCAAAACTCTTCCTATAGCTGGCCGCCCGGCCAAACAGAACAATCAGGGGTGAAGGGCCTTGGTCAGGGAGGTGACCAAGAACCCGATGGTCACTCTAACAGAGCTGCAGAGTTTCTCTGTGGAGATGGGAGAACCTTCCAGAAGGTCAACCATCTCTGCAGCACTCCACCAATCAGGCCTTTATGGTAGAGTGGCCAGACGGAAGCCACTCCTCAGTAAAAGGCACATGACAGCCGGCTTGGAGTTTGCCAAAAGGAACCTAAAGACTCTCAGACCATGGGAAACAAGATTGTCTGGTCTGATGAGACCAAGATTGAACTATTTGGCCTGAATGCCAAGCATCATATCTTGAGGAAACCTGGCACCATCCGTATGGTGAAGCATGGTGGTGGCAGCATCATGCTGTGGGGATGTTTTTCAGCGGCAGGGACTGGGAGACTAGTCAGGATCGAGCCAAAGATGAATGGAGAAAAGTACAGAGAGATCCTTGATGAAAACCTGCTCCAGAGCACTCAGGACCTCACACTGGGGCGATGGTTCACCTTCCAACAGGACAACGACCCTAAGCACACAGCCAAGACAACGCAGGAGTGGCTTCGGGACAAGTCTCTGAATGTCCTTGAGTGGCCCAGCCAGAGCCCGGACTTGAACCCAAGCGAACATCTCTGGAGAGACCTGAAAATAGCTGTGCAGTGACACTCCCCATCCTACCTGACAGAGCTTGAGAGGATCTGCAGAGAAGAATGGGAGAAACTCCCCAAATACAGGTGTGCCAAGCTTGTAGCGTCATACCCAAGAAGACTCAAGGCTGTAATCGCTGCCAAAGTTGCTTCAACAAAGTACTGAGTAAAGGGTCTGAATACTTATGTAAATGTCATGTTTTTCAGTTTTTTATTTAAGAAATTTGCAAAAATGTCTAAAAACCAGTTTTTGCTTAATCATTATGGGGTATTGTGTGTAGATTGACGAGGAAAAAATACTATTTAATACTTTCCGAAGGCACTGTAGAGGATGCTGGCATCTGCTTTCCACCCAATTGCACATTGTTTGGATCTGGGTTGTTTGTGTGCGTACCAGTTGAATATTATGGTCTGTGTTGGTACAGATACACCCTATTTGCACTACTAAGTCAAGGCAAGCTGTACTGTTGTCCTGGGTACACTGCCTTAATAGTTGCTGGAACCGTGCTGAAAAAGGACAACGTTATAAGAAAATGTCAGAGCAAGTACGGTTTAGGTTGGCACAATAGTGTGAGTGGGTAATATTGTACTCTCTATGCATTTACGATGTATTTATTTCACTCCAGGTTGTAATACCCAGAGGTCCGGTCCAGTGTAAGGGACTGCTGCTGTCGTGCATCGCAGATCAGAACCCATGCATATTCTTCGAGCCCAAGATCCTCTACAGAGCAGCGGGTGAGTGAAAGAGCCGATCTGACCCAGGTGATGTGATGTGTGTTTGTAGGCAAGGTGTGTGGTGGTGAAGTGTGTTTACAACAACAAGTCCATGCTCAGTTTCCTCAAGCATTCTCAATGGCCTTCTGTCAGCCTTTTTGTCTCCTTGGTGACGGATGGCAAACAAACTATGCCCTGGCCACTTGGCTCTGTACTGAGTGTGAGTGAGTTCACCAGATTAAATCGCAAGTGTGAATCAGCTGGTCCAAATGAGCTGTAAACTGCTGACAGCCTCTGGCCTGCCCTGTGTCCTGTCGTCTGGCTGGCGGTCCTCTCTGGCCCTGGCAGGACTGGCTGCATGCTGCCTCGGGCACCTGCCTCAGACCTACATCGTTTTTTTAGGCCTTTAGAGCAGGGATAGACGGCCTTCACAACTGAACGGCCTCTTATTATCCCTCTCAACAAAGCCTATAATTTCCACACATTGCTAGCTTTGGGTGATGAGTCAAATAAATGAAGTTGTGAGATACTCAAGATGACCGTTGAGACTGTTTTGATTAAGGCATTAGAAAGTGATCGTGCCCAGAACATTATTTTTCTTCTCAGGAATTAAAACCACTCGGTGCAAACAAGTCTTTCCCTCCGTCTCTTCTGGGACTGCGTTAAGCTGTGTTTAATCAAATCTCTCCTTACCATACAGGGCTCCACAAACAGGGCTGCCCGCTGGCCCGGGAAGGGTTTGGAGACCGTCCGGGCCAGTCAATCATCTATTGTAATAATGCTATTTTCAATCTATAAAATTGATGAAAAAACAGACAAATTCCCGAAGCTGTTAGTTAATTATGTAGATTTATTATGAGACGCATGCACACACAGCCTAGCGGAATCATCTGTCAGGTAGGAAGAGCATGCAGCTCTCAACTGGTAGTCGCGTGGAACAGCTCACAGAATTTAATACGGCAGGACAGCCTGTGTAACACTTTTCTCCATCATGGCATGCGCCACACACAGACACAGACACAGACAGACGACACACACAGACACACACAAACAAACCGGTTCCATGATGAAGCTCCACCAGAAATGAATATTCGAAAATATTTCCCTGCACTTATTAGCCTCTGTTGCCCAGGCTTTCATCAATATTATCTTTCGTCATGATCCGTCTAGTTGTAGCATGTGATTTCGCGCTATAGCCCAACGGTGGTTTTAGCTGAGTTTTTGTTAACCATGAATAAAAACAAAAAATTTGGGGGGGTACAATAGGGTACAATACCATCGTATATCATGTACATAGTCACGATAGGACAAAGGTTGACATCGCCCAACCCTAGATTACGTAACAAAGTAAACAGAGAGAGGCACAATAGTTATACTACTAACTATGAAGAACATTATAAACTGGGTGGTTCGAGCCCTGAATGCTGATTGGCTGAAAGCCTTGGTATATCAGACCGTATACCACGGGTTTGACAAAACATGTATTTTTACTGTTCTAATTACGTTGGTAACCAGTTTATAATAGCAATAAGGCACCTCTGGGGTTTGTGGTATATGGCCAATATACCACAGCTAAGGGCTGTATCCTAAGAACAACATTTAGCCGTGGTATATTGGCTATATACCACACCCCCTCGTGCCTTTTTGCTTTTAAATATACACATGTCACACAACTCATTTGTTGCACGCACACCATCCCACAAGTCCACAGCAATATGGAGGAGTCCAGTTGTGTTGGGCAGGGCAAAGGTGAAGGAGCTTGCTCCTCTCTCTGCAATTTCTTGAAGGAGACTGAGTAGTGTGAGACCTGGAGTGTCAGAAGGGTGTCCGGCCCCCTATCATTCTGCTAAATGCGGAGAGGTATGCTGTCATCAATGTGCAGTTTACTTAGCGTGAGTGTATGCTTCCAAATTGTAGAATATAGGATATGTGGCAGTGTTGACTCATTTCGCATCTCTGCCATTTCTATGCAAGTCTGAAGTGTATTATTGGCTCTAGTGCAGGGGTTTTCCTTGAGCGGATTGTCGGAGGGCGGGAACATAGTTGTAAATAATGTGTGCAATATTAAAATCAGATCCAATAATAATATCAGAGGATTAGAAATACAGGGCTTAAAAACAAAGGTGTCATTGTACGCAGATGATTCATGTTTTCTTTTAGATCCACAACTAGAATCCCTCCACAGCCTCATAGAGGATCTAGATACATTTTCTAACCTCTCTGGATTAAAACCAAATTATGACAAATGTACTATATTACGTATTGGATCACTAAAAAATAAAAATTTTACATTACCATGTAGTTTACCAATAAAATGGTCTGATGGTGATGTGGATATACTCGGAATACATATCCCAAAGGAAATAAATGATCTCACTTCAATACATTTTTATAGAAAGTTAGCAAAAATAGATACGATTTTACTACCATGGAAAGGAAAATACCTGTCAATTTGTGGAAAAATCACCCTGATTAACTCTTTAGTATTATCCCAGTTTACCTATTTGCTTATGGTCTTGCCTACGCCTAGCAAACAGTTTTTTAAATTATATGAGAAAAAAATATTCAATTTTATTTGGAACGGCAAGCCAGACAAAATTAAAAGAGCATATTTATATAATGAATATGAATTCGGAGGACAGAAATTATTAAATATTAAAGCATTAGACCTATCACTAAAATCTTCAGTCATCCAAAAGTTATACTTAAATCCGAACTGGTTCTCAAGCAAATTAGTAAGATTGTCTCACCCACTGTTCAAGAAAGGCCTTTTTCCCTTTATTCAGATTACAACCTCTCACTTTCAGTTATTTGAAAAGGAAATAATCTCCCAAATGTCACTATTTCTAAAACAAGCCATAGAAAGTTGGTTGCAATTTCAATTTAATCCTCCAGAAACGACAGAACAAATAATGCAACAAATATTGTGGTTAAATTCAAATATACTAATTGACAAAAAACCTTTATTTTTTGACAGAATGTTTAAAAAAGGTATAATCTTCGTAAATGATATCATCGGTAGGACTGGTGGAGTTATGTCGCACATGCAGCTAACAAAAACATATGGAAATGTCTGCTCTACCCAGAATTACAACCAAATAATTGCAGCCTTACCGCAAAAGTGGAAGAGGAAAGTTGAAGGGGGAGAAAGTAAGGAACTTGTCTGTCGGCCTTGCATTAAAGAACATAATTGGTTAAGGAAAACTGTGATAAATAAAAAAGTATATCAGTTTCACTTAAGGACCAAAGGATTGACAGCCGTCCCATATAGATTGCAAAATAGTTGGGAAGAGATCTTTGACGTACCGATCCCATGGCATAGTGTTTATGAACTGACACGCAAAACGACACCGGATTCAAAAATTAGAATCTTTCAATTTTAAATTATTATATAAAATTCTTGCTACCAATAGAATGTTATTTATATGGGGGATACAATCTTCCCAGCTCTGCATATTTTGCTGTGAAGAGACAGAATCATTAGATCATTTGTTTTGGTTCTGTCCATTTGTAGCTTGTTTTTGGACACAGGTCCAGGAATGGCTAAAGGATTGCAATATTTACCTGGAACTAACCTTGCAGATAGCATTACTGGGTGATCTGAAAAGTCATAGTCAATCAATCAATAATATAGTAATACTTTTAGCAAAAATGTTTATTTTTAATTCACAATCTGTAGAAGCAATGAGAATAGAAAGGTTCGGAACTTTTGTGAAACATCACAGTACGGTTGAAATATATATGGCAAATAGAAATCCTATATGGATGGTGTTAAGAGATAGATGGGAGGTATTGAATAGAGTTGAAGGATGGGACTAATAACAAATAACAACAAATAATAACAAAGATAGCTAATAATGTAAGCATACTGTGTCCATAATAAGTATATAGGTTGTATGTTGGGAGCTTTTGGGAAAGAGCACAGTTAGAAAGATATGGCATTTAGAAGCAAACCGGATGGACATCATGAAAATGATCGGAGAGGTTGAGAGTAGAAGAAGTTCAGGAGCAAAAAAAAAAAATATATATATATATATATATATATATATATATATATATATATATATATATATATATATATATATATATATATATATATATATATATAGAATTATTGTAAAATTAACTCTGTCCATAAGGTGTAGATAGTAAGTATAGACCGGAAGTAGAGGCCTGGGCGTTGTTGTTCACTAATTTACTCCAAGTAGGGAAAGGATGGTGGGGTTGAAAAGTAATAAAGGGGAATATATATATCAAAAAAACATGGGGGATTGGAAGTGATGCAGACAATTACATTGATAGAAGATACAATCTATCTGCAATATTAAGCTGATCCATTCCCCCCGCAAAAAATAAAAAAATAAAAAATAAATAATAATAATAATAATGATGTGTGCACTGCACATTGTCTTCAAGAATCCCAAACAGATATAGTATTTAACAAAAACAGAATCATTTCAAACCTTGATTACATTGGGATACGATCACAAATGCCTCTCTATTTATGCGCAGGAATACTAGTGAACTTCCTAAATTAAAATAACTTTTTGCTGATTTCCTGGTGATTTTTACAGTCTTTATGTCCAAAAACAAATATTTTATTTTTGCTCAGAATACTTGGGGGGCCAAATAAAATCACCCGCGTGCTGAATTTGGCCTGCGGGCAGCCTATTGGGGAACCCAGCTCTAGTCTGACAGTAATATGGTGAGGTGAACTGTTAGTCACAGTAATATGGTTTAACAATCAAGTTGAATTCCGCCTCTTTAGGACCTGCAAGGATATGATGTTTCAGTTTTGCTGTGTTCTTGGCACAGAAAAGCAGTCGCCACATAATTTTTCCACTCCTTATCTTTATTTTGGATGTCAAATTGTGTTTGATGCTTCTCAGGAAGTCAAGAGCAGCCTTTTGTTCCTACTGCAGAGTAAAAATGATATTAGTCATGACACTTACTTCTCTCAAAATGTGAATGAAATAACACCTCAGTTATATATCCCTCAACAAAACCCTAAATCTTTCTTTCTGTGAGGTTTGTTGTTGCATTTTCAGGTGGACTAAACCCAGTTACTTGGAAGTATACCACCTAATGGATATTTCTCGTCTATCCTCTTCTCAAAATATCTCCTAGTTATGTTTCCCATAGCGAAATGACTAAATATTGTTCCTTTTTTCCCCAACTCGGTGGCTACAATCGCTTGTCTGTCCCACAGGGCTCTCAGAACTGGTAGCAGTTAGGGAATTACTTTAATTTCCGAAAAGAGCAGAAAGCACTACCTCTCGTGCTAATCCATATGAGCGACGTTTGTTTGGATGATGAGGTCATGTAATGTTTTGAATTGAAGCAGTCATTTTCGTTTCTTACCAGCCAGAGGGGATGGAACCACAAGCACTGGCTTCATCAGGACCGTAGTTAAATATAGGCTAGTTAGTGACAGAGATTCCCCCTATTAAATATTCAATTTTTTATGAAGACTGTTATACATCACCATTGTCACGTGAGCTTATGATCTCTAAGCTGGATGTTGAGTGTACTTCCTTTAAGTGAATTGGGGACTTGATTCTGAAAAAGGCAATCACCACCTGACATGGGTCTTCTTGAGTAAGATCGGTCACTACTAAATGACTGCTGTGTCACGGTCTGAAACGTACAGCAGAGAAGGTTGATTTAAATTCCACTATATAAAGATCCCTGAAGCCAGTCACCAGCGGTTCGTTGGTGGTAGGTGTGGGATTTTACTTGTTGCTTGTTGTGGCTTTCTGTGTAAGGTTAACTTAGTAGATTTAGGAAAAACCTACAAATTTCAGTTTACTGTATGTTTACGTATTCTAAGTATCTCAAGATGTTCCGAGAGAGAAATAATTTGAAATTCCATCATTGGAGTTGGTATTTTGAAAGAGTGCATTTTCTTTTCTCAATTCCACATCTTTCTGAATCACCCTGATGATTAGATTACTTGCTCTGAGAGATACTGATTAACCAAAATAAACACCCGCTCATCCCTGACATCACTTAAATCTGGAAGCCATTTAATTGTAAATAAATGTCCCATGTGGCCTATAGGTGATTCTATCATTCACACCCCATTCAGTCCATGATTAATTTGAACCATGTACCGGCACACCCTGTGACTTCAGGATTGGGTTGTAAAAAAAGGCTTGCCAGAGGTAGCTCTTTCGACTCGTTTGAAATTGCTGAAGAAACTTGAAGTCGGCAGCCTGTTTCTTAACCTCTAGAGGGGGAATGGGTGGAAGTCATCCTGACTGTTCCGGGAAGCGTAGAGTGGAGTCGCAAACCATAATGTCTCCTGTGAGTATCAATAGTACGCCCAATGACATTTGCAGTTCATGTGTTACCATGCAAGATACCTTTTAAAGAGCACAGGTCTCCCCAATAAACCCCCACACACACCTTCTGATGGTATTTTATCTTGCTCGTCAGGGTCAAAGTTGTGTATGATGAGCGCCAAAGACATGTGCAATGTTGTTACCACATAACTACATGATAGGCTATGTTGGTTCCTTAGGTTTTTTGCTACCAAGTGTTTGTTATGAAGTCAAAGGGTTAGTCTCTTTGGAAAAGGATCCAAGAGAAAGTCTGATGAATTAATATAATTTCCCTTTGAACTATATCCCATCCCGCAAATGTTTTGTTGACCACATTGATCAGGGCCTATAGTTGGCACTAGATATTGTTAGTGCATAGATTTATCTTCTTCTTCTTATTATAATAATATATGTCATTCAGCAGACGCTGTAATCGAAATCGACTTAGTCACGCGTGCATACATTTTTCTTATTGGTGGTCCCGGGAATCAAACCCACCATCCTGGCGTCGCAAGCGTCATGCTCTACCAACTGAGCTACAGAGGCCCATAGAGACACAAGGCTCCTCGTGATTGATGAGGTCTGGAAAAAGCATCTCAAATGGGCCAGAGACTTTGTTCCTGACTGGAAGCACAGATTGAAGGCTTTCATTTGTGAGTGTGCCGGTCATTTCCGTGCTTGTCATCCTTACTTGACAGAGCAAACACAGTTTGCCATTAACAGAATGATTTAATGTGTGTTCGGGATTGACCCCCAATTGTATTCCTGGTGTGTGTAGTACTGTAGTTGCACCGGGTCATGTTGGCCGTACTGATAAGACACTTGGCCTCTTTCTAAATTGTCCCCCCCCCCAGAAATCCTCTCCTTCACTGCACTGATCTGCAAGAACTGACCGGGTGAAAGCCAGCCTAATGATTAGCTTCTACCATAGGGTTTTCACCTGTCCAAGTATTTTACAATCAGTGCAGATGAAGGGGAGGAGATGAGGTGAGGACAGGTTTTGAAACAATTGCGATAGAGGTCGTGTTTGCTTTTTCTTTGTGTGTTTTGCAGTGGAGCAGGTCCCTACAGAGACCTACACCATCCCACTTTCCCAGGCCGAGGTTATACAGGAAGGAAGTGACGTCACTCTGGTCGCGTGGGGAACACAGGTGAGACGTGAAAGAAGGAGCCATGGGTTGATTCTACGTACTCGAGCCATAGAGGAGATGGAGCTATATGTCCGTCTATGACTGTGCATGAGTCATGACCTTAGCCGGAAGTCATTGTTTATGGCATGGTATGGAGGCGGGCAGAGTAGGGACATCCGCGTTACATCTTGGCTCTTTGACATTTTAAGCCGACAGGGACGAGCCATGGATTATCTCCTAGCTCCATCACAAGCCCACGCCTCTCAACAGGGGGTTTCCCACCAGGGGTTGGTGGTTTATCGTATCTACACTGACGTCTCCGTTGGACCGACGCTGCTCCACAGTGTTAACAGTCCACGTCAACACAAGGCCTTCCATTGTCTTCAACTCCTATCCCCCTGATTTATTTTCCTCAGGAGAGGATTATGGTCTATATAGCTCTCTTGGTGTCGTCGCCCCTCACAAAGATTATGCTAGCCCACATAACAGGCTTAACCCACCCAGAGAAAGAGACTAATGTAGGTGCAGCTGAAGAGCAGAAGGGGTCTAAGCCTGAGGGCCGGGAATGACGGGGAAATCAACTCCATCAAAGCCATCATTTTGCAAAGATGAAAAATCCACCCGTTGTCGAAATCGGGGCTTCTTTTTAAAATCCTTTCCCCACCCCATTACTCCGGTAATCCCTCAGCCCTCCATGGACGAGGGAAAAGAAAACAACTCCCAGTGAGTGGAGCGGTCGGAACCGCGCCTGGAACCTGCCATGAAGGCCTGCTAATGAGCGAAACAGAGGGGTTCATTTTGCTAGTGCTGAAAATCCCTACTGTTATATTGTAAGGTTTTATTGCACACTTTAAACCTGTTTATACTGTGTCTTGACAGAAGTACTAGGCTATATCATTGCTTCAGCAATATTCAGTATATTAGTAGTTATCTCTAGCAAGGTTGACTAACGCCAGAATAGTTATCTTTTTAAATGCCTTTTGTAGACTTGTCTAAATGGACTGGAAGCCTAGAGATTGTGGTGTTCCTTTTTTATCAATTGGCTATCTGATTATGACTCATGGCTATCACTCAAGACCCACACATTAATATATTTTATTCATCAACCCTCACACACATTCATAGACACACTCAAAGCCTTGCTGCACAGCTTGGGGTTAATAACGATGTAGCCAGATTGCCGATTTATTCACAGGCACAGCAGTCATTATCTGGAAACAGAAAGCTTTGTAATCTGCCAATTAACAGTCTATCCAAGCAACTTTCTCCATTAGTCCAAACTGACTTGAACGTTAATAAGGGGTCTTGTGTATTGCTTTTCTGTGGATTCTAAAAGGGGTTCTTGATGTTATTATGAAGTGTTCTAATATCCATTGTGGATTAGAATGGAATACACTGTCTTGATCTCTGACTCCTGCCTTGCAGATCCATGTGCTGAGGGAAGTGGCCAACATGGCTCAGGAGAAACTGGGTGTGTCCTGTGAACTCATAGATCTGCAGACCATCTTGCCTTGGGACACTGAGACCGTTTGCAAGGTAAGACGCACACTAGGTTATATCATTTGTACACAGACACTCTCACACACACTCTCACACAAACACAGTTACCTGTCCAAAAATGTAATCAGTAATGTAACTTTTTGATTACCCAAACTCATCTGATTACTTTTAGTTACTTCTAGATTCCTTTCCCCTTAAGGCATTAGAAGACAAAAATGAATTACCAATTGATCTATTGCAGGATAAATCAATGTTAGAGTTTACATAGTTGGCCATAAATGGATGATGCATTTTACTTTATGGGTTGGTTCTGTAGGCTTCTTCTAACCCACTACTACAGATAATAATGTGATTATTTCCAGTCATTCCAATTAATTTAATACACATTAATCTTCAAGAATAGGACTTGGAAATGTAGATCAGTCAAAATGTTTTACTTGTGCATAACCCAAAAACTAACTCTGTTATTTATGATTTTGTTGTCATGAAGAACTGATTTGGGCTCATTGCTTCGTGTTGAAAAATAAATGCTGCTCTCATGGAATGGCATGCTTTGGGTACTACAGAAAAGTGCTATTTGCAAATGAAAAATTAATGCTGTATGCTGCATTTGCTATAGGCCTGTTTACGTTTTTGTTGGTGACACTTTGATATCTCAATAATTTGCAGCAGTTTAAGTATCAAAAGTGTGCGAGTTTGATCATGTGTCTGTTAGGCCTATGCTAGCAGATACCCATAGACGTCCAGTCATTGCACTAACGCTAGTTAGCATTGGCTCGCGAAACTACCTCTAACTTCCTTAATACTGGACACAGAGACATACAAATAGTTCATCTGACTCTGGGTAAGTAGATGCAGTGGCTTGCGAAAGTATTCACTCCCCTTGGCATTTGTCCTATTTTGTTGCCTTACAACCTGGAATTAAAATGGATTTTTTTGGTGGGTTGTATAATTTGTTTTACACAACATCCTTACCGCTTTGAAGATGCAAAATATTTTTTCCTGTGAAACAAACAAGAAATAACACAAAAAAACTGAACCTTGAGCGTGCATAAATATTCACCCCCCCCCCCCCAAAGTCAATACTTTGTAGAGCCACCTTTTGCAGCAATTACAGCTGCAAGTCTCTTGGGGTATGTCTCTATAAGCTTGGCACATTTAGCCACTGGGATTTTTGCCCATTCTTCAAGGCAAAACTGCTCCAGCTCCTTCAAATTGGATGGGTTCTGCTGGTGTACAGCAATCTTTAAGTCATACCACAGATTCTCAATTGGATTGAGGACTGGGCTTTGACTAGGCCATTCCAATACATTTAGGGTCATTGTCCTGCTGGAAGGTGAACCTCTGTCCCAGTCTCAAATCTCTGGAAGACTGAAACAGGTTTCCATGAATTTAGCGCCATCCATCATTCCTTCAATTCTGACCAGTTTCACTGTCCCTGCCGGGGGACATTCCCACAGCATGATGCTGCCACCACCATGCTTCACTGTGGGGATGGTGTTCTCGGGGTGATGAGAGGTGTTGGGTTTGTGCCAGACATAGCGTTTTCCTTGATGGCCAAAAAGCTCAATTTTAGTCTCATCTGACCAGAGTACCTTCTTCATATGTTTGGGGAGTCTCCCACATGCCTTTTGGTGAACACCAAACGTGTTTGCTTATTTTTTTCCTTAAGCAATGGCTTTTTTTCTGGCCACTCTTCCGTAAAGCCCAGCTCTGTGGAGTGTACGGCTTAAAGTGGTCCTATGGACAGATACTTCTCTGCTGTGGAGCTTTGCAGCTCCTTCAGGGTTATCTTTGGTCTCTTTGTTGCCTCTCTGATTAATGCCCTCCTTGCCTGGTCCGTGAGTTTTGGGGGGCGGCCCTCTCTTGGCAGGTTTGTTGTGGTGCCATATTCCTTCCATTTTTTAATAATGGATTTAATGGTGCTCCGTGGGAAGTTCAACGTTTCTGATAATTTTTTGTAATAATAATCTGATCTGTACTTCTCCACAACTTTGTCCCTCACCTGTTTGGAGAGATCCTTGGTCTTCATGGTGCCGCTTGCTTGGTGGTGCCCCTTGCTTAGTGGTGTTGCAGATTCTGAGACCTTTCAAAACATGTGTGTGTATATATATACTGAGATCATGTGACAGATCATGTGACACTTAGATTTCACACAGGCAGACTTTATTTAACTAATTATGTGACTTCTGAAGGTAATTGGTTGCACCAGATCTTATTTAGGGGCTTCATAGCAAAGGGGGTGAATACATGTGCACACACCACTTTTCCGTAATTTATTTTTTAGAATTTTTTGAAACAAGTTATTTTTTTCATTTAACTTCACCAATTTTGACTATTTTGTGTATGTCCATTACTTGAAATCCAAATAAAAATCCATTTGAAATTACAGGTTGTAATGCAACAAAATAGGAAAAAAACGTCAAGGGGGATGAATACTTTTGCAAGGCACTGTAAAGGGCATCATTGCCAAAATCCCGAGGTGTCCCTTTAAATTAAACTTGTTTTTGACAGTATGGAGCACAATACCACAGAGGAATTTAGAAGGGAGGAACTCCCTCAAACGTCAAATCAAATGTTATTTGTCACATGGTTTGTAATCAACCTGTGTAGACTAACAGTGAAATGCTTACTTACAGGCCCTTCCCAACAATGCAGAGAGAAATATAGGAACAATTATAACTCAAGGAATAAATACATAATGAGAAACAACTTGGCTATATAAACAGGGTACCAGTACCGAGTCGATGTGCAGGGGTAAATATGTACATATAGGTAGGGGTAAAGTGACAAGGCAATAGGATAGATAATAAACGCTGGTAGCATCAGCGTATGTGATGAGTCAAAAGAGTTAGTGCAAAGAGGGTCAATGCAGATAGTCTGTGCAGCTATTTGGTTAACTATTTATTAGTCTTATGGCTTGGGGTAGAAGCTGTTTAGGGTCCTGTTGGTTCCAGACTTGGTGCATCGGTACTGGCAACTGCTTGGCATCCGACCGCAAGTCGCTACAGAGGGTAGTGCGTATGACCCAGTACATCACTGGAGCCGAGCTCCCTGCCATCCAGGACCTCTATACCAAGCGGTGTCAGAGGAAGGCACCTGTGTCTTGGGTGGCTGGAGTCTTTGAAAATGTTTAGGGCCTTCCTCTGACACCAAGCGGTAATGAAGCCAGTCAAGACGCTCTTAATGGTGCAGCTGTACAAAGTTTGTGGATCTGAGGGCCCAAATCTTTTCCATTTTTATTCCATAGGCTGGGATCCGCACTATGCAGCTGTTGCAAGAGCGCATTTTTCACAGACTGCCCACTGGTTGCAAAAACAATGATTGATAGGCAGCTTAAACTTCTTCAATTCAACCATTATTGAGTTACACATATACACAATCCGTAAGGCGCAAATGGCTAAATGAGAGGGCAGCAGTGTGATTCACATCAATGCACTATGTAGATATCAATAATATGTAGCCCGTAGGCTACATCACTGCTGTCGGCCTTTGGATGCCGACAGCGGTCGCACCATTGTAAGACAGTTTGGACTGTAGGCTACAAAATCCTTTTCCACGATCCATCAAAAAGCATTTGGTGTGTCATCATAGTGGTCTCTGATATATGGTCAGACTTGCTCAGGCAGAACAAACTTCAACTTGAATTTTTGTTGTTGTTGCAAACATCCTTTCGGAATTAAACATGTATTCCAGAAGCAATCATATAAACTCAGCAAAAAAAGAAAAGTCCCTTTTTCAGGACCCTGTCTTTCAAAGATAATTAGTGAAAATCCAAATAACTTCACAGATCTTCATTTTAAAGTGTTTAAACAGTGTTCCCATGCTTGTTCAATGAACCATAAACAATTAATGACCATGCACCTGTGGAACGGTCGTTAAGACACTAACAGCTTACAGATGGTAGGCAATTAAGGTCACAGTTATGAAAACTTAGGACACTAAAGAGGCCTTTCTACTAACTCTGAAAAACGCCAAAAGAAAGATGCCCAGGGTTCCTGCTCATCTGCGTGAACGTGCCTTAGGCATGCTGCAAGGAGGCATGAGGACTGCAGATGTGGCAGGGCAATAAATTGCAATGTCCGTACTGTGAGATGCCTAAGACAGCGCTACATGGAGACAGGACGTACAGCTGATCGTCCTCGCAGTGGCAGACCACGTGTAACAACACCAGCACAGGATCGGTACATCCGAACATCACACCTGCGGAACAGGTACAGGATGGCAACAACAACTGCCCGAGTTACACCAGGAACGCACAATCCCTCCATCAGTGCTCAGACTGTCCGCAATAGGCTGAGAGGGACTGAGGGCTTGTAGGCCTGTTGTAAGGCAGGTCCTCACCAGACATCACCGGCAACAACGTCGCCTATGGGCGCAAACCCACCGTCGCTGGACTAGACAGGACTGGCAAAAAGTGCTCTTCAATGACGAGTCGTGGTTTTGTCTCACCAGGGGTGATGGTCGGATTCGCGTTTATCGTTGAAGGAATGAGCGTTACACCGAGGCCTGTACTCTGGAGCGGGATCGATTTGGAGGTGGAGGGTCCGTCATGGTCTGGGGCGGTGTGTCACTGCATCATCGGACTGAGCTTGTTGTCATTGCAGGCAATCTCAATGCTATGCGTTACAGGGAAGACATCCTCCTCCCTCATGTGGTACCCTTCCTGCAGGCTCATCCTGTCATGACCCTCCAGCATGACAATGCCACCAGCAATGCTGCTCGTTTTGTGCATGATTTCCTGTAAGACAGGAATGTCAGTGTTCTGCTATGGCCAGCGAAGAGCCCAGATCTTAATGCCATTGAGCACGTCTGGGACCTGTTGGATCGGAGGGTGAGGGCTAGGGCCATTCCCTCCAGAAATGTCTGGGAACTTGCAGGTGCCTTGGTGGAAGAGTGGGGTAACATCTCACAGCAAGAACTGGCAAATTTGGTGCAGTTCAGGAGATGCACTGCATTACTTAATGCAGCTGGTGGCCACACCAGATACTGACTGTTACTTTTGATTTTGACCCCCCCTTTGTTCAGGGACACATTATTCCATATCTGTCACGTCTGTGGAACTTGTTCAGTTTATGTCTCAGTTGTTGAATCTTGTTATGTTCATACAAATATTTATACATGTTAAGTTTGCTGAAAATAAACGCAGTTGACAGTGAGAGGATGTTTATTTTTCTGCTGAATTTAGTTTTTCAAAAGTATCTGTAATCTGATTACAATATTTGAACTGGTAATATTTACGGTTAGTTGTTTTTTTACTTCCCCAACCCTGCATACTCTCTCTCTCACTCACACACACACACACACACACACACACACACACACACACACACACACACACAATACTACTAATCATAATCTCTTCAATTTATTATATTTATGTCTTCAGTCATCAGGACACCCAAGATCCAGATTAGATCAAAGAAAAAATCATGTTTAGTAGTTCCTGGACAGATTTGTATTTTTACTCAGTAGACCAGTGTTCCTCAACTGGACATGAACTGTAATAACACCAGGAAATCAGCTCCAAATGATTTTAATTTGGGAAATCTGTTCCTAAGTATTTCCACGCATAATCAAATGTAAGCAAGGTTTGAAATTATTATGTTTTAGTCAAGTATTATATCCGTTTGGGCTTCTTGCGGTCAATTTGCAGTCTACAAATTATTTGTCATTATGTTCCAAACCCCCTACCATCCGCTCAAGAAAAGATTGTCCCACAGCTGAATCTACACTGAACAAGAACATAAACGCAACATGTAAAGTGTTGGTCCCATGTTTCATGAACTGAATAAAAAAATCCCAGACATGTTCGATACGCACAAAAAGCTTATTTCTCTCAAATGTTGTGCATCAATTTGTTTACATCCCTAATAGTGAGCATTTCTCCTTTGCCAAGATAATCCATCCACCTGACCGGTGTGGTATATCAAGAAGCTGATTAAACAGCATTATCATTACACAGGTGCAACTTGTGCTGGGGACAATAAAAGGTTGCTGAAGAGAATTTCTGTCTGTTATAAAGCCCTTTTGTGGGAAAAACTCATGCTGATTGGCTGGGCCTGGCACCCCAGTGGGTGGGTCTGACTGCCAAGTGGGTGGGCCCATGCCAACCCATGACTGCACCCCTGCCCAGTTATGTGAAATCGATAGATTAGGGCCTAATTTATTTATTTCAATTGACGGATTTCCATATTAGAACTGTAACTTAGTAAAATCTTTGAAATTGTTGCATGTTGTGTTTTATATTTTTGTTCAGTATAGTTGATGATCCCTGCAGTAGACTGTCTAATTTAGCACTTAAATTGCCCTTCAATGTGGCACAGAAACCATATTATTTTCTCTACAGTGCAGTTTTCTGCCATTCGTGATTGATTGAATTCCAACTTCATTCTCCCACAGCTGGTATGGTTTCATTAGGGCTGTATTTCTACTTTGCCACACTATTAAAGTAGCTGTAGCACTCACTCGTGTTATTATGTAATGTAAGACAGAGAAACTGTTTTGTTGGCCTTTCAAAGTGTTCTAAAGATGTGTCTTGAGATTGAAGTTGGGGTCCATTCAAGCCCAGAGGAGTTGACATTGGGAGGAGTTGAGTGAGGCCTGTATATTTTGTCCACACATACAGTGCCTTCAGAAGGTGTTCACACCCCTTGACCTTTTCCACATTTTGTTGTTGCAGCCTGAATTTAAAACGGATTCAATTGAGATTTTTTTGTCACTGGCCTACACACAATACCCCATAATCAATCAATCAATCAATTTTATTTTATATAGCCCTTCTTACATCAGCTAATATCTCGAAGTGCTGTACAGAAACCCAGCCTAAAACCCCAAACAGCTAGTAATGCAGGTGTAGAAGCACGGTGGCTAGGAAAAACTCCCTAGAAAGGCGAAAACCTAGGAAGAAACCTAGAGAGGAACCAGGCTATGAGGGGTGGCCAGTCCTCTTCTGGCTGTGCCGGGTGGAGATTATAACAGAACCATGCCAAGATGTTCAAAAATGTTCATAAGTGACAAGCATGGTCAAATAATAATCAGGAATAAATCTCAGTTGGCTTTTCATAGCCGATCATTAAGAGTTTGAAAACAGCAGGTCTGGGACAGGTAGGGGTTCCATAACCGCAGGCAGAACAGTTTAAACTGGAATAGCAGCAAGGCCAGGCGGACTGGGGACAGCAAGGAGTCACCACGGCCGGTAGTCCCGACGTATGGTCCTAGGGCTCAGGTCTCTCAGTTGGCTTTTCATAGCCGATCATTAAGAGTTAAAAACAGCAGGTCTGGGACAGGTAGGGGTTTCGTAGCCGCAGGCAGAACAGTTGAAACTGGAATAGCAGCAAGGCCAGGCGGACTGGGGACAGCAAGGTGTCATCATGCCCGGTAGTCCTGACGTATGGTCCTAGGGCTCAGGTTCTCAGAGAGAAAGAGAGAACGAGAGAATTAGAGAGAGCATACTTAAATTCACACAGGACACTGGATAAGACAGGAGAAGTACTCCAGGTATAACCAACTAACCCCAGCCCCCCGACACATAAACTACTGCAGCATAAATACTGGAGGCTGAGACAGGAGCGGTCCGGAGACACTGTGGCCCCATCCGAAGAAACCCCCGGACAGGGCCAAACAGGAAGGATATAACCCCAACCACTCCGCCAAAGCACAGCCCCCGCACCACTAGAGGGATATCCCCAACCACCAACTTACAATCCTGAGACAAGGCCGAGTATAGCCCACAGAGGTCTCCACCACAGCACAAACCAAGGGGGGGGGCGCCAACCCAGACAGGAAGATCACGTCAGTAACTCAACCCACTCAAGTGACGCACCCCTCCCAGGGACGGCATGAAAGAGCACCAGCAAGCCAGTGACTCAGCCCCTGCAACAGGGTTAGAGGCAGAGAACCCCAGTGGAGAGGGGAACCGGCCTGGCAGAGACAGCAAGGGCTGTTCGTTGCTCCAGCCTTTCCGTTCACCTTCACACTCCTGGGCCAGACTACACTCAATCATATGACCTACTGAAGAGATAAGTCTTCAGTAAAGACTTAAAGGTTGAGACTGAGTCTGCGTCTCTCACATGGGTAGGCAGACTGTTCCATAAAAATGGAGATCTATAGGAGAAAGCCCTGCCTCCCGCTGTTTGCTTAGAAATTCTAGGGACAATTAGGAGGCCTGCGTCTTGTGACCGTAGCGTACGTATTGGTATGTACGGCAGGACCAACTCGGAAAGATAGGTAGGAGCAAGCCCATGTAACGCTTTATAGGTTAACAGTAAAACCTTGAAATCAGCCCTTGCCTTAACAGGAAGCCAGTGTAGGGAAGCTAGCACTGGAGTAATATGATCAAATTTCTTGGTTCTAGTCAGGATTCTAGCAGCCGTATTTAGCACTAACTGAAGTTTATTTAGTGCTTTATCCGGGTAGCCGGAAAATAGAGCATTGCAGTAGTCTAACCTAGAAGTAACAAATGCATGGATTAATTTTTCTGCATCATTTTTGGACAGAACATTTCTGATTTTTGCAATGTTACGTAGATGGAAAAAAGCTGTCCTTGAAACAGTCTTGATATGTTCGTCAAAAGATATGTTCGTCAAAAAAAGAAAATCACGTTAAACACCATTATTGCAGAGTGTGAGTCCATGCAACTTATCATGGGACTTAAGCAAATCTTTACTCCTGAAGTTATTTAGGCTTGCCATAACAAAGGGGTTGAATACTTATTGACTGAAGAAATTTCAGCTTTTCATTTTTTATTAATTTGCAAACATTTAAAAATGCTAATGTCAAAGTGGAATTATGTTTATTTTTAAATGTTTGCAAATTAATAAAAAATGAAAAGCTGAAATTTCTTCAGTCAATAAGTATTCAACCCCTTTGTTATGGCAAGCCTAAATAACTTCAGGAGTAAAGATTTGCTTAAGTCCCATGATAAGTTGCATGGACTCACACTCTGCAATAATGGTGTTTAACGTGATTTTCTTTTTTATGACTTCCTCACTCACATACAATTATCTGTAAGGTCCCTCAGTCGAGCAGTGAATTTCAAGCACAAATTCAACCACAAAGACCAGGGAGGTTTTCCAATGTCTCGCAAAGGGCACCTATTGGTAGATACAAAAAAAAAAAGCATTGAATATCCCTTTGAGCATGGTGAAGTTGTTAATTACACTTAGGATGGTGTATCAATACACCCAGTCACTACAAATATACAGGTGTCCTTCCTAACTCAGTTGCCAGAGAGGAAGGAAACCACTCAGGGATTTCACTATGAGGCCAATGGTGACTTTAAAACAGTTACAGAGTTTAATGGCTGTGATAGAAGTGTACTTACTGTGATCAAGATGTGGTTGTCCCACTGGCTATCCTAAGTTGAATGCACCAATTTGTAAGTCGCTCTGGATAAGAGTGTCTGCTAAATGGCTTAAATGTAAAATGTAAATAGGAGAAAACTGAGGATAGATCAACAACATTGTAGTTACTCCACAATACCAACCTAATTGACAGAGTGAAAAAGAAGAATGCCTGTATGGAATAAAAATATTCCAGAACATGCATCCTGTTTGCAACAAGGCACTTAAGTAATACTGTAAAAAAAGTGGCAACGCAATTCACTTTTTGTGCTGAATACAAAGTGTTATGTTTGAGGCAAATTCAATATAACACATTACTGAGTACCACTCCCCATATTTTCAAGCATAGTGGTGGCTGCATCATGTTATGGGTATGTTTGTAATCATTAAGGACTGGGGAGTTTTTCAGGCAAAAACATTTTACAGAATAGAGCTAAGCACAGGCAAAATCATGGAGGAAAGCCTGGTTCAGTCTGCTTTCCACCAGACACTGGGAGATGACTTTACCTTTCAGCAGGACAATAACCTAAAACACAAGGCCACATCTACACTGGAGTTCCTTTCCACAAAGACAGTGAATGTTCCTAAATTACTTAAATCTACTTGAAAATCTATGGCAAGACATGAAAATGGCTGTCTAGCAATGATCAACAACCAATAATGGACAGATATTGCACAATCCATGTGTGAAAAGCTCTTAGAGACTTACCCAGAAAGACTTACTGCTGTAATCACTGCCAAAGGTGCTTCTACAAAGTATTTACTCAGGGGTGTGAACACTTATGTAAATGAGCTATTTCTGTATTTCATTTGCAATAAATTTGCACTTCGAATGTGCCACATACTGTTCTGTTTGTGAACATGGCAAGCCGCTGGGGACATGGCGCTCTCTGGCAAAAGTGTCGGATGGATTTTTATATTGCCTGTTTTATCATGCAATTTAAAGTCCCTCTTCTGCAGCACATGACACAGTATGTAAGCTCTGCGAGGCCCGCCGCTGCCAAGTAAATCTTATAACTGACAGTTAAGGCACAAGATGAAAATTGTGGTCGCAGGCCTGTAATTTAATTGGGAGCCCAATTGGAATCGATGGCATATTATTATTGTCTTGGCACCGGGGCGCTTCAAATGAAGTGCGCAACAGTCTGTTATGGGCTGTTTGTTCAGAGACAATTTTCTCAAATAAACGGGGTGATTTTCAGCAACGGCCGCCCCATTAAACCGGCGCTATGAAATTGAATAGTGTGTTTATACTCCGCTTATGGTTCTCGGGGGCAAGGCCGCCGTCTCCACCTTGCCAACAACACTTGTCTTCCTCTCCACTGTTTTCTCTTCCCTCCTCTCCTTCACCTAAACGTGTTGTGGATTATCCTTCCTCACACCTTTTAATTCCCCTTTTCCCTGCCGGTTTAGAGGCCCCTATCTCCTCATTCTCTTATTACGTATTAGTCTGTTTTCTCTTGATAAGGCCATTATGTCCTCACTCAGTCCTAAAAAGCCGACAACACTGCCTGGGAATGTGGTGTTGTGCAGCAGTCTCTCAGCCTCAGTGCGTTGCCCTGTGTGACCCATGTGTCATTATTTTGTGGTTGAGTAGAGAACCTTTTAATCATGCAATTAACTGGAGAGGATGAATTAACCACAGGCTAAATGATCACCATGTCCTTTGTACCCGATTGCCATGAATGCAACGTAAAAATATTTTGTTTTATCTTTTACTAAATCTGAAGCATAAAGAACTTCATGTCCAGATGTCAAATTAGGAACAAATGTGGGTCTCTGCTAAATAAAGAAAACAGAGACTCACAATTCCTCTCAAAGTAAAAGCAGAGAATCCCTTTTTTTATGTTTTCAGACAGTGGGGCCAACTAATGAAAACAACCCTGACATGAAATAGAATATTGGCTCCTTTTATGCACAAAAGGTGGGTTAGTGGACGGGGAAATGGGGTTTGGTTACCCAGAAATGGCTATGCTGAAGTACTGTTTTTATTTTAATTTTTATTTTTTTTGTCTGTCTAAGCATTGCCTGTTTTGGTCACAAAGCACAGAAAATCTAATCATCATTGCAAATGGTCTGCCCTGACTGAGTGTATACTTTATCTTCCCACCTGTGGCCAATGGTCTGCCTCTGCAATGATGAGGTATGTGTGTGTTGTGAAGACTAGACACTGAGTGCCATAATGGCATTTTTTTGTGAAATACTCCTGTCGTCTTAGTTAGGAAGTGCTGGCTGCTGAGCGGTTGAATTACAGGTTTTGACCAGTGTAGGTCCCCTTAGGTGCTACAATGCATAGCACATGAAGGTCGCCTTTGAAACTAGTGTACTTTTCCATATCTGCATTTGAAGAGCTAGATTGATGCTACTCGCATTGCACAGCAATTTAGGCGGCATAGCTGCCTGACGATAGGGAAAATATTTCACTTTTATGGTTGGTTTCACTAACCCATATTGAATAAATCCAAGAGTAACAGAGAACTACAAATTTCATTTAATTAGGATTGAAGTAACTGGGATTTCAGACACCAGGCCAGGACTATTGAGTCTGAGTGGAACCTTTTAAATCAAATGAACTGCCAATTAAACAAAATTATCATTCATCCTACCTAAAAGTGCAATCTAGTCCAGGTCCCTGCTTAATCTCTAATGTGAAACAGACCCATTATGTGTGCCTACTCTACTCTTTGTGTCTTTGTCACCCCTCCGCCTACCCAGAATCCTCCACTTCCAATCCTAAAGTAGGCCCTATATTCAAAGGTTGAGTGGAGAGTGAGGTCAAACCCTGGTACCCCTGTTCACCCTGACTGACTGACTGAGGGCTAGTCCTGGGTGCCCTACATGTGTTTGTTGGGGCACAATTGTCACAAACCTCTTCTGTCCTTCTCTTGACTCACCCTCCCACCGAGCCCTCTGACTCACCAGCTATTTTGGATTTACAGAGGACGACTGTGGCCAGAATTACCCAAGTCACACAGCCCTCTCTGGTCTCAGAGCCTTAGATCTTTTGCTACTTAAATAATAATAATAATATAATATGCCATTTAGCAGACGCTTTTTATCCAAAGCGACTAACAGTCATGCGTGCATACATTTTTGTGTATGGGTGGTCCCGGGGATCGAACCCACTACCTTGGCGTTACAAGCGCCGTGCTCTACCAGCTGAGCTACAGAGGACCACTTAAGGGGCGATGTGACATTTCATCAAAGGATTGCTCAGAGGAAAAACTCACAGAGCATTGTGACCTCAATTTTTATCCTGTTCAATCTGAGTTGGCTTTCTCAGACTCCATTGGGAATTCCTAGGATTCAGTATGTGCCAGTATATATGCTGAGGTATGGAAACAAAAAAACTGGCACAATTGGAGCCATCAGAGGCTAGTAAATGGTATTATTCTCTGATCCATTGATTTT
Organism: Coregonus lavaretus; assembly: GCF_964263955.1. NCBI lineage: Eukaryota > Metazoa > Chordata > Actinopteri > Salmoniformes > Salmonidae > Coregonus > Coregonus lavaretus. The sequence continues at coordinate 72,097,959 of NC_139990.1, forward strand.
GATTGTCAGTGCTATTCTTGGCCTCAAGTACATGTCAGAAAGAATTCAGAGTCGCTTTTTAATTCAATGGTTGTTCGCTAGATCTCCAGCGTTTCCAGGAATACCTACGTGCGCTAACATCGTCTTGCATGAAATGGGTTGATAGGCTCATATGCAGACGGAGTGTGTGTACACACATGCACAGCTAGTTGTTCCATGGACACACATCCGAACACTGGAGGCCAATTAGGACTTCATATAAATCTATGAGTCACAGTCGGTCCTGCATATCTCAGCATCTTTCAACAGCGGACATCCATGCCCAGATTGACCATGATGTCCATATGAGTCAGTTAAATCAGTTCTTGTCTGTTTGAGCCTGGTGGGTCTTATAAATGAGTGTCCGTGTGTGTGTGTCTCAGTGCATGGGATCATTAACACAATAGCTCTGGGTTTCCTGTTCCCTCCATCCGGAGCCATCCTCCCTGGCGGTAACCAGCGGCGACACAGGGATCTAAATATACAGTCAAGTCTCTTGTTGACGAAGGGAATGGACAGAAATTGCTGTAGAAATGCAGGGAAAAACTGTATTTTGTCCCGCTGTCTGCGGCAGTCCAGTAAATGTAATAGTCGTTCATTTAAGGGATAAACAAAATGGCTGGTTTGGCCCTGCCAGACCCACAGGCTCAGATGATATAATGTGGAAAGTCTCCATCCCTCTTGCTCCTGGGTCAAAAGCCAGTGTGGCAATTTATATGAAACCCCATATCATCCTCTTTGACGGATCTTCAGTCTCTTGTTGTTTTGAGTGGCCTACATCTTAAGTACTCTTGAGCTGGCTCTTGTACAATCTGAATTTGATCAGACATTTCTACTGCATTGTACGGCTCTTTGTCCATATTCATATACTAGTCCCGATTCAAATGAGTGCCTAGTCAGTGATTCAGAGCCATTTTCCAGTCCTGGTCAGACTCAGATCTGGCCAGTGTGAAACCGCTTGTTGAGGGGGTGCAGTCAGTAATAGAGCGGTGGCTCAGTTAGCGGTGATTGGAGATGGCACTTCCCATGCCGAACACACCAGACCCATCAGCCAAAGGCCTGGGACCTGGAAGGCTTTGAGGAGCTCAGGCCCTCTCCCTACAATGAACCTCTTATTATTTTCCACCCATAGCTTCAGCTCTCTCTATTGAAAATAGCTATTTTGACTGCTTCGTCCTCCATGACACACAATACCCTTCCAGACTGGGCCTTTCCAAAGCAAAGAAACTGGCTAACATGATCAAGATGTGGCTCTGGCTCTTGCTTTAAGGTTCCAAGCTCCATGCACGCGTGTCCCCTATACAATGAGGGGAAACATTTTTGACATGTGTTTTTCTGGATTTCTTGTTGTTATTCTGTCTCTCACTGTTCAAGTAAACCTACCATTAAAATTATAGACTGATCATTTCTTTGTCAGTGGGCAAACGTACAAAATCAGCAGGGGATCAAATACATTTTTCCCTCACTGTAAAATGTATTTGAGAAAATTCACGGTAAATTATGTATTTCTTTGATTTTACAGTGAGACTCGGAAAGGCGTTTTTTACCCCGGCCCTATTCCTTGTGGTAGGCCTCTGTAGGGTTCACGCACTATTCTTTAGTATCTGGATGGCAGAGTTCATGTACCGTTTCATTTCGTCGTGTCTGTGGGTTTAAAGACATTTTAAAGACTTCTTCTCAGGCTCATTTTAAGGTCACCAAAGCACTGATGAAATAAGTTGTTCCACTATGAACTGTCAAGATTAGCTTATTTCATCTGGGATTGATCTCACAGCAGAGGGCCATGTAGCTGACATTATAATAAGATAGCATATCCCTTGGGTCGCGGCTGGGAAACACTATTTTAGAAATCTCCCTGTCTCCCATCTCTCCTCACACTTGGTCATGGTTTGTTAACTCTCTCTTGGTCACCTTTTACTTGACTTATTTTACCCCTCTTGACCTCTCTTGCGTACTCTCCCCTCTCTCAACATCGCTATTGTCATTGCACACAATATTTCTTCGCTTTGGCATTTGTCCTCCTCGCAGGCAGCAAGTCCATGCTGGTTTGTGAATCTGCAAGTCCTATCTGCTCCCATAAAACACACCGTTCCCATTTCCCCAGCCCCAGCCTCGGCACACATTCCACATCATATGGTGTCCCTTAATGACCCCTGGAAATGTGTGTGTGTGTGTGTGTGTGTGTGTGTGTGTGTTCTCACTTCTCCTTCCTCCTCTCCAGAAATATGTACGACTTTGCCACAGAAAAGCCAGAACACCCACTGTGTCAGAGCAAAGAAGTAAAGGAGAGCGAAGACTTAACAGAGACCACTCTGACTTTCAGCAGCATGGAGGAAACTCCTCTACTTCACCCTTCTGCTACACCAGAGCACTGCTGCCACAGATGGAGATTGCTGCTGGTGTGTCCTATTTGACAAGTAGAAAAGGATGCGAAAAAATGGAACAGCCAGTGATATGTTCTCCCTGTCTGCTCTGAGTGAGTGATGAACTTGGTTACCCGAGGGGCTGGTGTTCCCGGCAGTCGGCACTTGACATTGAAGGCTGACACTTGCCATGGTAACAGAGATGTGTTGGCAGGTGGGCAGGTCCTGGCTGGCCGTGCCCTTTCATTAGTTTATTCAAAGTTCACTGGGAGTGGAAAATGTTATTTTAAAAGCCCCAGGGTTGCAAGGGTACTTAAAGGTGTGGATATAAAATATGTGGTTGTAACTACAGAAGCTGTATATAATCCATAGTGGATTAGCGTCACTGTCGCTCCATCTGTCAGTTGATTTATTTGTAGCAGTGAATGGAAGACGTTACAGACTGTGTATGGTTTATGGCCATATCTTTGACCAAGAAAATATCTGTTAAATCAGTATCGGCCTAGAATTTGCATTTTTTAGCACGTCCCTCACATAGACTTGTATAAATTATCCCTAATGCACAGTGGAGAGGTCTGTCTGCCTACGGGCCCGCTGGTGACACGAGTAGGGGCCTACCCTTTTCGGTACGATAGTGTGAAAAGGGCATAAAGCTCCTGTGTTGATTTAATGTGTATACTTCCTGGGAAAACGATTCCTCTTAATAGAATTGTGTTCCTTTCAGTTAGACTGACTCAGTGTTGGGCCTAATCCCTCGAGGTGACGCAACCCATTTGGCTGAACCCATAAGAGGCAAGACTCCTCTAAGGACTAGATTTGTGTGTTTGCACACGCTGATCTCTGCTAAATGTGTCTATTGTCAGAGCCAGTGAGGAGGCACAGATGCAATCTCGGCAGCGTGGCCAGTTCTCCAGCACTGTGTTTCTGGGAAGTGGTGCTGCTGACTGTATCGGGAGCTCTGGAGCCTGTGCAGTTACCACTTACCAACCTGGCCCACCTCTCCCACTAAGTGCTGTCTTACTCAAAGAAAGCTAGCAAATATACTGTACCGGCAGTGGAACGGAGTGTTCAGACTTTGTTTGTCATGAACTGGGATGGAAGCAATGCGGAATGCGAACACTTTTAGGATTGAGTTTTTTGGACACTATGTCACAAGTAACATGCTTTTCTCCGTCTATGGCTGTGGGTGTAGTGGTACTGTAGTTTTGTGGTAGTAAATATTTTGGACTTTTTATTATTTATTTTTTGGACTGTTTACTTGGATTGGCCTTCAAAATTAGCTTGGCCTTTCAAAATCAAGTTTTAATGTCACATGCACAAGTACAGTGAAATGCCTTTCTTGCAAACTCAAAACCCAACAATGCAATAATCAATAACAATGTAATACTAGAAAAAACACACGAGAGTAAGTAAGTATGTAAGGAAGCATACTATATACAGGAAATATTTAGAAGGTCAGATCCAATACTATATTTACATGTGCAGGGATACTGGAGGGATGGGGGTAGATACAGTGGGGAAAAAAAGTATTTAGTCAGCCACCAATTGTGCAAGTTCTCCCACTTAAAAAGATGAGAGAGGCCTGTAATTTTCATCATAGGTACACGTCAACTATGACAGACAAAATGAGAAAAAAAAATCCAGAAAATCACATTGTAGGATTTTTAATGAATTTATTGGCATATGATGGTGGAAAATAAGTATTTGGTCAATAACAAAAGTTTCTCAATACTTTGTTATATACCCTTTGTTGGCAATGACACAGGTCAAACGTAAGTCTTCACAAGGTTTTCACACACTGTTGCTGGTATTTTGGCCCATTCCTCGATGCAGATCTCCTCTAGAGCAGTGATGTTTTGGGGCTGTCGCTGGGCAACACAGACTTTCAACTCCTTCCAAAGATTTTCTATGGGGTTGAGATCTGGAGACTGGCTAGGCCACTCCAGGACCTTGAAATGCTTCTTACGAAGCCACTCCTTCGTTGCCCGGGCGGTGTGTTTGGGATCATTGTCATGCTGAAAGACCCAGCCACGTTTCATCTTCAATGCCCTTGCTGATGGAAGGAGGTTTTCACTCAAAATCTCACGATACATGGCCCCATTCATTCTTTCCTTTACACGGATCAGTCGTCCTGGTCCCTTTGCAGAAAAACAGCCCCAAAGCATGATGTTTCCAACCCCATGCTTCACAGTAGGTATGGTGTTCTTTGGATGCAACTCAGCATTCTTTGTCCTCCAAACATGACGAGTTGAGTTTTTACCAAAAAGTTATATTTTGGTTTCATCTGACCATATGACATTCTCCCAATCCTCTTCTGGATCATCCAAATGCACTCTAGCAAACTTCAGACGGGCCTTGACATGTACTGGCTTAAGCAGGGGGACACGTCTCGCACTGCAGGATTTGAGTCCCTGGCGGCGTAGTGTGTTACTGATGGTTGGCTTTGTTACTTTGGTCCCAGCTCTCTGCAGGTCATTCACTAGGTCCCCCCGTGTGGTTCTGGGATTTTTGCTCACCGTTCTTGTGATCATTTTGACCCCACGGGGTGAGATCTTGCGTGGAGCCCCAGATCGAGAGAGATTATCAGTGGTCTTGTATGTCTTCCATTTCCTGATAATTGCTCCCACAGTTGATTTCTTCAAACCAAGCTGCTTACCTATTGCAGATTCAGTCTTCCCAGCCTGGTGCAGGTCTACAATTTTGTTTTTGGTGTCCTTTGACAGCTATTTGGTCTTGGCCATTGTGAAGTTTGGAGTGTGACTGTTTGAGGTTGTGGACAGGTGTCTTTTATACTGATAACAAGTTCAAACAGGTGCCATTAATACAGGTAACGAGTGGAGGACAGAGGAGCCTCTTAAAGAAGAAGTTACAGGTCTGTGAGAGCCAGAAATCTTGCTTGTTTGTAGGTGACCAAATACTTATTTTCCACCATAATTTGCAAATAAATTCATTAAAAATCCTACAATGTGATTTTCTGGATTTTTTTTTCCTCATTTTGTCTGTCATAGTTGACGTGTACCTATGATGAAAATTACAGGCCTCTCTCATCTTTTTAAGTGGGAGAACTTGCACAATTGGTGGCTGACTAAATACTTTTTTTCCCCACTGTATGTATAGGGGTAAGGGGACTAGGCAACAGGATATAAGATAAACAAACAGAGTAGCAGCAGATTGTATGTGAGTGGGTGTAAATAAAGGTCAATAAAGATGCAAGATAAACTCAGTCCGTGTAGCTATTTATCAGTCGAATTGCTTGGGGATAGAAGCCGTTCAAGAGCCTGTTGGTGTCAGACTGTATGCACTGATACCTAGTCTATGGCTTGGGTGGTTGGAGTCTTTCCGGTGCTTCTTTTCACACAGCCTGATATAGTGGTCCTGGATGGAAGGGATCTCGGCCCTAGTGATGCACTCGGCTGTCCACGCAACCCTCTGTAGCGCCATGCGATCGAGGATGATGCTATTGCCATACGAAACAGTGATGCAGCCAGTCAATATGCTCTCAATGGTACAGCTGTAGAACCTTTTCAGGATTTGAGGGACCCCCCTTTCCTGTACTCCACGATCAGCTCCTTGGTCTTGCAATGATGAATAGAAAATATTTAGCCTACTATATTAATTATTCACTGACCGCATTCTGATATGGAAACAAATATTTGAAATGAAGATTAATATGCTTATTTATAGTTATTGGATTTGTCATGTTTGTACAACTGTGATTTTGGACAGCTTAGATGGATGCCGTGTTATGATGGTGAGGTTAAACAAAAATCCACAACGCTACTGTGGTTAGTTCCAAACTTCCAAACCATGACCTCATCATTTTTGCTTAATAAGTCCATCTTTCAGTAAAGACCCTACAATGAAACAAATCTACACTACATGACCAAAGGTATGTGGACACCTGCTCGTCGAACATCTCATTCCAAAATCATGGGCATTAATATGGACTTGGAACCCCCTTTGCTGCTATAACAGCCTCCACTCTTCTGGGAAGGCTTTCCACTAGATGTTGGAACATTGCTAAGGGGAATTGCTTCCATTCAGCCACGACTATTAATGAGGTCGGGCACTGATGTTGGGCGATTAGGCCTGGCTCGCAGCCGGCATTCCAATTCATCCCAAAGGTGTTCGATGGGGTTGAGGTCAGGGCTCTGTGCAGGCCAGTCAAGTTCTTCCACAACGATCTCGACACACCATTTCTGTATGGACCTCGCTTTGTGCACGTGGGCATTGTCATGCTGAAACAGGAAAGGGCCTTCCCCAAACTGTTGCCACAAAGTTGGAAGCACAGAATCGTCTAGAAGTCATTGTATGCTGTAGCGTTAAGATTTCCCTTCACTGGAACTAAGGGGCTTAGCCCGAACCATGAAAAACAGCCCCAGACCATTATTCCTCCTCCACCAAACTTTGGCGCTATGCATTCGGGCAGGTAGTGTTCTCCTGGCATCCACCAAACCCAGATGTGTCCGTCGGACTGGCAGATGGTGAAGCGTGATTCATCACTCCAGAGAATGAGTTCCCACTGCTCCAGTCCCCAATGGCGGCAAACTTTACACCACTCCAGCCGATGCTTGGCATTGCGCATGCGGCTGCTCGGCCATGGAAACCCATTTCATGAAGCTCACGACGAACAGTTCTTGTGCTGACGGAGATTGCATGGCTGTGTGCTCAATTTTATACACCTGTCAGCAACGGTGTGGCTGAAATGGCCGAATCCACTAATTTGAATGGGTGTCTACATACTTTTGCAGATTTTCCCCTCAGGTTAGCAGCCTGCTTTCTAGAGGAGAAATTCAAAGAGAAGCCTTGTGGACGCTGGACCCATAGAACTAGATGTTTTAGTAACCTACATTGTTGTTGATATTGGTCTGTGCTGCTTCTGTTTTTGAGTAATGATAAAGGTGCACGTTCGATTAAAGGGTCTTGGCTTGTACTGGAGCAATGACGTTAGCTCCTTGAATACCGAACAAATATTTAGAACTGTAGAACTGGAATCCTAAAAGCCATTTTGGATTTAGAATGTGAGTACCATTTCATTTTAAGCAGGCTGTACTGCTGTCTGACTGCTTGCTCTCTTCCACTGGGGCATCAGGTACCGAACCACCTTTCTTCTTTGATTCTCTTCATTTATGAACATAACATGGACTGCATCCAAACACCAGGTCCTTGGGCGGCCACATGGACATGTGTCGAAACGAGTCAGCTGGCAAACGGCGTAGCAGAACACAATTAATTAATTGAACTGTCGTAAGGTTGCGAGGTGACAGTGCGCGCAAGTGTGTATGTTCGAGGCTGAGACTGCATAGTGTGAGACTGGGACACAGCCGGCTTGAGTTAAGTTGTTGACCACTAAAGGAGGCTGACATGTCTAAGCATATCTCCACTCACTGGCAGGAACCCATCTCACATTAGTTTAGATATGCATTGAAAAATATTACTTCAAACAAGCAATAACAAACACAGAACATGGCCCCAGTATTGTGTCGGAGACATCGCTTTTCAATTAAAGTGGATTTATGACGAGCCTGCTCCAACAGAACGCTATGCCTTCCAGGAAATGAAGTTCAATGATTTCATAAATGATTTTATTAATCCTTTATTTATGGGTCGTTCCACGAAAAGCGTGTATTTTGGGTAGTGTAATGCAGATAATTTTTTTGTGTGAATATTTTGTCATAAGTAGCACGTTCCCCTTCATAAAGAAATCATGTTTTCCCATCTCAAGAGCTCAAATTAAGAAAAGTGCCAATTTAAAGTAACAGGGTTGACCATCACATGGTTGACGATTTCATCTTAAATCAGCCATAACTCCCCTTGTGACAGGGAATGAAAGCATGTTGAGGGGCAATTGAATGCAAGCTTAGCTAAAAAGTGACTTGTTAAAACATTTCTAGCCCACCTATCTATCTATGTGGGTTACACGGTTGATGTGTCATATGCTACACTGTTTTCTACCACAAAACACCAGAAAATGGGTGAGGGATCAATAGGGAATTTTCTGGAGGATTTGTTGTTGTAGTTTTATTGGTTTCTCAGTTATAGACTGAATTGTAAACCAATTTACAATCATAACATCATATATAATTATCAAATAGTAAAATCCTAAACTAGCAAAACACTTAATATAATACAATGTTAAAATATGCAATATATACAAAACAACAACACTACAACAACAATGTTTGGGGTGGCAGCCTGAGTACAATATATTTATATTCCGGACATTGCTTGTGACATTGCTTGTTCTGAAATGTCTATTTTTATACTTTTTAGATTATGTGCAATGTTCCCTCAATTTCTTTGCGGCACTGAGCAAATTTCAGGTCTGCTGTGCGCAAACTTGAACGTTGTAATAATTCCAGCGCACGTTTACTGTGAACACTGAGGATGTACCCGCTTGAAGTCATAGTTTTAACAGTGGCCATGTAGGCTACTGTGGCTATTTGATCATAATGTAGGCCTACCAAAAACAATGGAGAGAATGCATCCCATAACATTTTAACATGTAAATAGCCATTCTATCATTCAGCCTACAGTAACAGCCAATGTAGGCCTACATTCCATGAGACTCGCTTTTCAAAGATGTCTAGAAATGTACACATTTTGTGCTCTTGTAGGAAGCAATCACATCCTTATTGCTGACTACAAATGATCTATAACTGGGCTAATAACTCACTAACTAGCAAAGGATATGAACAAAATGTGCACACGTGGCTACAGTGAGGGGAAAAAAAGTATTTGATCCCCTGCTGATTTTGTACGTTTGCCCACTGACAAAGACATGATCAGTCTATAATTTTAATGGTACGTTTATTTGAACAGTGAGAGACAGAATAACAACAAATAAATCCAGAAAAACTTATGTCAAAAATGTTATAAATGTATTTGCATTTTAACGAGGGAAATAAGTATTTGACCCCTCTGCAAAACATGACTTAGTACTTGGTGGCAAAACCCTTGTTGGCAATCACAGAGGTCAGACGTTTCTTGTAGTTGGCCACCAGGTTTGCACACATTTCAGGAGGGATTTTGTTCCACTCCTCTTTGCAGATCTTCTCCAAGTCATTAAGGTTTCGAGGCTGACGTTTGACAACTCGAACCTTCAGCTCCCTCCACAGATTTTCTATGGGATTATGGTCTGGACACTGGCTAGGCCACTTCAGGACCTTAATGTGTTTCTTCTTGAGCCACTCCTTTGTTGCCTTGGCTGTGTGTTTTGGGTCATTGTCATGCTGGAATATCCATCCACGACCCATTTTCAATGCCCTGGCTCAGGGAAGGAGGTTCTCACCAAAGATTTGACGGTACATGGCCCTGTCCATCGTCCCTTTGATGCGGTGAAGTTGTCCTGTCCCCTTAGCAGAAAAACACCCCCAAAGCATAATGTTTCCACCTCCATGTTTGACGTGGGGATGGTGTTCTTGGGGTCATAGGCAGCATTCCTACTCCTCCAAACACGGCGAGTTGAGTTGATGCCATAGAGCTCCATTTTGGTCTCATCTGACCACAACACTTTCACCCAGTTCTCCTCTGAATCATTCAGATGTTCATTGGCAAACTTCAGACGGGCCTGTATATGAGCTTTCTTGAGCAGGGGGACCTTGCGGGCGCTGCAGGATTTCAGTCCTTCACGGCGTAGTGTGTTACCAATTGTTTTCTTGGTGACTATGGTCCCAGCTGCCTTGAGATCATTTTCTTTGTCAGTGGGCAAACGTACAAAATCAGCAGGGGATCAAATACTTTTATCCCTCACTGTACATGCAGCTCTCGCTTTGATCTCAAAACAAGCGCATCTACTCACGAATGCTCATGCTGTAAACACAGTCCAGTTCAAAGTAAATGGCACAGATCCATATAGGGCAATGGTCTATTTGCATATAAGCCTACTGCAGCTCTGATTGTTTATGCCACACTGGTCTGTGTAAAGTACAGGCTGAGTAGTGCATGTCAATGCAATAGAATCCTACTCCGATGCGTTCTGCCTACAACAAAATCTCTTGCGTAGTTTGTTTTGTTTCGGTATGTTGTATTGAAAGTGGCTAATATTGCATTGATTTGATCACAATTGCCACAGTAAAGGGAAACGTTGATGGTGTTAACAGGGAAAACTCTAGAACAGTGGTCACCAACCTTGTCTGAGTCTAGATCACTTTGAGTCAAAATTCAAGCCGAGATCTACCGCTCAGATTTTTTTTTTACATAACAAAAAAAAAACGTAAGCCTATTGAACATGAACCAATTAAAAACAGTACTGTAGCAATGAGGTTTTTGCCGTAAGCTATAGGCCCAATACCTTATCACCACAATATTGGCTTTGCTTGAATTGCCCGGCCAATGAATGCATTGTTGTTCGGGACATTTTTAAAAATTATATTTCCAAATTTGAGGTAGGCTATATGATCAGACTGGTAATAAAACCGTTGTTGTATTACTTGTGAGGCACAGCTGAGTGAGCATACATTTAAATAATTAGCTTTTTATTTTACTGGGCTGATGGTGCCTGCATCTGATGGTCTCAGCGGAGCGCGAGGGCAGAAGACTGAGGGTCTGCCTCTCAATGTTCCTCCACTCTCCCTTTCCTCCTCTAGACACTGACCAAAAAGGGACACAGTCTTCCAGCTGATGGCGAAACTCGAGTCGCACCGTATTATTTCTGCCTCCTGCACAAATTCATGTGAACAGAGAAAGTTAAATATTCCTTGATATTAAAAAAGACCCAATCTTCTAATAATAACAACAATGCAAGCCTATATATACACTTTCCTACTCATTCATTACTGCTGCAGTGCTTGTTGTAATGCTGAGTGGAAATATGAAGAACATGCGTTTTATGGCTTATAAAAGTGTTGAATACAAAGTGTTGACAGTCCAGAGTAAGAACTTAAACATGAACTCACTCATAACAACAGCATCTCTTTACTGTATTCGTTGACAGTCTCTCTCTAGTCATGGTTTTAAACGTTTTGAAATCTCACAGTATCAACTTTGCTGTAGCTTTCTTTTATGCACTTGATTTGCTCACTGGGCCCGCCGGGAAGGCAGAGTTTGTACCTTCAGACACATGAAATCGTTCAAAATGTCAACTGTTCGCCTACCCGGCGCACAGGGCAGCTGAATCGGGTACACTAGCCGCCAACAGCCCGTGACAATTTTTAAAAAATAGGAACAAAAGGCTTTATCGTTTTTTTTATTTTACAGACATGTTTGGCGAAGAGCATCAGCCTTTGCATAGCTGGTCCAGTGTGAGGTGATGAGACTGGCAGCTAATGATTAGCAGACACTCTCCCCTGGCAGGCCCAAGGTTAGAGCCTGTATCTGCTTACTGGGTCACACTTATAATATCTTTGGCCCGTCGTCGGCCAAAAGGCACTGGAAACAATCGCTAGAGGAAATGGCACACGAAGAAAGAGCACAGTGGTTTTGGGGCTGGCTCCTACATATTTATTGTTATAGCCGATGTCTGTAATTACTTTATTAACACAGTACTCTGGTCTGGCCCAGTGGGGTTGCGTGCCTATTGGCCAATGTGTCATGTGTCCTTAATGTGGTGACGTTTCGGCAGTTATATCAGTGGAAAATGACTCATGGTTGTTTTTCGGTGGCGGCTCCAGCTTTCCCCCCCTGCTGTGTCGCTCACTGCCTAGTGAAAGTATGGCATAACCCGACACTGCCAGAGGCATAGGCCTGTGGTGGACTGGTGATTAGCTTTTCAGACTACAGGGACTTATTCAGGTGAATAAAGTTTTATCCATAGTGTTACAGTGGGGAAAAAATGTATTTAGTCAGCCACCAATTGTGCAAGTTCTCCCACTTAAAAAGATGAGAGAGGCCTGTAATTTTCATCATAGGTACACGTCAACTATGACAGACAAATTGAGATTTTTTTTCTCCAGAAAATCACATTGTAGGACTTTTAATGAATTTATTTGCAAATTATGGTGGAAAATAAGTATTTGGTCACCTACAAACAAGCAAGATTTCTGGCTCTCACAGACCTGTAACTTCTTCTTTAAGAGGCTCCTCTGTCCTCCACTCGTTACCTGTATTAATGGCACCTGTTTGAACTTGTTATCAGTATAAAAGACACCTGTCCACAACCTCAATCAGTCACACTCCAAACTCCACTATGGCCAAGACCAAAGAGCTGTCAAAGGACACCAGAAACAAAATTGTAGACCTGCACCAGGCTGGGAAGACTGAATCTGCAATAGGTAAGCAGCTTGGTTTGAAGAAATCAACTGTGGGAGCAATTATTAGGAAATGGAAGACATACAAGACCACTGATAATCTCCCTCGATCTGGGGCTCCACGCAAGATCTCACCCCGTGGGGTCAAAATGATCACAAGAACGGTGAGCAAAAATCCCAGAACCACACGGGGGGACCTAGTGAATGACCTGCAGAGAGCTGGGACCAAAGTAACAAAGCCTACCATCAGTAACACACTACGCCGCCAGGGACTCAAATCCTGCAGTGCCAGACGTGTCCCCCTGCTTAAGCCAGTACATGTCCAGGCCCATCTGAAGTTTGCTAGAGTGCATTTGGATGATCCAGAAGAGGATTGGGAGAATGTCATATGGTCAGATGAAACCAAAATATAACTTTTTGGTAAAAACTAAACTCGTCGTGTTTGGAGGACAAAGAATGCTGAGTTGCATCCAAAGAACACCATACCTACTGTGAAGCATGGGGGTGGAAACATCATGATTTGGGGCTGTTTTTCTGCAAAGGGACCAGGACGACTGATCCGTGTAAAGGAAAGAATGAATGGGGCCATGTATCGTGAGATTTTGAGTGAAAACCTCCTTCCATCAGCAAGGGCATTGAAGATGAAACGTGGCTGGGTCTTTCAGCATGACAATAATCCCAAACACACTGCCTGGGCAACGAAGGAGTGGCTTCGTAAGAAGCATTTCAAGGCCCTGGAGTGGCCTAGCCAGTCTCCAGATCTCAACCCCATAGAAAATCTTTGGAGGGAGTTGAAAGTCCGTGTTGCCCAGCGACAGCCCCAAAACATCACTGCTCTAGAGGAGATCTGCATGGAGGAATGGGCCAAAATACCAGCAACAGTGTGTGAAAACCTTGTGAAGACTTACAGAAAACGTTTGATCTGTGTCATTGCCAACAAAGGGTATATAACAAAGTATTGAGAAACTTTTGTTATTGACCAAATACTTATTTTCCACCATAATTTGCAAATAAATTCATTAAAAATCCTACAATGTGATTTTCTGGATAGTTTTTTTCTCAATTTGTCTGTCATAGTTGACGTGTACCTATGATGAAAATTACAGGCCTCTCTCATCTTTTTAAGTGGGAGAACTTGCACAATTGGTGGCTGACTAAATACTTTTTTTCCCCACTGTATATTAAGCCCATTTGTTGGTTTGTTTTTACTGCCTCTGTTTAAAATGTATACCCTTCTTTCCTTCTCAACACTGTTTGTGAGATTTAGTATGGTGTCTCTTGATCTCCATCTCTTCATTCATTCTCTCTCTCATCACCTTTTCCTCCTCTCTCCCCCCATCCCTCTACCCATCCATTGTCTCTCTCTCTGACTGCTTTCCCATTCGCTTTCCAGGCTGCAGCCAGCATTCCACATTCCTCTCCTCTGCACTGGAGATTTATAGAATTCCTCTCTGTGTCACCAGCTAGCGGAGGCCAGGCTTACATTTGCTAAATCCACACAGAGGCATTAAAAAAAGGGTGAGAGCAACAAGGGGCTCTTTATCCTTTCTTTTGGAGGTGATTTTTCCTGGAGGGATTCAGGGATGTGGTGCACATTGACTCTAAAGTGATCTAACTGGTCACTCTGAGGAAGCTCACGGCCAGGGTTGACATGCAGTCAGTGTGGGTGCCGTGAGGCAACCCTACTCTATACCAGTGAGTGATGCACACCAATTGGCACCTTACTTATACACACACATTGGTACAGATGTACACACACACTGTGATGGAGAATAGGCCTAGTCAATAATGAGCCACTGATTCCCAATTACACATTCCCCATTGTTTTCCCAGTTTTTGGTTTCATAAGTTGGCACGACCAGCACTTACAGCAGGGGCTGATGGTGTTCTCTTGAGATTGAACCCGTGAAAGCAAAAGCCACTTAACATTTGATGCGCCGCTGGGTCGTCAGTTTTCCACTCAGCGGTACGAGACTTTTGGATGGGGGTCTGGACAGATTGAGATCATTGAGGTCAGCTTGGAGCATGGACCGATAGCAGCAGGCCTGAGTGGAAAAAATTGCGAGAGAGAGACAGAGCTGTTAGTCATGAGGATGGTACTGGGATCCAGCACGTCCTCAGAGAGGGAGGGAATGCTCTGTGTTGTTTAACAGGGGACCTTCTGGCCCACGCTAGGTTAACTCGTGTCATATGAGGTGAGCTCTCTGCCTAGCTACACCTGAAATTATGAACTGGCCTCCGGTTCACATACAGAGCCGAAAGCCCTTCAGCTGCTTTTGTAGCTCTTTGTATTTGGCAGCTGCCTAAGTAAATGGTGAGGGTGCAGACTTTGACCTCTCACCCATCACTCATAGTGGAGGGAACTCACAGAAGGCTCAGAATGCCATCCCCGAAAACATTATCTCCTCACTGCCTCATCACACTAGAGGCAAAGTGGCAGAGTCTGTAGCAGCATTATTGAGCCCGACGCTCACACTTTGCATGACATTCTCAGCTCTGATATCATAGTTGTCAGGACACATTTTTATTTTTATTTTATTTCACCTTTATTTAACCAGGTAAGCCAGTTGAGAACAAGTTCTCATTTACAACTGCGACCTGGCCAAGATAAAGCAAAGCAGTGCGATAAAAACAACAACACAGAGTTACATATGGGGTAAAAAAACATAAAGTCAAAAAATACAACAGAAAATATCACGACCTTTTCATGAGACGTCCCTGACGTAGTACATTAAAAGCTTTTAGTGTAGTCAAGCACCATTGCCATCCTTATAAGCAGCATAATTATGAGCTCTTATACTCAAATCAAATCCAATTTTATTGGTCACATGCCGAAAACAACAAGACTTTACAGTGAAATGCTTACCTACGAGCCCATTCCCAACAATGCAGAGTTAGAAAGTAAGACAAATATTTGCTTAATAAAAAAGGAAATAGTAACACAATAAAATCATAACGAGGCTATGTACAAGGAGTACCTTGCTGTAAATTTACAGGGATACTGTAATGTTTTACAGTAAGGAAAATAGTACTGTAAAGCAAAGTTACAGTATTAAACTGGCAACTCTTTTGCCAGGATAATGCTGTAAATTTACAGTGAAATTCTACCGGAAATCTAAATGTAAGAAAAACATTACAATTGTACATAAAATACGTTTATTCAAATTCAAAACAACAAGTTAACACATATGTAACCAAATAAGATAATCATTACAACACTAATGTAAAACGATATTGTGTGCCTGTGCGTGTGAGCTGTGGGGGAGAGAGAGGGAGACTGAGTTAAAATTGGGATTGGGTACAATCCTAGATCTTCCGAGCTCTAACATGCAGGACTAGTGAAATAAAACAATGAAAATGGTAATAAGAAAAATAGAAATAGTACTGTATACATAATAACTGTAGCAGTGATAAAAAAATTAATGGAAACTGGGAGAACAGGCCATGGCTGAAGTCCCTGATGATCTTCTTGGCCTTCCTGTGACACCTGGTGTTGTAGGTGTTCTGGAGGGCAGGCAGTGTGCACCCAATGGTGCATTCGGCTGCGTGTATCACCCTCTGAAGCGCCTTGCGGTCCGCAGCGGTGGAGTTGCTGTACCAGGCTGTGATGCAGCCCGATCTATGATCAGGGGCAAATATGTTTGGGGTAAGGGGGTCCGGTCCAGAGGAGGTGAAACACACAACAGGACAGTTTGGGCCGGAGAGCCTCCAGGAGAGAGAAGTCAGTGCACCATCAGCTGTTCCTCATGGGGCTCCGAATCAAACCTCCTCAATTCTGATTCGTCAGCTCTTCTCAACCTTAGGACAAGCATAGAAAAATAAAGAATAGAATGAGAGACAGAGAGCACCAGGGCTGTTACTCTGTGGGTAAAAAGACAGGGGACAAGGGACATATTAATCTGGTGTTGTGTGTGTGTGTGTGTACTTACCTCACTAGAGGTCTTCATTCAAACTCAGTGAGCTCTTGAAAGAATGGGGCAAGGTAGGGATTGAGAACAAATAGCTGGCTTCCTCTGGGCCATCTTGTCATGCACTTTGTCCTATCTTCAGGATTCATCATCTTGGTTTGATTCGAACCTACAGCATATATCCAATATAGTTTATGAAATCAATTGAGGCATTGAATGAATACAAATAAGACGGCTAGATACACCTACTTCAAACCCTAGCAAACTAATACAACATTGCTATAGCCTACACTATCACAGATTATTTGACCAGACTCAACCTTTTCCTTTCTAGCTGTGCCACCAAATGTTTGCATACTACTGGTAAAGTGAACAGGTTTAGCTAATACTGGAACATTATGGAACAATGTATTTTAAATTAAACAAATGGTTAGAGGGAGAGGCAAATGCTGGCCTACAAAACGATGATTAATGCCGCGCAGATGAGAGCCAAGTGAACCGAGTCACACAGGGTTGTGACAGCTAAGGAAGACACTCTGTCCCAGTGTTTTTCCCATTTATGCTTTCCCCATTGAGTAGAATATATCACGGTGACATCTAGATGGCTACCAATATTAGTTATTTTTTGTGTAGGCTGCTATCCTACTTGAAATACTGTATAATCCTGGGTGTGGAAAAAATTGGCCACGTTATTAGTTACTGCGCTTTAGGTCGGCAGGCACCTCGATACATCATGGTGCCCTGGTCATTCGCATCAGCTTTAGCGGCTCTCGAGTACGGCCCACAACGTGGTTTATGTGTAAAAGGCATCCCGTCAATCTGGAAAAATATGGGTCATCTTTTGAACTGCTAGAAACAAGCCATTTTCTCTGTAGTAATGGTGGAAATATAACTCACGAATCTGCGCTCAGTGTATTCTGTATGCACTCAGAGGCTGCGATACAGCCTATAGTCACAATATTCTCTGGGTGATGTTTTTCTAGGTCACATAGCTAGATATTTACGAGCAATTCAGAGCAGACCGAAATGGCTTTTGTCAATTTGTGCTAGCTAGCAAACGTTAGCCAGCTATCTCGCTAGGTTAACTAAGGAAACATGCAGTAATTCAACGTTGGCTAGCTATAAATATACTTATAAACAAGACAAGGCACCTACCCAGCAGCTGCTGAAAATACTCTTCCACTTCAAGAAGATATTTACTAAAATTGTCTGAGCTTCATGTGTCTCACCCTGAAACGGTCATTTGAATCTACAGTAGGCATAAACTATTACTGCAAAGAAATACAGTATGTTAAAGTAATTTTTACAGGAGGCTTCCGAATTACAGTTAATAACAGTATTTTCAGCATTTTACCCAAAATTCAGTGCAATCTACAGCATGAATGCTGTAAAACACATTTATGGTATTATCCTGTGCATCCTATAGTGTTTACCTGTTGAAATTGCAGAAAAGTATTCTAGTGTAGTCATTTAGACAAGTTACCTTGGCATTCTTAGGCACAGGGACTATGGTGGCTTGCTTGAAATACGTAGGTATTACAGACTGGGTCCGACAGAGGTTGAAAATGTCAGTGAAGACATTTGCCAGCTGGTCAGCGCATGCTCTGAGCATGAGTCCTGGTAATCCATCTGGCCCTGCGGCCTTGAGAATGTTAACCTGTTTAAAGGTCTTACTCACATCGGCTACAGAGACCGTAATCATACAGTCGTCCGGAACAGCTGGTACTCAGGGAAACTCCCCTTTTAGTTACATTTCCCAACGTTTAGAGGCCCTTAAAGAGAAAAGTTGATTGTTTTTAGTGCCTCTCCGTGCCACTGCTCATGCCCTAACAGAGCTGCTCGTCAGGTCCTGTGGTCTGTGCTCCGAGTTGTTGATGGCGGTATGGTTTAAGGGCAGAAAGATAGTGTAATTGACTTGAATTGGGTTTAATGGGCCTTTATGGGATGTCAGGAGTTATTTCTGTCTGAGGTCTCCCCTGGCGTCCTGGCTCCTCTCTCTGTAGGCAGGCTTGGCCAAGGGCCCAGTGCTGAGACTGTTCTTGTGTGTGTGTGTGTGTGTGCATGTGCATTTTCCTCCCACACTGTGCTTTAACGGGCCTCCCATTCACCGGGCACTCACCCCTCTCGCTAATCGTGCAGCGCCACTTAAAAGGACTGAGTAAAAAGTCAAGCTGCGCAGCGACGACCATTTGTCATTAAGATCACAAGGCGGCCGTGTGAGTTTGGACCTGGCAGCGGCGATTACAGGGTGGGCGGGGCGACTCAAAGCCCAAACGGGCCACAATTCCTCGCTGGCGACAGGGTTCACCATCTTCACTTCCTGTCCTGGGGTTTTGACGGAGTGCCCTGTGGAAGAGGAGGGTTGGGGAAAACGCTGGGAGCTTCTTCCTGCCGGTGCTCTGGCGGCTCTCCCGGGATGTTTTTTTGTGTGTAGCATGTGTGCTGGATTTAGTTTTTGTTAACCATGCTATTTATTTATGTTTTTTTCTTGGAAAGAGTTGTACCAACTTAGCTGTGTGAATTATAGGCTAGATCTCACATGTACATTTTATTCAATTTTTCTCCTAATATAAAAATTTTAATGTGTTGGACTTTTGGCAATACGAAACACATTAATTTCTTCTGTACCACTCAACCGCAGTGTTTGTTCGCTTGTCTCAGACTGCACACAGTCCTACAGAGTGAGAGTCCATGATGAGTTTGTAGTTGTACTTTGTGAGAGTGTGTCTTTTCATATTGCTTTCCCGCAGACATCAATATCGGCTTCTGAAGATTTTCAAAGCAGCCAGGAATATCTATTGAACTGCCATCTGAAAAGATGTAGCGTGTGGCGGTGCAATATTGGCAGGTCTTGGGCGATAATAGAACTGTCAATCAGTCGAGGTTCAACTGCAACAATTGATTTCCTGGCAAGTTTCTGTTAGAAAGAGGGATTTTAGCCTACAACCGTGTCTATATGAGTGGACCCAGTGACCGAGTCAGAGTTGGACTGAGTGGGTCTTGCCTGAGACTGTGCCACTGGGTTAGCTGGCTGGGCTAGCTGTATGTTGGTTGGTGGTAGTGTGGTTGGGACCGGAGCGTAGGCTGCATGGCCTGGGGCTCCGAGGCAGAGTAGAGCGAAGCTGAGCGCTGCTCATTATGTTGGGTGTGTATGGGAACGCCTGTAAACATGACAGTCCCTCTCCGGCGAGCAGGCCCGGGTTAATGACAGCCCTGCAGCACAATGAGCAGTAAGGTGCAGCCACCGCTGTCACCACCCAACCGCCAGGACCTTCCTCCTCCCAGGCCGGGAAGTGACAGACCAAGAGTGGACATTAACCCCTCTGTCCCACCTATTGAAATAGAATACCTACAATGGACATCCATTCAATTCCATTTTTATTTTCTCACGCTCCATCTTGCCGCCCTCTTTCTGCCTTCCCTTCCTTCCCCCTCTTCTCTCTCCCCTTTCATCCCTCTCTTTTAAGTCTTCCATATGTTCCAGAGAGGACGTTAACCTCTTTCCCACCATACACCACTCTGACTCTCTCTGCTCTCCTCCTTTCTGCTCTCCCTCATCCACCCGACTGACTCTGGGTTGTCACCATCCACCCAACTATGTCTACCTGCTACACTCCTCCAACCACTTCTGCCTTTCATCCCTTCTCTCAGATGTCCCTTCCTTTTCCCTCTCCTCTTTCACGCTTCCTTTCCCCTTATTAAAATGTATCAAAATGTCCCCCTTTACCTTCTGGTCTTCCTCTTCTCTCTTTTCACTCTTTCATAGAGGAGGTGGAGGAGAGATTTATCTTACAGCCTCCTAGCTCCGTACTCATCGTCTCAGAGGTTTTTGAAAGTTCTAATTGAGTCTTGATTACACGCGTCACACACACATACACACTCATCCACTCTTCCTCTCCTCCTCATCTCCCTCTCCTTCTCTGTCTGCTCTCTTTCTTACACACACACACACACACACACACACACAGACACACACACACACACACACACACACACAGACACACTGACTCATCAGGCCACCGTCCAAGTAGTGAAATCGTAGCAATAAAATTGACATTATGACATTGGGTCCAAGTTCACCAACATGAAAGACTGGTTTTGATGAGTGAAATAAATAGGTAGTGTGCTTCTGAAAAAGGGTCACTGGCTGCTCTGAAGAGGAAGAGTCGGGGTTAAAGGTCCGGCCACAATTACTATGTTTGAGTAAATTAGTACTACTGTCAGATTGTGTGTGTGTGTTTGCCAATGTGTGTGTGTCTGGCCCATCCCTGTCCCCTGGGTGAGGCAGTGATTTGAGATGAGTGAGTAGGACAGTGCCAGTGTTGAGGTCAGCAGTATAAGCTGAGGTCTGACAGCAGCCGCCATGGTATTTGCCCTTTTTAAAAGCGCTGTGTGCCAGACACTGAGAGAGCGAGAAAGACAGAACACTGATAATGGAACACTAAGAAAAGAGACAGAAGGAAGATGGACAGACAGACACGGACGGATGGACAGACACGGACGGACAAACGGACAGACACGGACGGCCATACAGACACGGATGGACAGACAGACCGACACACGGACAGACAGCCGGAGGACAGACCGACACGGACAGACAGACAGAGGACAGAAAGACGGACGGAAGACACACACAGACGGACAGATGGAAGACACAGACGGACAGATGGAAGACACAGATGGACAGACACGGACAGAAGACGGACAAACACGGACAGACACGGACAGACGGAAGACACGGACGACACAGACACACGGAAGACGCGGCCAGACGGCAGACTCGGCCAGACGGCAGACTCGGCCAGACGGCAGACGCGGCCAGACGGAAGACGCAGACAGACGGAAGACGCGGACAGACGGAAGACGCGGACAGACGGACACAGGAAGACGCGGACAGACGGACACAGGAAGACACAGACAGACACAGGAAGACACAGACAGACACAGGAAGACGCAGACAGACGGAAGACGCAGACAGATACAGGAAGACACAGACAGACACAGACACGCAGACAGACGGAAGACGGAAACAGACGGAAGATGCAGACACGCAGACAGACGGAAGACGCGGACAGACAGACGGAAGACGCGGACAGACAGACAGACGGAAGACGCGGACAGACAGACCGACTGAAGACGCGGACAGACAGACAGACGGAAGACGCGGACAGACAGACGGAAGACACGACTGAAAACGGGTAGAAGGAAAATGGACAGAATGTAAACAGACTGACGGAAGGAAGGCAGACAGACAGAAAACAGAAGGAAGACAGACGGACGTATTAGAGAGGTTGAGAGAAAAGTAGAGATCAGATTCTAGATTCTAGTAGAGACCGTTTCTTCTCCATATTTTTTTGTCTGTCCCACAAAATCTTCTTCCAAAAGGATAAGCAGTGATTTATAGCTTTAAACGGTCTAGCTCACAATAAAATGTAAGTTTCTTCATAACAGAATATTGCTGGGTATGATCTAGCATTTGAGGCAAGAGATCTGGGAGCTGGAATAATCCTCAGTTTGAATCTGATAGTGTTTATTTTATTACATTTTTGTGACTATTAATAAGAGTGTGATCTCACATAATCTTGGCCCAAGCCTCACCTGGCTCTCATATTCCTATTTAGACCACATAGTCCAACATTTTGGGCACCCCTGCTTTACATTCAGTAATACCCCTGTGGTGTGGTCCAGACGTGAATAGCTACATTTTCTCTTGTCTATTATTGTCACCGCATGCACTGGAATCACAGTCAAAATCACACACCAGAATACCGGTTGGTAATTCTATCTCACGATATTGAAATAACAGCGCAGCCTCCTTTGTCAGAAGCATCTGAAGAATGTGCTTGTGTTGGAGTATGGTGTGCAGCTCCACTCCTGGCACGAGCTGAGGTAGAGGCAGGGGTGAAGTGAAACGCTTATTTAAACACAATCTGTGTGTGTGTGAGACAACAAGCAGGAGGAATGGGTTCAATTTAGCTGCAGGGTGTGGCAGGGAATTGGGCGGTAGCCTCACTTATTCACTCTACCTGTGAGTCATATTCCGTAACATGTCACACCATGATATTGGGGCGGCAGGTAGCTTAGTGGTTAAGAGAGTTGTGCCAGTAACCGAAAGGTCGCTGGTTCTAATCCCAGAGAAGACTAGGTGAAAAATCTGTCGATGTGCCCTTGAGCAAGGCACTTAACCCTAATTGCTCCTGTAAGTCGCTCTGGATAAGAGCGTCTGCTAAATGACTAAAAATGTCAAATGTAAATATTGCTGCCCTCGCTCACTCCTTGCCTGATTGGCTCTCTGCTTTACCTGTTAGCCAGGCACCATTACCCTCTTGTTCTCCCAATTTCCAGATCTTTATACCAAAATGATATAGCCTGCGATGCTGTGTTTTGCATCAGGAAAAGGCATTTTTTAAAGGTATTTCACTTTTTCACCTGGTAGCCAGTTACTCAAGCACAGTAGACGAATCTAATGGCAATTATTATTTTAAAGGGATGGTACAAAAATCTATTCCCGATCACACAATATGAGTGATTGGACAGTCCTACTCCCAACCGGAGTGCTATACCTAGAAATGCCATGGCTGTCAAAGCAGGCATTCGTCCCATAGGTTGACTCTGGAGACTGTCATGGTGAGATCCCCATATTAGTATGTGGTCTTTGACCGAGTCAGTGTGTCACAACCAAACCAGGGACCTCAGCAACGTAAACAAACACTCAACCAACCTCTTTAACATCAGAGACGCCCAGAACGCTTTTGGTTCTGATACTGTATCTGTGGTCCTTTGGTGTAAACAAATGTTTTTGGCACTTTCTATATCCATGTGTTGCGTATTTCTAAAGAATGTTTTGAGTGAGGTCAGGAGTCCCCACACCAAACTAAAAATAACGCTGTATATAAGCTGTGGTGCTTACCCCCAAAAGTATTGCAGATGGGGTATGTTTTGATACATTGGGAGTTCACTTGCCAAGTGGTTTAGAAGGTGGAGGAGCCAGGTGATAATTTGCCTCCTGTCTGTTCTAGTTGCAGTGTCACATGCCTGCAGTAGACCCTCTTGTATAGGGGAATAAGGGAATCACAGCTTTCGCTGTATAGTCCATTATCTCTGTGGAAAAAATATTCTCATTCCAAACCGGAGAAGGAATTTCACTCCACTAACAGCCATAGCTCAGGGCTGTACGTCCCAATAGAAACACTTCAGCTGAACCAGTCTAGCAGGTTTATACAGACTGGATTGATGGAGTTGCTAACTGTACTTCCGTCAAGTATAATTGCTATACCGGTATTTGTCTCCTAATCAAGAGTAGGGAAATAATCTATTGAGGATAGAGCGATGTGATTAGGAGACATGGAGACGATGGAGCAGAGATGGAGTTAAGGAGAGACAGACGAGGTTTGGATGAGATACTATACGATAGTGTTAGTTATACGCTGTGGTCTGTTGTGGTCTGTTGCATCTTCCCCCTCCCCCTCTTCTTCCTCCTCCTCCACCTCTTCTACCTCCTCCTGCTGCTGTAATGTAGGGTTACAGTAAAGCCAGATGAGCAGCCTGGGAGATGTGATCTCCATGATCATCCTGCTCTCTCAGCATGTCATCTAACTCATTGTCTACCAGCCTAAATCAAACCCCAGCAGCATTTCAAAAGAACACCTCCTACTGCTCTCCAACATCCATACCACACAAAGCCTGGCCATGCAAACACACTGTAACTGCTATCATGTGGAATCAAATAATGGCGTTCTGAGGTATAGAAGATGTCAGTATAACCCTTGCTCTGGTAAGGTCATAGAGCAAAAATGTAATCCAAAATTGTCATATTGCCCAGCGGTTGGAACCGAAATTAAACTTTTTTCGTTCCGTTCCACTGTTCCAACCAGCAAAATAAAGTTCTGAACCGGTTCGAACCACAAAAAAAGTACCGGTTTATACAGTGGGGGAAAAAAGTATTTAGTCAGCCACCAATTGTGCATGTTCTCCCACTTAAAAAGATGAGAGAGGCCTGTAATTTTCATCATAGGTACACGTCAACTATGACAGACAAAATGAGAGAGAAAAAAATATCCAGAAAATCACATTGTAGGATTTTTTATGAATTTATTTGCAAATTATGGTGGAAAATAAGTATTTGGTCAATAACAAAAGTTTCTCAATACTTTGTTATATACCCTTTGTTGGCAATGACACAGGTCAAACGTTTTCTGTAAGTCTTCACAAGGTTTTCACACACTGTTGCTGGTATTTTGGCCCATTCCTCCATGCAGATCTCCTCTAGAGCAGTGATGTTTTGGGGCTGTCGCTGGGCAACACGGACTTTCAACTCCCTCCAAAGATTTTCTATGGGGTTGAGATCTGGAGACTGGCTAGGCCACTCCAGGACCTTGAAATGCTTCTTACGAAGCCACTCCTTCGTTGCCCGGGCGGTGTGTTTGGGATCAATGTCATGCTGAAAGACACAGCCACGTTTCATCTTCAATGCCCTTGCTGATGGAAGGAGGTTTTCACTCAAAATCTCACGATACATGGCCCCATTCATTCTTTCCTTTACACGGATCAGTCGTCCTGGTCCCTTTGCAGAAAAACAGCCCCAAAGCATGATGTTTCCACCCCCATGCTTCACAGTAGGTATGGTGTTCTTTGGATGCAACTCAGCATTCTTTGTCCTCCAAACACGACGAGTTGAGTTTTTACCAAAAAGTTCTATTTTGGTTTCATCTGACCATATGACATTCTCCCAATCCTCTTCTGGATCATCCAAATGCACTCTAGCAAACTTCAGACGGGCCTGGACATGTACTGGCTTAAGCAGGGGGACACGTCTGGCACTGCAGGATTTGAGTCCCTGGCGGCGTAGTGTGTTACTGATGGCAGGCTTTGTTACTTTGGTCCCAGCTCTCTGCAGGTCATTCACTAGGTCCCCCCGTGTGGTTCTGGGATTTTTGCTCACCGTTCTTGTGATCATCTTGACCCCACGGGGTGAGATCTTGAGTGGAGCCCCAGATCGACTGAGATTATCAGTGGTCTTGTATGTCTTCCATTTCCTAATAATTGCTCCCACAGTTGATTTCTTCAAACCAAGCTGCTTACCTATTGCAGATTCAGTCTTCCCAGCCTGGTGCAGGTCTACAATTTTGTTTTTGGTGTCCTTTGACAGCTTTTTGGTCTTGGCCATAGTGGAGTTTGGAGTGTGACTGTTTGAGGTTGTGGACAGGTGTCTTTTATACTGATAACAAGTTAAAACAGGTGCCATTAATACAGGTAACGAGTGGAGGACAGAGGAGCCTCTTAAAGAAGAAGTTACAGGTCTGTGAGAGCCAGAAATCTTGCTTGTTTGTAGGTGACCAAATACTTATTTTCCACCATAATTTGCAAATAAATTCATTAAAAATCCTACAATGTGATTTTCTGGGTGTTTTTTTCTCATTTTGTCTCAGTTGACGTGTACCTATGATGAAAATTACAGGCCTCTCTCATCTTTTTAAGTGGGAGAACTTGCACAATTGGTGGCTGACTAAATACTTTTATTCCCCACTGTATTGTTCCTTTGTTCCTTTTTTAACCTGTGAATGTAACTCATTAAATGACTTCACTAATCAGTGCAGATAGAGCAGGCAAGCTAGTTGTTTACATGCGTGATGGACAGCCAAGTGTATAGTATTGCACAAGATGCAACACATTTTGTGGGTGGGGAAAGAGCGCGAGAGTGTTGAGGAGGAGGCTTGAAGCACTGGGCATCTTGTTATGACATGCATTATTTGAATTAAGTCCACAGAATTCTACCTAGGTGGAGTGGCTTCTATGGAGGAACTTTGAATGTCCTTTGAGCTAGCTAGCTAACAAGCTTGAGCTAGCTAGCTAAGAAGCTTGTGTGTGCAGAGCGGCACCAGAATTAAAAACACTTCTTACCTTTTTGTAGTTAATAAATCCAATGTGAAACGTGATAGCTAAGCCTATAGTATCCTTAACTAGCATTGAAAAAGCTCATCTTTACTCTAGCTAATTACAAATCTCGCTCCCTATCTTCTGGTTAATGCCTGTACATCAGTACAGTAGCCTATGCTTCGGCGGGGGAGGGGCAGGTAGCCTAAACACGTGCGCACACACTGGCAAAGATTTTCAGCTTGCAGGCAGACACTTGTTTTGGATATCGCCTCGGCTTATATGATCATTACTATTTTCTAAATAAGATAACCTTTTTTAACATTAAACCTGTTTTCTCTTAAGATTAATCATATTTACAGTTTTACTGCAATAATATGAATTGCCACAATGATGTTTGTTCTTCAAATATGTATAGTATTGGCTCTACTGCTGTGGACACTCAGGGTAAGGAAATCAATATGTCTTTTGTCATTTGGGTGAACTATCTCTTTAACAGTTTGGCCTGTCAATCGATCACTGTGGGTGGGATTGTCAGGGGAGGGGGCAGGATGTTTGTGAGTCAGAGTTGGTAGGGTTTCAAACCTGTCAATCAATCACTGTGGGTGGGATTGTCAGGGGAGGGGGCAGGATGTTTGTGAGTCAGAGTTGGTAGGGTTTCAAACCTGTCAATCAATCACTGTGGGTGGGATTGTCAGGGGAGGGGGCAGGATGTTTGTGAGTGAGAGTTGGTAGGGTTTCAAACCTGTCAATCAATCACTGTGGGTGGGATTGTCAGGGGAGGGGGCAGGATGTTTGTGAGTCAGAGTTGGTAGGGTTTCAAACCTGTCAATCGATCACTGTGGGTGGGATTGTCAGGGGAGGGGGCAGGATGTTTGTGAGTGAGAGTTGGTAGGGTTTCAAACCTGTCAATCAATCACTGTGGGTGGGACTTTGAGGGAAGGCGGTAGATTAGTAATCTAGTCAGAAAAACTTTGTCTGATCTTTCAAATTAATTTACTGTGGCAAACACTAAATCTGGTCTACTCTTTCAATTTAGTTTATTGTGGCAAAAACCTACGAATAAAGGTTGTGTTCCGTCAAGTAAATATGGATTCCCTGTTGAGAAACAATATAGAATTGCAGAATATATATATTTTTTAATAAAGAATGTCAGGGGGAGGACACCCAAACTCCCTGCCAGGTTGTGCACCCCCACTTTTATACAAAGTCAGGCGACCATAAATAGACCAGAGGAGGCTGGTGGGAGGAGCAATGGGAGGACGGACTCATTGTAATGGCTGGAATGGAATTATTGGAACGCTATCCAACACATCATACATATGGAAATCACATGTTTGACTCAGTTCCATTTATTCCATTCCAGCCATTACAATGAGCTCATCCTCATATAGCTACTCCCACCAGCCTCCACTGGAATAGACCTACAGGTATGAATGAAGCAGGTGCTAAAAATGGGCTTTGCTACAGCGAATGAAACAGTTGACTACTCCAGTTTCGACACTTTAATCAAATCAGTAGGCCTATATCAATATATTTAATAATACCATATACAGTGCCTTCAAAGTATACTGTTACAGCCTGAATTTAAAATGGATTAAATAGATATTTTGTGTCACTGGTCTAAACGCAGTACACCATAATGTCAAAGTGGAATTATGGTTTTTGAAGCTGTAATGTCTTAAGTCGATAATTATTCAAACCCTTTATGGCAAGCCTAAATACGTTCAGTAGTAAAAATGTGCTTCAAAAGTCACATAATAAATTGACTCTGTGTGCAATAATAGTGTTTTACATGGATTTTGAATGACTACCTCATCTCTGTAACCCACACATATAATTACCTGCAAGGTCCCTCAGTCGAGCAGTGAATTTCAAACACAGATTCAACCACAACGACCAGGGAGGTTTTCCAATGCCTTGCAAAGAAGGGCACCTATTGGTAGATGGGTAAGAAATAATAAAAGCAGACATTGAATATCCCTTTGAGCATGGTGAAGTTATTAATTACACTTTGGATGGTGTATCAATACATCCAGTCACTACAAAGATACAGGCGTCCATCCTAACTCAGTTGCCAGAAAGAAAGGAAACCGCTCAGGGATTTTCTCATGAGGCCAATGGTGACTTTAAAACAGTTACAGTGAGGGGAAAAAAAGTATGTGATCCCCTGCTGATTTTGTACATTTGCCATCTGACAAAGAAATGATCAGTATATAATTTTAATGGTAGGTTTATTTGAACAGTGCGAGACAGAATAACAACATGTCAAAAATGTTATAAATTGATTTGCATTTTAATGAGGGAAATAAGTATTTGACCCCTCTGCTAAACATGACTTAGTACTTAGTGGCAAAACCCTTGTTGGCAATCACAGAGGTCAGACGTTTCTTGTAGTTGGCCACCAGGTTTGCACACATCTCAGGAGGGATTTTGTCCCACTCCCCTTTGCAGATCTTCTCCAAGTCATTAAGGTTTCGAGGCTGACGTTTGGCAACTCGAACCTTCAGCTCCCTCCACAGATTTTCTATGGGATTAAGGTCTGGAGACTGGCTAGGCCACTCCAGGACCTTAATGTGCTTCTTCTTGAGCCACTCCTTTGTTGCCTTGGCCGTGTGTTTTGGGTCATTGTCATGCTGGAATACCCATCCACGACCCATTTTCAATGCCCTGGCTGAGGGAAGGAGATTCTCACCCAAGATTTGACGGTACATGGCCCCGTCCATTGTCCCTTTGATGCGGTGAAGTTGTCCTGTCCCCTTAGCAGAAAAACACCCCCAAAGCATAATGTTTCCACCTCCATGTTTGACGGTGGGGATGGTGTTCTTGGGCTCATAGGCAGCATTCCTCCTCCTCCAAACACGGCGAGTTGAGTTGATGCCAAAGAGCTCCATTTTGGTCTAATCTGACCACAACACTTTCACCCAGTTCTCCTCTGCCAATGAACATCTGAATGATTCAAACTTCAGACGGCCCTGTATATGTGCTTTCTTGAGCAGGGGGACCTTGCGGGCGCTGCAGGACTTCAGTCCTTCACGGCGTAGTGTGTTACCAATTGTTTTCTTGGTGACTATGGTCCCAGCTGCCTTGAGATCATTGACAAGACCCTCCCGTGTAGTTCTGGGCTGATTCCTCACCATGATCAGATCAAATCAAATCAAATCAAATTGTATTGGTCACATGCGCCGAATACAACTGGTGCAGACATTACAGTGAAATGCTTACTTACAGCCCTTAACCAACAGTGCATTTATTTTTAACAAAAAAAGTAAAAATAAAACAACAACAAAAAAAAGTGTTGAGAAAAAAAAGAGCAGAAGTAAAATATAATAACTGTAGGGAGGCTATATATACAGGGGGGTACCGGTGCAGAGTCAAGGTGCGGGGGCACCGGCTAGTTGAGGTAATATGTACATGTGGGTAGAGTTAAAGTGACTATGCATAAATAATTAACAGAGTAGCAGCAGTGTAAAAAGGATGGGGTGGGGGGGCAGTGCAAATAGTCCTGGTAGCCATGATTAGCTGTTCAGGAGTCTTATGACTTGGGGGTAGAAGCTGTTGAGAAGTCTTTTGGACCTAGACTTGGCACTCCGGTACCGCTTGCCGTGCGGTAGCAGAGAGAACAGTCTATGACTATTATTGCAACTCCACGAGGTGAGATCTTGCATGGCGCCCCAGGCCGAAGGACATTGACAGTTATTTTGTGTTTCTTCCATTTGCGAATAATCGCACCAACTGTTGTTACCTTCTCACCAAGCTGCTTGGCGATGGTCTTGTAGCCCATTCCAGCCTTGTGTAGGTCTACAATCTTGTCCCTGACATCCTTGGAGAGCTCTTTGGTCTTGGCCATGGTGGAGAGTTTGGAATCTGATTGATTGATTGCTTCTGTGGACAGGTGTCTTTTATACAGGTAACAAACTGAGATTAGGAGCACTCCCTTTAAGAGTGTGCTCCTAATCTCAGCTCGTTACCTGTATAAAAGACACCTGGGATCCAGAAATCTTTCTGATTGAGAGGGGGTCAAATACTTATTTCCCTCATTAAAATGCAAATCAATTTATAACATTTTTGACATGCGTTTTTCTGGATTTTTTTTTGTTATTCTGTCTCTCACTGTTCAAATAAACCTACCATTAAAATTATAGACTGATAATTTATTTGTCAGTGGGCAAATGTACAAATTCAGCAGGGGATCAAATACTTTTTTCCCTCACTGTACATAGTTTAACGAGTGTGAGAAGGGAAAACTGAGGATGGATCACAACATTGTAGTTACTCCACAATACTGACCTAATTGACAGAGTGAAAAGAAGGCAGCTGGTACAGAATAAAAATATTCCAAAACATGCATCCTGCTTGCAACAAGACACTAAAGTAATACTGCAACAAATGTGGCAAAGCAAATCACTTTTTTTCCTGGATACAAAGTGTCATATTTGGGGCAAATCCAATACAACACATTACTTAGTACCGCTCTCCATATTTTCAAGCATAGTGCAGGCTGCATGATGTTATGGCTATGCTTGTAATCTTTTCAGGATAAAAAATAAATGGAATGGTGCTAAGCACAGGCAAAATCCTAGAGGAAAAGTTGCTTCAGTCTGCTTTCCACCAGACACTGGGAGATGAATTCACCTTTCAGCAGGACAATAACCTAAAATACAAGGTCAAATCTACACTGGAGTTGCTTACCAAGAAGACAGGGAATGTTCCTGAGTGGCCGAATTACAGTTTTGACCTAAATCTGCTTGAAAATCTATGGCAAGACTTGAAAGTGGTTGTCTAGCAATGATCAACAATCAATACAAACAAGATCTTTGGTTTACTTTTCCGGATGCAATACTATTGACATACAGCATAACTGCACTAATTGTACTAAAATGTATCAAATGTGAAATAGGGGTCCCTCAGGGAAAAAGGTTGGGAACCCCTGTGTTAGAACATGCTACAAACTGTATTTGCATACTCAAATCATGTTCACCCTCTACCTCATTGTACATTTGTCATGGTACCATAATACGATGCTTGTCTCGTTGCCTGCCACATGCTTGCCTTAGACACGAAAGGCAGGCTCTTCAGTCCCAGCTGGAGAGAGACATTATGTGTACAGTAACCACAGATTTTGTCTATGGGTGATGTGTCACACTGTATTGTTCAGACTGTGTGTGTTGTGTTTTTCAGTCGGTGGCCAAGACCGGACGGCTGCTTATCAGTCACGAGGCTCCAATCACCGGAGGCTTTGCTGCCGAGATCAGCTCCACAGTGCAAGTAAGTGTGTTTGTGTGTGGTCATGCATGCAGAGGGTTCTATTGGAATCCGAGGGGGCCTTCAGAGGTGAGATGTGGGACGAATTGCACATGGACAGTAGGGTATCTATATCTGTGTGGTTGGGGGTTTGGGTTGAGCTTTCTCGGTTTGAAATGAAATTCAGTAGGTGTCATCAGGGTCAGGCAATAACTCTAAGCTTAAGAGGCACTGACATTTCATACTGAAACTCGCTAGACTTTGTCAGTTTAAATTAGTAATATATATTAGATCAAGCCAGTTGAAACTAATACTCAACCTTGTCTGTGGATGAATTTTTGCTCATGGACTGTACTGACTGTGCTGGACGTGTATCCCCTCTCCCTCCCTCCATTTTTCCTGTCCTCCATCCCTCCCTCCCTCCCTCCCTCCCTCCCTCCCTCTGTCTAATGATGATCAAAGTATGTGCTGTGTTCCCTTCAGGGAGAAAGTGAGAGGGCAGTATTTTTCACCTCCATGAGTTATTCCTGAGGTATGATTATGACCCTTGTCAGCAGGCGAGTATTCGCTCTTTTTCTCCTACACCACACTCAAAGGTGTCCGGATAATGGCATGCTATGCAGTGTAGGCATTACCTCAAGTAGATGCCCTGTGTGTCTGCATCAGCACTGGTGTAGCGCTGAGATGAGGGCCCTGGAATTGGTCCTTCTCATCTCCCTTGCTGTCACTCATGTTGTTGTTGTTATCCGCAGACCTGCTTATTGGTAGGGTTAATGGTCTATGAGTCATACCAATGTTTTCACATGTTTTGTGTCCCGAGGTAACCAGACTTATTTTTAGTCATGAACTAAGGTTTTAAACGGACCGCCATGCTCCATTGTTGAATGTGAGAAAGCATATGGTGAATATAACTATTTATAGCATTTAATACTTCGTTTTTTATGTGTAGAGCCATTAGCTTTATGAGCTTTGTGTATGATAAGGTATTGTTGAGACTGCTTTCATCTCGCGCTAAATGAATCCTCAACCACTACTGACATAATAAATTATCACAAACACTTGCACCTCATGTCTAATGTCTAAGTGTATCCAGGTGTTTGTCTCACCCCCCCCCCCCCCCCCAAGAGCAGGGAAAACACACACACACTCTCATGGCCTAGTTCCCTTGGCAACTTGACAGTTCTAGCTCTGGAGGGCCCACTTGCCCCCTGTCCAGATGGCCCAAGAGTGGCGGTCAGTACTGCGACTCGCCGGACTGTGGTGACTCACCCGGTAATAACTGGGATGTGGCGTGGGTTCCGTGCTGATAATGCGATGAAACAGAAAAGGCGCTAAAAATAGGGCTTTTAGTAGGAAGGTGCTGAGCTGTCGGACCTGGATCAAGCCTCTGGGAACTACAATAACAACGACAACAACAACGTATCAAGTGCTCTCAAGGGAACGACCAGAAAGGGAGACCTAAACCACCCCTTAGCAAGAGTCAAGAGCAGAGATGAAGACCTGCAGCACCAGATCTTAGAGCAGAGAGGGAGACCTGCACCACACCTCACAACCAAAGTCAAAAGCAGAGAGGGAGACCTGCACCACACCTCACAACCAAAGTCAAAAGCAGAGAGGGAGACCTGCACCACACCTCACCACCAAAGTCAAAAGCAGAGAGAGAGACCTGCACCACACCTCACCACCAAAGTCAAAAGCAGAGGGAGACCTGCACCACACCTCACCACCAAAGTCAAAAGCAGAGGGAGACATGCACCACACCTCACCACCAAAGTCAAAAGCAGAGAGGGAGACCTGCAACATTCAGGGGCACAGGGCGGGAATTAAGGCCTGTGATACAAATGGGTTACTACATTTTACATTTTAGTCATTTAGCAGACGCTCTTATCCAGAGCGACTTACAGGTAGTGAGTGCATAAATTATTTTTTTCATACTGGCCCCCCGTGGGAATCGAACCCACAACCCTGGCGTTGCATGCTCAGCTGTCAGAGTCCAGGACTCCTTTATGTGAAATATACATTGAACAATGTGCAAATAGATTTTCTTAGAACTGACAGGGCTTAGAGTATGCCTTGATTTACCCACCCTGGAGCTTGTTGTTTAATTTGGACTGTTGAAGAATAAATAATTTATATCAGGCCGTCACTAGGCTTATCCCAACGTTCAGCTGTTTTGTCTTAGCTAATTCTCAGCTGTTTTGTTATCTGGCTTTGAGCTGTGTGCAAAACTCTTTCCACCCCTTTCCGTGTTTTAAAGTGACTCCAAGAGTGGCTGTACATAATGGTTCTGTCAATGTATTATGTCTGGACAGGAGGGCGAAACTAAATGATAATCAGGTCAAAACCAACTGCCTCAGGGCAGTGTGAGCACGGTCCAATTATGAATTAGTTTGACTTTCTTTCAAATTTGGAACAGCAGTTAAGGGTTTGAAAGTTTCCATTCAGTGGATTGGCTGCACCTCACAAACGATGCCGTGTCATTGTTTGCCTTGAAATAAGGTGTTGTCATTGACTGACCTCATCAGAGCTTCTCTGCTGACTTGCAATGGATCTCAGGGATACAAAGAGTGCCATGGTGAACTCTCCCATATTACTGTGCATACAGCTTTGTGACAATTAACAAATGGACCTCACTGTGCTACATATAGTATTTATAGGCTAGACCCCTGGGATTGGACCGTACAGTAGAGGCTGTGCTTACAAGCAACACTGTGACTTTAAGTCTCTGTTTCACACTATAGACGGAAGTACACTTAGGGATGAAGCGTTACTTGAGATACACAAGCAAAACTAGAGTTTCCATATTATTATTTATTTATTTATTTATTGAGTAACAGTTCATGCTGCATCTCCCCAGTCACTGCAAACAGCAAACCCGGATTATACACTGCCTTTGGTCCTGTAACCTTTGCTGTAGACCTACCACAGCTTTCAGACACGTTGGAATCATCCACTCTTTTTGCTCTGCCGAGTTCTTTCCGTTATTTGTGTGTAATGGGAATGGAGTGGAGTCCAGCATCGAACTCCAACCCAACGCTGACCGCTGAGCTGTGGTAGTACTGGTCCGGGCCTCACATCAAAGATGGCTGTCTTCCATTCCGGCCCAGTTGGGGTTAGTCGAAGATGAAGGCCTGCGTTTTTCTGCCATAAATGCCTTCCGAATCAGAACCAGAACCCTTGTTTGGCTGTCAGGCCGTTTAAAGAAGGCTGGTTTGTTTCCTCAGGCGCTGTTTTTCTGTGCCTTCCACTGTAAAACCATGGCTGGATGACCCTTGTCTCTCTCCCTGACAGGATACACTGATCCCCTTCAAAAGGGATGTGTTTACGGAAGTGGCCTGTTAGGCTACACACACTGAGGAAAGTGAAATTGGATAGCCTAAAGGCTGTGGCAGAATATGGACATGATGTATCGCTCCATGTTCTCTTTTTTGCCAGTTGATGGGTTGAATGGCCACATTCTAGCATGAAACCCTCTTTGGCCAGTATGGGTATTAATTCATCCATACTGGTCTATCCTTTACCTGTAGAGGTAGATTTGAATCTAAATTGCAAGGAATTTCCCCAAATGTGACCTTAAACAGGATGATCAGAGAATGTGTGATTCAATTTTCCTTCCAGGAAGTTGCTGAGTAAGTAACACAGGAAGTCTATAATGAACTCCTCCAATCAGTCTCTAAAAGCTTCCAGTGTTGATGAACCCACTATCTACAGCGGTCTTTGAACCCTCTGAAACCATTGTTCATATGGAAGCAAACAAACAAATACTTTTAAGATCAAAATCTAGATGGATTTTCCAAGATGTCTTAAGAAATAAATATATATACATTTTGGACACACCTACTCATTCGAGGGTTTTTCTTTATTTTTACTATTTTTTACATTGTAGAATAATAGTGAAGACATCAAAACTATGAAAGAGCACATATGGAATCATGTAGTAACCAAAGAAGTGTTAAACAAATCAAAATATGTTTTATATTTGAGATTCTTCAAATAACCACCCTTTGCCTTGATGACAGCTTTGCACACTCTTCCACAACCTTCCCACAATAAGTTGGGTGAATTTTGGCCCATTCCTCCTGACAGAGCTGGTGTAACTGAGTCAGGTTTGTAGGCCTCATTGCTTTCACACTCTTTTTCAGTTCTGCCCACAACTTTTCTATAGGATTGAGGTCAGGTCTTTGTGATGGTCACTCCAATACCTTGACTTTGTTGTCCTTAAGCCATTTTGCCACAACTTTGGAAGTAGCTTGGGGTCATTGTCCATTTGGAAGACCCATTTAAGACCAAGCTTTAACTTCCTGACTGATATCTTGAGATGTTGCTTCAATATATCCACATAATTTTCCTTCCTCATGATGACATCTATTTTGTGAAGTGCACCAGTCCCACCAAGCACCCCCACAGCATGATGCTGCCACCCCCGTGCTTCACGTTTGGGATGGTGTTCTTTGGCTTGCAAGCAACCCCCTTTTTCCTCCAAACATAACGATGGTCATTATGGCCAAACAGTTCTATTTTTGTTTTATCAGCCCAGAGGACATTTCTCCAAAAACTATGATCTTTGTCCCCATGTGCAGTTGCAAACCGTAGTCTGGCTTTTTTATGGAGGTTTTGGAGCAGTGGCTTCTTCCTTGCTGAGCGACCTTTCAGGTTATGTCGATATAGGACTAATTTTACTGTGGATATAGATACTTTTGTGCCTGTTTCCTCCAGCATCTTCACAAGGTCCTTTGCTATTATTCTGGGATTGATTTGTACTTTTCGTACCAAAGTACGTTCATCTCTAGGAGAAAGAACGCGTCTCCTTCCTGAGCGGTATGACGGCTGCGTGGTCCCATGGTGTTTATACTTGCGTAATATTGTTTGTACAGATGAATGTGGTACCTTCAGGCGTTTGGAAATTACTCCCAAGGATAAACCAGACTTGTGGAGGTCTACCATTTTTGTCTGATTTATTTTGATTTTCCCATGATGTCAAGCAAAGAGGCACTGAGTTTGAAGGTAGGCCTTGAAATACATCCACAGGTACACCTCCAATTGACTCAAATGATGTCAGTTAGCCTATCAAAAGCTTCTAAAGCCATGACATCATTTTCTGGAATTTTCCAAGCTGTTTAAAGGCACAGTCAACTTAGTGTATGTAGACTTCTGACCCTCTGGAATTGTGATACAGTGAATATTAAGTAAAATAATCTGTCTGTAAACAATTGTTGGAAAAATTACTTGTGTCATGATCAAAGTAGATGTCCTAACCGACTTGCCAAAACTATAGTTTGTTAACAAGACATTTGTGGAGTGGTTGAAAAACAAGTTTTAATGACTCCAACCTAATTATATGTAAATCTACAACTTCAACTGTACATAGTTCTGATGATTATGTTGAAATTGGATTGATGTAACAACCTGTTTAGTCAGGTTAAGTCAATGTTCACAACGCTGGTTCAAATTAGATCAAAACAGAACTGGTTGATTTCTTTTTTCAAATCCAATGTATTTTCCACAATGATTCCATACACAATACAATTACAAATTATGTTGAAACAACGTTGATTCAACTAGTGTGTGCCCAGAGGGCAGTGTGTGATTTGTCATTGTCGGTAGTCCCATTTGGTAATATTGGAACCCTGGAGTGACTGTATTCCCCAATCTGTGTCTGCCGCTGACAAACTCTGTTTCCGTGTGACAGGAGGCAAAACGCGCAACTGCAAATCTAAACCCCCGCCGGTTGGTATTTTTCAATCTTGCCTCCTCAAGAGATGCAGTCCGTAGTTTGTCCTGCCATTTTGTCATATTTATATGCTGACATTTAAGTCAGATTGCATATAATGATGTGTTTTCTCCAAAGATAAACAGCGATTTGAGTGAAATCTGAGTTCTATGGCACTTCACCATTTAGCTGTGGTGACAAGCAACCAGACTGTTCTTTCCTCCTGCTTCCAGTAAGTGTATTTAGAGGAGATTACAGTTTGGAATCTGACAGGAAAAAGCCTTTAGTACTGTCTATGTCTGCCTCTGAATCGTAGACTGTCTCATGAGCCGTTCTCCGTTAATGCTCTGCATTCTAGACACACAGATGGTCCTCTATCATGACTCTGAAATGACAGTAAATTGGGAGAGATGGCCTAGGCTATATGGCCTATGCTACATGTTTTGATTCTTTCAAAAAGTCTTAAAGGATTTATCCCACTTCTGATCTAACTCTACAAAAATGCAGGCCTGACCAGACTCATCTTATTTGTTTTAAGCTTCATCTTCATGATTAAGTGTGATGTCAATCTGTCACTGAAGTCCACTGCAGGCCCCCTCCAGCCGCCACACAAGTGTCTGCCTGTTACACTGTTAAACCCCTAGCCCCCAGGACCAGGAATAGCTCTCCACTGAGCAACATGACAAGGAAACCTGTTCAGAGAATGCAATTAGTCATCGCAGCTCAAATGTTTTATTTTCCTGCCACTGCCAGACATTGGGAGTGTCCTTTCTGAGCGTTTTGTATCAAGAAAATCATCCACCCAAGTGTTGAAGCACTATTAAAGTTATTTAAGACTGAGAAAAACTCTAATTATGGGCTTATAAGATTTTGACCTTACAGAGGCTAAATTGATTCAAGTTCTTTCCCCAACTACGTGCAATGGGTGAATAGAGATATTTGAATATAGAATATGGGAACTTATGGTCTTATACATACAATTCATCAGCACTGCCCTAGACTGTTGGAGGGGACAGAAGGAAATCTCCACAGAAACCGTTTGGCCCACTTGGCCAAGGAGAGGCAGGCGGGCTGGGGTTGGATGGGGAGGGGATGCTGGCTGGCACTAGCTGCAGGCATCCATTAAGGCTAATCACCACTAATTAGCGAGGCGGAGCGGGGCTGCCTGTTGTGGGCTGAGTAATGCCCCCCTCCCCCCCGCTTTATACACTACAGTGGACCATGAGCCATACACATGAGCACATCACTTTCCCTGCATACTGTAAACCTCTAAAAAACAGAATTGCTTGTAACACTGATTTATGACATCCGTTGTACCACAGTGGTAATAGTGTGTACTGCATATGTATTCCTGTCTCGTTGTACAGCAAACCCTTATGACCCAGAGGACCATTTTGTCTGTCTGCTAATTCCCTTTTAACAAATCAAAGCATCCTGAGACCTGCTGGCAATGCTAAAGCTATAGCTGTGAATTAGACCCGGCGGGCCTGGCATGGTACTGGGGACGCGGAACCGACGCGCATCTGCAGGCTCTCTGTTGTGTTTTTACAGCCTGTGAAATAAGGCAACGCACTAAGGCTTTTCACATGGAGCCTGACGTTCTCCTGAACCCTGCCAGATGTTTTGGAGGAGATGAAAAACATATTACTGCAGAAACATGCAAATACAACACAATGTCCAAAGAGTATGGCTTGCCTTCGTTTAGCTAGGGGTCTGCAAAATATTTGATAAAAGCTAAATGACTAACATTCCCTACTCGTTTTTGTCTCCGTTTTCAAGTTTGTGACTGATTTCTCTTGTGTAGGTTTGATTGGGTGGGCTGTGAGCACACGTCACATTAAAACTGAAAGAGAGTATTGCGTGTGTGTGTGTGTGTGTGTGTGTGTCTGTGAATTCTAGTTACTAAGACCTAATGGTTCATTTGGCTCAGCGATGGCTGTTCTCCCCTGTGGAGGCTATTGGCTTCTCCATCGCATTCAGATGCTGTGGGAGGAGGTCAAAAGCCAATCGAGACATGAGTGGTTGCTAGTTTTCCAGCGCTGCTTAAACACAAGCTGTGCGTTTGCCAGCTCTGAGCTGGGATTTTAAATAAGCCATTTGTCTCCAACTCTTAAGGGTGGTGTACCAACTTAGCTAGCTGAATAAACTAAGTTAGTCTATTCCTAGAAAACATTGAACCGCTGTAGTTTACAACAAATATAGTTTCTGAGGTGGAAGTTGGGAGAGTTATATTTGGGTGTTTCAGTGAAACGTAAGTGAGGGAGGCCCCGCTCTCTCGCTTTCCCAGATGTTTAGTTAATTTCATTCTGATCTCCCTTGCATTATTGTAGCCATTTTCTGTAGCCTGTCAACTATGCCTCTGTCTATCCCTGTTCTCTCCTCTCCACACAGGCTATACAAACGCCTCGCACCGCGTGGCTGCTGCCTCTCTAACCTGGTGGTCACTGCACGCACGACCCACGTGAAGTTCCAGGTCTCCGGCAGCCTCTGGAACTGCCGTTCTGCGGGCAACAAGGCAGAGTTCATCTCAGCCTATGCTACCCTCCAGTCCCTCGACTTCTTGGCGCTGACGGAAACATGGATTACCACTGAAAACACTGCTACTCCTACTGCTCTCTCCTCGTCTGACCATGTGTTCTCGCATACCCCGAGAGCATCTGGTCAGCGGGGTGGTGGCACAGAAATCCTCATCTCTCCCAAGTGGACATTCTCTCTTTTTCCCCTGACCCATCTGTCTATCTCCTCATTTGAATTCCATACTGTCACAGTCACTAGCCCATTCAAGCTTAACATCCTTGTCATTTATCGCCCTCCAGGTTCCCTTGGAGAGTTCATCAATGAGCTTGACGCCTTGATAAGTTCCTTTCCTGAGGATGGCTCACCCCTCACAGTTCTGGGTGACTTCAACCTCCCTACGTCTACCTTTGACTCATTTCTCTCTTCCTCCTTCTTTCCACTCCTCTCCTCTTTTGACCTCACCCTCTCACCGTCCCCCCCTATTCACAAGGCAGGCAATACGCTTGACCTCATCTTTACTAGATGCTGTTCTTCTACTAATCTCACTGCAAGTCCCCTCCAAGTCTCCGACCACTACTTTGTATCCTTTTCTCTCTCGCTCTCCTCCAACACTACTCACTCTGCCCCTACTCAGATGGTAATGCGCCGTCGCAACCTTCGCTCTCTCTCTCCCGCTACTCTCTCCTCTTCCATCCTATCATCTCTTCCCTCTGCTCAATCCTTCTCCCTCCAATCTCCTGATTCTGCCTCCTCAACCCTCCCTTTCTGCATCCTTTGACTCTCTATGTCCCCTATCCTCCCGGCCGGCTCGGTCCGCCCCTCCTGCTCCGTGGCTTGACGACTCATTGCGAGCTCACAGTACAGGGCTCCGGGCAGCCGAGCGGAAATGGAGGAAAACTAGACTGGCATCTCTTCACTCACTCAATTTTCTTCATCTGTTTCTGCTGCTAAAGCCACTTTCTACCACTCTAAATTCCAAGCATCTGCCTCTAACCCTAGGAAGCTCTTTGCCTCCTTCTCCTCCCTGCTGAATCCACCTCCTCCCCCCCCCCCCCTCCTCCCTCTCTGTGGATGACTTCGTCAACCATTTTGAAAAGAAGGTTGATGACATCCAATCCTCGTTTGTTAAGTCAAATGACACTGCTGGTCCTGCTCACACTGCCCTACCCTATGCTTTGACTTCTTTCTCCCCTCTCTCTCCAGATGAAATCTTGCGACTTGTGACGGCCGGCCGCCCAACAACCTGCCCGCTTGACCCTATCCCCTCCTCTCTTCTCCAGACCATCTCCAGTGACCTTCTCCCTTACCTCACCTCGCTCATCAACTCATCCTTGACCGCTGGCTATGTCCCTTCCGTCTTCAAGAGAGCGAGAGTTGCACCCCTTCTCAAAAAACCAACACTCGATCCCTCTGATGTCAACAACTACAGACCAGTATCCCTTCTTTCTTTTCTCTCCAAAACTCTTGAGCGTGCCGTCTTTAGCCAACTCTCTTGCTATCTCTCTCAGAATGACCTTCTTGATCCAAACCAGTCAGGTTTCAAGACTGGTCATTCAACTGAGACTGCTCTTCTCTGTGTCACGGAGGCTCTCCGCACTGCTAAAGCTAACTCTCTCTCCTCTGCTCCTGTCTGCTGCCTTTGATACTGTGAACCATCAGATCCTCCTCTCCACCCTCTCCGAGTTGGGCATCTCCGGCGCGGCTCACTCTTGGATTGCGTCCTACCTGACCGGTCGCTCCTACCAAGTGGCGTGGCGAGAATCTGTCTCCGCACCACGTGCTCTCACCACTGGTGTCCCCCAGGGCTTAGTTCTAGGCCCTCTCCTATTCTCGCTATACA
Source organism: Coregonus lavaretus (assembly GCF_964263955.1). Taxonomy (NCBI): domain Eukaryota; kingdom Metazoa; phylum Chordata; class Actinopteri; order Salmoniformes; family Salmonidae; genus Coregonus; species Coregonus lavaretus. The sequence continues at coordinate 72,139,619 of NC_139990.1, forward strand.
CCAAGTCACTTGGCTCTGTCATATCCTCACATGGCCTCTCCTATCATTGCTACGCAGACGACACACAACTAATCTTCTCCTTTCCCCCTTCTGATAACCAGGTGGCGAATCGCATCTCTGCATGTCTGGCAGACATATCAGTGTGGATGACGGATCACCACCTCAAGTTGAACCTCGGCAAGATGGAGCTGCTCTTCCTCCCGGGGAAGGACTGCCCGTTCCATGATCTCGCCATCACGGTTGACAACTCCGTTGTGTCCTCCTCCCAGAGTGCGAAGAGCCTTGGCGTGACCCTGGACAACACCCTGTCGTTCTCCGCTAACATCAAGGCGGTGACCCGATCCTGTAGGTTCATGCTCTACAACATTCGGAGAGTACGACCCTGCCTTACACAGGAAGCGGCACAGGTCCTAATCCAGAATGCCGCAGCCCGTCTGGTGTTCAACCTTCCCAATTTCTCTCACGTCACCCCGCTCCTCCGCACACTCCACTGGCTTCCAGTTGAAGCTCGCATCTGCTACAAGACCATTGTGCTTGCCTACGGAGCTGTGAGGGGAACGGCACCTCCGTACCTTCAGGCTCTGTTCAGTCCCTACACCCAAACGAGGGCATTGCGTTCATCCACCTCTGGCCTGCTGGCCCCCCTACCTCTGCGGAAGCACAGTTCCCGCTCAGCCCAGTCAAAACTGTTCGCTGCTCTGGCACCCCACTGGTGGAACAAGCTCCCTCACGACGCCAAGACAACGGAGTCACTCACCACCGTCCGGAGACACTTGAAACCCCACCTCTTTAAGGAATACCTGGGATAGGATAAAGTAATCCTTCTACACCCCCTTACCCCACCCCCCAAAAAAACAACAACAAAAAAAACATATTGTAAAGTGGTTATCCCACTGGCTATAAGGTGAATGCACCAATTTGTAAGTCGCTCTGGATAAGAGCGTCTGCTAAATGACGTAAATGTAAATGTAAATTACAAAAAGCTGTTAGCAATGTTACAGTGAAGCATTTCTAGTGTTACTGTGGCTACAGGCATGACAGTGAAACTGATTCCACTCCACTGTCTCTCTGTCAAGCACAGAACAGGGGCCTAGCATTTTTCCTGGTCAGGTTATGTGGTCAAGAAAAACTCTGGCCATATGTGTGTACCGCAAAGTCAGATAAACAGTTGCATTAACTGGGTCATGTTTAGGCACAAGAAGGATGGAAACCTAGCAAAACGGGGAGGTACTATTTGAACTTGTCTGACTATAAATACTTTCCAACGGTATACCCTAATAAATACGAATTGTTGCGAATACCCAAACACCTGCGGAGCCTGTCGTCCATGTCCAAAAGGGATGTGATGTGAGACTACTGAGATGCAGAGTGAGACTGACCACGTACCTGTTGTGTCTCTGTGTGTCCACAGGAGGAGTGCTTCCTCAACCTAGAGGCCCCCATCGCTAGAGTCTGCGGTTACGACACTCCCTTTCCTCACATCTTCGAACCCTTCTACATCCCAGACAAGTGGAAGTGCTTTGACGCCGTCAAGAAGTTGATCAGCTACTGATCTCCAACTACTGATCCCCAGGTGAGTACCACGTTGGAAATGGATGTGTTGTCTGTCCTCTGGGGTTTGTAGTTTTTAACTGTGCAACTTTGTGAACCCTCCAAAAGAAATAAATCAAGACCATATGTTCACCTCCAACCACTTTTTAACATGGATTCATAAAGAACAATGAAGATTATATCAGAAGCCTTATATCAGGTCTGCGTTCAGGAGTTGCAATGTTCTGGAACGTTGCCAATAGAAATTTATTTTGTAGAGCTGACATGATTCCCTATTTGACATGACTGAGGAACACGCCTGTTCTGCATGATATATTTCTATCTGAAAAATCTAACATTACACCCCACTGAACGCAATCCTGATGTCTGTGCTACTTGCAATTGTCCTCAAACATCTCACTATGGCTGCCTGACAACCCATCTAGATTTAATGATTATGGTTCGTGTCTCCAATTGAACTTGTGTAGCTCCATGCTGTTATTTTATAGTTTGTGTATTGCAAATTATTATCTTTATTTGTGGCAGAATTGATGAATAATTCACAGTGAAATGGAGAGCACTGTCGTCATTCGCCTCGATCGGCTGTGTTTAATCCCCTTTTTAATTGCCTGTGTCGTTTTGAGCACCAGGTTGTAAAAACGAGCCTGGGAAGAAGTCAATAAAGGGATGGTAAATTGAATTCTACAGGAGTCAACCCCCGCCTTTCTCTCGCTCTCGCTCTCCCTCTCCCTCTCCCTCTGCTATGTCAAGTAAGATATCTGGACTGACGTACTGAACCTTTCTCTTCTTATTATTCTTCCCAGAGCCACCTCTCGGAGGACCTAGTCTCAGAGTTCTCCCTCGCCATTGTTCTCACCAATGGACATCATCCAGAAAAATACACTTTGTCGGCCATCCAATCAGGAAGCAGCATCCAGACGGGGCTCTTGGTCCTCTGTGTGCAAGCACAGACTGTTACTTCTGGTTTAGTGAACCTTTTCTGTAAATGGGGGACTCTCTTACTACTGTACACTTTCTAGCTTCCATGGTCAATCAGACCCACACAGACAGTTTCACAAACACTAATGTGAGTACCAGTGAGTGTTATTCTATAGGAACTCTGACTGTTAGAATAGTTGAATGTCTCTCTGCCCCAGTCTTCCCCGTTTGATTTTACTCTTTGAATGACTCTTTGCCTTTCTAATCTTAGTTTTCTTTGTTGACTGTACTAAAAATAATGGACCTGTGGTTTTTAATGAAAATAAAGTAATTGACCTTGCAGTGGTACATCGGCCTCATTATGTTTGACTGTTTTTTTTTAAAGGGCCAATCTGAAGTAGCTACATCCATTTTTTTTACTTAGAAATGAATGATATGTACCCATTGATTCTTGAAGAATATAACTGATAAATGTCTCATCAGTTCAACAGTTGTAACCCATCAAAACCCACAATATAAGCTTGTTTTACTACAATGTTTATAAACACAGTCAATGTAAACAAACACTCAATAGCCTCAAAACATGGTTACAATCATTTTATATCATGGATGGTCAGCATCCATAGCTGTCTGAATTTGAGTGGTTCCATTTCTCCAGCCCCATCCCTCAGCTTTTTGGCGAAACAGTGGCGGGGAGGGTGCTTTGTTATTGTTTCAACTGCTGATTTCCACTTTAATGTCTTGATGGTTTTCATAGCTGAGATGGTAAAGTTTATACTGGTTAATACAACTTTATGATGAAGCTATGGAGGTGACCTTTGAGAATAGTTGAGTAAAGTCTACCGAATCTGTTGTGGAATACCTCATCTGGGTTGTGCTCATTACATTTACATTTACATTTACGTCATTTAGCAGATGCTCTTATCCAGAGCGACTTACAAATTGGTGCATTCACCTTATAGCCAGTGGGATAACCACTTTACAATATGTTTATATTTTTTTTTGGGGGGGGGGGGGTAGAATGATTACTTTATCCTATCCCAGGTATTCCTTAAAGAGGTGGGGTTTCAAGTGTCTCCGGAAGGTGGTGAGTGACTCCGCTGTCCTGGCGTCGTGAGGGAGCTTGTTCCACCATTGGGGTGCCAGAGCAGCGAACAGTTTTGACTGGGCTGAGCGGGAACTGTGCTTCCGCAGAGGTAGGGGGGCCAGCAGGCCAGAGGTGGATGAACGCAATGCCCTCGTTTGGGTGTAGGGATTGATCAGAGCCTGAAGGTACGGAGGTGCCGTTCCCCTCACAGCTCCGTAGGCACCATGGTCTTGTAGCAGATGCGAGCTTCAACTGGAAGCCAGTGGAGTGTGCGGAGGAGCGGGGTGTCGTGAGAGAACTTGGGAAGGTTGAACACCAGATGGGCTGCGGCATTCTGGATGAGTGGGTCTGCCTTGTTCAGATGATGCCCTGGACATCTGGGCTGAGGAGATCTGGACACCGGGGAAGTGTCTCGTGGGCCTAATCAGAAACACAACATGTGTTGGACTTTGTTCTGAGAGGACTGTGACTGCTAGTTAACATGCACTTCTGGCTTTTTCTGTGTTCTTTGGATGTAATTTTGACTGTGATGTAGGCCACACATTGGAGTGACGTGTTGTTGAGAGCAATTGTTTTAAACATGTTGCTTTCTTTGCATGCTATGATGTCCTGTTGTTCTGTTCCCCCCAAAAAATTATGAAGAATTCTTGAAGACATCGTACAAAAGCAGGTCGAACTCTAAACTCTGAAGGACATTAGTTGAGATATTACAGTGCCTTGGACTGATTCTAAGCAGGGCTTTGCCAAGATAAATATATTTATTCTCTGTTGACAATGTCTCCTACAGTCACTACAAAGTAAGATGGATGCCTTGACCTCTTCTGCAACCGTTCAACACCTCCTATCATTAAGTTCTTGTGGTTCACATCAACAGGAAGCTGCGGCTTTGACCTTCAAAGGCGGCCAAATAAACAGAGAAAGTAACAAACGTTGAACCATTAAGACAATGACACTAATCACCCAGTGTCTGCCAACCTCATGTTCGCTTCGCCGAGAATTCTCAGCACTCCCCGACTGCGAAACCCCGGAGAAAATGTAAAGATAAAATAATGTCTGTGATTTTGGTTAGGGCAAAAGCTGGGCCTGTAACTGCGGTGGTGAGGTGGCCCCACCCTAGGGCGTGGCAGGCAGCAGAGATGACCTCTTGTTGGGATGGTATAATAGCATCGATGCTCTGACACTGTCATTAGGCACTACATTTACATGAAACACGAAATCACCCCGTGGGCAGGCTGGTCACCGTTCAATGTATCCCTCCACTGCAAGGGGGAAAGGATCCACTGTGGTCCCTTTTCAACTCTAACTGGTGTTTACTGAGGGGGGAAAACATCAAGCTTTTCATGTACAGTGTTATATGACCGCTGTGTCATTGAAAATAAAAAATATTGCTTATGACAAAATTCAGCGAAATTTTTACTGTCACATATTTCCTCCCTGCCTTCCCTGCTATTCAAAGTCAAAGAACCACTGTAATATTGTATTATTAGTATCATTATTCACATAATAAACAGATGTTTTGGTGAGTGTTTCAAATGCATAGAAAAGTTGAATTAACTAAGAAAGTCAATAAAATAGTGCATTTATTGACATATGTGATGCAACAGATTCTAATGAAAAAGCACTAAGACATGCTATCAGTGGCCTTGTGAGTCGTGAGGTCAGTCTTGCATTACAACTTTAATTGAATTTGGTGAACTCAAGAAACATGTTCACATCTGTAGGCTTGATATAACACAATGTCATTATATTCCCTCCTGTGTATTATTTATAATTAACTAGAATCCAATTTGTCACAATTGTGACTGGTTAATAAAAAATGTTACAGAGTTTGATACTCTTTCCCAATATTGAAAGTATTCTCAAGATACATTGTGAGGATCACGTCATGTACCATTGAAATCTTTGTGATGTTGATTGATTCCCCATTTCTCTGCCTTAGTAAGATGCCTCTGTGACTGGGGGCAGGTAGCCTAGCAGCGGTTAAGAGCATTGGGCCAGTAACCGAAAGGCCGATGGTTCGAATCTCTGAGCCAGCAAGGTGGAAAAATATGCCGTTCTGCCCTTGAGCAAGGCAGTTAACCCAACAACAACTGCTCCCCGGGCACCGATGACGTCGATTATGGCAGCCCCCTGCACCTCTCTGATTCAGAGGGGTTGGGTTAAATGCGGAAGACACATTTCAGTTGAATGCATTCAATAGTGACTAGATATCCCCTTTACCCGTTCCTGTTAGTGCATTCAGACAGACTACAGCTGAACAGTGAGGAAACTGACAGACGCCAGTCCTTTCCTGTTCTGATTGGTCAAAGCTCTCAGACGTTCACACCGCATACTCTTCCAAGACATTTTGCTTTTTTCTTCAGCTTCCTCATTCCCATCCATCCCATGGTTCCTTAGATCTTCCCAATTTCAGATGCTGTTGCAGAGCTTCAGGGAACATTGTGATGCGGGAAGAATAATGGAAAACAGGTTAAAAAAGTGTTTTATTGCTTCCTTGGGATCAAGCAAGGAATGTGGTGGACATAGATTACTAAGATATAATACTAAGGAATTGGAACACTAAGATATTTTCTTGAGGTCAACCATTTAAACTCCAGTGTTAAATCCACACGCCGGTCTCCAATGTAAATGGAAGGAATTACATTCCCTAAGGAAAGACCAATAGGCTAATGATTTTAATCCAAGACTGAAACCTCTTGGTGTTGAAGGTTTTATAAATACATTTCAACTCAAGGAAATTATTAGCATTGACAGGAGAAAACCCACTAACCAGCTGTTCATCTGTTCCCCTCCAGACACATACATAGACACACACACACACATTCTCCTATTGTTGACTGGAGTCACAGGGGACCTCTAGAAAATACTGTGTCCTCATCTCGATTATTTAAACTTCCATTACTTCATCAAACATTTACCTGAAATCTGACACACACACACACACACATACACTTTGTGCTCTCAGCCCATTAGGGCACTGATGGCAGAGTATAAAGAGCAACAGAAGAGGTTCAGTGGGCACACAGGTATCCTAGCAGCGTACTGCTATCATCAAACCCCAACTAAATACTGTCTGTCTTTCTCTCTTGGTCTTTCTCGGTCCGTTTGCGTGTCATGCTGTGATGCCGGCTGACGGGGCTAACGAATGGTTGCTAGGGGGACACAAAAACATTGGTCAGCGGAGGTCATTTGGCTTGGCCGACCGTTTGACGGGGTGATTGTTTTTCTACTGATGACATCCTGTTTGAGACAGAGGGCAGCTCAGTATTGTGACGTAAGTGGCACTAATTTGTGTGGCAATGAAATAATTTCCAAACTCTAATTGAGGGACCCTTGCATGTCATGCTCCACACTTGCCCACTTAAGCCCCATGGCAAACAAGAAATGTGAGGTTTCCACCAGTTGCTCTGTAACATCTTTCTACACCAAGGACAAGCTTTTAAATGTTTATTTTTGCCTGGAGCGAGCATTGTGTATGAAAGCTGATACAATAGAAATGCCTACCATCTGTGCAGAACTGTCTGAGAAGGCAACATAGCGTTTAAAACGTTTTAGCCAGAAGCACCAGCACTGGGTTGACCGTGTAAACACAAACTCATGCTTTTAGTGAGTAAACAAACTTTTCAATACGTTTTGGGAAACTGGTTATAATAAAATCAGACTGAGCAGCATTACTCTCTGTGGCCTAAGATAAGAAATACACCTCACACCATAGACCTAGGACTAGGAGTGAGGCATACAGTGTACATTTTAGGACATCCCTGGGTAGTGTGGTCATAGCTGGTGTGTGCAGTTTGTGTTCAGACTAGCAGTGTTTACTTACTTACTTAATCCTCTGCATTCCTGGAGGAACATAAGGCCTGTACTAAAGCTTTCTAACGTTGCCGGTCTTGGGCTGTTTTCTTTGCCTCAGGCCATGACAAGCGGATCTTCTTAAGTTCTGAGTCTACACCTGCGCCAGGTCATTGTTGGACGTCCTCTTCTTCGCTTTCCTTGTGGATTCCGTGTGACCAACCCATCTCTACTTCCGCTGTTGTATGGTGCTCGAAGCATGCTTTTTCCACAGGTCTATAATAGAGATCCACTGAGGCCACCATATGTGCAGGATTTGTCTGAGGCAGGAGTTGACGAAGACCTGTAGCTTGTATTCTAGGATCGGAGTGGTATGTTTAGTCAACGTTGATCCCTCTCCAACAGTGTATGCTCAGAACAAGCCTTGCAAAGTGTGTGTAGTGTGTGTATTGTGTAGCGAGAGCATCAGTGTCCAGCATATGGTCAGTGTTGATGCACTCTAGCAGTCTCAGTCAGAGGTTTTAAGGGTGGCCAAGTGGAGGTTAGAGGTTAAGTGAAGCAGTCGGATGTTGTGAGATGTTGACAATGAAACGGAGGAGGAAGACTATCTCATCTCCTTCCAAGCTTTGATGTCCATCTGTGGCCATGCTCACTGGGTTTGTTTGAATTTAAACCCAAAGTAATCTGAGTATGATTTATATGCACAGATGTACACTGAACAAAAATATATATGCAACATGTAAAGTGTTCCATGTTTCATGACCTGAAATAAAAGATCCCAGAAATGTACCATCTTATTTCTCTAAAATGTTGTGCACAAATGTGTTTACATCCCTGTTAGTGAGAATTTCTCCTTTGCCAAGACAATCCATCCACCTGACAGGTGTGGCATATCAAGAATGTGATTAAACAGCATGATCATTACACAGGTGCACCTTGTGCTGGGGACAATAAAAGGCCACTCTAAAATGGGCAGTTTTGTCACACAACACAATGCCACAGTGGTCTCAAGTTTTGAGTGAGCTTGGAATTGGAATGCTGACTGTAGGAATGTCCACCAGAGCTGTTGCCAGAGAATTGAATATTAATTTCACTACCATAAGCCATAACGTTGTTTTAGAGAATTTGTCAGTACGTCCAACCGGCCTCACAACCACAGACAACGTGTATGGCGTTGTGTGAGCTAGTGGTTTGCTGATGTCAACGTTGTGAACAGAGTGCCCTATGGTGGTGGTGGGGTTATGGTATGGGCACAATTGCATTATAGATGGAAATGTGAATTCACAGAGACACCGTGATGAGATCCTGAGGCCCTGTCACGATCGTCGGATACAGAGGACCAAGGCGCAGCGTGGAAGGTGAACATACTTATTTATTAAATGATTACACGAACAAAACAACAAATCGATACGTGACGTCCAAAGGTGCAAAACACAAACCTACACAGGAACAAGATCCCACAAACACTGTGGGAAAACAGCCTGTCTAAATATGGTTCCCAATCAGAGACAACCAGCAACAGCTGACACTCGTTGCCTCTGATTGAGAACCACTCTGGCCAACATAGATATACATGAACTAGAATAAACAAAGAACACTCACACCCTGGCTCAACATACAAGCGTCCCCAGAGCCCGGGCGTGACAGGCCCATTGTCGTGCCATTCACCCGACACTATCATGTCATGTTTCAGCATGATAATGCACAGCCCCATGTCGCAAGGATCTGTACACAATTCCTGGTAGCTTAAAATATCCCAGTTCATCCATGGCCTGCATACTCACCAGACATGTCACCCATTGTGCATGTTTGGGATGCTCTGGATCAACGTGTACGACAGCGTGTTCCAGTTCCCGCCAATATCCAGCAACTTCGCAAAGCCATTGAAAATGGGACAACATTTCATAGGCCATAATCAACAGCCTGATCAAATCTATGCGAAGGAGATGTGTCGCACTGCATGAGGCAAACAGTGGTCACACCGGATACTGATTGGTTTTCTCATCCACGCCCCTACCTTTTAAAAAAAAGTATCTGTGACCAACAGATGCCTATCTGTATTCCCAGTCATGTGAAATCCATAGATTAGGGCCTAATGAATGTATTTCAATTGACAGATTTTCTTATACAGTGAGGGACTCAAATCCTGCAGTGCCAGACGTGTCCCCCTGCTTAAGCCAGTACATGTCCAGGCCCGTCTGAAGTTTGCTAGAGTGCATTTGGATGATCCAGAAGAGGATTGGGAGAATGTCATATGGTCAGATGAAACCAAAATAGAACTTTTTGGTAAAAACTCAACTCGTCGTGTTTGGAGGACAAAGAATGCTGAGTTGCAGCCAAAGAACACCATACCTACTGTGAAGCATGGGGGTGGAAACATCATGCTTTGGGGCTGTTTTTCTGCATAGGGACCAGGACGACTGATCCGTGTAAAGGAAACAATGAATGGGGCCATGTATCGTGAGATTTTGAGTGAAAACCTCCTTCCATCAGCAAGGGCATTGAAGATGAAACTTGGCTAGGTCTTTCAGCATGACAATGATCCCAAACACACAAAGCATTTCAAGGTCCTGGAGTGGCCTAGCCAGTCTCCAGATCTCAACCCCATAGAAAATCTTTGCAGGGAGTTGAAAGTCCGTGTTGCCCAGCGACAGCCCCAAAACATCACTGCTCTAGAGGAGATCTGCATGGAGGAATGGGCCAAAATACCAGCAACAGTGTGTGAAAACCTTGTGAAGACTTACAGAAAACGTTTGACCTGTGTCATTGCCAACAAAGGGTATATAACAAAGTATTGAGAAACTTTTGTTATTGACCAAATACTTATTTTCCACCATAATTTGCAAATAAATTGATCAAAAATCCTACAATGTGATTTTCTGGAGAAAAAAAATCTCAGTTTGTCTGTCATAGTTGACGTGTACCTATGATGAAAATTACAGGCCTCTCTCATCTTTTTAAGTGGGAGAACTTGCACAATTGGTGGCTGACTAAATACTTTTTTTCCCCACTGTAACTATTCACCCCCACCAAAGTCAATACTTTGTAGAGCCACCTTTTGCAGCAATTACAGCTGCAATTTTCTTGGGGTGTGTCTCTATAAGCTTGGCACATCTAGCCACTGGGATTTATGCCCATTCTTCAAGGCAAAACTGCTCCAGCTTCTTCAAGTTGGATGTGTTCCGCTGGTGTACAGCAATCTTTAAGTCATACCACAGATTCTCAATTGGATTGAGGTCTGGGCTTTGACTAGGCCATTCCAAGACATTTAAATGTTTCCCCTTAAACCACCCGAGTGTTGCTTTAGCAGTATGCTTAGGGTAATTGTCCTGCTGGAAGGTGAACCTCCGTCCCAGTCACAAATCTCTGGAAGACTGAAACAGGTTTCCCTCAAGAATTTCCATGTATTTAGCGCCATCCATCATTCCTTCAATTCTGACCAGTTTCCCAGTCCCTGCCGATGAAAAACATCCCCACAGCATGATGCTGCCACCACCATGCTTCACTGTGGGGATGGTGTTCTCGGGGTGATGAGAGGTGTTGGGTTTGCGCCATACATAGCGTTTTCCTTGATGGCTAAAAAGCTCAATTTTAGTCTCATCTGACCAGAGTACCTTCTTCCATATGTTTGGGGAGTCTCCCACTTGGCTTTTGGTGAACACCAAACGTGTTTGCTTATTTTTTACTTTAAGCAATGGCTTTTTTCTGGCCACTCTTCCATAAAGCCCAGCTCTGTGGGAGTGTACGGCTTAAAGTGGTCCTATGGACAGATACTCCAATCTCCGCTGTGGAGCTTTGCAGCTCCTTCAGGGTTATCTTTGGTCTCTTTGTTGCCTCTCTGATTAATGCCCTCCTTGCCTGGTCCGTGATATTTGGTGGGCGGCCCTCTCTTGACAGGTTTGTTGTGGTGCCATATTCTTTCCATTTTTTAATAATGGATTTAATGGTGCTCTGTGGGAAGTTCAACGTTTCTGATAATTTTTTATAACCCAACCCTGATCTGTACTTCTCCACAACTTTGTCCCTGACCTGTTTGGAGAGAACCTTGGTCTTCATGGTGCCGCTTGCTTGGTGGTGCCCCTTGCTTATTGGTGTTGCAGACTCTGGGGCCTTTCAGAACAGGTGTATATATACTGAGATCATATGACAGATCATTTGACACTTAGATTGCACACAGTTGGACTTTATTTAACTAATTATGTGACTTCTGAAGGTAATTGGTTGCACCAGATCTTACTTAGGTTCTTCATAGCAAAGGGGGTGAATACATATGCACACACCTCTTTTCCGTTGTTTATTTTTTAGTTATTATTTTCATTTCACTTCACCAATTTTGACTATTTTGTGTATGTCCATTACATCAAATACAAATACAAATCCATTTAAATTACAGGTTGTAATGCAACAAAATAGGAAAAACGCCAAGTGGGATGAATGCAAGGCACTGTATGAACTGTAACTCAGTAAAATATTTAAAATTGTTGCATGTTGCGTTTATATTGTTGTTCGGTATAAATATTATTTCCACTATAGAGTGACGTCCAAGAGAGAAGAATAACTTCCTTCAGGAAACTGGCAAAGTCCACATATTTCACATTTAAATATAAAAAAATCACCTGGTTAAAAACATCAGATATGTATAGATTTGTTTTAATCTTCATTACCTTAATTTTTTTGTCTCGTTTAACCCTGTACCAAATCACACAAGTTCTGCATTAAAAAGTATGTCTCTGTTCTCAATCTGCTTCTACGCTTTTGTCACATATTTCCACCACTGCAGAACATTGCCAGTCTAGGCTTGTGGCATGAGACTTGTATTCTCCTGCTACTGGCTTATGTACTTTGACTTTTCAAACACCCTCGTAGACACAGACAACTTGATCCACTCCCGATCTACAGATCTGTTAGACGTAACTTACTGATCATGGTGCTGTAGGATCTAAAGGAACACGATTTCTGCGAGGAGAACAGAGAGGGATGACTTATCTGAGGTCAGCGAAGGAGAGAAATGTTTGAACAGTAAAAACATTCCACCTTCCTGGGGACTGAGTCACAGACACTTGAATCAGAACCTGGCAGTTACCAAATACAGCTGGGAATGATGGGAACTGATTGACCCGAGGAAAGTGGAGATTTGTGCTGGAGGGAAGAATTAGATTATTACCCCCTGCCAATATCCACACAGGGAACTTCGTAAGAATACAAACTCTTTTAGAAAAACTTTAGAGGCTTATGTCAACTCTGAGAAGGCAAAGATAGTGAGTAAATATGAAATATTTTCAAGGAGACAAATACAGCTGTTGTTTGGATGATAAGACATATACATGTTTGTTGCCCTAAGTAAGGGATCATCCTAGATTTGACAAAGTCATCAAATCAAGGTCAGGGAGAGGTCTATCAGTAGACTGTGTGGAAATCAGTTTAAGGAATCAATGCCAGCTGGAAAACCCTCAAAATACAGATCCATCTGTATGAGAGAGCATATATAATATTACAACGCACTGAATGGTCATAATACTGTCTACTTCTTTGACAAAGATTCTCATAGTAATGACTGGTTTATACAGAGATCTAGATCCAATGCATTGCAAAGATCTTTCACATACAAATGGAAATGAAGACACAATGCATGTGTGCATGGGGTTACCGTCTTACTGAAGAACTCAGTGACAGTATGAGACAGGAATGTAACACACTAGTACAGTATGTGTAGCATATTACATCAGTGACATTGTCTTCGCACATGTTAACAAGATGATTATAGGACAAAAATATTGGTTTTTTACAGCTTTTTATTTTTTGTTACATGGACATTCTACACACATTTTACATACATGGCACTTTTTTTACATAGTTGTTACATACATTAGAAACATATAGTTATTTGATATATATTACATCTGAATAGATAGTACTTAAACACATCCGGTATATATTATACGTATATAGTATTTTCAGTCATAACTATTATAGATCATGGGCTTTTAAAAACCAATCCAATCCCTCAGCTGCTCTCAGCCCATCCCACCTATCTCTGTAAACCACCCTCTTTTTGATTTCCATGTGTCATATATTTTTCAACTGTGCTGTGATGTTTCACATAAATTCTGAATCTTTCTAATCGCATACTATCTACAGATTGTAAATTAAAGATGAATATTTTTACTAACAGTGTTATTAAATTGTTGATTGATTGACTATGGCTTTCCAAATCTCCCAACAGTGTTATTTGTAGGGTTAGTTTCCGGTAAATGTTGTGATTTTTCAGTGTCCCTGAACCTGTGACCAGAAACAAGATACATTGAGGCAACACCAGAATAAGTGATCTAATGATTCTGTATCTTCACAGCAAAATCTCCAGATCTGAGATGGTTGTATGCCCCATATACAGTGGTGTGAAAAAGTGTTTGCCCCTTCCTGATTTGGTATTTGTTTGCATGTTTGTCACACTTAAAATGTTTCAGATCATCAAACTAATTTAAATATTAGTCAAAGATAACACAAGTAAACACAAAATGCAATTTTGAATTGAAGGTTATTATTAATGGAAAACAAAATCCAAACCTACATGGCCCTGTGTGAAAAAAGTGTTTGCCCCCCTGTTATAACACAACTCAACTGTGGTTTATCACACCTGAGTTCAATTCCTCTAGCCACACCCAGGCCTGATTACTGCCACACCTGTTCTCAATCAAGGAATCACTTAAATAGGACCTGCCTGACGAAGTGAAGTAGACCAAAAGTTCCTCAAAAGCTAGAAATCATGCCGAGGTCCAAAGAAATTCAGGAACAAATGAGAAAGAAAGTAATTGAGATCCATCAGTCTGGAAAAGGTTATAAAGCCATTTCTAAAGCTTTGGGACTCCAGCGAACCACAGTGAGAGCCATTATCCACAAATGGCGAAAACATGGAACAGTGGTGAACCTTCCCAGGAGTGGCCGGCCGACCAAAATTACACCAAGAGCGCAGCGACGACTCAACCAAGAGGTCACAAAATACCCCACAACAACATCCAAAGAGCTGCAGGCCTCACTTGCCTCAGTTAAGGTCAGTGTTCATGACTCCACCATAAGAAAGAGACTGGGCAAAAATGGCCTGCATGGCAGAGTTCCAAGACGAAAACCACTGCTGAGCAAAAATAACATTAAGGCTTGTCTCATTTTTGCCAGAAAACATGTTGATGATCCCCAAGACCTTTGGGAAAATACTCTGTGGACTGACGAGACAAAAGTTTAACTTTTTGGAAGGTGTGTGTAAATGTGTCATACACTTTTACGTATGTACGTTAAGTATTCATACGTTAAGTATTCATACCCCTTGATTTATTCCACATTTTGTGTGTCAGCCTGAATTCAAAATTGATTAAATAGATTTTTACACACAATACCGCATAATGACAAAGTGAAAACATGTTTTTATAAATATTTGCATATGTATTGAAAATTAAAGGCAGAAATATCTCATTCACATAAGTATTCACACCCCTGAGTGAATACTTTGTAAAAGCACCTTTGGCAGCGATTACAGCTCGAGTATTTCTGGGTGAGTCTCTAAGAGTTTTCCACACCTGGATTGTGCAATATTTGCCCATGTCAAATTGGTTGTTGATCTTTGCTGAAAAAACATTTTCAGGTCTTGCCATATATTTTCAAGTAGATTTACTCAAAACTGTAGCTCGGCCACTAAGGAACATTCACTGTCTTCTTCATAAGCAACTCCAGTGTAGATTTGGCCTTGTTGTATTGTATTGTCCTGCTGAAAGTTGAATTAATCTCCAAGTGTCTGGTGGAAAGCAGACTGAACCAGGTTTTCCTCTAGGATTTTGCCTGTGCTTGGCACCATTCTGTTTCTTTTTTATCCTGAAATACTCCCCAGTCCTTAACGATTACAAGCATACCCATAACATGATGCATCCACCACTATGCTTGCAATATGGAGAGTGGTACCCAGTAATGTGTTGAATTGGATTTGCCCCAAACATAACACTTTGTATTCAGGACAAAAAGTGAATTGCTTTGCCACATTTTGTGCAGTATTACTTTAGTACCTTGTTGCAAACAGGATGCATGTTTTGGAATATTTTTGTTGCCTTCTTTTCCCCCTGTCAATTAGGTTAGTATTGTGGAGTAACTAAAATGTTGTTGATTCATCCTCAGTTTTCTCCTCTCACTGTTTTAAAGTCACCATTGGCCTCATGGTGAAATCCCTGAGTGGTTTCCTTCCTCTTCAGCAACTGAGTTAGAAAGGACGCCTGTATCTTTGTAGTGACTGGGTGTATTGATACACCATCCAAAGTGTAATTAATGACTTCACTATGCTCAAAGGGATATTTAATCTCTGCTTTTTATTTTTTACGCATTTTCCAATAGGTGCCCTTCTTTGTGAGGCATTGGAAAACCTCCCTGATCTTTGTGGTTGAATCTGTGTTTGAAATTCATTGCTCGACTGAGGGACCTTACAGATAATTGTATGTGTGGGGTACAGAGATGAGGTAGTCATTCAGAAATCATGTTAAACACTATTGCACACAGAGTGCAACAAAGATACAGGTGTCCTTTCTAACTCAGTTGCCGGAGAGTAATGAAACCACTCAGGGATTCCACCATGAAGTCAATGGTGACTTTAAAAAAGTTACAGAGTTTTAACGGCTGTGATAGCAGAAAACTGAGCATGGATCAAAAACATTGTAGTTACTCCACAATACTAACCTAAATGACAGAGTGAAAAGAATGAAGCATGTACAGAATAATAATATTCCAAAACATGCATCCTGTTTGCAACAAGGCACTAAAGTAACATTTCAAAAAATGGGAATTCAGGAAATTAACTTCATGTCTGGAATACAAAGCATTATATTTTGGGCAAATCCAACACAACACAGTACCACTCTTAATATTTTCAAGTATGGTGGTGACTAGATCATGTTAGGGGTATGTTTGTCATCGGCATGGACTAGGGAGTTTTTTGGGATAATAACAAACAGAATAGAGCTAAGCACAAGCTAAATCCTAAAGTCAAATCAGGTTCAGCCTGCTTTCCAACAGACAGTGGGAAACAAATGTACCTTTCATCAGGACAATAACCTAAAACACAAGCCAAATATACACTGGAGTTGCTTACCAAGATGACATTGAATGTTCCTGGGTGGCCTAAATCAGCTTGAAAATCTATGTCAAGACTTGAAAATGTCTGTCTAACAATGATCAACAACAATCTTGACAGAGTTTGAAGAATCTTTCAAAGAATAATAAATAATACATATTGTACAATCCAGGTGTGCAAAGCTCTTAGACTTACCCAGAAAGACACAGCCGTAATCGCTGTCAAAGGGGATTCTAACCTGTATTGACTCAGGGGTGTGAATACTTATGTAAATTAGATATTTCTGTACTTGATTTTCAAGAAATTAGCGAAAATTTATAAAAACATGTTTTCACTTTGACCCCGATTCCGACCCAAGTTAAGTGCATGTAAAAGGAACGCAATTCCCTTTTTATGCACTTTCCTCTATATGAGTATTCTGACCTTGAATTTAAGCATGATAATAGCATGTTATTCTCCCACTATTCATTCGTGGTGGAGATCTAAGAAATGAAGGTGTGGCGGAGGTGTGTCTACATATAAGCCATATTCTGACCTTGACTTAACTCCACCACCTTCACGCAGCCAAGACAGAAAGATAAACGCGGCCAGAGACCCCACTAAAGCAGCACTGCCCCCTCAAGAGTCTGAGCCTCTGGCAGGGTTGGTCCAACAAAGCCAAAGCCCCCGGATGGGTGAGCATAATATACAAGGAATTTCTCAAAGCTGCTAAGGAGGACCTTGATGACCTTATAGCTAGCCGGTGGGAATTTCGGGGGGGGGGTGCCCCCAGCCAGGTAGTGGCAGTGCTGGCAACACTAGCTGCAGTAACCCATGGGGAGGGGGTCACACTCGGACAATCAGAGAGTTGGGGAGGATGGGCTCATGGTAATGGCTGGGGCGGAATGAGTGGGGCTCAGGGATGCCACATCAAGTCTTCTCTTGAGTTGGGCTCGGGGATGGAACAACTGTTGAACATCTGAGCTTGTGGTTGTTTGTGGAGGAAGGGTGTGTGTGTGTGTGTGTGTATCCCATATCTGTTGTATGGAGTAATGATGTTAGGGACAATACAGGATGAATCACAATAAATTGTTTGCCAAAATCATAATTGCTTGCCAAAAATAAAAAATGTGTAGTGCCAATCCTGGTTATAGGTAAAAGTCCTTCGTGTGAACTGCCTACATTATTACGCATATTATTTGTTAATTGTGGAAATAAATTAAGATATGCAAAACATTTTTTATCTCTTTAAATAACTGTATACAATACAATCGAGGTGAGGGCGTTGGAAATGCTTTTGGCAGTTAATCTGCTTCTGTTCTGTGGGTGGCACTGTGTGCTCTTTTTAAAGGTTGGGTCCACATCTCTCAAAGGCCCTAGGATGGACAGGGGTGGTCTGCCAGTCACTGGGACGACATTCCAACTTGGGATGGGGGGAGGTTTTAGCAGGTGGAATAGTGGAGAACAATTGGAGGTTTACTCAGTAGCAGTGCAAATACAAATGCCTCTCACTTTCAGTTATTTGAAAATGAAATGATCTCCAAAATATTGCTATTTTAAAAACAAGCCATAGAAAGTTGGTTGCAATTTCAGTTTCATCCACCAGAAAAGACAGAACAAATATTACAACAAATATTATGGTGCAGCTAAGAAAAATGTATGGAAAAGTCTGCTCTACTCAAAATTACAACCAACTAATTGCAGCATTACCGCAAAAATGGAAGAGGCAAGTGGTAGTAACAAAATGTGGAAAAAGTAAAGGGGTCTGAATACTTTCTGAATGCACTGTAGTAATTGTTTTAGAATGTTTTTTTCCTTATGATCCCTGGAGACGAATGTGAAACCATCCATATGGAAGCAAACTGAAAATCATGTCAACATGACATGTATTGTGGCTCCTTTTCCACAATTGAAAATGCTATAAATAGCTGTGCCGTAATTCAGAATTGTAATTTTGTGCCCTCATAATTTGCGTGGATGAAATTTGGACACCCAAGCTATAGGTGTAAGGTTCTGTATTTGTTTTCTTAGTTCACCTTTTGTTATTGTACGTAGCCCTGTT
Source organism: Coregonus lavaretus (assembly GCF_964263955.1). Lineage (NCBI taxonomy): Eukaryota > Metazoa > Chordata > Actinopteri > Salmoniformes > Salmonidae > Coregonus > Coregonus lavaretus. Next base: position 72,158,111 of record NC_139990.1, read on the forward strand.
TCTTTGTGTTCTTGAATGTAGCCCTGTCTTTCATTTTTGTTCATTGATTTCACCTGTGTAAGTTACTCACCTGGTCTCATCAGCTCCTTATTTAGTTATTTCTGTTTGTGCCTTGTGAGGTGTTGTTTGTTTTGACTCTACTAAGCCTGTCACGTTCGTTGAATACAGGATTGGACCAAGGTGCAGCGTGGTATGCGTACATGTTAGTTTATTAAATAAACACCCAACAAAAGCAACGTAACGTGAAGTTCTAAATGCTAACATCAAACAAGCCAAACACACAGAAACAAGATCCCACAAAACAGGTAGGCAACATGGCTTCCTAAGTATGAACCCCAATCAGAGACAACGATCGACAGCTGCCTCTGATTGGGAACCACACCCAGCCAACATAGAAATACACATTCTAGAAACTATCAACATTCACACCCTGACCAAACTAACAAGAAACAACAGGCATTAAAGGTCAGGGCGTGACAAAGCCTTTCTATAGCTTGTTTGTGAGAACCAGTTATAGCCTTCAGTCCTAGTTTTTCATTCACCTGCCTGTTTGCCTACCTGTGTATGTCTATTGCCTGCCTGTGACCACGATTCCTGCCTTCTGGGAAGGCGAAATAAACACCTGCCACGCTCTCTGCGTGAATCTACACATTTTTCTCCTTGAGTATTTATTACAATAGGCTTCTGTAGGGCTTAACCTGCCAAGTTGATGTATGCACTTTAGAATGTTTTAATTATATTTAATTAAATATTAGCCATTATTGGGAGCCACCGTCAATAATACCCACATACATTTATAACTGTCACTTTAGTGCTCGTTCTCTTTAATTTGTAGCTTACATTTTGAATCATTCTATTCCGTTTACCTTTCTTTCCTCTGTTTCCTCCGTGTAAGTTGTTCCTGAGGGTCGCTAGCATTAGTGGATCATAGGCTAATGTTGTGCAATAATTTGGGACATGTAGCATATTTGAATCATTATGGAACTCAGACCACACGTAGCAGGTTAAACCTGGAGCCTGGCGCAAGGCTCACAACAACTGGACCGTTGTCATACAGTTCCATGATTAGTGAGAATTAGGGTAGATTTATGACTACTGTTCAACCCCTATTGTGCACCTTTTTTTTCCCACCTTCCAATATTTCATGGATTGAACTTGAATATGACAACTTTCAGGATGAATCAAACCACTCTATTTTTTATTCATCAGTATATTTTGTGCGTAAAGGCTCTCCAAACCTGTTTTTTTTTATTATTCATACATACTTTCCTAAACCTAAAATTTGCCTAAATAATCTACAAGATCAGAGTATTTTTTTATTTGCCAGTTGGTGCTGAAACAGAGACGAAGATGCATAGATGGCATTCTTTCATTGATCCCTATTTTCTGAACCCGTTCTCTCTATGTATTTTAGTCTGTTGACAAAATAAAGATACACCGTATTTAAGGGATGGCTTAAGATAATTGTACTGAAAACCCTATTGAATATGTTGGCCAGCAAGTGGGAGGGTTTTCAGCAGTTGAATTATATTTATTCAGCGCGCGGAAGGGAACCACGCCTGCAAAGCCCATTACGCGACTGAATAAGGTAAGTCTGAATACCAAATACTGAGAAGTGTGTAGAAAAGGGTAAAAAAAAAAGTCAGAATCGGCCCCTTTGTCATTATAGGGTATTGTGTGTAGATGAGTGAGAAAATAAAATCTATTTAATCCATTTTTAATTGAGGCTGTAACACAACAAAATGTGGAATAACTCCAGGGGTATGAATACGTTCTGAAGAAACTGTACTTTGAACAAGGTTTCATTTTCAATTAACTGAAAGTTAGAGGTTGTAATCTGGATAAAGGCAAAAAGGCAATTTTTGAACAAGGAGTGAGCCATTCTTATTAATCTACTGGAGAAGCTTTTCGTGAGAGGTTTGATGCTTTAATATTTAATAATTGTAGCCCCCCCAAACTCGTATTAATTATATAAATATGCACGTTTAATTGTGTCTGGCTTACCTTTCCAAATAAAGTGAAATATTATTTGCTCATATAATTCAAAAACAATTTGTCTGGAGTAGGCAACGCCATAAGTAAATAAGTAAACTGTGATATGACTAAAGAGTTAATCAGTGTGATTTTCCATAAATAGACAGGTATTTACCTCTCAATGGTTGCAAGGTCTTGTCTATTTTTGCTAACTTTCTATAGGAATTTGTTGTAGTGAGTTCATTCGTTTTTTTAGGGATATGAATACCAATTATGTCTACTTCACCATCAGACCATTTTATTGGTCAACTACAGGGTAATGTAAATGTTGTGTCTTTTAATGATCCAATACGTAATATAGTACACTTATCATAATTAGGTTTTGGTCCAGAGAAGCTAGAGAAATGATCTAGATCCTCAATGAGACTGTGCAGTGATCCAGATTGCGGACTTAAAATAGAAGTTGAGTCATCAGCATACATTGACACTTTTGTTTTTAAGCCCTTGATTTTTAACCCCTTGACATTATTGTTGGATCTGATTTTAATAGCTAACATTTCGATGGCCAAAACAAATTGATATGGAGACAATGGGCAACCTTGTTTAACTCCTCTTGACTGTTTAATACTTTATGCAAAGTAACCATTTTTACTATTTTACATTTGGGGCTGCTATACATAACTTTTACCCATTGTATAAGAGATTCTCCAAAACTAAAATAGTCCAGGCATTTATATATAAATTGAAGTTATACTTTATCAAAGGCCTTTTCAAAATTTACCATGAAGACAAGGCCTGGTTTCTTCGATGTTTCATAGTATTCTATTGTTTCAAGTAATTATCTTATATTATCTCCAATGTATCGTCCATATAAAAAATCTGTCTGATCAGGATGAATAATATCCAATAAAACCTTTTTTTCATTTTGCATCACAATATTGAAGTGTGAGGGGCCTCTAGTTTTTTAAATGGAATGGATCTTTATACTTACCATCTGGGTGCAGTTTCAGTAATAGTGAAAGAAAAAACAGGTTTGATATAACAAGTGCTCAGCATATGTGGGAACTCCTTCAAGACTGTTGGAAAAGCATTCCAGGTGAAGCTGGTTGAGAGAATGCCAAGAGTGTGCAAAGCTGTCATCAAGGGAAAGGGTGGCTATTTGAAGAATCTCAAATATATCATATATTTTGATTTGTTTAACACTTTTTTGGTTACTACATGATTCCATATGTGTTATTTCATAGTTTTGATGTCTTCACTATTATTCTACAATGTTTAAAAAAATAGTAAAAATAAAGAAAAACCCTTGAATGAGTAGGTGTGTCCAAACTTTTGACTGGTAGTGTGTATCTCACTAATTCTAATGTGTCCATGATAGTCATGATCTCCATAAGTGCATATATAAATTATAATAAATATATAAATAATGCATGACGGTGAGAGTTCCTTTACAGTCCATTGAAGTACTTAAAAATGTGTTATAATTTCCCACCATAATAATACGATCGTTTGTTGCTTGTGAGCTCAATAGATTGTTATAAATATTTTTGAAGAAGTGTGGATCATCATTATTTCGACCGTATAGATTAATGAGCCAGATATGTTCATCGTCCAATAGCATATTTAAAAGGATCCACCTTCCTTGCGGATCTGTTTGGACAGTTTACACATTCGGATCGAAAATTATTGTTAATTAATATCACCCCTTTTGTGTTTCTTTGCCCATGACAGAAATACAGTATATTTCTCCTTCCCAGTTATTTTCCCACACAACCTCATCTGTAATTGTAGAATGAGTTTCCTGTAAACAATGGATATTATATTCCTTATCTTTTAGCCAGTTAAAGAATGATCGTCTTTATTTATAATCTGCTAAGCCATTACAATTATAACTAGCTATACTTATTTCACCACTTACCATAATGAGATACAAGTTTCAATTATGCTTACCATAATATACTGTATAGTGTGCCTGTAAACTTACTACCAAATAGTACCATGATGATCCAGCTGCTAGACACCCTGAATTTATTCATACTTACCAATACTACCAGAATCCATGCCTGTCAGCTATAATATATGCACCGCTAAACATGCTGTAGCTACAACTGACTCTAAGTAGACCTCAAATAGAACTCCAATAATATCCCTATAAGCCTAGGGCATGACCATGAGAGGTGCATCCTCTTTTGGAATTAGCCACAAAAAAATAAATTAAAAGGGAAATAATAAAAAGGACATAGAAAGAGAGAAATAGAGAATAATAAATGAGATAGTGATGAGGACAATAAGACTGAAAAACAGATACCCAGATAACAGCAAAACCTGGAACATAATACCAAATGATAATAATCACTAATTATATCAATAGTAATAGTAATAATAATCATACTAATAATATTGTCAATAAAAAAATACCAACAATAATCTAACAGTACTCATCTTCCCAATATTCTACTGTATTCACTTGTGGTCTTCACCATTAACAGCATTGACAATAATATTAATAATAATAGCAATAATGATAATAATACAAATATCACCATTACTGCTGTTGGGAGTATAAATATGATCAATACCAATACGGACAATGGCAATAACCATCAACACCTTTATCACTACCAAGATCCTAACAATTATTCCCTTGTGATCTTCACCAATTAGTAATAATAATATTAATACTAATACTAATATTGGTATTAATCATAAACACGATCATATGAATAGATATAATGATAGTAATAACATACAGTGCCTTCAGAAAGTATTCAGACCCCTTGACATTTTCCACATATTGTTACGTTACAGCCTTATTCTAAAATTGATTAAATCGTTTTTTCCCCTCATCATGTGGTCCTCTGTAGCTCAATTGGTAGAGCATGGCGCTTGTAACGCCAGGATAGTGTGTTCGATCCCCGGGACAACCCATACGTAAAAATTTATGCACGCATGACTGTAAGTCGCTTTGGATAAAAACGTCTGCTAAATGGCATATTATATTATATTTATCAATCTACACACATTACCCCATAATGGTTTTTAGACATTTTTGCTAATTTATTACAAATAAAAAACTGAAATATCACATTTCCATAAGTATTCAGACCCTTTACTCAGTACTTTGTTGAAGCACCTTTGGCAGCGATTACAGCATCAAGTATTCTTGGGTATGACGCTACAAGCTTGGCACACCTGTATTTGGGGAGTTTCTCCCATTCTTCTCTGCAGATCCTCTCAAGCTCTGTCAGGTTGGATGGGGAGTGTTGCTGCACAGCTATTTCCAGGTCTCTCCAGAGATGTTCGATCGGGTTCATGTCCGGGCTCTGGCTGGGCCACTCATGGACATTCAGAGACTTGTCCCGAAGCCACTCCTGCGTTGTCTTGGCTGTGTGCTTAGGATCGTTGTCCTGTTGGAAGGTGAACCTTTGCCCCAGTCTGAGGTCCTGAGCACTCTGGAGCAGGTTTTCATCAAGGATCTCTCTGTACTTTGCTCTGTTAATCTTTGCCTCAATCCTGAATAGTCTCCCAGTCCCTGCCGCTGAAAAACATCCCCACAGCATGATGCTGCCACCACCATGCTTCACCGTAGGGATGGTGCCAGGTATCCACCAGACGTGACGCTTGGCATTCAGGCCAAAGAGTTCAATCTTGGTTTCATCAGACCAGAGTATCTTGTTTCTCATGGTCTGAGAGTCCTTTAGGTGCCTTTTGGCAAACTCCAAGCGGGTTGTCATGTGCCTTCCGTCTGGCAACTCTACCATAAAGGCCTGATAGGTGGAGCACTGCAGAGATGGTTGTCCTTCTGGAGCTCTGGGACTAAACACCTCCCTCTGCAACTGGATCCTGGACTTCCTGACGGGCCGCCCCCAGGTGGTAAGGGTAGGTAACAACACATCTGCCACGCTGATCCTCAACACGGGGGCCCCTCAGGGGTGCGTGCTCAGTCCCCTCCTGTACTCCCTGTTCACCCATGACTGCATGGCCAGGCACGACTCCAACACCATTATTACGTTCGGTGACGACACAACAGTGGTAGGCCTAATCACCAATAACGATGAGACAGCCTATAGGGAGGAGGTCAGAGACCTGGCCGTGTGGTGCCAGGATAAAAACCTCTCCCTCAACGTGATCAAGACAAAGGAGATGATTGTGGACTACAGGGAAAAAAAGTGGACTGAGCACGCCCCCATTCTCATCGACAGGGCTTAGTGGAACAGGTTGAGAGCTTCAAGTTCCTTGGTGTCCACATCACCAACAAACTATCATGGTCCAAACACACCAAGACAGTCCTGAAGAGGGCACGACAAAGCCTATTTCCTATTCTACAGCTGCACCATCGAGAGCATCCTGACTGGTTGCATCACCGCCTGGTATGGCAACTGCTCGGCCTCCGACCGCAAGGCACTACAGAGGGTAATGCGTACAGCCCAGTACATCACTGGTGCCAAGCTTCCTGCCATCTAGGACCTCTATACCAGGCGGTGTCAGAGGAAGGCCCTAAAAATTGTCAAAGACTCCAGCCACCCTAGTCATAGACTGTTCTCTCTGCTACCGCACTGCAAGCTCAACCGGAGCGCCAAGTCTACATCCAAAAGGCTTCTTAACAGCTTCTACCCCCAAGCCAAAAGACTCCTGAACAGCTAATCATGGCTACCGGGACTATTTGCACTGCAAATATTATATTTTTTTACTTATCTATTTTTTACTTCACACTTTTTTTCTTTTCTTAAAAATGTACAGTGTGTTGTTGGTTAAGGGCTTGTAAGTAAGCATTTCACTGTAATGTCTACACCTGTTGTATTCGGCGCATGTGGCAAATAAGATTTGATTTGAGATTGACCATCGGGTTCTTGGTCACCTCCCTGACCAAGGCCCTTCACCACCGATTATTCAGCTCTAGGAAGAGTCATGGTGGTTCCAAACTTCTTCCATATAAGAATGATGGAGGCCACTGTGTTCTTGGGGACCTTCAATGCTGCAGAAATGTTTTGGTACCCTTCCCCAGATCTGTGCCTAGACACAATCCAGTCTTGGAGCTCTACGGACAATTCCTTCAACCTCATGGCTTGGTTTTTGCTCTGACATGCACTGTCAACTGTTGAACCTTATTTAGACAGGTGTGTGCCTTTCCAAATCATGTCCAATCAATTGAATTTACCACATGTGGACTCCAATGAAGTTGTAGAAACATCTCAGGGATGATAAATGGAAAAAGGATGCACCTGAGCTCAATTTTGAGTCTCAAAGCAAAGGGTCTGAATACTTATGTAAATAAGGTATTTCTGTTTTCTTTTTTTAAATTAATTGGCAAACATTTTGAAAAACCTGTTCGCTTTGTCATTGTAGGGTATTGTGTGTAGATTGCTGAGAAAAAAATATATGTGGAAAAAGTCAAGGGGTCGGAATACTTTCCGAAGGCACTGTAATAATAATAATAATAATAATAATAATACTAACATCAACAACAATGCAATCATCATCCTCATCATCCTCATCACTGTCATCATGGAACAACTGTACTAGCCACACGCAAAACCAGAATGCCCAGATATTCATATACAGCGGCTCATTATCGGCTCACTTTGCAAGTTGAAGTCGTTGATCACAACAAAAGAAAGGCATATCAGACCATTTTGTTCAGTTCATTAGATCCGTTTGTCAATAAATATTTAAGAAAAATTCTGTAAAAACACTATAGGCTCACTTATTCGCATTCCGACAATCACAATAGAGGAAAGGCATATCAGCCCAGTTCGTTCAGTTCATTAGATCCGAATGTCAGTAAAACAAGAGAAAGAAATTGAAGACAACTGGAGACATTGTTGGTGGCTCCAATGGATTGTAGAAAGAGTAGTGTGGTTTTTAGAACCTATAGATTATTTGAGGACATAGCACAGGAAACCCCCATCGCCCTAAGTCCAACTATATGTACTGCTTCCTCAAACTAATTCAATAAAAAAAATGCAACTCACTCTTCTTACAGACACACATATTCAAAAGAATCCCCATCTTGTTTTATTTGGGGTTTCGCCTGTGATTTCTTTTGTCAAAATGTTTCTAATTTTCATTTGTCGAGTTTTGTTTTCATTCGGGTGTATTTAGCTCTTCCTGATGCTGGGCCCGTTGCCCGGCTGAGAGACACAGCCTTTAATTAGAACAGCAGAAATATATGCTTAGAGCCATGTGGCTTTTGGGAGACTCTTTATTTAAGTCTGAGGGGGGAACAATGGAGGAAACAATGCCTGTAGAAGATATTTTTTTTATTTAGCCTACATAGTCGACACATTCAGACCTGCTCAGCAGACTAGATCTGAGGTGTAATGTAGGCTATCAACCTCTCCTTGGAGACAGAAACTGATTGCTGTTTTATTTTTATTGTTAATTATCTATCAGCTGCCAGACTTGATACCACACACTTTCATATCTAGACCCCTGAATCAGATCAGTCAAATCCTCTCAAAATGAAATCCATTGAACATTATTTGATGAATATTGTCTGTTTGTAATCAAGACTCTTCATTTACTAAGTGAAACTCCCTCTCCCTCGTTTGTAACATGATCATGGTGATTTACAGTTTAATAATAGCAGCTCTGGAACAGAAACAGTCAATAAGAATCCCTCTATAGTGGTGTTGAAGTGAGAAAGTCGTGTCTTCATCCTGATAGCGGTTTGGTTTTAGCGTTAGCTCTGTCAAGGCAGGCTTGCACAGGAAGTGTGGGTGAGACCGGCAGACATTTCCCTTGGCTCACTTGGCAGACTCCTTAGAAATCAAAAGCCCTGATGGAGATAGATGTCTCCACTCTCAGACTGCGGTGGTTCTATATCCAGATAATAAAGCAGCTGCAGTATGGATGTGACTCGCCTACACTTCGTTTTCATTTCCTAAAAGAAGCTGAGAGACAGTTAAATGATACCTTAGCTGAGACACGTTCTTCAATTTCCCTTTTTTAATGCAGCGACGTATGCAATTAAAACATTGTTTGGTCTGATCACGTTCACCCACTGACATTTTAATGTGAAGGGGGGCCCTTGACATACAGCTTGGTAGCATTTGTTTCCCCCCTGGTTTGGTGGTGACAGTTTCCATAATAAAAGTTTAATGTAAGCCATCGCTCAGCGGGGCAGCCCAGATGTTTAGGGATAAACATGCTGGTAATTAGGGCTCTGATCTCACCCTGCTATTTACACTAGGCATAGACACTGGATGGTCACGCCCCTCACACCCTCTACAAGCAGCCTCCCACACCCTGGTCCAACATCCTCTGACCCCCAGACCCTGGCCCGGACCAGCCCATCTCCCAGCAGTGTAAATATTTAGGGGAATGGCTTGTTTACCCTTTTCCCTGAGGACTTATTCAAAGAATGCTGTGCTTCTAGGAAGCAATGTGGCATTCTGGAGCATGCGGCTGTGAGTGGTGTTAGCTAACCACTTAGTTCCTAGTAACACTCCATTACTGGACATTACCCCCTCCCTCCCTAACCAGCAATGCCGGCTCAGAAGTCAGAGTAGCTGTTAGGAGGTTGTAAGAAAGGTGAGGAATGGTGAAATCCTGGATAGGGGGAAACAGCTGTTGGTACGTTCCAGGTATGGAGGGAGCAGACAGACTTTCCACGCCTCTGTCATCTCCTCTCTCACACATGTATGTATGCAGTTTCCCGAGATTATTTTTGTGGAAGATGTTGGTAACTTTATTTGAATAGCCCCATATAGATGATCTACACATGCTCACACTATCAACAAACGATCAACTGCAACTCTGATGATATGTAATCGCTTGCTTGGGTTACTGTTAGGGTTAAGTTTAGGGTTAGAATAAAAATGCTTTATATTCCAGGACTAGGCTATGCTCAATCTTGTCCATACTGTAGGCTACCTTCCTCTCTTTCTGTTTATGACTCCTGTTCTTTTACTGCTGCATGCTATCTCTTCTTAAGCCCTCTTATCCATAATGTTTGTCTTTGTTTCATGTTTATCTCTGCACTGTTTCAAGATCAGAAAGCATCTCCCCATCTCAATCTACCTTGTGTGACATGCCACTAAATACAGTTCTCTCTCTCTCTCTCTCTCTCTCTCTCTCTCTCTCTCTCTCTCTCTCTCTCTCTCTCTCTCTCTCTCTCTCTCTCTCTCTCTCTCTCTCTCTCTCTCTCTCTCTCTCTCTCTCTCAAATTCAGATAGCTTTATTGGCATGAAATACAATTGTTAGATATTGCCAAAGCAGTATAGTGGTACAGCATTTCAGTAAATACACTACAATGCAATGAGGATAATGAAATACAGTTAATTCAGGAGTAGTAATAATAGTACATATACACTATATATACAAAAGTATGTGGACATCTCTTAAAATTAGTGGATTCGGATATTTCAGCCACACCCGTTGCTGACAGGTGTATAAAATCGAGCACACAGCCACGCAATCACCATAGACAAACATTGGCAGTATATTGGCCTCACTGAAGAGCTCAGTGACTTTCAACGTGGCACCGTCATAGGATGCCGCCTTTCCAACAAGTCCATTCGTCAAATTTATGCCCTGCTAGAGCTGCCCCGGTCAACTGTACGTGCTGTTATTGTGAAGTGGAAACATCTAGGAGCAACAAAGTCTCAGCCGCAAAGTGTTCAGAACAGCCACACAAGCTCACAGAACTGGACCGCCGAGTGCTAAAGCACGTATCCAGTAAAAATGGTCTGTCCTCGGTTGCAACACTCACTACCGAGTTCCAAACTGCCTCTGGAAGCAATGGCAGCACAATAACAGTTCGTCGGGAGCTTCATGAAATGGGTTTCCATGGCCGAGCAGCCGCCCACAAGCCTAAGATAACCATGTGCAATGCCAAGCATCGGCTGGAATGGTGTAAAGCTCGCTGCCATTGGACTCTGGAGCAGTAGAAACGCGTTCTCTGGAGTGATGAATCACGCTTCACCATCTGGCAGTCCGATGGACGAATCTGGGTTTGGCGGATGCCAGGAGAACACTACCTGCTCGAATGCAAAGTGCCAACTGTAAAGTTTGGTGGTGGAGGAGGAATAGTGGTCTGGGACTGTTTTTCATGGTTCAGGCTAGGCCCCTTAGTTCCAGTGAAGGGAAATCTTAACGCTACATCATTCAATTACATTCTAGACGGTTCTGTGCTTCCAACTTTGTGACAACAGTTTGGGGAAGGCCCTTTCCTGTTTCAGCATGACAATGCCCCCGTGCACAAAGCGAGGTCAATACAGAAATGGTTTGTTGAGATCGGTGTGGAAGAACTTGACTGGCCTGCACAGAGCCCTGACCTCAACCCCATCAAACAGCTTTGGGATGAGACCTAATCGCCCAACATCAGTGCCCGACCTCACTAATGCTCTTGTGGCTGAATGGAAGCAAGTCCCCGCAACAATGTTCCAACATCTAGTGGAAAGCCTTCCCAGAAGAGTGGAGGCTGTTATAGCAGCAAAGGGGGGACCAACTCCATATTAATTCCCTGATTTAGGAATGAGATGTTCGATGAGCAGGTGTCCAAATGCTTTTGATAATGTAGTGTAGTCATGTATACATGTACAACATTACTGCTGTTGTATTGTGTGATCTTCAGTCGATACATTTAATTGAAAAAAAAAAAGATTATAAAAAGAAAAAAGAAAGAATGGCTAATAAATAATCAACAAAATGTACATTGGTGATGGTTGCACTATGTATTACCTGGAAGTTGTATACAATGTAAATACTTCAGGGATTTATTGTTCATGGGATGTCCTTCAGGCTATGGCAATCATATACATAACTGGCAGTTATATTTGTGGTTTCTCCCTCACCCAGAATAATTCCCAGCATTATGTCATTAGTAAATATATTTTCTTATTTGGGAGTATTTGTCACAATAGAGGAAAAAGTGCATCTCTGTCTCTACCTCCTTTACATTTTTACATTTTAGTCATTTAGCAGACGCTCTTATCCAGAGCGATTTACAGTAGTGAGTGCTATTCTGTCATGCAATGACCAGTTAGATGCTCCTCTTTGGGTAGCCATGCCTTTTTGTGTCTCCCTTTTTCTATAGCCAATCGGTGGTCGCTGAGCCGGTATTTAGTCAGGATCTGTCTCTGTTGTGTATCTCTGACAGAGTAGAGATATTCTGCCAATTTGTATTCTCTTTTGAGGGCCAAATAACAATTTAGTTTATTCTGTGTTTTTGTTTCATTTTCCCAATTTGTCAAATAGGAGGTTTTAATTTCTGTAACAATCTGATTGATCTGATTTAATTACAATTAAAGGGAATCTTCCGGGTTCTGCTCTGCATGCATAATTTGGCACATGCTTTTAGATATTTAGGGTAATTCTGCAGAATTCTGTGTGTGCTTATAATCTTAATTACAGGTTGTACCCGAAACCTCGCTTCCATATAGTGCAATTGATAAAATATTGAATATTTTGCACCAGATTTGGATAGGAATATATATTTTTTTTAATTGTATTTTTCCTAGTGCTTTGGGCCTTTTTCTTTTAGTGCATTCACTGTCAGGCCAAATCCACCAGAGGCACAATTTTCTTGTCCCAGGTAGTTGTAACATTGGGCATGTATTTCCTAATTTGAAGAAGTGTCTGCTGCTCTGATTCCTGGCCTTTTTCTGTAAAATCCCAACTTCGGTTTTCTGAAAGGATGTTGATTGCCCAGTTGATGCTGTATTTCCAAAGAATGTTAAGTTGTTCCTGTAGACCTTGCTCTGTTGGTGACAGTAGGACAAGGTCATCTGAGTAGAGCAGGAATCTGACATACTCATCTTTGAGGGTGAGTCCAGGGGCTGCAGATCGATCCAACAACCCTGCTACTTGGTTGATGTAGACGTTGAACAGGGTTGGACTTAAACTGCACCCTTGTCTCACCCCTCGCCGTTGTGCAAAAAACTGTGTTATTTTATTGTTCAGTCTCTCAAGTAAATAGATTTTATGATGTCGTATACTTTACTCGCAATGGCGCTTTGTAGGGTTTTGTCAAATAATCCATCATGCCAGATGGAATCAAAAGCATTCTTAAAATCAACAAAACATGCAAATACTTTTCCTCTGCTTTTCTGATGAACATGCTAGTTTATTAGTGTGTGTATGTGTGGTCTGTTCTGTGTTTGGGTAGAAAGACAATTAGTTTTTTGCTGAGAGCGTTATGTTGTGTGAGAAAGGTCTGTATTCGGTCACTGAGAATACAGCAGAACAGTTTCACCATGTTACCGGTGACACATTCCCCTATAGATATCAGGTTGTAATTTGTCACCTTTTTTATATATGGGGGTTATGAGCCCCCCGGTTCCAAACATCAGGGAAGCAGCCACTCTCCAAAACCAGGTTGAATAGTTTTAATAAGGCATCATGCAGCTCATTCCTGATGCTGTCAGGGCTACATGCCTTTCCAGGTTTAAGGCTTTGTATTTCCTTCGAAAGTTCAGCATGTGTAATTTGGTAGTCAATTGGGTTCTGGTTGTTTTTAATTGTGTGTTATAGGGAGCTGAGTTTTTCTTGCCTATTTTTTGGATTTAAAGTAAGGTCTTCTGATGGTATTATTGCAAAATGGCTAGGTCATTCCTCTGTTTTCCATTTAGACCATTCTATTTCTGTCTCTCTCTCTCCCTCTCTCTCTCTCTCTCTTTCTCCCTCGCTCTCTCTTTCTCCCTCTCTCTCTCTCTCTCTCTCTCTCTCTCTCTCTCTCTCTCTCTCTCTCTCTCTCTCACTCTCTCTCGTTAGTATCTCTTCAATCTTCCTTCCCTTCAGGATATTTACATTGCATATATTAAAGTGAAGAGAGAGAGATGAAGAGAAACAGAGAAACCGAGAAAGAGAGGAAAGGGTTACTCAGGTCATCTTCCAACAGCGGCGCCGATTCCAAAAAAATAGTTTTTAGTTTGGCGAGGGGCCCTCTCTGCACTCCACACTATCATACACACAAATATTTACATGATAACGCACAGACACACACACACACACACACACACATAAATATTAATTAAAATACAAATACCACAGACACTCACTCACACACATCCAGAGTGATTGATAGCTGCACACTAGGGATCTCAGTGGAATATCAGAGAGTTCCAGTAATACATTGGGATTTTTATAGAACCTGATATGCCAAAAACTTTTGAGTAAGCGGAGAGAAAGAAAAACACTGCTTTTTGTGTCTTCCTGCAGCACCAACTGTGATCACAATTTAAGAATGTAATTTTAACGTATGATATATTTTCTAAGGTTTCTCCTGACTGCAGATACATTGCCATGGCCTTGGGTCTCCACCTCATCAGTGTTAGCGGACACGAATGAAATGTTTCTACAGTGGCTTCTCATAGTGAAGACTGTGTGTGTGTGAGTGAGAGAGAACTGTGGAGTGAAAGAGTGAGAAAAAATCCTTTCCCTGGACTCACAGAGCGGCCTGAGCTCCGATATCCACCAGTAGAACGTCCAATCAGATAAGCAGCTGAAGGGAGTCCTAGGATGGGATCATCTGTTGTTTGGGCTTATGATGTTCACAGTAACTCACAGAGGAAAGAGCTCAAAGTATCCCAATCACAGACACAGACTGTGCAGGCTACTGTTAACATGCACTCAGGTTCTCAAGGACCTGTACATTTTAATTTGTTTTTAGTAGTAATGTTTAATTTCATGTCCTGTTGTCTGATGAGGACTGAGCTTTTTTTCTGAGCTTTTTTAATCCAATACATTATCTGAGCATGAAAGAAGACATTAAGCAGGGTTCTCTGCTGGGTAACTTGCAGGATAACTTGTTAAAGGATATTGGTATTCTGGAAACCTCTGTGTGTACCCAGACATCACTTCCACTGAGGGGTACTGCATGTATGAGGACTGACTTGCTGCTGTGTATAGAGGCAGTCTTGTACTGCTAGCCTTGTAATCAACCTGCCAAGCTTCTGCCAAGATCACTCCACAGCAGGGTGACCAGACGAGGGCTGGAGAAGACTCAGCCAGAGAGGAGAGAGAGAGAGAGTTGGAGAGAGGGAGAGGGGGAAAGGGGGAGAGATGAAAGACCATAAAACAGCATGAGGGCCCCTTCTTTTAACACCAACACAACAGTTCCGGAGAAAACTGGGAAACAAAACAGAAGCTATTAGCAATTAAGCCCATACACCATGTGATTCATTACCTCTTGATTATCACAACATTAATTGGCAATGTACTGTACTCTGTATCTCAGTATATCAGCAAGTGTTTTTTCCTGGGTACCTCACTATGGTAAAAAGCGCTCTTATGGAAGCACTATATTCTAAATCAACAGTATTAGAATCCAACAGCGAGGTCTTGAATATATTGATGTGTGATTAAACAGGGATCCTACCGACCAGCAGCAACAGACACTATGATTAATCTTCCCATGCTACTGTGTTTTCCTATACCAGTTTATTACCCACTAATAAAAAGATAGTAGTCACGCACGGTCCATGATGCATAAATCAATACACTGCATTAGATTAGATTAGATTAGCTCTCTTAGAGGAGTGTCATCCCGTCTCTGCCAATGTTTCCTGCAGGTTGTTAGGCAGGCTCTTTCCTAAATTCCCAAACTGAAACAAATTACTGTAACATCTAAAAAGTCGACCACCTATGTGTCCTCGTAGGATCTCCCTCTGCACCCCCCAGGAGGAGACAGCAGACTCACCTCTGCTGGCCTTTAAACAGGTATCAGGGTCTTAAAAGGCACAAAACTGATGTAATTACAGATCTCCTTTGGGTTTAATTTGTTTTGTCATTTTAGCAGACGCTCTTATCCAGAGCGACTTACAGTAGTGAGTGCATACATTTACGTACTGGTCCTCCGTGGTAATTGAACCTACAACCCTGGCGTTGCAAGTGCCAGGCTCTACCAACTGAGCTACACAGGACCCTTCAGCTGTGTCCTATTCTTCCATTTAATTTCCACTTTGCCATCGACAATATTTAGACAGTCTGCTCAAAAGTAATTGTTGTGTCATCATGAATCAGAAAATTGCTATTTTAAATGGCTTGAATTGGAAAGCGAGAAGCCTTGGTTGATGGGTGGATGTGTGAATGCTGAACAGCGCTGGTTAGGATGAAGACAGACATTCTACTCTCCCCCAGAGTCCTGTATTTCCAACCACTGGAGATGTACAAGGAGATACATCTGTCTCTTGTCTTTGGCTCTTTCTGCTAGGAAGAAGTTCATGGGATGACTCAAAGCTTTTATGGTGTTGTCTCACTGAGGTAATGTTTTTGGTTATTCCACTCTTCTCACAGTAAACTTGTTGGACAAACACACCCATCAACCAACAACCCTAAAATCTGCCCACACCTCTATCATCACCACTGACCCCAGAACAGATCATGTCCTTATGGCTTTAGGGGTTTGTTGTGAGGGCAGCAGTTAAACAGTTCCTAGGCATTTTAGAATAGACGAGACTAGACCATTATACTACCTTTGCTGTGCCCCATGCTGTTTGAGTTAGGCTGACCACTGCTCTCATACTCTCTCTGTGATTTAAGCAGCCCATAGTGGTCTCCTATTAATGTGTCTCTATGCATGAGTGAAAGCAGCATATCTGTTTGCCTGTTGATGTAACCCATCATTAGGATTTATGTTTTTCCCTGGGTGTTCACCAAAAATGTTACATTGCAATGTTTTGGCCCATTTTCTGGGATGACATATTTGTCCACGGAAATGTATGCCGATCCCCAGAGGCGAAAGATGACTGTTTCGTCTGGGGTGGCATGCCAGGTGTTTTATAGGTATCACATAGGTCACATCTAGTGCTTTTCTTTTTACAGGTCAGAGCAATGTTTCTTTCATGACATCATAACTCTTTCATGGTGCAGACCTGGGGTCAGAGACCCAAATGGCAGTAAGATATATATATATTTTTAACACACAAGAACGAGTGCTCTGTGAGCCGCAATGGATTAACGCCATGTTGAACCTGGCAATAAATTGAGAGACATTGACGCATCAAACTGAAACAAAACAAAATTGTGTTGAACAGTAAGGAGTATAGGCACACTTCAACTGCTTTAAAATCATTTTTATTTGGTTCAAGTGTTAGTAGAGCTAATTTGATCTGTGTTCATTCAACTACTAACATCTATTGATGACTTTGAATGACCAATTATAGATTGCCATGTAGCCATAAAGAGGCAGTTAAAGAACCGCTTGTGGCTCCGGAGCCACATGTTGCAGACCCCTGGTATAGACTGTATAATAATTATCTGAGACAATGCAGTAAATGCAAAATCCTGTGCAACGGTCATATGGTTTCTTACTTTTACACATCAAAGGGTCTGGCTGGTTATTCAGGAAATCACAGTGTCTTAGCAATCACAATCACAACACAGCACAGAACTGCCTGCTTTCCATAGTCATAGGGCATCATACAAACAATAGTCTC
This sequence comes from Coregonus lavaretus, assembly GCF_964263955.1. Classification (NCBI taxonomy): domain Eukaryota; kingdom Metazoa; phylum Chordata; class Actinopteri; order Salmoniformes; family Salmonidae; genus Coregonus; species Coregonus lavaretus. The sequence continues at coordinate 72,175,465 of NC_139990.1, forward strand.
TGCACTATAACAGGCATATTAGAATCCAGACAAAGCAACTGTGTGGTGACTCATACCTAAACATTTGGAGATTATGGATGTCAGATGTTATTGGCCGTCTCACAGCCAAGAGGAGGTTTTCCCTCTTATGCTCTGGCAGGAAGGCAGATAGTACTGCGCTGTGTTCATTAGGACACAAAGTGGAAATAGTTTTGCAACGGAAAATGAAAATAAGCAATGTTATTGGATAAGCATAGATAGCATAGATAGTACCTCCTCGTTTCATTCCATTTTCTTCCATCTTGTTCCTACTGAACACGACCCTGTTCTTTACACGGTGAGGCACTGTGATTCATGCAGATAGACAGATGTCATACGGTGCTGCTTACCAGCATCATCGGCCTCTGAGGTCACAGCAGTGTGAGAATGCACAAGGGCAACCTTTGACCCTGGATTATGTCTAGTGTCAGTGACAGTGATGGAGTGTTTGACTGACAGCTACCGTCATAAATCTGACAGGCGGGACTAAATGAGCCAGAACAGGAACATATTTGGTCCTGTACTTGTAAAGAAATTGTGCATTATTCTGCTTTGATTTCGATACTATCAGGGTAACTCTGTTTTTTGGCTGGTGTTTGGTAATTGTCTCTGTGCATCTCTCTTGTTTCTTCTCTTCAGAATGTGTGAGTCGTTCAAAAAAACATTTTTGAAATTTGATTCAGGCAAGGACTGGTGTTCAGAATTCACATTAAAGTCAGAAATGCTTACAGTAATGGATTCGGTATCTATTGCATTGATGCCCGAATGTCCTGTTTATCTTTAGGCTTTATGCCTCAAAATAATGGACCAGGTGCACTGTGGCATTTATTAAAAACATACACAGTAACAAACACTGATTCCAACAACAAGGGTAGAGCTAACATGGAGACATTACATTTACGTCATTTAGCAGACACTCTTATCCAGAGCGACTTACAGTTAGTAAGTGCATACATTATTTTTTATTTTTCATACCCCCCGTGGGAATCGAACCCACAACCCTGGCGTTGCAAACGCCATGCTCTACCAACTGAGCTACATCCCTGCCATTCCCTCCTCTACCCTGGGCCAATTGTGCGCCGCCCATGGGTCTCCCGGTCGCGGCCGGCTACGACAGAGCCTGGATTCGAACCAGAATCTAGTGGCACTGCGATGCAGACATCCATGACAAAAAAAACATGAAAGATTTCAGTGTAATGGTTCATCGTCTCCCGCTCTGATTCCATATCCTTTCACATGGTCTTAGGTTCTGCCACATGGATTTCATTCACAAAAAAAAAAAAAAGGATGCATGCATGACTGTAAGTCGCTTTGGATAAAAGCGTCTGCTAAATGGCATATTATTATTATAATGCGAGGTACATAAAACGGACTATTTACTCCTCTCTGTTGCTGTATCCTCGAGGCATCCATCTCATCCCCTCTTAAAAATGGTTGTGTGAATCCAAGCAACCCCTCTGTCCCTTTTCCTCATCAGTGATATTGTATTTGTAATATGCTTTTTCTGTCTTTGATGTTGATGTTATGTTAGCAGTACCTCTCCCTCTGTGTAATCTTATTGAATTCTGTTTGTTCTAATATACTCGCTAATGCTAGGTGACATCTTCTATCCACAACCTTGGTCTGGGCCAGGCTGAGCTACATCTCTCTCTCTCTCTCTCTCTCTCTCTCTCTCTCTCTCTCTCTCTCTCTCTCTCTCTCTCTCTCTCTCTCTCTCTCTCTCTCTCTCTCTCTCTCTCTCTCTCTCTCTCTCTCTCTCTCTCTCTCTCTCTCTCTCTCTCGCTCTCTCTCTCTCTCTCTCGCTCTCTCATCACACAAAAGTAAAATACTTAATGAGTGACTGAGGATTAGATCAAGAGATGTGCTGATGGATAATATTGACAGTCCCATTTGAGAATGGCTCTGATCTGTTGCTAGAAATGTGTGCACACTCAATCAATAACAACACTGTAGGCTAAAGGGAGAAAGTGCATACCAGATGTGACACACATGGCGTAGAATGCATATGGCCAAAAGGGAGTGCACAGCTGTTTGACTTACAGGTGTGTGTCCTCTGGTCTGTTGAAACCAGAGTCATGGAGAGGTCATAGTGTTTCAGGTTGAAATCACAACATAGCAGATTTAAAATAAATCAGCCTGTCTCACCACGCTCTCTGATCTCTGAGGTGATAATCAAGCTCAGAGACCTGACGCTAGATGACGTCACCAAGCTGCCAAAACACTTCATCCCACTGGGCACACCACTTAATTTCAACGTGGAAATTCTTGGGATATTAGATTGAGATGTTGATCAATGAGATTTCAACCTTTATTCACCCACTCAAAAAGACAGCCAGAATGTTTCTGAATGTGTTATCACTTCGCTTTCAACCATTTAAAAGCACAACAATGTTCAAATGGGAATACAATGTCAAATATTTTGTATTTATACAACAACAAGTTGAGATTACATTCAAAGTACATTGTGCAAGTGATCAATGCTGTTCGAGATTCTGCACAGATTATTATAGCAATATTGTGAAGATCTCCACAGACCTGCAACCTTTGCATGATATCTTGAACATGCACATTTTCTATGATTACATAAGAAGACATTTACACTGAGTATGCCAAACATTAGGAACACCTTCCTAATATTGAGTTGCACCCCCCACTTTTGCCCTCAGAACAGCCTCAATTAATTGAGGCATGGACTCTACAAGGTGTCAAGCGTTCCACAGGGATGCTGGCCCATGTTGACGCCAATGCTTCCCACAGTTGTGTCAAATTGGCTGGATGTCCTTTGGGTGGTGGACCATTCTTGATACACATAGGAAACTGTTGATCATGAAAAACACAGCAGCGTTGCAGTTCTTGACACAAACCGCTGCGCCTGGCACCTACTACCATACCCCGTTCAAAGGCACTTAAATATTTTGTCTTGCCCATTCACTCTCTGAATGGCACACATACACAATCCATGTCTCGATTGTCTCAAGGCTTAAAATCCTTCTTTAACCGGTCTCCTCCCCTTCATCTACACTGATTGAAGTGGATCTAACAAGTGACATCAATAAGGGATCATAGCTTTCACCTGGATTCACCTGGTCAGTCTATGTCATGGAAAGAGCAGGTGTTCTCAATGTTTTGAATACTCAATGTATAGTTACATTAACCTCTAAATGTTAGGGGAAAAACAATGTGAATAAATACTGTTACATTAGTTTGTAAGATAGCCTTAACTTTAGGCTATTTAATTTATTGCAAAAGTAATCTTGAATTGTGTTTGGTTGTCAATGCAACGAATAGGACTAAATCAAAAGAATAGGACTAAATCAAAACAAACTTTATTTAAAGTGCATTTAAAGTTTGATTTGAACCTATTCTTTAACTTTGATTCTTGGTTGAGATGGAGACTTGAATCCAACATATCAATTATTAATTCGTAGACAAACTGGAAATAAAGCCAGACGGAACTATCTAAGAAGAAGATGCATCTCCTTCAAATGTTGATATTTCGTTGCGTTAACAACCAAACACATTTTAATATCCAGTTTGTCTACAAAATAATAATTGATATGTTGGATTTACATCTGCATCTCAACCAAAAATCTAAGTTAAAGAATAGGACTAATTCAAATCAACTCAAACTTTAGTCCTATTCTTTAACTTTTGGTTGAGATGGAGACGTGAATCAAACTATTAATTAACAACTTGAATATTACATTTGAAATCAACTAAAGCTTGAAACCGTAGGCCTATGTGTGTTGTCTATTTTTAGTTGAACTCTGGGTTGAATTGAAACAATGGCTGTTGATGACTTTGCAAATGCTATGTAGGCCTAAATATTGAGACCAAAGACATAGCTGTATATATATCAATTATCCAGTAGAAGGTGCTGCCCAGCATATTGTTTTGTTTCTGATAGTGGATATAACATTGAAGATCTGACGTTGTTTTAAAGGTACAAATTAAACATATTTTATAGAAGGTTTGTCTATGTAAAAAAATGGTTACCACATACAGTGGGGAGAAAAAGTATATAGTCAACCACCAATTGTGCAAGTTCTCCCACTTAAAAAGATGAGAGAGGCCTGTAATTTTCATCATAGGTACACGTCAACTATGACAGACAAAATGAGAAAAAAAAATCCAGAAAATCACATTGTAGGATTTTTAATGAATTTATTTGCAAATTATGGTGGAAAATAAGTATTTGGTCAATAACAAAAGTTTCTCAATACTTTGTTATATACCCTTTGTTGGCAATGACACAGGTCAAACTTTTTCTGTAAGTCTTCACAAGGTTTTCACACACTTTTGCTGGTATTTTGGCCCATTCCTCCATGCAGATCTCCTCTAGAGCAGTGATGTTTTGGGGCTGTCGCTGGGTAACACAGACTTTCAACTCGCTCCAAAGATTTTCTATGGGGTTGAGATCTGGAGACTGGCTAGGCCACTCCAGGACCTTGAAATGCTTCTTACGAAGCCACTCCTTCGTTGCCCGGGCGTTGTGTTTGGGATCATTGTCATGCTGAAAGACCCAGCCACGTTTCATCTTCAATGCCCTTGCTGATGGAAGGAGGTTTTCACTCAAAATCTCACGATACATGGCCCCATTCATTCTTTCCTTTACACGGATCAGTCGTCCTGGTCCCTTTGCAGAAAAACAGCCCCAAAGCATGATGTTTCCACCCCCATGCTTCACAGTAGGAATGGTGTTCTTTGGATGCAACTCAGCATTCTTTGTCCTCCAAACACGATGAGTTGAGTTTTTACCAAAAAGTTATATTTTGGTTTCATCTGACCATATGACATTCTCCCAATCCTCTTCTGGATCATCCAAATGCACTCTAGCAAACTTCAGACGGGCCTGGACATGTACTGGCTTAAGCAGGGGGACACGTCTGGCACTGCAGGATTTGAGTCCCTGGCGGCGTAGTGTGTTACTGATGGTAGGCTTTGTTACTTTGGTCCCAGCTCTCTGCAGGTCATTCACTAGGTCCCCCCGTGTGGTTCTGGGATTTTTGCTCACCGTTCTTGTGATCATTTTGACCCCACGGGGTGAGATCTTGCGTGGAGCCCCAGATCGAGGGAGATTATCAGTGGTCTTGTATGTCTTCCATTTCCTAATAATTGCTCCCACAGTTGATTTCTTCAAACCAAGCTGCTTACCTATTGCAGATTCAGTCTTCCCAGCCTGGTGCACGTCTACAATTTTGTTTCTGTGTCCTTTGACAGCTCTTTGGTCTTGGCCATAGTGGAGTTTGGAGTGTGACTGTTTGAGGTTGTGGACAGGTGTCTTTTATACTGATAACAAGTTCAAACAGGTGCCATTAATACAGGTAACAAGTGGAGGACAGAGGAGCCTCTTAAAGAAGAAGTTACAGGTCTGTGAGAGCCAGAAATCTTGCTTGTTTGTAGGTGACCAAATACTTATTTTCCACCATAATTTGCAAATAAATTCATTAAAAATCCTAAAATGTGATTTTCTGGAATCTTTTTTTCTCAATTTGTCTGTCATAGTTAATAATATAATAATATTACATTTAGTTGACGTGTACCTATGATGAAAATTACAGGCCTCTCATCTTTTTAAGTGGGAGAACTTGCACAATTGTTGGCTGACTAAATACTTTTTTCCCCCACTGTAATCACATAATCCTGTGGTTGAAATTTCACCCTCAAAACAAAGGTGAATTACTTTTTTTTAAATCCAATGTCTTTTCCACGTAGATTCCACGTCACAATACGTTGACAAAATAACGTTGATTCAACCAGTTTGTGCCCAGTGCGATGTTTATACATATCATAGAAAGAACCTTGTGCGATAAGAAAACAGCTAGTTAGTGCCAGTGCATTAATTGTATATCAGGCGGTGCAGGAGCACGTGACCGTGAGACACAGAATAACCTGCTGAGCTCAAAGGTCCCGGAACATGCACGCGTGGCAAGAACATGCATGCGCAGTTGTTTGTTTATTATACTGTAGGTCTACAAAGACTCCATTAATGCACATTACAATGCATCATAGACAACATATATTATTTCTGAGCAGATCGTGGCTCTCTGACCAATGCAGACGAATTGACCTAATGTGCTTTTTAGTGTGCTTAGTGTGCTTCCTCTTGATAAAAACTCTATGAAAGTTGATTTATAGTGTTGTCAGGATGCATGTGGCGAACAAAACTGTCAATTTAGGTAAAAATCAAGCAGTGCGTTAAATATAGTGTTGTCAGGATGCACGCGGCGAACCAAAATGTCAATTCTTGGAGATTATTCATACCCCTTGACTTATTCCACATTTTGCTGTGTTACAGCCTAAATTCAAAATGGATTAAATATTTATTTTTTTACCAATCTACACACAATACCCCATAATGACGAAGTGAAAACATGTATTTAGAAATATATTTTTTAAATAGATATAAGTCAAAACTGTAACTCGGCCACTCAGGAACATTCACTGTCTTCTTGGTAAGCAGCTCCAGTGTAGATTTGACCTTGTGTTTTAGGTTATTGTCCTCCTGAAAGGTGAATTTACCTCCCAGTGTCTGGTGGAAAGCAGACTGAAACAGGTTTTCCTCTAAGATTTTGCCTGTGCTTAGCACCATTCCGTTTCTTTTTTATCCTGAAAAACTCCCCAGTCCTTAACAATTACAAGCATACTCATAACATGCTGCAGCCACCACTATGCTTGAAAATATGGAGAGTGGTACTCAGTAATGTTTTGTATTGGATTTACCTCAAACATAACACTTTGTATTCAAGACAAAAGGCTAGTTGCTTTGCCACATTTCTTTTGCAGTATTACTTTAGAGCCTTATTGCAAAAAGGATGCATGTTTTGGAATATTTTTATTCTGTATAGGCTTTTTTCTTTTCACTCTGTCAATTAGGTTAGTATTGTGGAGTAACTACAATGTTGTTTTTTCCATCCTCAGTTTTCTCCTATCATTTATTTAGGCTTGCCATAACAAAGGGGTTGAATACTTATTGACTCAAGACATTTCAGCTTTTTCAACACCTAATTCCAATTTGATATTATGGGGTATTGTGTGTAGGCCAGTGACACAACACCTCAATTTAATCCATTTTAAATTCAGGCTGTAACACAACAAAATGTGGAATAAGTCAAGGAATATGAATATTTTCTGAAGGCACTGTATGTGGAAGTTATCAGATTCACACACACACACACACACACGCAAGCAAGAACGCGCACACACACATTTCACCCAGAGAGGAGAATGTCACGTATGTATTCAACTTCACAGATCCCAATGTAGGCTATTATCCCATCATTCATGTCAAACACCTATCGTTAAACATGAGAGAGGCCCAGACTGGAGAGTGAGACGGATTTCCATCTGGCTTATCAAATGCACATCATGAGGGTTCCCATTTCTCTATTGGCTCACCAGGAGGGCAAGTAAGAGTAAAATAGGGGAGGGGTTCAATGGTGTGCGAGATATATGAGTGTGAACAGTCTGTGTCAATAACAATTGTATTCTGTGTAAAGTGACCCTATCTTCCAGAATCAGAACAGCCATGTATGTATACATGAGCGTTAACATGACATTAAATAAAATTCCATTGTAAAAAGAAAACAGCAAGTGGAGTTTGTGTGTGTGTGTGTGCATTACTGTGTGTGTGTGTGTGTTTGCCCTGTGTAGGAAGCTGCTGAGGTTCTCTGTGTGCTCTGTGAAGGTGCTAAGTGTACTGTACGTTAGGCTGTGGCTGCAGGGCCTGCCAGTGTGGTGTGGTGTTTGTTGAGTGAGCCACAGGAATCCTCTACTGTGTGTGTGTGTGTGTGTGTGTGTGTGTGTGTGTGTGTGTGTGTGTGTGTGTGTGTGTGTGTGTGTGTGTGTGTGTGTGTGTGTGTGTGTGTGTGTGTGTGTGTGTGTGTGTGTGTGTGTGTGTGTGTGTGTGTGTGTGTGTGTGTGTGTGTGTGTGTGTGTGTGAGAGAGCGTGCGTGCGTGCGTGCAAGAGTCAATTACTTTCCCTGGCTATCAGCTTGTCAAGCATTCCACCATTGATTACCATCTCCTCTGCTCATCTAACAAAAAATCAGCAGCAGCTTCCACCTCTCTTCTCCCCTTCCTCTCCCCCCTCACTCCTCTTCCTCTCCTCACCCTTCTACCTGCCTGCTGTTACTCATCCTAGGGAACCAGAACTGCCTATTGCTTTGTGAAGATTTCTTGAGTTGAAACTGAACTCCACACAATGGTGGCATAAGGGTAGCATCCCAAATAGCACCCTATTTTCTATATAGTGTACTACTTTTGACCAGGGCCCATACAACGCCGGTCAAAGGTAGTGCACTATATAGGGAATAGGGTGCTATTTGGGATCAGCCAATAACTTCTAACCGTAATCAGCTCCCTGTGCGGTCTGTGATATTAGACACAAAAGTCAATGAGTAAGTCAGCTATGGGAGCATATGGAGGACCATGATAATGCCTATACTGCACAACATTCACACAAGCCTTCCCCAGCTGGTAGTGGCTCAGTGCTCAGTGGTTAGAAAAGGGATGTTGTTTCCCATGTACTGATTCACCACGCAATCCCCATCAAGCAGCGACTAACCAACCATGAAAGTACACATTTTCAAACGGCACAACAATGTGGTATAGATTTGACCCAGGGGAAAAACCATGCTTCAATGGTTCCCTCAAGGATTCACACACAGTATAACCACTTAAAATCATAACAGCATCTCCCATATTGAGTAGCCTACTGTTGAATAAATGTTTACGTAAAATGTGACTGCTGGGTGATAAATACTGTTAAACTTTATTTGAGAGTGCTGGCCATCTTCTTCATAACATTGTGCCTGTGAAAGATGTGCTGTTTGGGTTGTTGTTTTTAGAAATTATTGATGTATTTCTGTGTGTAATGAAGAACAGAATTTGGAGTTTAAGTTTCTGGATTTTCTCTTTCAACCATTTCAAGCGAGGTGTCCTTCCGTCCTCTAGTGAAACAGTGAGAATCCCGCTCTCATTTGCCATGTAATTGAAACTTAAAACACATTGCTGCAGTCATTTACTAATAAACTCCGTCTTTGAAATATTGTTATAGGATAATAGAGTATGTACAGCAATTGCATCAGATTATAAAATGGACTATTTCTGTAATGTTGGTTAGGAAAACGGTTTCATCGTCAAAGGTGTTTCATTCGGCAAACCAAAGTGCTGGCATGGAGGAGCTCATCATGGAATGTGACTAATATAAACGTCTAGTTGAAGATCGCCCAACAGAAACACAGCTTTGATGGGATCTTCATGATAAACAACATTATTTTTATTCATATTAAGAATAAAAGGCAGCAATTGACAAAGCAAAATAAAACAGTATGAAGCACGAAGACACACATATGGGACAGCTGACTGAAATTAAGTGTGTGACTTTGATTCCAAAGACTTAAAGGTTTATTATCTCCAATAATAACAAACAGACAGATATATAATTCTCCCTCATCCACAGAGAAGATACACAAACATGCCAAGTTACCCACCATGACAGAAGCACACACGCACACGCACACACATACACATACACACGTGCACACACACACACACACACACACACACACACACACAGGCACACAGGCACACAGGCACACAGGCACACACACACACCACCGGACACAAACTGGTTGAATCAACATTGTTTCAACGTTAATCATTAATATGTTTGATTCACATCTCCATCTCATCCAAAAGTCAAAGTTAAAGAATAGGACTAAATCAAATCAAACTTTATTTAAAGTGCATTTAAAGTTTGATTTGATTTAGTCCTATTCTTTAACTTTAACTTTTGGTTGAGATGGAGACGTGAATCAAACATTTCAATTATTAATTTGTAGACAAACTGAATATTGAATTGTGTTTGGGTGTTAACACAACCAAATATCAACATTTTGAAGGAGATGTATCTTCCGCTTGGATAGTTTGATCTGTGCCAATGACTTAGTCTGGCTTTAATTCCAGTTTGTCTACAAATTCATAATTGATATGTTAGATTCACGTCTCCATCTCATCCAAAAATCGAAGTTAAAGAATAGGACTATATCTATTAAAATCACACTTTAAATGCGCTTTATATACATTTGGTTTGACAACAAAACACAATTCAATATCACTTTTGCAATACAGTAAATAGCCTAATGACTTGTCAAGCAGTTAACAAATTACTCTGAACAAAAATATAAACGCAACATGCAACAATTTCAAAGATTTTGCAGAGTTACAGTTCATATTAGGAAATCAGTCGATTTAAATAAATTAATTATGCCCTAATCTATGGATTTCACATGCCTGGGAATACAGATATGCATCTGTTGGTCACAGATGCCTTTTTTTTTAAGTAGGCGCGTGGATCAGAAAACTAGTCAGCATCTGTTGTGACCACCATTTGCCTCATGCAGTGCGACACATCTCCTTCGCATAGAGTTTATCAGGCTGTTGATAGTGGCCTGTGGAATGTTGTCCCACTCCTCTTCAATGGCTGTGCGAAGTTGCTGGATATTGGTGGGAACTGGAATACACTGTCGTACACATCGATCCAGAGCATCCCAAACATGCTCAATGGGTGACATGTCTGGTGAGTATGCAGGCCATGGAAGAACTGGGCAATTTTCAGCTTCCAGGAATTGTGTATAGATCTTTGCGACATGGGGCCGTGCATTAACATGCTGAAACATGATGTGATGGCAGTGGATGAATCGCACGACAATGGGCCTCAGGATCTCGACACGGTATCTCTGTGCATTCAAACTGCCATCGATAAAATGAAATTGTGTTCGTTGTCCGTAACTTATGCCTGCTTATACCATAACCCCACCGCCACCATGGGCACTCTGTTCACAACGTTGACATCAGCAAGCCGCTCGCCCACACGATGCCATCTGCCCAGTACAGTTGAAACCCGGGATTCATCCGTGAAGACCACACTTCTCCAGCATGCCAGTGGCCATCGAAGGTGAGCATTTGCCCACTGAAGTCAGTTACAATGCCAAACTGCAGTCAGGTCAAGACCCTGGTGAGGACAACGAGCATGCAGATTAGCTTCCCTGAGACGGTTTCTGACAGTGTAATCTGTTGGACGTACTGTCAAATTCTGTAAAACGACGTTGGAGGAGGCTTATGGTAGAGAAATGAACATTAAACAGCTCTGGTGGACATTCCTGCAGTTAGCATGCCAATTGCACACTCCCTGTGTTGTGTGACAAAACTGCACATTTTAGAGTGGCCATTTATTGTCCCCAGCACAAGGTGCACCTGTGTAATGATCATGCTGTTTAATCAGCTTCTTGATATGCCACACCTGTCAGGTGGATGGACTATCTTGGCAAAGGAGAAATGCTCACTAAGAGGGATGTAAAAAAATGTGTGCACAACATTAGAGAGAAATAAGCTTTTTGTTCGTGCGTATGTAACATTTCTGGGATCTTTTATTTCAGCTCATGAAACATGGGACCAACACTTTACATGTTGCGTTTATATTTTTGTTCAGTTTATATGTTGGATTCACGTCTCCAACTAAACCAAAAGTTAAAGTTAAAGAATAGGATTAAGCCAGTGGCTTAGATCAAATGATCCAAGCATTAGATACTCCTTTAAATGTTCATATTTGGTTGCGTTGTCAACCAAACATAATTCAATGTTACTTTTGTAATACAGTTATTAGCCTAAAGTTAAGGCTATCTTACAAACGAATGTAATATTATTTATTAACCTTAAAGGCATACTTCAGGATTTTGGCAATGGGGCCCTTTATCTACTTCCCCAGAGTCAGATGAACTCGTGGATACTATTTGTATGTTTTTGTGTCCAGTATGAAGGAAGTTAGAGGTAGTTTTGCGAGCCAATGCTAACTAGCGTTAGCGCAATGACTGGAAGTCTATGGGTATCTGCTAGCATGCAAAGATAAAAATGGTATCCATTAGTTAATCTGACTCTGGGGATATTGATAAAGGGCTTTATTGCCAAAATCCCATAACACATCCATGGCCACATTTTGAGGTTACTGTAACTATAAATGTCTTCTTATGTAATCATCTTCACAATTGCTATAACAATCTGTGCAACATCTCGAACAGCATTGATCACTTGGACTATGTACTTTTAATGTAATCTCAACTGCAATCGAGGTCATTTGGTTGTGCTATTAGATGAAGCACAGTGATTGCACATTATGCTGTTGTATACAAAATATCTGACATTGTATTCCCAGTTGAACTTTGTTGTCATTTTGAGCAGTGGTGGAAAAAGTACTCAATTGTCATACTTTTTTACTTTAGTCAAAGAAAATGACTCAAGTAAAAGTGAAAGTCACCCAGTAAAATTCTACTTGAGTAAAATTCTAAAAGTATTTGGTTTTAAATATACTTAAGTATCAAAAGTAAATGTAATCACTAAAATATACTTAAGTATCAAAAGTAAAAGTAAAAGCATAAATCATTTCAAATTCCTTAGCAACCAAGACAGCACGATTTTCTTGTTTTAAAAATTTACGGATAGCCAGGGGCACACTTCAACAGTCAGACATAATTTACAAACGAAGCATTTGTGTTTAGTGAGTCTGCCAGATCAGAGGCAGTAGGGATGACCAGGGATGTTCTCTTGATAAGTGTGTGAATTAGACAATGTTCCTGTCCTGCTAACCATTCAAAATGTAACGAGTACTTTTGGGTGTCAGGGAACATATAAGGAGTAAAAAGTAGTTATTTAGGAATGTAGTGGAGTAAAAGTAAAAGTTGTCAAAAATATAAATAGTAAAGTACAGATACCCAAATAAAGTAGTACTTTAAAGTATTTTTACACCACTGGTTTTGAGTGGGTAAATAAAGGTTGAAATCTCATTGATCAATGTCTCAACCAAATATCCACGTTGAAATGACGTGGTGTGCCCACTGGGACACACACATGCACACATACACACAAAGATCACAAATTCATATTCTCCCAGTCCGGTTTCCACTCTGCTCTGACCCTCCAACTTCCCTCTTGTAGGGAACATCCTCTTCAGTTTTCACAGGCTGTGTAATTATGTTGGAGCGTCTCTCTGCCCACTTCAGATGGGGAACCATAAAACATTTTACTGTCAGTAAAGGTATGTATTACCCTTCCATACCTTACCTTACTGTCAACCTCTCCCTGTGGTACAGCCAGAACCTCTCTGCCTGCGTCCTGTCATCCTTTCTCCACCACACAGTGAGTATGTCAGGCCAAAACAGAAGAGCAACACAAACCTTCCCCAGATTCTGACTTTATGGGGCTGTTTGATGTGCAGGACCACAAGGAGCCTACTTACTGGACTGTAGACTCCAACTTGTATACATACTGTATTGTACAGAAACTGACTGTGCTGCTACTGGAGTTTCTAGAGTTTCTATGCAAAGACAGAGTAGGTCTGAGAGAGTGTGGTGTGTATATGATTTGTATGTGAAAGTGAGTTTTTTTCAACACAACTGGTACTTTATGTTGTCAAAACAGATGGTGCAAATATCCAACATGGCAATTAGATGTTTTATGTACTGTACAGTACATGTAGGTATGGTTTCTCAGAACAGACCTCATAGGCAGGGCCCCACTCCCCTCACGAACACTTTGTCCACAGTTGCTCTTCAAAGGCAACGATGACCTGCTGAGCTGAGCCCAAACTATGTGTGCTTTTAGTTAGCTACAGCCACATTTTGGCCTGCAGAACATGCCCATTGATTTAAATGGGGAGAGACTGAGTCAATCAGTCCCCTACACTTTAAGGCTGAGACATCCATAATAGTGCATCACGTGGCAAAACCAAAGAGAGTCAGATGACATCTCTCTTTGGTCACTTTGTACTGGCAAATTATGATAATTGATGGTCAGGGGACAGGATTCATCTTGAATATATTAGGGCATACATTTGGATAAAGCTGAAAAACGGCACTCTTTCTATCACTCCTCTCCACGGGTACCAAGGATGCCTCTTTTTGTCAGACTAATTAGAAATGCAGTCATGTTAATGGAATTGAACTGTCTTACCTTCTGCATGTAAATATTAACATTTGTTCATGGTTTGCCACACACCACAACAGCTCAGGGATGTTACAGTAAACCTCTCAAGGTTTGGGAGATTTGTCAACCCAGAACACGAGGCTGCATTAAGCACCACAAAATGACCGTGAGTTTGTGACAGACTGAATGTTCTGTCTCTCAAAAAAAATTATTTTAACCTTTTTACATTTTTTCCTGTGTTTGTTTGGGGTTCGTTCAAGGCTGGGACAAGGTGACCTGATGCTAGGTACATCCTGTAATAATTCCTCAATCTGACACTGAGAGGAGGGGGGGGGGGGGGGGGGGGGGGGGAGAGGGGGATAGAGAGAGAGAGAGTTAGGGATAGAGAGAGAGTGAGAGAGAGTATTACAGCGAGGATCAGGACAGGAGTCAGTGTGACACTTTCACTGATCACACTCAGGATCCAAGTGGAAAGGCGAGGCCATGTCAAAGCTACTCCTGATGAAGGACCACTCAGGGTCAGTCGCACTGACCAATCAGACAGTGTCCACGAAAGACAAACCCAGGTCATTCAGGATATAAACACATCTGAGAAGACAATGTGATCAACCATCAGCACTCATTGCCGGGGCCTGTAACCCATACTGAAATGAAATATATTGCCTATATTTGACACTTTCTATGGACCATCTGTGTCTATCTGTAAAATATTAGGCACAGATTATAGGTATGTCTAAATTAGTCGCTGATTAGAGGGGAAGAATGAAAACCAGAAGTGTTACTGGTCTTGAGGGCCAAATTTCTACTAAGCTATATGGAATTGTTTTAAGAAGGTCATACCAAGGATAATTTAGCTTTTTCATTTTGAATTGTTAAAAATAAACAAAAATGTACACAAAAAAAATAAATGGCCTTACTGCGATTAGCCCATACAAATGCATTGAATAACAGATAATCCCAAAAATAAATCCAAAGAAAGTTTGTTCTGAAGTGTCTGTCCTATATCTGAGAGATGTATTTAACCCCTTATTTTTGGCACTAAACAGTCTCCATATATACTTCCATACATCTTTTCAACTGGTACTGGGGGACCTTCAGACGAGTCTTGTGAGGCCTGTGGGCATCCTAGAGCATTGTTACGAAGACGCAGGGAGTCAGGAAGCAGGTGCAGATGGTGAGTTTAACAAAACGAACATGGAGAGTTACAAAACAAGAGAAGTGTCTGGACATGAAAACAACCAATACTGCCTGATGACTGAGGCTGGTGAGGGCTATATGTGTGCTTAACGATGGGGAGCAGGTGTGCGCAATGATGGTTGCCAGGCGTGCACAATGTGGGTTGCCAGGACCGGTGGTTAGTAGACCGGCGACGTCTAGCGCCGGAGGGAGGGAGCAGGAGTGACAAGCATAGTGTCACGGTTTCGGCCGAGGCTGCCTCTCTCCCTTGTTCGGGCAGGCTTCGGCGTTCGTTGTCTCCGGAATACTAGCTGCCACCGTTGTATGTTTCATGTTCGTTTGCTTTTGTCTGAGTGTTGTCACACCTGTTTTCATTTAGTGTCATTAGTGTCCTATTTAGTTCCCGTTGTGTTTGTCAGGTGTTGTGTATTATTGATTGTGTCAGACGTGTTTTCGCTCGGTTGAGCTTCTCTCCACTGCGCTGGAGTTTACGCACCTGTTTGTGCGCTGTTTTGTTTCTTTTTCGCCTTCGTACGTATTTCGCCTTCGGGCAAGTGTTGTCCGTTTGCCGTGTTTCGGCTTAATACAAGTCTGTTGGATTATCAGTCTGCGTCCTGCGTTTGATTCCGCCACTGCACCTACAGCACGCCTTGACAGAATAATACACCACAATGGAATCAGCAGGAGCCGCAGCAGCCCAGGCGACTCTGGAGGACAGGGTCCGGGAGCAAGGGGACCAGATCCTGCAGATGGGGACCGCACTGCAGGAGGTGATCACCACCATCCGAGGCTGGGGGACGCCTCCACCGCCACCCTCCGTGCCAGCACCATCGGCCAGTCAGCCTATTCCCGCACCAGAACCCAGAGGAGTCCGACTCTCGCTCCCGAGGGCTTACGATGGGACCGCGGCCGGGTGCCAGGGTTTCCTTCTCCAGGTGGAGCTGTACCTGGCCACCGTGCATCCGGCGCCCTCGGGACATGAGAGCGTGTCCGCCCTGATCTCCTGCCTGTCCGGGAAGGCGTTGGAATGGGCCAACGCGGAGTGGAGGAGGATCGACGCGGACACCATAACGTACAACGAGTTCTCCCGCCGCTTCAAGGCGGTGTTTGACCATCCCCCGGAGGGGAAAACGGCGGGGGAGCGTCTGGTCTTCCTCCGGCAGGGGAGGAGGAGTGCTCAGGAGTTCGCCCTCGAATTCCGTACTCTAGCGGCAGATGCAGGGTGGAATGATCGGGCCCTCGTCGATCACTACAGGTGTAGTCTACGAGAGGACGTCCGTCGGGAGCTGGCCTGTAGGGACACCAGCCTCACGTTCGACCAGTTGGTCGACATGTCCATCAGGCTGGATAACCTGCTAGCTACCCGCGGGCGTTCCGAGGGGGGTCCGTCCATTTCACCCTCCAGCGCTTCCGAGCCGTGCCCCATGGAGCTCGGGGGCGCTGGCGCTAGAGAGAGGAGGGGTCGGCTTACTAGGGGGTCCATCCCTTGCACCAACTGTGGTCGGGGAGGACACACCTCGGCTAGGTGCTGGGGATGGCCTCCTAGGGGAGAGGACGACAGGTCCCGCACTGGGGATTCCCTCCAGGTGAGTAGGCGCCCCACTCACCCAGAGCTCTCTGCTGCACATTTTTGTATGCCTGTGCGTTTTCCACAGGTAGCACCTCATTCCCAGCATAAGGCGCTGGTAGATTCAGGCGCGGCTGGGAATTTTATTGATAAAAAGTTTTGTTTAGCGTTAGGGATTCCCCTTCTTCCTGTTGATGTTCCTTTCCCCGTTCATGCCCTAGATAGCCGTCCGTTGGGTACGGGCTTGATCAGGGAGGTCACGGCGCCACTTAGGATGTGTGCGCAGGGGGGTCATCAGGAGATGATTCAGCTATTTCTGATTGACTCTCCTGCGTATCCGGAGGTGCTGGGCATGCCCTGGTTGAGTACCCATAACCCATCCATTTCGTGGCAGGAGAGGGCTCTGATGGAGTGGTCTGCTCAGTGTGTGGGTAGATGTTTGGGCGTTTCCGTAGGGGCTACCTCGGTGGAGAGTCCAAACCAGGTGCCCGCATTGCACGTTCCCCCTGAGTATGGGGATTTGGCTATTGCGTTTAGTAAGGCGAGGGCGACGCAGTTGCCGCCCCATAGGCAGGGAGATTGTGCGATAGACCTCCAGGCAGGAGCTGCGCTCCCACGGAGCCATGTGTATCCTCTGTCTCAAGAGGAGAAGAAAGCTATGGAGACTTACATAGAAGAATCTCTGAGACAAGGATACATACGGCCTTCCACTTCCCCTGCGTCCTCGAGTTTCTTTTTTGTGAAGAAAAAGGATGGTGGTTTGCGCCCGTGCATCGATTACCGTGGTCTCAATCAGATTACGGTGAAGTACAGTTATCCACTCCCACTGATTGCGACCATGACTGAGTCGTTGCATGGGGCGCGTTTCTTCACTAAATTAGATCTCAGGAGCGCGTACAACTTGGTGCGCATCAGGGAGGGCGATGAATGGAAGACAGCCTTTAGTACCACCTCGGGCCATTACGAGTATCTGGTCATGCCATACGGGTTGATGAACGCTCCGTCAGTTTTCCAATCATTCGTGGATGAGATCTTCAGGGACATGCAGGGGCAGGGGGTGGTTGTGTACATTGATGACATTCTCGTGTACTCGCCTACCCGTGTCGAGCATGTGGCCCTGGTGCGTAGAGTGTTGCGGAGGCTGGTGGAGCACGACCTGTATGTGAAGGCAGAGAAGTGTCTGTTTTTCCAGGAGTCGGTCTCCTTTTTGGGGTATCAGTTGTCTGCGTCAGGGGTGAAGATGGAGGTAGACCGGGTGTCGGCCGTGCGTAATTGGCAAACACCAACCACTGTGAAGGAGGTGCAGCAGTTTTTGGGGTTTGCGAATTACTACCGGAGGTTTATCCGGGGTTTTGGACAGGTGGCAGCTCCCATCACGTCTCTTTTGAAGGGGGGTCCGGTGCGTCTGCAGTGGTCGGCCGAGGCGGACAGGGCGTTTGGGAGGCTGAAGGACCTGTTTACCTCGGCCCCGGTGCTGGCGCATCCGGATCCCTCTTTGCCGTTCCAGGTAGAGGTGGACGCGTCAGAGGCCGGTCTAGGAGCCGTGCTTTCACAACGGTCTGGCGCGCCACCTAAACTCCGCCCCTGTGCCTTTTATTCTAAGAAGCTCAGTCCGGCGGAGCGGAACTATGACGTAGGGGACAGGGAGCTGTTAGCCGTGGTACAGGCCCTAAAGGTGTGGAGGCACTGGCTTGAGGGGGCTCAACACCCTTTCCTCATTTTGACGGACCACCGTAACCTGGAGTACATCCGGGCAGCGAGGAGGTTGAACCCTCGCCAGGCAAGATGGAATATGTTCTTGACCAGGTTTACTTTTAAGATCACGTACATCCCTGGGTCACAGAATGGTAAGGCAGATGCGCTGTCTCGGCGGTATGACACGGAGGAGAGGTCCGTGGAGCCCACTCCCATACTGCCGGAGTCGTGTCTGGTGGCACCGGTAGTGTGGGAGGTCGATGCTGAACTCGAGCGGGCGTTACGCACCGACCCTAGTCCACCACAGTGCCCGGAGGGTCGGAAGTACGTTCCGCTCGAGGTTCGGGATCGATTGATCTATTGGGCTCACACGTCACCCTCCTCTGGACATCCGGGTATCGGCCGGACAGTGCACTGTCTTAGTGCCAAGTACTGGTGGCCCACGTTGACAAGGGATGTGAGGGTTTATGTTTCCTCCTGCTCGGTGTGCGCCCAGTGTAAGGCGCCTAGACATCTGCCTAGGGGTAAGTTACTACCCCTGCCCGTGCCACAACGACCATGGTCCCACCTCTCGGTGGATTTCCTTACTGACCTTCCTCCTTCACAGGGGAATACCACTATACTGGTCGTTGTGGACCGGTTTTCTAAGGCCTGTCGTTTGCTCCCCATGCCGGGCCTTCCTACCGCCCTGCAAACTGCCGAAGCCCTATTCACCCATGTGTTCCGGCACTACGGGGTACCCGAGGATATTGTGTCTGATCGGGGTCCCCAATTTACCTCCAGAGTCTGGAGGGCCTTTATGGAGCGGTTGGGGGTCTCGGTGAGCCTCACCTCGGGTTACCACCCGGAGAGTAATGGGCAGGTGGAACGTGTAAACCAGGATGTGGGCAGGTTTCTTAGAACATACTGCCAGGACCGGCCGGAGGAGTGGGCAAGGTACGTTCCCTGGGCCGAAATGGCCCAGAATTCCCTACGCCATTCCTCCACTAACCTAACCCCTTTCCAATGTGTGTTAGGTTACCAGCCGGTTCTGGCACCCTGGCAGCAGAGCCAGATCGAGGCTCCTGCGGTGGATGAGTGGGCGAGGCGCTCGGAGGAGACATGGAACGCTGCACACGTCCACCTGCAGCGGGCCCTCCGACGTCATAAGGCGAGCGCTGATCTCCACCGCAGTGAGGGACCGGTGTACGCACCTGGTGATCGAGTCTGGCTCTCTACCAGGAACCTGCCCCTCCGCCTGCCCTGTCGGAAACTGGGTCGGCGGTTTGTAGGGCCATTTAAAGTCCTGGGAAGGTTGAACGAGGTGTGTTATAAATTACAGCTACCTGTTGAATATAAAAGTATTAACCCCTCGTTCCATGTGTCCCTTCTCAGGCCGGTGGTAGCTGGCCCACTCCAAGACAGTGAGATCAGGGAGACTCCTCCGCCCCCATTGGACATCGAGGGGGCACCGGCGTACTCCGTGAGGTCCATCTTGGATTCGAGACGTCGGATGGGGGGTCTCCAGTATCTAGTGGAGTGGGAGGGGTACGGTCCGGAGGAGCGGTGCTGGGTGCCGAGGAGAGACATTTTGGACCCGTCTCTCCTGACGGAATTCCATCGTGGGCACCCGACGCGCCCGGCTCTGCGTCCTCCGGGTCGTCCCCGAGGCCGGAGTCAGCGCACGTCTGGAGCCGCGCGTCAAGGGGGGGGTACTGTCACGGTTTCGGCCGAGGCTGCCTCTCTCCCTTGTTCGGGCAGGCTTCGGCGTTCGTTGTCTCCGGAATACTAGCTGCCACCGTTGTATGTTTCATGTTCGTTTGCTTTTGTCTGAGTGTTGTCACACCTGTTTTCATTTAGTGTCATTAGTGTCCTATTTAGTTCCCGTTGTGTTTGTCAGGTGTTGTGTATTATTGATTGTGTCAGACGTGTTTTCGCTCGGTTGAGCTTCTCTCCACTGCGCTGGAGTTTACGCACCTGTTTGTGCGCTGTTTTGTTTCTTTTTCGCCTTCGTGCGTATTTCGCCTTCGGGCAAGTGTTGTCCGTTTGCCGTGTTTCGGCTTAATACAAGTCTGTTGGATTATCCGTCTGCGTCCTGCGTTTGATTCCGCCACTGCACCTACAGCACGCCTTGACACATAGAGCAACACATGTACGTATTTGTGAGAGTCTCTCCTTTCCATAGAGTGGTCATAATAGTTTCTCTTCCTGGGGTCCAAACAGGAAACAACACAATTTAGCCATTCAGCAGACGCTCCCATCCAGAGCGACCCACAGCTAGTGCATTCATCTTAAGATAACCAGGCGAGACAACCACATATCACAGTTGTATCCCAACCACGTATCACATACATAATACAATACATAATACAATGCAAACTACAATACAAAATGCATAAAAATGTCTGTGTCTCTTCATAGTCCCCGTCGTGCCGTAAGGTGTTCTCTTATCTGTTTTTTTTTTATCTGGGTTTATTGCTAGCTTGAGTTACCTGGGGTAGCAAAAAGTTTAAATTAGTCTTGGTTCTATTTAACACTGTGCCCAGCCTCTGCTCTGGACCTGGGGACTGTGAAGAGATCTCTGGTTGCATGTCTTGTGTGATACCGATGAGTGTCCGTACTGTCTGCTAACTGCTTGAAAAGACAGTTCGGTACCTTCAACACATCAACTCCTCGCACAAAGACCAATAGTGATGCAGTCAATCTCTCCTCAACTTTGAGCCGGCAGAGATTGACGTGCATGTCGTTGACATTTGCCCTCTGTGTACAACAGAGTGCAATACCTGCTGCTCTGTTTTGGACCAACTGCAATTTGGCTATGCCCTTCTTTGCCGCAACTGACCACAAAACTAGGGCCTGTAGGACCTGTCTGGTTGACTGAGATATCAAGAAAGCAGACCAACCCCTTATCATGGACAGACCTCTTCCCATTTTATTAACCATTGAGTCTATATGTTTTGACCTTGATAGCTTGCTATCTAGGGTGACACCCAGCAGTTTAGTCTCTTCAACTTGCTCAATAGCCACAGTATTCAATAACAGATCCAGATGAGGTTTAGTGTTGTGCGAGTGATTTGTCCCAATTTTTTTTTTTAATATTTAGCACCAGCCTATTGCTAGTTACCCATTCTAAAACTGACTGTCAGTGCCGAGCATGTTGAGTGCCCTTCCCTATAAGCATGCTGAAAGTCTGTTGTTAATTTGTTTTCTGTAAAATAACATTGTGTTTGGTCGAACACGATTCTTTCCAAAAGTTTGCTTAGCACCGGTAACAGGCTGATTGGTCTGCTGTGAACTATTAAAGGGTGCTTTGCCATTTTTGTTTGCATGTCATGACTAAGTTTGCTAATCTTGTCAACAGAAAAGTTATTAAAATGGTTGGCAATATCAAAGGGTTTTGTTATGAATGAGCCATCAGCATCAATGAAAGATGGAGCTGAAATAGGGAGTGAACATTATTTATAATAAGGGTCACATGGAGAAAATCAGACCTCTCTGAAATGAAAATGGATGTCCTTCTCTTCAGCAAAATATATTTAACCTAAACCCTCCCTGAACGCTTGAAAAAAAACAAGTCACCCTCGCCTATACCCAAAATAATAATTAAAACAAAGTGGATAGCAGAGAACATGTCTACCGTTTACCCTCACTTCTTGGACAAAACAGAGCCTTAGATATGGAGTTATAGAAACTGTTCATCGTCCTGTAAGCATTACATGGCAACGTAGGAATTTTAATAGCGCACAGGGCTGCGGGCCAGAAGGTTGTGGGTTCTCAGACCACCGTGAACAAGAATAGGGGTGGAAAGATCAACTTTATAGTAAAATCATTGCATGAATCTATCATCGTATTTGTAGGTCCGAGAAAAAATTGCCTTTTATAAAAATTCTACATCATTTGACATATTAGCAGAATCTTTTTTAATACCACAAGAATGGACAGAGAGATAGGCCTATGTGTTCATCTTATCACATTTCTCCAATGACAAATCAGTGTCTCTTGTTTGCAACGAATCTTTACCTGTTTGCAAATAATTAAATCTGAGACATCATTAGGAATCTGAGCATGGTACTTTCAAAAGTTAGGCCTACCTTTCCACCCCAGACAGAGTAGGCCTACTGGCGCAGAAACATGTAAGCTTTAATTGCTGGCTACTCTTCTTCCGTGGCATAACCCAATGAAAGAAGGTCACAAGTGTTTCCCTAAAAGCTGTCTGGGTTTAAACATCTTCTATTGTACAGAAAGTGACTAGCTTAATCAATTGATAGTGACATAATTAGATTACTTCCCAAGCAAAGTCCATTTTTTTGTCTCCTCGGCTATAGAAGGTTATTGCTCAGCCTCTGAATGTCAAACAAAACAATGATATCCCCAAATGCTTCTTAGTCATATCTTTCCTGGGTATTTTACAGCTTGTTTCTAGCATAAAGCATTTTATGTAATCGGATCAGTTTTAAGGGGTAGGCCTGTGCTTTTTGCCATTTTCTTTAATAAAAGGTAGGCCTATGGCATACCCTCCAGTGGCGGCTCCTGAAAAAATTCTCAGGAGGGGCAATTTTTCTGATGATTTAGGTGACCTACACACATTTTAAAAAAGATATGTCCAGCAACAACATGAAGACAGGGGCAGCATATAAGTCAATACCAGAAGCATTTATTGACTGATCTGGGGAGATGGATTCCAGTTTCTGTGACAGATTATAAATAATCTCTGATGCCTTTGTTATATTAGCTTTTGGTTGAATGTACTGTCGTAGTAAATATATAATGTTATAGCTTGGTCTGACTAAAATCTTGTGCATGACCCATTTTGTGTTGGGCGTTTGTTTTCAATCAATGCTGTTCCTATCCTATAACAATGGACAAAAGAGTCCTATCTTGTCAGCCTTGTCAGCAGGTGGCCAAGGACAACACCCACGCCATAGGTCTCTCAGTTCTTCCAACTCACGAGTTCTTGCTCTGAGGACACACACACACACACACACACACACACACACACACACACACATCATCACTGATAACACACACACACACACACATCATCACTGTTAAACACACACACACACACACACAAAAATCCCCTCTCTTTAGGCTGAACATTTGAAGACAGAGAACCCGACTCAGAGCCAATGCAACAGTGGAGGGGACCTCGCCCAACTCATCAGGACCAATCAGAAGATCAGAACTACTAGATTCAACCTACATCATTTATTGTATAAAATGTCTGCACACAATGTTTTCGGGGCTCTCTTCAGATAGCTCCCTAAGAGTTTGACGAACGGGTCCGTGCACGCGATTCCAGATATCTTTACCTCTGAATAAACTGCCTTTATTATACCATATCCACCCTGTCCAAAGTCTCTACTTGGTCTCAGTTCTCCAGTAAACTTGTGATTATCAACAGTACACAACGGTAACAAACAATTGGGGGAACTCACGGGGCAGATAGTAAGGTCGCAGTGACACAGAAAGCAGTTCAATTGTCGGGGGTACAGAGTCGCTCTCTTACCATGATCGCGGTCCGCTCTGACCAGGGTGAAGCCGGCCGGCTCCACTTCTCTGTCCGGGACTCTGTCATCCAGCCAAGTCTCCCAGCTGTATTGGATTCCGCTGCCAGCAGCGTTTTCATTATTTAGTCCGTTCGTAGCGGGTATGTACACGATCAACAAGATCAGTCCAAAACCCACCACTGGAAATCCATGGTTGGCAGAATGTTTGTAAACTAAGTCTACAAATTAAAAACATAAAATAACGCCACACTGCAGGTCGCAACAGAGACGCTGCTAGCCGCTATTTCCTTAGTTACGTTCATGGTTACGTCACGTATGACGAAAGCGCGTAAGTGCAAGCCCACAGACACCCATAGAGAATGTATTGAAAGCTTTGAAATTTGAAAAAAATAGATTTTACATGACAGGCTATGAGAGACTTCTGGGCGATTTTCAACCTGACTGAAATCGCCCCAAAAACGGGCGGGGCCATTTGAAGCACGACTTTAGCCTGATTTGACATTTAGTGGCAGTCAGATCAGATTACAACACTGATAACTACTGTTGCCGTGATATAATTGATTAGAAAAAAATCCCTTCCTTTTCCCGTTTGGCAGTGCGTCGCCCATATCGCCCTATTGAACAGGCCGTCCCTGATACCCTCTCATACCTCCTCAAGATGAGTCTTGGTTTTAACTTCACAGCCCTTCACTGACAAAGAGGTAGGTTAGTGTGCATGGTGGGTGGAGGAATTGACCAACTTATCTATTGGTATAGCAGTCTATAGCCTAATTGTGACTGTCAAACAGGTAGGCCTACCTCTTATTTCTTAAATAGGAAGAAAAAATAGGCTCCAACACAAAGCCCTCTTGTTGTTAGTAAAGTCTAATTCAACTAAAGACGTTTTAAATGAATTATGCCAACTCGAATTTGCCTACTTTCAGAACCATAAGCTGTCAATTTCTGATTGATTGTGCCGCGCTGGCTGCTTCAAGTTTCAGCATCACAATGTAAATTACGTGAATCTGGCTTATTGTGGAGCGGACACGGTCAGTGAGAACAACAGACCAGCTCTTTGTCTGCTATGGTGAGAATGTCCTGGGGGCTGGGCAATCAAAGCAGAGGCTCTATCACTGGATCGTGGACACGATTATGACAGCATACCGGCTGGCTGGCAGGCCAGTGTTGGGATCTGTGGTGGCACATTCAACACGAGGTGTGGCTGCGTCCTGGGCTCTACTGAGAGGAGTGCCCCTCGCTGATATCTGTGCTGCGGCGAGCTGGGCTTCCTCTTGCACCTTTGGTAGGTACTGTCGGGTAAATGTGGCACCTCCCTCTGCGGTTGGTTCAGTGGTCCTGGGCGTCGCCTCCCCTTCCGGGGACTGTGCCGAGACCCCCCTTCCACATTGACGGCCCCTGCGTCTCGGTTCCGCGCTGGGACTTCGCCGCTGGCTGGCCAGGTCCCCTCTAGCACCGATTAAATCTGGTACGGGTATACCAATATATTGGAGTGATCCAATATAATGAAACATAACGAAGGTTACGTATGTAACCACGTTTATGTGAGCTATATGGATCACTCCAATCCTCTACGCTTAAAAAATGATGTAGAGAACGTGTGTCGCGGCCATGGGGTCTATATATAGGGGCGGACCCCAGCCGTGACAAAGGTGTACACGGGAGTAAATCTGTAAATCCTCACCTCGGATGTATCCCTCTGCCGCGGAGTGATACCAATATAATGGGTGATCCATATACAGTGCCTTGCAAAAGTATTCATCCCCCTTGGTGTTTTTCCTATTTTGTTGCATTACAACCTGTAATTAAATGGATTTTTATTTGGATTTCATGTAATGGTCATACACAAAATAGTCCAAATTGGTGAAGTGAAATGAAAAAAATAACTTGTTTCAAAAAATTCGAAAAAATAAATGACGGAAAAGTGGTGCGTGCATATGTATTCACCCCCTTTGCTATGAAGAGCCTAAATAAGATCTGGTGCAACCAATTACCTTCAGAAGTCACATAATTAGTTAAATAAAGTCCATCTCTGTGCAATCTAAGTGTCACATGATCTGTCACATGATCTCAGTATATATACACCTGTTCTGAAAGGCCCCAGAGTCTGCAACACCACTAAGCAAGGGGCACCACCAAGCAAGCGGCACCATGAAGACCAAGGAGCTCTCCAAACAGGTCAGGGACAAAGTTGTGGAGAAGTACAGATCAGGGTTGGGTTATAAAAAAATATCAGAAACTTTGAACATCCCATGGAGCACCATTAAATCCATTATTAAAAAATGGAAAGAATATGGCACCACAACAAACCTGCCAAGAGAGGGCCGCCCACCAAAACTCATGGACCAGGGAAGGAGGGCATCAATCAGAGAGGCAACAAAGAGACCAAAGATAACCCTGAAGGAGCTGCAAAGCTCCTCAGCGGAGATTGAACTATCTGTCCATAGGACCACTTTAAGCCGTACACTCCACAGAGCTGGGCTTTACGGAAGAGTGACCAGAAAAAAGCCATTGCTTAAAGAAAAAAATAAGCAAACACGTTTGGTGTTCGCCAAAAGCCATGTGGGAGACTCCCCAAACATATAGAAGAAGGTACACTGGTCAGAGATTTTTGGCCATCAAGGAAAACACTATGTCTGGTGCAAACCCAACACCTCTCATCACCCCGAGAACACCATCCCCACAGTGAAGCATGGTGGTGGCAGCATCATGCTGTGGGAGGTTTTTCATCTGCAGGGACTGGGAAACTGGTCAGAATTGAAGGAATGATGGATGGCGCTAAATACATGGAAATTCTTGAGGGAAACCTGTTTCAGTCTTCCAGAGATTTGAGACTGGGATGGAGGTTCACCTTCCAGCAGGCAATGACCCTAAGCATACTGCTAAAGCAACACTTAAGTGGTTTAAGGGGAAACATTTAAATGTTTTTGGAATGGCCTAGTCAAAGCCCAGACCTCAATCCAATTGAGAATCTGTGGTATGACTTAAAGAGGCGGGGGGGGGGGGGGGGGGGGAATAGTTATGCACGCTCAAGTTCTGTTTTTTTGTCTTATTTCTTGTTTGTTTCACAATAAAACATATTTTGCATCTTCAAAGTGGTAGGCATGTTGTGTAAATCAACTGATACAAACCCCCCAAAATCCATTTTAATTCCAGGTTGTAAGGCAACAAAATAGGAAAAATGCCAAGGGGGATAAAAACTTTCGCAAGCCACTGTAGCTCACATAACTGTGGTTACATACGTAATCTTCGTTTCGGAGGACGCATGAATAGACCGTCGCCTTTCCCGAGCCCGTTGGGGAGTTGCAGCGATGAGACAAGATTATAATTGAAATTTGGAGAAAAATGGGGTAAAATACCAACAACAACAGAAAATTAAGAGATGATAAGCAACTAATTCTAAAACCCTGAGAAATATAGAAATTTCATCAATTACAAATTACATGACCCTCACTGGACTAGATTCTTTTTTTTTAAATACTAATTTCTCCCCCTGACAGAAATTGAAAAAGAATGACCCTCATTTTCCTTGAGGTAACCATTCTGCAAATTTCGATCCGTCGCTTAGTTACGTGATTTCTCAATTTACTGTATGTTTGCCAATCTGCTGTGTTTCCAGACTTATTTGCCATTCCCTTGGCCTCATCCCTCTCAGCCATACAGTAATTCAATTCATCGTCTATCCATGGGAATTGGCAGTTTTAACAGTCTGTTTCTTTATGGGTGCATGCCTGTCAGAAACCGGAAGAAGCAACTTCATAAATGCTTCAAGTACAGCGTCAGGATGTTCCTCATTATACACATCAGACCAACAAATATGTTTAACATCTTCAACATAGGAATCATTGCAAAACATATTGTATGATCGCTTATACACTATCCTGTTTTTGGAACTTTGGTTTTCCTAGATATGGCTATGAGTGAGGGAAAAAAGTATTTGATCCCCTGCTGATTTTGCACGTTTGCCCACTGACAAAGAAATGATCAGTCTATTATTTTAATGGTAGGTTTATTTGAACAGTGAGAGACAGAATAACAACAAAAAAATCCAGAAAAACGCATGTAAAATTGTTTATACATTTATTTGCATTTGAATGAGGGAATTAAGTATTTGATCCCCTCTCAATCAAAAAAGATTTCTGGCTCCCAGGTGTCTTTTATACAGGTAACAAGCTGAGATTAGGAGCACACTCTTAAAGGGAGTGCTCCTAATCTCAGCTTGTTACCTGTATAAAAGACACCTGTTCACAGAAGTAATCAATCAATCACATTCCAAACTCTCCACCATGGCCAAGACCAAAGAGCTTTCCAAGGATATCAGGGACAAGACTGTAGACCTACACAAGGCTGGAATGGGCTACAAGACCATCGCCAAGCAGCTTGGTGAGAAGGTGACAACAGTTGGTGCGATTATTCGCAAATGGAAGAAATACAAAATAACTGTAAATCTTCCTTGGCCTGGGGCTCCATGCAAGATCTCTCCTCGTGGAGTTGCAATGATCATGAGAACGGTGAGGAATCAGCCCAGAACTACACGGGAGGATCTTGTCAATGATCTCAAGGCAGCTGGGACCATAGTCACCAAGAAAACAATTGGTAACACACTACGCCGTGAAGGACTGAAATCCTGCAGCGCCCGCAAGGTCCCCCTGCTCAAGAAAGCACATATATAGGCCCGTCTGAAGTTTGCCAATGAACATCTGAATGATTCAGAGGAGAACTGGGTGAAAGTGTTGTGGTCAGATGAGACCAAAATCGAGCTCTTTGGCATCAACTCAACTCGCCGTGTTTGGAGGAGGAGGAATGCTGCCTATGACCCCAAGAACACCATCCCCACCGTCAAACATGGAGGTGGAAACATTATGCTTTGGGGGTGTTTTTCTGCTAAGGGGACAGGATAACTTCACCGCATCAAAGGGACGATGGACGGGGCCATGTACCGTCAAATCTTGGGTGAGAACCTCCTTCCCTCAGCCAGGGCATTGAAAATGGGTCGTGGATGAGTATTCCAGCATGACAATGACCCAAGGTCAAGGCAACAAAGGAGTGGCTCAAGAAGAAACACATTAAGGTCCTGGAGTGGCCTAGCCAGTCTCCAGACCTTAATCCCATGGAAACCTTAATGACTTGGAGAAGATCTGCAAAAAGGAGTGGAACAAAATCGCTCCTGAGATGTGTAAATCCTGGTGGCCAACTACAAGAAACTACTGACCTCTGTGATTGCCAAAAATGGTTTTGCCACCAAGTACTAAGTCATGTTTTGCCGAGGGGTCAAATACTTATTTCCCTCATTAAAATGCAAATCAATTTCTAACATTTTTCACATGCGTTTTTCTGGATTTTTTTGTTGTTATTCTGTCTCTCACTGTTCAAATAAACCTACCATTAAAAATTATAGACTGATCATGTCTTTGTCAGTGGGCAAACGTAGAAAATCAGCAGAGGATCAAATACTTTTTTTCCCTCACTGTATTATGATCACTACATCTACAGTGGGGAGAACAAGTATTTGATACACTGCCGATTTTGCAGGTTTTCCTACTTACAAAGCATGTAGAGGCCTGTAATTTGTATCATAGGTACACTTCAACTGTGAGAGATGGAATCTAAAACAAAAATCCAGAAAATCACATTGTATGACTTTTAAGTAATTCATTTGCACTTTATTGCATGACATAAGTATTTGATACATCAGAAAAGCAGAACTTAATATTTGGTACAGAAACCTTTGTTTGCAATTACAGAGATCATACGTTTCCTGTAGGTCTTGACCAGGTTTGCACACACTGCAGCAGGGATTTTGGCCCACTCCTCCATACAGACCTTCTCCAGATCCTTCAGGTTTCGGGGCTGTCGCTGGGCAATACGGACTTTCAGCTCCCTCCAAAGATTTTCTATTGGGTCAGGTCTGGAGACTGGCTAGGCCACTCCAGGACCTTGAGATGCTTCTTACGGAGCCACTCCTTAGTTGCCCTGGCTGTGTGTTTCGGGTCGTTGTCATGCTGGAAGACCCAGCCACGACCCATCTTCAATGCTCTTACTGAGGGAAGGAGGTTGTTGGCCAAGATCTCACGATACATGGCCCCATCCATCCTCCCCTCAATACGGTGCAGTCGTCCTGTCCCCTTTGCAGAAAAGCATCCCCAAAGAATGATGTTTCCACCTACATGCTTCACGGTTGGGATGGTGTTCTTGGGGTTGTACTCATCCTTCTTCTTCCTCCAAACACGGCGAGTGGAGTTTAGACCAAAAAGCTCTATTTTTGTCTCATCAGACCACATGACCTTCTCCTATTCCTCCTCTGGATCATCCAGATGGTCATTGGCAAACTTCAGACGGGCCTGGACATGCGCTGGCTTGAGCAGGGGGACCTTGCGTGCGCTGCAGGATTTTAATCCATGACGTCGTAGTGTGTTACTAATGGTTTTCTTTGAGACTGTGGTCCCAGCTCTCTTCAGGTCATTGACCAGGTCCTGCCATGTAGTTCTAGGCTGATCGCTCACCTTCCTCATGATCATTGATGCCCCACGAGGTGAGATCTTGCATGGAGCCCCAGACCGAGGATGATTGACCGTCATCTTGAACTTCTTCCATTTTCTAATAAATGCGCCAACAGTTGTTGCCTTCTCACCAAGCTGCTTGCCTATTGTCCTGTAGCCCATCCCAGCCTTGTGCAGGTCTACAATTTTATCCCTGATGTCCTTACACAGCTCTCTGGTCTTGGCCATTGTAGAGAGGTTGGAGTCTGTTTGATTGAGTGTGTGGACAGGTGTCTTTTATACAGGTAACGAGTTCAAACAGGTGCAGGTAATACAGGTAATGAGTGGAGAACAGGAGGGCTTCTTAAAGAAAAACTAACAGGTCTGTGAGAGCCGGAATTCTTACTGGTCGGTAGGTGATCAAATACTTATGTCATGCAATAAAATGCAAATTAATTACTTAAAAATCATACAATGTGATTTTCTGGATTTTTGTTTTAGATTCCGTCTCTCACAGTTGAAGTGTACCCATGATAAAAATTACAGACCTCTACATGCTTTGTAAGTAGGAAAACCTGCGAAATCGGCAGTGTATCAAATACTTGTTCTCCCCACTGTAGGTGTGGATACTTTTTTAGAACAGATTTCTGCAGTATTAGTAAAGATGTGGTCAATACAAGTGGACGATTTAGTTCCTATTCTGTTTGTAAATACCCTGGTATGATGACTGATAACCTGAACCAGGTTGCAGGCACTGGTTACAGTTTGAATTGTTTTATTGAGTGGGCAGCTTGATGAAAGCCAGTCAATATTTAGGTCAACCAGAAAATATACCTCTCTGTTGATATCACATACATTATCAAGCATTTCACACATATTATCTAGATACTGACTGTTAGCACTTGGTGGTCTATAGCAACTTCCCACAAGAATATGTTTTAGGTGAGGCAGGTGAACCTGTAGCCATATTACTTCAACAGCATTTGACATTTGACACTACATACGCACACACATACACATAACACACACACACATACCGACACAACACAAACACACATACACGCACAATCACACACATACACACACGCACACTTTTACACTCATGTTTTGCTGCTGCTACTCTGTACTTTATTTTACTCTTATTATTATCTATCCTGATGTCACTTTACCCTGCCTTCATGTACATACTGTATCTACCTCAAATACCTCGTACCTCTGCACATTGATCTTGTACTTGTACTCCATATAGCTCCATTCTTGTGTATTTTATTTTATTCCTCGTGTTACTATTTTACAATTTTTGTTTGTACTATTATTTTTTAACTTTGCATCGTTGGGAAGGACTCATAAGCAAGCATTTCACGGTAAAGTCTACAACAGTTTGATTTGAAGACTGGGGTTTGTTGTTTACAATTCTTTTCACATTGTAAAAGCCACTAAAAGAACGGTTTGTGCCTTAGGCTAGCTGCTCAGTACCATCAACCAGACAGGTACTGGAGCTTTTTCAGTATTCAGCAGCTGACCTTTTTTTTCTAAATGTAGGGTATCATTCCAAAAGAGTATGTAGTCTTGGCATCATTGAGTACAGTGGGGCAAAAAAGTATTTAGTCAGCCATCAATTGTGCAAGTTCTCCCACTTAAAAAGATGAGAGAGGCCTGTAATTTTCATCATAGGTACACGTCAACTATGACAGAAAAAATGAGAAAAAATAATCCAGAAAATAACATTGTAGGATTTTTAATGAATTTATTTGCAAATTATGGTGGAAAATAAGTATTTGGTCAATAACAAAAGTTTCTCAATACGTTGTTATATACCCTTTGTTGGCAATGACACAGGTCAAACGTTTTCTGTAAGTCTTCACAAGGTTTTCACACACTGTTGCTGGTATTTTGGCCCATTCCTCCATGCAGATCTCCTCTAGAGCAGTGATGTTTTGGGGCTGTCGCTGGGCAACACAGACTTTCAACTCCCTCCAAAGATTTTCTATGGGGTTGAGATCTGGAGACTGGCTAGGCCACTCCAGGACCTTGAAATGCTTCTTACGAAGCCACTCCTTCGTTGCCCGGGCGGTGTGTTTGGGATCATTGTCATGCTGAAAGACCCAGCCACGTTTCATCTTCAATGCCCTTGCTGATGGAAGGAGGTTTTCACTCAAAATCTCACGATACATGGCCCCATTCATTCTTTCCTTTACACGGATCAGTCGTCCTGGTCCCTTTGCAGAAAAACAGCCCCAAAGCATGATGTTTCCACCCCCATGCTTCACAGTAGGTATGGTGTTCTTTGGATGCAACTCAGCATTCTTTGTCCTCCAAACACGACGAGTTGAGTTTTTACCAAAAAGTTATATTTTGGTTTCATCTGACCATATGACATTCTCCCAATCCTCTTCTGGATCATCCAAATGCACTCTAGCCAACTTCAGACGGGCCTGGACATGTACTGGCTTAAGCAGGGGGACACGTCTGGCACTGCAGGATTTGAGTCCCTGGCGGCGTAGTGTGTTACTGATGGTAGGCTTTGTTACTTTGGTCACAGCTCTCTGCAGGTCATTCACTAGGTCCCCCCGTGTGATTCTGGGATTTTTGCTCACCGTTCTTGTGATCATTTTGACCCCACGGGGTGAGATCTTGCGTGGAGCACCAGATCGAGGAAGATTATCAGTGGTCTTGTATGTCTTCCATTTCCTAATAATTGCTCCCACAGTTGATTTCTTCAAACCAAGCTGCTTACCTATTGCAGATTCAGTCTTCCCAGCCTGGTGCAGGTCTACAATTTTGTTTCTGGTGTCCTTTGACAGCTCTTTGGTCTTGGCCATAGTGGAGTTTGGAGTGTGACTGTTTGAGGTTGTGGACAGGTGTCTTTTATACTGATAACAAGTTCAAACAGGTGCCATTAATACAGGTAACGAGTGGAGGACAGAGGAGCCTCTTAAAGAAGAAGTTACAGGTCTGTGAGAGCCAGAAATCTTGCTTGTTTGTAGGTGACCAAATACTTATTTTCCACCATAATTTGCAAATAAATTCATTAAAAATCCTACAATGTGATTTTCTGGATTTTTTTCCCTCAATTTGTCTGTCATAGTTGACGTGTACCTATGATGAAAATTACAGGCCTCTCTCATCTTTTTAAGTGGGAGAACTTACACAATTGGTGGCTGACTAAATACTTTTTTTCCCCACTGTACCTCTCCCAAAACATTTTCTGATATTGTTTCTCTTTTGTGTATCCATGCACTGGCCAAAGGTAGGATGTGCAGTGGTGTTTCTCAACATCTGGTCGGTTAACCAGCATCACCGCTGGTCCCTAGGAAGATGCTGACCGGTCCATGACATGGTTAGCTGACACTGATTTTGTCAATTCTCAAGTGCTAGTTTTAATGTAAACAGTCTTCCAAGGAGAAAGGACCATAGCTAGCAGTCTCTGATCCAAAATGATTGAGAAACACTACGTGCGAGTGTTAGTGCAAGAAATATAATGTGATGCCACACAGATGCATGCTGGGGCTGGTGACAACATGGCCGCCTATCATCTGGTTCTGATGTCTCCTTGGGAAGTCTTGGCCAGTGGTAATAAAGAAGATATCTGGGCAGCGAACACCATGACTTTGAACTCTCTTTACCAATAGCCTAATTGTCCCTGGATCCAGTTGTGCTCTTTGTTGCTTCAAACATTGTTTTTGCCAAATGGATTGTCTTACAACTAGCCTAACAAACCTCAAATAGAGTCAACAATTCGGCATGGCGGTGAAATGGCGCTCAGATCTGCTTACAGATTTTTTTTGACAGAATCTGAAAATGATTAGCAAGTCTGTAAAAACTTTATGCTACCATTCATTTCAACTCATATGTTTACTCATTGAGCTAAGGTCATTTTGCAGGTTTGTCTCATTTCAACGGCCATAATAGCTTTTTAATTTTCATATACGAATAACAGACAATAACTCCACTGGACCATTGCAACATGGCAAGCAGATAAATAAAGGAAGATATATACTGTACACTAATTCTCATAAATGTTTTAAACCCTTGCAATGTTTGTGAGACATGTTCAGCTTCAGGGCTTGGTTGAACTAGACGTCTGGAACTCCTGCCAACTGGATGATTCAATGATGTTCGAGTCAGAGGGGCAGCACATTACAAACAGACTCTCTGTCAAGGTAATAAAAGTCAGTGAGCACGAGCAGGCATCTCTCACGACACTTACATTTACATTTAAGTCATTTAGTAGACGCTCTTATCCAGAGCGACTTACAAATTGGTGCATTCAACTTAGGATAGCCAGTGGGGCAACCACTTATTTGTATTTTATTTTTTATGGGGGGTAGAAGGATTACTGTTATACTATTCCAGGTATTCCTTAAAGAGGTAGGGTTTCAAGTATCTCCGGAAGGTGGTCAGTGACTCCGCTGTCCTGGCGTCGTGGGGGAGCTTGTTCCACCATTGGGGTGCCAGAGCAGCGAATAGCTTTGACTGGGCTGAGCGGGAACTGTGCTTCCGTAGAGGTAGGGGGGCTAGCAGGCCAGAGGTGGATGAATCTAGTGCCCTCGTTTGGGTGTAGGGTCTGATCAGAGCCTTAAGGTAAGGAGGTGCCGTTCCCCTCACAGCTCCGTAGGCAAGCACCATGGTTTTGTAGTAGATGTGAGCTTCAACTGGAAGCCAGTGGAGTGTGCGGAGGAGCGGGGTGACATGAGAGAACTTGGGAAGGTTGAACACCAGACGGGCTGCAGCGTTCTGGATAAATTGTAGGGGTTTAATGGCACAGGCAGGGAGCCCAGCCAACAGCGAGTTGCAGTAATCCAGACGGGAGATGACAAGTGCCTGGATTAGGACCTGTGCCGCTTTCTGTGTAAGGTAGGGTCGTACTCTGCGAATGTTGTAGAGCATGAACCTGTAGGATCGGGTCACCGCTTTGATGTTAGCGGAGAACGACAGGGTGTTGTCCAGGGTCACGCCAAGGTTCTTTGCACTCTGGGAGGAGGACACAATGGAGTTGTCAACCGTGATGGCGAGATCATGGAGCGGGCAGTCCTTCCCCGGGAGGAAGAGCAGCTCCGTCTTGCCGAGGTTCAGCTTGAGGTGGTGATCCGACATCCACACTGATATGTCTGCCAGACATGCAGAGATGCGATTCGCCACCTGGTTATCAGAAGGGGGAAAGGAGAAAATTAATTGTGTGTCGTCTGTGTAGCAATGATAGGAGAGACCATGTGAGGATATGACAGAGCCAAGTGACTTGGTGTATAGAGAGAATAGGAGAGGGCCTAGAACTGAGCCCTGGGGGACACCAGTGGTGAGAGCACGTGGTGCGGAGACAGATTCTCGCCATGCCACCTGGTAGGAGCGACCTGTCAGGTAGGACGCAATCCAAGAGTGAGCAGGGCCGGAGATGCCCAACTCGGAGAGGGTGGAGAGGAGGATCTGATGGTTCACAGTATCAAAGGCAGCAGATAGGTCTAGAAGGATAAGAGCAGAGGAGAGAGAGTTAGCTTTAGCAGTGCGGAGAGCCTCAGTGACACAGAGAAGAGCAGTCTCAGTTGAATGACCAGTCTTGAAACCTGACTGGTTTGGATGAAGAAGGTCATTCTGAGAGAGATAGCAGGAGAGTTGGCTAGAGACGGCACACTCAAGAGTTTTGGAGACAAAAGAAAGAAGGGATACTGGTCTGTAGTTGTTGACATCGGAGGGATCGAGTGTAGGTTTTTTGAGGAGGGGTGCAACTCTCTTGAAGACGGAAGGGACATAGCCAGCGGTCAAGGATGAGTTGATGAGCGAGGTGAGGTAAGGGAGAAGGTCTCCGGAAATGGTCTGGAGAAGAGAGGAGGGTATGACCTTTCCTGATCATACCCATTACCTCAAGCCTGGCTACCTTCTGACCTAGTAACCTCAGACATTATCAGATTATAATCCATGGATTATGCTATATGTCACACAAAGTTCACCTGGAGGAACCAAAGCCTGGCCATCTATTCCATCCGGATATACAGTTTATTGCAAAGCTAGGTTGTTCTAATGCAAAACTTGCTTCTTTTTTTTCATAAAGCTATGGTTCTTATATTGTAACGCTATCATTATTGTATTGTAAAGGTTAACAGTCCCCATTGACATTTAGGCTATTTCTGAATAAATAATAATTGTGTGACTTCTACCTAATGTACAGCTTTAATAATGTCACTCATATTCTAAATAATCATTGAAGCCCACCTACTCCTCATAAACTGAAGGTCTACTCATCTCTATGGTAACCTGCGCCGCCACTTCCCTAAAGATAAGAGCCAACCCGTTGGCATCCCTGACGGTCCCTTACACAATGTGTGGTGAGGTGAGTGCGTTACTAAGCAGCCGAGGGCTGAAACAGAGGGTGACGTCAAGCTCCTGACCTTGGGTGAGATCTGTTTACAGCTCTGTGGAGTGTCTCTGCTGTCTGTGACGGTGGCAGTGACACAGCCCATGAGTTTAGGGGAGCGTCAGCGTGTGTGTGGGAAGTGATGCCCAGATGCCAAGGGGACTACGCACTGCCACGAGCCATTAGGACACACACATACAGTACACAAAACACACACACACACACAGATGCCAAGGGTACTACGCACTGCTCCAATTCAATAGGATGTTAGCGACACAGCCAACACTCATAAATATCACCTAGGTATGATGCACACACCAAAACACACGCAGACACACATACGCACACTCGCACACGCACATGCAAGCTCGCACGCACACACTGGCAGTCTGCACTTTAACCTCATGGTTATTCTATTATTTCGGGTTTGAGGTGCTGGAGTGCAGAGCCAAGACAGCATGGGATGTGTCATTGTCCAAATATTTTTGGACCTCACTGTATATATGCTGATATGTATGATAGCTATGGATATATTTGCTGATATGTATGATAGCTATGGATGTGTTTGCTGATATGTATGATAGCTATGGATATATTTGCTGATATGTACAGTGCCTTCAGAAAGTATTCATACCCCTTGACTTACTCCACATTTCGTTGTGTTACAGCCTAAATTCAAAATTGATTAAATAGATTTTTCTTCTTTTTTTCTTCTGTTGCGAAATAAGAAGCCGATTCTAGATTTAACTTTGGATTGGAGATTCTTAATGTGAGTCTGGAAGAAGAGTTTACAGTCTAACCAGACACCTAGGTATTTGTAGTTGTCCACATACTCTAGGTCAGACCCGTCGAGAGTAGTGATTCTAGTCGGGTGGGCAGGTGCCAGCAGCGTTCGATTGAAGAGCATGCATTTAGTTTTACTAGTGTTTAAGAGCAGTTGGAGGCTACTGAAGGAGTGTTGTATGGCATTGAAGCTCGTTTGGAGGTTTGTTAACACAGTGTCCAATGAAGGGCCAGATGTATACAAAATGGTGTCGTCTGCGTAGAGGTGGATCTGAGAGTCACCAGCAGCAAGAGCGACATCATTGATATACACGGAGAAAAGAGTCGGCCCAAGAATTGAACCCTGTGGCACCCCCATAGAGACTGCCATAGTTCCAGACAACATGCCCTCCGATTTGACACATTGAACTCTATCTGAGAAGTAGTTGGTGAACCAGGTGAGGCAGTCATTTGAGAAACCAAGGCTATTTAGTCTTCCAATAAGAATGCGGTGGTTGACAGTCGAAAGCCTTGACCAGGTCGATGAAGACGGCTGCACAGTACTGTCTATTATCGATCGCGGTTATAATATCATTTAGGACCTTGAGCGTGGCTGAGGTGCACCCATGACCAGCTCGGAAACCGGATTGCATAGCGGAGAAGGTAGAAAGAAGTTTTAGAAAGAAAGTTTTGGTGCATGTTTTGGAGTATTTGTATTCTGTACAGGCTTACTTCTTTTCACTCTGTCAATTAGGTTAGTTTTGTGGAGTAACTGCAATGTTGTTGATCTATCCTCAGTTTTCTCCTATCACAGCCATTAAACTCTGTAACTGTTTTAAAGTCACCATTGGCCTCATGGTGAAATCCCTGAGCGGTTTCCTTCCTCTCTGGCAACTGATTTAGGAAGGACGCCTGTAGCTTTGTAGTGACTGGGGGTATTGATACACCATCCAAAGTTGAATTAATAACTTCACCATGCTCAAAGGAATATTCAATGTCTGCTTTTTTTTTTACCCATCTATCAATAGGTGCCCTTCTTTGTGAGGCATTGGAAAACCTCCCTGGTCTTTGTGGCTGAATCTGCTCAACTTATGGGGTATTGTGTGTAGGCCAGTGACAAAACATATACATTTAATCCATTTTAAATTCAGGTTGTAATACATTCATGTAAAAATTCAAGGGATGTGAATACTTTCTGATGGCACTGCATATACAGTGGGGAGAACAAGTATTTGATACACTGCCGATTTTGCAGGTTTTCCTACTTACAAAGCATGTAGAGGTCTGTAATTTTTATCATAGGTACACTTCAACTGTGAGAGACGGAATATAAAACCAAAATCCAGAAAATCACATTGTATGATTTTTAAGTAATTAATTTGCATTTTAATGCATGACATAAGTATTTGATACATCAGAAAAGCAGAACTTAATATTTGGTACAGAAACCTTTTGTTTGCAATTACAGAGATCATTCGTTTCCTGTAGGTCTTGACCAGGTTTGCACACAATGCAGCAGGGATTTTGGCCCACTCCTCCATACAGACCTTCTCCAGATCCTTCAGGTTTCGGGGCTGTCGCTGTGCAATACGGACTTTCAGCTCCCTCCAAAGATTTTCTATTGGGTCAGGTCTGGAGACTGGCTAGGCCACTCCAGGACCTTGAGATGCTTCTTACGGAGCCACTCCTTAGTTGCCCTGGCTGTGTGTTTCGGGTCGTTGTCATGCAGTCGTCCTGTCCCCTTTGCAGAAAAGCATCCACAAAGAATGTTGTTTCCACCTCCATGCTTCACGGTTGGGATGGTGTTCTTGGGGTTGTACTCATCCTTCTTCTTCCTCCAAACACGGCGAGTGGAGTTTAGACCAAAAAGCTCTATTTTTGTCTCATCAGACCACATGACCTTCTCCCATTCCTCCTCTGGATCATCCAGATGGTCATTGGCAAACTTCAGACGGGCCTAGACATGCGCTGGCTTGAGCAGGGGGACCTTGCGTGCGCTGCAGGATTTTAATCCATGACGGCGTAGTGTGTTACTTATGGTTTTCTTTGAGACTGTGGTCCCAGCTCTCTTCAGGTCATTGACCACGTCCTGCTGTGTAGTTCTGGGCTGATCCCTCACCTTCCTCATGATC
Organism: Coregonus lavaretus; assembly: GCF_964263955.1. Lineage (NCBI taxonomy): Eukaryota > Metazoa > Chordata > Actinopteri > Salmoniformes > Salmonidae > Coregonus > Coregonus lavaretus. The sequence continues at coordinate 72,215,109 of NC_139990.1, forward strand.
ATTCATGCCCCACGAGGTGAGATCTTGCATGGAGCCCCAGACCGAGGATGATTGACCGTCATCTTGAACTTCTTCCATTTTCTAATAATTGCGCCAACAGTTGTTGCCTTCTCACCAAGCTGCTTGCCTATTGTCCTGTAGCCCATCCCAGCCTTGTGCAGGTCTACAATTTTATCCCTGATGTCCTTACACAGCTCTCTGCTCTTGGCCATTGTGGAGAGGGAGTCTGTTTGATTGAGTGTGTGGACAGGTGTCTTTTATACAGGTAACAAGTTCAAACAGGTGCAGTTAATACAGGTAATGAGTGGAGAACAGGAGGGCTTCTAAAAGAAAAACTAACAGGTCTGTGAGAGCCAGAATTCTTACTGGTTGGTAGGTGATCAAATACTTATGTCATGCAATAAAATGCAAATTAATTACTTAAAAATCATACAATGTGATTTTCTGGATTTTTGTTTTAGATTCCGTCTCTCACAGTTGAAGTGTACCTATGATAAAAATTACAGACCTCTACATGCTTTGTAAGTGGGAAAACCTGCAAAATCGGCAGTGTATCAAATACTTGTTCTCCCCACTGTAGGTATGTACTGTATATAATTCACAGTGAATACTGTAGATACGCCTCAGTCTTTTTAAAATATATATTATTCTTATTTTAAATGTATGTAGCTCTGTCGTTGAGCTGTTCTTTTCTATCAATGTTTTGTATTATGTTGTGTTTTATGTTTTGTGTGGACCCCAGGAAGAGTAGCTGCTGCATGAGCAACAGCTAATGGGGATCCTAATAAACACACACACACACACAGACATCAGCCTCTGACAAGAACACGTAGCGTCTCTCTACCATGCCTGTCTTCTATCTATAGACCAAGAGTCATAACATGTTGAAGCTTTTCCTTTTACAGTCATTGAGGAAAGACAGTTTGGAGGGAATCTTTATCTCTCTGTGTGGTATTAGAAATTAAATATTGCTGACGAGGTTATTCATTTTTTGCGTCAGAGAAATTAATTTGTATTCATGAGGGTAAAAAAATATTTTGCTTGGGTTCATCTATCGAGTTGAATAAAACATAATTGAGGTCATCTCTCTGAAGTTGTCTTCCAAACAGCTCTGTGTCTTGAAAGATCCCACTACGCACACAATAATAATAATAATAATATGCCATTTAGCAGACGCTTTTATCCAAAGCGACTTACAGTCATGCGTGCATACATTTTTGTGTATGGGTGGTCCCGGGGATCGAACCCACTACCTTGGCGTTACAAGCGCCGTGCTCTACCAGCTGAGCTACAGAGGACCACACAATGGTTGAATCAACGTTGTTTCCACGTCATTTCAATGAAATTATGTTGAACCAACGTGGAATAAACGTTGAATTGACGTGTGTGCCCAGTGGGATATCTCTTTTATCTATTACATCACTTTGACACAGGGTCAGTTAATTCTTTCAATCTTGACCCTGCAGTAATCACTACCCCAACCATTGACCTCTGAACCAGCAGTCCCATATCGAGCGATTTCAGTGCCAACAGAAATTGTATTATAATTCTGAATTTGTGTTAGGATATTGAATTTTATCATTTTGAATTTGTGTTAGGATATTGAATTTGAATTCTTAATGCACAAATTGAATAATTAAATTCCTAAATTGAACTTGTATTTCATGAATTGGAACTGAATTGAATTAATATTGCATTTCAATTTCAATTGAATTCAATATTCAAATTCAATATTTAGATATTCAGTTTCAATATTGTAGATATTGTACTCATTTTCTGTCTATCAAGTTTACAAACTATTATTTCAAGTTTGCATTCAGATTCAGTTTTCAAATTCAGTTTCTCAATTCAGATTCAAAACTGCTCTCAAAACATCTGGGTACTTTGCCAGCCAGGAAAAGTAGAAGAACAATGATAAATCTAACTCCCTTCCAGCCAATTGTAAAGTAAAACAGGCTACCACCTGATCGCATTAATGGCTGTTGCCTCGATGGTCTTTGCTTACAGAAGAAGCAAGAGACAGTAGTGATAACAGTCATATTAACTTGCTCTTCTAAGAAAGCAGTCATCTTTGATATTACACCTGATCAAGCACAATGTGGCGTGATGCCACTGTCTATCATACTTTGATCACTCGCAACGCTAATTAGTGGAATGCAGGACAGGTTGTAACGTTAGCTAGCAAGCTAGAATAGGTAAAAGGTAACCAGGGTTGGGTAAGTTACTTTCTAAATGTAATCCGTTACAGTTACTAGTTACCTGTCCAAAATTGTAATCAGTAACGTAACTTTTGGTTTACCCAAACTCAGTAACGTAATCTGATTACATTCAGTTACTTTTAGATAACTTTCCCCTTAAGAGGCATTAGAAGAAGACATCTATTGCAGGATAAATCAATGTTAAAGTTTACATCGCTGGCCATATATGGATGTTAAATTTTACTTTATGGGTTGGTTACGTAGGCTTCTTCTAACCCATCGCTTCCTACTACATATAATAATATGATTAAATTATATCTTTACATTAATATATATAATTTATAAGTCCAAAAATGGATGTAGCAACTACAGATTGCCCCTTTAAGTCTATCAAAGGTGTACAAGTTTGAGCATGTGTCCATTAGGCCTATGGATTTGTATCTGTAATCTGGTTACAATATTTTTGCTGGTAACGTACCGGATTACATGTAATCCCTTACATGTAACAGATGGCATGTAATCCGTTACTCCCCAACCAGGAAGGTAACTTAGCTGCATGTCAACGGCAATGTCAACTCTTGGGATAACTAAAACTAATTCTATTTTATCAGAGCAACCAAAACAGGCTTCTTATGAAGGTAGCTAGCTAGCTATGCTAGCAACAGTTTACCCCATACCTTGGCCTGGTTAGCCAGATCAAGATGTTGAGATGTGTTAACATGCGGCCATGGTTTACCCCCCAGTCTCATACAGTAACATATGTACACTGTTTGTTTGCAATCAGGCTACTACTTTTGCCAACTTTAAACTGAGTTGGAGGCAGGGCACAACCTGGTTGCAAACAAACAGTGTTCATATGTTACTGTATGAGACTGGGGGGTAAACCATTGCCGCATGTTAACACATCTCAACATCTGGATCTGTCTAACCAAGCCATGCATGGTATGGGGGTAAACTGTTGCTAACATAGCTAGCTACCTTCATAAGAAGCCTGTTTTAAGCCGTTTTGGATGCTAATGAAATACAATTAAACATCAACCAATGTGTTACAATTTCTCTCAGTTTTAGTTATCCCAAGAGTTTACATTGCAATTGACAAGCAGCTAAGTTAGCAACACGATCGCAAGCTTTTAATTTTTTTACCTATTCTAGCTAGCTAATGTTACCCCCTATCCTGCATTCCACTAATTAGCATCGCGAGTGAACAAATTATGACAGACAGTTAAAACTTACTGTTGACAGTAGTGGTACAGTGGCATCATGCCACATTGTGCTTGATCAGGTGTAATATCAAAGACGACTCCTTTCTTAGAAGAGTTAGTTAATATGACTGTTCAGTGATTACTACTGTCTCTTGCTTCTTCTGCTAGCAAAGACAGTCAAGTCAACAGCCATTAATGAGGTCAGGTGGTAGCCTGTTTTACTTTGCAATTGGCTGGAAGGGAGTTAGATTTATCATTGTTCTTCTACTTTTCCTGGCTGGCAAAGTACCAGGATGTTGTTGAGAGCAGTTTTGAATCTGAATTTAGAAATTGAATTTGAAAACTGAAGTTGAAAACTGAATTTGAAAACTGAATCTGAATGCAAACTTGAAATTATAGTTTGTAAAGTTGATAGACAGAAAATGTATGCAATATCTACCATATTGAAACTGAATATATAAATATTGAATTTGAATATTGAATTCAATCGAAATTTAATTTTAAAACGGAATGCAATATTAATTCAATTCAGTGTCAAATCATGAAAAATAAGTTACATTTAGGAATTTAATGATTTAAATTCAAATTCAATATCCTAACACAAATTCAAAATTATAAAATTCCAATACAATTTCTGTTTGTACTGAAATCGCTCCATAGTCCCACACCATTGACCTTGTGTCAATTGACTCTTCACTTAAAACAAAGTTAGAGGTGTTGAGGTGTTGAATTACTAGTTAACTACTGATTATTTATTCGCTAAATTGATGCTAGTATTTTAGCACATCTGCTTAGCTAAGTTATTTCTCTGTGTGAGAAAAGAGTGGATAAACTCAGAGCAGCTAAAGGATCCAGCGTCACACGCATTTCCTCTGGGCAGAAATACCCTGTATGGATTCTGTAAAACCAACTTTCATTTGACCAGAAACTACCATGTCAAACCATAACCGCCCTTTAAAAGAATCGTCAGTCAGCACTAGAGTATGGGAAACTTTTCTCCCTGTAGTTATTTAGTTTTCACTCAATCAGCATTTCCATGATAGCAAAATAAAAAATATAAACATGCTGATGTGCTCTCCCAATAAAGACACGCACCAACGAAGAAGAATCTTGCCTTCATGCTAGCGACTCTGTGACAATTTACTACATAACCGTTGAAGATTTCAAAGGCTGCCAACATGTGTGAACTCCTCAAAAAAGTATCTATCTCTCTCTCTCTCTCTCTCTCTCTCTCTCTCTCTCTCTCTCTCTCTCTCTCTCTCTCTCTCTCTCTCTCTCTCTCTCTCTCTCTCTCTCTCTCTCTCTCTCTCTCTCTCTCTCTCTCTCTCTCTCTCTCTCTCTCTCTGTCTCTCACACACGCACACACAATAGAAACAATGTTGGTGTATGGCCTGCTGTCACGTATCCACCCAGCCTTCTGCACTCAGCAAGGATGCCTGTGACTCTCCACATCCCTGTGCTGGATTTCTAACACTTTCACTCTCCTTAGTGACCTATGATTCACGCTTTCAATGTGGATCTGAGTCATAGAAGACCCCCCCCCCCCACACAGATACACATACAGATACACACACACACACACACACACACAGGGGCAGGGGGAAGTGAGGGATCCTGGGAAACTGCCTCACTGTCTGGGTCCCTTAGAGAGCCCTTGTTTCCATGGTGACACAACTCAGTATGAAGCACTTCCAGGGAGAGAGCGAGAGAGAGTACTTAGTAGGACTGTTAAGTGTTCCCTACAGTGGCTCAGACGTGTCAAAGAGCATATAATAATCTCTTCACTATGCTTCAGAGAGGGAGCTGGAGGATCTCAAGGAAATAAGAATAGTTAATAGGATTGCTTTCCACTGAGTGGCTCCCTTAAAAAAAAGATTGCAGTTTTGAAACTGCAGTAAAAGTGCAGTAACTGCAGTCGACTGTGGTATTTTGGACTCAGTAATTGCAGAATAACTGTTGTGTACACTGTAAAATTACTGCAGTGAAAAAACAGTGTTATTTTGGATGCAGTATTTGCAGCATACTGCAGTTATTCTGCACTCTAACTGCAGTTATACTACAGTGTACTGCAGTTATACTGCAATCTTTTTTGTAAGGTCTCAGATATATCAAAGATGGCTGGAAATGGAAATTACATGACAGATAGGCCTTATTATCTGTTCGGCGATTAATCACGATCCAAGAGAATGATAGTAAAAAGAGAAGAAGTTGAGGTTGTGTCTCTCTCTGGCGGGAGGTAAGCTTGGCTTATATGGTGTCAAGTAAAGCTTAAACCATGTATTTAGATTGTAGGTAGGTAGGTATTGTAGTTAGGTATTGTAGGTAGTTTATCTGGGTAGTTATTGTAGGTTATTGTAGGTAATTATTGTAGGTAAGTATTGTATTCGGCTGAGCCCGGTGAAGCACGAGGCTAGCTAACTCACTACCTGGACCAATAAAGCTAGCTAGCTAGCGGGTAGCTACTGGCAACTATTAGCAACTGTGGATAGCTGTTTCCAATGTTATTTCACGCTTAAGAGTACCCGTAATTATGCCAGCTAGCTACATACTATTCAGCTGTTTTTCTACCTCATTATCTGAAGCGTTAACGTTAGGTAGTTAGTAGCTACTGTACTCGTAATGTAGCTAGCTTGTTGCTACCTGGATAGCTAACTAAACAACAGCTGGAACGACCTAGCTTTAATATTTGGAGACGCTTTCTCTCCGTTGGGAGAGCGAACTGGCTGAATCGATTCAGTGGCTAGCTTTTTGCACTTAACTGGCTAACAGTAGCTACTTAAGTAAGTTATAACCTACATTTATTTTTGTTTTGATTTTTACATACTGGTAACCAGAGTCGTTCAAGGGAATTCGGGACATGGGTGACTAGTTAATGTTAGCTTGTGTGTTCGTGCCGTGGGAGGAGAGCAATGGCTAGCTAGTATGCTAACTATTCTAGCTAACTAACTGCCGTGCCGTTGGCAGAGAGCAATGGCTAGCTAGTAGGCTAACTATTCTAGCTAACTAACTGGCTGAATAAGTTGACGACGTACTCACTCAAACTGTCAAAACTAACCCAAAACTTTACACAACGTTAGACACGGACACGAATGATCTGCTTGGCGTGTTAACACACTATTGGTAATTTGTTGTAACCGAGTATTGGTGCTAAACCGTGTTATCGGAGGCTGGCATGCTACTCGGCTTTGGCGTCATAGGATTCGGTGCCCTGGACGGTTTTGACGGAGGAATACTGTACCAAGTTAGCTAGCTGAATAAACTAAGTTAAAGTCTATTCCTAGAAAACATTGAACCGCTGTAGTTTACAACAATTATAATTTCTAAAGTGGAAGTTGGGAGAGTTATATTTGAGTGTTTCAGTGAAACGTAAGTGAGGGAGGCCCCGCTCTCTCGCTTTCCCAGATGTTTAGTTCATTTCATTCCGATCTCCTTTGCATTATTGTAGCCTTTTTCTGTAGCCTGTCAACTATGTCTCTGTCTATCCCTGTTCTATCCTCTCTGCACAGGCCATACAAACGCGTCACACCACGTGGCTGTTGCCACTCTAATCTGCTGGTCCCTGCGCGCACGACCCACGTGGAGTTCCAGGTCTCTGGCAGCCTCTGGAACTGCCGTTCTGCGGCCAACAAGGCAGAGTTAATCTCAGTCTATGCTACCCTCCAGTCTCTCGACTTCTTGGCGCTGACAGAAACATGGATTACCACAGAAAACACTGCTACTCCTACTGCTCTCTCCTCGTCTGACCATGTGTTCTCGCATACCCCGAGAGCATCTGGTCAGCGCGGCGGTGGCACAGGAATCCTCATCTCTCCCAAGTGGACATTCTCTCTTTTTCCCCTGACCCATCTGTCTATCTCCTCATTTGAATTCCATGCTGTCACAGTCACTAGCCCATTCAAGCTTAACATCCTTGTAATTTATCGCCCTCCAGGTTCCCTTGGAGAGTTCATCAATGAGCTTGACGCCTTGATGAGTTCCTTTCGTGAGGATGGCTCACCCCTCACAGTTCTGGGTGACTTTAACCTCCCTATGTCTGCCATTGACTCATTTCTCTCTGCCTCCTTCTTTCCACTCCTTTCCTCTTTTGACCTCACCCTCTCACCGTCCCCCCCTACTCACAAGGCAGGCAATATGCTTGACCTCATCTTGACCTCATCTCTACTAATCTCATTGCAACTCCCCTCCAAGTCTCTGACCACTACTTTGTATCCTTTTCTCTCTCTCTCGCTCTCCTCCAACACTACTCACTCTGCCCCTACTCAGATGATAATGTGCCGTCGCAACCTTCGCTCTCTCTCTCCCGCTACTCTCTCCTCTTCCATCCTATCATCTCTTCCCTCTGCTAAATCCTTCTCCCTCCGATCTCCTGATTCTGCCTCCTCAACCCTCCTCTCCTCCCTTTCTGCATCTTTTGACTCTCTATGTCCCCTATCCTCCCGGCCGACTCGGTCCTCCCCTCCTGCTCTGTGGCTTGACGACTCATTGCGAGCTCACAGAAGAGGGCTCCGGGCAGCCGAGCGGAAATGGAGGAAATCTAGACTCCCTGCGGACCTGTCATCTTTTCACTCCCTCCTCTCTACATTCTCTTCCTCTGTTTCCGCTGCTAAAGCCACTTTCTCCACTCTAAATTTCAAGCCTCTGCCTCTAACACTAGGAAGCTCTTTGCCAACTTCTCCTCCCTGCTGAATCCTCCTCCTCCTCCCCCTCCCTCCTCTCTCTCTGTGGATGACTTCGTCAACCATTTTGAAAAGAAGGTTGACGACATCCGATCCTCATTTATTAAGTAAAATGACACCGCTGGTCCTGCTCACACTGCCCTACCCTATGCTTTGACTTCTTTCTCCACTCTCTCTCCAGATAAAATCTTGCGACTTGTGACGGCCGGCCGCCCAACAACCTGCCCGCTTGACCCTATCCTCTCCTCTATTCTCCAGACCATTTCCGGAGACCTTAACCCTTACCCAGTGGCGGCTCCTGAAAAAATTCTCAGGAGGGGCAATTTTTCTGATGATTTAGGTGACCTACACACATTTTAAAAAAGATATGTCCAGCAACAACATGAAGACAGGGGCAGCATATAAGTCAATACCAGAAGCATTTATTGACTGATCTGGGGAGATGGATTCCAGTTTCTGTGACAGATTATAAATAATCTCTGATGCCTTTGTTATATTAGCTTTTGGTTGAATGTACTGTCGTAGTAAATATATAATGTTATAGCTTGGTCTGACTAAAATCTTGTGCATGACCCATTTTGTGTTGGGCGTTTGTTTTCAATCAATGCTGTTCCTATCCTATAACAATGGACAAAAGAGTCCTATCTTGTCAGCCTTGTCAGCAGGTGGCCAAGGACAACACCCACGCCATAGGTCTCTCAGTTCTTCCAACTCACGAGTTCTTGCTCTGAGGACACACACACACACACACACACACACACACACATCATCACTGATAACACACACACACACACACATCATCACTGTTAAACACACACACACACACACACACAAAAATCCCCTCTCTTTAGGCTGAACATTTGAAGACAGAGAACCCGACTCAGAGCCAATGCAACAGTGGAGGGGACCTCGCCCAACTCATCAGGACCAATCAGAAGATCAGAACTACTAGATTCAACCTACATCATTTATTGTATAAAATGTCTGCACACAATGTTTTCGGGGCTCTCTTCAGATAGCTCCCTAAGAGTTTGACGAACGGGTCCGTGCACGCGATTCCAGATATCTTTACCTCTGAATAAACTGCCTTTATTATACCATATCCACCCTGTCCAAAGTCTCTACTTGGTCTCAGTTCTCCAGTAAACTTGTGATTATCAACAGTACACAACGGTAACAAACAATTGGGGGAACTCACGGGGCAGATAGTAAGGTCGCAGTGACACAGAAAGCAGTTCAATTGTCGGGGGTACAGAGTCGCTCTCTTACCATGATCGCGGTCCGCTCTGACCAGGGTGAAGCCGGCCGGCTCCACTTCTCTGTCCGGGACTCTGTCATCCAGCCAAGTCTCCCAGCTGTATTGGATTCCGCTGCCAGCAGCGTTTTCATTATTTAGTCCGTTCGTAGCGGGTATGTACACGATCAACAAGATCAGTCCAAAACCCACCACTGGAAATCCATGGTTGGCAGAATGTTTGTAAACTAAGTCTACAAATTAAAAACATAAAATAACGCCACACTGCAGGTCGCAACAGAGACGCTGCTAGCCGCTATTTCCTTAGTTACGTTCATGGTTACGTCACGTATGACGAAAGCGCGTAAGTGCAAGCCCACAGACACCCATAGAGAATGTATTGAAAGCTTTGAAATTTGAAAAAAATAGATTTTACATGACAGGCTATGAGAGACTTCTGGGCGATTTTCAACCTGACTGAAATCGCCCCAAAAACGGGCGGGGCCATTTGAAGCACGACTTTAGCCTGATTTGACATTTAGTGGCAGTCAGATCAGATTACAACACTGATAACTACTGTTGCCGTGATATAATTGATTAGAAAAAAATCCCTTCCTTTTCCCGTTTGGCAGTGCGTCGCCCATATCGCCCTATTGAACAGGCCGTCCCTGCCCTTACCTCACCTCGCTCATCAACTCATCCTTGACCGCTGGCTATGTCCCTTCTGTCTTCAAGAGAGCGAGAGTTGCACCCCTCCTCAAAAAACCTACACTCGATCCCTCCGATGTCAACAACTACAGACAAGTATCCCTTCTTTCTTTTCTCTCAAACTCTTGAGCGTGCCTTCTCTAGCCAACTCTCCTACTATCTCTCTCAGAATGACCTTCTTGATCCAAACCAGTCAGGTTTCAAGACTGGTCATTCAACTGAGACTGCTCTTCTCTGTCACGGAGGCTCTCCGGACTGCTAACTCTCTCTCCTCTGCTCTTATCCTTCTAGACCTATCTGCTGCCTTTGATACTGTGAACCATCAGATCCTCCTCTCCACCCTCTCCGAGTTGGGCATCTCCGGCGCTGCTCACTCTTGGATTGCGTCCTACCTGACAGGTCGCTCCTACCAGGTGGCGTGGCGAGAATCTGTCTCCGCACCACGCGCTCTCACCACTGGTGTCCCCCTGGGCTCAGTTCTAGGCCCTCTCCTATTCTTTCGATACACCAAGTCACCCGGCTCTGTCATATCCTCACATGGTCTCTCCTATCATTGCTACGCAGACGACACACAATTAATTTTCTCCTTTCCCCCTTCTGATAACCAGGTGGCGAATCGCATCTCTGCATGTCTGGCAGACATATCAGTGTGGATGTCGGATCACCACCTCAAGCTGAATCTCGGGAAGACGGAGCTGCTCTTCCTCCTGGGGAAGGACTGCCCGCTCCATGATCTCGCCATCACGGTTGACAACTCCATTATGTCCTCCTCCCAGAGTGCAAAGAACCTTGGCGTGACCCTGGACAACACCCTGTCGTTCTCCGCTAACATCAAAGCGGTGACCCGATCCTACAGGTTCATGCTCTACAACATTCGCAGAGTACGACCCTACCTTACACAGAAAGCGGCACAGGTCCTAATCCAGGCACTTGTCATCTCCCGTCTGGATTACTGCAACTCGCTGTTGGCTGGGCTCCCTGCCTGTGCCATTAAACCCTTACAACTTATCCAGAACGCTGCAGCCCGTCTGGTGTTCGACCTTCCCAAGTTCTCTCATGTTACCCCGCTCTTCCGCACACTCCACTGGCTTCCAGTTGAGGCTCGCATCTACTACAAGACCATGGTGCTTGCCTACGGAGCTGTGAGGGGAACGGCACCTCCTTACCTTCAGGCTCTGATCAGACCCTACACCCAAACGAGGGCACTACGTTCATCCACCTCTGGCCTGCTAGCTCCCCTACCTCTACGGAACACAGTTCCAGCTCAGCCCTATCAAAGCTATTTGCTGCTCTGGTACCCCAATGGTGGAACAAGCTCCCCCACGACGCCAGGACAGCGGAGTCACTGACCACCTTCCGGAGACACTTGAAACCCTACCTCTTTAAGGAATACCTGGAATAGTATAAAGTAATCCTTCTACCTCCCCCATCCCCCCATAAAAAAAAAGAAGAAAAAAAGTGGTTGTCCCACTGGCTATCATAAGTTGAATGCACCAATTTGCAAGTCGGTCTGGATAAGAGCGTCTGCTAAATGATGTAAATGTAAAATGTAAATTCTTCCATTATTTTCAGTATTCTGACATCTCGTCTAGGTCTGCACTCTCACCGCTGTTCGCCAAATTTTAGCCCAATACCACGGAATTTCACTCCCAAAGAAACCTTTGAAGCTGCTTCTCTCTTCCTCTCCTTGGCAGAGGGCATACAGTGTATATCACGTGTGTTTTTACATTGAATATAATATTGTCTGGCCTTAGTATTTCACTAGCAATACAGGCTCTATATAAACAGAGAGCCATTAATGTCTTTATAGTTACATGACTAAAACTAATAATTTCCCAGAAAATGCACATCTTTGCCTCTCTGCTCTGGCTCTGTAACGTTTCTGTGGGGAATGAATAGTGCAGCATAAGAATTATTTTTATTCAACTTAATTTTATGCTACTTAGCTAAAGGCTATTTGAATTTGTAGTTACATGACTATAGTGAATAATGTGGCAAATCAAATCAAAAGTGCAGCATAAGGATCTGTGAGAAAATATGTGAGATTGGTTCTACTAGAGTATAAAAGCTCTTTCATGTAATTTCTAATAATGTAGCAATACAACGCACCATGCATACTTCATGTATCATGACGCAAAGTGAAAGAGACATGTTTTGGTGGAAATATGGTGAACAACCTCATCCGCATGATAAATCTAACTGTTCCGTTCATTTCACGTTGCTTCACTGCTCCCGTGTCTCTACATGCCACATAGCTCCCTCATTTATAGTTTTGTGGGGAAAAAGTATCCTTTCCTCCTCCTTCCATCTTTCTCTCTTCAATCTCCTTTAAACAGAGAGACAGCTGGGCTTCATCACCTCAGGGTTTGTTGCTGAAGTGTAAGTATGGTCCTTTTAACCTCTAACCGTTCCCTTCATCAACCAATTGACACTACTATCCCTGTATTTCTTTCAGGACAGCTCAATCTATAGCTTTAACTCTAACAGGGTTAAATTACAGTGACACATGAGCACTTCTGGAGGGCTGCAGGGCAGGCCCATGCAAGCTTACAGAGTCATATATTCAGAAAGACACGTGATGTATGCAAGGCAAGCACAAAGCAGTGTATTGTTGAAGAGTTTAGGAGTTGTTGTGTTCTGTGTTTGGTGAGTATTGTATGTTTAAATGATGCTATGCTAGGTGTGTGTGTGTGTGTGTGTGTGTGTGTGTGTGTGTGTGTGTGTGTGTGCCTCAACATAGATAGGGCTCTAACTCCTCTAGCTCCACAATGAGATAGGGTGCAGGCCAGGCAGCAGGCTGTTAGCCAGCTTAGTGGAGTCTGCCACTAGCACAGTTAGTGTAGTCAGCTCAGCTTTCCCAATTGAGACCGTGTGTGTGCCTCGATCTAAGTTGAGCAAAACTAAACATGGCAGTGTTCGCTTTAGCAATCTCACTGGAATTATTTAAAGAGATTGTGATAATATCTCACATCTCAATAGGACTACTTAATGTTAGATCCCTCACTTCCAAGGCAGTCATAGTCAATTAACTTATCACTGATCATAACCTTGATGTGATTGCCTGACTGAAACATGGCTCAAGCCTGATGAATTTACTACGTTAAATGAGGCTTCTCCTCCTGGTTACACTAGTGACCATATCCTCCACGCATCCCGCAAAGGTGGAGGAGAGGCCTTTTGAGATTCTAGTCATGAAATCTATGCAGCCAACTCAATCACTTTTTATACAGTATATACAGCGTTCCTCACTGAGTTCCCTGAATTCCTATCGGACCTCGTAGTCATGGTGATAATATTCAAAACAAAATTGACTTCAATATTCAAATGGAAAAGTCCACAGACCCACTCCAAAAGGCTTTCGGAGCCATCATCGACTCAGTGGGTTTGTCCAACATGTCTCCGGACCTACACAGTGCCACAGTCATACCCTGGATCTAGTTTTGTCCAGTGGAATAAATATTGTGGATCTAAATGTTTTTCCTCATATCCTGGACTATCAGACCACCATTTTATTATGTTTGAAATCACAACAAATAATCTGCTCAGACCCCAACCAAGGATTATCAAAAGCCGTGTTATAAATTCTTAGACAACCCAAAGATTCCTAGATGCCCTTCCAGACTCCCTCCACCTACCCAAGGACGTTGGAGTACAAAAATCTGTTAACCACCTAATGGAGGATCTAAATTTAACCTTGCGTAATACCTTAGATGCGGTCGCACCTCTAAAAACAAAAAAACATTTGTCACAAGAAATTAGCTCCCTGGTACACAGAAAATACCCAAGCTTCCAGAAAATTGGAACGGAAATGGCGCTCCACCAAACTGGAATTCTTCCGACTAGCTTGGCAAGACAGTACCGTGCAATATAGAAGAGCCCTCACTGCTGCTCGATCAGCCTACTTTCCAACCTCATTGAGGAGAATAAAAACAATCCAAAATGTATTTTTGATATTGACACAAAGCTAACTAAAAAGCAGCATTCCCAAAGTGAGGATGGCCTTCACTTCAGCAGTGATGAATTCATGAACTTCTATGACGAAAAGATCATGATCATTAGAAAGCAAATTACGGACTCCTCTTTGAATCTGCGTATTTCTACAAAATGTAGTTGTCCTGAGACTGCACAGAACTGCAAGGACCTAGGATCAATGGAGACACTCAAGTTTTTTAATCCTGTATCTCTCGACACATTCAGGAAGATAGTCATGGCTTCTAAACCTTCCAGCTGCCTACTGGACCCTATTCCAACTAAACTACTGAAAGAGCTACATCCTGTGCTTGGCCCTCCTATTTTGAACATAATAAACGGCTCCCTATCCTTCGGATGTGTACCAAACTCACTTGAAATGGCAGTAATAAATCATCTCCTGAAAAAGCCAAATCTTGACTCTGAAAATAAAAAATACTATCGGCCTACATCGAATCTCCCATTCCTCTCAAATTTTTTGGGAAAAAGCTGTTGCGTAGCAACTCACTGCCTTCCTGAAGACAAATAATGTATACAAAACACTCCAGATTGGTTATAGACCCCATCATAGTACTGAGACCGCACTCGTGGAGGTGGTAAATTGCCTTTTAATGGCATCAAACCAAGGCTCTGCATCTGTCCTCGAGCTCCTACACCTTAGTGACGCTTTTGACACTATCGATTACCATATTCTTTTGGAGAGATTGGAAACCCTAATTGGTTTACACTGACAAGTTCTTGCCTGGTTTAGATCTTATCTTTCAGAAAGATATAATTTAGTCTCTTTGGATGGTTTGTCCTCTGACAAATCAATGATACGTTTCGGTATTCCTCAAGGTTCCATTTTAGGACCACTATTGTTTTCACTATATATTCTACCTCTTGGTGATGTCATTTATAAACACAATGTCAACTTTCACTGCTATGCGGATGACACACAGCTGTACATTTTGATGAAACATGGGGAAGCCCCAAAATTGCCCACCCTGGAAGCCTGTGTTTCAGACATAAGGAAGTGGATGGCAGCAAATGTTTTACTTTTAAACTCGGACAAAACAGATTGTGCAGTCATGGGTGATCAGGGAGTACAGGAGGGGACTGAACACGCACCCCTGAGGGGCCCCCGTGTTGAGGATTAGCGTGGCAGATGTGTTGTTACTCGGCCTGTCAGGAAGTCCAGGAGCCAGTTGCAGAGGGAGGTGTTTAGTCCCAGGGTCCTTAGCTTAGTGAAGAGCTTTGATGGCACTATGGTGTTGAACGCTGAGCTGTAGTCAATGAATAGTATTCTCACATAGGTGTTCCTCTTGTCCAGGTGGGAGATTGCATCATCTGTGGATCTGTTGGGGCGGTATGCAAATTGGAGTGGGTCTAGGGTTTCTGGGATAATGGTGTTGCTGTGAGCCATGACCAGCCTTTCAAAGCACTTCATGGCTATAGACGTGAGTGCTACGGGTCGGTAGTCATTTAGGTAGGTTATCTTAGTGTTCTTGGGCACAGGGACTATGGTGGTCTGCTTGAAACATGTTGGTATTACAGACTCAGTGGACATTTTGAAATTGTCAGTGAAGACACTTGCCAGTTGATCAGCGCATGCTCGGAGTACACGTCCTGGTAATCCGTCTGGCCCTGCGGCCTTGTGAATGTTGACCTGCTTAAAAGTCTTACTCACATCGGCTTCGGAGAGTGTGATCACATAGTCATCTGGAACAGCTGATGCTCTCATAAATGCTTCAGTGTTGCTTGCCTCGAAGCGAGCATAGAAGTGATTTAGTTCGTCTGGTAGGCTTGTGTCATTGGTCAGCTTGCGGCTGTGCTTCCCTTTGTAGTCTGTAATAGATTTCAAGCCCTGCCACATCCGACGAGCGTCGGAGCCGGTGTAGTA
Source organism: Coregonus lavaretus (assembly GCF_964263955.1). Taxonomy (NCBI): domain Eukaryota; kingdom Metazoa; phylum Chordata; class Actinopteri; order Salmoniformes; family Salmonidae; genus Coregonus; species Coregonus lavaretus. The sequence goes on from NC_139990.1 coordinate 72,230,978, forward strand.
CGAGTCAATCTTCATCCTGTATTGACTCTTTGCCTGTTTGATGGTTCGTCGGAGGGCATAGCGGGATTTCTTATAAGCGTTAGAGTCCCGCTCCTTGAAAGCGGCAGCTCTACCCTTTAGCTCAGGGTGGATGTTGCCTGTAATCCATGGCTTCTGGTTGGGGTATGTACGTACGGTCACTGTGGGGATGACGTCATCGATGCACTTATTGATGAAGCCAGTGATTGATGTTGTGTACTCCTCAATGCTATCGGAAGAATCCCGGATTATATTCCAGTCTGTGCAAGCAAAACAGTCCTGTAGCTTAGCATTTGCGTCATCTGACCACTTCCTTATTAACCGAGTCACTGGTGCTTCCTGCTTTAGTTGTTGCTTATAAGCAGGAATCAGGAGGATAGAGTTATGGTCAGATTTGCCAAATGGAGGGCGAGGGAGAGCTTTGTACGCATCTCTGTGTGTGGTGTAAAGGTGGTCTACAGTTTTTTTCCCTCTGGTTGCACATTTAACATGCTGATAGAAATTAGGTAGAACAGATTTAAGTTTCCCTTCATTAAAGTCCCCGGCCACTAGGAGCGCTGCCTCTGGATGAACATTTTCCTGTTTGCTTATGGCCTTATACAGCTCATTGGGTGCAATCTTAGTGCCAGCATCGGTTTGTGGTGGTAAATAGACAGCTACGAAAAATATAGATGAAAACTCTCTTGGTAAATAGTGTGGTCTACAGCTTATCATGAGATACTCTACCTCAGGCGAGCAAAACCTAGAGACTTCCTTAGTATTAGATTTTATGCACCAGCTGTTGTTTACCAATTTACACAGACTGCCACCCCTTGTCTTACCGGAGTCAGCCATTCTATCCTGCCGATGAAGCGTATATTCTGCTAGCTGTATGTTATCCATGTCGTCGTTCAGCCACGACTCAGTGAAACACAATATATAAATTTTTTAAATGTCCTGTAAGTAGGATACCTTGATCTTAGGTCGTCCAATTTATTTTCAAATGATTGAACATTGGCTAATAGGATTGATGTAAGAGGCAGTTTACTCTCTCGCCTTACAAGGCACCCCAACCTACGTCCACGATATCGCCGTCTCATTCTCATACGAATGACAGGGATCTCGGCATTGTCGGGTGTCTGTTGAATATCCTTTGCGTCCGACTCGTTGAATAAAAAATCTTAATCCAATACGAGGTGTGTAATCGCTGTCCTGATATCCAGAAGCTCTTTTTGGTCATAAGAGACGGTGGCAGAAACATTATGTACAGAATAAATTACAAATAACACGAAAAAACACACATAATAGTACAATTGGTTAGAGGGCTGTAAAATGGCAGCCATCTTCTCCGGCGCCATCTGGTGACTAGAACCAAAATAATTTATCACATTACTTTAGTGCTAGCCTCTCCACGCTGGCTCCCTGTTAAAGCTAGGGCTGATTTCAAGGTTTTTCTGCTAACCTACAAAGCATTACATGGACTTGCTCCTACCTATCGCTCCGATTTGGTCCTGCCATACATACCTACATCTACGCTACGGTCACAAGACGCAGGCCTCCTTATTGTCCCTAGAATTTCTAAGCAAACAGCTGGAGGAAGAGCTTTCTCCTATAGAGCTCAATTTTTATGGAATGGTCTGACTGTCCATGTGAGAGACGCAGATTCGGTCTCGAACTTTACGTTTTTACTGAAGACTCATCTCTTCAGTAGGTCCTATGATTGGGTGTAGTCTGGCCCAGGGGTGCGAAGTTGAATGGCAAGGCACTGGAGTGACGAACTGCCTAGCCGGCTCCCCTCTCTCCACTGGGATTCTCTGCCTCTGACCCTATTACGGGGGCTGAGTCACTGACTTACTAGCGCTCTGCGATGCCGCCCCATAAAGGTTTTTTAAAAAAAATCTGCAATACTCGACTTGAGTGGGTTGAGTCACTGACGTGATCTTCCTTTCCGGTTTTGCGCCCCCTCGGGCTAGTATGTTGGAGGAGATCTTCATGGGCTATACTCAGCCTTGATTCAGGGTAGACAGTTGGTGGTCTGTTGATATCCTTCCAGTGGTGTGGGGCTGTGCTTTGGCAAAGTGGGTGGGGTTATATCCTGCCTGGTTGGCCCTGTCCGGGGGTATCATCGGACAGGGCCACAGTGTCCCCTGACCCCCCTTGTCTCAGCCTCCAGTATTTATGCTGCAATAGTCTATGTACCGGGGGGCTAGGGTCAGTCTGTCCTATCTGGAGAAATTCTCCTCTTATCTGGCGTCCTGTGTGAACATAAGTATGCTCCCTCTAATTCTCCCATCTCTCTCTCCCCTCCCGGAGGACCTGAGCTCTAGGACCATGCCTCAGGACTACCTGGCCTGATGACTACTGGCTGTCCCCGTCCCTAGTCCACCTTGTCGTGCTGCTGCTCCAGTTTTAACTGTTCTGCCTGTGGCTATGGAACACTGATCTGTTCACCAGACGTGCTACCTTGTCCCGGACCTGCTGTTTTCGACATTCTCTCTCTCTCTCTCTCTCTCTCTCTCTCTCTCTCTCTCTCTCTCTCTCTCTCTCTCTCTCTCTCTCTCTCTCTCTCTCTCTCTCCCTCTCTATTGCTGTCTTGACCTCTGAATGCTCGGCTATGAAAAGCCAACTGACATTTACTCCTGAGGTGCTGACCTGTTGCACCCTCTAAAACCACTGTGATTAATATTTGACCCTGCTGGTCATCTATGAACGTTTTAACATGTTGAAGAACGATCTGGCCTTAATGGCCATGTATTCTTATAATCTCCATCCGGCACAGCCAGAAGAGGACTGGCCACACTCAGAGCCTGGCTCCTCTCTAGGTTTCTTCCTAGGTTCCTGCCTTTCTAGGGAATTTTTCCTAGCCACTGTGCTTCTACATCTGCATTGCTTGATGTTTGGGGTTTTAGGCTGGATTTCTGTATAAGCACTTTGTGACATTTGCTGATGTAAAAAGGGCTTTATAAATACATTTGATTGTGTGTGTGTATGTGTTTGAGGTGTCCCGAGTGGCGCAGTGGTGTAAGGCACTGCATCGCAGTGCTAGCTGTGCCACTAGAGATCCTGGTTCGAATCCAGACTCTGTCGTAGCCGGCTGCGACCTTGAGGCCCATGGGGCGGCGCACAATTAGCCAGCGTCGTCCAGGGTAGGGGAGGGAATGGCCGGCAGGGATGTAGCTCAGTTGATAGAGCATGGCGTTTACAATGCCAGGGTTGTGGGTTCGATTCCCACAGGGGGCCAGTATGAAAATGTATGCACTCACTTAACTGTAAGTCGCTCTGGATAAGAGCGTCTGCTAAATGACTAAAATGTAAATGTCCCTCCTGCAGATTGAGATTGTCAGAGTCTGGTTCCAACGGCCTTGACCATGACTGTCTGACTGTCCTCTCCTGAGTCATCACTCCCTCCCTCTTGTCCATCTCGGAGCTGGCTGTCTGCCTGTCTGTCTACAGCAGTAGCAGACCTATTTGGATGACCTCTCAATAGCTGTGTCTTATCCCACAATCCTTAGCCTTCTCTCTCTCAATTCAATTCAATTTAAGGGCTTTATTGGCATGGGAAACGTATGTTAACATTGCCAAAGCAAGTGAAGTAGATAGTAAACAAAAGTGAAATAAACAATAAATATTAACAGTAAACATTACACTCAGAAGTTTCAAAAGAATAAAGACATTTCAAATGTCATATTATGTATATATACAGTGTTGTAACAATGTGCAAATAGGAAACAAGTACAAATGGGAAAATAAATAAACATAAATATGGGTTGTATTTACAATGGTGTTTGTTCTTCACTGGTTGCCCTTTTCTTGTGGCAACAGGTCACAAATATTGCAGCTGTGATGGCACACTGTGGTTTTTCACCCAGTAGATAAGGGAGTTTATCAAAATTGGGTTTGTTTTCGAATTCTTTGTGGATTGCTGTAATCTGAGGGAAATATGTGTCTCAAATATGGTCATACATTTGGCAGGAGGTTAGGAAGTGCAGCTCAGTTTCCACCTCATTTTGTGGGCAGTGTGCACATAGCCTGTCTTCTCTTGAGAGCCAGGTCTGCCTACGGCGGCCTTTCTCAATAGCAAGGCTATGCTCACTGAGTCTGTACATAGTAAAGACTTTCCTTAAGTTTGGATCAGTCACAGTGGTCAGGTATTCTGCCACTGTGTACTCTCTGTTTAGGGCCAAATATCATTCTAGTTTGCTCAGTTTTTTTGTTTGTTCTTTCCAATGTGTCAAGTAATTCTCTTTTTGTTTTCTCATGATTTGGTTGGGTCTAATTGTGTTGTTGTTGTTGTTGTTGTTGTCCTGGGGCTCTGTGGGGTCTGTTTGTGTTTGTGAACAGAGCCCCAGGACCAGCTTACTTAGGGGACTCTTCTCCAAGTTCATCTCTCTGTAGGTGATGGATTTGTTATGGAAGGTTTGGGAATCACTTCCTTTTAAGTGGTTATAGAATTTAATGGCTCTTTTCTGGATTTTGATAATTAGCGGGTATTGGCCTAATTCTGCTCTGCATGCATTATTTGGTGTTTACGTTGTACACGGAGGATGTTTTTGCAGAATTCTACATGCAGAGTCTCAATTTGGTGTTTGTCCCATTTTGTGAATTCTTGGTTGGTGAGCGGACCCCAGACCTCACAACCATAAAGGGCAATGGGTTCTATAACTGATTGAAGTATTTTTAGCCAGATCCTAATTGGTATGTCAAATGTTATGTTCCTTTTGATGGCATAGAAGGCCCTTCTTGCCTTGTCTCTCAGATCGTTCACAGCTTTGTGGAAGTTACCTGTGGCGCTGATGTTTAGGCCAAGGTATGTATAGTTTTTTGTGTGCTCTAGGGCAACGGTGTCTAGATGGAATTTGTATTTGTGGTCCTGGCAACTGGACCTTTTTTGGAATGCCATTATTTTTGTCTTACTGAGATTTACTGTCAGGGCCCAGGTCTGACAGAATCTGTGCAGAAGATCTACAGTGGGGAGAACAAGTATTTGATACACTGCCGATTTTGCAGGTTTTCCTACTTACAAAGCATGTAGAGGTCTGTAATTTTTATCATAGGTACACTTCAACTGTGAGAGACGGAATCTAAAACAAAAATCCAGAAAATCACATTGTATGTTTTTTAAGTAATTAATTTGCATTTTATTGCATGACATAAGTATTTGATCACCTACCAACCAGTAAGAATTCTGGCTCTCACAGACCTGTTAGTTTTTCTTTTAGAAGCCCTCCTGTTCTCCACTCATTACCTGTATTAACTGCACCTGTTTGAACTTGTTACCTGTATAAAAGACACCTGTCCACACACTTTTTTATTTTTTATTTTTTTTGGGGGGGGGGGGGGTGGATCAGCTTAATATTGCAGATAGATTGTATCTTATATCAATGTAATTGTCTGCATCACTTCCAATCCCCCATGTTTTTTTTATTTTTTATATATATATTCCCCTTAATTACTTTTCAACCCCACCATCCTTTCCCTACTTGGAGTAAATTAGTGAACAACAACGCCCAGGCCTCTACTTCCGGTCTATACTTACTATCTACACCTTATGGACAGAGTTAATTTTACAATAATTCTATATATATATATATATATATATATATATATATATATATTTATTTATTTTTTTGCTCCTGAACCTCTTCTACTCTCAACCTCTCCGATCATTTTCATGATGTCCATCTGGTTTGCTTCTAAATGCCATATCTTTCTAACTGTGCTCTTTCCCAAAAGCTCCCAACATACAACCTATATACTTATTATGGACACAGTATGCTTACATTATTAGCTATCTTTGTTATTATTTGTTGTTATTTGTTATTAGTCCCATCCTTCAACTCTATTCAATACCTCCCATCTATCTCTTAACACCATCCATATAGGATTTCTATTTGCCATATATATTTCAACCGTACTGTGATGTTTTACAAAAGTTCTGAACCTTTCTATTCTCATTGCTTCTACAGATTGTGAATTAAAAATAAACATTTTTGCTAAAAGTATTATTATATTATTGATTGATTGACTATGACTTTTCAGATCACCCAGTAATGCTATCTGCAAGGTTAGTTCCAGGTAAATATTGCAATCCTTTAGCCATTCCTGGACCTGTGTCCAAAAACAAGCTACAAATGGACAGAACCAAAACAAATGATCTAATGATTCTATCTCTTCACAGCAAAATCTGCAGAGCTGGGAAGATTGTATCCCCCATATAAATAACATTCTATTGGTAGCAAGAATTTTATATAATAATTTAAATTGAAAGATTCTAATTTTTGAATCCGGTGTCGTTTTGCGTGTCAGTTCATAAACACTATGCCATGGGATCGGTACGTCAAAGATCTCTTCCCAACTATTTTGCAATCTATATGGGACGGCTGTCAATCCTTTGGTCCTTAAGTGAAACTGATATACTTTTTTATTTATCACAGTTTTCCTTAACCAATTATGTTCTTTAATGCAAGGCCGACAGACAAGTTCCTTACTTTCTCCCCCTTCAACTTTCCTCTTCCACTTTTGCGGTAAGGCTGCAATTATTTGGTTGTAATTTTGGGTAGAGCAGACATTTCCATATGTTTTTGTTAGCTGCATGTGCGACATAACTCCACCAGTCCTACCGATGATATCATTTACGAAGATTATACCTTTTTTAAACATTCTGTCAAAAAATAAAGGTTTTTTGTCAATTAGTATATTTGAATTTAACCACAATATTTGTTGCATTATTTGTTCTGTCGTTTCTGGAGGATTAAATTGAAATTGCAACCAACTTTCTATGGCTTGTTTTAGAAATAGTGACATTTGGGAGATTATTTCCTTTTCAAATAACTGAAAGTGAGAGGTTGTAATCTGAATAAAGGGAAAAAGGCCTTTCTTGAACAGTGGGTGAGACAATCTTACTAATTTGCTTGAGAACCAGTTCGGATTTAAGTATAACTTTTGGATGACTGAAGATTTTAGTGATAGGTCTAATGCTTTAATATTTAATAATTTCTGTCCTCCGAATTCATATTCATTATATAAATATGCTCTTTTAATTTTGTCTGGCTTGCCGTTCCAAATAAAATTGAATATTTTTTTCTCATATAATTTAAAAAACTGTTTGCTAGGCGTAGGCAAGACCATAAGCAAATAGGTAAACTGGGATAATACTAAAGAGTTAATCAGGGTGATTTTTCCACAAATTGACAGGTATTTTCCTAATTTGCATTTTATTGCATGACATAAGTATTTGATACATCAGAAAAGCAGAACTTAATATTTGGTACAGAAACCTTTGTTTGCAGTTACAGAGATCATACGTTTCCTGTAGGTCTTGACCAGGTTTGCACACACTGCAGCAGGGATTTTGGCCCACTTCTCCATACAGACCTTCTCCAGATCCTTCAGGTTTCGGAGCTGTCGCTGGGCAATACGGACTTTCAGCTCCCTCCAAAGATTTTCTATTGGGTTCAGGTCTGGAGACTGGCTAGGCCACTGCAGGACCTTGAGATGCTTCTTACGGAGCCACTCCTTAGTTGCCCTGGCTGTGTGTTTCGGGTCGTTGTCATGCTGGAAGACCCAGCCACGACCCATCTTCAATGCTCTTACTGAGGGAAGGAGGTTGTTGGCCAAGATCTTGCGATACATGGCCCCATCCATCCTCCCCTCAATACGGTGCAGTCGTCCTGTCCCCTTTGCAGAAAAGCATCCCCAAGGAATGATGTTTCCACCTCCATGCTTCACGGTTGGGATGATGTTCTTGGGGTTGTACTCATCTTTCTTCTTCCTCCAAACACGGCGAGTGGAGTTTAGACCAAAAAGCTATATTTTTGTCTCATCAGACCACATGACCTTCTCCCATTCCTCCTCTGGATCATCCAGATGGTCATTGGCAAACTTCAGATGGGCCTGGATATGCGCTGGCTTGAGCAGGGGGACCTTGCGTGCGCTGCAGGATTTTAATCCATGACGGCGTAGTGTGTTACTAATGGTTTTCTTTGAGACTGTGGTCCCAGCTCTCTTCAGGTCATTGACCAGGTCCTGCCGTGTAGTTCTGGGCTTATCCCTCACCTTCCTCATGATCATTGATGCCCCATGAGGTGAGATCTTGCATGGAGCCCCAGACCGAGGGTGATTGACCGTCATCTTGAACTTCTTCCATTTTCTAATAATTGCGCCAACAGTTGTTTCCTTCTCACCAAGCTCCTTGCCTATTGTCCTGTAGCCCATCCCAGCCTTGTGCATGTCTACAATTTTATCCCTGATGTCCTTACACAGCTCTCTGGTCTTGGCCATTGTGGAAAATTACAGACCTCTACATGCTTTGTAAGTAGGAAAACCTGCAAAATCGGCAGTGTATCAAATACTTGTTCTCCCCACTGTAACCTTCCCAAGTTCTCTCACGTCACCCCGCTCCTCCGCACACTCCACTGGCTTCCAGTTGAAGCTCGCATCTGCTACAAGACCATGGTGCTTGCCTACGGAGCTGTGAGGGGAACGGCACCTCCATACCTTCAGGCTCTGATCAGTCCCTACACCCAAACGAGGGCATTGCGTTCATCCACCTCTGGCCTGCTGGCTCCCCTACCTCTGCGGAAGCATAGTTCCAGCTCAGCCCAGTCAAAACTGTTCGCTGCTCTGGCACCCCAATGGTGGAACAAGCTCCCTCACGACGCCAGGACAGCGGAGTCACTCACCACCTTCCAGAGACATTTGAAACCCCACCTCTTTAAGGAATACCTGGGATAGGATAAAGTAATCCTTCTACCCCCCCCTTACCCCAACCCAAACCCCAACCCAAAAAAATAAATAAATAAATAAATAACATTGTAAAGTGGTGATCCCACTGGCTATAAGGTGAATGCACCTATTTGTAAGTCGCTCTGGATAAGAGCGTCTGCTAAATGACGTAAATGTAAATGTGCTGCTGTAGGCCCTCATTGGTTGGTGACAGAAGCACCAGATCATCAGCAAACAGTAGACATTTGACTTCAGATTCTAGTAGGGTGAGGCCGGGTGCTGCAGACTGTTCTAGTGCCCTCGCCAATTCGTTGATATATATGTTGAAGAGGGTGGGGCTTAAACTGCATCCCTGTCTCACCCCACGGCCCAGTGGAAAGAAATGTGTGTGTTTTTGCCAATTTTAACCACACACTTGTTGTTTGTGTACATGGATTTTATAATGTCGTATGTTTTTCCCCCAACCCCACTTTCCATGAATTTGTATAGCAGACCCTCATGCCAAATTGAGTCAAAAGCTTTTTTGAAATCAACAAAGCATGAGAAGACTTTGCCTTTGTTTTGGTTTGTTTGTTTGTCAATTAGAGTGTGCAGGGTGAATAAGTGGTCTGTCGTACGGTAATTTGGTAAAGAGCCAATTTGACATTTGCTCAGTACATTGTTTTCACTGAGGAAATGAACTAGTCTGCTGTTAATGATAATGCTGAGGATTTGTCTCTCGAGTGGCGCAGTGGTCTAAGGCACTGCATCGCAGTGCTAGCTGTGCCACTAGAGATCCTGGTTCGAATCCAGGCTCTGTCGTAGCCGGCCGCGACCGGGAGACCCATGGGGCGGCGCACAATTGGCCCAGCGTCGTCCAGGGTAAGGGAGGGAATGGCCGGCAGGGATGTAGCTCAGTTGGTAGAGCATGGCATATGCAACGCCAGGGATGTGGGTTCGATTCCAGTATGAAAAAAATAAATAAAATAAACATCACTAATTGTAAGTCGCTCTGGATAAGAGCGTCTGCTAAATGACGTAAATGTAAAATTTTCCCAAGGCTGCTGTTGACGCATATTCCACAGTAGTTATTGGGGTCAAATTTGTCTCCACTTTTGTGGATTGGGGTGATCAGTCCTTGGTTCCAAATATTGGGGAAGATGCCAGAGCTAAGGATGATGTTAAAGAGTTTAAGTATAGCTAATTGAAATTTGTGGTCTGTATATTTTATCATTTCATTGAGGATACCATCAACATCACAGGCCTTTTTGGGTTGGAGGGTTTGTATTTTGGCCTGTAGTTCATTCAATGTAATTGGAGAATCCAGTGGGTTCTGGTAGTCTTTAATAGTTAATTCTAAGATTTGCATTTGATCATGTATATTTTTTTGCTGTTTGTTCTGTTATAGGGCCAAAAAGATTGGAGAAGTGGTTTACCCATACATCTCCGTTTTGGATAGATAGCTCTTCATGTTGTTGTTTGTTTAGTGTTTTCCAATTTTCTCAGAAGTGGTTAGAGTCTATTGATTCTTCAATTACATTGAGCTGATTTCTGACATGCTGTTCCTTCTTTTTCCGTAGTGTATTTCTGTATTGTTTTAGTGATTCACCATAGTGAAGGCGTAGGCTCAGGTTTTCTGGGTCTCTATGTTTTTGGTTGGATAGGTTTTTCAATTTCTTTCTTAGGTTTTTGCATTCTTCATCAAACCATTTATCACTGTTGTTACTTTTCTTTGGTTTTCTGTTAGAGATTTTTAGATTTGATAGGGAAGCTGAGAGGTCAAATATACTGTTTAGGTTTTCTACTGCCAAGTTTACACCTTCACTATTACAGTGGAACGTTTTGTCCAGGAAGTTGTCTAGAATGGATTTAATTTGTTGTTGCCTAATTGTTTTTTGGTAGGTTTCAACACTACTTTCCTTCCATCTATAGCATTTCTTAATATTATTCAGTTCCTTTGACTTTGATGCCTCATGATTGAGTATTGCTCTGTTCAAGTAGACTGTGATTGTCACGATCGCTGGAGGAAGTGGACCAATGCGCAGCGTGATAAGTGAACATACTTTATTTGGATACACCACACGAACAAAACAACAAAATAAATACGTGAAGTCCTTGGTTAACATACAAAACCAACACGGAACAAGATCCCACAACACACTGTGGAAAACAGGCTGCCTAAGTATGGTTCCCAATCAGAGACAACAAGCAACAGCTGATACACGTTGCCTCTGATTGAGAACCACACCGGCCAACATAGAAACAAATGAACTAGAATATAACCCTAGCACACAAAACACATAGAAACAACACACCCTGGCTCAACATAACAGAGTCCCAGAGCCAGGGCGTGACAGTGATTTTGCTGTGGTCTGATAGGGGTGTCAGTGGGCTGACTGTGAACGCTCTGAGAGACTCTGGGTTGAGGTCAGTGATAAAGTAGTCTACAGTACTAATGCCAAGAGATGAGCTATAGGTGTACCTACCATAGGAGTCCCCTCGAAGCCTACCATTGACTATGTACATAACCAGTGTGCGACAGAGCTGCAGGAGTCGTGACCCGTTTTTGTTGGTTATGTTGTCGTAGTTGTGCCTAGGGGGGCATATGGGGGAGGGAATGCTGTCACCTCCAGGTAGGTACATGTCCCTGGGTCTGGAAATGATTGATTTCCCCCTCCAGGATGGAGAAGCTGTCTTCATTAAAGTATGGGGATTCTAGTGGGGGGATATAGGTAGCACACAGGAGGACATTTTTCTCTGTTGAGATAATTTCCTTTTGAATTTCTAACCAAATGTAAAATGTTCCTGTTTTGATTAATTCAATAGAGTGAGTTAGGTCTGCTCTATACCAAATTAGCACACCCCCTGAATCCCTTCCCTGTTTGTATAGGTCTGATCTGAGGGGGGCTAAATGGGGTGTGGGCATGGTTGACTTGGGGGGGAGTTAATTGGTGGGGGTGGTGCTGTGGTCTGGATGTCGGTCCTCTCTGCGGGGGTCCTCTATGTGTAGTTCCTGGGGGGGGGGGGCTCCCGCAGGTCTGGGAGAGTGTCTCGCTGGTCTGGGCGGGGTGTCTGTTGATCTGTTGCTCCTGTGTGAGGTGTTGGGTCTGCGGTTGAGGGCGATATCCTTTAGGGTCCGGGCGAAGATGGGCACTGCTGCCTTGTATAGGTGGACCTGGTCGTAAAGGCTGTTCACGTCCAGGGTGGAGTGGTGGGCCATTTAGTTTTGATGCACAGTCACGGGAAATACTTGCATTTACCCGCTGTATGGTAGCAGGGTGGAAGTATTTTCGTGGTAACAGGGTTGAGATAACCACTTGTGCGTTGGGGAAAGTAGAAGAAGCTTTTTCTATCACTCTCTTGAGTGCTGTGGCCACCCTTTCCTCTCTGTCTCTCTCTCTCTCTCTCTCTCTCTCTCTCTCTCTCTCTCTCTCTCTCTCTCTCTCTCTCTCTCTCTCTCTCTCTGTCCTCTCGACCCTCCCTCCTTCTCTCTCAGTGGTAGTCAGTGAGTGACTAAAGCGAGCACAAATCAGGGTAATAACCATGTGGAAGTGATTCTTGTGCTAGTCGCTACCAGCAAAAAAAAAGTGAATGCACCAATTTGTAAGTCGCTCTGGATAACAGCGTCTGCTAAATGACGTAAATGTAAATGTAAATGTGTGATGGGGCTAAATAAGGTTCCCTTTCAGATTGTGAAACACCTTAACCCCAAAGTCTCTCTGGAAACTTTACAAGGAGTTGTAATAATGATGTGCTGATCTCTCAGGGATTTCAAGATCAATCAGATAGTTTGGAGTTTTTAGTGTTCCCATTTTTATTTTCCCAGGCCTATTTTTCTGTCATGTCATCATATTTTGTTTTTATGTGACAACTGAACATTGTGACAGTTCATAATTTCATGAATCTTGGATATGTAGAGAGTCTTTTCTGTCCTCATGTTCTCTCTTATATTTCTGATCTTTATTATTTCTGATCGCAAAGGATAGCTTAGGCTATAAATCGTTACATGGGTATTTCTGTACAACATAAGTGAGGTATCTTAATTTGATCACTCTGTTGTGGCTGAGAATGTTCCTGCGCCACAGGAAATTCAAATGAGCCTTGTGATTTACAGTACACACATTAACTGAAAACCTGCAGTTCTCTTTCGCTCTCACTCGTTCAAATGCTAAAGCGCCAGACAGAATAAATGCCCTACTACCTTAGGTCCTACTACTGCAACGTTCTAATGTTAAAATATTTATTCTAAATGCAGCCATACACATCAACAACTGTCGTTGTATATAGCTTAACACAAGATAGATATGAACGATTAACCATATATACAGTATACAGTACCAGTTAAAAGTTTGGACACACCTACTCATTCAAGGGTTTTTCTTTATTTTTACTATTTTCTACATTGTAGAATAATAGTGAATACATCAAAACTATGAAATAACACATATGGAATCATGTAGTAACCCAAAAAGTGTTAAACAATCAAAATATATTTTATATTTGAGATTCTTCAAAGTAGCCACCCTTTGCCTTGATGACAGCTTTGCACACTCTTGGCATTCTCTCAACCAGCCTCATGAGGAATGCTTTTCCAATAGTCTTGAAGGAGTTCCCACATATGCTGAGCACTTTTTGGCTGCTTTTCCTTCACTCTGCGGTCCAACTCTTCCCAAACCATCTCAATTGGGTTGAGGTCGGGTGATTGGGGAGGCCAGGTCATCTGATGCAGCACTCCATCACTCTCCTTCTTGGTAAAATAGCCCTTACACAGCCTGGAGGTGTGTTTTGGGTCATTGTCCTGTTGAAAAACAAATGATAGTCCCACTAAGCGCAAACGAGATGGGATGGCGTATCACTGCAGAATGCTGTGGTAGCCATGCTGGTTAAGTGTGCCTTGAATTCTAAATAAATCACAGACAGTGTCACCAGCAAAGCACCCCCACACAATCACACCTCCTCCTCCATGCTTCACGGTGGGAACCACACATGTGGAGATCATTCGTTCACCTACTCTGCGTCTCACAAAGACACGGCGGTTGGAACCAAAAATCTCCAATTTGGACTCATCAGACCATATTTCCACCGGTCTAATGTCCATTGCTCGTGTTTCTTGGCCCAAGCAAGTCTCTTCTTCTTATTGGTGTCCTTTGGTAGTGGTTTCTTTGTAGCAATTCGACCATGAAGGCCTGATTCACACAGTCCCCTCTGAACATTTGATGTTGAGATGTGTCTGTTACTTCAACTCTGTGAAGAATTTATTTGGGCTGCAATTTCTGAGGCTGGTAACTCTAATGAACTTATCCTCTGCAGCAGAGGTAACTCTGGGTCTTCCATTCCTGTGGCGGTCCTCATGAGAGCCTGTTTCATCATAGTGCTTGATGGTTTTTGCGACTGCACTTAAAGAAACCTTCAAAGTTCTTGAAATGTTCCGTATTGAATGAACTTCATGTCTTAAAGTAATGATGAACTGTCGTTTCTCTTTGATTATTTTAGCTGTTCTTGCCATAATATGGACTTGGTCTTTTACCAAATAGGGCTATCTTCTGTATACCCCGCTACCTTGTCACAACACAACTGATTAGCTCAAACGCATTAAGAAGGAAAGACATTCCACAAATTAACTTTTAAGAAGGCACACTTTTAATTGAAATGCATTCCAGGTGACTACCTCATGAAGCTGGTTGAGAGAATGCCAAGAGTGTGCAAAGCTGTCATCAAGGCAAAGGGTGGCTATTTTAAGAATCTAAAATCTAAAATATATTTGGATTTGATTTGTGGAACACTTTTTTGGTTACTACATGATTCCATATGTGTTATTTCGTAGTTTTGATGTCTTCACTATTATTCTACAATGTAAAGAATTGTAAATATAAATGAAAACCCTTGAATGAGTAGGTGTGTCCAAACTTTTGACTGGTAGTGTATATATTCTTTGGTTATTAATCAATCAATCAAATCAAATCAATCAAATTGTATTGGTCGCATACACATATTAAGTAGATAGTATTGTGGGTGTAGCGAAATGCTTGTGTTCCTAGCGCCAGCAGTGCAGTAGTATCTAACAATTCACAACAATACACACAGATCTAAAAGTAAAAGAATGGAATTAAGAAATATATAAATATTAGGACGAGCAATGTCCGGAGTATAAATATATAATATGTGATGGGAGGTATAGACGTTATGGACAGTATGTGGATAGAATATTTAGTATATCTGTAGAATACGTAGGATAGAATAGCAATAGTTTAATAGGATGGCATTGACTAGAATACAGTCTTTAAAATACAGTATATATGAAATGAGTAAAACAATATGTAAACATTAATAAAGTGACAACTGTTCCATTATTAAAGTGACCAGTGATTCCATGTCTATGGACATAGGGCAGCAGCCTCTAAGGTGCAGGGTTGAGTAACCGGGTGGTAGCTGGCTAGTGACAGTGACTAAGTTCAGGGCAGGGTACTGGGTGGAGGCCGGCTCGTGATGGCTATTTAACAGTCTGATGGCCTTGAGATAGAAGCTGTTTTTCAGTCTCTCGGTCCCAGCTTTGATGCACCTGTACTGACCTCGCCTTCTGGATGATAGCGGGGTTACCAGGCCGTGGCTCGGTTTGTTGATGTCCTTGATTATCTTATTTTTATTAAACAAGTAATTGACCGACGTCGGTTTAATTTCTTGATTTCAATTTATTAAAATAAAAATTGTGAGCCCAACTAATCGTTTCTCTAGAGAGAAATCAAATAATTCACTAGAGTAATAAAGTCAAGAACTATGTGGGACGCTGGGCTGAAGGGAGTTGTAGTTTTCAGTAAGCAAATATTCAACCTAGTTCAGCACAGAAACGTGGCAATTAACAACAATGGCCATAATCCATTGAGCCTGTTTTTTTTTCTGGCTAGGACAGAGATGGATACACTTTTAAGTCTGCTATATTGAGGGAATGTACACAACACAATGATGAGAGAGAGAGAGAGACGAGACAGTTCGTGAAAGTATGCCTTATCTACTTTGAAGAACTAGTAAAACTATTATGTCAGACAGCTCTGCATCATACTTAGGCAGGCTAGCTTAGCTAAATAGGATGACTAAAGACAGTACAGTACGGGGAGCATAGAGATAACGTTGTCTGGCTGGCTGGCTGCTACTGCCTGAGCAGAGATGAGATGATGACTTTAAGGAATGAAAAATAATAAAGTCCTCAAATAAAAACTAAGTAATATACACAACTGAAATATTGTATTATTTTATAGTAATTTCCTATTTTTCTATTGTCTACCTAACGTGGGCCTGACAGAGACAATAGAATTTGGCAATTGAATGTTCACTATTTTTGGATTTGGAATTACCATCAAAAAGCTCTAAAAATCATTTTAATGTCATTATTTCAAATGCATTTAAAGTTTTTTTCAAATCACATAAACCGAAATCGAAAAACATCAATACTTTTTAATAATGGAAACCGAAACCGAACCAACCTCAAAAAGCACTAATCGCCCAACACTACCACTACGAGATACAAGTGTATCCGAAATGCAGCCTACTACACCTAAACTATAGCCTACTGTAGCCTATCAAAACCAATTTCCAGTTAGAAATTATCTTTATTTTTTATTTTTATAATCAAATCCTCCTGCTACAGGATTGTTTTACTCCTGCGACGAAACTGGTCAAATTAAGTTCATACATCTGTACATGAATACACTTTTCCTAATATTCAGAGTGCTACTACACTGAAGGACAAGTATAATACTATGGTATCTTCACAGGGATTGTTTGGCTAGTGTTTCTGTGTCCCAATTTGTGTTTGTAATGAAAAGGGAGCTCCCACTCACTGCTGAATGGACACTCATCTGCAGTCAGTGCCACTAGAGTCACAATTGATGTAAATGAAACCATCATCTCTGTGAGAGAGAGAGAGAGAGAGAGAGAGAGAGAGAATCCTCTGGAGACACAATCTTCTGTAGACAGTACTAAAAACATATCCATGTGTACCGAGAGAAAAACACTTCAAGACGCCCACATGCTCAACCGTAGTGTTTTGTTGAACACAGTACAACACTTACTTGATAGGGACCCAACGTCCTGTTTTGATTGGCTAATTGTGAGTGATGGGTTTATCCTAGTTGGCAGGCGCCAATGCTGCTTGGCTGAGATAGAGTATGACACTGCCTGGGTCACATCGGCCATGTCTAATAAGAAGCAGAATAAATTTCTCCAAACACATGGGGATTCACACAATAGAGGGTGAGGAGGAGAACGAGAGAGAGAAAAAATAAGTTCTGGGTCAGACAGCATATTGACACTGTGTGGCGTGGAGAGAAGGCGAGGTCTTGATTTCCATATTGTTTCAGCTGAGGAAGCTCCACTGCCAGAGAACCGTGAACAAAGCCTTTGTGGCTGTGCTAAGTGTGGACAATTATAGACAGCATATCATAAAGGTGCCAGAGCTGTCTGTACACTCGCAGATATACAATCCAAAATAGTTGTAACTCAGCAAACCTCTTGTGTTAGTTGGATGTTTCTCAGGGCTTGGGGTGTTATCAGTATGGTATGAGTCATCCTGCTGACGCCTGTTCTCACACCAGGGTGGTTATCTATCGGTAGTGTGCAGCCAAAGCTGTGGTGAGTGTTTACCAGGTCTGGTGTGAGATATGGATGGGCCCTGGGTCTGCTGTGCTGTCTGTCTGCCTCCTGTCTCCCTTCCTCAGGCCAGCCAGGCTAACTAACACCCCCCCAGATTTATGGCCCTGAGCGTCAAAGCACCAGAATATAAATCTGAGCCCCAGAAGCTGATAAAACGCCTGTTTAGCTCTTGGCATGATGACCACAGCCTGCTGGATGTGATTTTGACGATGTTGGTTCGCTCTACCTTCTTCCTCCCTCTCTGTCTCTCTCTCCGTCTCTTTTTCTCTCTATCTCTCTCCCAACTCCCTCAGCTTTCTCTCTCTCTCTCTCTCCCTCCCTCCCCCTCTCTCTCTCTCTCTCTCTCTCTCTCTCTCTCTCTCTCTCTCTCACTATCCCTCTCTCTCTCTGACGTTTACAGGCAGAGGCCAACACTGCTGTGTCCTAATACATGAAATACAATAACTCAATGTCATCGTAAGGCTAAAATAATGTATGTAAATATACAGGTACAGTGGGGGAAAAAAGTCACCAATTGTGCAAGTTCCCCCACTTAAAAAGATGAGAGAGGCCTGTAATTTTCATCATAGGGACACGTCAACTATGACAGACAAATTGAGGAAAAAAATTCCAGAAAATCACATTGTAGGATTTTTAATGAATTGATTTGCAAATTATGGTGGAAAATAAGTATTTGGTCACCTACAAACAAGCAAGATTTCTGGCTCTCACAGACCTGTAACTTCTTCTTTAAGAGGCTCCTCTGTCCTCCACTCGTTACCTGTATTAATGGCACCTGTTTGAACTTGTTATCAGGATAAAAGACACCTGTCCACAACCTCAAACAGTCACACTCCAAACTCCACTATGGCCAAGACCAAAGAGCTGTCAAAGGACACCAGAAACAAAATTGTAGACCTGCACCAGGCTGGGAAGACTGAATCTGCAATAGCTTGGTTTGAAGAAATCAACTGTGGGAGCAATTATTAGGAAATGGAAGACATACAAGACCACTGATAATCTCCCGCGATCTGGGGCTCCACGCAAGATCTCACCCCGTGGGGTCAAAATGATCACAAGAACGGTGAGCAAAAATCCCAGAACCACACGGGGGGTCCTAGTGAATGACCTGCAGAGAGCTGTGACCAAAGTAACAAAGCCTACCATCAGTAACACACTACGCCGCCAGGGACTCAAATCCTGCAGTGCAAGACGTGTCCCCCTGCTTAAGCCAGTACATGTCCAGGCCCATTTGAAGTTTGCTAGAGTGCATTTGGATGATCCAGAAGAGGATTGGGAGAATGTCATATGGTCAGATGAAACCAAAATAGAACTTTTTGGTAAAAACTCAACTCGTCGTGTTTGGAGGACAAAGAATGCTGAGTTGCATCCAAAGAACACCATACCTACTGTGAAGCATGGGGGTGGAAACATCATGCTTTGGGGCTGTTTTTCTGCAAAGGGACCAGGACGACTGATCCGTGTAAAGGAAAGAATGAATGGGGCCATGTATTGTGAGATTTTGAGTGAAAACCTCCTTCCATCAGCAAGGGCATTGAAGATGAAATGTGGCTGGGTCTTTCAGCATGACAATGATCCCAAACACACCGCCCGGGCAACGAAGGAGTGGCTTCGTAAGAAGCATTTCATGGTCCTGGAGTGGCCTAGCCAGTCTCCAGATCACAACCCCATAGAAAATCTTTGGAGGGAGTTGAAAGTCCGTGTTGCCCAGCGACAGCACCAAAACATCACTGCTCTAGAGGAGATCTGCATGGAGGAATGGGCCAAAATACCAGCAACAGTGTGTGAAAACCTTGTGAAGACTTACAGAAAACGTTTGACCTGTGTCATTGCCAACAAAGGGTATATCACAAAGTATTGAGAAACTTTTGTTATTGACCAAATACTTATTTTCCACCATAATTTGCAAATAAATTCATTAAAAATCCTACAATGTGATTTTCTGGATATTTTTTTCTCATTTTGTCTGTCATAGTTGACGTGTACCTATGATGAAAATTACAGGCCTCTCTCATCTTTTTAAGTGGGAGAACTTGCACAATTGGTGGCTGACTAAATACTTTTTTCCCCCAATGTAACTGCCAACATAAAGGAAACACCAGCATAGTGTCTTAATAGGGCGTTGGGACACCACTAGCCGCCAGAACAGCTTCAATGCGCCTTGGCATAGATTCTTCAAGTGTCTGGAATTCTATTGGAGGGATGCTGTGATGGGTGATTTGAAGGAGTCAGGCGCAGGAGGGTAAATCACAGAATACAGAGTTTATTCCGGAATACAGGGTTACGCAGAATAGCTTCAAACAGTCCAGCGTGCAAAACAGGCGCACTGGAACAAAACAGGCACACGGGGAAAATTTTCCCCCGGCAATACAATTTACACGGCGCTCAACCGAGCTACACTCTCCTCACATAACCAATCACCCACAAGGACAAGGGGGCAGAGGGAACACTTATACACATACTAATGATATGTAATAGACAAGCCAAAACAAATGGAATGATGAGATGTGATGCTGCAGTGGCTAGAAGGCCGGAGATGACGAACGCCAAAGCCTGCCCTAACAAGGAGAGGAGGCAGCTTCGGAGGAAGTGGTGACAGATGCAACACCATTCTTCCACGAGAAATTCCATCATTTAGTGTTTTGTTGATGGAAAACGCTGTCTCAGGCGCCACTCCAGAATCTCCCATAAGTGTTTAATTGGACTGACATGTGGTGACTTAGATGGCCTTATCATATTGTGAAACATCAACAAGTTGAGCAGTCTTCGTCACTGAAGCACCTGCCAAACATACCCCAACAATCACCCTTCTTTCAAAGTCACTGAGATCTCTTGTTCTGGGCATGGTAGCCAAAATAATGGGCAACTGGGCCTGCCCACCCTTTTTATACATGACCCTAAGCATGATTGGATGTTAATTCTACACCTGTGTGGAAGCACCTGCTTTCAAAATACTTTGTATCCCTCATTTACTCAAGTGTTTTTTTATTTTGTCAGTTAACTGTATATTGTATATTCAGTATAAAACACTGGATTTCAATAGTTTATTAGGGAAAAATGGCAAAGGTACTATTGTAACGGTGTTGCACGGGATTCATGTGCCTTCCAAACGTAATGGTATGCCGAGGTGTGCAAAATGTATTACAAAACAGGGAGGGAGGAAAGTTGGCGTTATTGCAATCCTCTCTTCAATTGGCTGTCATTTCAGAGAAAGCTACTCATTCATGTCTATGGAGGCATCTGTCAACTGCACAGTTGTACTTACAGGTTGTATGCGCTCCTGATATCTCTGGGACAGGGATACATTCGGCCTTCCACTTCCCCTGCCTCCTCGAGTTTCTTTTTTGTGAAGAAGAAGGATGGAGGTTTACGCCCGTGCATTGACTATCGAGGCGGTATGTATGTACTACCTCTCATTACAAGTATGACGGAGTCATTGCACGGGGCGCACTTCTTCACCAAATTGGATCTCAGGAGAGTGTACAACCTGGTGCGTATCTGGGAAGGGGATGAGTGGAAGACGGTGTACAGGGTGTAGTGGTGTATATAGATGATATTCTCATATACTCCGCTACACGAGCCGAGCATGTGTCCCTGGTGCGCAAGGTGCTTGGTCGACTGTTGGAACATGACCTGTACGTCAAGGCTGAGAAATGTCTGTTCTTTCAACAGTCGTCTCCTTCTTAGTCTACCGCATGTCCGCGTCAGGGGTGGAGATGGAAAATGACCGCATTTCAGCTGTGCGTAATTGGCCGACTCCAACCACGGTTAAGGAAGAGCAGCGATTCTTAGGGTTTGCCAACTACTACCGGAGGTTTATCCGGGGATTTGGTCAGGTAGTGGCTCCCATTACCTCCTTGCTGAAGGGGGGACCGGTGCGCCTGCAGTGGTCAGCTGAGGCGGACAGGACTTTTGGTCACCTGAAGGCTCTGTTCACCTCGGCTCCCGTGCTGGCTCATCCTGATCCCTCCTTGGCATTCATAGTCGAGGTGGACGCGTCCGAGGCTGGGATAGGAGCTGTACTGTGTCAGCGCTCGGGTACGCCACCAAAGCTCCACCCCTGTGCTTTCTTTTCAAAGAGGCTCAGTCCGGCGGAGCGTAACTATAATGTAGGGGACCGGGAGCTGTTAGCTGTTGTTAAGGCTCTGAAGGTGTGGAGATATTGGCTTGAGGGGGCAAAACACCCTTTCCTCATTTGGACTGACCACTGCAATCTGGAGTACATCTGGGCGGCGAGGAGACTGAACCCTCGCCAGGCAAGGTGGGCCATGTTTTTCACACGTTTTGTTTTCACCCTCTCGTACTGACCAGGTTCCCAGAATGCTAAGGCAGATGCTCTGTCCCAGCTGTATGACACAGAAGAGCGGTCCAGTGAGCCCACTCCCATACTTCCGGCTTCTTGTCTGGTGGCACCGGAGGAATGGGAGGTTGACGCGGACATCGAGCGGGCGTTACGCACGGAGCCCACTCCCCCCCAGTGTCCAGTGGGGCGTGTGTACGTTCCGTCTGATGTTCGTGATCGATTGATCTATTGGGCTCATACGTCACCCTCTTCTGGTCATCCTGGCATCGGTCGGACAGTGCGCTGTCTTAGTGGGAAGTACTGGTGGCCTACTTTAGCTAAGGACATGAGGGTTTATGTTTCCTCCTTCTCAGTGTGCGCCCAGTGCAAGGCACCTAGACACCTGCCCAGAGGGAAATTACAACCCCTACCCGTTCCACAATGGCCGTGGTCACACCTATCGGTGGATTTTGTTACAGACCTTCCCCCGTCACAAGGGAATCTTAGTCGTTGTGGATCGGTTTTCTAAGTCCTGCCGTCTCATTCCTTTGCCCTGTCTCCCTACGGCCCTACAGACTGTGGAGGCCCTGTTTACTCACGTCTTCCGGCACTACGGGGTACCTGAGGATATAGTGTCTGATCGGGGTCCCCAGTTCACATCAAGGGTCTGGAGGTTTCACCACGAGAGTAATGGGCAGGTGGAGAGAGTAAACCAGGATGTGGGTAGGTTTCTGAGGTCTTATTGCCAGGACCGGCCGGGGGATTGGTCGGTTTACATCCCCTGGGCAGAGATGGCCCAAAACTCCCTCTGCCACTCCTCCACTAACCTGTCTCCATTTCAGTGTGTACTAGGTTATCGGCCGGTCCTGGCACCATGGCATCAGAGCCAGATCGAGGCACCTGCGGTGGATGAATGGTTTCGGCGCTCGGAGAAAACCTGGAATGGTGCCCATGTACACCTGCAACGGGCTATCAGGCGACAGAAGGCGAGCACCGACCGCCACCGCAGTGAGGCCCCGGTGTATGCACCGGGGGATTGGGTCTGGCTCTCGACCCGTAACCTGCCCCTTCACCTGCCCTGCCGGAAGCTGGGTCGGCGGTTTGTGGGGCCATTTAAAGTCCTGAGGAGATTGAACAAGGTTTGTTACAGGTTACAGCTCCCGCCTGATTACCGTATTATACCCTCGTTCCATGTGTCTCTCCTCAGGCCAGTGGTAGCTGGTCCGCTCCAGGAGTCTGAGGTGCGGGAGGTCCCTCCGCCCCTACTGGACATTGAGGGGGCACTGGCGTACTCGGTCCGTTCCATCCTGGATTTGAGGCGTCGGGTGGGGGGCCTGCAGTATCTTGTGGAGTGGGAGGGGTACGGTCCGGAGGAACGGTGCTGGGTTCCTAGGAGGGACATCCTCGATCCCTCCTTGTTTAGGAATTTCCACCGTAGTCATCCGACTCGCCCTGCTCAGTGTCCCCCTGGCCGTCCCCGAGGCCGGTGTCATGGGGGGGGGGGGGGGTACTGTCAAGAATTCAGCCGAGGCTGCTCCTCCTCCTTGCTCGGGCAGGCTTCGGTGTTCGTCGTCACCGGAGTACTAGCTGCCACCGATCTATGTTTCTGTGTTCTACTTGTTTTGTCTTTATTGCACACACCTGGTTCCAATGTACGTTAATTTGTTTCCCTATTTTACCCTCTGGTTCTCTCATGGTGCTGTGCGTGATTGTTCGTTGTCTTGTTGTTATTTGCTTTGTGAGTCGGTATTTTCTTCTCTGCGTGGAGGATATGTTTATTTACTTGTGATAAGTAAAGTACGTCGTTGACCAAGTTCTGTGTCCTGTGCCTGACTCCGTCCTACTGCTACACACTGACGCATGACAACAGCTCGGTCCACAGGTGTGTGTGTGTGGGGCTGTGCTGTGGGGATTCCGCCTGCACAGAACCAGGTATGATGATGATAACGGGATAATTACTATCATCTGAGCCCAGCTAAGTATAGCTGTGGAATCTGCGGTTCTGGATCAAAGCTTGGTTTTCCTCACTGAGGCAGAGAGACATGGATACGGTGGCTGAAATGAATGTGAAGAGTCTCGCTTTCACTGTTATGCTCCGATAGGGTGGTTTATAAGCTTTTAACTGGTGTAATTTTAAATGTTATGAGCACTGGAGGAGATAGGTATGTCCACAATTACTACTGTGTGCCAATAAAACATTTCAAACGAAGCTCCTGCCAAACTGAAATCTTGCTGCCACTTGTTTTGCCTCAAATTTCATCTTCCGTGCTGTTTTAAATATACATTACTGTGGCTGACAGGCCTAACTCCACTTACTTGGCCTAAACGCATACTTACAGACTTATATACACTTGAATATTCACATAGCAACATAACCTACTTAACCTACTGCCACGATCGTCGTAAGAACCAGACCAAGGCGCAGCGTGATAGGCGTACATCTTTTAATTAGTACTTTCCACCAACAACAAAACGATACGTGAAGTCAACAGGTTCACCAACACAAACCTATACAGATCAAGATCCCACAAAATAGCTAGTGCCAACAGGCTGCCTAAGTATGGTTCCCAATCAGAGACAATGAGCTACAGCTGTCTCTGATTGGGAACCACCCTGGCCAACATAGATATACATCATCTAGAACTGAAACCTAAACATAGAAAATACAACATAGACAATCCACACCCTGGCTCAACATATAAGAGTCCCCAGAGCCAGGGCGTGACACCTACATACAGTAATATTTTCTTAGAAACAAAGAATGATCTCATTGAGACTGTAAACATACAGTACATAACCTTAATGGGTGTGTGAGTCAGACTTAGAACAGGGCTCAATAATTGACCAAGGCAGTGAATAGGTGTAAATGAGGATCACTGCTAAATAACTGGATGACTCAGTTCTGTACAATAGAATACCAGTTGAAGGGATTGCAAAAGTCATGTTATGTTGTGCTTCGGAATTCCCATTCAAGTCTTCCTTAGCTTCATCACAGAAATATAATTACTAGGACGAGAAATCCCATCCAAGTTAATGGATCTGTGATCCGGTGGACCAGCGGCTAACTCTATTTCTATGAGCTACACCATCTGGGGACAATCACCCTCCTGGTCTCCTTGGGGAGCTATACCGGTTACTAAACATCCTGCCACCAAATGCCTTAGACGCTCCCTGTCCAAAGTCCAAACCCCTAAACCACGCTGGTCTATTTACAAGTCTCAGTCTGGGGGTTTGGGTCATCCTCTCAGGAAATGAAAAGGAAAACGGTTGTAAAATGGATGATGCACTGAGTCATCAAGAGACCTGGCTGGTGCACAAAGCAGTCCTCACAGCCTCACCAGTATGTGTGGTCCGGGGAGTTTGTTAAAAACGGTGTGTGTGTGTGCGTGCGTGTGGGTGCATATGTGTGTGTGAATGACAATCATCTTTGTCATGTCTATGTCTACATGTCCACACACAAGAAAATGCAGAATCAGTACGTCACAGTGTGTGGTAGCAAGTATATAATGCATATGCTCTGTAATACAGTGTAATATACTTACTCAAACATAAATCATAATGCACTCAATGGACTCTAACTTGAAATGAGTTTAGACCAGTGGTGCGCTGTGTGTTCTGCGCTGCCTGCTGGATGTGACAGCACTGGGCTCGTCCTGCCCTGAAGTTTGTGTTTTTATATTTGAGCTTGTGCTGTGTGTGGAATTACACCCCAGGAGGCCAGGAGAAAATAAAACAGCTGTGAGACAATGAATTACTGTCCTGCAACCAGACAAGTGTTTCTCTGAGGATGCTGTGTGTGGACCAGGAAGCTACCCAGAAATAGCACAGAACTCACACAAACACAAACTGTACACACGCACACACACAATCCACCACATTTCAGATCCTAATAATGTCCTACGTTTGCTGTGCATATTGTGTCATATACTGTACCTCCATTGTTACATAAACAGCTAGTTGTTTAGTGCTGGCAGGATTCACTTCGGGGAAAACTCTATTTTCTCTTTTCTCCTAAAAAGAGCTCTGAGAGATCTGTGAGTCTTACCCTGGCAGCCATGTGGCTTTGCAGAGCAAACAGAGCACTTCCGCAGGCTGGCCCCTGTGAACCTGCCCCACACTATAGCCCAGTCCGTGTGAACGGCACAAGGCCCTCTCAATGTGGCTCACACATGGCTGTTACCAGCAGCAGTCTGGGGCTCCTCATCCACTCACCCGCCTCGCAGCACATAAGAGTCTCAGAGCTGTAGAGATACCTTGTATGCCGTTTGCGGGTGTATGTGTGTGCGTGTGTGTGTGTGCGCGTGCATGAGTGTGTCATGCATGTGTGCATGCGTTCCTGCCTGCCTACATTTCAAATTCATATTTTGGAAATAACAGTTATCAAATCAATTCTCGACCGGTATGGCTCTATTGTGGTTTTATATGGAAAACCAATCACTGCTGGTGGGGACTCCAGGCCTCTCTCGTGTGGTTTGGCTCTCATCACATTTAATTCCACTGTAATCAAATTTATTTTTAAGGAAATTATAGTTTGCTTGAGGATTGTCCTCCAGAGAGGAGGATAGGATACCTTTTGTCCGTTCGTTTTATGTGTGGGTCTGGTCGAGTCTACTTTTGGCCGCTCCTGCTGAAAAGGGTAGCTGCTGCTGCTCATCTAAACTTACCTGCCTTTTATATCAGGAGTACCATCTGGGTCCCATTACCCCAGCCATCCACTCTTCCTCATCCAACTGCTATGAGCCAACCCAAAATGTTTTCATTTGTCCCAGAGAAAAGAAAATAGCTGTTTATCCAGAAAGGTTATGTTTATTATATGGGCCAGGCTAAAACACACTTCCAATTGCTTGGATGGGATTCAGTCCTGTCAAATCGTTTATTTCTACCATAGAAATAGAGCTATTTCGAGACCACTTAATAAGAGTTTTGATAATAGTCTCCATTCCAGACAGTTTGAAATCTCCAACGCTATTATCGAGATAAGAAACAGGCCCGTGTTATCGTAGGGCAAGTGAATTACATTGTGGTTAGTGTGAAAAAAGCTTTGCAGAGGCAATTGGTTTTAGTTCCGATGGAACATACAGTGTCTTCAGAAAATATTCATACTCCTTGACTTCTTCGACATTTTCTTGTGCTACAGCCTGAATTCAAAATGGATTAAATACCATAATGACAAAGTGAAAACATGTTTTTAGAAATGTTTGCAAATGTATTGAAAATTACACATAGAAATATCTCATTTACATAAGTATTCACACCCCTGAGTCAATACTTTGCAGAAACATATTTGGCAGCGATTACAGCTGTGAGTCTTTCTGGATAAGTCACTTAAAAGCTTTTCACACCTTGATTATTTATTTATTTATGGCTGGGTCTTTCAGCATGACAATGATCCCAAACACACCACCCGGGCAACGAAGGAGTGGCTTCGTAAGAAGCATTTCAAGGTCCTGGAGTGGCCTAGCCAGTCTCCAGATCTCAACTCCATAGAAAATCTTTGGAGGGAGTTGAAAGTCTGTGTTGCACAGCGACAGCCCCAAAACATCACTGCTCTAGAGGAGATCTGCATGGAGGAATGGGCCAAAATACCAGCAACAGTGTGTGAAAACCTTGTGAAGACTTACAGAAAATGTTTGACCTGTGTCATTGCCAACAAAGGGTATATAAAAGTATTGAGAAGCTTTTGTTATTGACCAAATACTTATTTTCCACCATAATTTGCAAATAAATTCATTAAAAATCCTACAATGTGATTTTCTGGAATTTTTTTCTCATTTTGTCTGTCATAGTTGACGTGTACCTATGATGAAAATTACAGGCCTCTCTCATCTTTTTAAGTGGGAGAACATGAACAATTGGTGGCTGACTAAATACTTTTTTCCCCACTGTATGTAAATGTGATATTTCAGTTTTTGAGCCTGAGCCAATATCTAACAAAGTGTGGAAAAAGTCAAGGGGTCTGAATACTTTCCCATGGCACTGTGTACTTTACACCACTGCTCAAGACCCAATTAGGACTGAAGGAGAGAGGATGAAGTGAGCCAGCCTATTCCCTTTTCATTCCTGTCTTTTCAATGAGTGCAATTATCATGGGTACAAGTGAGTCATCGCTGCACAGGTCCTGGACTGCCAATCATTGCTAGTACTGTAGTTGGACACAGTAAAGGTGCGGTTGGGTCAAGAGGTTGCGAATATAGACACATTCATTGACGCACACACACAAACGTACACACACAAACTCACACACAAACAACCTCACACGCACGCACACACACACACACCTGTGGATGCTGCTCCTGTGGATGGTGCTCCTATCCCTTCTCAGAGAGGGTAGACTTTGGGTCACTGACCCTGGCTCTCTGAGCCGCATTAAGTCTACCTCGTTCCCTTTTGAGCCTGTGTCAGGGCGTGTGTAGGTGTGGTGTAGGAAATCAGATGCAGGACGCAGACGGTAGGTTCCAAAAGCTGTATTCCGACCCAAACACAGGCAACAAGGCAACAAAGCCCAACAGCTAAACTACGCCCAAGGCGTGTAGGCAAAATGCGCACAAACAGGTGCGACAAAATATGTAGTGCACGAAACAAGTGCAAACGAGCTCCAGCGCAGTGGAGAGAAATATGCTCAACCGAGCAAACACAACACTGACGAAAACAATCACACACAACACAAGACAAACACAACGAGAAACTTATAGGACACTAATCACGTAAAACAGAAACAGGTGTGACACAAACAGACAAAAGCAAACGAACATGAAAACATAAATCGGTGGCAGCTAGAATTCCGGAGACGACGAACGCCGAAGCCTGCCCGAACAAGGGAGAGAGGCAGCCTCGGCCGAAACCGTGACAGTACCCCCCCCTTGACGCGCGGCTCCAGACGCGCGCCGACTCCGGCCTTGGGGACGACCCGGAGGCCGCGGCGCAGGGCGCGTCGGATACCCCCGATGGAATTCCGTCAGGAGCGACGGGTCCAAGATGTCTCTCCTCGGCACCCAGCACCGCTCCTCCGGACCGTACCCCTCCCACTCCACTAGATACTGAAGACCCCCTCTCCGACGTCTAGAATCCAAGATGGATCTCACGGTGTACGCCGGTGCCCCCTCGATGTCCAACGGGGGCGGGGGGGTCTCCAAGATCTCATGTTCTTGGAGCGGGCCTGCTACCACCGGCCTGAGAAGGGACACATGGAACGAGGGGTTAATACATTTATACTCCACTGGCAACTGTAATCTATAACAAACCTCGTTCAACCTTCTCAGGACTTTAAATGGCCCTACAAACCGCCGACCCAGTTTCCGACAGGGCAGGCGGAGGGGCAGGTTTCTGGCAGAGAGCCAGACTCGATCTCCAGGTGCGTACACAGGCCCCTCACTGCGGTGTAGGTCGGCGCTCGTCTTCTGTCGACGTATGGCACGCTGCAGATGGACGTGTGCAGCGTTCCACGTCTCCTCCGAGCGCCGCACCCACTCATCCACAGCGGGGGCCTCGATCTGGCTCTCATGCCATGGTGCCAGAACCGGCTGGTACCCTAAAACACACTGAAAAGGGGTTAGTTGGGTGGAGGAGTGGCGAAGAGAGTTCTGTGCCATCTCAGCCCAGGGCACATATCTCGCCCACTCCTCCGGCCGGTCCCGGCAGTATGTTCTGAGAAACCTGCCCACATCCTGGTTTACGCGTTCCACCTGCCCATTACTCTCCGGATGGTAACCCGAGGTGAGACTCACCGAGACCCCCAACCGCTCCATAAAAGCTCTCCAGACTCTGGAGGTGAATTGGGGACCCCGGTCAGCCACAATGTCCTCGGGCACCCCGTAGTGCCGGAACACATGAGTGAATAGTGCTTCGGCGGTTTGTAGGGCAGTAGGAAGACCCGGCATGGGGAGCAAACGACAGGCCTTAGAGAACCGATCCACAACGACCAGGAGTGTTGTATTCCCTTGAGAGAGGGGAAGGTCAGTTATAAAATCCACCGAGAGGTGGGACCATGGTCGTTGTGGAACGGGCAGGGGTAGTAACTTACCCCTAGGCAGATGTCTAGGCGCCTTACACTGGGCGCACACCGAGCAGGAGGAAACATAAACCCTCACATCCCTGGCCAACGTAGGCCACCAATATTTGGCACTAAGACAGTGCACTGTCCGGCCGATACCCGGATGTCCAGAGGAGGGTGACGTGTGAGCCCAATAGATCAATCGATCCCGACACTCGAGCGGAACATACTTCCGACCCTCCGGGCATTGTGGTGGACTAGGGTCGGTGCGTAATGCCCGCTCGAGCTCAGAATCGAGCTCCCACACCACCGGTGCCACTAGACACGACTCCGGCAGTATGGGAGTGGGCTCCACGGACCTCTCCTCCCCGTCATACCGCCGAGACAGTGCATCTGCCTTACCGTTTTGTGACCCAGGGATGTAGGTGATCTTAAAAGAGAAACGGGTCAAAAACATACTCCATCTAGCCTGTCGAGGGTTCAGCCTCCTCGCTGCCCGGATGTACTCCAGGTTACGGTGGTCCGTCAAAATGAGGAAAGGGTGTTGAGCCCCCTCAAGCCAGTGCCTCCACACCTTAAGGGCTTGGACCACAGCTAACAGCTCCCTGTCCCCTACGTCATAATTTCGCTCCGCCGGGCTGAGCTTCTTGGAATAGAAGGCAACGGGGCGGAGTTTAGGTGGCGCGCCTGACCGTTGGGACAGCACGGCGCCAATACCGGCTTCAGACGCGTCCACCTCTACCTGAAATGGTAAAGAGGGATCCGGATGCGCCAGCACCGGAGCCGAGGTGAACAGGTCCTTCAGCTTCTTAAAAGCCCTGTCCGCCTCGACTGACCACTGCAGACGCACCGGGCCCCCCTTTAAGAGAGACGTGATGGGAGCTGCCACCTGCCCAAAACCCCGGATAAACCTCCGGTAGTAATTCGCAAACCCCAAAAACTGCTGCACCTCTTTCACAGTGGTTGGTGTTTGCCAATTACTCACGGCTGACACTCGGTCTACCTCCATCTTCACCCCTGACGCAGACAACTGATACCCCAAGAAGGAAATCGACTCCTGGAAAAACAGACACTTCTCTGCCTTCACATACAGGTCGTGCTCCACCAGCCTCCGCAACACTCTGCGCACCAGGGCCACATGCTCGACACGGGTAGGTGAGTACACGAGGATGTCATCTATGTACACCACCACTCCCTGTCCCTGCATGTCCCTGAAGATCTCATCCACGAATGATTGGAAAACTGACGGAGCATTCATCAACCCGTATGGCATGACGAGATACTCGTAATGGCCCGAGGTGGTACTAAAGGCTGTTTTCCATTCATCATCCTTCCTGATGCGCACCAAGTTGTACGCGCTCCTGAGATCTAATTTCGTGAAGAAACGCGCCCCATGCAACGACTCAGTCATGGTCGCAATCAGCGGGAGTGGATAACTATACTTCACCGTAATCTGATTGAGACCACGGTAGTCGATGCACGGACGCAACCCCCCATCCTTCTTCTTCACGAAAAAGAAACTCGAGGACGCGGGGGAAGTGGACGGCCGTATGTATCCTTGTCTCAGTGATTCGTCTATGTAAACCTCCATAGCTTTCTTCTCCTCCTGAGACAGAGGATACACATGACTCCGTGGGAGCGCAGCTCCTGCCTGAAGGTCTATCGCACAATCCCCCTGCCTATGGGGTGGCAATCGCGTCGCCCTCGCCTTACTAAACGCGATAGCCAGATCCCCATACTCAGGTGGAATGTGCAATGCGGGCACCTGGTTTGGACTTTCCACCGAGGTAGCCCCTAAGGAAACGCCCAAACATCTACCCACACACTGAGCAGACCACTCCTTCAGAGCCCTCTCCTGCCACGAAATAACGGGGTTATGGGTACTTAACCAGGGCATGCCCAGCACCACCGGATACGCAGGAGAGTCAATCAGAAACAGTTGTATTATCTCCTGATGACTCCCCTGCGCACACATCCTAAGTGGCGCCGTGACCTCCCTGATTAAGCCCGTACCCAACGGACGACTATCTAGGGCGTGAACGGGAAAAGGAACTTCCACAGGGAGAAGGGGAAACCCTAACTCTAAACAAAACTTCTTATCAATGAAATTCCCAGCCGCGCCTGAATCTACCAGCGCCTTACACTGGGAATGAGGTGCCACCTGCGGAAAACACACAGGCATACAAAAATGGGCAACAGTGAGCTCTGGGTGAGTGGGGCGCCTACTCACCTGGAGGGAATCCCCAGTGCGGGACCTGTCGTCATCTCCCCGAGGAGGCCATCCCCAGCACCTAGCCGCGGTGTGTCCTCCCCGACCACAGTTGGTGCAGTGGATGGACCCCCCACTCTGCCGACTCCTCCTACCTCTAGCGCCAGCGCCCCCGAGCTCCATAGGACACGGCTCGGGTGCGCTGGAGGATGGAATGGACGGACCCCCCTCAGGACGTCCGCGGGTAGCCAATAGGTTATCCAACCTAATTGACATGTCGACCAGCTGGTCGAAAGTGAGACTGGCGTCCCGACAGGCCAGCTCCCGACGGACGTCCTCTCTGAGGCTACATCGGTAGAGATCGATGAGGGCCCGATCATTCCACCCTGCATCTGCCGCTAGAGTACGGAATTCGAGTGCGAATTCCTGGGCACTCCTCCTCCCCTGCCTAAGGAAGACCAGACGCTCCCCCGCCGCTTTCCCCTCCGGGGGATGGTCGAACACCGCCCTAAAGCGGCGGGAGAACTCGGTGTAGGTAATGGTCGTGGCGTCGATCTTCCTCCACTCCGCGTTGGCCCACTCCAACGCTTTACCGGCCAGGCAGGAGATTAGGGCGGACACGCTCTCATGCCCTGAAGGTGCCGGATGGACTGTGGCCAGGTACAGCTCGACCTGGAGCAAGAACCCCTGACACCCAGCCGCTGTCCCGTCGTAAGCCCTCGGGAGAGATAGACGGACTCCTCGATGTTCCGGTGCTGGAACGGGCGGGCTGGCCGATGGTGCTGGCTGGGCGGGCGGTGGTGGAGGCGAACCCCAGCCTCGGAGTGTGGAAATAACCTCCTGCAGGGCGTTCCCCATCTGCAGGAGTTGCTCCTGCTGATCCCGAACCTGGGCTTCCAGTCTTGTCTGGGCTGCTTCTGCTCCTGCTGATTCCATGTGTGGTGTGTGATTCTGTCAGGGCGTGTGTAGGTGTGGTGTAGGAAATCAGATGCAGGACGCAGACGGTAGGTTCCAAAAGCTGTATTCCGACCCAAACACAGGCAACAAGGCAACAAAGCCCAACAGCTAAACTACGCCCAAGGCGTGTAGGCAAAATGCGCACAAACAGGTGCGACAAAATATGTAGTGCACGAAACAAGTGCAAACGAGCTCCAGCGCAGTGGAGAGAAATATGCTCAACCGAGCAAACACAACACTGACGAAAACAATCACACACAACACAAGACAAACACAACGAGAAACTTATAGGACACTAATCACGTAAAACAGAAACAGGTGTGACACAAACAGACAAAAGCAAACGAACATGAAAACATAAATCGGTGGCAGCTAGAATTCCGGAGACGACGAACGCCGAAGCCTGCCCGAACAAGGGAGAGAGGCAGCCTCGGCCGAAACCGTGACAGCCTGAGCCAATATCCACAGCAGTACTCATAACCTCTCGTAGCTTCCTAGAGAATGAGGCTGACAACATGTTGGCTGCCATACTTCACTGAGCATCCAGATATAGATTTCAAGAATAAGAATACAATAACACAATATGTGAATAAGACAAGTCCAACGCCAACACACACACTCAGTGACTCACACACACACTTTCTGATAACTGATGTTTCATTTCTAGGGAACAACCTATACTTTGAGAGTTCCCTTTTAGTCAGTCAACTTCGGTACAACATACTATGGGGGAGTCGCACTCTCTTGACTTCAGTTGAAATCCGTGTTTCGCTGGAAGCCCTGCCTTCCACAGGTGATAAGTGTGAGGCTCGGATTCGTTCCTTCAATTATTCCACTCTTCATGAAACAGGAACAATTCGCGCCAAATAATCTGTCCCTTTGTGGCAGATCGTACTCACCCCTGGACGTTGTGTGCTGAAGTTTGTATTTGTTCCCAGAACAATAAGTAAGATGGCTAAGAAAGCGACCGAGACGATGATGGCTAAGCCGGGTTCGGGGTCGTGAACCTTCCCCCAGTCATGCGGTAATACTATTTCTCTAAAAGATACTCACGATTTATGTGTAGTTTGTCTCGACTTGGAGCACGCCCAGGCGGCCCTCGCTTGAACCAGTCCGTGTGCGCATTGCCACATGCTGCGTGCAAACTCCATGGAAAGACATGTAGCATTCTTGAGGAAGTATGGAGTTATCGATGGGGACCTTCCTTTCCTGGATGCCGGTACCTTGAGGTGCGGGAAGTGAAGAGGGACTTGGGGATGTAGTTGGAACAGCTGGAACTCCCAGCAAGGAGATGGTGAGCCGGCTGGTTCGGTCTCCCACGGTGACATACAGGGCCCAGGATCAGATGACGACTTGGTGTCTCTGGATGGCTCCGGGGGTTTCTCGAGTGATGAAGAGGACATAGTTCCAGGACAGCCACCTGCTCATGCTACGGGAGTTGAGGGGGAAACCCTTGTATCCAACGCGTCATTCATAGAACTGTGCCACAAGGCATCTATACATTCGGAGGTGAAGTGGCCATGTTCCCCCCCCCCCCGCGCCGCAGAAGTAATCCAAGTTCGGTAGGAAGTACCTGACCCCTGTGGCGGCCACAGTCAAGCACCACCTGCCCTTGTTTCCGGATTTTGTCAAGTTAAACTGATGCTGCATGGGTGTTCCCCCTTCATGGATCTGGAGGGGATGGAGGCATGGGCACTGGCCCTGGAGGCCATGCAGGCCTGGTTCGAGGCCAAAAAGAGCAGGAAGAGGTGCTGCTCACTTTTCTCCATCTGATGTCCTTTGGGGATGCCGTGGGGGCACCTTCCAGAAAGCCGACAGGCGGAGACCTGCCGGCTAAGCGGGCTACCCTGGGGGCCGGGCACTGCACCAGTTCGGACCGGCCTGATTTCCAAGGCACAAAGCCAGTCTGCCTGGCACAAGCGCTGCTCCACTTCCAGGGGTGAGGTGAGAGATGGTTCTACCGCGGTCTGGGAAGGAGACAGCCCCCGTGCACCTAGCTCGGGGATGGGAGTGGCACAGAATCAGGTCCTCCCTTGCCAGCTGCCTCAAACAGTACTGCAAAGTGGCACGGCCAATCGGGGTACGTCACTGATGGCCGAAGTCCCCGAATCCAGAGTGGACAGAGCTTCAGACAAACGTTTGCACCTAAACACATTGTTTCAACCCCATTGTTTGCAGGTTTCAAGAGTGTTGTGTATTCCACATGTGAGTAAAAAAAAAACATCCCTCCTCCACATTCAGACACACGGTTGTCGAGACTGGTTGTCAAGAGTGGTGGAAGAGCTTTACGGGAGACTCGCGCATGCGCCGTGTCGCCCTGGATCATGCAAACAGTGAAGTCGGGGTACAGGCTACAATTCGTTGTACGCCCCCCCACATTTTTGCAACTTCATCAAGTCGACTGTTCCCCTGGGCTCAGCACCAATATGAAGGGAGGAAATATCCTGCCTGCTCCAGAAACGGGCAATACGAGTGGTTTGTCTGTGGGAAGCCCAGGATGACTGGTACAGTCGGTATTTCCTGGTTCTTAAAAGGGAACAGCGTGCCCTGAACAAGCATCTCAGAGTTTGCACGTTTCAAATGCAAAACGAATCAGCGGCTGTTATGGTCCATGCATTCCGGTCATTGGTTCACCACCATCGACCTAAAGGAATGCTTACTTTCATGTGCCCATGTACCCTAGTTACAGAAAGTTCCTGAGGTTCCATTACAAGGCGACAGCCTAAAATATTTGGTCCTCCCGTTCGGCTTGTCCCTCTCGCCTCACGTCTTTTCAAAGAGGGTGGAGGCGGCTCTGGCATCCATGAGGGGTCAGGGGCTGAGGGTGTTGGCCTATCTGGACGATTGATTGGCTGATAGCAGCAGAGTCAAGGAAACAAGCGGTGTTTGCACACATCCAGGCTGGTGTCCCATCTTCAGTCTCTAGGTTTTATTGTAAACCAGACAAGGATTACTTAGTGGTGTACGCACCACTGGCAGCGTCTTGGGTGTTGTTTAAAGGGTTGACTGTAGGAGATATTTGTGCTGCAGTGAGTTGGGCATCACCACACACTTTTGTGAGGTTTTATCGCTTGGATGTCACTGCTTACAGTGTCGCCCACAGTGTGCTTATGGCTGGGACACGGGAAAGTTACTAGGCAGCGCGCCGTGTGCTCAATACTGAGGCATTTGGTGTCAGGTCTGGGTGGTCTGCCATGGGCAGTTTCATTTAGTATCCTTTGGGGTCAGCTTGGGGCGGGATTCTATTTCCCCATAGTATGTTGCACCAAAGTTGACTATAACTACTGTTCCCTGAAGGAGACAAACGAGGTACAACACCTGTTTGTCCCCACACCGCCCATTCCTTGGCTCATTAAAGAGAGGTATTAAATTGAAGGAATGAATCCGAGCCTCTAGCTTATCACTTGTGGAAGGAGGGGCTTCCAGCGAGGCGCGGATTTCATTGGCCCTGTCAGGTGTGATTTTAGGTCCTTCATCCAAAGTCGCATGAGTGAGACTTCCCCATAGTATGTTGTACCTCGTTTCGCTCCTTCAGGGAACAGTAGTTATAGTCATAACATTACATTTCCGAGTGTGTTTAAAAGGTAAGGGCAGAGCCGAGCCCTACTATCAATGCGTGGGTGTTGTGTTTCAGTTTCAATGTGTTTGTGTTGGCTAGATAACACCTGGATAAACAGTAGCATTTCTTTTTTACTGATGTATGGGTTAACTAGTGTTGACAAGTCTCTCCATGCCGCACACCCATAGTAAACAGTGCTACGCCCAAATCAACACTGCACACAGTGTGTCATGCCAATGTGTGTTTATGTGTGTGCGTGGATGTGTGTTTCCCTCATCACTTTCTCCCTCTCTTCATCTATCCTTGTATCAATCTTTCTCCCTGTCAGCATGGTTATTCCTTCTTTTCAGAACTTTCTCTCTCCCCCTGTCTCTACCTCAGGTGCTGAGAGTGTGATATGATTATCTGTGCTGCAGGCTACAGGGTCTGACTAAAGACAGACCTGCTACCCTCAATGAGTGTAATCCCCCAGACAAAAGGATCACCTTCCCTCTCTTCCCCCACCCCCTCTCATTCTCTCTGAATCGCTCTCCCCTCCCCTTTCCTCCACTCACAGTTTCTCCTGCTCTCCCCCTCTAAATCTCACCACCTCTCTCTCTCTCTCTCTCTCTCTCTCAGTCTCTCTCTGCGTCAGTGACATGCGGTGAGACCGCTGGCTGGGTTGGTACTGGCTCTTATCAAAACCAGATTTACTCACAAATAAACCTTGATGAAGTTCACCATACAACAGATACAGTGGGGAAAAAAAGCATTTAGTCAGCCACCAATTGTGCAAGTTCTCCCACTTAAAAAGATGAGAGAGGCCTGTAATTTTCATCATAGGTACAGGTCAACAATGACAGACAAATTGAGGAAAAAAAATCCAGAAAATCACATTGTAGGATATTTAATGAATTTATTTGCAAATGATGGTGGAAAATAAGTATTTGGTCACCTACAAACAAGCAAGATTTCTGGCTCTCACAGACCTGTAACTTCTTCTTTAAGAGGCTCCTCTGTCCTCCACTCGTTACCTGTATTAATGGCACCTGTTTGAACTTGTTATCAGCATAAAAGACACCTGTCCACAACCTCAAACAGTTACACTCCAAACTCCACTATGGCCAAGACCAAAGAGCTGTCAAAGGACACCAGAAACAAAATTGTAGACCTGCACCAGGCTGGGAAGACTGAATCTGCAATAGGTAAGCAGTTTGGTTTGAAGAAATCAACTGTGGGAGCAATTATTAGGAAATGGAAGACATACAAGACCACTGATAATCTCCCTCGATCTGGGGCTCCACGCAAGATCTCACCCCGTGGGGTCAAAATGATCACAAGAACGGTGAGCAAAAATCCCAGAACCACACGGGGGGACCTAGTGAATGACCTGCAGAGAGCTGGGACCAAAGTAACAAAGCCTACCATCAGTAACACACTACGCTGCCAGGGAATCAAATCCTGCAGTGCCAGACGTGTCCCCCTGCTTAAGCCAGTACGTGTCCAGGCCCGTCTGAAGTTTGCTAGAGTGCATTTGGATGATCGAGAAGAGGATTGGGAGAATGTCATATGGTCAGATGAAACCAAAATAGAACTTTTTGGTAAAAACTCAACTCGTCGTGTTTGGAGGACAAAGAATGCTGAGTTGCATCCGAAGAACACCATACCTACTGTGAAGCATGGGGGTGGAAACATCATGCTTTGGGGCTGTTTTTCTGCAAAGGGACCAGGACGACTGATCCGTGTAAAGGAAAGAATGAATGGGGCCATGTATCGTGAGATTTTGAGTGAAAACCTCCTTCCATCAGCAAGGGCATTGAAGATGAAACGTGGCTGGGTCTTTCAGCATGACAATGATCCCAAACACACCGCCCGGGCAACGAAGGAGTGGCTTCGTAAGAAGCATTTCAAGGTCCTGGAGTAGCCTAGCCAGTCTCCAGATCTCAACCCCATAGAAAATCTTTGGAGGGAGTTGAAAGTCTGTGTTGCCCAGCGACAGCCCCAAAACATCACTGCTCTAGAGGAGATCTGCATGGAGGAATGGGCCAAAATACCAGCAACAGTGTGTGAAAACCTTGTGAAGACTTACAGAAAACGTTTGACCTGTGTCATTGCCAACAAAGGGTATATAACAAAGTATTGAGAAACTTTTGTTATTGACCAAATACTTATTTTCCACCATATTTTGCAAATAAATTCATTAAAAATCCTACAATGTGATTTTCTGGATTTTTTTTCCTCAATTTGTCTGTCATAGTTGACGTGTACCTATGATGAAAATTACAGGCCTCTCTCATCTTTTTAAGTGGGAGAACTTGCACAATTGGTGGCTGACTAAATACTTTTTTTCCCCACTGTAGCTCCAACAACCAGAGTGACATAGGCTATTAACCAAAATTGACAAACGATTTTCACCAAATGTAAATACCAATTTAGCCAAGACACACAAGTGATACTCTCTGATTGCAGCATATTTTACATCATCTGACAAAATGACACACTGCTCAGCCATAGACTGATGTAGCATCCACAGTTACAACTGATAGGTGGCACTAAAATACCAATAATATGGACACATTTAATCCGAATAATTTGCAACGCATACTCCATAGCCTTTTACAATGGATTTACAATTCTTCCAATGCACTGCACACAGCACGCGCAAACACACACACACACACATTTGGTTTATTCTCATGTTCATTCAACAATAGCCTAACCTGCAAATTGCAAAGGAAAATGCATTTAGGCCTACCTGTAAATTAAATCCATTTTCTGTCCTTCAAGGTGAACCTCTCGGTGACAACATGTTAGAAGTCACAGTAGAACCCCATGTCCACGGTCGTGTGGAAGGCGCATCCCCAAGGCCTCCTTCGGTTCCATTTTCACACGGACACAAAAAGTCACACATACACAAACATTAGCTGGTAGAACAGCTATCCCCCCACACAGAACACAGGTAGGCTCCTCCATCAATTAGGGCATTCACCCGGTCGGAGAGCAGAATCATCCCACGCTGGTGCGCTCCCATGCAGCCACACATGTAGAATTGTTGTAGTTAGTCGCATCCATCTTGTAGAAGCCAAGGCACAGGCCCGCACTGAGTGGCGGGAGAAGCCCCATTCCCATTACGTCCAAAAAGCAAAAGTCCAAGATCAAGATGTGTTAAAGTCCAGGTAAAATGTGTTAATTGGTAATGGTGTTTCAGACAAGCGGACAGTCCTGTACTCACTGTTCGCCTGCCCGACAGCTAGCAGTGAGGGAGATGGGGGTTGCATGTCATGAATAAAGTTACGTCTTATAGAGCTCCTGTATTCTGCCTCTGTCTGGTCTTAACCCATTATATAGTTGACGTTCCACTCTTCAAACCCTCCAAAGGTTGTTTTTGCTAGCTATGTTCAGTTCAAGGGATGCGAGCGCCAAATTATGTAGACACGCCCAAATGTGCAGAGCTTAGGGTGGAAGGTAGCCTAGTGGTTAGAGCTTTGGGCCAGTAATCGAAAGGTTGCTGGTTTGAATACACAAGCTAACATGTTGAAAAATCTGTCGATGTGCCCTTGAGCAAAGCACATTTTGCTAATTTGCTGTGCTTTGCTCATATAATTAAAAAAAGAAGTCACTAGATGTAGGCAAGACCATAAGCAAATAGGTCAACTGGGATATGACTAAAGCGTTAATCAGGGTGATTTTTCCACAAATAGACAGGTATTTACCTTTCCACGGGCTGACCCTGTAAAACAACACATTTCATTGCACCTATCTGGTGTTTGTGACAGTCAAATGTAATATATTACCCCAGGTTTACACACACACAATGTTTACACACACAATGTTTAGGCAATAAGCATGCGCAAAATATGAAATCGTCAATGCAACGAATAAAGCTACTTCAAGCTAGGCAAAGCAGCGACGCCTATGATGACCCTGTCCATTAACAGTGACTGGAGTCAGGAATGGCCGCGTGCATCAATGATTTGAATGGATGAAAAGGAAGGCATGAGCACCCTGATGCAGTTTTAGCAAAAAAAAATTATTATAAAAACCACCAGAGTCATTGAGAAAAGACATTAGATAACAACATTTGATAGATTTTGTTATGTCATAATTTGTATTCTTTGGCTTTTCGGAACAGCGTTTTTGTGTTAGATTATCACAGGGTAAGCACTACCTACCCTGACTGCATGTCACTACTCTGCGCCTCTCTCCCTCTCAGTCTCTCTGACTCCCTCTCTCTCTCTCTCTCTCTCTCTCTCTCTCTCTCTCTCTCTCTCTCTCTCCTTTAGTCTCTCCAACTCTCTCTCTTCCCTTTCATTCTCTCTGAATCGCTCTCCCCCTCCCATTTTGTCCTTTCACAGATTCTCCTGCTCTCCCTGTATCCCTGTTTCACTCTACTCTCTCCTCTCAGTTGCTCTGACTCTCTTTATTCCCCCATCTCAGTCTCTCCACCTGTCTTCCCTTTGATGCTCCTGCTCCTCTCTCTTTGTCTCTCCTGCCTGACTCTCCTACTTCTCATCAATGAATATATTTCAGCTGGGAGGATTCACTCTGTCCTCTTCCTATGTGTTATTTTGGAAAAACTCTGTGTCACTCAGACTGCATTGTCATGGTCTGTTCTCAATGGGATGACGGAGATGATATGGCATATTGGTTATGTCAATGACAGGCATGGCACTGTTAAGGAGGAGGTTTACTGTTATAACCAACATGTTTCACCACCATAGTGCCTTCATTAGGATGTTTATAGTGGCATGACACTGTTGAAATATAGAGCTGTGTTAAGTACCTAAACCACCTGATTCAACTGTAAAAGGCCAATGGTTAAATAGAATAGAACAGAACAGAATAGAATATACATTTTGTGGTGGTCTGGCTCTGGGGGAATTGTTACTGTACTTGGTGTTAATTTAAAAAAAAGAATGCCACAGTAATATCACTCTAACATGATGAGATGACGTGAGTATCGGTAGCCTACATGAATATGATGGAGAATGAGGTTGTGTATATCCCACATCAGATCAATTGCCATAAAAACAGGAGTAGATCCACTCTAAAGTGAGAAAATGTCTGCCTTATTCAAATGACTAGGCCCAGTCGTAAATCACAACATTGGCTCCGGTCCCTGCATGGTGGCTCGGCCATGTCGAGTCTTGACCCAACAGTCCCTGGCTTATTCCATAAAAACCTTAATCTGGAAAATTGAGAGACAGAGCGAGAGAGAGCGAGCGAGAGAGAAAATCCCATGAAGTAGCCGGCCACTCTCCAATCCCCGGGTGGAAAAGCCATTAACGAATTTGGAGGAGCAACATTGGCTCCTGTCCATGCATGGTGGGTCGG
Organism: Coregonus lavaretus; assembly: GCF_964263955.1. Lineage (NCBI taxonomy): Eukaryota > Metazoa > Chordata > Actinopteri > Salmoniformes > Salmonidae > Coregonus > Coregonus lavaretus. The sequence continues at coordinate 72,272,634 of NC_139990.1, forward strand.
CCACGCCGAGTCTTGCTCCAACAGTCTTTGGCTTATTTCATAAAAGCCTTAATCTTGAAAAGAGAGAGAGCGAGAGTGAAAGAGAGAGAGAGAGAGCACGAGAGAGAGTGAGCGAGAGGGAAAGAGAGAGAGAGAGGGAAAGAGAGAGAGAATCCCATGAAGTAGCCGGCCACTCTCCAATCCACGGTTGGAAAAGCCATTAACGAATTCGGAGGAGCACTGCATCAGGGAATTTAAGAAAATAAGATAAATCAGTTTTTTAGTCATCCAACAACCTCCCCCATTCCCTCCCACAACATGTAATCAATTAACTGAAAAATGATATGAGCCTCTTAACTATTGCCAATGTTTTCACTACTGCTGTCTTTTGGAGAGTCACACTGCGGTGGACCTTGGATCTCCCCCATGCACACTGTCTGCTATATATCATATTTTGTCTCGTCTAGTCTTATCCCTTTCAAGCAAAGAAAGCCATTAAGTACACAGCAAATTGGCCACTGTTAAGTAGTGTTGATCTTTCAGTGTAACATTTCTAGTGTTGATTCAGAAATTACATTACCTTTATAAATAGTTAAATTAACACTCAGTGGTGTAAAAGAACCCCAGTTTTGGTGTAATAACCAGAGATTAACAAAAAAAAACACGCCCATCATTGTAATATTTCCCAGCATGCTCTATTGCAGGTTGTTTTTTAGAATTGTTTGTTTCTATGTTTTTGCATGTACTGTACATTGATTGATTCATTATTCTTATGCTACTTAAATATAAATAACATAAATTTTTCTAAACTAATCCTCCAATCTGTTACTTGGACTTATTGCACCCGTTACTGTAATGGTTGTTCTAGTTTAGATGCTTTAGGTAGTCTCATATCTCAGTCTTCACACCCTGGCAGTCATTCTGAATGCAGCTTGAGGTTAAATACAAATAACAAATGTTGAATATCCCCACTCCTGCTGGATTCCAATAGGAATTACACATCACTTTACAAGCCAGGATAATGTGACTTGCAGGCCTGATGTGACCTGTAAACAATACGTTTCAGGCCAGCGTATAAGGGTAAAACTAGGCCCTCAAAATAAGGCCTTATGAAGTATGTATTGTCTTAAAGAATATAATTTTAATGACAACCTATTCACTTAGGATCTCACTTGGTGAAGGCCACAGGACAGAAAATGAATGAATGCAACAACCATGTCTCTGTCACTAACAAATACAGTCATGGGTGCTAACTCTACACAATCCTGTGTAGCTCAGTTGGTAGAGCATGGCATTTGCAACGCCAGGGTTGTGGGTTCAATTCCCACGGGGGGCCAGTATGAAAATGTATGCACTCACTAACTGTAAGTCGCTCTGGTTAAGAGTGTCTGCTAAATGACTAAAATGTAAAATTCACTCGCAAGGCAATACGCAAATAAGGCTTTACACTAAGGAAAGTGTTAATTTAACAGTGGAAAGTGTGGACCCGTATAGACACTAAAACAGTGTTACATTTAAGATGCTCAGTGTTGATTCAACACTGGAGAATTTGCTGTGTAGGCATCTCTAATATGTGTTTGAAGCTGGCTGCACTGAGGAGATATTGGAGATCTTGGTGAAGCTGAAGGTACATAGGATCAGATTGTCCAGACGTTCTCGTATCTCGTCTTCTGATGGGTTTGGAAAAGTTAAGTGTGTGTCTGCAAGCATAGAGCAGAGTCACCCATTTCATTTAAAGTGCTAGGGCCTCAATATCATGGCTCCTAAATATAGCTTACTTTATTACTCTGTCTCTCTGCCGCTTTCTCTATATGTGGGACAATGAGACGTGACCCATGTGACCCATGCTAGAGCTAAGTTGCTTTAGAGCTCCATTTCAATCCATGGAACTGGTTCATTCACTGCTACCCTGATCAGTCAGTCAAAGTTTACGGTCGTGTGGATGGGAGGCACGGGGTCATTCCGAAAGAGAATTTGATGAGCAGGCAACGATATTCACAACACAAAAGCGTTAAAGTCTCTTTTTGGGTGCACGCAAATCCCTCACTCTCACCACCAGCTATTTCTGGCAGCGGTGGAGCAGTTCTCTCTGGCCGATGCCCATTGGGTCTGATCTGGCAGGATCTGGCCAGGATTGTCCTCTGTAAGCAGGGAACCCAGCCGTCTAAAAGCTGCTGAATGGCTAGCGTCAGTTAAAAGAGATGCCCTCTCATGAAAATGAAGCCTGAAGTCAGTTGTCTTGATGGGCAGACCATTGAGGCCAAGCCTGGACATTGAGTGTTGGGGGTGGTTTAGGGAAATAGCCTAACGCTAGACAGGAACAATCAGAATCTAGATAGAGCAGACAGTTGAGTGTCGTCGTCAACACAATTCAGTCACAGAATCTAGAAACATCGTTACAAACAATAAATTGATATGAACATTTGGTTTTCAGGTTTTTTTAATGATGAAAACATCCTTTATTTTCTAAACAGACACATTTACAAGATCTGCAAAAAAATGTAAGCTGAGAAATGATATTTTGCAACCTGATCACAGATTCCAAAGCGCTGCAACATGGCAGTGTCTGATACATTTATAAAAATAACAATCATAAAAAATACATATGAGACAGGCTCTTTTTCTTTTTTTGTTGGTTTGATTGAAAAAGTCTGCATGAATAGGTGAAACTGTTGAAACAATGCATACAAGACAATGCAGTAACCCATAGTAACCTGTATGTTGCTTGCTAACTACATGGTAGACTGGTACTGGCTGAGCTGTTCTGAGCCGACTTCACAGAGTGAGAAGAAGTGAGGATACACACCGCCTGTACGATCCAGACAATATCATCAAAATGTCCAGTCAAAAAGCAAAATGTTAGGCCAGAACGTGTGAAATAGCAAAATAGAGAAAAAGGAGTGTACAGAATGATTTGAGTAGAGAGGGCATTTCTCTCGGTTCTCTTGACCACCCAGGTTACAGTCACACAAGTGGTCACCTAAGCTGATTCACATCCCCTTTGGAGTGCCTCCGCCCTGTAGAACCCCATTGGATGTCCATTCACTCTCTCCCTAAGGGAGCTGCATTACAGCTTGCACATTATGGGAGTGAGGGGAGGGGAGAGGACAAGAGTAGGATCTCATCAGTGGAGACAAAGATTCGTTTCCTCAAGATGTCCTAAAGAGTTGTGACATGACACATTTGTACAGAAGTGGGGAGCCAGGAATCCCACCCATTGTGAAAACACTGTTTATTCTTCTCTAAAGACGCACACTTTAGATTTGTATAGCGCACACCAATGTTGCTGTTTTTAATAACACTGTCTCTCACCCCAAGACCCACAATACTGGTGATGAATTATCATTCATATTCATCTTTATGTCAACAATCAATTTCTATTAGCTGAGCAACATATTTCAGATGTTATGTTGAGAAACGGCATTAGAGAAACTGAATTAGCATGAGACAGTATTTCCCCATGGACTTGGACCTTAAAGCATAGCAGTTAGATCGTGTAACCACTGCCTAACCTAGCCTCAAATAACAGGTCATTTACAGTAATACCATGGCAGTGCACCAACCCAGGAAATGCTATCAGAGCTCATAATGCATGCATGGATATCTGTTTAGTCCCCCAGAGAAGAGGGCCTGACATACAGGTAATGGTAATATATAGTGCTAGGCTTAATAGGATACCTCCCTAAAGTTGTGTTGTGTGTCCCAGGACCCCTTTCTCTCCTGCCTATTCTCGCTGCTCAGGCCATCTTAAGATGGGAGAGAGAGGTATTACCACTGTGCGTCTGTCTGTGGTGAAAGCAAGACAAACCCCTTCACCAGCTGCACCTATCTCCCCAGCCCAGCTCCCTGCCTCTGATGTTTTCCTCTGTCCCTCACTTGCGCTGCTCTACAAGTTTTTTTTTTTTTTGGGGGGGGGGGTTTTCCCTACAGCTCAATATCTGTACTTGAATATAAAAACAACACATCCTCAACCTCTCTCTCCATCGACAAATGGCCGAACACTCATTCAACATTGGGCAAGCGGCAGATAAACATTTGGCACGACATTTGCTGGTAGGTTCGAGCCGACCCAAAGCGAGTGCATACATTACAGACACAGCCCAGCTAAGTTCAACCTCTTCGGCAGCTGCGGAATTCCCTGCTAGGGTGTTACAGCAAATAATGTCCCATCATCACAGGTGTCTCATCAAATATCATCCTACAAGGCAGCACATGAACACACACCAACTCTCTGTTTGCCTTTTGATCCGTTCCGTCTCTCTTTTCTTCTGTATTTCTTTTTTCTATCTATTTCTTCTGACAGGTTTTTCATTCCCTCAGCCTGCTGTGAACTTGCTACAAAAGGTTAAAAGAGAAGCACCACTATACAAAATACAGTCAAGTTTAAATCATGTGAAGCTGAATATACAGTCATCCATATGAAACTGAAACTCCAGGATGTTGCCTTTCTTTATTGCTGATATCTGAAACGCTCACCAACCCTGTCAACATGAACAATGACAAAACAATATTAAACCATCTCGGTACATGCACTACGGCACAAACTAATATTCCTGTGGAGTTTGTTTGTCTGAAAATGACTATGGGAGAGCAACAGCAAATAATGCTTTCTCTGTGGCTTCAATGCACCTATGAGGAGGTACTGTTATCATTATGTGGAGATGGAATGTTTAAAATATCAGCAAATGTTAACGCAAGGTCTTGTATCAACCTGTCAAACTACTTTGTATAAAGTACAGCTAAACCCAATCTCTCCCCCATTAACTTATACTCTATGACTGCAAGGGGATATGTTGCTTTCTTCCAAAAAATATGACATCAACACTGAGTGTATCAGGATTTGAATCAGGATTTCACGGTTCCATTCACAAGCCTCTGGGGTGCTAATGTCTTGTGTGCATGACGAAAATCAGACTGGATTTATTCACAAAACGATATGGCCTGCTTCTCATTATTCCTATCCTACTGATAGGCGTTAGGCACTTAAAACACATGTTCACATACACATAGATAGCATTATACATTTGGTTTCTTCCCCACCAAACATGGGTATTAAAAACAATACATCAAAAATCTTTGGTTTGTAAACACATCATCATGTTCATATCAATCATTACTAGTTAAGGTGTCGTTTTTTGTCATTCAAAGCTTGTGGTGACATCTCACCACACAAGAAATAAAGCGAGAGTTTTATGGTGCTCCAGCAACCCCTGTGTTGCTGGGACGTTGCCCAGTGCGCGTCAGGGTGCAAGCCACACCCCCCTCAGAGAGTAAAGGGGCCTGCGTCCTCCTCACAGCTGGACGCCACAGGACACTGATGCAGCCACACATTATGGTCTGTCTGTCGCTCAATTCAACAGCCTTTTCAGTTCGCAACAGAGTCAGTCAATCCAGGTCAGTGTCAATGAAAGTATTGCTGCTTCCATTCTTGTCCGCCGTTGTTTGCATTGTATTGGGCAAACACCCATCCCATACTTCCCAAGCTTGGGTTAGGTGTCAGACAGGGTGGCATTGCGCTCCCTAGCAGGAGAACATTGGTGAGGTTTTCACAGTAAACTGTCCTGCCATTGGTTTAAGACCGACCTCACAGGAGCTGAGACCCAACTGTCATTTTCTCCCCCCCCCTCCCCCCATCACGCTCTAACAGAGCATAACAAAACATTGGGGCTTTAATTCAATACAGGACGGTGGGTCGTGGGGATACCTTTTTTCTCCTTCATTCATTCATCTGAAAAACACTTGACAGTGAGTCAGCCCAGTGATTCAGCCCGTATGAATGAATCAGACTCTCCCTCCCTCTCTCTCTCTCACGCCTTCCTTTCCCTGTGCTGTCTCAGTTGCAGGGTAGCCAGGTGGAGTAGGCATGCTGCTGGCAGTGGAACATGGGCTGTACCTGGGCTATGTAGTAGTTACTGAAGTTACCGTCTGCCACGTAGGCGGCTGGCTGGTAGTAGCAGGTAACGTTAGCCACGTTTGGGATGACGTTCTGCTCGGCCAGCACGCGCACCGCCAGCATGGCGATCAGCCCCAGGGTCTGCCGCCTCTCGTGTCCCATCAGGCACACCGTACTCTCGTTGACCACCCCGTGCAGGGTCATCAAGTAGTCGTACTTGCGGTCCTCCAGGCCCACAAAGTGGTTTTGCAGGTACGACTCCAGCTTGCGCTGCTGCTCGCTGATATCCGAGAAGTCGATGAAGAAGCGCGAGCACATGTAACGCTGCAGGGACTTCATCTCCGTCTCGGAGTCGGCGTGGAAGCCCCTTACCAGCAGGTGACAGTACTTGAGCAGGCCGCCGCCCCGGATCTCCTCCGGGTTGCGCGTGCAGATCACCTTCTGGCATAGGTGGTCGAGGGCAGCACCAAAGTCCCCAAACACACTCTCGCCCATGATGGTGGGGTGGAAGGACTCGGCCATGGGGTTCTCGGAGCATTCATAGAACAGCAGCAGGGAGTCCAGCTTGATCTGGAAGGAGTCCACGCTGAACTCAAACTGCCGCCTCAGAGAGTCTACAAACTTGAGCTCCACGTTCTTGCCTCTGTTATTGGAGAGGGAGATGAGGCTCCAGCGGTCTGAATCATTGCACACCTTCACCATCTTCTGCACATAGGCTTCCTGTCAGACAGATACACAAGGGGAAAATAAACCTTTAGCTCCAGTTGTCAATGGATAAAAATACTGTAAAGGCCCTTTGCTCAGTTCAAAGGAATAACTGTCAATGGATTAAAAAAATACTGTCTACGTACTGTATAAAGGCTTTTGCGCCACTGTGGTCTTAAAGGAATAACTGCCATGGATATAAATACTATAGCCTACTCCTAATCTAAATCCAATTAAACCGATACATGCACTAAATCAGGAACGGGTAATCTTGCATAGCTCCATATACAGACGTTTTAATGTATTACATTGGCACATATTTTCTTTGCATCTTTCTGTAGACTACAATAAGGGGCAAACATTGGATGCCCTATCTATGGAACGTAGGTGGCCGAGGAGACTGGATCTGCTTTAAATGGGTTTGCTGCAATCCTCTTAACGGGATAAAATCAACATTATACTATCAGTAAACTTGTCTTATTGTATTTTGAAATCTCATGCGCAATGATGTGTAAAAGGTCAAAGGTTCACAAAAGTGCAATTAGCCATATTCATAAATGAAATCCATTTCTAAATAGCTATTTGATTTATTTCAATAACTGTTGCATGGAAAATATAGCCTACCTTTAAAGTCAATGGCGATATTTTCTGCTTATTCACCCCGTCAGGTAAGAAATCCAGGAGACAGTCCAAAACGATATCCTTTACAATCTGAAAATCACTTTCACCTTTCATATCCGCGCAAAAGATTAGGTCAAGGTCCTTGTAGCCCAGTCCGCTATCCTCATGAAGAACGTGGCTTGCAGCAGACCCGTTTAACCGCACGTCCCGGACGTGGATATTCCTCTCCTCCATGCGACTACGCACCACTTTCACTATTTGTCGGGGTTTCATCTCCAAAGTGGGGAAGTTTCCCCGGCCGTGGATGGGGATGGTTTCCGTCAGGATGGCATCAAGGCGCTGCACTTGTTCCCAGCCGAGAACGCTGATATTGCTGTTTTCAACCTCAGTTATAGGACCAGCACCAGTGCAACTATTATCTTCTTCCGACATTGTGGAGAAAATGTAACGGCAATTGACTACAAAGTTTCTTTAGAGACAGGACCGTATCCAAATGTGGATTTTACGCGCAGTGACAGTAGGCTATAGAGGGTGCAATGTCAACTTCATCCACGTCGGTATCTTCAGTCAGAGTGCAGTACCTCCTCTATATTGTAACATAAATCAAAAGCAAGGCAAATAGGCTAGGCTACTCAGTGCGCACGTAAATAAATTACAACTGCTAACTCTGGTTGACTCGCACGTCTTTTGTCGTGAGATGAGGGAGGACAGTAAATAAGATATTCTCTCAAAGATAGTCGTCACTTCTGCCTTTTCCTTTCTGTGTCCTTTCTTTATAGAGCGTGAAAACGTTTCCTCATCGGTTGTTCCTCATTACGTCCGAGCTGTGCGCATCACCGTCTTTGCAGCTCGTTGGTATACCAGGAGTTCTGAGTTCGGGCTGTGACTCCATCGCCTAAAAGCACGCCTATGATTTTTTTGAATTTGCATAAATACACACTTTGCAAGTTCTGCGGTGATCAGCCTTCTGTGGAATCCCGTGGATTGTGACGCGCAACTCCTAAATATTTGCTTCCCTTTTCGTCTCCAATACATTCTTAAGGCTTCCATGTAAATTGTCACGTGAAAAGGATGTAGTTTGTTTAACTTGCTTTAGTTTGGCTACTTTAGTTTTCCATCAAAGTTAACCGTTACCTATCCATTGTGCTTGGTTTGTGGGCGTCGCTTCTCGCTGAAAGGCAGGTACAGTTTTACGAATGTCACATGATATGTACAACGCCTCTTTCTTATCATTTGAACGAAGATAAATTAGAGCGACATCTACAGCCTGGGGTTTGATCCCAACTGGCGGTGAACCGGAGCCCCATAGGACGGCGCACAATTGGCCCAGCGCTTGCTATGTTAGGTTACTACAGCCGTGACCATATTGATAGTCATAATTTATATACACAAATAATAGTACAGTTTTGTATATTCTCTTATGAAATGCAGGCACAGTTCATTGAAAAACATTAGGAAAATGTAATAACCTAATGTGGCCTCCTTTGAGTTGAAATCGCATTATTTTAAGTCGTAATTTATAAGAGATGTAAGGCTTTCACTATAAAGACTTGTTATTTTGACCTGCAGTATTTCATTGACCACACAGAAATTGTGAAGCAAAAGCCTACTTTGAGTTTACGTTGCCATACCGCCCTCTATGGGAAAGAGGACAAAGAGCACAATCCTAACCAAATCTATGAGCCATTTGAAGAATATCCAGCAACAACATATTGTGAGTCATAATGTAGAATATGACACTTCCTACAGTTTGTCTATTTTAGGGAGTTCCAGTTTTCCTATATTGATATTTACTTGCTGTGTTGAGGAAATATCATATAAATATGCCACTTATAGCAAATGTTTTCTCCAAGGCGACTTGCAGTACAATGAGTGCATACATTTTTAGTATGTGATCCCTGCATGAATTGAACCCATGACCTTGGTGTTCCTAGAACCACACAGGACCAACACATACCTAATTATGGTTTCCCTTAATGCTATTTCCTAAACCAGGCCCCCAAACTCTCACCTCTAAAGAACACTCTCTTTCCTAACTATTGTCCCTAACCTCCGACCCTATGGTTGTTTCTATCAAACAGTATAAAGCGTGGCCTGATTTCGTGCCTGGTTAAGCTGTATCTGATCCCAGCCCACATGAAAAAATACTATAGTATAAATACTATAGTATTCACTGTAGTGTTTTGCAGACATTACTGTAGTATTCACTGAAATGTTTTGTGTCCGCAAAAACACTACAGTGAATGCTGTAGTATTTACTGTAGTATACTGTAGTATTTACAGTTAAGTATAGTATAAATACTGTAGTAAAATAAAACTGTAGTGTATACTATAGTAATTAATGAAGTGTTTTTGCGGACTGTAGTATACTGTAGTATTTACTGTAGTGTTTTTGCAGACGTCACTGTAGTATTTTACTATAGTGTTTTTGTTTTATTATCTTTGACATAGAAGTGGAGGCTTTCTCCTTCAGGAAACCTACTGGAGAAATAATGAAAGAGCACATTTTCCATAACCTGTAGGTAGGTAGGTAGGTCTGGGGTCTGAACAGATAGTTCAGAGCTTCTGCTCTTTTCTATAACCTGTAGGGAACACAATATATGGTCTATACTTGGCATGTAGGTTTCTCACTAATGTGTGGCACAAATTGCGATGTGGGGGTGGGGAATGGGCAGGGTATACACAAATTAAATACTGTAGTATTTACTATTGTTAAAAAGTGTAGTGTTTTTGCGGACATAACTGTAGTATTAACTACAGTGCTTTTTTTTTTACTGATAATACTGTAGCATTTACTATAGTATTATACAGTATACTACAACATTCTATTGTAAGTCCTACACATAAGTGAGGGATACTACAGTGTGTAGTATAGTATTCTACAGTATACTACAGTTTACTATAGAATTCTATAGTAAATACTTTAGTATTCTATAGTAAACTGTAGTCTTTTTTCCTGTGGGAGGGGTCTTACCAATGTGGAGGGGACTTTAGCCTATAGCGGCTCTGGAAGGTCTGATTAGCTCAGTGGTCTTATGAATGTGATGGGGACGTGACCAGCCCTGGAAGTTCTGACAATGTGACTTTAGTCCCCGTATGAAACCATGTATTTCTCTCTTCTTGGCCAATATACCTCCTGGCCTGGGCTAACTAGTGTTGTGAATGTGTGTTGTGGACATTAGCAGTCTCTGTTGTCTTCAACCCCCCCCCCCCCCCCCCCCCCCCCCCCCCCATCATACCCCCCTGGGCTTAATGCTCTCTGCTGAAGTGTGAGTGAAACAGCTGACACAACAACACAGTGTTAGTCAGACCTTAACGTCAGTGTCAGACTGAACTTCCATGGCACAGTGCAGCACAGCATGACAGCTAGCATCAGAGAAACAGAGAACAGACACTCATCTCCATCTCACTCAAACATCAGAGAGAAACCTGCCAAAGCCAAACATTTCACATTAGGCCTAACATGCTGTGCCATGTCATGGCCGGTCGGGGTGGGGCAGCTCTCAGGGCGTCTATCAGGCAGTGCAAAGCCCTGCATCACTGCAGCCACCCAGCCCTGTAAACACAGATCATCCCATTTACTCTATAACACAGTCTTAGCCCACAGCAGAGCAGAGATCCCAGAGCCTACCTGCACAGTCACACTCATCACAACAGGGGGTCGAGGCAATTCCATTCACATAGATCACTGATCATTCACAATCACACCCACATGCATTATATACTTAGATCAGGTACATTCACAGCCATACGCACATTATTCGAATCATGCATCTCACTCACGCTATTGGCTTATACTGGGATAGCCAGCTTTTGATTGGTGGACGGTCCAATGAGAGATCACAAGTCTCTCAAATAGTAACTCACATCTGGAAATGTATGATAGGAGTCAATGTATTTCCCAGGTGTGGCGGTATGGGTTGGCCTTCGTTCAAGAGCTCTGTGCACCAGCCATCTCCTCTCCAGCCAAATCAGAGTGGTTGCCATAGAGACAGTAGGTGTATATTCCTCTACAATGGTTGACAGGGGCTGCATAGAAAACAAGGAATATGCAAAAATTGTCACATTATGCTTCGGTGACTGGAACATCCTCATTGCATGGACAATCCTGAATTTTCTATCATTACAGACAACTTTATCTCCAGAAATACCATAATCAGTGAGTGCTTTGAAAAGCAGTAGCAGTGCGTGGGTAAAATCACTGGGGAAGCCAAGCCAAGAAAAAAATGCCATATTACAACTTATGTGTTGTGATAATTGTGTTGTTTGCTCTATAACCGGTTAGTTCATATGCCTTGCCACCGTGATACAGTGGGGGAAAAAAGTATTTAGTCAGCCACCAATTGTGCAAGTTCTCCCACTTAAAAAGATGAGAGAGGCCTGTAATTTTCATCATAGGTACACGTCAACTATGACAGACAAATTGAGAATTTTTCTCTCCAGAAAATCACATTGTAGGACTTTTAATGAATTTATTTGCAAATTATGGTGGAAAATAAGTATTTGGTCACCTACAAACAAGCAAGATTTCTGGCTCTCACAGACCTGTAACTTCTTCTTTAAGAGGCTCCTCTGTCCTCCACTCGTTACCTGTATTAATGGCACCTGTTTGAACTTGTTATCAGTATAAAATACACCTGTCCACAACCTCAAACAGTCACACTCCAAACTCCACTATGGCCAAGACCAAAGAGCTGTCAAAGGACACCAGAAACAAAATTGTAGACCTGCACCAGGCTGGGAAGACTGAATCTGCAATAGGTAAGCAGCTTGGTTTGAAGAAATCAACTGTGGGAGCAATTATTAGGAAATGGAAGACATACAAGACCACTGATAATCTCCCTCGATCTGGGGCTCCACGCAAGATCTCACCCCGTGGGGTCAAAATGATCACAAGAACGGTGAGCAAAAATCCCAGAACCACACGGGGGGACCTAGTGAATGACCTGCAGAGAGCTGGGACCAAAGTAACAAAGCCTCCATCAGTAACACACTACGCCGCCAGGGACTCAAATCCTGCAGTGCCAGACGTGTCCCCCTGCTTAAGCCAGTACATGTCCAGGCCCGTCTGAAGTTTGCTAGAGTGCATTTGGATGATCCAGAAGAGGATTGGGAGAATGTCATATGGTCAGATGAAACCAAAATAGAACTTTTTGGTAAAAACTCAACTCGTCGTGTTTGGAGGACAAAGAATGCTGAGTTGCATCCAAAGAACACCATTTTATTATTTATTATTATTATACCTACTGTGAAGCATGGGGGTGGAAACATCATGCTTTGGGGCTGTTTTTCTGCAAAGGGACCAGGACGACTGATCTGTGTAAAGGAAAGAATGAATGGGGCCATGTATCGTGAGATTTTGAGTGAAAACCTCCTTCCATCAGCAAGGGCATTGAAGATGAAACGTGGCTGGGTCTTTCAGCATGACAATGATCCCAAACACACCGCCCGGGCAACGAAGGAGTGGCTTCGTAAGAAGCATTTCAAGGTCCTGGAGTGGCCTAGCCAGTCTCCAGATCTCAACCCCATAGAAAATCTTTGGAGGGAGTTGAAAGTCCGTGTTGCCCAGCGACAGCCCCAAAACATCACTGCTCTAGAGGAGATCTGCATGGAGGAATGGGCCAAAATACCAGCAACAGTGTGTGAAAACCTTGTGAAGACTTACAGAAAACGTTTGACCTGTGTCATTGCCAACAAAGGGTATATAACAAAGTATTGAGAAACTTTGGTTATTGACCAAATACTTATTTTCCACCATAATTTGCAAATAAATTCATTAAAAATCCTACAATGTGATTTTCTGGATTTTTTTCCCTCATTTTGTCTGTCATAGTTGACGTGTACCTATGATGAAAATTACAGGCCTCTCTCATCTTTTTAAGTGGGAGAACTTGCATAATTGGTGGCTGACTAAATACTTTTTTCCCCACTGCATATAGGCCTAAAGGCAGAGACAATAAGAAGACAAAGGGGCAGAGTAAATTCAACCACACCTTTGTTTCATCACAAAACCGGAGAGCAACATCTGTCCACAAAGCATATTGCAAGTAAGAAACAGTTACATGACCTACAGCATGGTCAATCAAGTTAATGTTTCAGACATTTTTGGACAACTAAGCAACTATCGCAAAGAAAACAGGAGATGCCTCCACTATTCCAGCACCATTTCCAACTTCCACATCATCAAATCACCTATGCTTAGTATAATACAGTGACAGTTAAAAGATACCAAAAACGATTTAGTCCAATCAACGTAAACTAAATATGATGTGGCTGTCTATGGTACTGATTTCTGTGTGTGTGTGTACAAGTAGAAAAAACATGTTGACTCACCCTACTTGTAGAGAAACGCCAATGCCATCCTCCTCTCTTTCATGACGCCGAAGCGGTCTATGACTGTTATCTGGTAGGCTACACGCGTTTAGTTTTTGTTGTCCTGGCTAAAATGCTTGCTCGCTAGCCTAACTTCCTTTCATGGGCAATGATGAGCCAGCTAGTTAACATTAGCCTACTACATCTAGCTACATATTGAACTTCCACCCTTTCAGGCCAGGGGCACACACAATGTATGAATTTATGGTTGGATCATAATCGCCTTTATAATCATTGGCCAGTACGGAGAATTAAGTAAAACCAAATCCCTATCTCCATCCATGGCTAATTTAGGAAAGGCCCAATTTTAGCTAGCTAGCTTGACACCGAAGGTGAACAACACAACGAGATGCAACAAATAACGTATTTTTCTGTCAATGTCGTTTGGCTTTTGTCATGATGTGATTGGTGTGAAGCCAAATCCAAACTGGCTTCCATTGACACTTTTTTTTGGGTGCATCAGGACCATTCACAGTTGTGCTCGCTCAGTTTAGCTCAAAGCTGATTGGCTATTATTTTATAATGTTTTTATCAAGGGAGGCCAAATGCTCGCTGGCTTCCCTTGCATTCAATGTTACGGACAGCAACAATATCATACTCTTTCTTACCAGACTATCAGATAGATACGCTACACATACAGAGAAAAAGGGGCGCTGTTTCGCTCGCTAGGATGCTTTCTCCGGTGAGATACAGTAAATTCAGTCTCTTGCGAATTGAAGGAAAATTATGGAACACAGAGAGATGAAAGGTAAATGATCGGTTATTTATGTTAAACCGATCTTTTACAGTCACAGAGAGCCTGCCTCCAGGGTCCATAAAAAATTATCAGGACGGTCGGCCCAATAAACTAAGAAGAAAAGCCAGGGTTTTCACTATGCCAACCAGCTTTCAGGAACCATTGGATTGATGCACCGTGAAGAGTCGCATCCCCTCGGACCCCCACATCATCTCCCCTTGAGCTCATCTTTAGAGTTAGGGATGGTCGGGGAGTCATCTAATGTCCCTCATCTGCATCTTCCACATCCAACAACAACTAACGAAGGTCATTGACGTCTGAAACATAATGTTTTGAAAACAAAATACAGAAGCTAATTAAACATGTTTTTAATTGTGAGCGAGAGTCGCACCTATTCCCTTCCAACAACATTTGCTTTAGTCGAGCAGGACGGCTAGCTAGCTAATTCCTCAGATCATATGGAGAGGAACGACACATTAACACATTACGCTAATGAGTTGGATAGAGAGCAGGGCTCTCAAATACATTTTGGCGATGCAGTTCCGGGGAGAGTGCACTCGTGTGTTTTCTAGTTAGACCTATTTCAATATGCTGAATGAGATGCATGGGTTGTGTTGTCAGTATGTGGATTACCCAAAGGGCCATAGAGGTCCAGGGTCCTCTAGCGGCATGATGAGAATTTCTATCTCATTAAGAGCAATCGAGCCGGTCTGACCTCTCTCATCTGACCTCACTTTAACAGGAAGGGATGGAACCACTGGTTATTATGCTCTAACACGAGTGAATGAGTACCGAGGCACTGATTAGATGGGAGTGGGGACATAGGCCTATAGCAAACGCAAAAATATCTGTTCATACACATACGTTGCCACAATCGCTTTGAAACGTTCTACAGATGCCAAACTATAGTTGGAATAGATCGTAAAGATGGAAAAGTTTTATTTCATGTGGTGTATGAATTACAGAGGATTTATGCAGAGGATTTGAAGTGCTCCATCTGTCCGTCTCCTTTGTTCGGTCTTTTTTCAAACCTTTTACCCTTTCCTTCACTACATCTGTGGTCTTTACCTCCATTCTATCATTCCACGTTATTCAATCATTCTACATTTCCAAGCAATTGATTAGTGTGGGCAAATGAGCAAAAAAGTAATTTCATAATGTCGACCACTCCTTTCAGCAGCATGTGTTTTAAATGTGTTTTTATCTCCTGTCAGTTGTGTGGAAACAACTGACAAACCACTAGGCTAATCTGTTTCCTCTTGGCAGCTGAAGCTTGAGAAGTCAATAACATGAACTACCTTAGATTATATATTTTTGTGTAGAGCTAAAGTAATGACACCAGGACCGGAACTCCTCCATGTTATCTGCATGTACCACTGATGGTGATGCATTTTGTGGGGATAAAGAGCTTAAGGTTTGATTGGTAGCACTTTACTTAAAGCCTGCAGGTATAATGAGGTGGCAGCATTATGAGGTGGTTATAATGCAGTGTAAGACATGTCATATGCATGCATGACCCCTTAATAACGTCTTGTCATCTCATAATGATCCTGACGAAAACATCTATTATAAGTCTTATAATGAGCCATTATGAAAGCTCATACGCTTAAAACAATTCATAAAGCATTCTACCTGCACTCCTGCAGCGTTTAACTGAAGTGTTATTTGGAGAGCAAACATCACATTAAAAAGGTAATAGGCACTTAAGTGATGATATAAAAAAAACATATAATAACACATCTTGTCCTCCCCTCTCATTCCTCTCAAATAGTGTGTAAATCTTCTCCAACTCCTCCATCTACATGACCTCTTTCACCCTCGTCTCAATCTCCTCCTTCCTCCTGCCTAAGATAACTGGATTTCCAGGCGGGTTGCATTAGTTTGTCCTGTCAGAGCGATATTCACGGCGCTGACGGCACAGTTAGTTTTGTGTGTGGATCAGAAGCTACCGGACGGAATGGGATTTCCAGCTCTTCTCAGTCAATGTGTTTTGACTCCTAGTGAGATAGGGTCGTGGCAATGAAAATAGCAGCAGCTGCTTTAATATGGATGTTTCCTACTTCACTCTTCTCCGGCGTGCGTGTGACTGTGTGTGTGTGTGCATATTATGTATGTGGGCGCACGTTCACGTGTGTGTAGGTGGATGGTGAGACTGATCTGGGTTTCTTTTGGCCATGCTGAGGGTAACAGTAGGGGTGGGGTTTCAGGGGGACATAGAAAGGCTAATCTCTGTCCTAGTGGAGGTCTCATATGCCTCATTATGGGCTGTTTGTGATCTATCTGACAGCTAGGGAGTCCAGTGACACCGGAGAAGGGAAGCACGCCGCTAGCTAAAGTGTTTTAGGAAATGATGGGCGTAGCAGACCCTTTATGATCTGACCTGTGTGCCGTGCTGTGGGGGTTCACCCTCCACCCTCCCTGTGTTGTGTTGGTTTGGCTGGCTTACATTCTCCAGTCCAGCCATACACCATCAACCAATTCTAGACATCTACCTTAACACCTGGTCCTCTGGCCTAGCTAGGCCAATATAGCAAAGCGCCACTTTGGCACTTGTGTACGCCTACCACAGTGTATTTCAGGAGTTTTCTAATCTCTTAACTAATTCTAATTGAGCTGTTAATTCAATAATGTTGTGGATAGGAAGTGATAGGAGTTTTGCTCCTCACAAAAGGTAGTGGGCGAAGACTGGATACAACAAACACACAACTGACCAAACATTGTCATGTCAACCCTTGGTTTGTCCGCTGCCTAGCAACAGAAACAAAATGGTCTATTTTCTGCAGTGGCCAGTAGGGCGGGATGTTTGGTGCGGTCCAGGTAGCACGTGGCTTTAGCCCATCATAATCACCAACCTCATTGAGCGTCAAAGACGACACCAGACAGCAACCAAGATGGCAGGACGGCAGGTTGTGGGCCCGCTCAGTGCAAGCTTGTCTTGGGGACGGACCTTAACGGTCTAAAGCAGCCAGCTGAGCTGACAATTGTGGAGCAGTCAAGTAATCCATGCTTAACTAGTTCCATGACCGCTAAGTGGGATTGGGAGGGCTGGCCGGGGCTCTAACCACTCTCTATGGCTATGAAGAGAGACTACAAGCTGCTGGAAGGGACTTTAGCCAATGGACGGGTGAGGACTGCAGGGTATGAATAACTCCTTAAACACAAGTCACAACTAATGATGCTCTCGGTCAGTCTCGGACTGTCAGCCACTCTCTAGAGAGTGAAAGTGACATACGTCACAGAGTCAAAGAGGTAGAACAGAATTGTATTCTTGTTAGACACTCAATCAGTCTCAACAGTGATGTAAGAGTACAGCCTATAGAGGGCCAACAGAGTCAAAGGCCACCCTAATTAGGGACAGAGCCAAAAGTACAGACCGTAACTCAGTCCACAGTCGCATAGCCCACTTAGGTGACTTACTTTTATCATTAGTGCATTATAGGATGTTCTGTGTTGAGTTCTATTAGAACATCATCTTTATTGACCTGCTGCTTTTGAGTCTGGTGTGGCCAGAAATGATACCTGAACCTAGAAGCCTGGCTTGCTGTAGTTGCTTGCTGTAGGTGAGATGTGAGACAAGGTTGTATACCTCCTCCTGTTCTACTCATCACCTTACTCTCATGCCCATTCTCATCCCCCTTTCATTTCCAAATGAGGATCCCAGTATCACACAATGAAGGGGGGGCTGAAATGAATAATAAGGTGAAGCCAAAGACTGACTCAACGTTATTATCAAGCCTCAAATTCTGCTCTAAAACGGAGGGACGATGATTAAGGTCTCATTCAACTGAGTAAGTGGATGTAAGGTGGGGTGTGTTCACTAGGCACCAAACAAAAGAAAACTGACAGAAACAGGAAGGGACTACCTGAACTTGTCCAATAAGTAGCGCTTGTTTTCATTTTTCGTTGAAAAAAAACATTTTGCTACGGTGGGCTCTAATGAATACGACCCAGGTGTAGCTAGGCCTTGGCCTGGTATGCCCCAGCCCCAGGTTGGATCGGAGTGCCATATCACAGACTGGGAATGTGGGATGGAAGGAGATGGTATTCCGCGGACCGTATAGAATGTTCCCTTTTCTCCATAAACATATTAATCCTGAGGTACAGTATCTCCTCTCTGGCTGGCCTGGAGGGCGACCGACTGTACTATGAGTTTCCCATCTGCAGGATGGAGCAGAAACTCTTGACAGAAATGCTGTCTCTGTCTGTCCCTCCACGGGAGGACTGTGCTCCCAGAACATCTGGCTGGCTGCTCTGTCACGCTCATCAGGTTCGTATTTATGAGAGCACAACGTAGCAGAACGTTGTGCAACAGAAAACAAAAACTAGTGTTTCTTATTGAACAAGTGTAGATAGTATCTTCCCATTTCTGCCTGTTTTCTTCTGTTTTCGTGCCTAGTGAATACAACACAGGGAGAGAGGAAAATACATTTATTTTACTCAAACTGTTGACCACCTACCTACTGGTTGTTAGGAAATGACTAGATGGTACCCCCTGTGGGAATCAAACCCACAACCCTGGCGTTGCAAAAGCCATGCTCTACCAACAGAGCTACATCCCTGCCATTCCCTTCCCTACCCTGTGCCAATTGTGCGCCGCCCCATGGGTCTACCGGTCACGGCCGGCTACGACAGAGCCTGGATTCGAACCAGGATCTCTAGTGGCACAGCTAGCACTGCGATGCAGTGCCTTAGACCACTGCGCCACTCGGGAGACTCAAAATAATGCATGCAGAGCAGAATTAGGACGATACCCGCTAATTATCAAAATCCAGAAAAGAGCAGTTAAATTCTACAACCACCTAAAAGGAAGTGACTCCCAGAGAGAGGGGAGACAGAGAGATTTATTTTACTCGAGCAGTTAAATTCTACAACCACCTAAAAGGAAGTGACTCCCAGAGAGAGGGGAGACAGAGAGATTTATTTTACTCAAACCACCTACTGTTGACCACCTACCCTCTGGTTGTCAGGAAATGACTAGATGGATTTGGTTTAGTTAGTGGCTGTTCTGGGTAAGGGGAAACTGTACGGAACAGAGGACCGTGAGAGAGACAGACAGAGAGAGAGGTCTGAGCTGGATATAGGCTATGTGACAGTGGTAACCAAGGATGACCACAGGCTACCCAAGAGGACAAGGTGGGTGAATTACAACTGATACGCAGTGTGTGTGTGTTGTGTGTTGTCTGTGAAAGAAATAAGGAGGGAGATTGAGGGAAGAGATCTGTGGAAACACGCAAGCCTCAAACTTCAAGGTGAAACGCTGATGGTCCCTGTAAGGCAATAGAGAAAACATTGATAAATAATGCTGACGTATATTCTATTTATAAAACACTACAAATATGGATACTACACTCTTCCCCCAGCTCTGAACTCTCCCTCCTTCCCTCTGTGCTCATCCATAAGCATAAGTAGACTAGGACCTGGAACCTACTCCCTGTTCTGAGTGATCACTTGTGACATGGAAGTCTTCTCTTATCAATGCTGATTAAGATCAATACTACACTGGCTGATTCATATTCAGGGCCCACTACAAGGTTACGTCCCAAATCACACCCTATTCCCTACATAGTATACTACATTTGACCAGAACCCTATAGGCCCTAGTCAAAAGTAGTGCACTACATAGGGAATAGGGTGCCATCTGGGACACACCCTTAAAGACTGAACACAGAGCGGACGTCACCATCTTAGCTCTGGCCAGTGAAGAGATAGGAGAGGGAGGGAGCAAGAGAGAGAGATTAGCTTAGTGGTTTGAGAGGCATTTTACTCAAGCTTCACAGATATGAAACGCTCAGGGATGACGCTACTGTACATGCTAAAAGTTGGAACTCAAGTAAATTGATTCATTTTATCAACAACAACAAAAACTCAGCTCTCTGTCACATTCTATGAACAAGGAGAATTTCAGGAGATATCCACATTCATAAAGTTGAATGCTGCGGTGGTGAGCCTCTCTGGAGTATGTCACGCTCATTAGCAGGAGGTAAACGTCTAATGAGGTAAACGCTTACCTCGCATCTAATGAGGTAAACGTTATTGGCAGGAGGCATACGGTGTGTGCCTGTCAGTGACCTAGCTGGATCATTCCTACCTGACATGGAGCCAAGTCTTTTCCCGAGAGCCTTTCTGTGTAACGCATCATCGCCGTCCTGACTAATCGAGGTTATTGTAGTAATCACTAGGAACTCAGGTCTCTGGCTGACTCCTGATGTGATACTATATCGAATTAGGACTATTAGGGCCCCTTAATCACCACGCTCTCGGCAGGGTCATCACGGGTAGGTGTTTAATGGTTGTTTACTTATGCAGATCACAGATGTTAGAGCGGAGAGAGGCACTGTTGTTTCCATTTAGATAGATTCAGTGAGAGCTACATTTGTCAGGGAGTTTGAGGGCGATTGCCTCCATTCTTGTGGCAACACTACTGACATGTTTCACATAACACAAGATAGGCCTATTGAAATATTGCACAAATAATTATGAAACCAATTCTACAATAAGAGTGATAGAACCAGGAGACATGGTCGTTGAACAGGTGAGTTCTTTATTGCATGCCATTTTCTCACATCCAAAGTCTCAAACGAAGAGTGCTGCATGGAGGAAGACTGGGTTTACATGGTCCAGGTCTGGGGTACCAAGCCACCACATCAGCTCCAGAACACAAAATAAAGTAAAACAACTCAAATACAGCCAGGCAGAAGGTAGTGAAATTATTAGTGTGTGTGTGTGTGTTTGTCTGCACATCAGAGGATCATCAATCATCAGGGTGGAAGCAAGGCACAAACCCTCTCGACAGCTTGCCCTATAAACTCTGATAAAGGGAAACCAGCGAATACTCTTATACAATTAGCTCACATTAGAAAACGGCAGGATGCATGACACCGTCACTCCCTACCCACCTCCTTTCATGATTCAACTACCATGCATCATACAATATATCCAGAACACAACTAAATTCACAACTCATAAAGTAGAGCTAGGTAGCAACCATAATCAGGCTAGCCTCTGAACTCCAGGCCCAGGCTTTCTTTTCGGCCTAGTTCTTCTCAGAGGGACTCATGCTACACTACTTTTCCTAATTGGCACTAAGCTTATGCACCTAAAAAGTGCCTGCTGAAACAGACCAATCCTGCTGGGTAATGTAGTTTTGAACCCAATTTGTAGTTTGAACTGCTCCATTTCCTTATATACTTTGTCTTTGGCAACTACTTAACTGTGAACATATTTTAAACAGCTGAAACTTTTTGGAAGAATATCATTACTCATGTTTTGATGGCAAGGTGCAAAAATTGTGCATAACATGGGAGTCATTACTTAGAAACCTCAATCTTTTCTCACCCACTTTTCCTTCCTCAGGGACACACTCAAAAGGTTAATACGAGAAAAAAGGAGCAGTGACAAAAACTAAGCAACACTGGCGTTAAGCATAAAAGACCTACGTCAGACCCAGCCCACTGGCACAACTGGGCCTGAGGTATATCTTAACACTGACTGACAGGAGATACATATGGTCATGGGGTGGATAAGGATATGAGTATGTGGTCTCACAACATTGTGGGTGTGTTGTTTGATAACATTGTGGGCATGTCGTCTGATAACGTTGCGGGTATATTGTCTGATAACCTTGCGGGTGTGACGTCTGATAACATTGTGGGTATGTTGTCTCAGTGTTTGTTCCAGAAGGGGGTGGCGATGGGCCCCTGGACAGACCGCTCCACCACAATCATCTCGTCAGGGTTGTTAAGGGCACCGTAGTGATGCAAAAGCTCTTGGATCGCTGCCTCCTCAATCTGCGAGGAGGAGAGAGAGGGGGACACACAATACGGGGGGGGGGGGGGGGGCTTGAATATCAACAGCTGATCTACAAGTCCTTCAGATTTCCTGTGAGTAGGGAGACATTTATCAAGGTACTGAATCATTTGGCTGAGTACGTGAGTTTGCATAGTCAACATCAGCTACCCATTTCAGTGTGCATAGTCAACATCAGCTACCCATTTCTGCATGCACACACACACACTTTACCTGAATGAGTGCCAGCGGTTTCTCTCGGCTGCGGATCAGTGCAGCCTCCTGCTGTTTCTCCTCCTCCACGATGGAAGCAAAGGTTACCATGGAGGCCGTAGGGGGGCTGCCCACTGCTCCCAGCACCCAGGGGCTGATCGGTAAAGAAAATGACCATGAGTTTGTGACAGGCTGAACATTCTCCCCCTCAAACAATCATTCCTTTTTTCCCCCTGTGGTTGTTCAGGGTTTGTTCAAGGCTGGGAAAAGGTGACATGTGTTAGGTACATCCTGTAATAATTCTGACGCTGATCTGACACAGAGTGAGAGAGACAGACAGAGACAGACAGACAGACAGACAGAGAGAGAGAGGTCTGAGCTCGATATATGCTATGTGACAGTGGTAACCAAAGATGACCACAGGCTACCCAAGAGGACAAGGGTTGGGTGAATTGCAACTGACACGCAGAGAGTGTGTGTGTGTGAATGAAAATGCTAATGAAACGCTGGATGGTCCCCGTAAGGCAATAGAGAAAACATTGATTAATAACGCTGACGTATATTCTACTTATAAAACACTACAAATATGGATATTACACTTCCCCCAGCCGTGAACTCTCCCTCCTTCCATCCCTCCCTCTGTGCTCATCCATAAGCATGAGGAGTACACTAGAACCTGGAACCTACTCCTTGTTCTGAGTGATCACTTGTGACGTGGAAGTCTTCCCTTATCAATGCTGATTAGGATCAGAAGCCAACACTACACGTCACACACTCACTGGCTGATTCATATTCAGGGCCCACTACTAGGCAACGTACCAAATGGCACCATATCCCCTACATAGTGCATTACTTTTGACCAGAGCCCTATGGGTCCTGGACAAAAATAGTGCACTACATAGGGAGTAGGGTGCTATTTGGGACGCATCCTTAGAGACTGAACACAGAGTGGGAGCGGACGTCACAGGGAGCGTTTCCAATCTGTGGGCTTTCATCTAACTTGGCTCTGGGCAGTGATAAAAGATATATACGTCTGGAAGACAGAGGCCCAAACTAAACTCTGGAGACTATGAGGAAGTGAGTGAAAGTCAACAGCTTCTGCAAAAACAGAGAGATTGATACCATCGGGGTCACACAAGTGCACACACACTTCCTGTAATTCTTTGGCTTGATATGATGTGAGCGATATCTCACCTATCATCTCACAATTCAAAACATTGCTATCAAAGTTTGAGTAAAAACATTCACACATTGGTTTCACAAGCATTCCTCAAACACCTCTGCCCATATTATGTGTTAATCTAGATGTCAACGTTATAGGATACAGCACCAGAACATGAACAATCTACTCATACTGTACACACCTATCTTCTCTTCCAAACTTTTGTTATGTCAAAACACCCAAAAATCTAGAATGCTGAAGTTGTATCGTTTACGGTCGTTTCAAATCAGGGGTACACAGTATTCAGTTAGCCTGGTCCCAGATTTGTTTGTGCGCTCTTGCCAACTCCTATGGTTATTTTCATCGTAGCACAAACAGATCTGGGACCAGGCAAGTATTCAGCTCTTTTGGCATCTAAAGCTCTACCAATCCATCTGGTGTCTGAGTGGTGGTGTGGTTCACGGTGCAGGGTGAAGTTGCCTCTAAACGATGATCTTGGGTCAGTTTCCCCAATAATAGTTAAGGTTAGGATTGGGGGAGGGGAAGCTGAAGCTAGGATCCGTTCCTATGAGAAATTTCACCAGGGGCGTAGTTAACTAGACAATGGGTTCTTCTAACTGACGTGGCAGTCTTGTTGAATGGGAAGTGAAAAGGTCATAGTGACCGTCAGCCGGGTGGCACCACAGCCCGAGCAGTGAGTCACACCCTGCCTCAGGCAGCTGCTTCCCTTTCAGTACATTGACCCTTCGCTATGACCCGCCCCACTTGGTTACTATTGCAACATTATCCCAGGAAGCCAAATTCCCCCTTCGAACCACAAGCGAAATCCCTTCACAATGATCTCAATATGTTTTTAATACACAATGAAATTAAACACAGACTACCCCTAGCTAATCTGGAAACTCTTGGGTATGTTGTGGTGGGCTGTCATTACAATTGCTTCACAGGAACCTAGGACTTGGTGGTATACCGTATTTTACGATATACCGGAATTGATGCACGTACCGGTTTGGGTTTTTATTTTACCTTCTGTAACGGTTTTTGAGTGTTTGTTAAACGTGATACGGCGCGTGTAACGTACATTTTTATAGTTTACTTCGCTACTTGAGTCATCTGTCTCCGCTCTCTCGCTCTCTCTCCATGCTGCTTTCCACACAGACCTAGCCCCGCCCCGTCACTCAAGGAGCGCATGCGTTGTTCCTCAACCACGAGACACTTGCATTCAGTCTGCATGCAGCACATGCAACAATGTTGATGACAAGGACGCTGTTTTCACTTTGCTTCTCAATATAAATCCACTAGCGTTCTATAATTACACTATTAGTTTGTGTTTCTTACATCTGCAAACAGCTCGTTTGTATTTTCTTAGCAAGTTGGGCCTAAATCTTGTTAGCTGCTAATGCTAATCGCTAGCTAGTTAATAAATGTAGTCAGATGGTGTAGACCTAAAATCAGCATGTTGTTTGTGCAACAGTATCTTCTAAATCAAAGAGGAATATTCGAAGCATGAATATGTTGACTACATGAAGTAGCTAAGAGAAAACATTCAATGTGGCCAAATATTATTGGGTCCCCTAGGAAACACTTATCAACAATTGTGGTTCCTACCCTGTCACAATAACACCTCCCTGGCATTTTCATTTGTTGTCATGTCAAACAACACTGTATTCAAAGTGCCCACTATTATATTCTAACTATAGAATTAGAATAATCATATTTTAGCTATTAGAGCTGTTATTGTGTGTCAGATTCCTGTCTTTGAAAGAAACAGGAAGCTGCATGAGCATGGCAACACATTAGAGACATCTAGTGGACAACACTGGTACTTTTTGGTAGAGGACTAGTTCATTGATTCAGCGGCCATAAGGGCATTCATCCCTTGGCCATACACAAATGCTAGTGTACTCCTCTATATTGTGTGTTTACATAAAATATGACCGACTGTATGTGTGCGTGTCTGTCTGTGTGTGTGTGCGTAGTCTTACCCGGCGGGTCTCTCTGGCTCGCTGGGGGGCTCAGCAGTACATTTGAAGGTGACCCTCCTGACAGCAGAGACTGGAGGCCCTTGAGCTACTAGCCTTCCCGGGACCCCTGGCCCCCCGTTCCTGACCCGGCTCTCCTCCTCCACCAAGAGGTCCCGGAACGCCCGAGACGAAGGGGGTGTCTGGACTGGAGTGGCCCTGAGGAGAGGAGAGAGGCGGAACCACATTCAACAACATTTGATCATCAAAAGTGCTACTTCTGAGCCTTAAAAAGTACTACTTTCACTAACAGCTAAGGGAATAGGCAGATTTTGTATTTGTACATGAAACAACATCTTCAACACAAATGAGAGACCAGGAGAGGACCTACTCTATTACATAGGGACTGTCGCACCAACCCACCACCTTCTGTGCTGGCTCTGATATCAGGAGCATTCCTTATGGAGGGGGGCTTACCATGCTTTCGCGCTCTTCAGGGGAGTAATGACTGGTGCTGATTTGGACAGGGCACACTCTGCACTGCCCTCCTTGGTTGCCATGGCGATCATCTTCCTCTGCTTCTGGGAGAGCTTGGCTGGGAGAGGGGACTGCTTGCTGCTGCTGCCAACACTGCCAGGACTTTTGGGAGTGGCTCCGAGACTTTGTGTCTTTGAGCTGGCCTCCATATCCATGATGGCCCTGAGGGCCAAGACAGGAAGTGGCAGAGCAGGACTGGAGAGAGAAACGACACAAGGTCACATAAAGTTCCACCCCTGACCCCTGACCTGGTCCACAGTGACCTGGCTCACCTGGCTGTGACTTTGGGGATGGGCTCTGGAGCAGAACTCTTTGGGGGTCCGGCGGGGAGGCTGTTCCTCATGGTGGTGGAGGGGGTGCTGGGGGGAGTCTTCAGCCTGGGACCTCCTCCAGCCCTCTCCTCCTCGGGCCTGTCGTGGAACACGGGGGACTGGAGGTCTCGGGGGCTGCCCACACCCATGTAACTGCCCTCAGAGTCAGATGTCATCAGCTCCTGCAGAGACTCCATGGAGTTGGTCTTTCCTGACTTCACCAGGCTGGGAGAGAGGACTGAGACTAGAAGAGACATATCATAATCCATATCAGCCCAACTCCAATGAAAGGAAATCATTATTGTGTGCCGTGACACAGTGTGTGTGTGTGTGTGTGAGTGAGAATGGGTGAGGGTGTGTGGATTCTACCTGCAGCGGGTGGGCTCTGGATGATGTCAGAAAGGGTGTAACCCCCTGAGCTGTCGGAGCGTCGCCTAGGCTTTCTCTTGGCCTTCAACTTAGCCTTCTTCAACAGAGTCTCCCTGAGAGGAGGAGGATGATGAAGAGGAACAAGTTCAACCACGGTTCAAATGTTAGGGAGGTTATTGGGTGGATGCATTTCATTCCAAAACATTGGAACCTAGTTTCAGCACCAATTCAGTCCCATCTCATTCGTGACGGGGAGTGAACGAGGGAGCAACTTTGTGGAATGAGATGCAGCCACAGTGTTGTACAGTAGTTTGATAGATAGTACCTGCAGGAGTAGTCCAGTTCAGTGTCAGCTTTAGAGCTGAATGAAGAGTCCCAGTCCTCGTCCTCGTACACACTGAGGTCCGGGCCGTCTGGGTAAGGCGTGATCAGTCGCTTCTGCATGGCCGGAATCTGACAGGAACAGGATGGTAACAGGGCAGTTAGTCAGAATCGACGGTCGTGTTCAGTTCAGAACCCAGGGTCGTTTTCAGTTCAGAACCCAGGGTTGTGTTCAGTAGGCATCGAATGGATGAAAAGAGTGAAACAGGGAGGGACTATCTGAGAAACCCTCCAATAAGAAACCCTATTTTTTGTTTGGAAAAGTTATTTGTCGAGTTCCCCTAATGAACATATGCCAGGTATCTCACTATACAGTTGATGCAGGTATGGTCACGGCACTGAGGGGAAATGACTCACCATCCTCCTGTAGGAGGCAGAGAGCTCCACCAGCACGTCATCGCTCAGGATATCCAGCGCTCTGAGGAGATACAGCGAGAGATACAGATATATACAGATAGAGAGGGGAAGGGGAAGGGGAGAGAAAGAAAGAGCGAGGGTGAATCATCATCGGTTTCCTAAGAAGTATACTGCCTCTGTAAGCATGTTCACATAACAACATAAGCCATACATACAGTGAGGGAAAAAAGTATTTGATCCCCTGCTGATTTTGTATGTTTGCCCACTGACAAATAAATGATCAGTCTATAATTTTAATGGTATGTCTATTTGAACAGTGAGAGACAGAATAACAACAAGAAAATCCAGAAAATCGCATGTCAAAAATGTTATAAATTAATTTGCATTTTAATGAGGGAAATAAGTATTTGACCCCCTCTCAATCAGAAAGATTTCTGGCTCCCAAGTGTCTTTTATACAGGTAACGAGCTGAGATCAGGAGCCCACTCTTAAAGGGAGTGCTCCTAATCTCAGCTTGTTACCTGTATAAAAGACACCTGTCCACAGAAGCAATCAATCAATCAGATTCCAAACTCTCCACCATGGCCAAGACTAAAGAGCTCTCCAAGGATGTCAGGGACAAGATTGTAGACCTACACAAGGCTGGAATGGGCTACAAGACCATCGCCAAGCAGCTGGTGAGAAGGTGACAACAGTTGGTGCGATTATTCACAAATGGAAGAAACACAAAATAACTGTCAATCTCCCTCGGCCTGGGGCTCCATGCAAGATCTCACCTCATGGAATTGCAATGATCATGAGAACGGTGAGGAATCAGCCCAGAACTACATGGGAGGATCTTGTCAATGATCTCAAGGCAGCTGGGACCATAGTCACCAAGAAAACAATTGGTAACACACTACACCACGAAGGACTGAAATCCTGCAGCGCCCGCAATGTCCCGCTGCTCAAGAAAGCACATATACATGCCTGTCTGAAGTTTGCCAATGAACATCTGAATGATTCAGAGGAGAACTGGGTGAAAGTGTTGTGGTCAGATGAGACCAAAATCGAGCTCTTTGGCATCAACTCAACTCGCCGTGTTTGGAGAGGAGGAATGCTGCCTATGACCCCAAGAACACCATCCCCACTGTCAAACATGGAGGTGGAAACATTATGCTTTGGAGGTGTTTTTCTGCTAAGGGGACAGGACAACTTCACCGCATCAAAGGGACGATGGACGGGGCCATGTACCGTCAAATCTTGGGTGAGAACCTCCTTCCCTCAGCCAGGGCATTGAAAATGGGTCGTGAGTGGGTATTCCAGCATGACAATGACCCAAAACACACGGCCAAGGCAACATTAAGGTCCTGGAGCGGCCTAGCCAGTCTCCAGACCTTAATCCAATAGAAAATCTGTGGAGGGAGCTGAAGGTTCGAGTTGCCAAACGTCAGGCTCGAAACCTTAATGACTTGGAGAAGATCTGCAAAGAGGAGTGGGACAAAATCCCTCCTGAGATGTGTGCAAACCTGGTGGCCAACTACAAGAAACGTCTGACCTCTGTGATTGCCAACAAGGGTTTTGCCACCAAGTACTAAGTCATGTTTTGCAGAGGGGTCAAATACTTATTTCCCTCATTAAAATGCTAATCAATTTATAACATTTTTGACATGCGTTTTTCTGGATTGTTTTGTTGTTATTCTGTCTCTCACTGTTCAAATAAACCTACCATTAAAATTATAGACTGATCATTTCTTTGTCAGTGGGCAAACGTACAAAATCAGCAGGGAATCAAATATTTTTTTCCCCTCACTGTACAAATGGAACACACTAAAACACACATACGGTATACACACTCACTTGGACTCGAGCAGGGCAGCCATGTTGAGCACGATGAACTGGATGCAGGACAGTTTGAGCTGCTCAGCGTTGTACATGGCAGAAAACTGCAGCAGCTCTGCAGCATTCTTCAGTGTCACTGAGGAGACAGAGGAAGCTGTTTTTAAAAACTAACAGGACAGTGCTCTCAAGTGAGACAACAAAGCTGCTTGATATCATGTTGACAGGTGTGATGGAAATTCTCTCTCTGTGTGTATCAGATCATATGTTTAGAACAATGCTGCTTTGTAATTACATGTCTTGGTTGGGTTCATGCGAGTGACGGATTGAACACACACAGGAGTAAACCATAATATCTCTGATAAGCAATTTGGCAGTACGCCCAGAACATTGCTCTGGGAACCAAAAGGAGTATCTCAGTTTCAAGGTCCCAGCTTTGAGAAAAGAAGCCTTGTGAGGTATCAGTCAGTCACATGCAGGAACCAATGTTAATAATGAATAATGTAAATCATGCTTATATGACTTGTTTGTGTAGCAGTATATAAGGACTGAAAGGGAACGTCCTTTTCAGAGTTTTTATCAAGCTTGGATTGAGTTTGTGAAACCTCTCCGGCCGTGATAATAAAGAGTGATTCATTTAATATTGACTTCAGGTGTCCCTGGTGTTGAATTTCCACCACACAGGCATGAGAGAGGAGAGGACAGAGGAATAAGAGAGGAAATGAGGGGAGAGGGCTAAGAGGACAGAGGGAAGATGAGAGGACGTACGGTTCTCAGTAATGGCCACTTCACACATCTCCTTCAGTCGGGTGCTGAGAAGCTGATCGGCCACCACCAACACGTTACAGACAAACTCTACATTCAGAGTCTCTGGAAGAGGATAGAGACAGACTTTTAGCTTCCACTGTGTAGCCTTCAACTAACTACCTTGTGCATCAAGATCGGAGTCAACATGATGAGGTTCATAAATATCATTATGGTTAGCCACTTGATAATGATTATTAACTCAATATTTATTTAATGCACTTATTTGACAGGGACAGCGCACATTTATCAACATGTCAGAGTTCACATCACTGTATATGTACCCAAGTTAGCAAAAGAGCTAATTCCCATCCATAGCCCTAAGCATTTTTCACTGAGTATTTGTGTGTGTACAGGTTGTATATGCATGATCTGGTGTGTTCTGTGTACCTTTGATAGTGGGACACTCGTCAGTGTAGACATATTCTAGGATGACCTGCAGTATCTCTGAGCTGGTGGGCATCTCCAGTGCACTACAAGAAGTGGCCTGTGGGTGGCACACAACAACTACATTACCAACACCGATCACAAGTAGCAGCAGAGGTTTTACTCAAGAACAATGCGAGACAACGTTTTCAGAGCCAAAGAGTCAATGGTTACTTCTGGCAATATTAAAATTAAGCTTTAGTGTACAATGAGCAAGACCTCCAATTGCCAGCAACTAAAACAGCCATTTTATAATTGTATCAACTAAATACGGATTGACAAACATGAAATAACATCAAAGACATGGCAAAACATAACATGACATACCTCTATCCAGGGGTTCCCCAGCATACTGTGGAAGTACTCTGAAACACATACATGACATGTTTACAATACAACCACCACTATGAAATTTCAATTTTCAAGAATCCTTTTCAAATCATCTCCCAGACAGATTTTCTATTGAGCATGCTATTTAGTCCAGGACGAGGCTTAATCTGTGTATGGAAAACTGGCCCCATAGCTTTAACAAATGACTGGCAAATGTAGTGTCAGATGTCTACAACCTTGAATAACCCGAACCCACAGTTCACCCCTCACACGCCAAGAAACGCAACAATATGTTGACACATTGTAGCTCACCGAGTCTGGCACACAGTACACACTTGTGACAGGGGAACTCCTTGCCATCCTCAGACCTCAGAGTGACATCACAGAGGTAGGAGCTTGGGGGGAGACACAGATACAACTTAGACTGAACAATATCTCCTCTCTGATATTTTACTACCGTTGTTATCTGAATGTCATTTGTCAAGGACACAACAATTGAATAGAATCACAAAACATTGACTTGAATGGGAATGTCCGTTCTAGTAATTATCTTCCTATGAACACAACATTGTCTCAGGTAATCTGCCACATGGCAATTACTCACCACTTTTTCTGGTTGAATCGTGGCTTGTTGCCCATCTTCTTATGTACTACATTGATCTTCCCGTTTTCATACTTCACTCCATCCAAACTGTAATAAATGTATAGCAAACATGTATTTAACAAACCCCCATAAGGTCGATGCCCGTACTGAAATGTAATTAGCATAATACAACATTGCTATCAAAATCCCACGAAGTGAAGACTTTTTTTGCATGGGCCGTGTCTCAATCCAACGCATCCGCCGATGTCGGCCTTCCGCATCTGCGGTGGAAGGTGGCAGAGCTACAGCGGTGTTTATCAGACCAGGAGACATCCCGAAAATCGGTCTTCTCACGAAACGTCTGCAGTGTCCGAACGGTTTGGGCTAGAAACTATTTGAACACGAACGGGTTCTCCATCTTGCTCTACGACACCCACAAGCTTCACAGGACTCATCTCAAGTCGCTAACACCAGCGTCCCAACTGCGAACAGGTATCAAAATACACTTTCGTCAAGTTCAAATGGTTTGAGCTACAAACTAATAGGACCCCACCATCGAAAGCTGAGACCCTCACGACCGTGTTCTATGATTTGATGACTGAATATGAATAGGATTTTTTTGGGACCAGGGTTACACACGTAACCTTTTTTTTATGCCTTCCTATATTTCAGAAGCATTTGAGACATCTCAAACCATACTTCCTTTTGATAAATGTTTTGACTATCTGTTTTGTCATGTATGAATATGTTATTCAATGCGTTTCTAAGGCTAATAGCAAAAGGCCAAATTCAATGTTTCAACAAATATTTTTTTGATATACAGTACCAGTCAAAAGTTTGGACACACCTACTAATTCCAGGGTTTTTCTATATTTGTACTATTTTCTACATTGTAGAATATGGAATCCTGTAGTAACCAAAAAAAGTGTTAAACAAATCAAAATATATTTTATATTTGAGATTCCTCTAAGTAGCCACCCTTTGCCTTGATTTGCACACTCTTGGCATTCTCTCAACCAGCTTCATGAGGTAGTCACCTGGAATGCATTTCAATTAACAGGTGTGCCTTGTTAAAAGTTAATTTGTGGAATTTCTTTCCTTCTTAATGCGTTTGAGCCAATCAGTTGTGTTGTGACAAGGGGGGGGGGGGGGGGGGGGGTATACAGAAAATCGCCCTATTTGGTAAAAGTCCATATTATGGCAAGAACAGCTCAAATAAGCAAAGAGAAATTACAGTCCATCGTTACTTTAAGACATGAAGGTCAGTCAATCCGGAACATTTCAAGAACTTTGAAAGTTTCTTCAAGTGCAGTCCCAAAAACCATCAAGCGCTATGATGAAACTGGCTCTCATGAGGACCGCCACAGGAAAGGAAGACCCAGAGTTACCTCTGCTGCAGAGGATATGTTCATTAGAGTTACCTGCCTCAGATTGCAGCCCAAATAAATGCTTCACAGAGTTCAAGTAACAGACACATAACATCAACTGTTCAGAGGAGACTGCGTGAATCAGGCCTTCATGGTCGAATTACTGCGAAGAAACCATTACTAAAGGACACCAATAGGAAGAAGAGACTTGCTTGGGCAAAGAAACAAGAGCAGTGGACATTAGACCGGTGGAAATCTGTCCTTTGGCCTGATGAGTCCATATTTTAGATTTGTGGTTCCAACCGCCCTGTCTTTGTGAGACGCAGAGTAGGTGAACGGATGATCTCTGCATGTGTAGTTCCCACCATGAAGCATGGAGGAGGAGGTGTGATGGTGTGGGGGTGCTTTGCTAGAGACACTGTCAGTGATTTATTTAGAATTCAAGGCACACTTAACCAGCATGGCTACCATAGCATTCTCCAGCGATACGCCATCCCATCTGGTTTGCCTTTGTGGGACTATCATTAGTTTTTCAACAGGACAATGACCCAATACACCTCCAGGCTGTGTAAGGGCTATTTGATTAAGAAGGAGAGTGATGGAGTGCTGCATCAGATGACCTGGCCTCCACAATCACCCGACCTCAACCCAATTGAGATGGTTTGGGATGAGTTGGACCGCAGAGTGAAGGAAAAGCAGCCAACAAGTGCTCAGCATATGTGGGAACTCCTTCAAGACTGTTGGAAAAGCATTCCAGGTGAAGTTGGTTGAGATAATGCCAAGAGTGTGCAGAGCTGTCATCAAGGCAAAGGGTGGCTACTTGAAGAATCTAAAATCTATTTTGATTTGTTGAACACTTTTTTGGTTACTACATGATTCCATATTTGTTACTTCATAGTTTTGATGTCTTCAATATTATTCTACAATGTAGAAAATAGTAAAAATAAAGAAAAACCGTTGAATGAGTAGGTGTGTTCAAACTTTGGACTGGTACTGTATATAGTTTTTTATACCTACTGAGGTCCTAAAATTCCAAATCAAATAGCTAAATGATCCATGGCATAACCATCTTAAAACGATTCCATATCTTAGCTTAGTAGACCCCCACACACCCCAAAATCGGGCCAATGGTGTCTGAGATTTAGCGTGTGACAAACGTACGTACAGTTGATTACTATAGCGACCCCTTGGGCCAATCAGGGTAATTTTGTAAATGATCTCTATGGCAAGACGCATCATTCACCCAAGTTTCGTCAAAATCGGGCCAGTGCTGTCTGAGATATCGCATGTGACGTACATACTATGGGCTCCTGAGTGGCGCAGTGGTCTAAGGCACTGCATCGCAGTGCTAACTGTGCCACTAGAGATCCTGGTTCGTATCCAGGCTCTGTCGCAGCCGGCCGCGACCGGGAGACTCATGGGCGGCGCACAATTGGCCCAGCGTCGTCCAGGGTAGGGGAGGGAATGGCCGGCAGGGATGTAGCTCAGTTGCTAGAGCATGGCGTTTGCAATGCCAGGGTTGTGGGTTTGATTCCCATGGGGGGCCAGTATAAAAAAAATTATAATATGTATTCACTAACTGTAAGTCGCTCTGGATAAGAGCGTCTGCTAAATGACTAAAATGTAAATGTACTAACGGACGGAGACAGACCCACAGTCCCCTCCACGATTTCATCGTGGGGGACAACAATAATAACCAACTCAGTCCTCACCGTGCCGACAGACTGCCCATGCCCAGCTTCTTGGCCACGCCCTGTAAGGTCTTGACCGGGTTGACTCTTCCTCCTTCTCCAGCTACGGCCTTGCCCCCCTTGCCTTTTTTCCCAGGCTTGGTGCCCTTGCTTTTGGGCTTGTCTCCGTCCCCTCGGGCAGAGGGGGTCAGCGAGCAGTACACCTCCAGGGCCGAGCAGCCCCTCAGGTTGCCCTCATGGAAGCTCAGGTCCTGCAGGCTGCTGATCAGATGCTCCTGCTCCGGGTCTGGGCCATGTTGATTCTGTTTCTGGCCGAAGACTCGTGGCCGGTGGTCCTGCACCAGCAGCTCACAGAAATCGGTGTAGATGAACTTCAGGGCGTGCTCCAGCATCTCAGGGCTCACCTTCTCCAGCACCAGCAGGTCACAACCCACCGCGTCCTCGCTCCTCCTCACCTCCCCGTCTCCCTCCTCCCCGTCTGGCACCAGCAGCTTCCTGAAGAACTCGGACCTCATGGACAGGAGGTACTTGTGGGCGGGGAAGGTGCGGTCTCCGGCCTGCAGGGTCACGTCGTGAATGCTATCCGTCTCGTCCGCTTCCTCCAGCAGGTTCCGGAAGTGTTGGGAGAAGGAGGAGCGAGATACGCTGGGAATCTCATACAGGCTGGGTGGGGGAAGGAGCGAGATCAGGGTCATGAATCAGGGTCACGTTCACTAGGTACGAAATGCTCAAAAATGTAGTTAAACAGGGATGTACTATCTGAATTTACCCAATAACAAACACTTCTTGTCCATTTCAAAACTTCTTGTCACGGTGTGGCCTAATGAAGACATAGTTCAAATGTTATAAAGGTGCGACAACACACAGAGAGGAACAGTACCTGGTTTTGGGGTCCGACTGCAGCACTCCAAAGTTGCGTCCCTTGGAGTCCATGGTGATGCTGACCGCACGGTGGACATAGGGGAGCTTCTCCAAGCGGATTCGCTCGTACACAGTTCCACCCTCAGGGAGACCGCACACCTCCACACTCCCATCTAAAGCACACAAAGGGAGAAACGGTTTAGTCAAATGACATTGCAGTGATTCTAACTTACTTCCCAATGATTCAAATAGTAAACGACAGGACTTACATTCAAGAGTGCAAAAGAGTACTTTTGAATCTAAGTCTTGTATTCTATTTTTCCATACTTCAGGAAGTTAATAATCCACCATACATGTAAAAGAGGAAATTGTGAAAGAGTACTTGTAGTACTCAGAGGTATCATTATGTCATCGCTGAGCTATGAGAGTAAACCATTTTCTCATCTCACCTTTCTTCTCCACGCTCTTCCTGTACTCTCCGTGCCACAGTCCGCTGAAGCCCTCCCCTTCCTGTGTGACAAACATCATGTTGTTCCTGCTCAGGGCGATGTCTGACATGAACAACTGGCGCCCGTACGCCCACCTGCATTGTCTCACTGAACCGCCTACTGAACGCCAGCAGAACACCTGATGGAGAGAGAGAGAAATCAATACAACTTTAATAATCCAGAGGGACAATTAGAAAGACATTGTCAGTGTGTGGCGACAACAAATACATTGAATAAACACAAAAGATCATACAGATCAACACACATCTCATCATCATCCAAACTTCATATGGAGTGAATCGTTTGCACATTAAGAATCCACCAACAAATGGACTGTAGCTTGTCAACACTAAGTATTTGGTATTTTTCAATGTATCCGACCCAGCTGGACCTTACCCTCCCAGCTTCATCCAGGGCCAGGATGGCCACCTTCTCTCCCCCTCCCTCGTTCAGGACCTGGGGGTCCACACGATGGTCCAGGCTGCCTCCGCTCACAAGGACCTTCCTGATGTTCAGTTGCCTGAAAGAGAGGCATCGGGCATGGGAAAGAAAAACTATGAGTTGACGGAGAGCGAGTGACTGAGCAGAATGATCATGATCATCACATATCTCTCGCTCTCTCTCCAGTTAACCCATAAGTCTAAGCCCTTTCTAAGATGGGGGAGGGGGTAACTACTAAGCTTTATGGAATTGTTTTAAGAAGGTCATACCAAGGATCATTTTGCTATTTGATTTGGAATTTTAAGACCCCTTGAAGTATATATTTTTTGTATAAAAAAATTATTTGATGAACAATTATTTTGGGCCTTACTGCTATTAGCCCATACAAAACGCATTGAATAACAGATTCACTACATGAAACAACAGATAGTCCCCCAAAAAAGTTTGTTCTGAAGTGCCTACCCTATATCTGAGAGATACATGTATTTAACCCCGTATTTTTAGATTAGAGCAAAACAACCAACATGTACGTGTTCGTGAGAAGTTGGCAGATCGGCTGTACCGACTTCAGACGAGTCCCAATACGCTTGTAGGGGTCGTAGAGCAAACACCATCGTGTTCGTGAGAGTCTCATCTTTCCATAGAGGGGTCATAATAGTTTGTAGGCTAAACCGTTCGGACGCTGCAGACCATTTTGTGAGAAGACCAATTTTCACGATGGTCTGACAAACACTATTCTAGCTCTGTCACCTTTCACCGCAAATGCGGAAGTGTTACATAGGCGGATCCGGTGGATTGAGAAGTGTTACATAGGCGGATCCGGTGGGTTGAGAAGTGTTACATAGGCGGATCCGGTGGATTGAGATGCATCCAATGCAAAACAGATATCTCTAGCTTAAACTGTATTGTTTTATGCTAATTAGATAGACTTAATGTCATCTCTCTCTCATAAAGAAAATGTTAATGGAATTCGGTCAATTCAGGAAGTAAACAGAAATTTGTATTACAATTCTTCTCAATGAGAAATTGGAATTGCAGTTTACTTCCTGAGTTGACTGAATTGAAATGGAATTGACCCCAACCCTGGTAGTCACTTCTCCACTATCGGTGTAGTCACCTGGATGCCAACTTCTTGCACTGATAGTCAGCCAGCAGGTAGATATCTCCCTTCTCTGTCACCACCAACGTTGCCCCATTACTGGCCACTGCCATGGTGATGGTGACATCCTTGTGGTAGAGGGCGGACACCTGGCGAGGCGCAGTCACACACCTCTCTCCGTTGGGGTCCAACAGGTAGCCTAGAGGTCAAAAGTCAACCATCACCATATATACAGTCATGGTAGTGGAATAATAGAGCATATCATTATAGTTGCCTTGGCTTAGCTTCAAGGTAATTGGAAACCACTGTTTTGCTACGGTGCGCCAGTCATCATGACTTACCCAGCTGCCCTCCGTTCAGTCCCACTGTGTAGACAGCCTCCCTGGTCCACAGCACTGTGTGGAATCTCCCCGCTGCTACACCAATCACAGTCCTGCCTTTAAGGGTCTTGGAGAATACCTGCATCCCATTGGACAAGACCAACTCAGTCAACAACCAATCCACACTAATTCAGCATACCACACATTCTGCTCTGTGTACATGTTTGTCTTATGATGGGGGCCAGGGGAATCATTTATCAATCATGAGTGGCACGTGCATAAATCATTAATATAACACTTAGTCACTGTGATTTCAGCATTTACATAGGTTTAAGTTGATTGAACAGGCAAACAAACAATTTCTGATGTAAGTAATCTTGCATTGGTTTTGTTTATGCATTTGTCATAATAACAAATACACACATTTTACATATATATTGATAAATGAGGCCCCAGGAGTTTTTCCCTTAGCTTGTCCTACTCCGGCCACATTGTTAGGGAAAACTCCCTATCTAGCTGCCTAGCTATGATGTCTCTATATGGTCACCATGCCTGGCCAGGTGCTCTCTTACCTGTTTGGGCAGGTGGCTGGAGGCGGGCGGGGGAGCCAGGCCCAGCTGGTGGAAGGTGTTGAGGCCAAAGGTGTAGACGTAGCCCTCCTCGGTCAGCACCACCGTGTGGTCCTTGGCTGCAGCCACCTGGGAGCAGTGATGGGACAGGAGGCCCTCCACCATCCGAGGAACCTGACAAATGATAAGGCACATGAGCCCAAAATCCACTGCTCTATTTCACTTCGAATCGTTGTTTTTTAAATATATCAAATAGTTTGAGCGTTTGCTTGAGCCTGCCCTGGAGTGCCTTCAAATGGAGCAATATTAAAGTTCACACTTTTGAGACTATTCCATTGGTTCCATTGTGCCAGACAAGCTCAAACACATTTCAAAAACTATTTGAACTCAGGTTAACACAGGTTAAAAAAAAAGTGTTATAGAGGTGGTAAATAAACCCAGGTACAGTCAGTCAGAGTAGGTCATAGGTCAGATACAATACAGTATAGTATTCTCACCAGATATGTCTGTTCGTCCCCGTGTCCCAGCCGACCTCCCTGCCCGTGTCCACAAGTATACACCTGCCCCTTCTGAGACAGGAACACTGAGTGGAACTTACACAGCACCACCTGAGAGGAAAGGAAACACATAGGTCTATTCAGTGAGACAATTTTGTTCCGTTGTCAAATTCTCTTTACAAGTTCTCAAAGAAAAAGACAGCAGCATGTATGACTGATTGTTGATTGTGCGTGTCTTTCCATTTCCGTGGCCAAAGCCCTCTCGTAGTAATAGTCAAATAGTGGTGGTACCATAGGCCGGGGCACAAGTGGAAAAGTAAACATCATTACTAATGCATCGCTCCCCTCCGGCTCTCAATAGGGCGAAAGGGATGTTTCCCCGAGTATCACATTGATAACGAGACAACCCTACACACATACACACAGCCGTGGCTCATTTCATTAAAGCATGTCATTCTGGGATAAATATTTTACACCCAGCACCTGTTGCACTGAGAACAAAGGCTCTTTACCTCCATGTGAGGGGTACCGGTAGGTCGCTGAGAGGTCTTGAAATGGGATCTGCTCCCCACTGAGCAAAGGTCATGAAAATGTGCAGGTCATGAAAATGTGTGTAAAATATAGAAGCTAAACAGCAACCTGCCATGAGACAATTATGAAACTTAAAGAGAAACTCTCAAGTTTGGTCATTACCTTTCAATATTACATCTGATGTGTCTATAACGTGTCTAACCCAAATACTTGTCAAAATCTGTAGTAAACTAGGAATGCATGCCACCCTATGACATTATGAGCTGTAGCAGAGCACTAGAGCTGACGATGTCATAGGATTGCATTCACTAGCGTAGCTCCCTGTGAAAAGGTCCTTCCTGTCAGCGACTAAATAACCGCTGGAAAACAGTTCTAACCATAGTTAGGGTCTACATCTTTACAACATTATCTCATACAGTGCATTCGGAAAGTATTCAGACCCCTTGACTTTTTCCACATTGTTACGTTACGGCCTTATTCTAAAATTGGTCAAATAAAATAAAATACTCATCAATCTACACACAATACCCCATAATGACAAAGCGAAAACAGGTTTAGAAATGTTTGCCAATTTATTAAAAATAAAAAACAGATATACCTTATTTACGTAAGTATTCAGACCCTCTGCTATAAAACTCTAAATTGTGCTCAGATGCATCCTGTCTCCATTGATCATCTTTGAGATGTTTCTACAACTTCATTGGAGTCCACCTGTGGAATTGATTGGACGTGATTTGGAAAGGCACACACCTGTCTATATAAGGTCCCATAGTTGACAGTGCATGTCAGAGCAAAAACCAAGCCATGAGGTCTAAGGAATTGTCCGTAGAGCTCTGAGACAGGATTGTGTCGAGGCACAGATCTGGAGAAGGGTACCAAAAAATGATTGCAGCATTTAAGGACCCCAAGAACACAGTGGCCTCCATCATTCTTAAATGGAAGAAGTTTGGAACCACCAAGACTCTTCCTAGAGCTGGCCTCCTGGCCAAACTGAGCAATCGGGGGAGAAGGACCTTGGTCAGGGAGGTGACCATGAACCCGATAGTCACGGACAGAGCTCCAGAGTTTGTGTATGGAGATGGGAGAACCTTCCAGAAGGACAACCATCTCTGCAGCACTCCACCAATCATGCCTTTATGGTAGAGTGGCCAGATGGAAGCCACTCCTCAGTAAAAGGCACATGACAGCCCGCTTGGAGTTTGCCAAAAGGCACCTAAAGACTCTCAAACCATGAGAAACAAGATTATCTGGTCTGATGAAACCATCTGGAGGAAATATGGCACCATCCCTACTGTGAAGCATGGTGGTGGTAGCATCATGCTGTGGGGATGTTTTTCAGCGGCAGGGACTGGGAGGCTAGTCAGGATCGAGGGAAAGATGAACGGAGCAAGGTACAGAGAGATCCTTGATGAAAACCTGCTCCAGAGTGCTCAGGACCTCAGACTGGGGCGAAGGTTCACCTTCCAACAGGACAATGACCCTAAGCACACAGCCA
Organism: Coregonus lavaretus; assembly: GCF_964263955.1. Classification (NCBI taxonomy): domain Eukaryota; kingdom Metazoa; phylum Chordata; class Actinopteri; order Salmoniformes; family Salmonidae; genus Coregonus; species Coregonus lavaretus. The sequence goes on from NC_139990.1 coordinate 72,313,336, forward strand.
AGACAACGCAGGAGTGGCTTCAGGACAAGTCTCGGAATGTCCTTGAGTGACCAAGCCAGAGCCCCGACTTGAACCCGATCGAACATCTCTGGAGAGACCTGAAAATAGCTGTGCAGAAACGCTTCCCATCCAGCCTGACAGAGCTTGAGAGGATCTGCAGAGAAGAATGGGATAAACTCCCCAAATACAGGTGTGCTAATCTTGTAGCGTCATACCCAAGAAGACTCGAGGCTGTAATCGCTGCCAAGGGTGCTTCAGCAAAGTACTGAGTAAAGGGTCTGAATACTTATGTAAATGTAATTTCAGTTTTTTATTTTTAATAAATTAGCAAAAAATTCAAAAAACCTGTTGCTTTGTCATTATGGGGTAGTGTGTAGATTGATGAGGGGGGAAACTACTATTTAATCCATTTTAGAATAAGGCTGTAACTAGACAAAATGTGGAAAAAGTCAAGGGGTCTGAATACTTTCCGAATGCACTGTACATCTCTAAAACATCACCTAAAAAAATACAAAGTTATCTTACAAGGTTTCTTCCTCAGTCCTCTCAGCACCCTCTATACCAGGTATCATCAACTAGATTCAGCCGCAGACTATTTTTTTTTGTTGAGCGGATGTTCGGGCGGCCGGAACATAATTACAAATAATTTGTAGACTGCAAATTGTACGCAAAAAGCCCAAACAGATATAATGTTTGACTAAAACATAATCATTTCAAACCGTGCTGACATTTGTATACTAGCACGTGTCTCTCTATTATGCCTGGGAATACTTAGGAACAGATTTCTTAAAATTAAAATCACTTGGAGCTGACTTCCTGGTGTCTTATGTCCAACAATGAAAATAAAATAAAACGTTTTTTTGGGCTCCGAAAATTAGGGGCCAAATAAAACAACCCGCAGGCCAAACACGGACCGCCAGTTGGGGAACCCTGCTCTACACCACAGAGACAGACTGGGCGGTGAAAGAGGTGCTGTCTGGTGCCAAAAGAGCCACCACATGGAGCGGACAGCACATAAAGGCAACGTGGGTTTAACCATGCAGAGCTGGGCTAGACAAAGCCAGACACAGAACCCAAGCCTAGTGCACCTGTCCTAATCCTCTCATTCATTCACTCTCTCACTCAGCAGCTCCCTCAAAGAAGACTACGACTGATATTTCAATTTCTAAAACGCCCAAATCCATAGTGAAAGGAGGACAATGATGCCAGTCAGTGTTTCCCCTTCATTCATTTAGCAGCGGCGGACTGTCTCTAAATTGTTGCCACCACACCAAAATAATATGGAACAGGAAAAAATATAGCCATGCAAATGATAACTGTCTTCTGGTAGAATGAAAGGCTTTCCCAAATACCTTCTCAATGAAATGTTAACTAACTAAAAAGTTGCCTATGCCTACCTGGTAGAATCATTTCATGATTATTTGCATCAATCCAGTGGGCATTTGTTGTGCTAACTCCATCACATGTGCTACAGAAACACTAACCAAACAGTGCTAGGTGCATGTGCACTTGAATTAAAGGTAACTACACTAAAAAAATATGTATTGGATGTTTCCCAGACCTCAAAAGTGGTCTCCTGATGTGGTTTTAGCATTGTTATGTGAGAGCTACATAATAGCCAGTTACCATTGCTGTCATTTTACCCCTTATACTGTACACAACCACCCAATAAGAACAATGGCAACTTATACAAACACATTTGTTGCCTAGTTTCTACTCATGCCCGTTGTTCCTGGGAGAGCAGCCTGTTGTGAGGGGAATATCCCAGGAGGGGGTCTGTTTTGCAGGGAGGGGGGACCCAGGTGACATGCCTGTTATCCAGAAGACACAGGTGAGACAACCGGGTTTTTACATAAGCATTGTTGTGATGGATCCCCCTGGTGAGCCATATATTGAGGCCAAGTCTGTGTGGAGGGAGGAGGCCCCAGGAGACTAGGGTGTTTAAGGTAGGGAAGCCCTATCATGACTCATGTGACTATAACAGCTGGTGGCAAACAGAGGCAGAACATCTCTTTCCCTTAAGAGGAAAGGAATAGAGCGAAGACTGAAAATGTATTGGATCTCTATAGTAGTCGGTTTGTTTACCTGTTTGACGTAAACCCCGGTCCGGGCGAACAGATCCACAATCTCCGGGTGATGCCTGCTCTCCTGGTTCCCGTGCCCCAGACTGAAATTGGTGTTGTTCCCCCAAGTATAAACCTCAGTGGGGTCTGGGAGAGAGAAAACTAAAGTTACAAAACAATGCTTGCCACAGCCAAGACTTCAACACTATTTTCTCCATGTAGGCAACAACAATTGACAACTGTCTTGACTATGTGCTTTAAAGAAACATCCACTTTTTATCATGCATAGTCTAAATGAGAGATGGCTATGAAATGGTAACATACGCTAGATATGAAATGATAAGCGATCCTCACCCGTCTTTGTAAACACCACGTGTGCTGGTCTGTCCTTCATGGTTAAGTCCAGGACAGAGAGGCCCTCCTTATCCTGGGTGGAGAGAATGCCACCATGCTGCAACACAGAAGCACCATTCTAGACTAGAGCCACAATATTATTTCCCTATACCTACATCTAGCTGTAGGCAAGTGATGTATCGGGCAAGAATAAAGTAGCTACAGTACAAAAGTACTGCCAATGGAAGCCATACAAATGTCTTCCTCCACATACCAATAATTTATGTAGAGGCCAAAGGAGGCCCCGTCATCTAAACATTAGTTCTGAATCCCTGAAACACAGAGGGAGACTCACCTTAACCAGTGACATGAGGCAGTGGATGTGTCCGTAGAAGACGCTGCGGTGCAGGGCGGTCCAGCCAGACTCCTTGTCCTTCACCATGAGGTCAGCTCTCTTGCTCTCCAGCAGCCACTCCAGCAGGGCCCTCTTGCCCAGCGAAGCGGCCAGGTGCAGAGCCGTGCGACCGAAGGCGTCCCTCAGTGTGGCCGCGTTGTGGCAGTGGGTGGTGAGGAAGGCCCGCAGGCGCCCCTCTGAACCCTGCGTCAGCGCCGCCACCACCTCATCTGCATGCCGCACGGAGCGGCATTTTGGCGTGCAGTCCGGGGATGCCATCACCACACTCATCCTGAGTGACCACTAAACCTTGCAGTAAACCCTGCGCTCTAATGCAGCAATCTTACCCGGTCACGGAGACCCAGCTCCCCCAACTCTAAAACAAACACTGGTTAAACCAACCCTTCGGTACAACAACAAACGCTAAAATAATGCTTTAGGTCAAGTCAGTGTGACTTTGAAATTATATTATTTTGTAAGTAGCTGCTCTCGGAAGAAAATAGAAAAAGAACAGGTGGGAGATTGTTTTGGGGTGCTAGAATTGTGCTTGTGTTGAGGTTCCACCGCACCCTAGCAACCCCAGGGCCTTGTTTTAGGTCATCTCAGTCCACCATGTCGACCCAAAGCTCAACACAACCAAATGTGTTTGAAACATACAATGGCATCAGGAATTCAATAAATAAACGTATATAAAATAAACAATTCTATACTTTTATACCAAATAAAATACAAATATTTCAAAAAATATTTTCTCCTTTTACAACTTTTGTTAATGCAATATTTTACAAAAGGCAACAAGGTCATTAACCCTCCAGAAAGTCCCTTCAAATAGTCCATCCAAATTGAGGGGAAAGGCCCCCTTTCCCCCCAAAACACACAAAACCCTTCTCAAAACTCCATAATTGTATTGGGAACCTGGGGAAGAAAGGGTGGACAGTCATTAGTTGTAAAACACTGGAAGCACATGCAAGGCAGAGAAAACAACTGGATTCATAGTTACACAACATAAACTTGGCATGTACTACATTTCCACAACTCCACAGAACAGGCCTTTTCAAAGTGCCATTAAAATGCATTCTCTGGAAAATCCAACATACCCATCTTGCTCTTTAACTGTACTAGGCTACATGGCTTGCTGGGTTTTAACCGTTTAATCTATGTTAAAAGGTCAACAGAGAGGTCAAAGTGCAGTTCAGCACCCCAGATAGGCAGGGACAGCTAGCAAGGATCAATTGACTTGACCCTACTATGCCTATAAGAGTAGTCCAGCCAGGCCAAAAATACTACACAAAAGTCTTATTAAAACGAAAATAAACAAATAAATATATGCACTCACTAACTGTAAGTCGCTGTGGATAAGAGCATCTGCTAAATGACTAAAATGTAAATGTAAAACAGGAAATTGCAACAGTTTGCAACTTTGCCACTGACTTTTCACAACATGCACAGCTTGGAGTTGTGAAAGTGAAAAAACATGTTAGAGAGTATAATTTAAAAGGTATTTAAATAATGATACATCTGACAGGTCTTTTGCAGACCAATGCATGGTGTGCATTAAATGTCCACAGTGCAGTGAATATAGCTGACATATGTTGATTAGCTACGTAGCCAACACTTAGGAGCTGATACAGTCAAGTTAACGTTAGTTGTCCTAACGTTAAGTCTCTTAGGAGACCAGACATTAGGCCTACATTTTTTCACTCACTGGGTTGCTAGCTATAATGCAATCCAGTGGTATTGCAACTAGCTATATGCATGTACACCAACGTTTTTCACCATGATTTAACAGTTTCCTTCAAGTGAATGAAGCGTTCATTCTCTAAATTCTGGCTAGTTACCTACATTGCTAGCTGTAAATTAGCTACAAACCATTAACATATTGGACAATCTCAAATACTTTAATCTAATAATAATATGCCATTTAGCAGACGCTTTTATCCAAAGCGACTTACAGTCATGCGTGCATACATTTTTGTGTATGGGGTGGTCCCGGGGATCGAACCCACTACCTTGGCGTTACAAGCGCCGTGCTCTACCAGCTGAGCTACAGAGGACCACTATCTAAATAAAACGATCTAAATAAAACGTGTTAAATACGGCACGGGTGACAGTGTATTGTTGGCTTGTTAACCTGATGTGGCCATCGAGGTCTGAATTATGTTACTGACACATCATCGCTAGCTTAGTTAAATTAGCTAGGCTAGCGAGTTGCAGTGAAAAGAGATTGCCACGATCACATTTCACTTTCTCACCTGCCGCTAGATGAAGACGAAAGTGGTCATGAAGCTTGCTCTAACGGTACACATCCACTGTGTCATCCTTTCAAAAATATATATCGCTAAATGCTCTTATTAAACCTGGATATTTGGGCAGAACCAATGCTATTCCGCAGTTAGGTAAGTAAACAAAAAGGAGGGAGGCAACACGGAGACTTCTGATTGGTTGAGAGCTCTTGCAATACCGTTTTCAATTGGACGGTGTTAGTGTAATCGCTTTAAATTACCATACGGAAGTATTGTCAAAACCTCAGTGGTCTGGTTGCATTTGTCAATGTGGAGTCGATTAATCACTTTAAATCGAAAACTTGCCACAGGTACTGAATGACTGCATAAAAAATATGAACACCGATATGTGCAGCAGGCACAGGAGAACATATATCTCCTAGCCACATATGTAGGTCCCTGATAGCGCCGCCTGTCACAGATGATTGGCACACTGTCAAAGGAGTCCTCTCGATGCTTGACGTCACTGCTTGGAGAAATAGGCTGTATTTTAAGAAACGAAAAGTGATACATATTCTGAGTTATGAGCTGGGTGTAGACTAATTAAATTAATGTATTGATTGTTTAATCAACACAATATGTTTTTTTCTTTATCACTGGCATCTCTGGTCTTCGGGGTAGTCCTTGTTTACAGCTTGTGTATAATACATCATGACTTCAATTAATAAATGCATGAAGGTTCTTGGAAAGAAAAAATATTTATTCATCCCTCCCGAGTGGCGCAGTGGTCTAAGGCACTGCATGGCAGGGCTAGCTGTGCCACTAGAGAGCCTGGTTCGAATCCAGGCTCTGTCGTAGCCGGACGCGACCGGGAGACCAATGCGGCGGCGCACAATTGGCCCAGCGTCGTCCAGGGTAGGGGATGGAATGGCCGGCAGGGATGTAGCTCAGTTGGTAGAGCATAGCGTTTGCAACGCCAGGGTTGTGGGTTCGATTCCCACGGAGGGCCAGTAAAACAATTAATAATGTATGCACTAACTGTAAATTGCTCTGGATAAGCGTGTCTGCTAAATGACTAATAATGTAAATCCCTTAGTTTCAAATGATGGTCACCTGGGCTCCAGTTAAGAATAGGTGGCCTCCATAATCCTAGGAGAACAATTCTGCTGCTAAGATTAGAAACCACGACTAATGAGGAAAGAGTGCAGCCAGAAAGACTTTGGTAACACTTTACATTAGGTTATTCTTCAATACCTATGCCTGTGTAGTTATGAAGAATTTCAATTCAAAATGCTATATATTCATTTCAGAAATGTTGGTAAATTTGCTTTTTTTGCTTAAAGAACGTAGAAAGGAGATTTGTGTGGTTTTTCAACATCTAATGTGGTACTTTGTAGCTCAATTGGTAGAGCATGGCACTTTTAACGCCAGGGTAGTGGGTTCGATCCCCGGGACCACCCATACATAAAAAAAATTATGCACACATGATTGTAAGTCGCTTTGGATAAAAGCGTCTGCTAAATGGCATATTATTATTATATTATAATCATGGCATGGGGTTGTTAAATGACGGACATGTATTTGTTTGAAACCTATCACTAGATGGTTTTATTTCAGAGACAAACAATCACATTTTGTTGCAAAATTAGATACAATACATGCCCAAAAGTATGTGGACACCCCTTAAAATTAGTGGATTTGGCTATTTCAGCCATACCCGTTGCTGACAGGTGTATAAAATCGAGCACACAGCCATGCAATCTCCATAGACAAACATTGGCAGTAGAATGGCCTTATTGAAGAGCTCAGTGACTTTGAACGTGGCACCGTCATAGGATGCCAGCTTTCCAACAAGTCAGTTCATCACATTTCTGCCCTGCTAGAGCTGCCCCGGTCAACTGTAAGTGCTGTCATTGTGAAGTGGAAACATCTAGGAGCAACAACGGCTTAGCCGCAAAGTGGTAGGCCACATAAGCTCACAGAATGGGACTGCCAAGTGCTGAAGCGTGTAGTGCATAAAAATCATCTGTCCTCGGTTGCAATACTAACTACCAAGTTCCAAACTGCCTCTGGAAGCAACGTCAGCACAATAACTGTTCATCAAGAAATTCATGAAATGGGTTTCCATGGCCGAGCAGCCGCACACAAGCCTAAGATCACCATGTGCAATGCCAAGAGTCGCCTGGAGTGGTGTAAAGCTTGCCGTCATTGGACTCTGGAGCATTGGACTCTGGAGTGATGAATCACGCTTCACCATCTGGCAGTCCGACGGACGAATCTGGGTTTGGCGGATGCCAAGAGAACGCTACCTGCCCGAATGCATAGTGCCAACTGTAAAGTTTGGTGGAGGAGGAATAATGGTCTGGGGCTATTTTTCATGGTTTGGGCTAGGCCCCTTAGTTCCAGTGAAGGGAAATCTAAACACTACAGCATACAATGACATTCTAGATGATACTGTGCTTCCATCTTTGTGGCAACAGTTTGGGAAAGGCCCTTTCCTGTTTCAGCATGACAATACCCCCATGCACAAAGCGAGGTCCATATAGAAATGGTTTGTCGAGATCGGTGTGGAATAACTTGACTGGCCTGCACAGAGCCCTGACCTCAACCCCATCGAACACCTTTGGGATGAATTGGAACGCCGACTGTGAGCCAGGCCTAATCGCCCAACATCAGTGCCCGACCTCACTAATGCTCGTGGCTGAATGGAAGCAAGTCCCCGCAGTGAAAATTACCTTTGATGCCTTCCCAGAAGAGTGGAGGCTGTTATAGCAGCAAAAGGGGAACCAAATCCATATTAATGCCCAAGATTTTACACAGTTAAATGTGACACATAATTACATTTTTAATAAAGAACTGTAGAAATGTATTTGTGACATAAATATGGAAAGAAATAGGCCTATATTTAACAGTCATATGAGATCTGGGCTCTGGTCAAATGTAGTGTATTATATAGGGAATAGGGTGCCATTTGGGATGAGGCCAACTAAACGCTATAGCATGAGGGTAGATTTATTATGGGTATAATTTATATGTTAAATATACAGGATACGAACATTCTATTCCAGCTAAAAAATGGATATACAGTTGAAGTCGGAAGTTTACATACACTTAGGTTGGAGTCATTAAAACTTGTTTTTCAACCACTCCACAAATTTCTTGTTAACAAACTATAGTTTTGGCAAGTCGGTTAGGACATCTACTTTGTGCATGACACACATACTTTTTCCAACAATTGTTTACAGACAGATTATTTCACTTATAATTCACTGTATCACAATTCCAGTGGGTCAGAAGTTTACATACACTAAGTTGACTGTGCCTTAAAACAGCTTGGAAAATTACAGAAAATTATGTCATGGCTTTAGAAGCTTCTGATAGGCTAATTGACATCATTTTAGTCAATTGGAGGTGTACCTGTGGAAGTATTTCAAGGCCTACCTTCAAACTCAGTGCCTCTTTGCTTGACATCATGGGAAAATCTAAAGAAATCAGCCAAGACCTCAGAAAAAAGATTGTAGCCTCCACAAGTCTGGTTCATCCTTGGGAACAATTTCCAAACGCCTGAAGGTACCACATTCATCTGTACAAACAATAGTACGCAAGTATAAACACCATGGGACCACGCAGCCGTCATACCGCTCAGGAAGGAGACGTGTTCTGTCTCCTAGAGATTAACGTACTTTGGTGTGAAAAGTGCAAATCAAATCCCAGAACAACAGCAAAGGACCTTGTGAAGATACTTTAGGAAACAGGTACAAAAGTATCTATATCCACAGTAAAACAAGTCCTATATCGACATAACCTGAAAGGCCGCTCAGCAAGGAAGAAGCCACTGCTCCAAAACCGCCATGAAAAAGCCAGACTACGGTTTGCAACTGCACATGGGGACAAAGATCGTACTTTTTGGAGAAATGTCCTCTGGTCTGATGAAACAAAAATAGAACTGTTTGGCCATAATGACCATCGTTATGTTTGGAGAAAAAAGGAGAACGCTTGCAAGCCAAAGAACACCATCCCAACTGTGGCAGCATCATGCTGTGGGGGTGCTTTGCTGCAGGAGGGACTGGTGCACTTCACAAAATAGATGGCATCATGAGGGAGGAAAATTATGTGGATATATGAAGCAACATCTCAAGACATCAGTCAGGAAGTTAAAGCTTGGTCGCAAATGGGTCTTCCAAATGGACAATGACCCCAAGCATACTTCCAAAGTTGTGGCAAAAGGACAACAAAGTCAAGGTATTGGAGTGGCCATCACAAAGCCCTGACCTCAATCCTATAGAAAAGTTGTGAGCAGAACTGAAAAGGCGTGTGCGAGCAATGAGGCCTACAAACCTGACTCAGTTACACCAGCTCTGTCAGGAGGAATGGGGTAAAATTCACCCAACTTATTGTGTGAAGCTTGTGGCAGGCTACCCGAAACATTTGACCCAAGTTAAACAATTTAAAAGCAATGCTACCAAATACTAATTGAGTGAAAGAAACCCACTGGGAATGTGATGAAATAAATAAAAGCTGAAATAATCATTCTCTCTACTATTATTATGACATTTCACATTCTTAAAATAAAGTGGTGATCCTAACTGACCTAAGACAGGGAATTTTTACTAGGATTAAATGTCAGGAATTGTGAAAAACTGAGTTTAAATGTATTTGGCTAAGGTGTATGTAAACTTCCGACTTCAACTGTATATAGCGTTTTGAAAAAAAAAAAGATTTTAATACACATCTAAAATCTATGAATAAAAAATCTGAGAACAGTAATATTTTACACACACATAAAGGTACTCATAAGCATTTATTTTTGATGAAAAAACACAAATGTGAAAAATGGTTGGATATACCGTTTTGGAAATAAACAATTTTTATGCTGCTCTCCTTTATTTGGACCAGATTAAGTTCTGACTCTTGGTACCGGAAGATCTGGTGAGCAGCAGTTTAGCTATTTTACAAGGGGATAAGTTTCTCTTATGTAATTACAAAAACATTACAATGGATCACTAAAATGTGTTAATAGGTTGTTATCAATTAACATTTTAATAGAATGTTATTACTAGAGTAATTACAGTGCAGGTAGCCTAACGTTGGGCCAGTAACCAAAAGGTTACTGGTTTGAATCCCTGAGCCGACTAGGTGAAAAATCTGTCGATGTGCCCTTGAGCAAGGCACTTAACCCTAATTGCTCCAGTAAGTCGCTCTGGATAAGAGTGTCTGGTAAATGTAACTACATGTATAAGAGCATTAATTTTACTGTGTAGCCCTATGTACTCTCTCTCTCTCTCTCTCTCTCAAACACACACACACACACACACACACACACACACACACACACACACACACAGCCTTCTTCACACTAACAGCAGTGCTTGGTTGTTATGCCCTGGACCCTGGGGACTATGTGCTCCTCATCAATCAATTAGGATTATATATTGGCTGTTAACTAATCTAAATGAATGATAACTGTCTAAAATAACACATGTATGGCCACGGGAAGATGTTTTGGGTTGGGGGTGTTGTCAGGTGAGAGGGATCTAGTTCACACATTTTGTGGGACAAAAAACATTGTCATATTTTTATTATTATACATATTTTATTTATGTATTTATCTGCAGCACCCCTTCTTCCCACGGCTATGCTCACGTTACTGCTGACTATTCAAAAAAATTGCAGCCCAGTAGGCTTTAGTAAATTAAACCACCCACATTATGCTCTATCTTTCGATTGTCATTGCCCTCTAAAAGCACATAATAGCCTACATTATGTGAGGAAGTGCATTACACAACCAAAGTGATGGATTTTCACTTGACAATAATCTTTCAATTGAATCATAAAGTCTGAGACTAATGGGTTCTTGTGTTCTGAGGTAAAAAATTGCATTCCCTTAGCTCTCCAGCACATTGGCTGAGTGGCCCTCTACAATGTATCTGAGATGTAGCCTATGATATTAAATAATATGCAATACTTGTTTACAGTTTCATAATAATTGAGTATAGTTGACGATGTATTTGATTTTGGATCGAAAACCTTTCATTAGATTAGACTAGGCTACTTCAGCTCTGAAGCAGTGTTTAATTTGGCGCACACCATAGAATTTTGTTGACCACAGTGAAATACCCAATTGAGACTGCACATATTGTGATTTTATAAACATTTAAATAAATAAAGGAAACAAGAAACGTGAACAATAACAAGGATATATAGCAAATATTTAATTTGTTGAATGACAACTTGTATTTACAAAAGTTTCATTGCTCACCCGTTGTAATGGAACATGGTATAGCCTACGCCTTGCAGTGGTTTGTGTGGTGGCGGACTCATTTTTCGCATACCGGACTTGGAGAACAGTCTATTCTGTTAATTCGAGGGAAGCATTGTTGGACCGAGTGTCCTCAGATACTTTTGTTCGAACATTTTCTAGTTTTTTCTGCCCATTATTGAACTCCTCGAAATCTGATGGCTGTTTACGCACTTCACTTCAAAGGCTGACTCCGGCGTATGCGAATGCGTTTTATTGAGAGCTGTGCGATAAAACGATCAGCGACCGGATTTGAAAGCCACAATAACACGAGGAGCATCATGAAAGACTGATTGGCAACAAAAACTTTTCTCTGCGTAAACGTATGTGAGGAGGCTGTTTAGCTAATGAATGTAATCGTTGCCGCCCAGTTTAAATCGGAAGTGGAGCTATTTCCTTCAGGAATAAGGTTGAAAAGTACCATTTTCCATGTGGAGGACAGGAACTTGAACGTGGATTGACTCGGGGGAAAAACATTTGTGCACGTTCTACGCGCTGTGCTTCGTTTCATCTATCAGATTCATTGGAACCACGGGTGGAAAAATGCGTTTTGTGAGCTCATTGTTATGTTGTAAACTTGAAGAAACCCGAGAGAATACAACTCTGCTTCGTTTGTGGTTTTTCTTTGCTGTCCTTGTTTCAAATTCAGCCTGTCCTGACAAATGCGTCTGTTTCACATCCACGGTCAAATGTGTGAACCAGGGTTTATTCGCGGTTCCACAAACATTACCAGCAAACACTAAAACCCTGTTCATTACTGGGAACAACATTTCCCATCTCACAGCTGGGTCTTTCCCTGTGACTCTTGAGCAGTTAACAGACTTGTATCTCACAGGAAACCAGGTGGAGCTGGTGGACCACAATGTATTCAACAACTTGCCAAATCTCAGGCTGCTAGACTTGAGTAACAACAGGATTCTGAATTTTAGTGCTCAAGCCTTCCCTGATTACAACAAACTGCTGGACCTCAACCTCAGCAGGGCTTTTTACAACCATACTTCCATGGACGAGCTCTTCAGCCTGCTACGGAGTGGCGGAGCCCTTCAACTTACCAGCTTGGATCTGTCTAACAATGACCTGGTGGTCCTCCCTGAGGGCATGTTCTCCCACCTCTCCAACCTCACCATCCTCAATCTACAAAACAACTCTCTCATCTTCATCCGGAACGGGACGCTGAGTGTTCCTCCGCTCCGTGAGCTAGACCTGAGGGACAATGCCCTGAGGGAACTACCCAACACTACACTGATGGACTTCAGCCTGAAGCCTGGGCTTCAGGTGCATCTGGCAGGGAACCCTTGGCGCTGTGACTGCAATATCGAGGACCTTGTGGCCTGGCTGAAGAGCTCTGAGCAGGTCACAGACAAGCAGAATATGACCTGTTCTGACCCTGAGGTTCTGAGGCAGTTACCGTTGCTCCAGATAGAACACTTGGAGTTGGAGTGTACCTTTTCAGGTGAAATGAAAGGTGTGCTGGAGACCTCGTATGTCTTCCTAGGCATGGTGCTGGCCTTGATCGGAGTGATCTTTCTGCTGGTCCTCTACCTCAACAGGAAGGGGATCAAGCGGTGGATATACAATATTCGGGACGCGTGCAGGGACCACATGGAGGGTTACCATTACAGGTATGAGATCAACTCGGACCCCAGGTTGGCCAACCTCGGCCTCAACTCAGACGTTTGAGAGGACTGCTATGTAAGCCAGGGCCCCACAGTGACTGAGGCATTATGACTGGTCAAGAGCGACATATGCATGAGCATGTCTTTAGTACCGGGGGGCTCCAGCCTGCAACCCCCCCCCCACCCCCCCCAGTCATGACTCTTACTACACCTTTTGATGTAGTTCAACATTCCATGGACTGAGAATCATGACTCAGACGGGGTTTGTTAGAGGGCTCTCTGTAATATTTAATTTTCCATTCCTTGAGAAAAAGGGGATGGTACGTAGAACTCAAACTAAACAGACTTCTTTTGACTGGTAGTAACTAGGCTACATATCTTTATCCTTTCTGCTGGTTATATTTTAAATACATGTTTGTTTCCACTTTCCTCCCACTGCACAGTGTTGCTATGCTTGTTTAATTGTTTTAATTCCTTTTTAATATGTGATATTTAAAGCACTTGCTAATTTCTCTCACTAGTATTGCATTTGTTAGGTGGACATTATCAACATTTTTCATGATGACAGCGAAATAAAATGTCTTGCATTGCTGATTTCCTTTCTCGACTGAGGTCCCTTTAAACTCCAGAGACTGAGGAATGTGGAGGTATTTGGGCAGCAGAGATGCAGGGTCACGAAATGGAGAAGTGCACACTCATTGCAAATTCAAACACATGCAGACAGAGGTCATCGTGCCACAGCCAGCACCAACCATACCACACAGGCAAGACATTAACAAGCTCTCTGTTCTTAGTCAGCTAGTGCAGATGAGACATTACAAGCAGCAGCCATTGTTGAGTGTCCAACTTTTACTCTTAAGAGGTGAGAAAAGGCTAACTGGGACTTTCGAAGGTGGCGGAATTACCTTGAAGATTAATTGATTTAAATACTTTCCAATTAAAGTTTTAAAGTCAACTGCCACTCTATTTGGGAATCTAGACATGACACGAATGTCCTGTCTATCCGAATCCTAGCAGGGATTCAATTGGAAATCCCTGTCTCGATAGTAAAATGATTGCATAGCTCAGAACCATCAAAAATAATATTTTGAGGTATAGCCAATGGTCAATGAACAAGTTCTTAGGTTCAACTACACCAGTCACAGAAATGGCACTCATTCAAAGCATTCCAACGTTGTGAGTGCAAACAGCTGCAAAAGGGGAAAGATAAGTGCTGTGTTTCTTGACAAATTCTAATGAAGGTACACAGTACCCAAGGTTCTTACCGGGACGGCACTCTACAGGCAGTATGGTATTGGAATTAGCTTAAACTCTGCTTTAATCTGCAGTATTTTAGGTGTGTGGCATTAAGAAAGTATCTTATTTTCAAGCATTGTTTCCTTTCCTGGTAAATGCTGTGCTCTTGTTTCTTTCTGGTGTCAAGTATGTATGAGTAAATATAAAACGTGGAACATTATTTTACAGGAAAAGTGTTCGGGTATAGTAGACAAATATAATCTGGATGATATAGTAACTGCACAGTTGGTGAATGTGTGAGTAGAACACCTGGCCATTACCTCACCGTGCACTTAGAAGACCACCCAGGAGATAGTGAGCTAACAAGCACAAACAGAAACACAGTCTCTGTGCACATTTAACTACTGCCATTGCATAGCCCCAAGCTACTGTACAAATCCTCTTACCATAACAATGTCCAGACCTCCCTCATTCAGTCATGTCTGGTGATACATACTCACCTATGTGCTTTTCAGGCAACGTGTTTGAATATTAAAGTGGCTCTTGTGTAAAATGTTTTTGTATTTCCCAGGTTTGTGATCATACAGTGATTTTGTGTCCAAATTATAGCAGTGTGGGTGTTAACCATGTTTCTTTGTCCCTCACTCACAATACAACAAGGATAATGCATTATAACCATTACACAGTAGATTCATTTTAACCCCGGATTGACTATGGAGGTGAGCTTAAAATATGTAGGCCTGTTACATATTTCTTATGTCTGCAATCCATCTTCCCAAGACATTGTTTGTTTTTAAATAAGCCAATAAGGTATCAGGAGTAGATGCCAGGCTATCCATTTCAGGAATTCATTGTTTTTGTCATCATCTTAGTTAGTTTCCAGCCAACCACCATTGCTATTTATATATCTATGGTGGGGACAGGAAGTATTTCTCAGTGCCCCTTTGAAATGGGATGGGAAGTGATTTGTAACACTATCTCCCTGTCTGGTAACCTGGTGATGTGGCATGGAGGACTGAGGTTGTGCCGCCACACCTGCGGTAACTCAAGTGCTTCTTGGAGAGCCTGTCTGTCCCTCGAGTTGTGCCTGGATACAACTCCCAACCCTGTTGATTGTGAGAAGCTCAACTACATACATACAGTGTCTTCAGAAAGTATTCACACCCCTTGACTTGTGCCACATTAGGATTACATTTAGATTATTAATATTTTTATATTAAGCCATCCACCCTCTTCGGAAGAAAGAAATAGCTTTTTTGTTTTCACAACTTTTTTGTTACATACATTTTATAAATAAGATTTCACATATACATTTTACATACTATATACAGTACATTATACTTTTATATACAGCATTCACATGACAAAGATATTATATACAGTACCAGTCAAAAGTTTGGACACACCTACTCATTCAAGGGTTTTTCTTTATTTTTACTATTTTCTACATTGTAGAATAATAGTGAAGACATAAAAACTATGAAATAACACATGGACTCATGTAGTAACCAAAAAAGTGTTAAACAAATCATAATAGATTTGAGATTTGAGAATTTTCATAGTAGCCACCCTTTGCCTTGATGACAGCTTTGCACACTCTTGGTATTCTCTCAACCAGCTTCATGAGGAATGCTTTTCCAACAGTCTTGAAGGAGTTCCCACATATGCTGAGCACTTGTTGGCTGCTTTTCCTTCACTCTGCGGTCCAACTCATCCCAAACCAGCTCAATTGGGTTGACGTCGGGTGATTGTGGAGGCCAGGTCATCTGATGCAGCACTCCATCACTCTCCTTCTTGGTAAAATAGCCCTTACACAGCCTGGAGGTGTGTTTTGGGTCATTGTCTTGTTGAAAAACAAATGATAGTCCTACTAAGCGCAAACCAGATGGGATGGCATATTGCTGCAGAATGCTGTGGTAGCCATGCTGGTTAAGTGTGCCTTGAATTCTAAATAAATCACCGACAGTGTCACCAGCAAAGCACCATCACACCTCCTCCTCCATGCGTCACGGTGGGAACCACACATGCGAATATCATCCGTTCACCTACACTGCATCTCACAAAGACACGGCGGTTGGAACCAAAAATCTCAAATTTGGTCTCATCAGACCAAAGGACAGATTTCCAAAGGTCTAATGTCCATTGCTCATGTTTCTTGGCCCAAGCAAGTCTCTTATTATTATTGGTGTCATTTAGTAGTGGTTTCTTTGCAGCAATTCGACCATGAAGGTCTGATTCACGCAGTCTCCTCTGAACATTTGACGTTGAGATGTGTCTGTTACTTGAACTCGGTGAAGCATTTATTTGGGCTGCAATCTGAGGTGCAGTTTACTCTAATGAACTTATCCTCTGCAGCAGAGGTAACTCCGGGTCTTCCTTTCCTGTGGCGGTCCTCATGAGAGCCAGTTTCATCATAGCGCTTGATGGTTTTTGCGACTGCATTTGAAGAAACTTTCAAAGTTCTTGACATTTTCTGGATTTACTGACCTTCATGTCTTAAAGTAATGATGGACCGTCATTTCTCTTTTCTTATTTGAGCTGTAATTGCCATAATATGGACTTGGTCTTTTACCGAATAGGGCTATCTTCTGTATACCACCCCTAACTTCTCACAACACAACTGATTGGCACAAAAGCATTAAGAAGGAAAGAAATTCCACAAATGAATTATTTACAAGGCACACTTGTTCATTTAAATGTATTCCAGGTGACTACCTCATGAAGCTGGTTGAGAGAATGCAAAGAGTGTGCAAAGCTGTCATCAAGGCAAAGGGTGGCTACTTTGAAGAATCTCAAATATAAAATATATTTTGATTTGTTTAACACTTTTTTGGTTACTACATGATTCCAAATGTGTTATTTCATAGATTTGATGTCTTCACTATTATTCTACAATGTAGAAAATAGTAAAAATAAAGAAAAACCCTTGAATGAGTAGGTGTGTCCAAACTTTTGACTGGCACTGTATATAAATACTGTGTGTATGTATATACAGTGCATTCAGAAAGTATTCAAACCCCTTGACTTTTTCATCAATCTACACACAATACCCCATAATGACAAAGTGAAAACAAGTTTTTAGAAAGTTTTGCAAATGTATTTAAAAAACAAAACAGAAATACCTTATTTACATAAGTATTCAGACCCTTTGCTATGAGACTCGAAATTGAGCTCAGTCACATCATGTTTCCATTGATCATCCTTGAGATGTTTCTACAACTTGATTGGAGTCCACCTGTGGTAAATTCAATTGATTGGACATGATTTGGAAAGGCACACACCTGTCTATATAAGGTCCCACAGTTAACTGCATGTCAGAGCAAAAACCAAGCCATGAGGTCAAAGGAATTGTCTGTAGAGCTCCGAGACAGTATTGTGTCGAGGCACAGATCTGGGGAAGGGTACCAAAACATTTCTGCAGCATTGAAGGTCCCCAAGAACACAGTGGCCTCCATCATTCTTAAATGGAAGAAGTTTGGAACCACCAAGACTCTTCCTAGAGCTGGCCGTCCGGCCAAACTGAGCAATCGGGGGAGAAGGGCCTTGGTCAGGGAGGTGACCAAGAACCTGATGGTCACCCTGACAGAGCTCTAGAGTTCCTCTGTGGAGATGGGAGAACCTTCCAGAAGGACAACCATCTCTGCAGCACTCCACCAATCAGGCCTTTATGGTAGAGTGGCCAGACGGAAGACACCTCAGTAAAAGGCACATGACAGCCCGCTTGGAGTTTCCCAAAAGATACCTAAAGACTCTCAGACCATGAGAAACAAGATTATCTGGGAGAAAAGTCAGGATCGAGGGAAATATGAACGGAGCAAAGTACAGAGAGATCCTTGATGAAAACCTGCTCCAGAGCGCTCAGGACCTCAGACTGGGGGCAAAGGTTCACCCTCCAACAGGACAACGACCCTAAGCACACAGCCAAGACATCGCAGGAGGGGCTTCAGTCTCTGAATGTCCTTGAGTGGCCCAGCCAGAGCCCGGACTTGAACCTGATCAAACATCTCTGGAGAGACCTGAAAATAGCTGTGCAGAAATGCTCCCCATCTAACCTGACAGAGCTTGAGAGGATCTGCAGAGAAGAATGGGAGAAACTCCCCAAATACAGGTGTGCCAAGCTTGTAGTGTCATACCTAAGAAGACTCTACGCTGTAATCGATGCCAAAGGTGCTTCAACAAAGTACTGAGTAAAGGGTCTGAATGCTTATGTAAATGTGTTATTTTTAATAAATTAGCACATACACCTTAGCCAAATACATTTAAACTCAGTTTTTCACAATTCCTGACATTTAATCCTAGTAAAAATTCCCTGTCTTAGGTCAGTTAGGATCACCACTTTATTTTAAGAATGTGAAATGTCATAATAATAGTAGAGAGAATGATTATTTCAGCTTTTATTTCTTTCATCACATTCCCAGTGGGTCAGAAGTTTACATACACTCAATTAGTATTTGGTAGCATTGCCTATAAATTGTTTAACTTGGGTCAAACGTTTTGGGTAGCCTTTCACATGCTTCCCACAATAAGTTGGGTGAATTTTGGCCCATTCCTCCTGACAGAGCTGGTGTAACTGAGTCAGGTTTGTAGGCCTCATTGCTCGCACACGTTTTTTCAGTTCTGCCCACAACTTTTCTATAGGATTGAGGTCAGGGCTTTGTGATGGCCACTCCAATACCTTGACTTTTGTTGTCCTTATGCCATTTTGGCACAACTTTGGAAGTATGCTTGGGGTCATTGTCCATTTGGAAGACCCATTTGCGACCAAGCTTTAACTTCCTGACTGATGTCTTGAGATGTTGCTTCAATATATCCACATCATTTTCCTTCCTCATGATGCCATCTATTTTGTGAAGTGCACCAGTCCCTCCTGCAGCAAAGCACCCCCACAGCATGATGCTGCCACCCCCGTGCTTCACGGTTGGGATGGTGTTCTTTGGCTTGCAAGCGTACCCATTTTTCCTCCAAACATAACGATCGTCATAATGGCCAAACAGTTCTATTTTTGTTTCATCAGACCAGAGGACATTATTCCAAAAAGTACAATCTTTGTCCCCATGTGCAGTTGCAAACCATAGTCTGGCTTTTTTATGGCGGTTTTGGAGCAGTGGCTTCTTCCTTGCTGAGCGGCCTTTCAGGTTATGTCGATATACGGGGCTGTAGTGGAACAGATTGAGAGCTTCAAGTTCCTTGGTGTCCACATCACCAATGAACTATCATGGTCCAAACACACCAAGACAGTCGTGAAGAGGGCACGACAAAGCTTATTCCCCCTCGGGAGACTGAAAAGATTTGGCATGGGTCCTCAGATCCTCAAAATATGATACAGCTGCACCATCGAGAGCATCCTGACTGGTTGCATCACCGCCTGGTATGGCAACTGCTCGGCCTCCCACCGCAAGGCACTACAGAGGGTAGTGCGTACGGCCCAGTACATCACTGGGGCTAAGCTTCCTGCCATCCAGGAACTCTATACCAGGCGGTGTCAGAGGAAGGCCCTCAAAATTGTCAAAGACTCCAGCCACCCTAGTCATAGACTGTTCTCTCTGCTACCGCACGGCAAGCGGTACCGGAGTGCCAAGTCTAGGTCCAAAAGACTTCTCAACAGCTTCTACCCCCAGGCCATAAGACTCCTGAACAGCTAATCATGGCTACCCGGACTATTTGCACTGCCCCCACACCCCCACCCCCCACCCCATCTTTTTACGCTGCTGCTACTCTGTTAATTATTTATGCATAGTCACTTTAACTCTACCCACATGTACATATTACTTGAACTTCCTCAACTAGCCGGTGCCCCCGCACATTGACTCTTCACCGGTACCCCCCTGTATATATAGCTTCCCTACTGTTATTTTATTTTACTTCTGCTCTTTTTTTCTCAACACTTGTTTTATTTTACTTTTTTATTAAAAAATAAATGCACTGTTGGTTAAGGGCTGTAAGTAAGCATTTCACTGTAATGTCTGCACCTGTTGTATTCGGCGCATGTGGCCAATAACATTTGATTTGATTTGATTTGATTTATAGGACTCGTTTTACTGTGGATATAGATACTTTTGTACCTGCTTCCTCCAGCAAGGTCCTTTGCTGTTGTTCTGGGATTGATTTGCACTTTTCGCACCAAGTACGTTCATCTCTAGGAGACAGAACGTGTCTCCTTCCTGAGCGGTATGACGGCTGTGTGGTCCCATGGTGTTTATACTTGCGTACTATTGTTTGTACAGATGAATGTGGTACCTTCAGGCGTTTTGAAATTGCTCCCAAAGATGAACCAGACTTGTGGAGGTCTACAATGTTTTCTGAGGTCTTGGCTGATTTCTTTTGATTTTCCCATGATGTCAAGCAAAGAGGCACTGAGTTTGAAGGTAGGCCTTGAAATACATCCACAGGTACACCTCCAATTGACTCAAATGATGTCAATTAGCCTATCAGAAGCTTCTAAAGCCATGACATAATTTTCTGTAATTTTCCAAGCTGTTTTAAGGCACAGTCAACTTAGTGTATGTAACCTTCTGACCCACTGGAATTGTGATACAGTAAATTATAAGTGAAATAATCTGTCTGTAAACAATTGTTTGAAAGATTAGTAGATGTCCTAACCGACTTGCCAAAACTGTAGTTTGTTAATAAGAAATTTGTGGAGTGGTTGAAAAACTAGTTTTAATGACTCCAACCTAAGTGTATATAAATTTCCAACTTCAACTGTACATACATTTGATTTTACTCTGGTATACATTATATGTAGTGTTTTCAATAATACCATTACCGATCATGAGCTCCTTAATCCCACACCTCAGCAACTCTCAGCCCATCCCACCACTGCCGGCCCGCTCATTAGGCAGGATTAGGCGGCCGTCTATGGCGGCAGATTGACAAGGGCGGCATTTTCTGTGCTAAACTGACCAAGACGCACCTCCAACAACAACACATAAAACCTCACATAATTCTGCCCAAAAACAATTACGATTTCTCTCAACCAGTGGCATATGGGCTTTTTAGGTGAGCGCTGATGCTGCCCTGTAATAAGCAATGCCCACTTTGTCAGGCAGGGGCGCAAAATAGTTTGCTTGTCCATTCCCAGCGCGCCTCTCCAGGGTGCTGCTGGAGAGACGCATTGCTGCGGCGCTCCACCAACGTTCCGTCCCAAAAATAATCTAACATACAATAAATAATTTAGCAGATATAGGATATGGTAGAAAGAGTATGTGGACAATGTAATGAGATGGACACTTTTTACATCATGCAGGTTTCTCCGATCAAATAGCCTAACCTAAATGGCGCTCAATCAAATAAAAAACGTGCTGTCATGTTAACAAACAACATATCCTAAAAACAGGACACGACAAAGTACAATGGACAATATGGAATGGACAATCCAATTCGCTTTCTTTTTAAAATAAATTACACTTGATTGTTCTTGAATAAGTTCCTCCAGCTTATTTTGTGCCTCTATAATAACGTTTTTATTGACATCTACCTGCACTGTTATTTCCTCTATTTCCTTTATTAGTCTAATCTCTTTTGACCAAAACTGATTTACAAAAATGTAACTTACAATCTACCCTGACAAAGCCATGGCAAGATAGCAACGAAGCACATACAACAACAATCTAGATCGAGTAAACCTGTAAAACCAACCTTCTCTCCACAAACACACATTTTCTTTTTTATTCCATTTAGATTTAGTGTCAGCGACCTACACACAATACCCCATAATGTCAAAGTGGAATTATATTTTTCGAAATGTTTACAAATTAATTAAAAATGAATAGCTGAAATGTCTTGAGTCAATAAGTATTCAACCCCTTTGTTATGGAAAGCCTAAATAAGTTCAGGAGTAAAAATAGAATAAGTTGCATGGACTCACTCTGTGTGCAATAATAATGTTTAACATGATTATTGAATGACTATCTTATCTCTGTAGACCACACATACAATTATCTGTAAGGTCCCTCAATCGAGTAGTGAATTTCAAACACAGATTCAACCACAAAGACCAAGGTAGGTTTTCCAATGCCTCACAAAGAAGGGCACCTATTGGTAGGTTTTAAAAACATTGAATAACCCTTTGAGCATGGTGAAGTTATTAATTACACTTTGGATGGTGTATCAATACAGTCACTACAAAGAGTCCTTCGTAACTCAGTTGTCGGAGAGGAAGGAAACCGCTCAGGGATTTCACCATGAGGCCAATGGTGACTTTAAAACAGTTACAGAGTTTAATGGCTGTGATAGGAGAAAACTGAGGATAGATCAACAACATTGTAGTTACTCCACAATATTAACCTAAATGACAGAGAGAAAATAAGGAACCTGTACAGAATAAAAATATTCCAAAACATGCATCCTGTTTGCAATAAGGCACTAAATTAAAACTGAAAAAAATGTGTCAAAGAAAGTGTTATGTTTGGGGCAAATCCAACACAACACATCACTGAGTAGCAATCATCATATTTTCAAGCATGGTGGTGGATGCATCATGTTATGGGTATTCTTGTCATCGGCAAGGACTAGGGATTTTTTTAGGATAAAAATAAACGGAATAGAGCTAAACACATACCAAATTCTAGAGGAAAACCTGGTTCATTCTGTTTTCTAACAGCCACTCTGAGACAAATTCACCTTTCAGCAGGACAATAACCTAAAACACAAGGCCAAATATACAGCGGAGTTGCTTACCAAGACGACATTGAATGTTCCTGAGTGGCCTAGTTACAGTTTTGACTTAAATCAGCTTGAAAATCTATGGCAAGACTTGAAAATGGCTGTCTAGCAATGATCAACAACCAACTTGACAGAGCTTTAAGAATTTTTTAAAAGGATATTGTGCAAATATTTTACAATCCAGGTGTGCAAAGCTCTTAGAGACATACCCAGAAATACTCACAGCTGTATTTGCTGCTAAAGGTGATTAAAACATGTATTGATTCAGGGTGTTGAATACTTATGTAATGAAGATGTACATTGGGGGAAAAAAGTATTTAGTCAGCCACCAATTGTGCAAGTTCTCCCACTTAAAAAGATGAGAAGGGCCTGTAATGTTCATCATAGGTACACGTCAACTATGACAGACAAAATGAGAAAAGAAAATCCAGAAAATCACATTGTAGGATTTTTAATGAATTTATTTGCAAATTATGGTGGAAAATAAGTATTTGGTCAATAACAAAAGTTTCTCAATACTTTGTTATATACCCTTTGTTGGCAATGACACAGGTCAAACGTTTTCTGTAAGTCTTCACAAGGTTTTCACACACTGTTGCTGGTATTTTGGCCCATTCCTCCATGCAGATCTCCTCTAGAGCAGTGATGTTTTGGGGCTGTCGCTGGGCAACACAGACTTTCAACTCCCTCCAAAGATTTTCTATGGGGTTGAGATCTGGAGACTGGCTAGGCCACTCCAGGACCTTGAAATGCTTCTTACGAAGCCACTCCTTCGTTTCCCGGGCGGTGTGTTTGGGATCATTGTCATGCTGAAAGACCCAGCCACGTTTCATCTTTAATGCCCTTGCTGATGGAAGGAGGTTTTCACTCAAAATCTCACGATACATGGCCCATTCATTCTTTCCTTTACACGGATTAGTCGTCCTGGTCCCTTTGCAGAAAAACAGCCCCAAAGCATGATGTTTCCACCCCCATGCTTCACAGTAGGTATGGTGTTCTTTGGATGCAACTCAGCATTCTTTGTCCTCCAAACACGACGAGTTGAGTTTTTACCAAAAAGTTCTATTTTGGTTTCATCTGACCATATGACATTCTCCCAATCCTCTTCTGGATCATCCAAATGCACTCTAGCAAACTTCAGACGGGCCTGGACATGTACTGGCTTAAGCAGGGGGACACGTCTGGCACTGCAGGATTTGAGTCCCTGGCGGCGTAGTGTGTTACTGATGGTAGGCTTTGTTACTTTGGTCCCAGCTCTCTGCAGGTCATTCACTAGGTCCCCCCGTGTGGTTCTGGGATTTTTGCTCACCGTTCTTGTGATAATTTTGACCCCACAGGGTGAGATCTTGTGTGGAGCCCCAGATCGAGGGAGATTATCAGTGGTCTTGTCAGGGCCGTGTAGAAATGGTGTGGTGTGGAATCAAGTGCAGAAGCAGATAGATAGTCCAATAATCTTTACTGGAAGATGCGAGGCAATAATCCAAAAACAGCCAGAGGCAAAACGCACGCAGGCGTAAAATACAAGCGCGCATAAACAGGCGCGCAAAACTCTTCTCAACCGAGAAGTAAACAATATATATGAGGCGTACCAAACACAGGTACGAAAACGACACCTAACACGAAACAATTACACACAACACTACACTGACAACAAGGAAACTAAATAGGGTGCTTAATTAGACAAAACACAAGACAGGTGTGGCTAACAGACAAAACTAATCAAACAGAAAACATAGAGCGGTGGCAGCTAGTACTCCGGAGTACTAGCTGCCCGAACAAGGAGGAGGAGCTGCCTCGGCCGAAACCGTGACAGTACCCCCCCCTTGACGCGCGGCTCCAGCCGTGCGCCGACTCCGGCCTCGGGGACGCCCAGGAGGGCGCGGCGCCGGGCGCGTAGGATGACCACGATGGAATTCGGTCATCAGGGACGGATCCAGAATATCCCTCCTCGGCACCCAGCACCGCTCCTCCGGACCGTACCCCTCCCACTCCACGAGATATTGGAGACCCCCCATCCGGCGTCTGGAATCCAGGATGGTCCGAACAGTGTACGCCGGAGCCCCCTCGATCTCCAACGGGGGCGGAGGAGTCTCCTCAATCTCGAAGTCCTGGAGTGGACCAGCTACCACCGGCCTGAGGAGAGACACATGGAATGAGGGGTTAATATTCTTGTAATCAATAGGTAGTTCTAACCTGTAACACACCTCATTCAATCTCCTCAGGACTTTAAAAGGCCCCACAAACCGCCGACCCAGCTTCCGGCAGGGCAGGCGGAGGGGTAGGTTTCTGGTTGAGAGCCAGACTCGATCTCCAGGTGCGTACACTGGCCCCTCGCTGCGGCGTAGGTCGGCGCTCGTCTTTTGTCGACGTATGGCACGCTGCAGATGGACGTGAGCAGCGTTCCACGTCTCCTCCGAGCGCCTTACCCACTCATCCACAGCGGGGGCCTCGATCTGGCTCTCATGCCACGGTGCCAGAACCGGCTGATACCCTAAGACACACTGAAAAGGGGTTAGTCTAGTGGAGGAGTGGCGGAGAGAGTTCTGTGCCATCTCGGCCCAGGGCACATATCTCGCCCACTCCTCCGGCCGGTCCTGACAATATGACCTCAAAAACCTACCCACATCCTGGTTGACTCTTTCTACCTGCCCATTGCTCTCCGGGTGGTAACCCGAGGTAAGGCTCACCGAGACCCCCAAACGTTCCATAAATGCTCTCCAGACTCTGGAGGTAAACTGGGGGCCTCGATCAGACACTATATCCTCGGGTACCCCGTAATGCCGGAAGACGTGAGTAAATAGAGCCTCAGCGGTCTGTAGGGCAGTAGGAAGACCCGGCATGGGAAGGAGACGACAGGCCTTAGAGAACCGATCCACAACGACCAGGATGGTGGTATTCCCCTGAGAGGAGGGAAGATCGGTAACAAAATCCACCGATAGATGAGACCAGGGTCGCTGTGGAACGGGCAGGGGCTGTAATTTACCCCTGGGCAAATGTCTGGGTGCCTTACACTGGGCACATATTGAGCAGGAGGAGACATAAACCCTCACATCCCTGGCTAATGTTGGCCACCAGTACTTCATACTAAGGCAGTGCACCGTCCGGCCAATACCCGGATGTCCAGAGGAGGGAGACGTGTGAGCCCAATAAATCAACCGATCCCGGACCTCGAGCGGGACGTACGTCCGACCCTCCGGACACTGTGGAGGACTAGGGTCGGTACGTAACGCCCGCTCGATCTCCGCATCGACCTCCCACACCACCGGTGCCACCAGACACGACTCCGGTAGTATGGGAATGGACTCCACGCACTTCTCCTCCGCGTCGTACCGGCGGGACAGAGCATCTGCCTTCCCGTTCTGGGACCCAGGGATGTAAGTGATCTTAAACACAAACCGGGCGAGAAACATAGTCCATCGAGCCTGGCGAGGATTTAGTCTCCTAGCTGCCCGAATATATTCCAGGTTACGGTGATCGGTCAGAATAAGGAAAGGGTGCTGAGCCCCCTCAAGCCAATGCCTCCACACCTTTAGGGCCTGGACTACGGCTAACAGCTCCCTGTCCCCTACGTCATAATTTCGCTCCGCCGGACTGAGCTTCTTAGAATAAAAAGCACAGGGGCGGAGCTTAGGTGGTGTACCCGAGCGTTGAGATAGAACGGCCCCAATACCGGCCTCGGACGCGTCTACCTCAACTTGAAACGGCAAAGTGGGATCCGGGTGCGCCAACACCGGAGCCGAGGTAAACAGGTCCTTCAGTCTCCCAAAAGCCCTGTCCGCCTCAGCCGACCACTGCAAGCGCACCGGACCCCCCTTCAGAAGAGACGTGATGGGAGCTGCCACCTGACCAAAACCCCGGATAAACCTCCGGTAGTAATTTGCAAACCCCAAAAACCGCTGCACCTCTTTAACTGTCGTTGGGGTTTGCCAATTACGCACGGCGGACACTCGGTCCACCTCCATTCTCACCCCTGACGCAGACAACTGGTAACCCAAAAAGGAAACTGACTCCTGAAAGAACAGACATTTCTCAGCCTTGACATATAGGTCATGCTCCAACAGTCTCCTCAATACCCTGCGCACCAGGGCTACATGCTCGGCCCGAGTAGGGCTGTACACAAGAATATCATCAATGTACACCACCACTCCCTGCGCCTGCATGTCCCGGAAAATTTCATCTACAAATGATTGGAAGACTGATGGAGCATTCATTAACCCATATGGCATGACCAGATACTCGTAATGGCCGGAAGTAGTACTAAATGCTGTCTTCCACTCATCGCCCTCCCTAATGCGCACCAAATTATATGCGCTCCTGAGGTCCAATTTTGTGAAGAACCGTGCCCCGTGCAATGACTCCGTCATAGTCCCAATCAGCGGGAGTGGATAACTATATTTAACAGTCACCTGATTGAGACCGCGGTAGTCAATACACGGACGCAGACCTCCATCCTTCTTCTTCACAAAAAAGAAGCTCGAGGACGCGGGAGAAGTAGAGGTCCGTATGTATCCCTGTCTCAGAGACTCGGCAATGTACGTCTCCATTGCTTTTTTCTCCTCCTGTGACAAAGGATACACATGGCTCCGCGGGAGCGCTGCTCCTGCCTGGAGGTCTATCGCACAATCCCCCTGTCTATGAGGTGGCAACCTTGCCGCTCGGGTCTTACTAAACACGAGTGCCAAATCCTCATACTCAGGAGGAATGTGCAGTGCTGGCATCTGGTTCGGACTCTCCACCGAGGTCGCCCCTACGGAAACACCCAGACAAAACCCCTCACACTGAGCAGACCACCCTTGAAGAGCCTTCTCTCGCCACGAAATAGTAGGATCATGGGTGGTCAACCAGGGAAGCCCCAGTACCACCGGATACGCAGGAGAGTCAATCAGATAGAGTTGAATCGTCTCCTCATGACCCCCCTGCGTCATCATCCTAAGTGGCGCTGTGAGTTCCCCAATCCACCCAGATCCTAACGGACGACTATCTAAAGCATGTACGGGGAAAGGCTTATCAACTGGAAGGAGGGGAATCCCTAACTTAACACAAAATTTACGATCTATAAAATTCCCAGCTGCGCCTGAATCGACTAGCGCCTTATGCTGGGAACGAGGTGCAACCTGTGGAAAACAAACAGGCAATGTAAAGTGGACGACAGAAAGCTCTGGGTAAGTAGGGCGCCTACTCACCTGGGAGGACTCCCCACTGTATGGCCTGCCATCTCCCTCCTCAGGGAACCCTCCCCAGCACCTAGCCGCGGTGTGTCCTCCGCGGCCACACCTGGTGCAGGAGACTGCTCCCCTCGGGTTCCTTCCTCTTTTCGTTCTAGCGCCAGCCCCTCCGAGCTCCATCGGACTCGGCTCGGAGGTGCTGGAGGGTGGAATGGGAGGCCCCCATCTGAGACGCCCGCGGGTCGTGAGTAGGTTGTCCAGACGAATAGCCATGTCCACAAGCTGGTCAAAAGTTAGAGTAGCGTCCCTACACGCTAACTCCCTGCGGACGTCCTCCCTAAGGCTACACCTAAAATGGTCTATGAGGGCCCTCTCATTCCACCCCGCGTCAGCCGCTAGAGTCCGGAACTCCAGTGCGAATTCTTGAGCGCTCCTCATCCCCTGTCGGAGGTGGAATAGACGTTCCCCCGCCGCTCTTCCCTCTGGTGGATGGTCAAAGACCGCACGAAAGCGGCGGGAAAACTCCGCATAGGTGACTGTGGCGGAGTCTATTCCCCTCCATTCGGCGTTGGCCCACTCCAACGCCTTGCCGGTGAGACAGGAGATGAGGGCGGAAACGCTCTCGTATCCCGAGGGCGCCGGGTGTATGGTGGCCAGGTAGAGCTCCACTTGCAAAAGGAAACCCTGACACCCGGCAGCGGAGCCGTCGTACGCCCTCGGGAGCGAGAGCCGAATCCCACTGGGTTCCGGTAGATGAGTTGGCAGGTTCTCTGGTGGTGATGGAGCGACCGGTGGGGCTGTGGGAACACCGCTGATCTCCCAGCGCCGAAGAGTGTCCATGACGCCCTCCAACGCGTGCCCGATCCGATTGATGCGATGTTCCTGTCCCTGGAGACGTTCCTCCACGCTGTCGACTTGTGCTCCTGCTGATTCCATCGAGGTGGTGTGTAATTCTGTCAGGGCCGTGTAGAAATGGTGTGGTGTGGAATCAAGTGCAGAAGCAGATAGATAGTCCAATAATCTTTACTGGAAGATGCGAGGCAATAATCCAAAAACAGCCAGAGGCAAAACGCACGCAGGCGTAAAATACAAGCGCGCATAAACAGGCGCGCAAAACTCTTCTCAACCGAGAAGTAAACAATATATATGAGGCGTACCAAACACAGGTACGAAAACGACACCTAACACGAAACAATTACACACAACACTACACTGACAACAAGGAAACTAAATAGGGTGCTTAATTAGACAAAACACAAGACAGGTGTGGCTAACAGACAAAACTAATCAAACAGAAAACATAGAGCGGTGGCAGCTAGTACTCCGGAGACGACGACCGGCGAAACCTGCCCGAACAAGGAGGAGGAGCTGCCTCGGCCGAAACCGTGACAGGTCTTGTATGTCTTCCATTTCCTAATAATTTCTCCCACAGTTGATTTCTTCAAACCAAGCTGCTTACCTATTGCAGATTCAGTCTTCCCAGCCTGGTGCAGGTCTACAATTTTGTTTCTGGTGTCCTTTGACAGCTCTTTGGTCTTGGCCATAGTGGAGTTTGGAGTGTGACTGTTTGAGGTTGTGGACAGGTGTCTTTTATACTGATAACAAGTTCAAACAGGTGCCATTAATACAGGTAACGAGTGGAGGACAGAGGAGCCTCTTAAAGAAGAAGTTACAGGTCTGTGAGAGCCAGAAATGTTGCTTGTTTGTAGGTGACCAAATACTTATTTTCCACCATAATTTGCAAATAATTTCATTAAAAATCCTACAATGTGATTTTCTGGAGAAAATACATCTCAATTTGTCTGTCATAGTTGACGTGTACCTATGATGAAAATTACAGGCCTCTCTCATCTTTTTAAGTGGGAGAACTTGCACAATTGGTGGCTGACTAAATACTTTTTTTCCCCACTGTATATATATATTTTACAAATGTTAGAATTTTTCTTCCAATTTGACGTTACAGTGTCTTTTTAGTGAAGATCGTTGACAAAAACATTACAATTAAATCTATTTTCATCCCACCTTGTAACACAACAAAATATGGAAAAAGTCAAGGGGTTTGAATACTTTCTGAAGGCACTGTATTTTATTAATGTAGCTGGACAGGTCTGTGTTAACAATCAGAATTGGTATAATATTATGTTAACATATTTCAGTTATACGTTTCCCAAAATACTGTAGTTTGACATCTCATTTGATGAGGATTTCACTGGTTCCATTGTTGGTTTAGGGTCTACATGTGTAGACTTGCGAATAGCGCAGGCAGGAATGGTTGAATCCCAGCGGACGTACAGTGCCACACCTTCTCCTCTTAACAGGGGAGTGTTCTGTCCTTCTGTCCCGGGAGGCGATATAGGTGCATGCTGCTCAATACACATTCCACGCTACACTATCTCACATTTCCACGGCGACCATCTCATCCCTCACTCACGCCACTAAACGACGTTCTGTGACGAACAGCACTCAGCATATTTTTATTAACAAGGGTGTGCTAGGCGCCCCTGGCCATACTTGGAGGAGCAGGTGTAATTAAGTGGGAAGCAATGTGAGGAGTTGTGCGGGGGAGGGGGTGGAGAGGAGTGAGACTGATGGAGAGAGCGAGTGTTCTGACCACTGCACCTTGACTCACTCGCACAGACAGTGCCCCTTTTGTGCTTGTTAAAACAGGTCTCCAAACAGCTCCAACAAGTCACTCATCACACCTGCATGATTTATGTTGTTGAGGCCAGGCCAGAAAGGCAGGGGTCTATCACATAGAGAGAAAGCTGTCTCTGGTTATTTACTACCACACACCAGACTGATGACAGAATCCAATTCACATTCAGAAACAGCAGGACAGGTTGTTTCTTGTCACAGACCTAGAAGCCTTGTTACAGATACACTAGGTGATGGGAAAGTGACAGTGAAATGTTCTCCTTCTTCTTTTGCCTCTCCTGTTGTCATCCTCCTGCCCAATATGTACCCTACTGATTTCCATCTCTCTTTGTCTCCACTTTCTACTAATACAATCCCCCTTGCCTACTCCCTCCTCAACAGAACAGAACATATACTGTACTTCCAGTAAGATATGCACGCACACGCACAGCCATGCTCACGCTCGTTTGTCAAGCCACATTTCATATGCCAGTGTTCTCTCCCAGTGTTGAGAAATTGAAGTCATGACTGGCAGGTTATCAGATGGTCAGAGTCCCTAAATATACTGAACAGAAATATTAACGCAACATGTTAAGTGTTGGTCACATGTTTCATGAGCTGAAATAAAAGATCCCTGAAAATGTCCATATGCACAAAAAGCTTATTTCTCTCAAATTGTGTACACAAATTTGTTTACATCCGTTAGTGAGCATTTCTCCTTTGCCAAGATAATCCATCCACCTGACAGGTGCGGCATATCAAGAAGCATGATCATTACACAGGTGCACCTTGTGCTGGGGACAATAAAAGGCCACTCTAAAATGTGCAGTTTTGTCACACAACACAATGCCACAGATGTGTCAAGTTTTGAGAGAGTGTGCAATTGTCATGCTGACTGCAGGAATGTCCACCAGAGCTGTTGCCAGATAATTTTATGTTAATTTCTCTACCATAAACTGCATCCAATGTCATGTTAGAGAATTTGGCAGTACGTCCAACTGGCCTCACAACAGCAGACCACGTGTAACCATTCCAGCCC
Source organism: Coregonus lavaretus (assembly GCF_964263955.1). Classification (NCBI taxonomy): domain Eukaryota; kingdom Metazoa; phylum Chordata; class Actinopteri; order Salmoniformes; family Salmonidae; genus Coregonus; species Coregonus lavaretus. The sequence continues at coordinate 72,345,000 of NC_139990.1, forward strand.
AGGACCTCCACATCCGGCTTCTTCACCTGCGGGATCGTCTGAGACCAGCCACACGGACAGCTGATGAAACTGTGGGTTTGCACAACTGAAACATTTCTGAACAAACTATCAAAAACCATCTCAGGGAAGCTCATCTGCGTGCTCGTCGTCCTTAACATGACTGCCATTTGGCGTCGTAACCGACTTCATTGGGCAAATGCTCACCTTCGATGGCCACTGGCACACTGGAGAAGTGTGCTCTTCATGGATAAATCCCGGTTTCAATGTGGGGGAGCGGGCAGATGTGGGGGAGCGGTTTGCTGATGTCAACGTTGTGAACAGAGTGCCCCATGGTAGCGGTGGGATTATGGTAATAATAATAATAATATGCCATTTAGCAGACGCTTTTATCCAAAGCGACTTACAGTCATGTGTGCATAAATTTTTACGTATGGGTGGTCCCGGGGATCGAACCCACTACCCTGGCGTTACAAGCGCCATGCTCTACCAATTGAGCTACAGAGGACCACCATGTATGGGCAGGCATAAGCTACAGACAACGAACACAATTGCATTTCTTTGATGGCAATTTCAATGCACAGAGATACCGTGACGAGATCCTGAGGCCCATTGTCGTGCCATTCATCCACCACCATCACCTCATGTGTCAACATGATAATGAACGGCCCCTTGTCACAAGAATCTGTACACAATCCTGGAAGCTGAAAATGTCCCAGTTCTTCCATGGCCTGCATACTTACCAGACATGTTACCCATTGAGCATGTTTGGGATGCTCTGGATCGACGTGTACAACAGCGTGTTCCAGTTCCCGGCAATATCCAGCAACTTCGCACAGCCAGTGAAGGCCACAATCAACGGCCTGATCAACTTAATGTAAAGGAGATGTGTCGCACTGCATGAGGCAAATGATGGTCACACCAGATTCTGACTGGTTTTCTGATCCACGCCCCTACTTTTTTGTTTGTTGTTGATATCTGTGACCAACAGATGCATTTCTGTATTCCCAGTCATGTGAAATCCATAGATTAGGGCCCAATGAATTTATTTAAATTGACTGATTTCCTTATATGACTGATCCTTAACTGCGTTCTTACAGCCCGGGGAGGTGTGCTGCTGATGACATAGCGGCCCACCAATCATCATCGTTAAACCGTGAGCTCATTGAAAGATCACCTGTTCCTTTGTGTCTGCCCCTGACCAATCGTCTGAGCTCTCAGATATCACTAGGTAAAGACTTTAACAGTCATGATCTCCATGATGGTATGTCAGTTATAATGTCAGAGCACATAGAGCGGGGTCCAAAATTATTGTCACACTTGATAAAGATGAGGAAAAAATTACTGTAAAAAATAAATAATTAAAATAATGAGCTACACCCACTGGGCACGTCAGTTCAATGTCTTGTTTTGATTTAAATTTGGTTGAGTTATCAACTAACGTGAAATCAATGTCAAATCAACAAAAATATTTACCCTGTCATTGGATTTAGGTTAAATGTTGGATGAAAATACAAAATTTCCCTTACGTCAATGACTTACGCAAATCCAATCAGTTTTCCACGTTGATTCAATGTTATCACATTTTCTTTGTTGTTGAAATGACGTGGGAAAAACATTGACTCAACCAGTTTTTGCCCAGTGGGTGTCACGCCCTGACTCAGGGGACTCTTATATGTTGAGTCAGGGTGTGTATATTCTTTGTTATATATATTCTATGTTGTAGGTCTATTATGTGTAGATCTATGTTGGCCGGTGTGGTTCCCAATCAGAGGCAGCTGTAGCTCGTTGTCTCTGATTGGGGACCATACTTAGGCAGCCTTTTGGCACTAGTGGGTTGTGGGATCTTGTTCCGTTTAAGGTTTGTTGTGTGTTACCTTAGGACTTCACGTGTTGTTGGTTTATTGTTTTGTCGTTGTGTTTATTCGTTATAATAAACATGTATGCATATCACGCTGTGCCTTGGTCCGTCCCGTCTATGAACGAGCGTGACAGTGGGTATTGTATGCTAAATGTTTTTGGGTAATTATATTATCTCAAAGTAGGGGTCAAAACTATTGACACCCCTGTTTTCAATAACTTTCAATACCTCACCTTGTGAGGATAACTGCACTAAAATGTTTTATGAGTTGAACATATTGGGAGGGATCTTAGCCAATTCCTCCATACAGAATCCTTCCAAATCCTTGATATCCTTCGTCTGCGTGGCCAAAGAGCTCTATTTTCATGTCATCCAACAAATGTAAACACCTGGAGTTTGCTGAACAGCATTGGCACCTGGAGTTGAACCGGTGCTTTGGTCAGATGACATGAAAATAGAGCTCTTTGGCCACGCACACCAGTCGTGGGTTTGGCATCTAAATGAGAATGCACAAGCGTAAAAGAACCGCATACCTACTGTAAAATATGGTGGTGGATCTTTGATGTTACGGGGCTATTTTGCTTCAAATAGTCCTGGGGCCCATTGTTAAGGTCAACGGCATCATGAACTTTACCCAGTACCAGGATATTTTAGCCAAAAACCTGGTTGCCTCTGCCAGGAGGCTGAAACTTGGCCACAAGTGGATCTTCCAGCAAGACAATAACCCCAAGCACACATCAATATCCACAAAGAAATGGTTAATTGGCCACAAAATTTACATTTTGCAATGGCCATGTCAGTCTCTGGACTTGAAAGCGATTGAAAACCTGTGGATTGAATTGAAGAGGGCAGTCGATAAGTGCAGATGAAGGATAACAAGGATCTGGAAGGATTCTGTTCGGAGAAGGTCTAATAATGTTCTCCAACTCATAAAACATTTTAGAAAAAGGCTCAATGCTTTTATCCTCTCAAGGTGACCCACTGGGCGTGGAAATGTTGGTAATATTTGGTTGAGACATTGATCAATGCGATGTCAACCTTAATTCACCGACTCAAAAAGACAGCCAGAAGTTTGGTGAATTCCCAATGTATTATCACTATGCTTTCAACCATCTAAAAGCATAACCAAATTCCAATGGAAAAACATTGTCCGATTTTTGGTTTAGTTGTCATCAGTGTTATTGCTGCACTTTGAACCATTTAAAAGCACAAGGTTAAAATGGGAATACGTCAGATATGTTGTATTTATACAACAACTTCATGTGTTATCACTGTGCTTCATCTAATAGCACAACCAAGTGACCTGGATTGCAGTTGAGATTACATTAAAATTGCATAGTGCAAGTGATCAATGCTGTTCAAGATTCTGCACAGATTATTATAGCAATTGTGAAGATCTCCACAGACCTATGACGTTTGCATGCTATCTTGAACAAGCACGCTTTCTATGATTACATAAGAAGACATTTATAGTTAAGGTAGGCTAACCTCAAAATGTGGCCATGGCTGTGTTACTCATTTTAAGGTTGAATAAATACTGTTACATTAGTTTGTAAAATAGCCTTAACTTTAGGCTATTTACTGTATTACAAAACTAATATTGAAATATGTTTGGTTGACAACACAACCAAATATCAACATTTAAAGTATATCTAATGCTTGGATAGTTTCATCTGAGCCGTTGGCTTAATCCTATTCTTTAACTTTTATTTTTGCTTTAATTGGAGACGTGAATTCAATATATAATTTGTTAACTTGTCGACAAGTTAACTGGCTATTTACTAGATTGCAAAAGTGATGTTGAATTGTGTTTAGTAGTCAACACAACCAAATATCAACATTTGAAGGATGTATCTTTGTAATGAATACTCAGGAAGAAAAGGGTGTAGCTTCACACGCAGAGCGCGGCAGGTGTTTATTAAGCCTTCGCAGAAGGCAGGAATCGTGGTCACAAGCAGGCAATGGTTATACACAGGTAGGCAAACAGGCAGGTGAAACAAAACTAGGACTGAAGGCTAAAACTGGTTCTCACAAACGAGCTAGGAAAAGGCTTAGTAGAGTCAAAACGAACAATACCTCACAAGGCACAAACAGAATGAACTGAACTAAATAAGGAGCTGATGAGACCAGGTGAGTAACTAACACAGGTGAAATCAATGAACAAAAAATGAAAGACAGGGCTACGTTCAAGAACACAAAGAAACAGAGCTACGTTCAAGAACTCAAGGTGAACTAAGAAAATAGATACAGAACCTTACAGTGAGTTCTGAGCGTATTCGGCCCAGGCCATATACCGACTCCAGTCGTGTGGAGAGGCAGAACATTGTTGGCGGAGGTACTTCCCTATTTCTTGGTTCAGGTGTTCCGTCTTCCCGTTGGTCTGGGGATGGTACCCGGAGGAGAGGCTGATGGCGACCCCCAGTCGGTCACAGAAGGCTCGCCACACCCAGGAGACAAACTGGGGCCCGCGGTCAGAGACGATATCCTCCGGAATCCCATACAGACGGAACACCTGTTGGAACATACACTCAGCCAATTCCATGGCATTAGGTAAATGAGGAAGAGGAACCAGACGACACATTTTTGAAAAACGGTCTACTATGACAAGGATGGTGGTGTTACCAGATGGTTTCAGGAAGGTCTGTGATGAAGTCAACAGCTATGTGGGACCAGGGTCTGTGAGAGATTGACAAAGGTTGAAGCTTACCAGAAGGGAGATGACGAGGGCTTTTGGTTTGGGCGCAGACTGGACAGGAGAGTACGTAATCCCTGACGTCGGATGCCAGTGAGGACCACCAGAACTTACGGGCTAGAAGTTCGGTGGTTCGTGTCATGCCCGGATGTCCTGACCCTAAGGACGTGTGACACCATTGCATCAGTTGGGGTCTAACAGCTGTTTTGGTACGTAACTCTTCCCAGCTGGTGTCTCAGGAGGAGCCGGGTCTGAAGTTAGGGCTTCTTACATTTACATTTTAGTCATTTAGCAGACGCTCTTATCCAGAGCGCCGTACAGTTAGTGAGTGCATATTGAATGGCAGAGTGAACCTCCCACTGTACCGGTCCCACCACTGGGTACCAACAAACTTCAACCACCTATTCTGCGTGATAGGGTCCTTCGGCAAGGCATGCAAACCATAGTTGTTGGCTGTGCATCCTGCTGGAAGCATGCTGTGAGGGAAAATTGTATGTTTGTGTGTATCAGATTATACAGAGATTGTATGTTTAGCATAAATGCTGCTTTTCACATAACCAATTCGATTGGGTTCATGCGAGTGACTGATTGATTGTACATACTGATTGATTGTACATGGGAGGAATCCTCACTATCACCATACAGGCAATTTGGCAGTAAGCCCAGAACATTGCTCTGGGAACCGAAAGGGGTATCTCAGTTTCAAGGTCTCAGCTTGGAGAGAAGAAGCCTCGTGATGTATTGGTCAGTCACATGCAGGAACCAACGTTAATGATGAATAATGAATGATGTAAATAATGCTTATATGACTTGTTTGTGTAGCAGTATAAGAGGACTGAAAGGGAACGCCCTCTTCAGAGTTTTCATCAAGCTTGGATTGAGTTTGTGAACCTCTCCAGCCATGATAATAAAGATTGATTAATTTACATTGAGTTTGAGTCCTTAGTGGTGAATTTCCATGACAATGCATTGCATGGTCAATCCGTGTAGGGCTTTTCAGTCTCAAACTACCGTGATCCTTTGAATGCGTTGCTTGGGGACGATGAAACAACGGACCCCCATTCAACAAAGGGAAGCGAAGTGGACGTAGGGGCGATTTGCACGTGGATCTTGGCAAAAGGAGGCGTTATTTGTTGACATGATTATAATCCAAACCCAACCTTAATTTACTTGTTGTGACGCACTAAGGTTCCAAAATCCGTATTAGACGAGACTGACTTCATGATCAAAATGATCCTATTTACACTTTGTAGTAAATTCTGACACTAGAATACATGTTTCTGACTCTGTGATGGAACATTTTATCTTATGAAACATGGGAAATATTAATTGTATGTGTCCACATAACTGAGTATAACAGAGATCATACGTTTCCTGTAGGTCTTGACCAGGTATGCACACACTGCAGCAGGGATTTTGGCCCACTCATCCATACAGACCTTCTCCAGATCCTTCAGGTTTCGGGGCTGTTGCTGGGCAATACGGACTTTCAGCTCCCTCCAAAGATTTTCTATTGGGTTCAGGTCTGGAGACTGGCTAGGCCACTCCAGGACCTTGAGATGCTTCTTACGGAGCCACTCCTTAGTTGCCCTGGCTGTGTGTTTCGGGTCGTTGTCATGCTGGAAGACCCATCTTCATTGCTCTTACTGAGGGAAGGAGGTTGTTGGCCAAGATCTTGCGATACATGGCCCCATCCATCCTCCCCTCAATACGGTGCAATCGTCCTGTCCCCTTTGCAGAAAAGCATCCCCAAAGAATGATGTTTCCACCTCCATGCTTCACGGTTGGGATGGTGTTCTTGGGGTTGTACTCATCCTTCTTCTTCCTCTAAACACGGCGAGTGGAGTTTAGACCAAAAAGCTCTATTTTTGTCTCATCAGACCACATTACCTTCTCCCATTCCTCCTCTGGATCATCCAGATGGTCATTGGCAAACTTCAGACGGGCCTGGACATGCGCTGGCTTGAGCAGGGGTACCTTGCGTGCGCTGCAGGATTTTAATCCATGACGGCGTAGTGTGTTACTAATGGTTTTCTTTGAGACTGTGGTCCCAGCTCTCTTCAGGTCATTGACCAGGTCCTGCCGTGTAGTTCTGGGCTGATCCCTCACCTTCCTCATGATCATTGATGCCCCACGAGGTGAGATCTTGCATGGAGCCCCAGACCGAGGGTGATTGACCGTCATCTTAAACTTCTTCCATTTTCTAATAATTGCGCCAACAGTTGTTGCCTTCTCACCAAGCTGCTTGCCTATTGTCCTGTAGCCCATCCCAGCCTTGTGCAGGTCTACAGTTTTATCCCTGATGTCCTTACACAGCTCTCTGGTCTTGGCCATTGTGGAGAGGTTGGAGTCTGTTTGATTGAGTGTGTGGACAGGTGTCTTTTATACAGGTAACGAGTTCAAACAGGTGCAGTTAATACAGATAATGAGTGGAGAACAGGAGGGCTTCTTAAAGAAAAACTAACAGGTCTGTGAGAGCCGGAATTCTTACTGGTTGGTAGGTGATCAAATACTTATGTCATGCAATAAAATGCAAATGAATTACTTAAAAATCATACAATGTGATTTTCTGGATTTTTGTTTTAGATTCTGTCTCTCACAGTTGAAGTGTACCTATGATAAAAATTACAGACCTCTACATGCTTTGTAAGTAGGAAAACCTGCAAAATCGGCAGTGTATCAAATACTTGTTCTCCCCACTGTATGTGCTTATCACCCAAATGCGTTGGAATTCAGACTGTCTACACTGCGCTGTGTAACTCTGTTGTTCCCTCTGAGCTCATAAATAAAGAATCTTAGTTTGACTTGGACTCCAGCAAATCCTTATTTTATAATATCCACCACAAGAGACAGCCTTGAACATGACCCCCTCCTTAGGACCATCTGGCAGAACGCCCAGAATATGTTCTATAAGTTAAGATATGAGACAGTACCAGACAGATGCCGGAACCAACCCTATGAACTATGCCTATGTAACGTGTCTGTAACAAGTATATAAGAGATCTAACGGGACTGCCCCAATATAGCTCCTGACAGATGTGTACTATGGTGCATCCAGTTTGTTGGAACCTCTCCAGTTAACTGTTAATAAACAAGGATTCATTTAAGTTATTATGTGTAGAATTTCCACAACAATTTGGCGTCACAAACTTTATTATTTATTCTGGCTGCGGAGCTTTCCAGTGGGGGTCAGCGAGGAAAACCGGTGGCGGTTTTTATGAAGCATGAGGGAAATTCCCATCTGACAAAAAGGCGACGTGGACCCACCCAGACCAGACCCTTACTGTGAGCTGCCCAGGAGGAGACACATCACCCGCAAACAATTGAGGGACGGCGACTGAAAGTCAGTAAGTCAATTTAAATGAATTTTTATTTTTTTAAATGTTTTAATGATAAAACCAATAAGATGAAGGCGAGTAACGCATACAAATGTACCCATAGCCTTATAAAGAGAAGGCTGTTCACTAGTCTTATGAGAAGACTAGAGCGAGGGCATAACGTTACCATGGAAAGCCCCACTGACAGTTGTCTGTGGGCATTTATAAGAGAAGTGTCTATGTGGTCTGCAGCCACTACTAATAGCACGTGGTGTTATTATATATGTATGTGAAAGATAAATATGGTGCATAGATGCACATGGGTAATAAGGGAGATTACCGATTGTGTTTGGGAATAGTACTAAGTGAATGCGGATGTGAAAGTTGTGTATGTGAGATATGATATATTAAGCTGATTGAAGTTTGGATAACAAGTGGTGACTATAGAGACCATTGAAGAAATTTGGATAATAAGATGGTTGATTGAAATGTGGATATTAAGCTGCTTGAAATTTGTATAATAAGCTGATTGATTGAAATGTGGATATTAAACTGATTGAAATGTGGATAACAAGAGGATTGAAATTTGGATAATAAGATGATTGATTGAAAATTGGATAAGATGCTAGTGAAATGTGGATAATAAATGGATTGAAATTATTACTATTAAGTACTGAGTGAATGAGAGCTGTCAGAGGACTAGCTCTGGTGTGAAAGAGGACTACTGAGTGCATGACTGAATGAATACCCCAACCAGTTCTGTGTGAGCTGAGGTTTTAGATCTATAACGTTATCTAGGGGTTCTGTCCAACACCGCCCGTCAATCTACAGGTAGTGAGCACTGACAGGAGAAGCCATTGAAAAGTTTGAGATGGTAACAGCTGAGATGGGTAAGGGCTGAACAATGAAGTTCATTGATGCCCCCGGACACTAAGATTTCCTCGAGAGAGGGTAACAGCTGAGATGGGTAAGGGCTGTATCAATGTTAATTGATGCCCACGAACACTGAGATTTCCTCGAGAACATGATATGTGTGCCTCTCGGGCTGCTGCGCTGTGATCGTTGCTAATGGTGTGGATGTGAATACTTAAGATTTATAACGTTATATAGGGAAAAGTTAATGTGAAGATATGAAAGGAGTACTATTTCCAAATATGCTGTTAAATAGAACACTAGAGTGAATATTTAAACCCCTGTATGAATAGAACACTGGTGTAGAGGAGGAATTTGTGATGTAACACAAATGTATAATGGGTTACTAGAGATAAAGTAACATAATAATAAAGTATAATGGGTTACAAGAGATTTCATAAAGTAACATTGGAGAAAAAAATAATAATAACAATAACAATATACAACTTGCACACCCACACGTAGACGTACGTAAACTGTGTAAAAAGTATTCTGAGAAATGTTCAGAGTGGTCCCTTTATTGATCATTTGATAAAGATAAGGTTAAAGCATTGTATGACTGTCTAAAGGATCTGGGAAATAGAGTCTCAGACAAAGATTGGCGTATATCACCTTTTGGTAAAGGTACGGGACTTGACTTACCCCTAGCCAATAAAACTATAAATAGAACCAAAGAATGTTGAACATGATTTTCTGTTAACTAAACTTAAGGCTACAATTTATTGTACTCCCGATTGAGTTTTCGTTGATATCCCAAATGATGACGTTCTAAACCAATTAGTGAGTAGGCAAAATGGAAACTGCATCTGTTTCCCTGTCTATGCTGTCTCAGGTGCCAGACTTATTATGGACACAGTGCGCCATTTACAGGGGACTGATAGACAGTGCCAGCCCAGTTATTGTGAAAGTTGATCCCAGAAAGAGACTCTAGTCTCGAGAGCTATCTTAAAAAAGGAAGCTCCCTCCAAAGTTGATCTCTTCCATTCTGAATTGGCTGATGTATTTTATAAATTCAGCGTGTTACATTTTAATCTTAAAATAATATACATTTAATAAGCGTGAAGCAGAAAGTGAATATCCAACAGAAATTGGTAATAAATATTAAGAGGTAACGTTAGGGTAGACTAAAATTAAAACAATGCCTTATCATATTTGTTTTGTTTTTAAACCTTGCAATAGCGGGAAAAGCAGAACATTGTTTGAGAGTGATCTGAGTGTATTAGCAGTAGAGATTGAGAACGTCTTCCTATTGGGATGAATGGTCCTAGTTGAGGGAAACAGATATGGAGACTAGTGAAAGTAACAACGTGAATGGTAATATTAGTGGCTTTCAGATAGCACTCTAATAATGCAATATCTTAATAATTTGAAGAAGTAAATGTTTCAATAAAAGGTCACATGATGAACAGAGGGATTGAGCATTGGGACTGATATTAAATCTAGTGTTTGGGTTAGAGATACATTTCCTGTAGAACAATAGATAGCCGCCAGTACTCACTGAATAACAAACTGGCTGATAAGAGACGTTTTTGTCAATTTCCAATTATTATTACTCAATTCTATAATTTGGGTAGCACCAGTGATTTAAGTAAGAAGGTAATGTCGTCTACAACAATAATCTGTTTCCATTACATGGAACTGTGTCCAAAATTGAAGTAGATCCAAGTAAATGTTTTTAATACAGAATATTGAGCTGATAAGCCAGAACCAACTTTTTGAAGGTCCTAGAAGATTTGTTAAACAACAGGTTTCATATTTTGGCTAGTTGATGTCACAGGAACACACAGTTGAAGTCGGAAGTTTACATACACTTAGGTTGGAGTCATTAAAACTCATTTTTTCAACCACTCCACAAATTTCTTGTTAACAAACTATAATTTTGGCAAGTCGGTTAGGACATCTACTTTATGCATGACACATGTAATTTTTCCAACAATTGTTTACAGACAGATTATTTCACTTATAATTTACTGTATCACAATTCCAGTGGGTCAGAAGTTTACATACACTAAGTTGACTGTGCCTTTAAACAGCTTGGAAAATTCCAGAAATTATGTCATGGCTCTAGAAGCTTCTGATAGGCTAATTGACATAATTTGAGTCAATTGGAGGTGAACCTGTGGATGTATTTCAAGGCCTACCTTCAAACCCAGTGCCTCTTTGCTTGACATCATGGGAAAATCAAAAGAAATCAGCCAATCTCAGAAAAAAGATTGTAGACCTCCACAAGTCTGGTTCATCCTTGGGAGCAATTTCCAAACGCCTGAAGGTACCACATTCATCTGTACAAACAATAGTATGCAAGTATAAACACCATGGGACCACGCAGCCGTCATACCACTCAGGAAGGAGATGCGTTCTGTCTCCTAGAGATGAACGTACTTTGGTGTGAAAAGTGCAAATCAATCCCAGAACAACAGCAAATATCCTTGTGAAGATACTGGAGGAAACAGGTACAAAAGTATCTATATCCACAGTAAAACAAGTCCTATATCGACATAACCTGAAAGGCCGCTCAGCAAGGAAGAAGCTACTGCTCCAAAACCGCCATAAAAAAAGCCAGACTACGGTTTGCAACTGCACATGGGGACAAAGATTGTACTTTTTGGAGAAATGTCCCCTGGTCTGATGAAACAAAAATAGAACTGTTTGGCCATAATGACCATCGTTATGTTTGGAGGAAAAAGGGGAAGGCTTGCAAGCCAAAGAACACCATCCCAACTGTGTAGCACGGGGGTGGCAGCATCATGCTGTGGGGGTGCTTTGCTGCAGGAGGGACTGGTGCACTTCACAAAATAGATGGCATCATGAGGGAGGAAAATTATGTGGATATGTTGAAACAACATCTCAAGACATCAGTCAGGAAGTTTAAGCTTGGTCACAAATGGGTCTTCCAAATGGACAATGAACCCAAGCATACTTCCAAAGTTTTGGCAAAATGGCTTAAGGACAACAAAGTCAAGGTATTGGAGTGGCCATCACAAAGCCCTGACCTCAATCCTATAGAAAAGTTGTGGGCAGAACTGAAAAAGCGTGTGCGAGCAAGGAGGCCTACAAACCTGACTCAGTTACACCAGCCCTGTCAGGAGGAATGGGGCAACATTCACCCAACTTATTGTGGGAAGCTTGTGGAAGGCTACCCGAAACGTTTGACCCAAGTTAAACAATTTAAAGGCAATGCTACCAAATACTAATTGAGTGTATGTAAACTTCTGACCCACTGGGAATGTGATGAAATAAATAAAAGCTTAAATAAATCATTCTCTCTACTATTATTCTGACATTTCACATTCTTAAAATAAAGTGGTGATCCTAACTGACCAAAGACAGGGAATTTTTACTAGGATTAAATGTCAGGAATTGTGAAAAACTGAGTTTAAATGTATTTGGCTAAGGTGTATGTAAACTTCCGACTTCAAGTGTATGTCAAAGCAACAGGTCAAAAATATTAAGATTACAAGAGAGGGGCTCTGGGATTGTTTACTTTAGAAAGTGCCTATTCAGCTTTACGAGAAACCGTATTATCTGATGTGTCTAAAATATAATTCTGTATACGCATGGTTTTATCAAGACTTCCTGCCCAAGATGCAGTAAACTCGATTAAGATTAAGAATTTTTAGGATTGATTAAAATGTGCAAACCTAGTACTTGTTTATTTTCTTTCTTCCAGAACTGATGGAATGTCCGATACCAATTTTTTTGTTGATATGTTTAACAATGATTCTGCATCTCTCCCTTTGAATGGCTTCCTGAGGAAAGGATGCACCTTAAATGGCACACAAATGAAAATCTCTGAAGTATCTAATGTCCGAGTTTTGGTTGCGCACATGTTTATTTTATTTTTATTTTTTATTGTACCTTTATTTAACTAGGCAAGTAAGTTAAGAACAAATTCTTATTTACAATAACGGCTTACACCAGCCAAATCCTGACCACACTGGGCCAATTGTGCGCCGCCCTATGGTGCGCACAATTGTAAATTGTAAATTAAGAAATGTACTGAAAAACCCATTGTAAACCTGATACACAAAATGTTTGAAATATATTTAAATAATGTCTGAGGTACAGGGAAATAAACACTCATTTAATAGGGTTGAATTACCTCTGACCTCTGTTCTGACTTTCTGGTGAGGTCTGATCACCCTCACTAGAAAGACTAGAGACATTGGGTGAGATTTAAATGGGCTATGTAAACACTAATAATTAGGAAGAAGTTTATAATTTAGTAATAGTCCTATGTGTGATTCAGACCACGAGAAGGAGAGAGAGAGAGAGAGAGAGAGCGCTGCCCCTGAATGAGAAACACCTGTCTCTAGTCTATTTTACCATTACCTTATGGGATACAATTAAGTTAAGATGGAGTCATCAAGGGTTGTTTTATTTGTTATTTTGATTTAACAGGCAGTGTTGTTGTTTTTTTGGACGCATTAATCACGATGTGAGTCATGTGTCAAAAGGGGAATTACCAGTCCCTGGGGCCCTTTGGTAAATATGCAAATTGATTTTCTTCACATGCCTGCCTGTAAAAGGAAAAAATACATGTTGGTAATGCTTGACAGTTACTCCAAATGGATTGAAGTTTTCCCCACCTCTAGTTGTTGTTGTGTTGTTCGTTTATTTTTGTCTTGCTTCAATACAAATCTCACCAGATTGGGTCTGCTGGATGGTCTGGATTTCTCCCTAAGGATTTGCCCTCTGACTCCCTGACCCTGTAACTCAGCAGTGAGGTCGCCAAGATGATAGGGTAGTATAAACCAATTCAAAAAAAAAAAAAATTGTTTCAACTGTGTGTAGTTATTCTCTTTGACATTTGTCTTAGAAATCTGTATTAAGAATATTGGTAGAAGTAATAATTTGTTATACAGTGAATAATTTGTCTGGATATCCTGAATCAGAAATGCCCTAAACTACATTGTTGTTCTGGTCTGTCCTCCCTCGAGGTTATGACGAAGGTGACCACAGATGGTATCTAGATGCATGGAAGGGATAATTTGATCGAGGATAGTGTGAACCTCACCCCCTCTAACTGGCTGAAGTAATGGCGACAATGGCGTTCACTATGGTCCTTCACCACTTCTACCGTGAGACCTGAGTCCGAGCCAGCAACCTGTTCACAGCATCCAGTTGAAACTATCAACTGCCTTTTCTCTCATGCCTTTTCTCTCAGGAGTGCGACATGAGTCCATGTGGAGCATGGAGAGAGATCCTGTCCAAACTTCTCTCATGCTGCTGGTGTACTGGTAGGAAAATGGACAAGACATAATGGACTGTAAAGGACAGTGGCGGCTCAGGTGAGAGAAATCGGGACATTATCAAGGGCCATCCACTTTGAACATGTGCCATTTGGAGGACGAACTGAAACGTCAGAAGAATGAATGCCGGGAGGAAGGAGGGTGGTCAACCGTGCCCGTAATTAATTTAGGCTTATCCAAAATTGTTTATTTGGGGTATCAGGTTGATTGTGGAGGTCTGCACACTGTGAAATGTATAGTACTTTAGACTAGAAATGCATTGAGATACCGATCTATCATTAACATGCCATTCGTGACAAAAGCTCCAGGTGAAATGTCATTCTCAGAATCCATAAATGAAACAACTGTATGAAGCGAAGGTCTTAAGCCATGGTTTTGCAAGGTGGATTGTACAACCCAGAATGAAGGGCTTGAAAGTGTCTGTGGTTTTATGCGTTGATTTTGTTTACTTACTACTTTGATTGTAGATTTTAGCTTTAGTATGATGATTATGAATGAAATTAGATTCACTCCCGTTAATTTAAGTATAACCTTTATTATGATTTATTATAATTATGAATTTTGATAAAGAAGCTAAAATCTAATACTTACCTTAAAATGTAATTATTATTTTCACACAAGTGATAAGTTGATGGAATGTGATGTAACATTTTATCTTGTGAAGAGACAGCTTTGAAAAATTGAATCTTGTTTTAGTGTCATAAATAATACTTGGTTCCTGCCTGTGCTTGGTAAAGACATGACATGATGCCCTCCTTAGGACCATCTGGCAGAACACCCAGAATATGTTCTATAAATTAAGATAGGAGACGGTGCCAGACACATGCCGGAACCAACCCTATGAACTATGCCTATGTAACATGTCTGTAACCAGTATATAAGAGATCTAATGGGACTGCCCCGATAAAACTCCTGACAGATGTGTACTATAGTGCATCCAGTTCCTTGAAACCTCTCCAGTTAACTGTTAATAAACAATGATTAATTTAAGATTGACTTTGAGTGTTCAATGTTGTAATGAGGTGATTTTGAAAGAGTCAGGCGCAGGAGGGTAAATCACAGAATAACAGGATTTATTCTGAACCACAGAGTTACGCAGAAATGCGTAAAAACACTCCAGTGTGAAAAACAGACGCACTGGAAAATACAAAGCACACAGGGAATATTCCCGGCGATACAAAATACACGGAGCTCCACCGAGCCTCAGAAATTGCAGCCCAAATAAATGCTTCACAGAGTTCAAGTCACAGACACATCTCAACATCAACTGTTCAGAGTGGACTGTGTGAATCAGGTCTTCATGGTCGAATTCCTGCAAAGAAACCACTACTAAAGGACACCAATAATAAGAAGAGACCTGCTTGGGCCAAGAAACACGAGCAATGGACATTAGACAGGTGGAAATATGTCCTTTGGTCTGGAGTCCAAATTTGAGATTTTTGGTTCCAACCGCCGTGTCTTTGTAAGATGCGGTGTGGGTGAACGGATGATCACCGCATGTGCAGTTCCCACCGTAAAGCATGGAGGAGGAGGTGTTATGGGGTGGGGGTGCTTTGCTGGTGACACTGTCTGTGATTTATTTAGAATTCAAGGCACACTTAAACAGCATGGCTACCACAGCATTCTGCAGCGTCTGGTTTGGGCTTAGTGGGCCTACTATCATTTGTTTTTCAACAGGACAATGACCCAACACACCTCCAGGCTGTGTAAGGGCTATTTTACCAAGAAGGAGAGTGATGGAGTGATGCATCAGATGACCTGGCCTCCACAATCCCCCGACCTCAACCAAATTGAGATGGTTTGGGATGAGTCGGGCGGCCAACAAGTGCTCAGCATATGTGAGAACTCCTTCAAGACTGTTTGAGAAAATGCCAAGAGTGTGCAAAGCTGTCATTAAGGCAAAGGGTGGCTATTTGAAGAATCTCAAATATAAAATATATTTTGATTTGTTTAGCACTATTTTGGTTACTACATGATTCCATATGTGTTAGTTCATAGTTTTGATGTCTTCAATATTATTCTACAAAGTAGAAAATAGTAAAAATAAAGAAAAACCCTTGAATGAGTAGCTGTGTCCAAACTTTTGACTTGTACTGTACATAGTTTTAATGATTATGTTGTAATTAGATTGATCTAACAACTTGTTATTCAGGTTAAGTGAATGTATTTAAGTTTTAAGTTTTACCCTAATTTCAATGTTTACAACGCTGGTTGAAATGAGATGAAAACAGTACTTGTTGATCACTTTTTTCAAATCCAATGTATTTTCCACGTTGATTCCACGTCACAATACGTTGACAAATTATGTTGACACAACGTTGATTCAACCAGTGAATGTTATTAAACTTCTGGTAATATGATATACAGTGGGGGAAAAAAGTATTTAGTCAGCCACCAATTGTGCAAGTTCTCCCACTTAAAAAGATGAGAGAGGCCTGTAATATTCATCATAGGTACACATCAACTATGACAGACAAAATGAGAAAAAAAAATCCAGTAAATCACATTGTAGAATTTTTAATGAATTTATTTGCAAATTATGGTGGAAAATAAGTATTTGGTCACCTACAAACAAGCAAGATTTCTGGCTCTCACAGACCTGTAACTTGTTCCTTAAGAAGCTCCTCTGTCCTGCACTCGTTACCTGTATTAATGGCACCTGTTTGAACTTGTTATCAGTATAAAAGACACCTGTCCACAACCTCAAACAGTCACACTCCAAACTCCACTATGGCCAAGACCAAAGAGCTATCAAAGGATACCAGAAACAAAATTGTAGACCTGCACCAGGCTGGGAAGACTGAATCTGCAATAGGTAAGCAGCTTGGTTTGAAGAAATCAACTGTGGGAGCAATTATTAGGAAATGGAAGACATACAAGACCACTGATAATCTCCCTCGATCTGGGGCTCCACGCAAGATCTCACCCCGTGGGGTCAAAATGATCACAAGAACGGTGAGCAAAAATCCCAGAACCACACGGGGGGACCTAGTGAATGACCTGCAGAGAGCTGGGACCAAAGTAACAAAGCCTACCATCAGTAACACACTACGCCGCCAGGGACTCAAATCCTGCAGTGCCAGACGTGTCCCCCTGCTTAAGCCAGTACATGTCCAGGCCCGTCTGAAGTTTGCTAGAGTGCATTTGGATGATCCAGAAGAGGATTGGGAGAATGTCATATGGTCAGATGAAACCAAAATATAACTTTTTGGTAAAAACTCAACTCGTCGTGTTTGGAGGACAAAGAATGCTGAGTTGCATCCAAAGAACACCATACCTACTGTGAAGCATGGGGGTGGAAACATCATGCTTTGGGGCTGTTTTTCTGCAAAGGGACCAGGACGACTGATCCGTGTAAAGGAAAGAATGAATGGGGCCATGTATCGTGAGATTTTGAGTGAAAACCTCCTTCCATCAGCAAGGGCATTGAAGATGAAACGTGGCTGGGTCTTTCAGCATGACAATGATCCCAAACACACCGCCCGGGCAACAAAGGAGTGGCTTCGTAAGAAGCATTTCAAGGTTCTGGAGTGGCCTAGCCAGTCTCCAGATCTCAACCCCATAGAAAATCTTTGGAGGGAGTTGAAAGTCAGTTTTGCCCAGCGACAGCCCCAAAACATCACTGCTCTAGATGAGATCTGCATGGAGGAATGGGCCAAAATACCAGCAACAGTGTGTGAAAACCTTGTGAAGACTTACAGAAAACGTTTGACCTGTGTCATTGCCAACAAAGGGTATATAACAAAGTATTGAGAAACTTTTGTTATTGACCAAATAGTTATTTTCCACCATAATTTGCAAATAAATTCATTAAAAATCCTACAATGTGATTTTCTGGATGTTTTTTTCTAATTTTGTCTGTCATAGTTGACGTGTACCTATGATGAAAATTACAGGCCTCTCTCATCTTTTTAAGTGGGAGAACTTGCACAATTGGTGGCTGACTAAATACTTTTTTTCCCCACTGTAAATCAGTGCATGTCACAGTGAATAATGACCTCACCACCACAGAGGCATGGCGACGGAGGCTAGAGCGTCAGCGGGAGGAAGGTCTACCACGCCGCACGGCACAGCAGAGCCGCTACCAAGGTCAGATGGAGGCAATCATATTTAAAAATATGTATTTCTTCCAAATTAAAATGCTCAACAGACCTTGAAGAGGCAATGAGGCAGTCACTCCTGAATACAAAAGCTGTGTCCCTGCCATTGATCTGTCGGTCTAGATGTTGGAGACCGGTTAAGACTACTTACTGAAATCTGGCTCTGTAATATTCTATTTGTTTTACTATGATGTTTTACAGGGTTACACACTGGTCCTACACAGATAGTGTGCTAATTGATTCAACTCAAATGCACTTATCTCAAAGGTGTTATGGCTCATAATTATAAGCCTGGTTGAATATATTAACA
The DNA here is from genome assembly GCF_964263955.1 of Coregonus lavaretus. Lineage (NCBI taxonomy): Eukaryota > Metazoa > Chordata > Actinopteri > Salmoniformes > Salmonidae > Coregonus > Coregonus lavaretus. The sequence goes on from NC_139990.1 coordinate 72,363,441, forward strand.
CTGATCTTATTCCCTATATAGGTGCCAACAAGTTCCCACCTGGGTCTGAGAGGTGTGGAGTGTTCTATGTCTGAAACAACATGAACATTCCATGCCATTCACCACTTAAGTGCGTTTGTATGTGTGATGTATACATGTGTATATTATGCACTTGCACACATTCATGACAACCCCAGAGTCCATCCATGGAACCGGAGTGCTAGTCGAAACACTCCCATACTTCATTTCTCTGGTTACAATCTCAGCTCCCTGTTGTCAAGTGCATCGTCGTTCCGCCCGCCTGATCTCAATCTTGTCATTTTCCATTCCCTTTATGAAATGAGACGAGTCGCCTTTCCAGGGAAGCTTACTGGCAGTCGACACAGGGAATAATGAAATCGGCCTGAGACAGTGAGACACAGCTACAGACCGCCTCTCGAGTCCCGACAGATGTAATGCAATATTCTTAAAGTGCTGTGTAATCTGAGTATTATATGTAGATACCAGATAAATGATGTGGCACTTGACTAGACCTCCCACTATCGTCTACAATCCAACGTTTTGTGCAATTATGCCCCTCTCCACTTACTACCCCCTTCCAACTGGCTCATTCATCCCCCCTCCTCTCTGCTGTAACTATTCCCCAGGTCGTTGCTGTAAATGAGAATGTGTTGTCAGTCAACTTACCTGGTAAAATAAGGGTAAAATAAAAATACAACAAATAAAAGTCTATGAGCTCAGAGGAGATGACAAGGATAAAAGCTCATTTAGGTCTGTTGGGACTTGCCTATTTCCCTCATGACAACCAATGTCTAACCACTGACCACACCCATGTGCTTTGTTGTTTCAAACACTGACATTTTTTTTGCTCTCCAGTTGCCTGGTTTGACAGTTGTACTCACGACTCGTGATTTCAAAATGGAAATCCAATTTGTCCTGATAAAAGCAAATTCCTAAAATGCGCTGGAGTAGAGCAGTAGAGAGGATTAATCTCTTGTGCTCTCCAACAAATCCCCTTAACTATGTGAAAATAAGTGGTGAATAGACCAATAGACGGTGCCTTTTTAAACCCGATACGACAACTTAGCCTTGAGTTAATAACCTGCCCAGGGACTACAGTTGAAAATTAGCCGGCTGGCTAAAACCGGCACTTTTACTGAAACGTTGATTATTGTGCACTGTACTTGTAAACAATCACTGCTAATATTGCATAGTTTTAGAAAGGTCTGGAACTCACCTTTCTGGTAAAATAGTTATAAATTGCTGAGGTGTACTCACATTTGAGGACCCAAGCTCAAGTACATAGTACAAATATTATGAAAATATGAAATTTCCTATTCAACTAAAGTGGGGCAATAGAGCTTGAAATGACTTAAATGCTTTCTAAATATAGTAACAATACAATTATACTATAAGATTTCATAACTGTTAAATTAGTGACAGTACAATACTGGCAGTATTTCATATAACTGCCGACAGAGAAGTTTCTCCTGAACGTTCCACTGTGCAGACTCATTACAACTTCAGCTTTAAGCATGAATGGATTTGCATCCATCTGTGACCAAGAGAAAGTGGTCTTAATTCAATTCTTTGAAATAATTGATACTTTTTTATGTTGAGAGCTCTAAATCCGTATGAGAATACCACAAAGAGATGAAACTACACTGCTCAAAAAAAATAAAGAGAACACTAAAATAACACATCCTAGATCTGAATGAATGAAATAATCTTATTAAATACTTTTTTTCTTTACATAGTTGAATGTGCTGACAACAAAATCACACAAAAATGATCAATGGAAATCAAATGTATCAACCCATGGAGGTCTGGATTTGGAATCACCCTCAAAATTAAAGTGGAAAACCACACTACAGGCTGATCCAACTTTGATGTAATGTCCTTAAAACAAGTCAAAATGAGGCTCAGTAGTGTGTGTGGCCTCCACGTGCCTGTATGACCTCCCTACAATGCCTGGGCATGCTCCTGATGAGGTGGCGGATGGTCTCCTGAGGGATCTCCTCCCAGACCTGGACTAAAGCATCCGCCAACTCCTGGATAGTCTGTGGTGCAACGTGGCGTTGGTGGATGGAGCGAGACATGATGTCCCAGATGTGCTCAATTGGATTCAGGTCTGGGGAACGGGCGACCCAGTCCATAGCATCAATGCCTTCCTCTTGCAGGAACTGCTGACACACTCCAGCCACATGAGGTCTAGCATTGTCTTGCATTAGGAGGAACCCAGGGCCAACCGCACCAGCATATGGTCTCACAAGGGGTCTGAGGATCTCATCTCTGTACCTAATGGCAGTCAGGCTACCTCTGGCGAGCACATGGAGGGCTGTGCGGCCCCCCAAAGAAATGCCACCCCACACCATGACTGACCCACCGCCAAACCGGTCATGCTGGAGGATGTTGCAGCCACCAAAACGTTCTCCACGGTGTCTCCAGACTCTGTCACGTCTGTCACATGTGCTAAGTGTGAACCTGCTTTCATCTGTGAAGAGCACAGGGCGCCAGTGGCGAATTTGCCAATCTTGGTGTTCTCTGGCAAATGCCAAACGTCCTGCACGGTGTTGGGCTGTAAGCACAACCCCCACCTGTGGACGTCGGGCCCTCATACCACCCTCATGGAGTCTGTTTCTGACCGTTTGAGCAGACACATGCACATTTGTGGCCTGCTGGAGGTCATTTTGCAGGGCTCTGGCAGTGCTCCTCCTGCTCCTCCTTGCACAAAGGCGGAGGTAGCAGTCCTGCTGCTGGGTTGTTGCCCTCCTACGGCCTCCTCCATGTCTCCTGATGTACTGGCCTGTCTCCTGGTAGCGCCTCCATGCTCTGGACACTACACTGACAGACACAGCAAACCTTCTTGCCACAGCTCGCATTGATGTGCCATCCTGGATGAGCTGCACTACCTGAGCCACTTGTGTGGGTTGTAGACTCCGTCTCATGCTACCACTAGAGTGAAAGCACCGGCAGCATTCAAAAGTGACCAAAACATCAGCCAGGAAGCATAGGAACTGAGAAGTGGTCTGTGGTCACCACCTGCAAAACCAGTCCTTTATTGGGGGTGTCTTGCTAATTGCCTATAATTTCCCCCTGTTGTCTATTCCATTTGCACAACAGCATGTGAAATTTATTGTCAATCAGTGTTGCTTCCTAAGTGGACAGTTTGATTTCACAGAAGTGTGATTGACTTGGAGCTACATTGTGTTGTTTAAGTGTTCCCTTTTTTTGAGCAGTGTAGTATTGTTGCATCTGCCAGATACTTCCCCCCCCCAAAGAATGTCTTCATTTTTTTGGGGGGGGAATCTCCTGTTTCATATGCGCTATTGCAATTGTGAGTTTCACAGACACAGGAAACCGTTCCTTTGTGTATGTGACCAATACAATTTGATTTGATTTGTCTGGATAGGCCAGAAAATGTTACATGTCACTGCCTATGTAAATATGGGGTCTGAAACCTGCTGGGAGAGCAGAGAGATGGGGCTTTCTTGCACTATAAGACACGGGACCCTATGATTTTCACAGAGCACTTTGTACACCAAAATGTCCAGAACCGGTCACCAAATAGGGGACTTGACATCTAAGAGGTTTTAATGGTCCTTGAGCGGGTATTTAGGTATCTTAATTATTGTACTGCTGGCGTTCACCAACTTAACTGGCATCTGTAGCTTAAACAATAATACGTACACTACCAGTCAAAAGTTTGGACACACTGTCACGACTTCCTCCGAAGCTGCCTCCTCTCCTTGTTCGGACGGGCTTCGGCGTTCGTCGTCACCGGCCTTCTAGCCTCTGTCGCTCCTCATCTCATCATTCCATTTGTTCTGTCTTGTTTACTACACAAACCTGGTTCATATCCCCTCATCAGTACCTGTATAAGTGTTCCCTCTGCCCCCTTGTCTTTGTGTGTGATTGTTTATTGTGGAGGTTACATTAGCTCGGTTGAGCTATATTGTACTTTGTATCGCCTGGATATTCACCCGTGTGCCTTGTTGTTTTCCAGTGCGCCGTATTTCCGCACAGGAGTGTTTTACGCTTTGCTGCGTACCGCTGTGTTACGGAATAAACCATTTATTCTGTGATTTACCCTCCTGTGCCTGACTCCTTCTAAATCATTCGCCACACACACCTACTCATTCAAGGGTTTTTCTTAATTTTTACTATATTTTACATTGTAGAATAATAGCGAAGACATCAACACTATTAAATAACACACATGGAATCATGTAGTAACCAAAAAAGTGTTAGACAAATCTAAATATATTTTATATTTGAGATTCTTCAAATAGCCACCCTTTGCCTTGATGACAGCTTTGCACACTCTTGGGTAGGTGTGTCCAAACTTTTGACTGGTACTGTATGTATATTGTGGATACTGTACAGGTATAAGAATCAGAATGACATGTTACACCAATATTCTGCTGCTCTCTGCCACTGACACTGAATTTAGACTGGTCTATCTCTGATACTCTACTTACTTTCTTCCCTCTTATACTTTCTGTATCTCTCTTTCCCCAGAGCAACTTGAATAATGCTGAATTCAGATGAATCATTTTAATCACATCACAAAAAACAAATATCCCAACATCTGGGGAGGAAATGGCTTCCAAAACAATCGCTGCAGGCCACTGTTCCTTCCAAGTGCATGAAGAAGGAGCACGATACACCCCACTGCATGCTGGGAGCTATTCTGTAAATAACTCTGTGATTAGAGAGGATATATGATGATTAGAGCAACAACAGGCAGATCATTCAATTCAAATCTCTTTCATTCTGCATTTGTATTCAGCTCGAGTCCCCTTTGTTTAGCTCAGTTTTAACATGCAGTGAGAATATTCAAGTGCATTGAAGACTGAACACAACGGGCTACACTACAAGCTCATTCAGCCCGGCAAGACAGCAGGTGAGGCTCTGGCAGTAATTAGGGGGATAGATTAAGAAAGACGGATAGAAGAGAGAAAATGTTTGCTGTGAGAGGGAGAGAGAGAGAGAGAAAGAGAGAGAGAGTCAGAAGGATGGAATAAAAAGGGGGATTGGCGGGTTGTAAGGACAGAGTCAAGCTGACATCTGCTGTGTTAAACGACTGTTTCCTCCATGTGGTTCTCATTAAGCACACATTTCATCAATGCTGAGCCTCAACATGAACTCAGAGTGAGAGCTGAGAGGGGGATGTGGCAGGGACACGGGACCATGGGCACCGACATACTGGATAAATTATGTCACAAAGAAGGAGTAGTTCTGGCCCTGGGATAAGCATGGAACTCTCTCTACCTACATCATAATGGCACTCAAACATAATACAACATAATCAAATATGCTTATATAGAATGTGCATGCATGCATACACACATCTTTATTTTATCTGTTTTACTTATATGCGTATGAACATACAGTGCCTTCAGAAAGTATTCAGACCTCTTGACTTTTTCCACATTTTGTTATGTTACAGCCTTATTCTAAAATGGATGACATTTTTAAAAATCCTCAGCAATCTAACACAATACCCCATAACGACAAAGCGAAAATACTTTATTTACATAAGTATTCAGACCCTTTGCTATGAGACTTGAAATTGAGCTCAGGTGCATCCTGTTTCCAATGATCATCCTTGAGATGTTTCTACAACTTCATTGGAGTCCACCTGTGGTAAATTCAATTGATTGGACATGATTTGGAAAGGCACACACCTGTCTATATAAGGTCCCACAGTTGACAGTACATGTCAGAGCAAAAACCAAGCCATGAGGTCGAAGGAATTGTCCGTAGAGCTCCGAGACAGGATTGTGTCGAGGCACAGATCTGGGGAAGGGTACCAAAACATGTCTGCAGCATAGAAGGTCCCCAAGAACACAGTGGCCTCCATCATTCTTAAATGGAAGAAGTTTGGAACAACCTCAGTAAAAGGCACATGACAGCCCACTTGGAGTTTGCCAAAAGGCACCTAAAGACTCTCAGACCATGAGAAACAAGATTCTCTGGTCTGATTAAACCAAGATTGAACTCTTTGGGCTGAATGCCAAGCGTCACGTCTGGAGGAAACTTGGCACCATCCCTACGGTGAAGCATGGGGGTGGCAGCATCATGCTGTGGGGATGTTTTTCAGCGGCAGGGACTGGGAGACTAGTCAGGATCGAGGCAAAGATGAACGAAGCAAAGTACAGAGAGATCCTCTATGAAAACCTGCTCCAGAGCGCTCAGGACCTCAGACAGGGGCGAAGGTTCACCCTCCAACAGGACAACGACCCTAAGCACACAGCCAAAACAACGCAGGAGTCTCTGAATGTCCTTGAGTGGCCCAGCCAGAGCCAGGACTTGAACCTGATCGAACATCTTTGGAGAGACCTGAAAATAGTTGTGCAGCAACGCTCCCCATCCAACCTGACAGAACTTGAGAGGATCTGCAGAGAAGAATGGGAGAAACTCCCCAAATACAGGTGTGCCAAGCTTGTAGCGTCATACCCAAGAAGACTTGAGGCTGTAATTGCTGCTAAAGGTGCTTCAACAAAGTACAGAGTAAAGGGTCTGAATACTTATGTAAATATCATATTTCAGTTGTTATTTTACTTTATAAATTAGCAAAAATGTGTAAAAACCTGTTTTTGCTTTGTCATTATGGGGTACTGTGTGTAGATTGATGAGAGAAAAAAACTATTTTATCAATTTTAGAATAAGGCTGTAACCTAACTAAATGTGGAAATAGTCAAGTGGTCTGAATACTTTCAGAAGGCACTGTAGGTAGGTGGCGTGCACACATGCACAAACTAATGGCCTATAGTGTTCTGATGTGAGACGGTGAGTTTAGACTCCATTCCTCACTGCGATTTACAGCAGTAAACTCCATTCCAATAATATGGAATCCAGTCAACCCCACAAACCAATCCTCCGGCCCGCTCATCTGAACAGAGTGCCTTGGCAGAGACAGGCATCTGAGCAGAGGAATAGAAAGAGAGGGGGAAAAAAGAGAGAGACCGAGACAGATATAGACATATACAAAGAGAGAGAGAGAGAGAGAGAGAGAGAGAGAGAGAGAGAGAGAGAGAGAGAGAGAGAGAGAGAGAGAGAGAGAGAGAGAGAGAAAAAGAGAAAAAGAGAGCGAGAGAGACCGATAGAAGGATCAGAGGAGCCAGGCTGCATTAATAACATCCTAATTCAGAGATAGAGACAGGCTTGTGAGACGTCAGATGGAGGGTAGTGAGAAATGATAGCCGACAGTACACTATGACAGCCAAAAGCTACTGTAAGTGCGAGGGCATATGGAAGTCACTACTAAAAATATGATTGAAACTACTGATAGCCAACTGGAATTTTACTTTTTTGTGTGCGCGTGAATTAGCAAGGATATGCCATGTGATACAAAGATACACATTTGTTAAAAAGCCACATTTTCTCCAGTTACAATACACTCCACAATAACTTGAAATATCTCTTTAACTTTTGATGAGAAGCTGCAACATGAATGTCAGATCAGTTGCACATAGTCAAAATGGCAGCTAACTGACTGATGAAATAAAGCAGCAACACAGCAGCACAGACATTGCATCAAAAGAAATCCCCTTAAAAGAAAAACTTTTTTTCCTTTCCTTTCCTTTTTTCTATGGGCGACGAGGCATTATGATGAAATAAAGTGGCGGGGGGCTCTTTGAAGAGCGAGACCAAGAGAAAATGTATGATGTCCTCTCTATTTGTTAGGGTGATCCCCCCACTGCCCCCGCTCACTTCCTCCTCACCCCCTTTGGTTTAGTGTAGGTCTTTAGTCTGTCAGAAGACATGGTAATCTCTCCATCCCAGAATAAAGGCTGGGATCTGATAGAGCGAGCTGCCTCCGAGACCTTTGTTTGGGGTGAACTATAATCATCCGAGACTGCTCTGTGAGACAGAAGTCACAGATCACAAAGCACCTCTGCACATCAGAATAATGTGAAAGTGAGTGCCTCATTCAGCAAACAAAATAATGATTTTGGTCACGATGACTTTCAAGTATGCCACCCAAACTCAGATGAATCCAGGGAAATGTGCATGAGACTGTTCTACGGCAGAACGTAACAGTAGTAGAACAACCTTTAGCCATACACAGACACACATTCTGGATACTGGCCAGCAGGATTATCTGCTGGACATTATTTCATTTGGTTTCCAGCTCTCTTGAGCTAATCACAAGTCGGATATTGCTCCCGTGTCCTGAGGCTTCGTCTCCCACACAAACAGCATCCCCTCTCACCAGTACCAACTGAAAACAGAGAGACGGAGTAGGAGTGGGAGAGTGAGTGGGAGAGTGAGAGTGAGTGGGAGAGAGAGAGCCAGAGAGAGAGAGCGAGGGAAAGAAATGGATCCTGACAGTTTGGTGTTTTGCTTTCTCTCTCCAGCCCCAATTTTCTGATCCTGCTATGACCCGGCAGTTTGAGGTGACAGAACATCTTTCCCTCTGTGCTGATGCTCCTACATGGGTAATATAGGCTGCTCAGGACACAGCTGCTGCAGGGACGGATGCCACGAGGCAAACAGAAGAGACACTGGCCTGCTCAAATAGAGCCATTCATCTTGGCTCTGGATGCTAACAGATTGTCCTTAACCTCCTCACACAGCCACAAAGACCATGTTAACATATACTGAACAAAAAATATAAACTCAACATGCATCAGGATTTTACTGTTACAGTTCATAAAGGAAATCAGTCAACTGAAATAAATAAATTAGACCCTAATCTATGGATTTCACATGACTGGGCAGGGGTGCTGCCATGCGTGGGCCCGGGTGGGCATATGCCCACCCATTTGGCAGCCAGGCCCACCCACTAGGGAGCCATGCCCATCCAATCAGAATTAGTTTTTCCCCACAAAACAAAATAGCTTTATTACAGACAGAAATACTCCTCAGAGGTCCTGGACTGCCGTGGTTACATGTGGTCTGCGGTTGTGAGGCCGGTTGGACGTACTGCCAAATTCTCTAAAACGACGTTGGAGGCAGCTTATGGTAGAGAAATGAACATTCAATTCTCTGGCAACAGCTCTGATGGACATTCTTGCAGTCAGCATGCCAATTGCACACTCCCTCAAAACATGAGACATCTGTGGCATTGTGTTGTGTGACAAAACTGCACATTTTAACGTGGCCTTTTATTGTCCCCAGCACAAGGTGATCATGCTGTTTCTTGATATGCCACACCTGTCAGGTGGATGGATTATCTTGGCAAAGGAGTAATGCTCACCAACAGGGATGTAAACAAATTTGTGCACAAAACTTGAGAGAAATAAGCTTTTTGTGCCTATGGAACATGTCTGGGATCTTTCATTTCAGCTCATGAAACATTTATATTTTTATTTAGTGTAGATTGCTATCTTCATTATAGAAACCATTCCTTTTCCATTCCTTTACTTCAGTGGTCTGGTCACCAACTCTACTAAGCTACTACCCAGGGTGCATGCTTTTGTTCCAGCCCTACACTAAAACACATTATTCTACTAATCACCTAGTCATCTCAGGTGTTTTAGTGCTGGGCTGCAACCAAAGCCTGCATATCCTGTAGGTCTTTATGACTAAGGTTGATCACCACCATATTCTATGGTTACCACATCATGGAACATTTCCATATTCATACTATGTGTACATAATGACAGCAAGTATACAAAACATTAAGAACAGACTGACCAGGTGAAAGATATGATCCCTTATAGATGTCACTTACTAAATCCACTTCAAATCAGTGTAGATGAAGGGGAGGAGACAGTTTAAATAAGGATGTCTAAGCCTTGACACAATTGAGACATTAATTGTGTATATGTGCCATTCAGAGGGTGAACGGGCAAGACACAAGATGTTTGGTATACTCAGTGTATCTAACTGCCCCTATGCAGTTGATCTCGGACAGTGACGTTTATATCTCACTCTAAAAGACTGAGCAGCTGTTCTGTTCTCCTTGAAAGATAATAAAATACCTACTGCTACACCATACAGTCTCATCATTACCAATGCTCCAATCTCTCCTGTCAACTGTCACTGGAAGGTCTATTCTGCTGACTGTCAGGCCTGCCCCCTCTAACACTCCATCAATCTACTGACAACGCCACGCTGTCTTTTAGGAAAAGTTAAAAAATATACAAAAAACAGCAACAACACATTTGTGTTCAAATGTTTATCTTATATAGTGAAGATATACAGGTAACTGCCAATATAAAGGAAACACCAACATAGTGTCTTAATAGGGCATTGGGCCACCACAAGCCAGAACAGCTTCAATGCATTTGAATAAGATTCTACAAAGGTCTGGAACTCTATTGCAGGGATGCGACACCATTCTTCCAAGATAAATTCCATAATTTTGGTGTTTTGTTGATGGTGGAAAACTCCAGAATCTCCCATAAATGTTCAATTGGGTTGAGATCTGTTGATTGAGACAGACACACACAAACACACCCTTTAAACCCCCTATACTCCTTTGAGACTCCTCTTTCAAATTCACTGAGATCTCTTCTTCGAGCAATGGTAGCCACAATAATGGGCAACTGGGCATTTTTATACATGACCCTAAGCATGATGGGATGTTTTAATTGCTTAATTAACTCAAGGACCATACCTGTGTGGAAGCACTTGCTTTCAATATACTTTGTATCCCTCATTTACTCAAGTGTTTCCTTTATTTTGGCAGTGTATAGATGGATATACAGTGTACAAAACATTAGGAACACCTACCTAATATTGAGTTGCACCCCCCTTTTGCCCTCAGAACAGCCTCCATTCGCCAGGGCATAAACTCTACATAGACTTTACGAGCAGGAAACGGTTGAGAGTGAAAAACCCAGTAGCGTTGCAGTTCTTGACACACTCAAACCGGTGCGCCTGACACCTACTACCATACCCTGTTCAAAGGCACTTCAATATTTTGTCTTGCCAATTCACCCTCTGAATGGCACACATACACAATCCATGTCTCAATTGTCCCAAGGCTTAAAAATCCTTCTTTAACCTGTCTTTTCCTCTTCATCTACACTGATTGAAGTGGATTTAACAAGTGATATCAATAAGGGATCATAGCTTTCACCTGGATTCACCTGGTCAGTCTATGTCATGGAAAGAGCATGATGTTTTGTACACTCAGTATATATCATAAAAGATCGATATCGAGCACACAGATGCTGATTCAGATTGTTTCAATTGACTGACTGCATGCCATCACGCCCTCTCGTACTCTCATAAGTCTTACTGGACAGCTGTGGGAGTACAACTCACCAATTAGCAGTTAATTAACATGTAACATACAGTATTAGTCTTTAATATCGTAATGAGTGTGTCTGCTATGCAATTTACCCATATATTATGGCTTTTTAATTTTTTTAGAACAGTAGCACAGAATCCGGATCAAGATTTAATCTTGAGCATCTCATGCCTACTGATGTGGTGTTACCATCCAGGGGAGGGCTGACACTACTGTATGCCTCGCGGGCATGGCATTTTCATGGGTTCTCATCCGGGGGTGGCACCCAGGCAAATGGGCAAACTAATGAGTCACAGGGGACCCTCAGATACACGATGATGCCTTATTAGTGAGCGGTAGGGAGAAAGAGGGAGTAAGGGAGCAGCAGAGAGAGAGAGAGAGAGGGGGGGGGGGGGGAGAAGGCGCATAGGAGGGTAATAGTGGAAGTAGCTGAAGGTTTGGAGAGGGACAGAGAGGGGGATGAGGAAGGGGTTAGGATAGGAAGGGAGGAAGCTGATAATGTAGTCGTAAGAGCAAGAAGAGAAATGTATCAGACGAGAAAATGAGAGAAGGAGAAGAATTATACAAAGATGTGAAGAGTAATAAGCTTAAATCAAATCAAATTTTATTGGCCACATGCGCCGAATACAACAGGTGTAGACATTACCGTGAAATGCTTACTTACAGCCCTTAACCAACAATGCATTTATTTCTTAATAAAAAAGTAAAATAAAAACAACAACAAAAAAGTGTTGAGAAAAAAAGAGCAGAAGTAAAATAAAATACCAGTAGGGAGGCTATATATACAGGGGGGTAACGGTGCAGAGTCAATGTGCGGGGGCACCGGCTAGTTGAGGTAGTTGAGGTAATATGTACATGTGGGTAGAGTTAAAGTGACTATGCATAAATAATTAAGAGTAGCAGCAGCGTAAAAAGATGGGGTGGGGGTGGGGGTGCAACTAGTTTGGGTAGCCATGATTAGCTGTTCAGGAGTCTTATGGCTTGTAGATGGTGTAGAAGCTATTGAGAAGCCTTTTGGACCTAGACTTGGCGCTCCGGTACCGCTTGCCGTGAGGTAGCAGAGAGAACAGTCTATGACTAGGGTGGCTGGAGTCTTTGACAATTTTGAGGACAGCCTGGTATAGAGGTCCTGGATGGCAGGAAGCTTGGCCCCAGTGATGTACTGGGCCGTACGCACTACCCTCTGTAGTGCTTTGCGGTCGGAGGCCGAGCAGTTGCCATACCAGGCGGTGATGCAACCAGTCAAGATGCTCTTGATGGTGCAGCTGTATAACTTTTTGAGGATCTGAGGACCCATGCCAAATCTTTTCAGTCTCCTGAGGGGGAATAGGCTTTGTCGTGCCCTCTTCACCACTGTCTTGGTGTGTTTGGACCATGATAGTTCGTTGGTGATGTGGACACCAAGGAACTTGAAGCTCTCAACCTGTTCCACTACAGCCCCGTCGATGAGAATGGGGACGTGCTCAGTCCTCATTTTTTTCCTGTAGTCCACAATCATCTACTTTGTCTTGGTCACGTTGAGGGAGAGGTTGTTATCCTGGCACCACACAGCCAGGTCTCTGACCTCCTCCCTATAGGCTGTCTCATCGTTGTCGGTGATCAGGCCTACCACTGTTGTGTCGTCGGCAAACTTAATGATGGTGTTGGAGTCGTGCCTGGCCATGCAGTCATGGGTGAACAGGGAGTACAGGAGGGGACTGAGCACGCACCCCTGAGGGGCCCCCGTGTTGAGGATCAGCGTGGCAGATGTGTTGTTACCTACCCTTACCACCTGGGGGCGGCCTGTCAGGAAGTCCAGGATCCAGTTGCAGAGGGAGGTGTTTAGTCCCAGGGTCCTTAGCTTAGTGATGAGCTTTGAGGGCACTATGGTGTTGAACGCTGAGCTGTAGTCAATGAATAGCATTCTCACGTAGTTGTTCCTCTTGTCCAGGTGGGAAAGGGCAATGTGGAGTGCAATAGAGATTGCATCATCTGTGGATCTGTTGGGGCAGTATGCAAATTGGAGTGGGTCTAGGGTTTCTGGGATAATGGTGTTGATGTGAGCTATGACCAGCCTTTCAAAGCACTTCATGGCTACAGACGTCAGTGCTACGGGTCGGTAGTCATTTAGGCAGGTTATCTTAGTGTCCTTGGGCACAGGGACTATGGTGGTCTGCTTGAAACATGTTGGTATTACAGACTCAGTCAGGGACATGTTGAAAATGTCGGTGAAGACACTTGCCAGTTGGTCAGCACATGCTCGGAGGGAGGAAAGAGAGAAATAAAAGGTGGCAATATTATCTTGGGGTGCCCTACAGCAAAGGAGGCTATTATATTAATTCCACCTGCTTTCGATATCTTCCCTTTTTTACCCATATCTCGTAACCACAGTAACGACACTGATTCACAAAGAGAGAATATCAAAGGTTCAGGAATCATTTGTAGGGGGAATGAGCTTGAAGATGCACTTGGGCAGACAAAACATTAGGCCTGGTTGACTGCAGCAGGAACTCTATCCGATGCCTCATTGACTAAAAGAAATGAGGTAGGAGCTTGGTTCCTCTGACCTTATACCAATGGATCTACCCATTTACACAGGTCACATGTAATCTCACACACCACCCGTCCCAGTTAATCTAAAAATAATACAGAACGAATTCATTTGGGCACATGCCTGGAACATCCAATCTGAAATTGATATCTGAGAGCTCTGAATGGGTCCATCCATACGTATGTGATGTTATCTAATAATTGACTATCTACAATGGGAGTTGGGAGAAAACTGAAAAATGTGCAGGGGTTAGAGAGTAAAATGGGGTATAAGTGTCTTATACTCACTGGGCCGGTTTCCCAGACACAGATGAAAAACATTTAAAAATCTGTCTCCATTGAAAATGTGTCTTAGTCCAGGATTGGGCTTAATCTGTGTCCGGGAAACTGGCCTACTGTGTCTGTTTTGTAGGCAATGAGAACTTCAGAGAGTAAGTGTGGATGGGGAGAAATGTCTATAAAATGTGTTAATGCATTCCATACCTGAATGAGTTTGAATGGGTCCACTTTCTTAAATTGGTGTGTGTGTGTGTTCTCCAGAAGTGGTGTGTGCCTAATCTCCCATGCAACACATTTTCAATGTCCAAATCATAGGTCGAAATAGGAAGAATATTATTACCGAAAATTAAAATAATGTTTTTCGCAGTTGTGCATTTCTCTAAAGACAACTAGATGAGTCGACTAATGAGCAGCACAATGCCCAACGTCACCTTGGAGGATATTATTTTTTATTTGACACATTGTTTTCTTTGAGAAAAGACGAGGGGAATGAAAGACAGCATCTCCCCAAGGATATGAAACGCAGTGATTCCGAACAATAAACACTGTTGATGTATTTGTCGTGTGTGTGTGTCTTCAGAACAAGGGCAACTCTTCCAGTACCTCTTCCCACTCAGTCTGCTTCGGTTCATGCTGATGGGTTATTTAGAGCTCACATAATTTACTCTCATATGACAAGGGCTGGAAAGGGAGCCGAGACCCTCTTGACTGTTCAACACTGGATATATTTAATTAGCCAATTCACTCTCTGCTTTGCCGCCTCAGTGAGCACAATGAGCCTTTGTATTTTTTAAAAGTAATTGTCAGTTGCCGCATCAGCACATGGCATATCCAGGCAGGCAAACCAGAGGAATCTACAGTGGGGAGAACAAGTATTTGATACACTGCCGATTTTGCAGGTTTTCCTACTTACAAAGCATGTAGAGGTCTGTCATTTTTATCATAGGTACACTTCAACTGTGAGAGACGGAATCTAAAACAAAAATCCAGAAAATCACATTGTATGATTTTTAAGTAATTAATTTGCATTTTATTGCATGACATAAGGATTTGATCACCTACCAACCAGTAAGAATTCCGGCTCACAGACCTGTTAGTTTTTCTTTAAGAAGCACTCCTGTTCTCCACTCATTACCTGTATTAACTGCACCTGTTTGAACTTGTTACCTGTATAAAAGACACCTGTCTACACACTCAATCAAACAGACTCCAACCTCTCCACAATGGGGCCAAGACCAGAGAGCTGTGTAAGGACATCAGGGATAAAATTGTAGACCTGCACAAGGCTGGGATGGGCTACAGGACAATAGGCAAGCAGCTTGGTGAGAAGGCAACAACTGTTGGCGCAATTATTAGAAAATGGAAGAAGTTCAAGATGACGGTCAATCACCCTCGGTCTGGGGCTCCATGCAAGATCTCACCCCGTTGGGCATCAATAATCATGAGGAAGGTGAGGGATCAGCCCAGAACTACACGGCAGGACCTGGTCAATGACCTGAAGAGAGCTGGGACCACAGTCTCAAAGAAAACCATTAGTAACACACTACGCCATCATGGATTAAAATCCTGCAGTGCACGCAAGGTCCCCCTGCTCAAGCCAGCGCATGTCCAGGCCCGTCTGAAGTTTGTCAATGACCATCTGGATGATCCAGAGGAGGAATGGGAGAAGGTAATGTGGTCTAATGAGACAAAAATAGAGCTTTTTGGTCTAAACTCCACTCGCGGTGTTTGGAGGAAGAAGAAGGATGAGTACAACCCCAAGAACACCATCCCAACCGTGAAGCATGGAGGTGGAAACATAATTCTTTGGGGAGGCTTTTCTGCAAAGGGGACAGGACGACTGCACCGTATTGAGGGGAGGATGGATGGGGCCATGTATCGCGAGATCTTGGCCAACAACCTCCTTCCCTCAGTAAGAGCATTGAAGATGGGTCATGGCTGGGTCTTCCAGCATGACAACGACCCGAAACACACAGCCAGGGCAACTAAGGAGTGGCTCCGTAAGAAGCATCTCAAGGTCCTGGAGTGGCCTAGCCAGTCTCCAGACCTGAACCCAATAGAAAATCTTTGGAGGGAGCTGAAAGTCCATATTGCCCAGCGACAGCTCCGAAACCTGAAGGATCTGGAGAAGGTATGTATGGAGGAGTGGGTCAAAATCCCTGCTGCAGTGTGTGCAAACCTGGTCAAGACCTACAGGAAACGTATGATCTCTGTAATTGCAAACAAAGGTTTCTGTACCAAATATTAAATTCTGCTTTTCTGATGTATCAAATACTTATGTCATGCAATAAAATGCAAATCAATTACTTAAAAATCATACAATGTGATTTTCTGGATTTTTGTTTTAGATTCCGTCTCTCACAGTTGAAGTGTACCTATGATAAAAATTACAGACCTCTACATACTTTGTAAGTAGGATATCCTGCAAAATCGGCAGTGTATCAAATACTTGTTCTACCCACTGTACATCTCCTGGGGAGCTTGTAAAAATAACGTTAGGCACCTTATGTTGGCAAAGACACAATTCTGAATCGTCTCTCGTTGTCTGCTACATAACCTACGCAGATAGCTTGTCTTGTTCACAAAACAATGATGGAGAGGGTTAGGCCTGAATAGCGCCAAAACAGAGACAGCAAAGAAATATCCAGGAATACAGCTTGATAAATGTGTTCTTTCTGTTGGATCCGTGTTGAGAAGCTCCGTTCCCCCCAGTATAAGTACTGTTAAGGTCTACCTTTAATCTTGCTTACTACAGAGAGTTACAAGCTGGTCGAACTCTGCATCTACGTCAGCTAGGGCAGACCCTGTTACAGTTTCTTGCTGTTGTACAGCTACCAACAATGACCCCCTGTATATTGTACCTGTGTTGGGATTCATTATAGTTGTGTCCGAATATTGGTTAAGCAGATAGCCCACCTTGTTCACAAAACCATGATAGACGAGATCGGTCTGAAAAGCCCCAAAATAGAGCGCAAAAAAAATATATATCAGTACATTTGGGTACCTTAGTTTTTCATGAAGCTCAGCTCGTGGTACTCAAACCATGACCCTTTAGCTTGCTCACTATAGACATTAAGTGATGCTGAATATAACTCTTCCCTTATTGTTAATAGGGCAGACCCTGTTCCACTTCATTGCTATTCTGTGTCCAGTTGCTACCAACAATGACCTCCTTATAGCCTATGGGGATGCACAATAGTTGTGTCCTATTATCGGCCCTGTTTATAGACCCACTGTAACAGAACATCCAAATACTCCAAATGAAACTGGATTACACTGGCTTTCCTTGAGTCTAACGGAGTTATAGAACAATATTCTGCATAATACTGTATATAATCATATTCTGCATCAAAGATATGTTGTCATCTACTTTTAAAGCTGGGTGAGTTTCTAGTGTATGTTAATCTAAGGAAGTATTTGTAATTAAAGCTCGGCTAGCTGACATTCAGAAAACTCTGGAGCGCTAGATCTCATAAGCAACCACATAATTACTAGTTCTCTGGTAAAGAAAGTCATTATAGCAGAGTTATTAGAACGGCGCTGTCAGCTGATTTTCCTCTCACACAGTAGCAGGTATTGTGGCGAGGAAAAGTGGGTAAAGAGAGGTAAAATGAAAAGCCTTGATTTCCGTGATACTTTTTGAAAAGACAACAACAATGTTACCGCCTGTCACAGAGGTTACATACAGTGCCCTCCGTAATTATTGGGACAGTGAAGCAATTTGAAATCAAACAATGACCATGAAGTTAAAGTACAGACTGTCAGCTTTAATTTGAGGGTATTTTCATCCATATTGGGTGAACCGTTTAAAAAGTACAGCACTTTTTGTACATAGCCCCCCCCCCCCATTTTAGGGGAGCAAAAGTATTGGGACAAATTCACTTGTATGTGTATTAAAGTAGTAAAAAGTTAAGTATTTGGTCCCATATTCATAGCATGCAATGACTACATCAAGCTTGTGCCTACACATTTGTTGGATGCATTTGCTGTTTGTTTTGGTTGTGTTTCAGATGATTTTGTGCCCAATAGAAATTAATGGTAAATAATGTATTGTGTCATTTAGAATAGAATGTTTCTAAACACTTCTGCATGAATGTGGATGCTACCGTGATTGCTGAATGAATCGTAAATAATGATGAGTGAGAAAGTTACAGACACACAAATATCATACCCCCCCAAAAAATGCTAACCTCCCTTTATTGTAATGTTGAGAGGTTAGCATGTCTTGGGGGTATGATATTTGTGTGTCTAACTTTTTCACTCATCATTATTCACAATTCATTCAGGATTATCCATAATCATGGTAGCATCCACATTACCGTAGAAGTGTTTAGAAACATATTATATTCTTATTTACAATAAAAGTGACTCCAAAATGACACAATACATTATTTACCCCCCCACCCCGTTTAAAAAACATGCACTTCAACAGGCATGTTAGTCAGATTCACTATTTAATCTGGGCAGGTCAATAACTCAAGACATTCCATTGGAATGATTAGTTATAATTCTTTTAATAGCAGCTATCAGTGTCATGTTCAGTAGGTCCAAATTGAGAAAAACTTTAAACGTATAACGAAATGAGTGTTCTTTTTGGAAATGCTCGACACGGAGGTACGTACTACCTGAACTTCGTCAAAGGAACTTGGTTTTCCCTTACATGCCTCTTGAATACAGCCTAAGACAGATAAGTCACTGTACTCTACTGTTCCGGTCCTCCCTCTAGGAAAGATGGGTGGATCCATGGCTCTTGACCTCTGACATTACAGTCTCATGTACGCCACCTGTAGAGAATTCAGATAGATAGATAGAGTTAGGTCTCTAAAGTGTAACAATAAGAGATACAGTATTCATTTTCTCACCTGTATATGTACATTCAGTTTTGAGAATGACACAAATATTAATTTTCACAAAGTCTGCTGCCTCAGTTTTTATGATGGCAATTTGAATATACTCCAGAATGTCATGAAAAGTGATCAGATGAATTGCAAAGTTCCCTCTTTGCCATGAAAATGAACTTAATCCCCCAAAAAACATTTCCACTGCATTTCAGCCCTGCCACAAAAGGACCAGCTGACATCATGTCAGTGATTCTCTCGTTAACACAAGAGAGAGTGTTGACGAGGACAAGGCTGGAGATCACTCTGTCATGCTGATTGAGATAGAATAACAGACTGGAAGCTTTCGAAGGAGGGTGGTGCTTGAAATCATTGTTCTTCCTCTGTTAACCATGGTTACCTGCAAGGAAACATGTGCAGTCATCATTGCTTTGCACAAAAAGGGCTTCGCAGGCAAGGATATTGCTGCTAGTAAGATTGCACCTAAATCAACCATTTATCGGATCATCAAGAACTTCAAGGAGAGAGGTTCAATTGTTGTGAAGAAGGCTTCAGGGCGCCCAAGAAAGTCCAGCAAGCGCCAGGACCGTCTCCTAAAGTTGATTCAGCTGCGGGATCGGGGCACCACCAGTGCAGAGCTTGCTCAGGAATGGCAGCAGGCAGGTGTGAGT
The DNA here is from genome assembly GCF_964263955.1 of Coregonus lavaretus. Taxonomy (NCBI): domain Eukaryota; kingdom Metazoa; phylum Chordata; class Actinopteri; order Salmoniformes; family Salmonidae; genus Coregonus; species Coregonus lavaretus. The sequence continues at coordinate 72,382,949 of NC_139990.1, forward strand.
GTATCTGCACGCACAGTGAGATGGATGGCCTGGTGTCAAGAAGGGCAGCGAGGAAGCCACTTCTTTCCAGGAAAAACATCAGGGACAGACTGATATTCTGCAAAAGGTACAGGGATTGGACTGCTGAGGACGGGGGTAAAGTCATTTTCTCTGATGAATCCCCTTTCCGATTGTTTGGGGCATCCGGAAAAAAGCTTGTCTGGAGAAGACAAGGTGAGCGCTACCATCAGTCCTGTGTCATGCCAACAGTAAAGCATCCTGAGACCATTCATGTGTGGGGTTGCTTCTCAGCCAAGGGAGTGGGCTCACTCACAAGTTTGCCTAAGAACACAGCCATGAATAAAGAATGGTATCAACACATCCTCCGAGAGCAACTTCTCCCAACCATCCAAGAACAGTTTGGTGATGAACAATGCCTTTTCCAGCATGATGGAGCACCTTGCCATAAGGAAAAAGTGATAACTAAGTGGCTCGGGGAACAAAACATCGACATTTTGGGTCCATGGCCAGGAAACTCCCCAGACCTTAATCCCATTGAGAACTTGTGGTCAATCCTCAAGAGGCGGGTGGACAAACAAAACCCCACAAACTCCAAGCATTGATTATGCAAGAATGAGCTGCCATCAGTCAGGATGTGGCCCAGAAGTTAATTGACAGCATGCCAGGGCAGATTGCATAGGTCTTGAAAAAGCAGGGTCAACACTGCAAATATTGACTCTTTGCATAAACTTAATGTAATTGTCAATAAAAGCCTTTGAAACTTATGGAATGCTTGTAATTATACTTCAGTATTCCATAGTAACATCTGACAAAAATATCTAAAAACACTGAAGCAGCAAACTTTGTGAAGACCAATACTTGTGTCATTCTCAAAACTTTTGACCAAATATAATATTCATAACGTACAATGAAACTGACTTATGATGAGTATACTGTATAGATTGTTTTAAAACAATGGTAAAAACAGTGACATTTACGTAAATGTGCTCAGATAAAATTAAGATATTTGTCGGCTCGTGGTCCACTCTTTCATGGTCAGATGGTTGACATAGCAGTACATTTAGAACAATAAAAAAAACACAGGTCTTGCACATACATGCACACAAAACTCAAACCCATTCAGTACCAAAGCCATCTCCTTGTCCTGGTTGTTTGCCTGGAAGAGGGTCACAGCTCTGCCTGACTATCTCCTGTGAGACCGCTATATTGGGATGATGGATGAGGGCATTGGCTTCACACAAGGCTCCCTCCAGAAACTAATCTCAGCCTGCACACCGCATCAACACTCATTCACACAAATGATAACAAATAAGTCTGTGACAGCAAATGAGGGCCCAAAGGTGAATGTGCTACAAAATAGCTAAGCCCCCAAAGAAAAATCCCTTTGACTGAAGAGAGTGAACCTCAACCTCTAACGTTAATGCTTTCAAGTGTGTAGCTTTGAACCAGCTGCTGTCATTGATAGATGGTTGCAATAGCGCCTAGTGGCAGACTTAGTAGTTTACTCCTGCAAACGTATCCTTAAATTATTAGTTTTAGGTGATTTTATGTGCATTGTTTTTTATAAATGTTTTGTTTTTTGATAGCTAATCAAGTATTGAACACAGATATCTAGTTTTTCTTTTTTAATCAACAACGTTAAATTAGTTAACATATTTGACTACTTCTAGCTAATTATTTAGATTCAAATAGCATCTCAGATCCTCCTAGATCATCTCATCTCATATCTACTGCACCAAAGACTGGACCAAAAGATACAGAAATGGCAGCAACTATCACTCACTACACCCAAGGATTCCTCAGAAGTTTTGAACATATTAAAACAACCCTGTGCAGGGAGCTGAAGAACAATCTTATGCAATACGGGATCCTATGAAAACATGCATACGGCGAGGACAATGGGGTGGTAGGAGACTAATGAACAAACTTAAATCTATTGTGTGCACTCGCAATGCGAGCAGTAGATCACCGGATGTGGATGATAAGGGACACTGGCCAGTTCTGCAGGTTTCCCCTCAGGCAACTTCCAAAGTAATTCAACTGAGGCTTTTAAATGCAACAACCATAAACAACAAAGGCTTACTACTGAATGACATCGTCACTGATAAGGTCTAGACTTTGGCTGCCGCACTGAGACTTCAGTCCAATGAGTACCTATCCCTCAACCAATGCACTCCATCTGGCTACACCTACCTGGACTGTCCTCGCACATCCAGACAGGTTGGCGGATCGTCTGTAATCTGCAGGACTGACCGCACTGTGAAGTCTACTCCAGTACTAGCGGTCTCACCTTTTGAATGCATGGTTTTCAAAATCCCTGGCTCAGTATCAGTACTTGCTGTGCTGATTTATCGGCCTCCTAAGCTCAACTCTGACTTTCTTGTGGAACTATCTGTGGCTCAATACAACACTGCCTTGGCCTCCATCCTGGATGAAGTTGCTCCTTTGAAAACCCACCTGGTGTCTTTCTCCAAATCTTCTCCCTGGTACACTGAGGAGCTACGCTCTCTCAAAGCAACTGGCTGTCGTCTAGAACGACAGTCTAAGAAAACTGGGCTAACTGTACATGCGCAGATGTATGAACCACATCAGCAAGAATACAAACAGGCCATTAATGCAGCTCGGACATTCTACTTCTCCCAACTGATCAGCAACGGCAGTGGTAACTCCCGGGTGCTGTTCTCTTCCAACCTGTCAACAATTCTGCTACCTCAGCCTCCCCAGAACAGTGCAACAAATACCTGTGCTTCTTCCAAAGCAAAATTGAAAACCTCAAAACACCATCCTCTCCAGTTGATCTACCCAGTCCTATGCTCCCTGAGTCAAGGTTCTCCACAGTCACTGCAGCTGATGTAACCAAGCTGGTTAGGACAATGAGGCCCACCACTTGCTCACTTGACCCTATCCCCACCTCCCTTGTCAAGACCTGGTTACCTGCTCTGGAGCCTTTTTTCACAGAAATCATCAACAAGTCCCTCACCACTGGATGTGTCCCTCCACAGCTCAAACTGTCCACAGTCACACCAGTACTTAAAAAGCCTGGATCTGACCCTGACAACCTCCAGAACTACAGGCCTATCTCCAACCTGCCCTTCCTGAGTAAGCTCCTCCCTCGAACGTGCTGTTTCTAGCCAACTCCAAAACCACCTGGCCACTCACAACCTACTTGAGCCCTTCGAGTTGGGTTTCAGAGCTAGACAAAGCACCAAGACTGCCCTGGTAAGGGTCACCAATGACCTCCTCATGAATGCTAACTCTGGGGCTGACATCCTCATACTGCTGCACCTCAGTGCAGCGTTTCGACACGGTCAGCAACACACCATCCTGCTGTACCGCATGGAGAAGCTCCTGGGCCTGTCAGACACTGTTCTGGTTCAGGTCCTATCTCACTGCCCGCTACCAGTTTGTAGCCATTGGTCCTAGTAGGTGAGACAGTTGTGGTCCGACAGGGGGTCCCCCTCAAGGCTCGGTCCTGGGGCCACTACCGTTTTGTATCTACATGCTGCCACTGAGAAACATCTTAAGGAAACACGGACTGGGCTTTCACGTCTATGCTGACGACACTCAGCTGTATGTCTCCACAAACACTGACACTGCCAATGCCACTGCACTCCTGGTCAGCTGCCTGCAGGACATCAAAGCATGGATGCAGTTGAATTTCCTGCAGTTAAACTGCAAAATGACAGAGGTTGTCCTGATTGGCACTCACACCATCATTGACTAAATCAGCAGCCTCAATATTGATGGTGTCAAGGTCCTCCCCTCCAGTGAGGTTCACAACCTGGGTGTGATATTTGACAGTCAGCTCTCGTTTGAGGTCCACATCAAGACTGTGACCAAAGTCTAATTTTTCCATCTATGGAACATCGCCAGGTTATGACCTATGCTATCACAACCTGCAGCTGAGCGACTCATCCACGCCTTTATTTCATTTTAACGCCCCTTTTGTTGCTGTATCTGCAAAGTGCCTAAACAGGCTACAATATGTCCACAACTGTGCTGCACGTGTCCTCACCCAAACTTCCCCCCGTGAGCACATCAATCCAGTGCTGTTCAACTTCCACTGGAAGATTTTGCATCTACTACAAAATCTTGGTTCACACCTACCAAGGTCTCCACAGCTCTGGACCCAAGTACCTGTCTGACCTCATTCTATCCTCCTGCCTCACTCCTCCAGGTCCATCTTCCTTCAGCAGCCCCGCAGCAGACTAAAAACTATGGGTGACAGGGCTTTCAGTTGCGCAGCTACAGAACACACTTCCAGACACTATTAGGGCAGAGTCTCTGTCCTCCTTTAAGGCACAGCTCAAGACCATGTTGTTCAGAAAAGCTTTCCAGGACCTTGGCTAATTCTGTTCTCATGTCCTCCCGACCTGATGATACCTGTATATAGCTTTGTTTTTTTGTCTGTATCTATGTTCTGTTTTTTGGATTGTTTTTATTATTATAATTATTTTAATGGCGCCTTGAGTGTGAGAAAAAAAACGCTTTACAAATTAAATGAATTATTAGTGACATAAGGTCCTGCTACATTCCAAGAATAGTTATGATATGCTAATGTTCTACCCAGGGGTGAAACAGTTACTCATCACAACTTCGTCGTGAGCTCACAGCAGTAACAAATTATAATAATGGAAATACAATTTCAGCCTCCTTTAAAAACGTGTATTTCCTAGGGATATTCTTTTTTTTTATATTTGAGAGAAACACTTCTTCCAGTACCAGGAGATTGCATTTGCCAGTACAGTTCATTTTCTTTCTATCACTGTACCATGGCTCTTTTGTCAGAGGTAGTAGTATTCACAGCGGGGTGTTTATCTGTCAACATTAAAAGGGCTGATACGACTAGAGAAGAGAAGCTTCAGAAGCTTTGATGCTCTCGTACAGGCGTTCTGTTATTTCAACACTCATCAAGTGGCGAGGTGACAGAGGGAATATTATTTTCTCCACTTGACGAGAAAAATATCTAAGGGGGGGAAAAAAAACACACAAATGATATGTGTGAACGGGAATGGGATGGTGAAGTGAAAGCAGTTTGCCTACACTGAAACTGTGTTCTATAGGGAATAAGGTGAAAGTGTGATCTAGGCTACTGACTGAGGGAGGTTTCTGATTGAGGAGAGCCACAGCAACTGACTGAGTAATCTAAATTATGGGGACCATCCACACGGAGTCATTTAGTCTAATACAATACAGTGCGGGTTAGAGGAGAATTCTTATTCCGACAAATCCCCTTTTTCATGCATCCCTTGGCACAGAGGTAATGAGACGAGGCACGTGTATCCGAGGGAGGTAATTGATTTCAACAATGCGCCACAGTAGTGTGCAAGACATCGGCAGGGTGAGACTTGAAATATATAGATCACATTTTTCTTGCATTTTGCCCCTTACCTATTTCTGTCCATTTTTTAAATATATATATATATATATATATATATATATATATATATAATTTGTATATATACAGTTAGTGAGTGCATACATTTGTATTTTTTTTCATACTGGCCCCCCTTGTGCTGTCTGTTCCCTGATGCAGAGGAGGCACTCTGCACTGGAACTACTTTACACCCCATTACACCGCAGCACAGCTCGGAGGTGGAGCACAACAGCCCAGACAACACACCATTCCTCCTCCAATAATGAGAGGCTAGATCTGGTTAGTAGGGCTAACACAATAGACTGGCACTGGAAGGCACACTCACCATTTCACATGCCCACACACACACACACACTATTAGGGCTACATTATCAATTTGGGAGTTTTCAGCCCTCATCTGCTGTAACTCTATCTGACTATGTGATTGCATTACTCTCTGGTACTACTAGTTGACTCCACCTCTCTAGTGGAGGTATTTAAGTGACTAAATCAGACACTCTTCATCACTCCCCTCAGTCCGTCTTGTCTCTTCTCCATTTTAGTGGCATGCAGTCTAAGTACCCTGTCCTAAAACAAGTCCCTTTTCAGCAGTAGCATAATCACTCATGGTCAGGACAAGACATTGATAGCCTTGATAGCCTTTGGGAATATGGTAACGTGGGGGGAGTATGGCATCGCAACTATAGACAATTGATGGTTTCTATGTTAAAAAAAAATGTGTTTAAACTAAAAAGACTTCTGCAACATCTGGAATGAACGGAATTACTAACTCAACACCATACACAGCTATCAGACTGAAATACGACAAACTTAAGACAACTTCTTTCCTTACTTTTTCCATTTTCTCTCTCCCCTCCCTCTAAGTGGAATTGATAGCTTCTGCCAGAGTCTAAATGAATTCCTCCTCCCCTGTACAGACCCAGAAGGCAAGTAACAGAGTTTTGTGAAGGAGAGAAGGAACACAAAATATGATATTGCAGAGAGAGAGAGAGAGAGAGAGAGAGAGAGCTCTGTAAGAAGCTGTCTCCTAGAGGTTTGGTACAGTAGTAGTGGTGGGAAGTGAACACAGTAAGTAGTAAGCGTTTTAATCAAAGGACCCAGAGCCATGATAACTATATAATGAGACAGGAGCCAGAGTCCTTATTTACAGCCACAATGAATATGCAGGAGCTCAAATGTTTGTTTACGTTATTTTCCAAATGTTTTGTGGATGTTAGGCTACTTCAACTTCTCCAACCATACGTCTTGCTCTCAGGTGAGTGCTGCTGTGACGGGTAAAGAGGCAGGGATGAGATAATGGTGGTAATTACTGTGCAACTGTCTGGAAGTTTCTGGAGAGTCCCTGGTGAAGTCAGCAAAGTTAACACCTCCTAGTCTTGCCTTGGTGCAACAAAATTATCCGCTTTTGTAGTGTAGAGGAGACTGTTGTTGTGGGCACTAAAAAAGTTTGGCTACCCAGCAGTATTGTCGGTGCTCTAGCGTCTTCTGGACCTCTTTTCGAAAATGTGCGTGAAATTATTTTAAATGGTCGCGACGATAGCTACTATAGTGGGGAGAACAAGTATTTGATACACTGCCGATTTTGCAGGTTTTCCTACTTACAAAGCATGTAGAGGTCTGTAATTTTTATCATAGATACACTTCAACTGTGAGAGACGGAATCTAAAACAAATATCCAGAAAATCACATTGTATGATTTTTAAGTAATTCATTTGCATTTTATTGCATGACATAAGTATTTCACAGACCTGTTAGTTTTTCTTTAAGAATCCCTCCTGTTCTCTACTCATTACCTGTATTAACTGCACCTGTTTGAACTCGTTACCTGTATAAAAGACACCTGTCCACACACTCAATCAAACAGACTCCAACCTCTCCACAATGGCCAAGACCAGAGAGCTGTGTAAGGACATCAGGGATAAAATTGTAGACCTGCACAAGGCTGGGATGGGCTACAGGACAATAGGCAAGCAGCTTGGTGAGAAGGCAACAACTGTTGGCGCAATTATTAGAAAATGGAAGAAGTTCAAGATGACGGTCAATCACCCTCGGTCTGGGGCTCCATGCAAGATCTCACCTCATGGGGCATCAATGATCATGAGGAAGGTGAGGGATCAGCCCAGAACTACATGGCAGGACCTGGTCAATGACCTGAAGAGAGCTGGGACCACAGTCTCAAAGAAAACCATTAGTAACACACTACACCGTCATGGATTAAAATCCTGCAGCGCACGCAAGGTCCCCCTGCTCAAGCCAGCGCATGTCCAGGCCCATCTGAAGTTTGCCAATGACCATCTGGATGATCCAGAGGAGGAATGGGAGAAGGTCATGTGGTCTGATGAGACAAAAATAGAGCTTTTTGGTCTAAACTCCACTCGCCGTGTTTGGAGGAAGAAGAAGGTTGAGTACAACCCCAAGAACACCATCCCAACCGTGAAGCATGGAGGTGGAAACATCATTCTTTGGGGATACTTTTCTGCAAAGGGGACAGGACGACTGCACCGTATTGAGGGGAGGATGGATGGGGCCATGTATCGCAAGATCTTGGCCAACAACCTCCTTCCCTCAGTAAGAGCATTGAAGATGGGTCGTGGCTGGGTCTTCCAGCATGACAACGACCCGAAACACACAGCCAGGGCAACTAAGGAGTGGCTCCGTAAGAAGCATATCAAGGTCCTGGAGTGGCCTAGCCAGTCTCCAGACCTGAACCCAATAGAAAATCTTTGGAGGGAGCTGAAAGTCTGTATTGCCCAGCGACAGCCCCGAAACCTGAAGGATCTGGAGAAGGTCTGTATGGAGGAGTGGGCCAAAATCCCTACTGCAGTGTGTGCAAACCTGGTCAAGACCTACAGGAAACGTATGATCTCTGTAATTGCAAACAATGGTTTCTGTACCAAATATTAAGTTCTGCTTTTCTGATCAAATACTTATGTCATGCAATAAAATGCAAATTAATTACTTAAAAATCATACAATGTGGTTTTCTGGATTTTTTTTGGATTCCGTCTCTCACAGTTGAAGTGTACCTATGATAAGAATTACAGACCTCTACATGCTTTGTAAGTAGGAAAACCTGCAAAATCGGCAGTGTATCAAATACTTGTTCTCCCCACTGTAGGTAGAGGCTGTAAATAATGGATATCAACAATATGGAATCAAACAGTGTCATGTTCCTCCTGCCAAGGGGAGAAGCTCTGCCTACATTACCCAGAAGCCCTCTTACCTGGTAGGAGTTCATGGAATGCAGCGACGGAGGGAGACAGGAAGTACTAGCTGTCAGCACTGACAACAGCTCCTGGCATGTGGTCAGGGGCAGGTCTAGGGTGTGGACACCGATGTCCTTCTCCCAGGTGTTCACAACACTGGACACACACAGAGATATGGGAGAGTGAGAGAAAGAGACAAAGTGGGAGAAATATAAAAATTATGAGACCGAGAGAAAGACATGAAGAAAGAGAGAAAATTTACAACACTGCATCAGTCAGAGTCAAATATCTCGCCGACGTTCACATCTTCTAGGCAAGGGGATATAAATCCCAGTTTGAAGCATTACGATGTTAATCAAATAATTAATTATAATCTATCACTGGGTAATGTTGAACAGTGAGAGTTTGAAAGGGATGGAGGAATGAGAAAGTGAGGGAGAGATTGATTCCCTGTCACAGGTTGTGGAAGCGATCCAGGTTTTTTCATTACATTTGGCCATCTGTGCAGCGGCTCTGCGAGAGACACTCAGAGTTACAATGCTGACAAGGCCTTCGTATAGAAAGTAACACTCACTTAGTATACATTGAATACAACTGCTTTTACAGTACAGAAAACCTTAACACATGCAGCGCTGGTCATAAGACTTCAACATTAAACGGTCACCCAAGTCCATCTGGGGTGTAGTCTTTAGGAACCATGTCCAAACAAAAGCAAATGAGCCAAAACAGGGAGGGACTAACCTGAACTTGTCCAATAAGAAACCCTCGTATTCGTTGCAAAATGTTTTGCTCTGGTTTGTACTAATGATTACACCCCTGGTAGTGAATTAGATTAGTTCTGCAGCCGTCAACTCTACACTAATCAAGTCATCGCCCTTAGTGACAGCCACAATTAAATTAAGCAGAGGCTCACTGATTCTCCCACCAATTAGAGACACATTACTGGTGTGCATCTCCAACAAACACCACGTCACCTTCAGTGCGTTCAACCAAAACAGACGGTGTGCCGTGATTTACACGGCTGAATGAATTAAAACATTGTCAGGGATGAATCATGTTACGTATGTAACAGTATGTAGGCCTAGAGGAAACAGATGTTTCTCTAACACTTCCCCTCCTTCATATAAACTGTCAGCCAATAGCCACGTTGTTTTCTTCTGAAATGTTAGAAGAGTGATCTGGTTTAAGCTAGTGTAGGGCAGGCTCTCCAACCCTGTTCCTGGAGAGCTAACCTCCTGTAGGTTTTCGCTCCAACCCCAGTTGTAACTAACCTGATTTAACTTATCAACCAGCTAATTATCAACCTGTGAGCTAGATTAGGGTTGGAGCGAATACCTACAGGATGGTAGCTCTCCGGGAACAGGATTGGAGAGCCTTGGCGTAGGGTATTAGTGTATTCAAATCCGAGCCTGCAGGTCCAGAGTATTGCAGGCTTTCTGTTCTTACCTGATATTTAATTGCACCCACCTGGTGTCCCAGGTCTAAATCAGTCCCTGATTAGACGGGAAGAATGGAAATCTAGCTTCGAGGTCCAGATTTGAATACAACTGAGCTAGTGTCATACTTAAACAGCAGGCAATTTCCCATCCTACATGCAGTTAACAGCATTGATGTGACGCACTGAGCTACGCTGAACTGTAGTGCCGTGCGGAGACGAGTGGAGTCCTCTCCTTTCATCTACGGTTTATTCATTACAGCTCTGCTGCCAGTCTGCTGGAGGGGCAGTCACATTCTACGAAGCAAAACAAGACTTCTCTAAAGTGAAGAGGAAGAGGAAAAAGGAAATCATAACAGAAGTGAAGAATCCTCCTGCGTGGAACTCGGCATGGAGGAACATGGAGCACCCACCACATCTATCTGTGACTCATTTCTGTTCTCTAGGCTCACCCCCAGTTGCAAAACACAATTTTATAATTAAAAAAATACCAATAGTACAAACACCAAAAAATACCCATTATAATCAAATATCCTGAACAAACTGCACTGAAAGACTCCCCCCCACCCCCCCCAAAAAGAAAAAATCATACTCTAGCAGAAATGCAGAGGCTGTCAGGCTGACATTCAGCAGGAGATGGGTATGTAGGCTATAGCTTACTCCTGGTATGTGCTGCTAGTGCTGGCAGAGGGAGAACAGGAGAGATAGAGGACTTTGACGGCGCTGCCAGCCTTAGTTGGTGATTGACGCTCAGAACACTGGCGGTGGCTGGGAGAGGTGACAGCATCACCGCTGACAGTCGATGACGGAGTGGCAGAGAGAGAGGCGATGAGGGAGTCGCTGTTCAGGAGCCAGAGCTGAGGATCAGAAGAAGTCATTTAACACTTCACACCCTCTCTGTTAAAGTCACACACATTTCACCAATGCACACACCATCTCTGTCTCACATACTTCAAGCTCTCTCTCTCACACACACACACACATGCACACACCTCTTACCAATATGAAGGCTTTTCCATCTGGGGTCTGGATAGAGAAACGAAACATGCTCTGCGACGAGGACAGCTCCACCAGTCTGGCAGCTATGGTCTGTTCCAGGAACAGTGACCTGTGGAAGAGTAGGGCATGGTTAACCCTCATTATGAATTCTACCTTCCTATGTCTAAAATAATATTCTACATCTCTCATTGGCATTGTAGTCAGACCAAAAGGTAATATCTGGCATCTGCATAATGAAAAACTATGCATTTACATTGATTTGCACTTTGAGAAGCTGAGTATCTGAATGATATGATGATGAGTATCAAAAGATGTTCTAGCAATATGCACCAGTCCGAGAAGCAGCAGCATAGTTACCTGTCTAGAGAGGTATCAAACTGGCTGTCTCCAACACTGGGTCTCACTGTTACCTCTGTGATGTAGAGTTTCAGGGTCCCTGCAACATTTAGAGAAACTATTTTTCAAAATTATTTTAAATGTAACCTTTATTTAACTAGGCAAGTCAGTTAAGAACAAATTCTTATTTACAATGACGGCCTACCAAAAGGCAAAAGGCCTCCTGCGGGGACGGGGGCTGGGATTAAACATAAAAATATAGGACAAAACACACATCACGACAAGAGAGACACCACAACACTACATGAGAGACCTAAGACAACAACATAGCATGGCAGCAACACATGACAACACAGCATGGTAGCAACACCACATGACAACAACACGGTAGCAACACAACATGGCAGCAACACAACATGGTAGCAGCACAAAACATGGTACAAACATTATTGGGCACAGACAACAGCACAAAGGCAAGAAGGTAGAGACAACAATACATCTAGCGAAGCAGCCACAAGTGTCAGTAAGTGTGTCCATGATTGAGTCTTTGAATGAAGAGATGGAGATAAAACTGTCCAGTTTGAGTGTTTTTTGCAGCTCGTTCCAGTCGCTAGCTGCAGTGAACTGAAAAGAGGATCGACCCAGGGATGTGTGTGGTTTGGGGACCTTTAATAGAATGGGACTGGCAGAATGGGTGTTGTATGTGGAGGATGAGGGCTGCAGTAGGGATCTCAGATAGGAGGGAGTGAGGCCTAAGATACTATTGAGCAAACCCTCATGCAGATACAACCTGGGCATCTTTTCTAGTGCAATGCAACTTTATTTTGGTTCAAGCCCCAGGGTAGATAATAAAAGTAGGAATTGAACAGGCAAACAAAGGGCTGCTGGTCTTGTGCCATTCACTGCCTTTGAGCCCTTGAGCAAGGAATTTAAGCCCTAAAATTGCTCCGGCAGTGCAGCTCTGAGGCCGACGCTGTGCTGCTCCCAACCAGTGTGTGTGTGCGTGTGTGTGTATGACGTTGGGTATTATGACAGCAAATCAATAAAATCCTGTTGAAAGAAATTGACAATATACAGTATCTATTCTATAATTACTGTTGTGTACCTGGTGCCACAGCCTCTCCCAGGCCGGCTGTACAGCTCTTACAGGAGACAAGTGTACGCCTGCGGTTGGGTTTCTACAAAAAGAACAGAAAAAGAAAAAAGAAAGCTAAAGACAAGAACCCACAGTTCTAATTTAAGTTCCTCCAAAACGGAAATCGATAACCACAATCAAACAGCCTAAAAAGAGGAGAGAGCAATGGGCAGGCAGAATTCCTCTCCTCGTCTCTCTTTCCACTTCCCATCCACTCAACCACAGCCACACTAAAAGGCCCAGGCTGAGCCACAGAGAGTGACTAATAGATGGAGAGGAAAATCAATCCCACTCCAGATAGTGATGGAGAGAGAGATAGTGATGGGGAGAGAGAGAGAGAGAGAGAGAGAGAGAGAGAGAGAGAGAGAGAGAGAGAGAGAGAGAGAGACCGATAGAGAGAGAAAAAAAGCTTGGCTTCAAACACCAGGCCTGGCTGTAGGCTCGGGTTAAAGTGGCTCACGATATGTGTTGATGTGCTGCCTGTCTGCCCGCCTCCTCAAGTTTCCTCTCTAAAAAGGGAGTGCTGCGAGCTGCTGCTGGTAGTGAAGTAGAGTGTGTCCATCTCATCCTGCCAGTCTCAGGCCCAGTGGGATGGGGGTGTACAGATAGTCTCCCACTAACACTTAGCCTGAAGCACATTCACTGCTGATGTAACTACAGTACACTTTCCAAACATGAGGGAAACTTTCGAAAATGACCAATGCTTTAACTTTACTTTTCGGTAGATATACAGTACATTGGGGAGGGAGTGAGAGTGACGTGAAATGCCAAAATCCTATATTATGTATCTAACGAAGCAAGGCTAAAACGGCATTGAACTTCTGTCTCAGAGGTTCCTTCATTTCTTGCCTCCTCTCACCCCTGTGTCCTGATTTTGACCGTCAGCCATTTTGTTGGTGATGGGGCTGGGGCTGAGCTCCTGGGTGAGAGTCTCCTCACAGCCTCTGTCCCGGGGCACAAGGAGGTGAGTGTCGCCCAGTAAACAGTCCTCCGCTCTGGGCAGCAGCTTCAGGTTGGCAAAGGGGTCCGGATGGCAGCACCAGTCATCCACCAGGGAGCTCCAGTTGCCGTTGGGGAGAGGGAGCACTCGCTTGAACACCCTGAGAAAAATAAATGACATAACATTGTTATACAATGGAGACTATTTGTACTGTGATGAAATGAATCGATTAGTTCAATCAAAACCCTATTTGCATGAATCAATCAAAAACATATTTGCATTAACAGGGAAAGCTATGCAATATTCCAGTTCTACCCATTTTCCACGACATAACGTCACAAACATATGTATTCACTAAGTTATGGCAGGTGTGTGTGGGTGTGCATGTATCCCCCTATCCAATGTCTCCGTGACATTGGGAGACGAGATGAGACAGAGCACAGCATTGTCCTCTAGCTCAAAACAGCCATCCATCTCCCTCACTGAACCCATCTTCTCCACTACTTTGAGCGGCACCACTTCCTGTGTCTGAACGGAGGGCGTAAATGAACCAACAAACCAACTTCCTCCCTGTGGTCGTCTCACCTCTCCTCTAACACCCTGGTCCCACAGGACTGGCAGTGGAAGCAATAACTCTCGTGGACCTGCAGCCTCTCCATCACACTCCCCAGTGCTCCTGTTAGGAGAGAGCAGCCACAGAACACATAAACAACTCGAAACTTATCGGCGGAAAAGAGCTTCACCTAGACACGGCGCAAAAGTCGATAAACACTGGGGTGGTGGCGGACTGGGGGGGGTGAAAGCAGCTTGGAAGAAAGCTGCCAATCAATCTGTTTTTGATTGGATTTGTCAATTAAAACTCCACCAGCTGTCCTTGTGTTGTGTCGGCTGGGCCGTCTTCCTCTCAGCTGGAGAGAGGCCGTTGGGTGGGGCGCTAAATGACTCCCTCACACCAGAAAACACACAGAGTGAACGCAGACAGAGAGATGAAGGCTTGGGGACTTAGGGGTCTGGGCCCATATCCACAAAGCATTTCAGAGAAGGAGTGCTCAAAAAAAGATGAATTGCCCGCTTTCTTCCAAGCTGCTTTCACCACTGGCAGTCCGCCACCACCCCAGTATTTAGCAACTTCCGCAGCCTCTGGGAGAGAGACATGGGAGCAATCTCCTCTGGTTCCCTGGTTAGTGCTGCAATGACTCTACAGTTAATATAAGCAAGATCTGATGAGTGAGACAAAGTAAACCTGGGGTGTATTCATTTGACACCTAACGGAAGAAAACAGACTGACTACCTGAACCAATAAGAAATGCTCGTTTTTGTTTTCCGTTGCAAAACGTGTTTGCTACAGTGTGCCTTAATAAATGCGACCCATGTATTGCATCCCTGAACAGTAGCAGCAAAACATGCACTCAGTTCTTTCTCATAGAAGATGGTTGAGTATTACTCCACGAAAATCAGGTTACAGCTGATTCAGGTCAAAGATTCACATTGTCTGTATATCTATTGGTGTGTGTATTTTAGACATGACGGGCCAATCTATGAAGGACTGAGTCATGAGCTCAGTCCTTCATAGATCAGTACTGTGTGGGCTGATCAGGCTACAGAGAGCCCACAGGAGGACTCCTCCACTGTCTCAGATTCAGGGAAGGCTTCACAGCCACAGACTGACTCAAGCCAGATGAGAATATATTATATAAATCAGCCATAAATAACAAATTATCTGCTGATACTGTTCTGTCTTACCTGAAGTGGAGATGGTGATTAGGCTATGATATGTGAGAAACATACATTTACATGGGAGTAATTCTCTGTCTCTGTGTGTGTGGTGTGTGTGTGTGTACGTGCACGCATTTCATTTTGAGTGCGTCAATACAGCTATTCTCACCATTACCTGTGTCGTCTGTGTGCTGGTCCACTTTGAGGCGCATTCTGAAGTGCATCTCGTCTCCTGCTCCAGGTGCGTCCCTGCAGGAGCCCTCCACGAGGCTGACCCCTGCTGGCAACTCCACGATTAGCAGGCCCCGAGGAGTGCGGATGTGGAGGGATGAATCTCCTCCTGTAACACTCACCTCTGCATAGCTCTTAGCCACATCTCTCCTGAGGGAGGGAGGGACAGACAGACAGGCAGACATGCTGTTAAGCAATGTGTCATATTTTGCTAAGCACAGGTAAACCTGGTAACAAAACATATACAATTGGATTAATGATTCAGCATAATGGCAGGTCTCTGCACAATGGCTGACAGACAAATGAGACTGCGTTCCTTGACAAGTGGATGATAAACAAGTGAATGGTAGACCAGTGTGTGTGTGTGTGACAGTATTAAAGTCATTTATCATAACCTTCCAACCTGTCCTTATCCCCCTCTACCTCCTGCCTGTTGCTGTCTCAGCTTAAAGCAGAAGTCTAATGAGTTAGAGGAATATGTGCAGAGAGAGAGGATGCACTCACTGCTCTGAAGGAAGAAGGGCAAAGGAAAACAGCTGTAGGCCAACTGAAGAGAGAGAGGGAGAGAGAAATAAAGATATATATAGTGTCAGTGGCGGCTCCTGAAAAAATTCTCAGGGGGGGCAATTTTTCTGATGATTTAGGTGACCTACACACATTTTAAAAAAGATATGTCCAGCAACAACATGAAGACAGGGGCAGCATATACATTTACATTTACATTTTAGTCATTTAGCAGACGCTCTTATCCAGAGCGACTTACAGGAGCAATTAGGGTTAAGTGCCTTGCTTAAGGGCACATCGACAGATTTTTCACCTAGTTGGCTCGGGGATTAGAACCAGCGACCTTTCGGTTACTGGCACAACGCTCTTACCCACTAAGCTACCTGCCGCCCCATCATATAAGTCAATACCAGAAGCATTTATTGACTGATCTCAAAAGTGTTGGCTTACCAGGGTTGGTGGAGCCCTCAGTTTCATCTTTGCCTCGCAAAGCTAACTCAAACACTCTGCAAAACTTCACACACTGGATTAGCCGGCTGAGGATGTGGCGGTTCTTGCTAATGTCGTAGTAAATATATTTGTTATAGTGAATATGGAATATGATATGTTGAGTAAAATGTTGTGCTAAGATCTATTTAGGTCAGGAGCTGGTTATAAGTTCTGTTCCTATCCAATAACAATGGACAAAAGGGTCCTATCTTGTCAGCCTTGTCAGTTTCAGTTCTCCAGTAAACTTGTGATTATCAACACTAACCTCATCGTTGTGGCGGCGGACAGCTAGCCTGTATCCCTCATCCAGTTGAGTGGGAATGTTCACTCTCCCCAAAGCAGACAATCTCAAACAGGTATCCATGTGGGTCTTTGACAGCTCATGTTTCTTAATCTTTCCTGAAAGATGGTGCATGTCCGTTACACACCAGTCGCTGTCCAAGCGGTGCTGTCTGCCGTGCCGCCTTCAGGGTGAAAGAGTAAGCAGGGGGTAGCAGAAGACTGCATTAGCTACATCGCAGCCTGCTAGCCAGGTTTTTCGTTCGTACCAATTTTTGGAAAATCCTCGGGTGTAGGACTTCCCCCCTTTAGTAGAAACCTGTTGAATTATTAAATTTGGTCTGGGAGGTCCTAATTGTTTCGTTGCCAATTTATCTTCATTTGTTCGCCGACAAAAAGGAACTTCTTTCAAAGACACAATCGAGTTGCACTGAAGCCTAGCCATTTTGATAGAAGTAGTGAATTGATTGACGCTGCTACCCGCTCTTTTCTTAGTTACGTTCATGGTTATATGTTACGTATGACGAAAGCGCGTAAGTGCAAGCCCTCAGAAACCCATAGAGATTGTATTGAAAGCTCTGATATTTGAAAAAAATAGATTTTACATGGGAGTCTATGACAGACTTCTGGGCGATTTTCAACCTGACTGAAATCGCCCCAAAAGGGGGGGGGGGGGGGGGGGCATTTGAAGCACGACTTTAGCCTGATTGGACATTTAGTGGCACTGTGGCAGATCAGACGTCTAGATTACAACACTGATAACTACTGTTGCCGTGATATAATTGATTAGAAAAAAAATCCCTTCCTTTTCCCGTTTGGCAGTGCGTCGCCCATATCGCCCTATTGAACACACCGCCCCTGTATAGTGTGTGTGTGTGTGTGTGTGTGTGTGTGTGTGTGTGTGTGTGTGTGTGTGTGTGTGAGAAAGAGAAAGGAAGGAAGAAAAAAATAGTGGTGGGTACAGGAAAGTGCATGTACAATGTTTGGCTAATACAGAAAAAAATATATATTGCAGCGACACCCCTGATGCACTCATGCACGGATGATATGTTGCCCTCTGCTCAATCTCTGGGTTCGTTGCAATTATTTTCACTAGCCATGCAATGCGTCTCCGTCCATGCTTGACACAAGTGCTGTCCCCCAGAAAGAAAAACATATTTCCAAGCGAAGACAGCTTTAAAATCACGACTTGGTCGGCTGCATTGAATTTTCTCACTTCCAACCGAGTGGAGGAAGCAACAACAAACTGGAAGGAACTATTGCCAGGAACCATCTTCAGATTCTCTCTAAATTATTCTGTCTACAATGAGATATTTTGACACAAGCCTACTTCATATAAAAATAAATAAAATAAAATAAATATAGGCTACTACTGCCACACCAGACAATACACAAGCGATTGGTAAAACAAGGGTCTCTAACCAGTAAACCTGCTATTTTTTACAAGATATTATCCAACTATAGAACAATTAGGCTATGCAGCAAAGCACAGACTAGGCTATATGCCTAACCTACAGAATCCCCCACCAATAATGTTTACAGGTAACAAATGTAGGGGCTCCCAAAGGATCCAACACCTGGACACAATTCCATTTATGGTGCATTTTCAATCAGGATTTACCCCAGTGTTTTACCCAAAAGGCTCAGACTTTTCTGTTTCCATCTACACGGGCCAGCACCCGTGTCTCACTGGGCCGTGGCTCCGGCAGACCTGCTCTCATTTGGACAAAAGCCAGGCCACTGGTACTTTTCAGATGTCATTTACATAACAATGGCAAATTGTGAACTTTAACACCTTCTCACAAAGCAACTGTTTTGATTACCTATGCAGAGGTTGTTGATTCTGCTCTTAACAAGTCATCACTGTCAGCCGCAACAATGGAAACACAATTTCCCTAGTATAGCATAAGGGTGTATACACTAGTGTAACACTGGTGTTACAGTCGAAAAGCAGCATTAAGTGAGAAGAGTATACACTTATTCTCAGAGATGGAAAGATTCATTAGGGGCCGATTCAGATTTGACATAAGTAGCCTTAACATGGACTTAGGTCCATAAAACATGGTTTTAAGTCAACATGTTTTGTTTTAAGTCCATCTTAAGTAAACTTATCTCAAGTCTGAATAGGGTTCTAATGCTGCTTTTGTTACAGTCGAAAAGCAGCATTAGAGCCCTATTAAAACAAAACATTTTGACTTAAGTCCATATTAAGTCTGACTAGCTGCCACAGCTGGAATGGCCCATTTCATTTGATAATATCGAAAAAAGCCCAATGAGAAACTGTTCATTTCCTACTCCACAATCCCACCTGGTGTCAAAATATAGCATTACATCCATGAGAACATGTTGGCCAAATAGATCTGCTGTAGGGCAGGGCCTTCACCAGTTTCATAACATTCGGGGCTCAGTTCTGAAGAGCGGGGGTTGTAGGTCAGTGAAAAAAGGGGCCTTTTCTAATATAATTTCCTGCAATTCTACGTCATTTTATATGACTGGAGACATTACAATAATATTTTTTATACCACACAAATGATCAAAATGACAACTACTCTGACATTGAAATAGGCCTACTGAGATCAATAAAACGACCCACCCATGTCTTAAATGCAACCAATAGCATAGGCCAATGAAAAGAGAGGATACACAGATTTTAGGCCTACAATATGAGGAAATTATAGTCCACCAACTTTCCGGTGGCACTCACCTATACAAACAGATTTTTCCCGCAATTGTATTTTGAAATATTGCGAAATACCTATAAACTGCTGTTCATTGACAGCCACAACTCAACAATCAGCGGTTTGATATTTGCCGCGCGGGCTGCCCAATTGTGGGATTCCCGACTGGAGCCTAGGCGCTCATAATGTGACAAAACACAATCTACAACATAAAAAAAAAAAGACGATATTGATCATGTGTGGATATATTATGCTCCTCTGGTCTGGTCTGGTCTGACAGGGAGAGGGACCGCGACCGGAGGCGTAGCCACAGGGACAAGGACCGCGATAGGGACCGGGAGAGGCACAGGGGGGACAGGGAGAAAGACTATGTATCCAACGAGAACGGCTACAAGATGGAGACCCAGGCAGACGAGTACTAAGAGGGGCTTTCCCGTCTTTACTAATTTCCTGTTTTTTTTTATACAACACAAACCCACACACCCCACCCCAAACCCCTTCCCTGTTTGTGTGAATGATACTGTAATGAGCTGCTACCCTGTTAGAAACCACAACGGGGCAGTGTAGGCATAAGAAACAAACTGTCAGTTTTATGGGTTAAGTAGGGTTTAGTCCCCTGTAGCTCAGTTGGTAGAGCATGGCGCTTGCAACGCCAGGCTTGTGGGTTCGTTTCCCACGGGGGCCAGTAGGAAAATGTATGCACTCACTAACTGTAAGTCGCTCTGGATAAGAGCGTCTGCTAAATGACTAAAATGTAAAAATGTATTTTGAATGATCTCATTTATTTCTGGAGAGACAGGAGTAATTATATAATTTGCACATTTCAATTTATCTGCAGCACCGCTATGTTTTCTTCCATGCACTGTGCTCTCCCCAAGGCCAAATAATCAACACTTCTTATTATTAACCAAATAGATTGTGGTCAATAACCCTGTATGAGGTTATTGTGTAGGTAGGCCTACTGTTACAATAATATATCAGCAAGTAGCCTAGCCTATAATTAAAAGTCAATGAAGCCAATAGTGGTTCCAGTTATATTGTTATTGAAACGATGTAGGCCTTATGACCTTTTTAACCAATAAGAAAATATGTCAAATGACTTGACTAGCCTATAGGAAAAGTGCACAAATTTGTATTTGCATCAGTAGGCTATGTGACTGAAATGCATCAGAAAAGTACTGGAAAGTTCAGGAAAACATCAGGAAACCTCATCAGATAGGCTATAGGCCTAATGTGTGTGTGTGTAGAGAAGATCTGAATTGTTTTCAATTGCTAGACTAAAGATCATGAGCACTCACCTCAATTTAGCTAATATTTCCCAACCTAATTGTAACCAAACATCCAAACAGAGATTCACTGAAAACAAACATCTGACATCGATTGATTTATCAAGATGAGTTCCCATGCGTGTCTCAAAACAGCGCAATGACGCTGTCTCAATCAAAACGGTGCTGGTATTATCAGTTGACCACACATGGCAATTGCTTTACATTTAACCAGTGGTGTAGTGCGATTTTTTTTTAGGTTGCCTACCAGAGCACAATTTATTATTATGATTATTACGTCATCATTTCTGAATGAAAGTTGGTACCGACATGAAGCCTATTGTATAAAATCATTTTAGAATATACATACAATGCATCATCCAAATTGCACGATTGCCTAGCCTACACATACTGTAAGTGGCTCAAGGAAAATGTTATATTTTTTTAAAATCCTAAAACACCAAATTAGGCCTACCTTATTATAAATTAGGCCATCATCACTGTCAATTGTGAATTATAATTCTTCACGTTTTACATGGCTCCCGTGTGGCGCAGCGGTCTACGGAACTGCATCTCAGTGCTAGAAGCGTCACTACAGACCCAGGTTCGTTTCCAGGCTGTTTCACAACCGGCCATGATTGGGAGTCCCATAGCGCCGCGCACAACTGGCCCAGCGTCGTCTGGGTTAGGCCGTCATTGAAAATAAGGATTTGTTCTTAACTGACTTGCCTAGGTAAATAAAGGTTAAAAAAAATAAAAACATGTGAGGCGTTCATGCATGCCAACCATTTGATGGGAATATGCATTTCGATTCATGAGAGGCACCGCGTGGCTGCTGCCTCTCTAACCTGGTGGTCCCTGCACGCACCACCCACCTGGAGTTCCAGGTCTCAGGCAGCCTCTGGAACTGCCGTTCTGCTGCCAACAAGGCAGAGTTCATCCCAGCCTATGCTACCCTCCAGTCCCTCGACTTCTTGGCGCTGACGGAAACATGGATTACCACTGAAAACACTGCTACTCCTACTGCTCTCTCCTCGTCTGACCATGTGTTCTCGCATACCCCGAGAGCATCTGGTCAGAGGGGTGGTGGCACAGGAATCCTCATCTCTCCCAAGTGGACATTCTCAATTTTTCCACTAACCCATCTGTCTATCTCCTCATTTGAATTCCATGCTGTCACAGTCACTAGCCCATTTAAGCTTAATATCCTTGTCATCTATCGCCCTCCAGGTTCCCTTGGAGAGTTCATCAATGAGCTTGACAAGTTCCTTTCCTGAGGATGGCTCACCCCTCACAGTTCTGGGGGATTTCAACCTCCCTACGTCTACATTTGACTCATTTCTCTCTGCCTCCTTCTTTCCACTCCTCTCCTCTTTTGACCTCACCCTCTCACCGTCCCCCCCTACTCACAAGGCAGGCAATACGCTTGACCTCATCTTTACTAGATGCTGTTCTTCTACTAATCTCACTGCAACTCCCCTCCATGTCTCCGACCACTACTTTGTATCCTTTTCTCTCTCGCTCTCCTCCAACACTACTCACTCTGCCCCTACACAGATGGTAATGCGCCGCCGCAACCTTCGCTCTCTCTCTCCCGCTACTCTCTCCTCTTCCATCCTATCATCTCTTCCCTCTGCTCAATCCTTCTCCCTCCAATCTCCTGATTCTGCCTCCTCAACCCTCCCCTCCTCCCTTTCTGCATCCTTTGACTCTCTATGTCCCCTATCCTCCCGGCCGGCTCGGTCCTCCCCTCCAGCTCCGTGGCTTGATGACTCATTGCGAGCTCACAGAACAGAGCTCCGGGCAGCTGAGCGGAAATGGAAGAAAACTAGACTCCCTGCGGACCTGGCATCTTTTCACTCCCTCCTCTCTACATTTTCTTCATCTGTTTCTGCTGCTAAGGCCACTTTCTACCACTCTAAATTCCAAGCATCTGCCTCTAACCCTAGGAAGCTCTTTGCCACATTCTCCTCCCTGCTGAATCCTCCCCCCCCCCCTCCTCCTCCCTCCTCCCTCTCTGTGGATGACTTCGTCAACCACTTTGAAAAGAAGGTTGACGACATCCGATCCTCGTTTGTCAAGTCAAATGACACTGCTGGTCCTGCTCACACTGCCCTACCCTATGCTTTGACTTCTTTCTCCCCTCTCTCTCCAGATAAAATCTTGCGACTTGTGACTGCAGGCCGCCCAACAACCTGCCCGCTTGACCCTATCCCCTCCTCTCTTCTCCAGACCATCTCCGGTGACCTTCTCCCCTACCTCACCTCGCTGATCAACTCATCCTTGACCGCTGGCTATGTCCCTTCCGTCTTCAAGAGAGCGAGAGTTGCACCCCTTCTCAAAAAACCAACACTCGATCCCTCTGATGTCAACAACTACAGACCAGTATCCCTTCTTTCTTTTCTTTCCAAAACTATTGAGCGTGCCGTCTTTAGCCAACTCTCTTGCTATCTCTCTCAGAATGACCTTCTTGATCCAAGACTGGTCATTCAACTGAGACTGCTCTTCTCTGTGTCACGGAGGCTCTCCGCACTGCTAAAGCTAACTCTCTCTCCTCTGCTCTTGTCCTTCTAGACCTGTCTGCTGCCTTTGATACTGTGAACCATCAGATCCTCCTCTCCACCCTCTCCGAGCTGGGCATCTCCGGCGCGGCTCACTCTTGGATTGCGTCCTACCTGACCGGTCGCTCCTACCAAGTGGCGTGGCGAGAAGCTGTCTCCGCACCACGTGCTCTCACCACTGGTGTCCCCCAGGGCTCAGTTCTAGGCCCTCTCCTATTCTCGCTATACACCAAGTCACTTGGCTCTGTCAAATCCTCACATGGCCTCTCCTATCATTGCTACGCTGACGATACACAACTAATCTTCTCCTTTCCCCCTTCTGATAACCAGGTGGCGAATCGCATCTCTGCATGTCTGGCAGACATATCAGTATGGATGACGGATCACCACCTCAAGCTGAACCTTGGCAAGACGGAGCTGCTCTTCCTCCCGGGGAAGGACTGCCCGTTCCATGATCTCGCCATCACGGTTGACAACTCCGTTGTGTCCTCCTCCCAGAGTGCGAAGAGCCTTGGCGTGACCCTGGACAACACCCTGTCGTTCTCCGCTAACATCAAGGCGGTGACCGATCCTGTAGGTTCATGCTCTACAACATTAGGAGAGTACGACCCTGCCTTACACAGGAAGCGGCACAGGTCCTAATCCAGGCACTTGTCATCTCCCGTCTGGATTACTGCAACTCGCTGTTGGCTGGGCTCCCTGCCTGTGCCATTAAACCCCTACAACTCATCCAGAATGCCGCAGCCCGTCTGGTGTTCAACCTTCCCAAGTTCTCTCACGTCACCCCGCTCCTCCGCACACTCCACTGGCTTCCAGTTGAAGCTCGCATCTGTTACAAGACCATGGTGCTTGCCTATGGAGCTGTGAGGGGAACGGCACCTCCGTACCTTCAGGCTCTGATCAGTCCCTACACCCAAACGAGGGCATTGCGTTCATCCACCTCTGGCCTGCTGGCTCCCCTTCCTCTGCGGAAGCATAGTTCCCGCTCAGCCCAGTCAAAACTGTTCGCTGCTCTGGCACCCCAATGGTGGAACAAGCTCCCTCACGACGCCAGGACAGCGGAGTCACTCACCACCTTCCGGAGACATTTGAAACCCCACCTCTTTAAGGCATACCTGGGATAGGATAAAGTATCCTTCTACCCCCACATTGTAAAGTGGTTATCCCACTGGCTATAAGGTGAATGCACCAATTTGTAAGTCGCTCTGGATAAGAGCGTCTGCTAAATGACGTAAATGTAAAATGTAAATGAATGATGTAAGGGTGGCTAACCGGCCTAAGTACTGTGTAAAAACACAGTATGAAAAAAATTAATGAAAATGTATGCACTCACTAACTGTAAGTCGCTCTGGATAAGAGCGTCTGCTAAATGACGAAAATGTAATGTTAATCGAATTTTCTAGCAGATGTCGTTAAACACAGCATTAGAACAAAAATGCAACAACTTAAGCACAATCATCCTAAATTACATTAAAAAATACGTGGTGTTTTTGGTATAACAGTAGCTTGACATTATCTACGCTATTATATTCGGTTTGTTATGTAGAATACAAATGAATAATTAAGTGATCTTGCGAGACATATCACCATTCTGAGAAGTGGCGGAGCGTTGCTACGCTGCGCACCAGCAGCACTAAACCCCTGATTATAACGGTTGGATGACTTCGGGAGTTACACGTAACCACAGCTCTATGAACTAAGCGGCGCATTCAGTTGACTAACAGTACAATTGTTTTACACCATTGCAGCAGCGCAAAAGATTCGGAGTTGACCCAAAATCAAACCCGAAAGCCAGGCCTTGGTGAAGTCCCTGATGTATGGCCCGGAGTTGATGTTCTAAATGTAGGCTAAATGTCACATAAGTGGGTGGTCCTTGAGATGTTAAATACCTTTCTATACGTCTGTTATGCGCAGAATTTGTACAGGGCAGGAACGCACCCTCTGTCCTGTCCTGCTAGCACAACTAGCTGACATTAGCCAAGACTACATACCGAGCTAGCGGTTGCTAACTATTTCGCAAATAATTACCTGAGAACAAGAAGACCACTTTGCAACCGCTTCCTTAGTTCGAGAAACACCTCCGCTCCTTTGGCATTCTCTCCCATGGTGTCTGTATTTTTCTTCTATTTACTTCTGGTGCTAGCAATGGCTAGCTGGCTAACCTTATTTAACAACAAAGACACGTGCAGTTTACTTTTTGCTCTAACAGCGATAACTGAGTTCAACGCGAAATGGCTTCGTACATCTGATTGTCAGTATGGTGAATTAAAGTAAATGTAGCAGTAAAAATCATCAGCGTATAAATCAATTTAAACAGTGAAGACTTCTGTGGCATATATTTCACTAGCTATCAACACGAGCCGGAACTTTTCTACGGCTAGGATGGATTGCAGTCGGACAAATGAAGTAGACGTGCAGCAAACTGCAATGCAGTCTGGGACAGCTGTAGACGGGATTGTTTGGGCTTTGTGAACCTGAACGTAGGGCAGGTGTGGTTTTGATGGTGGTTTGTTATTCAATCATAAAGGCAAAGACCTCGCAATCTTAGAATATGTAGGATACACTTTATTATCTAACCCGTGAGCGTTGTATGCTTACTTGACAAGTGCCACGGTTTAACCGAGTCGACGCCGGGGGCCCGGCAGCAGCAACATCAATACGGACATTGCTATCACATAACTAGCAAGGATACATTTCCCACTGTGCCAATTAGCGCAGACTGTTATTTTTCTTAACTCGTCAAGATGGATAAATAATTTAGTGACAGTGTTTTACAAATATCCTGCTAACGGTAAGCATTTATCGTCGAGTGTCGTGGCCGAGGAATAACAGACAGTCGTTGCTAGCTTTGGGACAAAACATCGGGAGGTAGTCAGTCTGTGTGATGATGTGTCCCAAAGCTAGTCGTTGCAGGCTGTACCGTTACAGCTAACTAAGTTACCTGGTACTATTGTAACTATCTGGGTGTTGTATCCTTGCCTTGACTGAGTTAGCTACCTAGGTAGCATATTTACATGGAGGGGCAGGTTTTGTTGACCACGCAAGACTTATTACGATAGGTGATGTCATTCAAGTTTGGTTGCGAGTTATGTCAGCCGCCTTGATAAGTGTATAACGTCGTTAGCCTTAGAAATAACACTTGTTTTCTTGTCTACATCTTTTTAAATAGGTGACTTGCTAGCTAGTTTAATCGTGTGTTTTATAAGTTGCATTCTTGTCAATATATCTAGTTGGTGTCATTATGAAATTAGGCTGTCTCTTGACAACTATTTCAACTCTTGCCAACTAGCTACAGATCCATATAGCTGCAACTACAAATACCAGGGCTGTCATTTAGTTTCCTGTGTCACCCACCCCATGAAGAACACATTTCATTGTGAGGCACTGGGCAGGGATGTCATAAAATATATTTATATATTATCTTTAACTCTGTGTTGTTGGAAATAGACCCATGAGTAAGCATTTCTCTGTCTACGAAGCATGTGACAAATAAAATGTGATTTGGTTGTATTTGGAACCCAACTCTCTCACATACATCTCTCTGTTCAGCTCTCTCTCTGTTCACTTGACTTCTCTATTGTCTGTTGAAGCCCATCTATCTACCTCTCCCATCCCTAAGGCATCTGTTACATTAAGACATGTCTAGAAGAAGACACTCATGATTCAGCACGATCTTCATGAACCAACGTTAACCGTATACATTTCTTGTACCCTGTCAGACTTTGCTCCTAATAAACATTTGTCATTTGTATATGACTGGTCAATAAACAGCTCCATCTGTGCACTATCATCAACCCATGTGCTTCTCCTCTGTAACTCTTATTCTGACAGATTGACTGCCACTGGCCTGCACATTAAGGACACATGAAGTGTGAGACTAATGAAGCTTCCATACATAACATTCTGATTAATCACTCGCTATGACTCAGAGTAATGATCTTCTCTCTCTGCCGACGCATTCACTCCAGGTGTGATGTGTGTATGTGAGCCTGGTGTTGGCCAGTAGCAGAATAACCACCCAGGAGGATGAATGCAGAGGAAGTGGAGCTGCTCAGTGACTCCAAGTACAGGAATTATGTGGCGGCGGTGGACAAGGCCCTCAAGAACTTTGAGTACTCAAGCGAATGGGCAGACCTCATCTCTGCACTGGGCAAACTCAACAAGGTAACGACCACAAACATTTACCTGTTTGGATTCTTCACATATGTACATTTTGGTTGGGAATGGATACACAATGACCACATCAGCAATTAAAACCGGATCTGCATAGTCGAATGCGCTAAATGCTTCATATTTTTTTTACGCCAACTGTTGTGGAAAGATGAAGATTGGCCACTGGTATCCCACGTCTGATGTTTGAATCTGTTTCTCATCTCTCAGGTATTGCAAAGCAATGCCAAGTACCAGGTGGTGCCCAAGAAGCTGACGATAGGCAAGCGTCTGGCCCAATGCCTCCACCCGGCTCTGCCCAGCGGGGTGCACCGTAAGGCCCTGGAGACCTACGAGATCATCTTCAAGATCATAGGGCCCAAGAGGCTGGCCAAAGATCTCTTCCTCTACAGGTACCAACTAGGCTACTGGATGTCAGCACTTGTTACGGACAGTAGTAGTAGAGAAGTACAGTATCTTTATAGTAACTGGAGAACATATCATAAACTGAATTTGAACTAGGAAAGTAAGTAAATAAGCCCTGTCCAAGCCAGAATGGTCCATAGGGCAGGAGCCTGTTTCTGTAGTGTGAGGTAGCTTGATGTACAAGTACACCCCCTGGACAGAACACTAGTCTATCGCAGGGCCTTACCCTCAATCCATCTCCTTTGAACTAGTAAGAGAATGAAAATAATGCATGTGGATTTCATTCAGTAGTTATTTTTCTTCAGTTGACCGATCTACCCTATAATTTCCCCTTTACTCTATTACCCCACCGCCTAACACCTGTCCCCTGCCTTCTGTTTCAGCTCTGGGCTGTTCCCTCTACTCTCCAATGCTGCTATGTCTGTGAAGCCGGTGCTGTTGGGCTTGTATGAGACGTACTACCTGCCCCTGGGAAAGACCCTCAAACCTGGCCTGCAGGGGCTGCTGACTGGGGTCCTACCAGGCCTGGAGGAGGGCTCTGAATACTATGACAGGTAAGAGATGGAGGGCTGGAAAAGAGAGATGGATGTCATTGAATGAAGTGAATTGCTAATTACGGAACGAATGTAAAAAAATTAAATATTCATTCAGAATCAACCTTACTAATAATTCAATTATCTGGGATTCAATTGTCTTGTTAATGTATGTTTGATTTGCAACCCAAATTCCGTTATTTCAATTCAATGCAATCCTCTCCAGGACCAACACGTTGCTGGAGAAGGTGGCTGCGGCGGTGGAGCAGTCGGCCTTCTACAGCGCCCTGTGGGGCAGCATCCTGACCAGCCCCGCCGTGCGCCTGCCCGGGGTCACCTTTGTCCTGCTGCACCTCAACCGCAAACTCTCCATGGAGGACCAGCTCTACGTCATGGGCAGCGACATCGAGCTCATGGTACACGAAATGAAGAATCATTTTCAGAGACACTTGTCTTTTTCCTTTATCCCGACCCCCCAAGATACACACACACACACACACACACACACACACCAAGTAGAGCTTGTAGTGCCTGTGTTTGTGGAATATTTAGAAATCATTAGTAGTGTATTCATGATGCTCACTGAGAAATGAAGTCATTTCTCAGTACCCCCTGTATATAGCCTCGCTACTGTTATTTTACTGCTGCTCTTCAGTTATTTTTTATTTTTTACTTACCACTTATTTTTCTTAACTGCATTGTTGGTTAAGGGTTTGTAATTAAGCATTTCACTGTAAGGTCAACGGCCGTTGTATTCGGTGCATGTGACAAATAACATTTGATTTGATGTGAACTTGTATTGAGTAGGGCCAGGAGTCTTTCCTAATCAAATGACCTGCTCAGAAAAAAACTCTGGGCCCTACTTTTTTCCTGGTCGGGAAGAACAAGCAGAAAATGCAATAGGAGTCAACCTAGTCTGGTTCTTCTGAAGTTCTACATATTCACTCATTTATTTGCAGTACATTAGATAGATGTAAATGGGGCTTGATTTAACCCTGTGTGTTGTGTCGCACCCTGCAGGTGGAGGCAGTCAGCACGTCGGTGCAGGACTCCAGTGTTCTGGTCCAGAGGAGCACCCTGGACCTGATCCTCTTCTGCTTCCCATTTCACATGAGTCAGGTAAGGACAGATCTGGACTGCTCTGTCAGCACTGCTCAGCACACAAGACAGCAGTCACAGCACTGTTGGGAACTGGCCATTCTTGATCATGAGGCTATCCGACATCCAGTGAGAGGGAGAGAGAGCATGCAGTGACTCACAGTGGATGCCTGTTTGGCCGTTCACCTCTCCATTCAATCATCGAAGCACAATGTGCCTCAGAGCCCAAACAGCCCAAATTACGACATCCTTTCTTCCAATTCAGAACTCATCTGACCTCTGCTATTATTTCCTTATTTTTGTGGTGTGTGTTGCTGTTCCAGGCTACCCGTCCAGACATGATTCGGATCCTCTCTGCAGCGCTGCACGTGGTTCTGAGGAGGGACATGTCACTCAACCGCAGACTGTACGCCTGGCTGCTGGGTAAAAGACACACACACAATGGTTTCCGTTAGCCGGTAATAGCCGGCTTTTGGCCATACATATTTTTGAAAATCCGATAAATAAAATTGGCGCCGGCCAATTGTCCGGGAGAAGAAGAAATAATCCCATTGCGAAATAATGCTTTTTAGCCTATTAAATGATGGAAATACCAGTCTATGTAAATACATTTGACTGGTCATGCTTATCGGTCTATAAGTTAATTAGCATAATTCAGTTGAATTAAATTGGCGCGTGTGTACAGTATATTTGTTATGTATCCTATTTCTCACGTGCGTACAGCATACAGATACAGAGCCTTTTAGCTGTAAATATGTCAGACAGCGGGATAGTTGCTGCTACAGCATCTCAAACAGCAAAGGCAACGGAAGTCAGGCTTCATCAGCGCGTCACACACCAATTTGCAATGAGTTGTGTCAAGTTGGCTGGATGTCCTTTGGGTGGTGGACCATTCTTGATACACACGGGAAACTGTTGAGCGTGAAAAACCCAGCAGCGGTGCTCCCGGGACCTACCACCATACCCTGTTCAAAGACACTTAAATATTTTCTTGCCCATTCACCCTCTGAATCCATGCGCTTTTAATGTGAATAAATAGTGTATCAACATTTTAAGCTAAACGTTCTGATCTGTTGCATCAGAGTCATTGCTTTTTAACGTTTTTTAAAATGTAGCCTAGGCCTATTGGTTGTATGAATTAAGGATCTATCGTCCCACAACTGTCCCAGAGTCAGTTTGGAATAGGCTATTTCTTTCTCGCACAGAATGACAATATGACCAATAGAATAGGTAAACTTTTCTACTATGGGGGATAGTAGATTGACATAGGCTAGTGATTTTACTGTTCGTTACTCGCTCATCTTGTTGGCTGAGGAAAAGTAAATATGGACAGTTATTGAAACATCTTCGAAGTGCACATCAGAATTTGGTAAGAAGGACCGCACATCGTTGCGTCCTCGTCTTGCATGTTCTTTTAATATGAATTACCATAATATACATGTGATTTCTGTCATTCTGATCACCGTGGGTGGAAGCCCTAATCAGGTCACGCACCCAATGCATATGGGTCCGGAACATTTCCGGTGAATTAAAGTGCTGCCGGTCAAATGTCCGGCGCCACATTTTCATAATGAAAACCCTGGTACACAGGCACAAACAGGCACATGCACGCATAAATACCACTGCATACGTTCTGTACAACTTAGTATAGTTGAGCTGTTGGACTTTGCCTGTTGGAATGATCATCTGGCCATATATGTCTTGTGCAGTAACATGTCTTGTAGCTACATTTCCCAGTGCTCATTTCCCTACTTTGTTTTCTCTTATTTGTGTCTTACTCACTGTGGATAAAAATGCTGGTAAGTGTTTGCTGATCAGGGCTCATGTTTTTACACTCAGATAAGCTTGTTTGTTTGCTAAATTACTGGTAACTCAATCTCACCCCACCCTCTTCTCCCTTGTCTTCCGTCATATTGTGTGTGTGCTGTGCTCCTAGGCTTTGACAACAATGGTGTGAGGACAGGTCCTCGCAGCTCTCGACAGAGCAACCCTGAGGACCACGCTACCCACTATTTCAATACCTACTCCAAGGACATGCTGGTCCAGGTACGCCCTGTACGCACACACACCCACCCACCTACACACACACACACACACCCACACACACACCCACACACCCACCCACCTACACACACACACACACACACACACACACACACACACACACACACACACACACACACACACACACACACACACAGGCCATATACAGGTGTTTTATGGCCTTCTATAAACAAACATGCGTACAAAAACAAGACAAGCTGTTCCAAGTGCATTTGCACAGCCTTCAAATACAGATTGCTAACACACACACTTACAAGACAAACTGTTCCAAAGCTATTTGCATAAATTACTATTTTCAAAGACCTCAAAGTTTGAGTGGATCTTGTGAAAGGGAGCATGGTAAATATTCCCCCTCTGTGCCCCCTTTTAATCTCTACCCCCCCACACACACACATACGCCCTTAGGGGTCTGCCTGTAATGCCTGTAGCCCCCTACCTCCACACCCCACCTAATCCCAGGGGCCTTCCCTTTGAAGCTCTCCCAAAATCTGCTCCATGCCTGGGCCACGATCACACACTATTCCCCCTTGTAATGCAGTGTCACGCTCCAACAGCATTGGCCCTTATGATGGTGGGGCCTACATGTGATGTGTCCTGGTACTCCAGGGGTCGGGACAGACAGACAGGGGCTTTAATTTGTTCATCTGCCATCTGTTCATGGACACTTGTTGCGTCTCCCCCCTGCTGGGAAATGGGGCTACTGCAGGGACCGTCCGTTCCCCGGCCCCATCCGCTTCTGTTAGACGAGGCATGAAACACACACACACACACACACACACACTAAAGGACAAAAAGAAGACTTGCCGTGGAAAATATCCCCCGGCCCTAACCCCAAAAATGTAATATATATAGCTAACCAGCTGAGTCCATGTGCTGCCGTCTGTCTCGGGAGTTGCTTTGGTCGTTCTGTATTTTCTGAATGCGGTTTGATCCAGAAGTTTTGACCGTGTGTGTGTGTGCAGGCAATGGTGGGGATCCTGCAGGGGAAGGCCCGAGGCAGTGAGGAGGAGAGCGTCCTGATGCATGACCTCAAGCCTTTCCGCATTCTCATCAGTCTGCTGGACAAACCAGAACTCGGTACGGGTATATTACTACACCCATCAGACCAATGCAACACATATCATTCATGTCACTGTTACACACTGAATAGAACACACACAGCATTTTGGTCATAGTGACCCACATATCACTACTGGGCCGTGTTCAGTAGGGAACACCATAGCAAAACGTTTCACAGCTGACAACTAAAATTAGCGCTTCTTATTGGACAACTCCAGGTAGTCCCTCCCCGTTTCAGTCCATTTCCTTCCATTTGGTGCCTAATGACCCTATTTCCATTTGACTGTTCTAGATACGTTTGTAAATGGACATGATCAGTGATTGATTTGTAATCCTGTGTGTTCCAGGACCAGCCATCCTGGAGGACGTTCTGATCGAGGTGTTCAGGACATTATACACACAGTGCCGAGCAGAGCTGGACCTGCAGAACCACAACCCATCCAGCAAGGACCATGCTCATCTCAGCAGGTTGGCCAGCTTGTGTGTGTGTGTAACACTAAACACATGAAAAAAAGCCAAAGCTTTAATGAACATTGGAAGCTAAGGGTGGTATTGATTGTTTCCCTCAGCAAACTGCGAGAGAACAAGAAAACTGCAGAGCTTATCAAAACGGCCAATCTCCTGTTCAACTCTTTTGAGCCGTACTACATGTGGGACTACATCGCTCGCTGGTTCGAGGACTGCTGCAGGTCTGTGTGTATGTGCTGCTCCATGTGTGTATGCTGACATGGTAAGATGGCGAGATAGAGCCTGGGTCGTGTTCATTAGGGCCACACCGTAGCAAAATGTTTCGCAACAGAGAGTAAAGTTAAGCATTTCTTATTGGACAAGTTTGGGAGAGCTGAGTTTAAAGTAAACGGGTCACTGTCCATCTTGCAGGAAGGCAAAGAATGGACCAGGGAGTGCTGGGAGCACAGAGTCCTCAGGGCTCTCATTGGTGGAGTTCTGTCAGCTGGTGGACTTCCTATTGGATATTGTGTCCTTGGTGAGACACACACACTTCTCTCCCCGCCTTCCTTTCTCACTCATACTATAGTATCTCTATACAGAACAACAGCCATTGAAATATCAGTAATATTTACTAATTATAAGTCGCAGTTTCTGACTGTGACTGCTCATGGCATTCCCTTATGGTGTGTGCTGTCTTTCTATCTCTGTGTGTGTGTGTGTGTGTGTGTGTGTGTGCAGTGCATTAACAGGTTCTAGAACTGCCTGTCTTTTTTAGTCTCATTGCATCTTCTAGTAGAGAGAATGCTGGTCTTCATTTCCAGTCTGAATAGGTTGGAGAGTCTCACACCTTAATTACTGTCTGTGTGTGTGTGCACGGCATGTATGTAAGTGAGTGATTGCTTGCGGCCGTGCGCATGTGTTTGTGTGTGTGTGTGTGTGTGTGCGTGCGTGCAGATGTTTCTCTGCGTGGGTATGTTCTGCATACAAAGTGTCCTCTGGCCTATGCTCTGCTTGCTCCTGTCTGTTCAATCTATCTGCTCTCTCTCCTTGAAGCCTACTAGAAGCATGAGGGTAATCTGCCAGGTAAAGTACTGCTGTCTCCTGCTTCTTCACCCTTCACCCCGCCTACCTGCTTTACTGTGGCTTAGATAACATTTGAGCAACATTCCTAAAGGCAATTTTTCATTTCTGCTCTTTTTCTGGCTTTGGATATGGTTATTGTACTTCAGAGTGAGTGAAATAGGCCTATATTATTGGGAATATGGTGGAATTTCTATGTAGTCCAATAGAATTGGGATTTCTTTGTACGAATATACTGTATATATATTCATAGTTTGGTGGGGGATGTTGTGAAAATGAAATCTCAGCCCGGTGTGTCATTGTCCTGCATGCACAGAATAATATGCTCCCATTGCTCACATATTTAAAGAAGTAGCCTATGGCTTTTTGAAAATGTCACATTTGTTTATTCTTCATTTGCCCATCGTTTACATTACTTTTTTAATGTCATTTGTAAAAATAAAAAAGATTCTAGGAAAATGTACAATATAAGATGACAATGATTTGAGGAAGCCTGCTCATGATTAAATATTTTAGTGGGGGTTGTATTTTTCAAAGGGTTTAACCTCTTAAACTCTGACGTCCGCTGATGGCTTTTTCTAAACTACGCATAATATTGTGTACTACCCTCATAAAGTACAATGCTTTCCAAATTTTGTTGTGTTACAAAGTGGGATTAAAATTGATTTATTTGTAATTTTTTGTCAACAATCTACAATTCACAACAATACACAAATCTAAAAGTAAAAGAATGGAATTAGAAATATATAGATATGGAATGGAATTAGAAATATATAAATATAAATATTAGGACGAGCAATGTCGGAGTGGCATGTACTAAATACAGTAGAATAGAATAAGATATATACAAATGAGATGAGTAAAGCCGTATGTAAACATTTTTAAAGTGACTAGTGTTCCATTATTTAAAGTGGCCAGTGATTCCATGTCTATGTATATTGGGCAGCAGCCTCATTGGTGCAGAGTTGACTAGCCAGGTGGTACCCGGCTAGTGATGGAATCACCTTTGGCAGCGATTATAGCTGTGAGTCTTTCTGGGTAAGCTTTGCACACCTGGATTGTACAATATTGCACCTACAAACTGTACAAATAATTATCTTGGCTTAGTAAAAAAAAAAAATTATTCAAGCTCTGTCAACTTGGTTGTTGATCATTGCTAGACAGCCATTTTCAAGTATTGCGATAGATTTTCAAGCCAATTTAAGTCACTACTGTAACTAGGCCACTCAGGAACATTCAATGTCGTCTTGGTCAGCAACTCCAGTGTAGATTTGGCCTTGTTTTAATTGATTGTCCTGCTGAAAGGTGAATTGAGTCTCCCAGTGTCTGTTGGAAAGCAGACTGAACCAGGTTTTCCTCTAGGATAAGGCCTCAGACTGAACCAGAGTTTCCTCTAGGATAAGGCCTGTGCTTTGCTCTATTCCATTTATTTTTATCCCACAAAAAACTCACTAGTCCATAACATGCAGCCACCACCATGCTTGAAAATATGAAGAGTGGTATTCAGTGATGTGTTGGATTTGCCCCAAACACAACGCTTTGTATGCAGGACAGAAAGTTGATTTCTTTGCCACAGTTTTTGCTGGATTACTCCCTAGTCCTAGCCAGTTACACAATCTAAATGTAATACATTTTAAATTCAGGCTGTAACACAACAAAATGTGGAAAAAGGTGTGTGAATACTTTCTGAAGGCATTGTACATTTAGGTTTCAAAACTTTAAGTACTACAAGCACATGCTAAGTACTGTTAGAAAGATAAGAACTGTTGGATTCTGATAAAGAAAAACAGTGTGACTACTACAGAGCCCGAGATGCATCAGGCAACAATTGTTAGTTTTTTTCTTCAGAAAGTATTTTAACCCCTTGACTTATTCCACATTTTGTTGTTATAGCCTGAATTCAAAATTGATTTAAATCGATTTTTTTTCTCTCACCCATCTACACACAATACCCCATAATGACAAAGTGGAAACATGTTTATAGAATGTTTTGCAAATGTATTGAAAATTAAATACAGAAATATATCTAATTGACATACAGTTGAAGTCGGAAGTTTACATACACCTACGTGTAAAACTAGTTTTTCAACCACTCCACAAATTTCTTGTTAACGAACTATAGTTTTGGCAAGCCGGTTAGGACATCATCTTTGTGCATGACACAAGTCATTTTTCCAACAATTGTTTACAGACAGATTATTTCATTTCATTAATTCACTGTATCACAATTCCAGTGGGTCAGAAGTTTACATACACTAAGTTGACTGTGCCTTTAAACAGCTTGGAAAATTCCAGAAAATTATGCCATGGCTTTAGAAGCTTCTGATAGGCTAATTGACATCATTTCAGTCAATTGGAGGTATACCTGTGGATGTATTTCAAGGCCTACCTTCAAACTCAGTGCCTCTTTGCTTGACATCATGGGAAAATCTAAATAAATCAGCCAACGCCTCAGAAAAAAGATTGTACATCTCCACAAGTCTGGTTCATCCTTGGGAGCAATTTCCAAATGCCTGAAGGTACCACCTTCATCTGTACAAACATTAGCACGCAAGTATAAACACCATGGGACCACGCAGCCGTCATACCGCTCAGGAAGGAGACGCGTTCTGTCTCCTAGAGATGAACGTACTTTGGTGCGAAAAGTGCAAATCAATCCCAGAACAACAGCAAAGGACCTTCTGAAGATGCTGGAGGAAGCAGGTACAAAAGTATCTATATCCACAGTAAAACAAGTCCTATATCGACATAACCTGAAAGGCCGCTCAGCAAGGACGAAGCCACTGCTCCAAAACCGCCATAAAAAAGCCAGACTACGGTTTGCAACTGCACATGGGGACAAAGATCGTACTTTTTGGAGAAATGTCCTCTGGTCTGATGAAACAAAAATAGAACTGTTTGGCCATAATGACCATCGTTATGTTTGGAGGAAAAGGGGGGAGAATTGCAAGCCGAAGAACACCATCCCAACCGTGAAGCATGGGGGTGGCAGCATCATGTTGTGGGGGTGCTTTGCTGCAGGAGGGACTGGTGCACTTCACAAAATAGATGGCATCATGAGGAAGGAAAATTATGTGGATATATTGAAGCAACATCTCAAGACATCAGTCAGGAAGTTAAAGCTTGGTCGCAAATTGGTCTTCCAAATGGACAATGACCCCAAGCATACTTCCAAAGTTGTGGCAAAATGGCTTAAGGACAACAAAGTCAAGGTATTGGAGTGGCCATCACAAACCCCTGACCTCAATCCTATAGAACATTTGTGGCCAGAACTGAAAAGGTGTGTGCGTACAAACCTGACTCAGTTACACCAGCCCTGTCAGGAGGAATGGACCAAAATTCACCCAACTTTATTGTGGGAAGCTTGTGGAAGGCTACCCAAAATGTTTGACCCAAGTTAAACAATTTAAAGGCAATGCTACCGAATACTAATTGAGTGTATGTAAACTTCTGACCCACTGGGAATGTGATGAAAGAAATAAAAGCTGAAATAAATCATTCTCTCTACTATTATTCTGACATTTCACATTCTTAAAATAAAGTAGTGATCCTAACTGACCTAAGACAGGGAATTTTTACTAGGATTAAATGTCAGGAATTGTGAAAAACAGAGTTTAAATGTATTTGGCTAAGGTGTATGTAAACTTCTGACTTCAACTGTAAGTATTCAGACACATTTCAGTTTAATGAATTCAGTTATACAACTGACTAGGTATCCCCCTTTCCCCCCTTGGGGCGGGGTACCCCTTCAAATCGTCTGATGCGGTACTGGGTCCAAAACAACCACTCAGAGTTGATCAGGTTAACTGATAGTTCTGGAAATGCCTACAAAGCCATGGTAATGGCATACAGTTTGTCTAATGTGTAGACTTATTTTGAAGAAGAGAGAGGTTAAACACAGAGTTGTACTGATAACTAATAATAATAAATAACTATATAGATTCGGAATTGGATTTTGATTACATCAAGCTCCAACAAGAGCATTTTCAGACATGCTTGATGCTGCCTTTTTATTTTATTACGTTTATTTGACAGGGACTATTTACAATTAAAACATAAATCAGGTAATGTGATCCGTTGTACCAGATGAAACTAGGCATCTAATTTCCATGTCCAGTCACCTGGCGAGTGGCGACTCCCCTATTCTCCTCTTCGACCCCTCTCACCTTCCTCTTCCTCCTCCCTTCAGGAGACCTACATAGAGATCCAGACGGAGCACCTCCCCCAGCTGCTGCTGCGTATGGTGTCTGCCCTGACCTCTCACCTCCCGGCACTGGGCCTGGGGGAGCTCACCCACTGCCTGCGCCTCTGCTCCAAGATCCTCAGCAAGGTGCAGCCCCCCCTGGTGTCCCCTCTGTCCTTGCCCACGGGCCCCCTCACCTCCACAGTCTCTGCTAAGGAGGAGAAACGGGTAAGGAGTACTGAGATGGTGCCCCAGCCCGGGACACCTATACGAGTTAAATTAACCTTGGTTGTTACAGCCAGAGCATATTCTATAACTTTTGGTGTTTGTGTGTGATGTTTTTAAAAATAATTGTATGCATATGTAAAATGTATGTAAAATAGATGCTTAGATGTATGATTAATCAATATTTTGTGATAACATTTCCCAGGTAATAAGGATCATATATAGGCTACCTTTTCATGACAAAACCAACTGGACTTTGTCTATCCTGACTTACGCTTTTGACCCAGTTCAGTTCCATTTGATCCCGTAAAGCGTTGGTGATGATGAATGAGCTTCAATCATGACCTCTGTCAAGTCAGAAAACATCCTGTTGTTATCTTAGTTCTTCCCTGCCTTTACACAGTTTGCTTTAGCATATGGTCTCTGAGCGTTTGGTTGATCATAAAAGAACATGGTTCCTTTTACCTCTGAACAGTGAAATCCATGCAAAGGTTAAATAGTTTGCCTTTTGTCTTTGTCCAGTGGAGATGAAATGGAACCTAATTACGTTCACAAGCAAACATACAACCCCCTACACACCCACGTTCATTGATTCTCACTTTGAAAATTAAAACTTTGTCCATCTTTCAGTTCCTAGCGATGACTGACTACCTTT
This sequence comes from Coregonus lavaretus, assembly GCF_964263955.1. Classification (NCBI taxonomy): domain Eukaryota; kingdom Metazoa; phylum Chordata; class Actinopteri; order Salmoniformes; family Salmonidae; genus Coregonus; species Coregonus lavaretus. Next base: position 72,422,021 of record NC_139990.1, read on the forward strand.
GATAGAACACGAATGTCACTTCTTTCACTTCCTGCCAAATGAAATCATTAGAGCAGGGCTCCTCTGTTGTTGACCCAGCAGAGACGACAGCAGTTTGGCCTGCTTCCCTCGCCCTCAAAAACATAAACAACTCATGGTGTCCCCTGGTCCCAGAGCTGGCCCCCACCCCTCTACCCCCTCAATTTGGCTGGGTGGTCCTTGCTCCAGGACTGGCCCTACTGTCCCTCCCTCTCTCCCCAGACAGAGGTGTTAGAAGCTGGGATCAGTCTACTTTCTCTGCCCCCCTGTCTGTTACCTGGCAGTCTGGTAGAGTGTTTCAGTGCTCAGTAAGGCTTGACTAAAAGTTGACAGACTCCTAGGCTGGCGGTAGAGGCCTGGGGGGGGGCACATAGAGACACACACAAGTGGTAACTAACAAACAGCTGAGCCCCTCTCTTTCTCTCAGAGGAGGATCGGACTACCCTATGGTTTCCCCTTGGGTCTGTCTGCTCCATTGGAGTGGAAGGCTTCCTTCACACCCTTCCGCTCTATCCAGCCTCCCTTTCCCTCCCCCCTCCCCCCTCTCCCTTCCTCCTGTTCTCCAGCTACCCTCCTGGGTGCATTTACAGGACGTAGTTTGCCATCTGAGTCCTGGCGCCAGAATGTGGGGAGTGTCTATGCTTAGAAATCCTCTCCATCCTAGTCTGCGCTCTTCTCTTGACCTGATGCACTTTGGTCCCCACTGACAATCCTAAAACAGGCCAGGTTAGAATTATTAGGAACCCTGCCCTTGTTACACAGTCAATTTGTTCACTGGAGGGTCCTGTTTTCTGTTTCCAGCTTGTTTAACACAGACGCCTTTTGTTTCCACTGCTGATGTGTATTGTTACTGTCTGTATTTGACCTCTTCTCCTTTCTCCACTCTTCTCCCTGCTCTCTCTCCCCAGCCCCTGCCCTCTACTCTGGAGCTGCCCAGCGGCGAGGTGTTTGAGAACGGGGAGAACCCCAACAACAGTCGCTCCTCCGAGAGTGGCTTCACAGACTTTGTCCAGTACCAGGCCTCCGAGGAACCAGCACTACCCACTCAGCCTTCCCTCAAGACGGGCTGCAGCGGCTCCCTCCCAGCCTCCCAGAACAAGCAGCAGGACAAGCCCGTCATGCAGTGCTGTCTGGAGCACTTCCAGCACTTCCTCTCCCGCCTGGTCACCCTGTACATCACCCCGGGGATGGTAGAGGGAGCTGGGGGCGAGAGGAGCGATGTGGTGCGAGCGGAACCAGAGGGCGGCGCCCAGCAGAATGGGCGTGATGTGGTTGAGGTGCCAGGGCAAAGGGAGTGTCTGGCGGCCTTTACCGCCGCCTGCCAGCTCTTCCTGGAGTGCTCCAGCTTCCCGGTCTACATCGCCGAGGGCAACCTCAAGTCCACGCCCCTGTCTAAGGAGCAGACTGGTAAGACAGACAGACTGACTGACTGACTGACTGACTGACCACGTTTGAGATACAGTATAGGCGCTGTGCAGATGAACAGATCTTCACTATGGCTGGAGAAGCGTTTTAACTACATTTCAGTTTGATATGATAATCCTATAGCCTTCTTCATATGTCAAACATATGGTCTCTCCCCTTTGTCTTAGATGAGCACATCTGGACTACAGCTATTTACTGTTGTATGTCTTCTCTCCTTCTCTCAATACAGTATCGTTTCTATTCTCTCCCGCAGACAGCGAGCAGATGCGTCCGGGCGTGTGGCTGCAGACCCTGATGGACGCCTGCTGCCTGGCCAGTGACTTCAGCGTCCAGGGCGTGGCCATTTCCCTGGTGATGGACCTGGTGGGCCTCACCCAGTCCGTCGCCATGGTCACCGCCGAGGGCAGCATCGCCGGCGGCAACCCCGACTCCACCCAGCCCATGAGCCCCAGCCAGGGCCGCGTTGCTGTGGTGATCAGGCCACCACTCACGCAGGGAATCCTGAAGTACATCGCAGAGAAGACAGACTTCTTCAAGGTAAGTGACAGGGAAGAGATTTGTGGCTTATTTGGATCTGATATGGTTGAGATGTTTAGAAGTGGTTCAGTACAGAGAACACAGACTGTATCTCAGCATAATAAATGGAAGAAACTTTTGATATCTCTTTGCCATTGCTCACCATGATAAATGGTAGAAACTTATGTTGATAAACCATTTTTCAGCATGATAAATGTTAATAAACCTATGCTAATACATCTCTCTATTGCTCGCCATGATACATCTTAGAAGCTTTAGATATCTCTCTCTAACACGATCTCTCTCTTCCCCCTCACCTCTCCAGAGTGTGGCCCTTATCCTGTGGGGTCAGTTGGGGGAGGGGACCCCTCAGCACCACCAGCGCAGTGTGGAGCTCTTCTACCAGCTCCACAACCTGGTGCCCTCCTCCAGCATCTGTGAGGACGTCATCAGCCAGCAGCTCATGCACAGAGACAAGGTTGGTCAGCTCAGTACATATGCAGACAGACACGTAGGAACACACACAGATTTACAGTATGCTTGTAAGAATTCTGTATGCCTGAAGGAATATGCTCCAACACACAAGCATCCACACACGTCAAGATTTCTGTGTGTTTTTCAGAAAATCCGTCTTGAGGCCCATGTGAAGTTCTCTGTGCTTTGGCATCTGACCAGAGACTTGAACATCACCAAGTCTTCCCCTTTCAACCGCACCTTTGACAGGTAGGCCTTCCCTCTCTACTGACACCCCACTCAAGAGTTAGTTTTTGTCCCTTGTTTTATCAAGGGTGGACAAAATAGCTGCTATTATATTAATGTAATACACATCTCGTACTCTTTTTCTGTCTCTCTCTCTCACACACACACATACCGTTCGGACGCTACTCACATTTTTGTGAGAAGACCGATTTTCGGGATGTCTCATGGTCCGACAAACACCGCTGTAGCTCGGCCACCTTCCACCGCAGATACGGAAGGTCGACATTGGAGGATTGAGATGCAGCCCATGCAAAAAAACATGTCTCTAGCTTAAACGGACAGATTTTGATAGGGATTTTTAAAATTCTGTTCCTTAGATTGATGCTCGGGTGGATTATTAATATACACCATCACAATAAATCCATTAAGAAACATTATGATATGAATTAAATGTATTTCAGAAGAACTGAATAGCATATTCTGAGTCCGCCTTCTGTAGATCTGGCTATGCGCCATGCCAATGGCAGCCTAGGCTGTAGACTAGTTCATTTAGCAGACAAGATATACTTATAATTCCCGTACCATTATTTTATAATATATTATTTTAGAGTTATACGAATATAATGGATCTTAGCTGAATAAAATAGAAAGGATAATTTCCCCAAACGATTATTGAGCGAGTGCGTACATGGAGTGCCTATTCTGTGTTGAGCCTAAAAAGTGATAATTTAAAACCGGTCCTATACGCTTGATTTAGAGTTATTTGGCAACTTTAACTGTGAATGATTGTTTTCGATATAGAATGGGCCATTATCAGCTAGGCAGGGGGAAAAAAAGACAAGTCATCCTTATGCACTCTAATAGGGAATGGAGGATGCGCTTTCCTGCTTTCCAGTGGTTCCTTTTCAATCATGCCGGGTAGGCTTCTCCGGTTTTAGGCTACATCGGGATTGCATATAGAAATGTATGGGCTTATATGAATTTATTTCACTCCACGCATCAACCAGCTCAAACTATGTATGCCAAACTCTAACCCTGTCCCTGCAAGCTACCCAGTGCTTAATTTGGGAACGGACAGTAGCCAACTTAAGCCACAACATTGAAAACCAAGTGAAATCTGTTCGGGAACATCGCTAGTAACATGTTTTCGCAAAGAAACGTATTTCATTAAACTGTTGACGGCCTCTCTCTCTGCACGCTCGATAAAGGAATGAAGGAGAGCGAGAGGAGGAGGAGATGGAAACGCACAGTGGTGAGATATTCTGTAGATTAAGGACACCTTCCTAATATTGCGTTGCACCATAGTTTTCATCTGGTCAGTCTGTCATGGAAAGAGCAGGTGTCCTTAATGTTTTGTACACTCAGTGTATGTATAAGCTTTAAGATAGGCTTATATAGGCTTAGGCAGAGCTATATGTATTGTATAACGGCACAATACTTATTTTAATTCAGGCTTTTGTTGGGGCTTGGGTTCATATAGGCTAGGCTGATGCATATGCATAAGATCTAATATGCGTATGCGGGTTCTGCATGTGACGTCTTAAATGCTTTGAATTAAAATAACAGGTTGAAACTTAATGGAAAACATGACTACCATGTTTACCATTAAGTTTCAACCTGTTATTTGAATTTATTTCTTCAAATTGATCGATCACAATGAGGTCAAACAATGTAGCCTAATGGTGAGTTTTACAAGCATGATACTCCCACACCCCCACCCAAAATAATTAGACCGCCATTGATAAAGATGTTGAACTCCCACCATCACCAGTTATCCTCATCATTCAGATTCTTATCATTCAGTCTTGAAATGTTTGATGTGATTTTTGAATGCTTTTGCGTTGTCGTCAGACTGATTAGAGTGACAATCGAGTGCTGAGTACCAGGCCGTTAGCGAATTGGGTACTACCAATGCATCAACTACAGAGCGCAGAATAGGAGGAGATTACTGTGACTCAATGGTCACGTGGATTTTGACTGCGGTCATGACTCATGACTGCCGGTGTGGCAGTAATACGGTCACGGGAATAACCCTACACACACACACACACACACACACACACACACACACACACACACACACACATATAAACACACACACACACACACACACACACACTACCCCTTTGCCATTACAAATTAATATCTTCCGTTTTCTTATCTCTCTCTCCCAGGTCTCTGTTCATCATGCTGGACAGTCTAAGTTACTGGGATGCATCGGCCAGCGCAGTGGGCCGGGCCTGGCTCAACCAGGTGCTCCAGAGGCATGACATCGCTCGGGTCCTAGAGCCCCTCCTGCTGCTGCTGCTGCACCCCAAGACCCACCGTGTGTCCATCCAGCGCGTCCAGGCCCAGCGCCACTGGGCCCAGGCGTTCCCCAACCACAACCCCCAGGCCGAACAGGACCCCTCCGAACCCATCTACATGGGAGACTCGGGAATCTCTGACAGTGAGTTAGAGGGGAGAAACGGGTTAGAATGGTGGTGGACAGGACAGCCATGGTCGTGAAGAGATACAGGGCAGTACAGGCTTTTGTTCCAGCCCAGCACTAATAGATTCAACACTCATCTCAGGATTAGTTGGATCAGAAGTTTAATGTTGGTCTGGAAGAAATGTCTATAGCTGTAAAGGATCAGTGTTTGGTGAACATTGGTTTGGAGTGAATCTAGTTCAAGGCTCATTTCGACTCGCTAATTTATTTGCATAAACAGTATGTCACATCCTCTCTTCTCCTCTCAGACTTCAGCCAGATGCCAGGGGACTCTCTGATGTCAGGCCTCCGAGGGCTGCCATTGGGTGACATGGAGCCCTTCTGCCTGACAGTCAACCCTCTGAGTGACAGCCTGTCCCTGCTCAGCCTGAGCAGTGAGAACCTGGCGCTGAGCGGTGACTACCATCCTCCTGACCAGCAGGGGGAACCCCACCACCACGGCTCTGAGTCCAGCGGCTCCCACTCCTCCACCATAGACAATGGCAGCTTTGAGGAGCCAGACGACGCCTGCAGCACTGTGAACGGATGTGGATCCGACCAAGTCCCTGTCCTTATAGCGTCAGACAGTATGGTTCCTGATGAGGAAGATTCACTAGAAGAGGCTGTGTTGTCGGTGTTAAATGAGTTGATAGACAGGGTGGTGGGTATGGGAGAGGAGGAGGGGCCACCTGAAACGCCGTCCCCCCCTGAAGCGTGGGCGCAGACGGACTCCGATAGCTCCTCATCAGACACGCCGACCGGTCTTCGGCTCGATTCGGGCCTCCACGCCCCCTCCCACCACCTCGAGATGTTAGCGGGAGGCACCCTGGGGTTCTTCCATGTCACCCCACCGGACCAGACAGGGGAGGAGGGGGAGAGGCACCACGAGGGCATCACTCGCCACAGCTCGTCCCCCTCCATCGTGACCCTACCGGACAGCTCGGGCCTGGCCACCCCTCCAGACCGGAGCCTGCGCTTGGACGTCGTGGACCTGGGGGCCCGTAAGCGCTCCCACAGCAGCACCCAGCTCAGCCTCAAGGGTAAGATCATGGAGCGTCTGCAAGACAAGTCCCCCGGTGCCAAGCCCAAGGTGAAGAAGAGCAAGAGGAAGGAGGAGGAGAGGCAGAGGAAGGCCCTGCAGGCCGATAAGCTCCGGCTGCCCAGCATCTTCTTCGGAGACAGCCTGGATCTGGAGAACTGGTACAGCTGCGGAGAAGGCGAGGTGTCCGAGATCGAGAGTGACACCGGCTCGCCCAGTGGGGGCGGAGGGGTGAGCGGGGGCAATGGTCCCAACGGGAGAGCGGGGCGTAGAGCTTCCGCATCGCCGCCTCGGTTCAACATTCACCCCCTCTACCAGCACGTGCTGCTCTACCTGCAGCTGTACGACTCATCCCGCACACTGCACGCCCTTTCGGCCATCGCCGCCATGCTGCGGGCGACGCCATCGGACTTCGTGGATGCCATCTCCACCACCAGCATCAACAACACCTACACACCCCAGCTGTCGCTGCTGCAAAACCTACTGGCACGACACCGTGTTTCCGTCATGGGCAAGTCTTGGGATTTTTGGAAATGCACAAAACACATATAAAGACAGCTAAACACATATGAACTAAACAGGGGTAAAACGCATGCCAGAGGTGTAACACATTACGCTGATTCTAAGTCGCGCTGGATAAGAGCATCTGCTAAATGATTAAAATGAGAATGTAAAATGTACACAAAGACATTAAAAACCATACAATCTGAAGTTTTCTTATTATTAGAATGTAAAATAATGTGATGTTCAATCTCCTTCTCCTCCCAGGTAAGGACTTCTACTGCCCCATCTCCCAGGACAGCCACTCCCACTCGTTCCGCAGCGCCATGTTCCTAGAGATCATCATCTCCCTCTGCCTCTACTTCCTGCGCTCCTACTACTCTGCCCACGTGGGCACGGCCGCCACCGACCTGGCGGGCAACCGGGCCATGCAGCTGACCAGCTTGGAGGTCCTCACCCTCCTCTTCAGCGAGCTGTCCAAGGTGACCGGCGGCTCGGCCAAAGGCTTCGCCAGCTTCATCAGCGACGTGCTGTCCAAGTGTAAGGTCCAGAAGGTGGTGCTCCACTGCCTGCTCTCCTCCATCTTCTCGGCCCAGAAGTGGCATGAGCAGCGGGCAGCTGGCGTCAACGTGGCCTCCCAGGAGGAGGGTCTCTCAGAGGACAGCGTCATCAACCTCTCAGAAGATCAGATGGACGGCTGCAGCGCCGTTCAATCCCAGCTGCTGAGGCTTCTCCAGAGCCTGGTGGTGCTTGAGCACAGGGTCCTAGTGCCCGCCGAGGAGGGGGGAGACGGGGGGCCCGTGGCTGTCCCGGGGGGTGTAACGTTAGGGGGTGTAACGTTAGGGACGGGTAGCGGGGCAGGGTCGGGCTTCGAACTGCTGGGAGGCGAGGTGGAGCACATGAACCCACAGCAGCCAATGACGTCGCTGCAGTACCTCCACGGGCAGCCTATCACAGCGCAAGGCATGTTCCTGTGTGCGGTGATCCGGGCACTACACCAGCACCACGCGTGTAAGATGCACCCACAGTGGATCGGCCTGATCACGGCCACGCTGCCCTACATGGGCAAGGTGCTGCGCAGAGTGGTGGCCTCGGTCACACTGCAGCTCTGTAGGAACCTGGACAACCTCATTCAGCAGTACCGCTTTGAGACCGCCATCACAGACACCAGGTAACTGCTATAGTATCGTTTCTTATAAGCCCATATGGGCTAGGCATTTGAAATGGTGCTGAGACATCCATATCCTCCCATCAGTACTGGTTAGCCATTATTAAACCACACCACTGATACCTCTGTTATCGACAGGACAGTGGACAGTGGCTATATTGGAAGGTTTTTACATGCAATGTTCTTGATGTGTGTGTTTTACACCTACCCACTTAAGTTGAATGCACTGAAATAACTTCAATGTAAAAGTGGAAAAAAAATGTGTGCCAGGATCAGGTGGGAAGCAACTGGAAGCAGATTGTCAGTAACCAGGTTTCCATCCAACCATTTCATGAATTACCTGATGTATAAAAAAAAGTCATGACCGGGCTAATGGAAACAGGAAATGTTGGGACAATTTCATAAATGTTGACAGACAATTTGTTGATTCGACAACAGACAATTTGTTGATTTGACATGGTGGGACCTTTTTGTGTCAGTAAAATGTGGCTAATTATGCGAGAAATGGCAGTGGAAACGCTTTTATGCGCAAATATTGATATAATAACCATCATATCGAAGTAAACTTGGAGTCACATGATGATATTTTGTGTTGTCCTCCCGCTACGACTCGGGAAAGCATGCAGTTTATTAGGCTGCAGATGAAATAAGTTATGATGAACTTCACAGGGTGGTGAAAGTGAATGGTGATGGGATTGGTGCGCCTTTCCAATAAATATTGACGGTCTTATTCTGGTGACATGATCGATGCTTGCCTGCCATTTGACAAAATAAAAGTTCTTACTGTTGGCTAGAGCGCATGTGCCAAGACCATAGTCGGCAAATTTGCTATTTAACGCAGCAGTTTTTGTGAAAAAACCTTCGGTACAGTTGAAAATCCGATAGAAACACATTGAACTATAGATTTTTATTTGGTACATGAAAACTTGAAGGGATAGTTCAAGATTTTGGCAATGAAGCTCTGTATCTACTTCCCCTAAAGCAGATGAACTCTTGGTCTCTGCATCCAGTATGAAGGAAGTTAAGAGGTAGTTTCGCGAGCCAATGCTAACTAGCGTTAGCGCAATGACTGCAAGTCTACAGGAACACCTAGCATGCTAGCTGTTCCCGTAGACTTCCAATCATTGCAATAGACTTCCAGTCATTGCGCTAACGCTAGTTAGCAACTTCGTTCAAACTGCAAACAGAGACATACAAATGGTATCCACGAGATCATCTGGCTCTGGGAAAGTAGATAAAGGGCTTCATTGCCAAAATCTCAAACTATCCCTTTAAGAAGAAAAAAAGTATATTGTATGTACTCTGGGTCATCACGCATAGTTTTTTATCCACAAGTCACAACACACTGGTGGGAAAACGCATATATTATTTTATGCAGATTTTTTTAGTATTCACCTGATAATCTGTCGCCAATTGGATGTAAACCTAGCTAGTGAAGTGAAATATTTGTATGAATTGGTTAATTTAAGCACATATCCATGGCAATAGATTTACAGCTGTTTTGTAGCAGAGGGAACCTTTGTAAGAAATTAGATGAGTGATGCTGCCACAAGATGGCACTCTTGACCAGCAGTTGCCTCAACTACCCACCTTTGACTATTGCCTTTTGTATACTGAACAAAAATATAAACGCATCATGCAACAATTTCAAAGATTTGACTGAGTTACAGTTCAGTCAATTGAGATAAATTAATTTGGCCCTAATCTATTGATTTCACTTGACTGGGCAGGGGCGCAGCCATGCGTGGGCCTGGGAAGGCATAGGTCCACCCACTGGGGAGCAAGGCCCAGCCAATCAGAAGAAGTATTTCCCCACAAAAGGGCTTTATTACAGACAGAAATACTCCTCAGTTTCATCAGCTGTCCGGGTGGCTGGTCTCAGACGATCCCGCAGGTGAAGAAGCCGGATGTGGAGGTCCGGGGCTGGCGTGGTTATACGTGGCCTGCAGTTTTAAAGCCGGTTGGACTTACTACCAAATTCCCTAAAACAAAGTTGGAGGTGGCTTATGGTAGAGAAGGTACATTCAATTATCTGGCAACAGCTCTGGTGGACATTCCTGCAGTTAGCATGCTAATTGCACGCTCCCTCGAAACTTGAGTCATCTGTGGCATTGTGTTGTGTGACAACTGCACATTTTAGAGTGGCCTTTTATTGTCCCCAGCACAAGGTGCACCTGTGTAATGATCATGCTGTTTAATCAGCTTCTTGATATGCCACACCTGTCAGGTGGATGGATTATCTTGGCAAAGGAGAAATGCTCACTAACAGGGATGTAAACAAATTTGTGCACAAAATTTGAGAGAAATAAGCTTTTTATGCATATGGAAAATGTCTGGGATATTTTATTTCAGCTCATGAAACATGGGACCAACACTTCACATGTTGCGCTTATATTGGTACTGTATATTCTATGACAACATGAATTGTTTATGGCAAAATAGTTTTTTATGCCAAATGATGTCTATTAATTTATACCTTCCCCACTATCTCTCTTCCAGACCTCAGTGGATGGCCCTGTGCATCCCCCCAGATTTGATTCTAACAGTACTGGAAGGAGTGACGGCAATCATCCACTACTGTCTACTGGACCCATCCTCCCAGTACCACCAGGTGAGGGCGCTAGTCAGCCACGCTGCACTGCCAAGTAGACAGTTATGTCATATCTGCATTGATTTCATGCTGATGTCACTTATTTACAAATCAGTAGACCTCCTTTTGATGCACAAAAGCTTGTATGCACACCGACGACGCATTCCTCCCTACATCTTCTCAGAGAGCTATCGTGTAGCTAAGTTGGTAGAGCATGGAGCTTGCAACGCCAGGGTTGTGGGTTCGATTCCCACGGGGGGCCAGTATGAAAGATGTATGCACTCACTAACTGTACGTCGCTCTGGATAAGAGCGTCTGCTAAATGACTAAAATGTAATGTCAAACGTTATTTTACATCATTTCCTGCTATCCTTTGTGTATTTGTAAATGAGTATGTTTTTAACTCTCTTGTCTGTCTTTTCTATGTGCATGTTTTACTTGCAGGATTTCCGTATGCTTACAGTGCCTAGTGAAAGTCTGCACAGTCTTCACATTTTGCTGCCTTAAAATTGTATCTAAAAAGGATTACATTTTCCCTAAAGATCTACACAACCTACTACAGAATTTTCTAAATGAAAGAAAATTATAGAACATTTTCCCAAATCAATAAATACAATAATAAGATGTCTTGATTGCGTATGTCTTCACACCCCAGAGTTAATACTTGGTGGAAGCACCTTTGGCAGCCATTACAGCTGTGAATAATTTTGAATAAGATTTTACCAACTTTGCACAACTCTTAGGGCAACATATATCCATTGCTTTTGTCAAAATTGCTCAAACTCATTACATTTGGTTGGAAATCATTGATGGACAGCAATATTCAAACCGTGATGGCTATTATCATGGCTATTGTGGTGGCAGCATCATGTTATGGGTATACTTGTCCCTAGCAGGAACTTGGGAGTTTGTCATGATCAAAATAAATATGAAAGGAGCAAAGCCCAGGTAAAAAGTTAGAGGAAAACCCACCGTAGTCTTCAGAAAACCGAACCCTGGGATAGAGTTTTATTTGTCAATGTGACTATTGCACTTTAATGCCAAAGACACACCAGAATGGCTTTCCAAGAGGTGGTGAGTGTTCCTGAATGGTCCAGTCTCAGTCCTGACTTGAAAATCTGCTTGGAAATTTAGAGACAATGTTTGAATATTGCTGTCCATCAATGCCTCCCAACAAATTTACTGAGCTTAAGCAATTTTGATAAAAACAATGGATATATGTTGCCCTAAAAGTTGTGCAAAGTTGGTAGAATCGTATTCAAAATTATTCAAAGCTGTATTGGCTGCCAAAGGTGCTTCCACCAAGTGTTTACTCTGGGGTATGAGGACATACGCAATCAATAGATCTTCCTTTTTAATTTTGTATTAATTTGGCCATTTTTCTATAATTTTTCTTTAACTTTGAAAATGTGTAGTAGGTTGTGTATATTGGTAGGGGGAAAAAATCTAATGTAATCCCTTTTTTTAGATAAAATTTTAAGGCAGCTAAACGTGAACACGTAAAGGGGGTGTGTAGACTTTCACTAGTGACCGTATCTCTACGTCTCCCTATCTCTCCTCTCAGCTGCAGGTGAGTGTGGACCAGAAGCAGCTGGCGGAAGCTCGCTCTGGGATCCTGTCCATCCTCCACACCATTATGTCCTCTGTCACCCTGCTGTGGAGCGTCCTGTACCAGGCCGACAGCTCTGACCGGCCAGCCGCCGCCGCCGCTGCATCCACTTCCAACATCAACCTGGGATCCACCAAGGTGCCGCGGCTACACCCTGGACCCTAGGCCTTTTTCACAGTGCTGAGTCGAACCAAGGCAGCCAGACCAAGCTGTACTGAGCTGATCTGGTTACGCGTCCGTCCGTAGTTGCTGGAACTGAGCCGAAATGGACAGTGTGATAATAGCCATCAAAGTTTGGTCTGGGTTCGACACTATACTGTGAAAAGAGTACCTGTAGTTGATACCTAGATCAGTGTTCTTCAATATAAGTTAGTTTGGTCGTGTACCCAGTTTAGCAGGTGTTATAGTGGGTGCAGCAAAATGTTTATGTTACTAGCTCCTAACTGTCCTGCTCCTGGGGACCCTAAAGGGTGTGCAGGCTTTTGTTTCAACCCAGTACTTCTGATTCGAGGAATCGACTAAGCATCCATTAGCGCTGGACTGGAACAAAAGCCTGCAGAACATGTTGGTTTCCCCAGGACCATAACATTGTTCATGGAGGATGGACCGTCCACTGCCCGTTGGCCTGGTCTTATTTCTGACACTGGATAGAGCGCTCAATCTTTCCTCTTTCTCCTCAGAACTTACGTCAGCAGATCCTGGAGCTGCTAGGCCCCATCTCCATGAACCACGGAGCCCACTTCATGGCAGCTATCGCCTACGTGTGGAACGAAAGGAAGCAGGTCAAGACCACTGCCGCTTACAAGGTAAGCTCCACAAATCAACACGGCTAAACACATATTGTTTGTGTTATTAGTGTGGTTAATGGCGGTGCGCAGATGTCTCTTACCGTGTCCGTGTCCGTGTTCGCCCACGTGTGTGTGTAGGTGATCCCCACTGCCAGTGAGGAGCAGCTGTTGCTGGTGGAGCTGGTGCGGTCGGTCAGCGCCATGCGGACAGAGACCGTGATGCAGACGGTCAAAGATGTCCTGAAGCAGCCGCCGGCCATCGCCAAAGAGAAGGTTGGTGCTGCGGTCTCCCAATAGCCTGGAATCTAAACGGATACGCTCTGTTTTACCATTGAAACAAAGCATATTAGTTTCCCAATACATACCCTTAGAACACACTGTGCTACTCTAACCTTGTTACAGTTTATGACTATATACAAAGCTGTACGACTCCTAGCCTCCTGCTATCATTAGTCCTAATTCACCCTAATGCAGGTCCTGTGTTACTATTATTGGACAGATACCATCTTATTGTTACAGTATATCAAAGTAAACTGGCATCTTCCCTGCCACTGCCTCATTATGTTCTAATTAAAAGTAATTCAGTCCAATGTTACCTCTTCCTCCACCCTCTGTCTTTCCCTCTCGCACTCGTCTCCCGTCTTTCTCACCGTCTCTCCATAGAAGCATCTGTCTCTGGAGGTGTGCATGCTGCAGTTCTTCTATGCCTACGTTCAGAGGTGAGTCCAACGGCCCCTCCTCCACCTGTCTGTCAAGTGGGTTGAGCATTGGGAGCAAATGTATGAGATGTTGGCAATGACAATCCAGGTGAAGTCAATTACACCAGCTTCATCACGCTGAGTTAATCCAATGCCTGGAAGAAGTGGACCGACTGAGTTTTCCCTCTTTTGTAGTTTAGTTCATGTGATGTCATGTTTAGTTTGACATTTTTGTGTGTCAAGTGTGTTGAGCATTGGGATCAGGTAGAATAAAATTGAGTTAAATTCAGATACTCCCCTGATTTTCCTTACTTCGATAGTCCAATTCATTGAGTTCTGTAGCTATGCTATTATTGTTACTAAGCTGTTTATAAAGGTATCTGACCTAAATGAGTACTTGACCCATCATTAGAACATTGTTTGTGACTGTATCCTGCCTCTCTGTCTATGTAGGATCCCTGTGTCCAGTCTGGTGGACAGTTGGCCGTCTCTGCTGGCCCTGCTGAAGGACTCTGTACAGTTGGGGCTGCCTGCTCCTGGACAGTTCCTCATACTGGGGTTAGACTACACACACACACACACAGGCCAGTTATACCAGGCACTACCGCTAGCGATAAAGCTATCGAAGACCAGTCATTTTCATTAAGGGGAAGAAGACACAAGGATACATTTAGCTAATAATCAAGTCGGAGGAGGGAGGATCTTGCAAGCTAGCTTTGACACTGTGCTGGATACGCTAATGTCCAAAGTGACGTTGTGGGTGTGTTGTATGGAAGCTACACCCACAAAGGGAGAGCTCTGCGATTCCTTTCCACTGTGTCGTTTTTGGTACAACTACACACCTTTAAAACTCTCTCTGACTCTCACACCATCACTCCCTTCCCCTTATCTATCCTCTACATACGCAGCCAGCAGACTAACCTATCCATCTGTCTCTTCCCCAGAGTTCTGAATGAGTTCATCCTCAAGAACCCAAACCTAGAGAGCAAGAAGGACCAGCGGGAGCTGCAGGTAAGCCTCAGTCCCAAATTAGATTGAAGCAATTTATTGGGCATGCATTTGATTTAAGTGGTATGGTAGTATGGATATTGTAACAAAGCCAATATGATTATTCACCGTCTGTGTCCCTGATGTCTGTGTGTGTGTGTGTGCAGGATGTGACCCACAAGGTGGTGGAGGCCATCGGGACCATCGCAGGCTCCTCTCTGGAGCAGACCACCTGGCTGAGGAGGAACCTGGAGGTCAAGGCCTCGCCACAGATCATGGTGGACGGGACCAGCATGGAGCAAGACGTAGAGGGTAGGAGCAATGAGAGGACCCTGGCTGTCTGTGCTAGTTGTGTACAATACGTCAGTGTTGTGTTCATTGGGGCACCAGCTTCTTATTGGACAAGTCCAGGGTGTCCCTCCCCGTTTCAGTCCGTTTTCTTCCGTTTGGTCCCTAATGAACACAACCTTAATTGGGAATGTGCCGATTACAGGTGTTTCTTGTGTGACTGAATGTATGGCTCTGTGTCAATATCCACACTATCATACCACTTAGAATGACGCAATGTATTGGGAATGTATTCAAAGGTTTAGGCTATTATGGTAGAGTGGATATTTGATTGTGCTCACGTGCAGCGTGTGTCTGCATGTGTGTGTGTGTGTGTGTGTGTGTGTGCTGCGTATGATGTGTCACTAACGGTGTGTGTGTGTTTCAGATCTAATGCTCACAGTGATGGAGGCATCCAGCTTCACTCCATCTGTGTACAGCGTTCATGCCCTCACACTGCTAGCGGAGGTAAAACACCAAGCGCACCGTCTGGCCGTCTGTCTGTGTCCGTCCATCTGTCCATCCTCTCCACTCTCTGCTACCAGGACCCACACACAGTCGACTCACACTCAGCTGATTTACGATCAGCTCTCCCTCCCCCCAGGCCCAACCTCAATCATTATTAGGAAAGGAATAAATCCTTCCCTGGACACTGTCGCTGTTGAAGCCAGATAGAGACGAGCTCTTGCTTCGGTGTTATAAACAGGACCTCCCTCCCTTCCCATTGTTTAGGCTTATGTCATGTGACACGTTTACTCATTGCAGTCTGTTAGTGGTTATTGGTAGGTTTATGTCTGCTGTAGTGCCAGTATGTATCTTTTAAAGCAATATTGCAATGTGCTAGGTTTTATGACTTTTTAGGACTTTTTTAGTGCAGTATGCTGTTTCTGTGTGTCCTATCCGAACAGTGCAGAGTGTTGACAGTAGTGAATGTGTGCTGTGTTGTCAGGTGCTGGCCCATCTCCTAGACATGGTGTTCTACAGTGATGAGAAGGAGAGGGTGATCCCCCTACTGGTGAACATTATGCACTATGTGGTGCCCTACCTCCGCAACCACAGGTATGGATGGACCAGCCAATACACTGCACTCCTTCACTAGAGCCAAGAGCACTCCCTGGTCCTCAGCTACACTAAATAACATGCCCGTTGGATGTGGCTAGGAAACTCTCCCAAGCTGTGGAACTAGGGCCCAGTATTTCCCGGTCAGGTCATATCTGGGTCCTATCCCTAATGTGCAGTGTGTATGTGTGCCCTCTGCCCTGGCAGTGCCCACAACGCCCCCAGCTACCGGGCATGTATCCAGCTGCTGAGCAGTCTGAGTGGGTACCAGTACACCCGGCGGGCCTGGAAGAAAGAAGCCTTCGACCTCTTCATGGACCACACCTTTTTCCAGATGGACTCCTCCTGTGTCAGCCAGTGAGTTGGGAATTGTTGTGTGTGTGTGTGGGGGGGGGGGGGGTCGGTGTATTCTTCTTATATGTGCTTCATATAATGGGATTCTATCTTGACATCCTCTCCTGTATTTTCCAGTTGGAGAGCCATCATTGATCATCTTATGACCCACGACAAGACCACGTTTAGAGATCTTATGAGTAAGTATAATTGAGTAGCCTGATTCTTCTAAATTAGAATTTCTATGTATAGTTGTATGTGAGCTTTACAGGTACAGTGCCTTCGGAAAGTATTCAGACCCCTTGATTTATTCCACATTTTCTTACGTTACAGCCTTATTCTAAAATGGATTAAATAAAAATCCTCAGCAATCTACACACAATACCCCATAATGACAAAGCAAATGTATTACAACTAAAAAACAGAAATACTTTATTTACATGAGTATTCAGACCCTTTGCTATGAGACTCGAAATTGAGCTCAGGTGCATCCTGTTTCCAATGATCATCCTTGAGATGTTTCTACAACTTGATTGGAGTCCACTTGTGGTAAATTCAATTGATTGGACATGATTTGGAAAGGCACACACCTGTCTATATAAGGTCCCACAGTTGACAGTGCATGTCAGAGCAAAAGCCACGCCATGTGATCGAAGGAATTGTCCATAGAGCTCCGAGACAGGATTGTGTCGATTCACAGATCTGGGGAAGGGTACCAACACATTTCTGCAGCATTGAAGGTCCCCAAGAGCATTCTTAAATGGAAGAAGTTTGGAACCACCAAGACTCTTCCTAGAGCTGGCCGCCCGGCCAAACTGAGAAATTGGGGGAGAAGGGCCTTGGTCAGGGAGGTGACCAAGAACTCGATGGTCACTCTGACAGAGCTCCAGAGTTCCTCTGTGGAAATGGGAGAAGCTTCCAGGAGGATAACCATCTCTTCAGCACTCCACCAATCAGGCCTTTATGGTAGAGTGGCCAGACGGAAGCCACACCTCAGTAAAAGGCACATGACAGCTCGCTTGGAGTTTGCCAAAAGGCACCTAAAGACTCTCAGACCATGAGAAACAAGATTCTCTGGTCTGATGAAACCAAGATTGAATTCTTTGGCCTGAATGCCAAGCGTCACGTCTGGAGGAAACTTGGCACCATCCCTACGGTGAAACATGGTGGTGGCAGCATCATTCTGTGGGGATATTTTTCAGCGGCAGGGACTGGGAGACTAGTCAAGATCGAGGCAAAGACAAACGGAGCAAAGTACAGAGACATCAGACTGGGGCGAAGGTTCACCTTCCAACAGGACAACGACCCTAAGCACACAGCCAAGACAACGCAGGAGTGGCTTCGGGACAAGTCTCTGAATGTCCTTGAGTGGCCCAGCCAGAGCCCGGACTTGAACCCGATCTAACTGGAGAGACCTGAAAATAGCTGTGCAGCAACGCTCCCCATCCAACCTGACAGAGCTTGAGAGGATCTGCAGAGAAGAATGGGAGAAACTCCACAAATACAGATGTGCCAAGCTTGTAGCGTCCAAGAAGACTTGATGCTGTAATTGCTGCCAAAGGTGCTTCAACAAAGTACTGCGTAAAGGGTCTGAATACTTATGTAAATGTAATATTTCCGTTTTGTATTTTTAATAAATTAGCAAACATTTCTAAAAACCTGTTTTTGCTTTGTCTTTATGGGGTATTGTGTGTAGATTGATGAGGGGGAAAAAACAATTTCATCAATTTTAGAATAAAGCTGTAAGGTAACAAAATGTGAAAAAAGTCATGCGGTCTGAATACTTTCCGAAGGCACTGTAAATATGTTGGTAGATATTATATTAGACCTGTTATAGTATAGTAGTTAACCTGTGTGTGTGTCTGCAGCTCGTGTGGCGGTGGCTCAGAGCAGCTCTCTGAATCTGTTCTCTAACCGAGACGCAGAGCTGGAGCAGAGAGCCATGCTGCTTAAACGCCTGGCTTTCACCATCTACAGCAGCGAGGTGGACCAGTACCAGAAATACCTACCTGACATACAGGGTAAACACACACAGGCAGGCCCGCACACAAACAAACACACACACACACCACTAAGAAACGAACACACAACGTCCTTCTGTTTTCAAATATTTACACACACACAGCGATGGAGCATTGACCTATATACCTGTGTGTTTCCCCCATCAGAGCGGCTGGTGGAGAGTCTGCGTCTGCCCCAGGTGCCCATCCTCCATGCCCAGGTGTTCCTGTTCTTCAGGGTTCTACTGCTGCGCATGTCTCCTCAACACCTCACCTCTCTGTGGCCCACCATGATCACTGAACTGGTGAGAGACACTAGAGCATGCTACAAACACAAACACCAAAAAACATACACACGTAGTCACACGCACACAAGCGACAACTGCAGATGAACAGCCTGATGAAGGCCTACACCAAGCCGAAACACCTCTGCGTTTGTTTGTCCTGCTGTTTATAACATTTTTTGATAGAATTTCTAAGATAACGTAGGCTTTTTAAATAAAGTAATGAGTGTCTTGATTGGATAAGTAAGCCCCACTGTTATTCTTGCAATCCTTTTCGATTACTGAGTTGTGGCTATCATCCCCTTTGTTGTCTCAAACTACTGTACTATAGATCGTCGACCAAGATAATAGATCATTATGTATCATCCAAACAGTGTGTGGCGTTTCTCCTATTTAGTTACCTATGTATTTCCTCCTTCTCAGGTTCAGGTCTTTTTACTCATGGAGCAGGAGCTTACAGCAGACGAGGACATGTCAAGGTAACTGTCAATCCACCAGATGGGAGTAAACATTGATTATTACATGACAATGAGAGAATGTGTGTTCTTCCTACCATAGAAATTATGTGACTTGATGATGGATTGGATTCATCGCGTTTTCAGGTGCTCAAAGCGCTTTAGATTGTATGGGGGGGGAAACATCCACTACCAATGTGTATCTTCAACCTGGGTGACTTTGTAGGGCTTGTTTCCTGGACACAGATTAAGAGTAGACCTGAATTTGAAAGCATGTTCAATGGAGATTCTCCTTTGAAAGTGCATTTGAGTCCAGGACTAGGTTTAATCTGTGTCCAGGAAACTGGTCCGTTGCTGTGTGTCTATGCTGTGTGTATGCATTGGTCATGTTTCCATCTGGGTTTGACCTGTAGGACGTCAGGTCCATCGGTGGCTGGCCTGGAGACCACCTACTCTGGAGGGAACGGTTTCTCCACCTCCTACAACAGCCAGCGCTGGCTCAACCTCTACCTGTCTGCCTGCAAACTGCTGGACCTGGCCCTGGCCCTGCCCTCAGAGAGCCTGCCTCAGTTCCAGATGTGTGTACTAACCCACTACTCTGGATTCAAACACTCACATACAGTACATTAATCTGAAGACTGTAGTGCACACTGCACTTTTTCATTTAGATATTTTTGGAAGGTATAAAAGCATTAAGCACATAGATTGTGTTTCATAACACATGAAAGTATGTTGCAACACTTTTACCCAATGAGGTCCTCAAGCCTTTTCACACTATTGTGCTAAATGAAACCATGCAGTGATGGCTCATATATTTTCCTGTCACTTTGTCTTTTCCATCACAATTTGGCTCTGTTTTGCTCAGAAGTGTGAAAAGGTTGATGTTATTTCCAATGTGGGCCTACTGTGTGTGTGTGTGTGTGTGTGTAATGTTTGGGTATTGGCTGTGTTCTTTCCCAGGTACCGCTGGGCCTTTATCCCCGAGGCATCTGATGACTCGGGCCTGGAGGTGAGACGACAGGGGACCCACCAGAGAGAGTTCAAACCCTACGTTGTCCGACTAGCCAAGCTGCTGAGGAAACGAGCCAAGGTAACTGCTCTGGTCTACCTTCAGAGCAACATAATACAAGGCTGGTCGTAGACCCACATTAGCAAAAGTGGCCAATCCCAATGACCATGGTAACTTTAGCTATTAACGAAATGTGGGACAACTTACTGTACCCCTAAGGTCAGTAGTTGCCTAATGGTACTTGTGAGGTTCAGTAGAAGTGTAAAAGCCTGGACACAACACGCTGAACATCTTTTCCCGAAAGCCATCAGTGGGCGAACATCAGCTGCAGTCCCCGTGGTGTGATCCAGGGGCCACCTGCCGGCAGTCTTTCACGATTCAACATGTAGAATCTTGGACGGGCGTCAGAGAGAGCTTCACACCCTTGAGCCATTCAGGGCGCTAGGGCGCTTTCCCCACGTGACAACAAAAGTGAAACTTGAAAAATCTAAATATCAACTGTAGCCTGGACAGTGTGTTCCAGCATGTTTTGTACAGAATTTGTAAAAAATAAAATAATCCGGCAGACAATCCTATCAGAGACTTGAGGTGAGTCTTGGCAAAGAAATCCCGCCAAAAAACATAATGGCACACCAACAAAACACATACATATAATATGTGTAAAGTCATAGCTACTTTACACAACTCTTTTCTCATTCTGCTGTCGTCTGTTTCCATCCATTCCGTCCTGTAGAAGAACCCAGAGGAGGACTGTTCCCTGCGTACTCTGTCCTGGGAACCGGGCCACCTCACCCTGACGCTCTACGTGATCCGCAGCATGGAGCAGCTCCTCCCCTTCTTCAACCTGCTCAGCCAGGTGTTCAACAGTAAGGCCAGCAGCCGCAATGGCCCCACCCACAACGCCGCCCCCAGCCACTCTGGCCAATCCTTCCCCAACAAAGAGGGCAAGCTGGAGAGCCAAAAAGTGTTCTGGAGCCGAGCACGGCAGAACATCGAGGAGATGGTAGAGAAAGACTTTCTAGAGGGCCTTATCAAGACGTGAACACGAGGGACAGAGGGAAATGTATTTTCCAAAGCAAAATAAATTAATAGAAAACACTAGTGAATAAAACTCATCTTGTATAAAGGGGCATAAACCATGGAAACTAAAAATAAATCAAGTTTGTAAATTTTTTTCTCGTTTTGTATTTATAATGACTATTTTACTTTTCAAAGGCTTTTAATTATTTGTATATACAGGGCAGCTGTGAAGCCTGACTAAGACAGTTTGTGTGAGCCCTCTCTGGGACAATGTGAAGATGCTGTGCCATTCTATATCGTTGTGACTTACTAAATTAAAGACTTATCATGAGCTCTACATGCCCTGTGTGTCTCGGTCTTACTCTCACCATGGACAGACATGTTATTATTAGAGTATACACAGCACCAGTTGATTTATTAAATTAACCTTGTTTTTTACAACTATGAATGGTCAACACCTGTGGTGAAATGCTCACAGCCTCAGCCTTTTGAAATGTTTGGCAAGAATATGTAATCCCATTATCTGTTCTGCGATTACATGGATGATGGATAGCGCCTTGGTGCTGAAATGGTTTGAGCATCATAGAGAGTGGAAAGCACTTAAAGGTCCAATGCAGCAGTTTTTATCTCAATATCAAATCATTTCTGGGTAACAATTAAGTACCTTACTGTAATGGTCAAAAAATAATAATAGCTTATTGGCAAAGAGCAATTTCTCAAGCAAGAATTTTGCTAGGACAGTATTATTCCAACCTCATAGTGTGGAAATATAAAACTTTTTTTCTTTTTTTTTACTGCACTGAGCCTTTAACATGTTCTCTCTCTCATATTGTACATATAGTGTTTTGGATTGATTTGTGCCATTTTAATGTATAATTTCATATATAGGGTTGGGGACAGATAGAAGCTATAATTTGTGAATTCAACTAAATAACTAGAATGCTGCCACACATTTTGGCCAGTTACATCTACCACTTTGTGAAATATGAGATTAGATAGTTTTGAAAAAGACAAACTACAATGAAATTAATGTAATGATTATAATAAGTATAAATATACTAATACATTCCTCTACAAGGTCTTGCAACAGGAGGACTTTTTGAAAGTCTTCCTCAGGCATGAAAACATCCTCACAAAGAGGGAGTGCTTGCATGGTTTCTCCTGTGTTTGAGAGCTAGAGGAAAGATCCCCCTGTAGTGGAGACAGCTTCCAGCACGATGTCCGGTGCTAGACAGGAGAGATGGTTGACATGAACATGAATTTGTGTCCATCAAACATTTCCCTCCCAACTTTTCTATTTACTGTAATGACTGTCCATGTTGAGGCATTGGAAGTACATTTAAAGGCCCGAAACATTCTTGATTGGCAGAATAAAATGTTGTAAAGATTGTTTCATTCTATGTACACAGTTAAACATATATATAGTAGAGGGGTCTTAATGTATGGACTTACAAATGCAATAGTCATCCTAGTGGGCAATCTTAGCCTGGTCCTGTGCTGCCTCTGAGGCCTAGCTGTTCTTTATATACACTGAACAAAAATATAAACGCAACATGCAAAGTGCTGGTCCCATGTTTCATGAGCTGAAATAAAAGATCCCAGGCATTTTCCATACGCACAAAAAGCTTATTTCTCTCAAATTTTGGCACATCTCTGTTAGTGAGCATTTCTTCTTTGCCAAGATAACCCATCCACCTGACAGGTGTGGCATATCAAGAAGCTGATTAAACAGCATGATCATTACACAGATCCACCTTGTGCTGGAGACAATAAAAGGCCACTCTAAAATGTGTAGTTTTGTCACCCAACACAATGCCACAGATGTCTCAAGTTTTGAGGGAGAGTGCAATTAGCATGCTGACTGCAGGAATGTCCACCAGAGCTGTTTCCAGATAATTTAATGATAATTTCTCTAATATAAGACATAGTTTTAGCGAATTTGGCAATACATCCAACTGGCCTCACAACCGCAGACCACGTGTAACCATGCCAGCCAAGAACCTCCACATTCGGCTTCTTCAACTGCAGGATCGTCAGAGGGGTGCTGAGGAATATTTCTGTCTGTAATAAAGCCCTTTTGTGGGTAAAAACTCATTCTGATATGCTGGGCCTATGACCTCCCAGGCCCACTCATGGCTGCGTCCCTGCCTAATCCATAGATTAGGGCCTAATGAATTTATTTCAATTGACTGATTTCTTATTTGAACTGTAACGCAGCAAAATCTTTGAAATTGTTGCATGTTGCATTTATATTTTTGTTCAGTATAGAAATACAGTACCAGTCAAAAGTTTGGACACACCTACTCATTCCAGGGTTTTTCTTTATTGTAACTATTTCCTACATTGTAGAATAATAGTGAAGACATCAAAACTATTAAATAACACATATGGAATCATGTAGTAACCAAAAAAGTGTTAAACAAATCAAAATATATTTTATATTTGAGATTCTTCAAAGTAGTCACCCTTTGCCTTGATGACAGTGTCAGTAGCTGAGTGTAGATGCGGTGTGGAAATCAAGCGCAGGAAACACGGGCGTTCGTGAACAGACTTTAGTAAATGAAGGCAGCACCAAACAGGCGAACAGCCAACCCAACCGGGAGGCAAAATACAAATTACGCACAAAATAACAACGTGCGTAAAAAGACAATAGCGCACACAGTGCGGACTCTCGAAAAACAACAAAACACGAGAGTAATAACGAGAGCAACAGCTAGACAAAAACCAATCACACATAACACCTGACCCAACACACGATAACTAAATAGGAAACCAAATCAAATACTAACAAGGGACAGGTGTACAAACAGACAAAACCAAACAAACATGAAACATCGAACGGTGGTAGCTAGTACTCCGGGGACGACGACCGCCGAAGCCTGCCCGAACAAGGAGGAGGAGCAGCCTCGGCCGAAACCGTGACAGACAGCTTTGCACACTCTTGGTGTTCTCTCACCCAGCTTCATGAGGTAGTCACCTGGAATGCATTTTAATTAACAAGTGTGCCTTGATAAAAGTTAATTTAATGCGTTTGAGCCAATCAGTTGTGTTGTGCCAAGGTAGGGGGGGTATACAGAAGATAGCCCTATTTGGTAAAAGACCAAGTCCATATTATGGCAAGAACAGCTCAAATAAGCAAAGAGAAACGACAGTCCATCATTAAGGCATGAAGGTCAGTCAATATGGAACATTTCAAGAACTTTGAAGTTTCTTCAAGTGCAGTCGCAAAAACCATCAAGCACTATGATGAAACTGGCTCTCATGAGGACCGCCACAGGAAAGGAAGACCCAGAGTTACCTCTGCTGCAGAGGAAAAGTTCATTAGAGTTACCAGCCTTCACAGAGTTCAAGTAACAGACACATCTCAACATCAACTGTTCAGACGAGACTGCGTGAATCAGGCCTTCATGGTCAAATTGCTCCAAAGAAACCACTACTAAAGGACACCAATAATAAGAAGAGACTTGCTTGGGCCAAGAAACACGAGCAATGGACATTAGATCGGTTGAAATCTGTCCTTTGGTCTGATGAGTCCAAATTTGAGATTTTTGGTTCCAACCTCCTTGTCTTTGTGAGACGCAGAGTAGGTGAACGGAAGATCTCTGCATGTGTGGTTCCCACCATGAAACATGGAGAAGGAGGTGTGATGGTGTGGGGGTGCTTTGCTGGTGACACTGTCAGTGATTTATTTAGAATTCAAGGCACACTTAACCAGCATGGCTACCACAGCATTCTGCATCGATACGCCATCCCATCTGGTTTGAGCTTTGTGGGACTATCATTTTTTTTCAACAGGACAATGACCCAAAACACACCTCTAGGCTGTGTAAGGGCTATTTGACCAAGAAGGAGAATGATGGAGTGCTGCATCAGATGACCTGGCCTCCACAATCCCCCGAACTCAACCCAATTGAGATGGTTTGGAGCGCAGAGTGAAGGAAATGCAGCCAACAAGTGCTCAGCATGTGTGGGAACTCCTTCAAGACTTTTGGAAAAGCATTCCAGGTGAAGCTGGTTGAGAGAATGCCAAGAGTGTACAAAGCTGTCATCAAGGCAAAGGGTGGCTACTTTGAAGAATCTAAAATATAAAATACAGTTCGATTTGCTTAACACTTTTTTGGTTATTACATGATTCCATTTGTGTTATGATGTCTTGGTTTTGATGTCTTCACTATTATTCTACAATGTAGAAAATAGTAAAAATAAAGAAAAACCCTTGAATGAGTAGGTGTGTCCAAACTTTTGACTGGTAGTGCATTCGGAAAGTATTTACGTTACAGCCTTATTCTAAAATTGAGTAAATCATTTCCTCATCAATCTACACACCCCATAATGACAAAGCAAAAACAGGTTTTTAGAAATGTTTGCAAATGTATTTAAAAAACTGAAATATCACATTTACATAAGTATTCAGACCCTTTACTCAGTACTTTGTTGAAGCACCTTTGGCAGCGATTACAGCCTAGAGTCTTATTGGGTATGATGCTACAAGCTTGGCACAAATGTATTTGGGGAGTTTCTTCCATTCTTCTCTGCATTTCCTCTCAAGCTCTGTCAGGTTGGATGAGGATCGTCGCTGCACAGTTATTTTCAGGTCTCTCTATAGATGTTTGTTCAGGCTTTGGCTGGGCCACTCAAGGACATTCAGAGACTTGTCCCGAAGCCACTCCTGCGTTGTCTTGGCTGTGTGCTTAGGGTTGTTGTCCTGTTGGAAGGTGAACCTTCGCCCCAGTCTGAGGTCCTGAGCACTCTGGAGCAGGTTTTCATCAAGGATCTCTCTGTACTTTGCTCCGTTCATCATTCCCTCGATCATGACCAGTCTCCCAGTCCCTGCTGCTGAAAAACATCCCCACATCATGATGCTGCTACCACCATGCTTCACCATAGGGATGGTGCCAGGTTTCTTCCAGACGTGACTCTTGGCATTCAGGCCAAAGAGTTCAATCTTGGTTTCATTAGACCAGAGAATCTTGTTTCTCATGGTCTGAGAGTCCTTTAGGTGCCTTTTGGCAAACTCCAAGCGGGCTGACGTGCATTTTGCTGACGAGTGGCTTCCGTCTGGCCACTCTACAGTAAAGGTCTGATTGGTGGAGTGCTGCAGAGATGGTTGTCCTTCTGGAAGCTTCTCCCATCTCCAAAGAGGAACTCTGGAGCTCTGTTAGCGTGACCATCGGGTTCTTGGTCACCTCCCTGACCAAGGCCCTTCTCCCCCGATTGCTCAGTTTGGCCGGGCAGCCAGCTCTAGGAAGAGTATTGGTGGTTCCAAACTTCTTCCATTTAAGAATGATGGAGGCCACTGTGTTCTTGGGGACCTTCAATGCTGCAGATATTTTTTGATACCCTTCCCCAGATCTTTGAATCGACACAATCCTGTCTCTGAGCTCTACGGACAATTCCTTCGAACTCATGGCTTGGTTTTTGCTCTGACATGCACTGTCAACTGTGGGACCTTATATAGACAGGTGTGTGCCTTTCCAAATCATGTCCAATCAATTGAATTTACCACAGGTGGACTCCAATCAAGTTGTAGAAACATCTCAACGATGATCAATGGAAACAGGATGCACCTGAGCTCAATGTCGAGTCTCATATCAAAGGGTCTTAATACTCATGTAGATAAGGTATTTCTGTTTTTTAGTTGTAATACATTTGCTAACATTTCTAAAACCCTGTTTTTGCTTTGTCATTATGGGGTATTGTGAGTAAATTTATATGGGAAAACATTATTTAATCAATTTTAGAATAAGGCTGTAACTAAACAAAATGTGGAAAAGGTCAAGGGGTCTGAATACTTTCCGAATGCACTGTATGAAAGCATAATAAACAGCGTAATACAACACAATATAGTTGAGTCAGAGAGCTTTCCACATCCTTCTCCAGCACTGGCCAGATCAGCTATTGGTTACTCGTGCGAATCTGCCTATCAGTTACATCGTTGGTCCCTTTAACTCTTTAAGAACTCGCCTCGCCATGTGTATGCCTCCCACTGCTTACAGGGATGCTGCTACTAGCCTACTCGGTTCTTACATGACGTTTAACCTGACTCAGACGAGGGGGAGGAGTGAGGAGTGAGATAATAAATAAATAAATAAATAAATAAACAAACCAGGCAAATCCTCCAAAACGCCACCATCCACCTCCTCTGTTTCAAGCGTCGTCGGTGGTGAACGGTGGGATCACTGGGGGAAAAGAACGCCACTGTTATTGAATGGCCCATAAATTGAGAGGCGAAATAGTAGGCTGAAAAACGGCGGTCCTTGGAGAGGATTATAGTCCTTCGCTGGAAGAGAGAAGGACGCCTTGTCCGTAGAGCATCATCCACAGCGAATCATCATTTTATAAGGAGGCTACCATACAAACCGTTACAGTAAGGACTTTAGAATAGAATAGCCTACAGACAATTGAACTGATATTTCATTGGAAATAATGTATTACTAATGTAGAATTATACAAATCAAACATAGCAAAAAAGAAATACCCGTTTATAGACAATTACAACGAGAATGTATCATAGAAAAGATATCGACCTCATCTTTAGCATGTGAATTTTGTTTTGTTTAGCATATTCACGATAAATTACAGCTCTGATAGCCTATAGGCTAATCTTATTTGTCAATTCTAGTTTATATAGCATGGGCCAGGCCTAAACAAGGCATAGGCTATCGGTAAATTGGACTCGAGAGGAAAGCACGGCGCAACCTTATTTGCCATTATCCATGTCAAGCATCCTTTTCAACTTGTCATTTCATTTCCGATCTCAGATAGGGGCCTAATAGCCTACAACATTTCCCCGTATCTGGGCTGAGAGTATTTTTCCTATACCCACCTCCCCAGTGGATTTTTAAGGGCAGCCTGGAATACCACGACTGGTTGTGCTTTGGGGGGGACCATTTTTGACGTTTGAGTCGTGAGGTTTGACGCCACGGAGAGAAGATGTCGGGGCAGACGCTGACGGACCGCATTGCCGCGGCGCAATACAGCTTGACGGGATCCGAGGTTGCTCGAGCTGTCTGCAAAGCCACCACTCATGAGCAGACAGCACCCAAGAAAAAACACCTGGAATGTAAGTATGGCCTCCTCCCCATCTCTACACACACCTTACAAGTACTGGTCCATGCCTGTGTTTGTGTGTGTGTGTTTGTTCCTGTGGAAGTTCCTGTGGAAGTTCCTATGGGATATGTATCAGTGGCGGCTGCTAAGGGGAGGGTGGCTCATAATAATGTCTGGAATGGAGGGAATGGAATGGCATCAAACTGTGTGTTTGATGTATTTGATACTAGTCTACTAATTCCGCTCCAGCCATTAGCACGAGCCCGTCCTCCCCAATAAAGGTGCCACCAACCTCCTGTGATACCTTTACCCATATTACAATATTATTAAATCAATAATAATGGTTCGCCATATTTATTTGCTTGTGTGAAATAGATTTTTTCATTATGTAGACCTAAAACAAGTCAAGTTTTGCTTTAGTCAGACTGTCCGGGCCCCTTGCCAGGCATCACCGATCAATGTTGATGCCTGCTGTACTCATAAAAGAAACTGTTAGACTGAAGTAGTCAACTCCGAGCCAGGACATTGAACAGAACAGAGCCACCAGCCTCCTACCTCTGTGTCCTTCCTTCCACCCTCTTTTGAGAAATAAGTGATCTGATATGGTTGGAATGGTGGAAGTTATGAGATAGAACCATTGCTTACACCTAACAATTTTTGTTAGATCAGGGATTACCTCAAGGATGGATGGAAGGAAGGCTGTGTTTTTAAAGCATTGGAATTTAAAGCATCAAGGCCTCTATCGCAGTCTGAATAATGGATTCCTTCTCCAGTGCTGCTAAATGCATAATGCAAAAGTTCAAAAGGTGCTGTTATCACTACTACTAACACAGGCTTGTGCCTGGGGACCTGGCCAGTTTGAGGAGGTACAGGAGGCGGGGTGGCACTGTCTGTCAACCCTTAACCCTGATTTAGAAGCTGTGTCTGGTATCAAAGCCCCACTTTGTTTGATGTTGAGGAGACTTAAGGTTTTCTGAGGGTTTTGCCTTACAATGACATAGGAAACCCGATGTGATGAATTTCCTTCTTAGTTTCAGAGTTGTATTTGACTCAATGTCTGAAATCCCCAATATACACTGAGTATACCAAACATTAGGAACACCTTCCTAATACTGAGTTGCACCCCCGCCTGGCGGGTAGGAATGTTGGGCCAGTAACAGAAAGGTTGTTGGATCGAATCCCCGAGCTGACAAGGTAAAAATGTGTTGTTCTGCAGTTAACCCACTGTTCCCAGGGCGCTGATGACGTGGATGTCGATTAAGGCAGCCCCCTGCACCTCTCTGATTCAGAGGGGCTGGGTTAAACGCGGAAGACACATTTCAGTTGAATGCATTCAGTTGTACAACTGACTAGGTATCCCAATTTAAATGTTGCACTCAGAACAGCCTCAATTTGTCAGGGCATGGACTCTACAAGGTGTTGAAAGCGTTCCACAGGGATGCTGGCCCATGTTGATTCCAATGCTTCCCACAGTTGTGTCAAGTTGGCTGGATGTCCTTTGGGTGGTGGACCATTCTTGATACACACAGGAAACTGTTGAGCATGAAAATTCCAGCAGCGTTGCAGTTCTTGACACAAACTGGTGCGCCTGGCACCTACCCCGCTCAAAGGCACTTATATACACTGCTCAAAAAAATAAAGGGAACACTAAAATAACACATCCTAGATCTGAATGAATGAAATAATCTTATTAAATACTTTTTTCTTTACATAGTTGAATGTGCTGACAACAAAATCACACAAAAATTATCAATGGAAATCAAATGTATCAACCCATGGAGGTCTGGATTTGGAGTCACCCTCAAAATTAAAGTGGAAAACCACACTACAGGCTGATCCAACTGTGATGTAATGTCCTTAAAACAAGTCAAAATGAGGCTCAGTAGTGTGTGTGGCCTCCACGTGCCTGTATGACCTCCCTACAACGCCTGGGCATGCTCCTGATGAGGTGGCAGATGGTCTCCTGAGGGATCTCCTCCCAGACCTGGACTAAAGCATCCGCCAACTCTTGGACAGTCTGTGGTGCAACGTGGCGTTGGTGGATGGAGCGAGACATGATGTCCCAGATGTGCTCAATTGGATTCAGGTCTGGGGAACGGGCGGGCCAGTCCATAGCATCAATGCCTTCCTCTTGCAGGAACTGCTGACACACTCCAGCCACATGAGGTCTAGCATTGTCTTGCATTAGGAGGAACCCAGGGCCAACCGCACCAGCATATGGTCTCACAAGGGGTCTGAGGATCTCATCTCGGTACCTAATGGCAGTCAGGCTACCTCTGGCGAGCACATGGAGGGCTGTGCGGACCCCCAAAGAAATGCCACCCCACACCATGACTGACCCACCGCCAAACCGGTCATGCTGGAGGATGTTGCAGGCAGCAGAATGTTCTCCACGGCGTCTCAAGACTCTGTCACATCTGTCACGTGCTCAGTGTGAACCTGCTTTCATCTGTGAAGAGCACAGGGCGCCAGTGGCGAATTTGCCAATGTTGGTGTTCTCTGGCAAATGCCAAACGTCCTGCACGGTGTTGGGCTGTAAGCACAACCCCCACCTGTGGACGTTGGGCCCTCATACCACCCTCATGGAGTCTGTTTCTGACCGTTTGAGCAGACACATGCACATTTGTGGCCTGCTGGAGGTCATTTTGCAGGGCTCTGGCAGTGGTCCTCCTGCTCCTCCTTGCACAAAGGCGGAGGTAGCAGTCCTGCTGCTGGGTTGTTGCCCTCCTACGGCCTCCTCCACGTCTCCTGATGTACTGGCCTGTCTCCTGGTAGCGCCTCCATGCTCTGGACACTACGCTGACAGACACAGCAAACCTTCTTCCCACAGCTCGCATTGATGTGCCATCCTGGATGAGCTGCACTACCTGAGCCACTTGTGTGGGTTGTAGACTCCGTCTCATGCTACCACTAGAGTGAAAGCACCGCCAGCATTCAAAAGTGACCAAAACATCAGCCAGGAAGCATAGGAACTGAGAAGTGGTCTGTGGTCACCACCTGCAGAACCAGTCCTTTATCGGGGGTGTCTTGCTAATTGCCTATAATTTCCACCTGTTGTCTATTCCATTTGCACAATAGCATGTGAAATGTATTGTCAATCAGTGTTGCTTCCTAAGTGGACAGTTTGATTTCACAGAAGTGTGATTGACTTGGAGTTACATTGTGTTATTTAAGTGTTCCCTTTATTTTTTTGAGCAGTGTATTTTGTCTTGCCCATTCACCCTCTCAATGGCACACACATGATCCATGTCTCAATTGGCTCAAGGCTTAAAAAAAATCGTTATTTAACCTGTCTCCTCTCCTTCATCTACACTAATTGAATTGGATTTAACAAGTGACATCAATAAGGGATCATATACAGTGGGGGAAAAAAGTATTTAGTCAGCCACCAATTGTGCAAGTTCTCCCACTTAAAAATATGAGAGAGGCCTGTAATTTTCATCATAGATACATGTCAACTATGACAGACAAAATGAGAAAATAAAATCCAGAAAATCACATTGTAGGATTTTTAATAAATGTATTTGCAGATTTTGGTGGAAAATAAGTATTTGGTCAACAACAAAAGTTTCTCAATACTTTGTTATATACCCTTTGTTGGCAATGACACAGGTCAAACGTTTTCTGTAAGTCTTCACAAGGTTTTCACACACTGTTGCTGGTATTTTGGCCCATTCCTCCATGCAGATCTCCTCTAGAGCAGTGATGTTTTGGGGCTGTCGCTGGGCAACACAGACTTTCAACTCCCTCCAAAGATTTTCTATGGGGTTGAGATCTGGAGACTGGCTAGGCCACTCCAGGACCTTGAAATGCTTCTTACGAAGCCACTCCTTCGTTGCCCGGGCGGTGTGTTTGGGATCATTGTCATGCTGAAAGACCCAGCCACGTTTAATCTTCAATGCCCTTACTGATGGAAGGAGGTTTTCACTCAAAATCTCACGATACATGGCCCCATTCATTCTTTCCTTTACACAGATCAGTCTTCCTGGTCCCTTTGCAGAAAAACAGCCCCAAAGCATGATGTTTCCACCCCCATGCTTCACAGTAGGTATGGTGTTCTTTGGATGCAACTCAGCATTCTTTGTCCTCCAAACACGACGAGTTGAGTTTTTACCAAAAAGTTCTATCTTGGTTACATCTGACCATATGACATTCTCCCAATCCTCTTCTGGATCATCCAAATGCACTCTAGCAAACTTCAGACGGGCCTGGACATGTACTGGCTTAAGCAGGGGGACACGTCTGGCACTGCAGGATTTGAGTCCCTGGCGGCGTAGTGTGTTACTGATGGTAGGCTTTGTTACTTTGGTCCCAGCTCTCTGCAGGTCATTCACTAGGTCCCCCCGTGTGGTTCTGGGTTTTTTGCTCACCGTTCTTGTGATCATTTTGACCCCACGGGGTGAGATCTTGCGTGGAGCCCCAGATCGAGGGAGATTATCAGTGGTCTTGTATGTCTTCCATTTCCTAATAATTGCTCCCACAGTTGATTTCTTCAAACCAAGCTGCTTACCTATTGCAGATTCAGTCTTCCCAGCCTGGTGCAGGTCTACAATTTTGTTTCTGGTGTCCTTTGACAGCTCTTTGGTCTTGGCCATAGTGGAGTTTGGAGTGTGACTGTTTGAGGTTGTGGACAGGAGTCTTTTATACTGATAACAAGTTCAAACCGGTGCCATTAATACAGGTAACGAGTGGAGGACAGAGGAGCCTCTTAAAGAAGAAGTTACAGGTCTGTGAGAGCCATAAATCTTGCTTGTTTGTAGGTGACCAAATACTTATTTTCCACCATAATTTGCAAATAAATTCATTAAAAATCCTACAATGTGATTTTCTGGGAAAAAAATTCTCAATTTGTCTGTCATAGTTGACGTGTACCTATGATGAAAATTACAGGCCTCTCTCATCTTTTTAAGTGGGAGAACTTGCACAATTGGTGGCTGACTAAATACATTTTTTCCCCCACTGTATCTTTCACCTGTATTCACCTGGTCAGTCTATGTCATGGAACGAGCAGGTATTCTTAATGTTTTGTATACTCAGTGTATACCCCTGTATGTGATTATGTGTAAGCATT
Organism: Coregonus lavaretus; assembly: GCF_964263955.1. Classification (NCBI taxonomy): domain Eukaryota; kingdom Metazoa; phylum Chordata; class Actinopteri; order Salmoniformes; family Salmonidae; genus Coregonus; species Coregonus lavaretus. Next base: position 72,455,137 of record NC_139990.1, read on the forward strand.
TGAAAGATCATACACTCCTATCTGAGAGACTCTTTGTCAGGGGTGCCCAGGCCAGGCACCAGATCAATTGAATCCAAAGGCCTCTGATTTGCATCAGGCCTAAATTATCACTGATGGCAGGTGGCTTGTTCGCCTCACTTTCTCCCTAAGGACCATTGGTGATCAGTCTGTGGCAATTAGGCCAAGAGAGTCTGCTTGCCAGGATGATAGCCCAATACTATGCCAGCTAGGTAACCTAAGGCTATAGTTTCTCCTTATGTACATCATCAATATGAAAACCAAGAGTGATCTGGGCAATACAGAACTCAAAACCCCACAGGGAAAAATCAATCCCACCCAATCCATCCTCCTTGAGTCTGGGAGTAAAGCATATTTATGTACTCCCCTTAATCATGGGATTGGGGGATTGGAAAGCCCACCCCCGGCCAATTATGTGTCAGCAATCTTTTGACATCTCGGAAAGTGCCGACTCAGCGTCCTCTGCTCCTCATAGCCAGTTGCTCTCGTTTAGTGCTCTGAGTGTATGTGATGTCGCCCACTGACTAGCTCTAAGGGACAATGCTCTCCACTGAATGCACGACAGGTTCACACACATATGCATTCACATGCAAGCATGCATGCACGCACTTACACAAACACACACACACACTAGTACGTATGGTAAATAGTCTCATAATTAGATCAAACAATGTTGTAGATATTGCGAGTATAATACAACTGCAATATAATCACAAGTATTCCCTTTTTGGTGGGAGGGTAGGGGAGGGAAAGGGGGAGGTTTATATCAGTTGCAATCTGGGAGGGCTCTTGGGAAATGTAATTTTTTTTCTTTTTACATATTCAATGCTGATTATTGATTACTCATCTATTTACTTTTTAATTTACTTTCAAATGGGTTTGTACTCATTATTACATTTGCAATAAAGTATTTTCCAGATTTTTAATGGAAAGCTATCTGTGCTTTCTTGGAACTTACAGTGCATAAATAGAAGAAAAAAAAGCATACTAGTTGTTTTGATATTATGAATAGGAAAGGAGTAGATATTGCCGTACTCCAGGAAACTCATATAATGATTTAAGCAAAATAGAAAACAACAACATCATGGTGGCTGCCTTTTCTTCTGTTAATAATTAAACTAAAGCAGTAATTATTGTGTTTCGCCGTAATCTCAAGTTTCAATGATCAAGAAGGGAGGATTGCCTATGTGAAATAAATGTTTTCTTGGAAGACAAAAATGTTTTTATTTCTGCGAATGTCCCCAATACTTATGATTATTAGTTTGTTGTTTCTTAATCCAAAATACTTGCTGGAATATCAGATTTCCATGTGGTCTTGGGTGGTGACATGAATACAACGGATAAATCTAACAATTCGGGTACTGCACCACCAGCCACCATAGCATTGCAAAATATGGTTTCTGATTTTACACTATCAGATATATGGAGAGTGTATAATCCACAGCTGAAAGAATATACTTTTTACTCTGCTAGGCACCGATTATTTTCAAGGATAGATTGATTACATACTTTCATCACAGTTAGTGCATCTAGTTCAGAAGGTCAAAATTGTACATACTGTATGTCTATGCCTGATCATCACACACACTTATGCAAACTATAACCAATGCTCCATATCGTGCCACAAATTGGAGATTTAATCTCACTCTCACTCTTTCGGCAGAAAAACTGTTCTGCTGTTCACGAGTTAGTAAGGACAGGTTTTTTTTATTTTTTTTTACTTGTTCAAATCAGAAGCAAATGCTATTGTATTGTTTCTAATAAACCCTTTCATGGCATCCCACAGGAATCTATTATCATTCACAGACTCTTTGTTGAGGAGGATAAATTCATGTAAATCAGACCTGAATTTATCCTCCTCAACAAAGAGTCTGTGAATGATAATAGATTCCTGTGGGATGCCATGAAAGGGTTTATTAGAAACAATACAATAGCATTTGCTTCTGATTTGAACAAGTAGACATTTTTAAAAATAAAATAACTGTAGGCCACTTTATCCTTACTAACTCGTGAACAGCAGAACAGTTTTTCCGCCGAGAAGGAGAGAGAATTATTAATAATCAAATCTGAGTTAAATTCCTTACTCAGATTAAGAGCAGAATTTCTAATTCATAGAGTCAGACCAACTGATTATGTGGACGGTAATAGACCTAGTAAATTACGCAATAATGATAGTCTTGCTGACATTGTTTCCATTCAGTCTAAAGATAGTGTTATCTTGCATGATTCACCATCAATCAAATTACAATTTAAACAAAATACCTGACAGTATGAGACTCTTTTTCGAGGGCTTGACCACAACTCTCCTCCGATGATCCACAATCTGTAGTTGCACCTATAATGCTCAATGAACTGCACGATGCATTGAAAGACATGAACCAAGGTAAATCCCCTGGATGGGATGGCATCCCACCGAAATTCTATTTAACCTTTTGGTCTGAACTTGCCCCGATATTTATTAGAAATGGTACAAACATCTATTCAAATGGACTTTTTCAATAGAGATGTTAATACTGCAATTAGCTCTCTGTTACATAAAAAAAGGTAAAGACCCAACTCTCTGTTCAAGTCATAGGCCTCTCTCCCTTATTAACAGTGACATGAAATTGTATGCCAAGGTTCTAGCCGAACGCCTTCAAACCATTTTACCCAAACTAGTTCATCCTGATCAAACAGGTTTCGTCAAACATAGATTGGCATCAGACAATCTGAGATGTCTCTGTATAGTAAAAACTGTATAGTAACCCCTCTGCGATGGTCTTGAATGGTAACCAATACTCCTCACAGTTCGCCATCAAACGGGGAACTCATCAAGGCTGTCCAGTGTCAAGCCTCCTATTTGCCCTATCACTGGAGCCTTTAGCTAAAATGTATTAAGTCTATTCAGACAATTCAGCAGTATATCAAGTTATAAGATTAACCTGTGGGCTTGTGGGCTCCCGAGTGGCGCAGCAGTCTAAGGCACTGCATCTCAGTGCTTGAGGCGTCACTACATTTACATTTACGTCATTTAGCAGACGCTAAATCCAGAGCGACTTACAAATTGGTGCATTCACCTTATAGCCAGTGGGATAACCACTTTACAATATGGTTTTTTTGGGGGGGTGGGGTAAGGGGGGGGGGGTAGAAGGATTACTTTATCCTATCCCAGGTATTCCTTAAAGAGGTGGGGTTTCAAGTGTCTCAGGAAGGTGGTGAGTGACTCAGCTGTCCTGGCGTCGTGAGGGAGCTTGTTCCACCATTGGGGTGCCAGAGCAGCGAACAGTTTTGACTGGGCTGAGCGGGAACTGTGCTTCCGCAGAGGTAGGGGGGCCAGCAGGCCAGAGGTGGATGAACGCAATGCCCTCGTTTGGGTGTAGGGAGGTGCCGTTCCCCTCACAGCTCCGTAGGCAAGCACCATGGTTTTGTAGCAGATGCGAGCTTCAACTGGAAGCCAGTGGAGTGTGCGGAGGAGCGGGGTGACGTGAGAGAACTTGGGAAGGTTGAACACCAGACGGGCTGCGTCATTCTGGATGAGTTGTAGGGGTTTAATGGCACAGGCAGGGAGCCCAGCCAACAGCGAGTTGCAGTAATCCAGACGGGAGATGACAAGTGTCTGGATTAGGACCTGTGCCGCTTCCTGTGTAAGGCAGGGTCGTACTCTCCGAATGTTGTAGAGCATGAACCTACAGGATCGGGTCACCACCTTGATGTTAGCGGAGAGCGACAGGGTGTTGTCCAGGGTCACGCCAAGGCTCTTTGCACTCTGGGAGGAGGACACAACGGAGTTGTCAACCGTGATAGCGAGATCATGGAACGGGCAGTCCTTCCCCAGGAGGAAGAGCAGTTCCGTCTTGCCGAGGTTCAGCTTGAGGTGGTGATCCGTCATCCACACTGATATGTCTGCCAGACATGCAGAGATGCGATTCGCCACCTGGTTATCAGAAGGGGGAAAGGAGAAGATTAGTTGTGTGTCGTCTGCGTAGCTATGATAGAAGAGGCCATGTGAGGATATGACAGAGCCAAGTGACTTGGTGTATAGCGAGAATAGGAGAGGGCCTAGAACTGAGCCCTGGGGGACACCAGTGGTGAGAGCACGTGGTGCGGAGACAGATTCTCGCCACGCCACTTGGTAGGAGCGACCTGTCAGGTAGGACGCAATCCAGGAGTGAGCCGCGCCGGAGATGCCCAACTCGGAGAGGGTGGAGAGGAGGATCTGATGGTTCACAGTATCAAAGGCAGCAGACAGGTCTAGAAGGACAAGAGCAGAGGAGAGAGAGTTAGCTTTAGCTGTGCAGAGAGCCTCCGTGACACAGAGAAGAGCAGTCTCAGTTGAATGACCAGTCTTGAAACCTGACTGGTTTGGATCAAGAAGGTCATTCTAAGAGAGATAGCAAGAGAGTTGGCTAAAGACGGCACGCTGAAGAGTTTTGGAGAGAAAAGAAAGAAGGGATACTGGTCTGTAGTTGTTGACATCGGAGGGATCGAGTGTAGGTTTTTTGAGAAGGGGTGTAACTCTCGCTCTCTTGAAGACGGAAGGGACATAGCCAGCGGTCAAGGATGAGTTGATGAGCGAGGTGAGGTAAGGGAGAAGGTCTCCGGAAATGGTCTGGAGAAGAGAGGAGGGGATAGGGTAAAGCGGGCAGGTTGTTGGGCGGCCGGCCGTCACAAGTCGCAAGATTTCATCTGGAGAGAGAGGGGAGAAAGAAGTCAAAGCATAGGGTAGGGCAGTGTGAGCAGGACCAGCAGTATCATTTGACTTAACAAACGAGGATCGGATGTCGTCAACGGACGTCAACTACAGACCCCCTGGTTCGATTCCAGGCTGTATCACAACCGGCCGTGATTGGGAGTCCCATAGGGCGGCGCACAATTGGCAAAGCGTTGTCCGGGTTTGGCCGGTGTAGGCTGTCATTGTAAATAAAAATGTGTTCTTAACTGACTTGCCTAGTTAAATAAAGGTAAAAATAAAATACAATAAAAAATAAATAAATAAAATATTAACCTCACTAAATCAGCTCTGCTCCCACTTAACAAAGCAATGTTCAATCTCAATATAGAATCGAAGATACCAATTGTGACCCATTTTAAATACTTGGGCATTGACATTTTTCCCTCTCTAGATAAAATTGTTTTGAAGAACTACAAACAAGTCACAACTGCAATTACAGCAGATCTCAACAGATGGTTTAATCTAACATTAACTTTATCAGGTAGAATTTCGATAGTCAAAATTAATGTATTGTCTAGACTCTATTTCTTTGTTAGCATGCTTCCTTTGCCCTCACCATTATGGTACTGGGAAAAGATTCAAAGTTCAGTCTTGAATTTTATATGGGAAGGGAAATGTCCCAGAATTAAAATGACTACACTCCAGCAACCCAAAGGTTTTGGGGGTATAGGTTTACCCAACTTTAAGTTACATGCTTTGTCTCTAGTGCTCCGCCCACTTAAGAAATTGTTTGATCAAGATAAATGTCTTCTTTGGTTGGAAATTGAGGAAAATATAGTGTCACCATTTACATTGAGAGATGTACAGTGAGGAAAAAAGTATTTGATCCCCTGCTGATTTTTGTACGTTTGCCCACTGACAAAGAAATGATCAGTCTATAATTCTAATGGTAGGTGTATTTGAACAGTGAGAGACAGAATAACAACAAAAAATTCCAGAAAAACGCATGTCAAAAACGTTATAAATTGATTTCCATTTTAATGAGGGAAATAAGTATTTGACCCCCTCTCAATCAGAAAGATTTCTGTCTCCCAGGTGTCTTTCATACAGGTAACGAGCTGAGATTAGGAGCACACTCTTAAAGGGAGTGCTCCTAATCTCAGTTTGTTACCTGTATAAAAGACACCTGTCCACAGAAGCAATCAATCAATCAGATTCCAAACTCTCCACCATGGCCAAGACCAAAGAGCTCTCCAAGGATGTCAGGGACAAGATTGTAGACATACACAAGGCTGGAATGGGCTACAAGACCATCGCCAAGCAGCTTGCAACACCGGCCCTCCCCATAACCTCTATGTACAAATAAGAGAGCAGGTCTGAAATCAGTGTGGCAGGATAGGATGATTACACAGAAGGATCACCTCGCTTTTACATGATGGTCTTTCTGGGGGGCGGGAGAAATAACGAGGAGGCAACTTGATTTAACGCTGATTGCTTTTATTAGAATGTCTACATTGCGAAAAGTGAAACAATTAATAAATCATGCCGCGAGAGGTACCGGATCCGGGCAAATAGGTGCCGGAACAAACAAAGTCAAATCTGAGAGGTGCCGGATCCTGTTTAAACTCAAATTAAGCACTGGGTATACCCAAACACCACTATTTACAAATAAATCCCTACCTTTGGGAGGGAAACTTATTATTTTTAAACAATGGTCTGAACAAGGAACTCATAAATGTTCAGACATAATGAATGATAAAGGTTTATAATCCGCATCTCCCCAATATATTATTGTTGAACGATGACTCTTCACTGACTTCCACAGTACCCCAGAAACGAGTATAGTTGTCTGGACTGACTGCGGCAAAAATAATGTTAGTGACCAGATGGAAGCCTCTACATAAGATCTGCATAGCGCAATGGCTACAAAACCTCATTGACGTTCTTTCACTAGAGCTCTACATAGCTTGTGTGAACAGCACCAAGGAAATAACATTAGATACATTCAATAGAGCAGTCTAAAAGGTCACATTTTTTGAATTGTTTGAATTGATCTATTGTATTTTGAATGTCTGTATAGAATATTGATGTCTACAGACTGATTCTATTCATGTGTGCCTTGGTCCCACAAACAATTTTACAAACATAAGATGAGTTGCCCATGATGTTTTGTTTTATGCATAGATATGTCCACAACATGAGCTCATGGGGGGGAGAGGTGAGGAGGGAGGGGTGGGGAATAGGAATGGGTCGCACCTACTAAGAAGGGGGAGGGAGAGGGGAGATGGGACAGGCAAGACAAAAAATGTTTTTTTAAATTATTGTTTTTCATTTTTTTATATATGTACTTTTTTAATATTATTGGAGGTCTGTGATCTGAACCCCTCACAAAAAATAAATAATGATAACAATAAAGTTGGTCACAAAACAAATATTAGATCAAACAACATTATGAATTTAATCACTTTCGCATCCATCAGATTTTCCTCTCAGACTTCAATACTTGAGAGAAAAAAAAGGAAGCAGACAAGAAGTATGATTTTTATAGAACAAAATTAGTTATTCTCAAATGAATGACGAATGTTCTTTTAACTCTTGAGCAAAATGGGGATCCTACTGTTTTATTGTTTATTTATGTCACGATCGTCATATAGAACAGACCAAGGCGCAGCGTGATGAACAAACATACTTTAAATTAGTTAAAGTTTAAACACAATACAAAACAAGAAACGACTCGTGACGTCCAACGGTATCAATGACCGAACACGGAACAAAAACCCACAAACACAAAGGGAAAACAGACAGTTTAAATATGGCTCCCAATCAGAGACAACCAGCCAACAGCTGACACTCGTTGCCTCTGATTGGGAGTCACTCAGGCAAACATAGAAATCAACAAACTAGAACCCCCAACATAGAAATAAACACATAGAATAAACACACCCTGGCTCAACAAATAGAGTCCCAGAGCCAGGGTGTGACAATTTATAACTAGTTGTGATGCTGTCCTTCCCAGTCTTGTTCATTGGCTAGAGGAGGACTGGAAATTGATATTTATTCAGAACATGTTCTTGCCTGATTGATGTACACCAAAGCACACTTAATGTTAAGGCCTTTCCCAATCCTACAGTGAGGGAAAAAAGTATTTGATCCCCTGCTGATTTTGTAAGTTTGCCCACTGACAAAGACATGATCAGTCTATAATTTTAATGGTAGGTTTATTTGAACAGTGAGAGACAGAATAACAACAACAAAATCCAGAAAAACGCATGTCAAAAATGTTATAAATTGATTTGCATTTTAATGAGGGAAATAAGTATTTGACCCCTCTGCAAAACATGACTTACAACTTGGTGGCAAAACCCTTGTTGGCAATCACAGAGGACAGACGTTTCTTGTAGTTGGCCACCAGGTTTGCACACATCTCAGGAGGGATTTTATTCCACTCCTCTTTGCAGATCTTCTCCAAGTCATTAAGGTTTCGAGGCTGACGTTTGGCAACTCGGACCTTCAGCTCCCTCCACAGATTTTCTATGGGATTAAGGTCTGGAGACTGGCTAGGCCACTCCAGGACCTTAATGTGCTTCTTCTTGAGCCACTCCTTTGTTGCCTTGGCCTTGTGTGTTTTGGGTCATTTTCATGCTGGAATACCCATCCACGACCCATTTTCAATGCCCTGGCTGAGGGAAGGAGGTTCTCACCCAAGATTTGACGGTACATGGCCCCGTCCATCGTCCCTTTGATGCGTTGAAGTTGTCCTGTCCCCTTAGCAGAAAAACACCCCCAAAGCATAATGTTTCCACCTCCATGTTTGACGGTGGGGATGGTGTTCTTGGGGTCATAGGCAGCATTCATCCTCCTCCAACGGCAAGTTGAGTTGATGCCAAAGAGCTCGATTTTGGTCTCATCTGACCACAACACTTTCATCCAGTTCTCCTCTGAATCATTCAGATGTTCGGATGGGCCTGTATTTGTGCTTTCTTGAGCAGGGGGACCTTGCGGGAGCTGCTGGATTTCAGTCCTTCACGGCGTAGTGTGTTACCAATTATTTTCTTGGTGAGTATGGTCCCAGCTGCCTTGAGATCATTGACAAGATCCTCCCGTGTAGTTCTGGGCTGATCATTGCAACTCCACGAGGTGAGATCTTGCATGGAGCCCCAGGCCGAGGGAGATTGACAGTTATTTTGTGTTTCTTCCATTTGCGAATAATCGCACCAACTATTGTCACCTTCTCACCAAGCTGCTTGGCGATGGTCTTGTAGCCCATTCCAGCCTTGTGTAGGTCTACAATCTTGTCCCTGACATCCTTGGAGAGCTCTTTGGTCTTGGCCATGGTGGAGAGTCTTATTGATTGGTTGCTTCTTTGGACAGGTGTCTTTTATACAGGTAACAAGCTTTGATTAGGAGCACTCCCTTTAAAAGTGTGCTCCTAATCTCAGCTCGTTACCTGTATAAAAGACACCTGGGAGCCAGAAATCTTTCTGATTGAGAGGGGGTCAAATACTTATTTCCCTCATTAAAATGCTAATCAATTTATAACATTTTTGACATGCGTTTTTCTGGATTTTGTTGTTGTTATTCTGTCTCTCACTGTTCAAATAAACCTACCATTAAAATTATAGACTGATAATTTCTTTGTCAGTGGGCAAACGTACAAAATCTGCAGGGGATCAAATACTTTTTTCCCTCACTGTATGTGTTATCTTGTGAAGAAGGACTAGTTTGTCTGGATATAGAGTGGTGCTATCTAAAAAGCTGAAATGTCTCTCAGGTCTTTTTCCTTTGAAGACTTTGTGCCCTGGTATGTTTCCATGGTGATTTCGTGAGTGTGATATCGTCAAGCACCAGGCCTGTGAGCTTTCCATGCTGACCCATAAGCGAGAGAGGCTGTCTCTCCCCCATCCTCCTTACCCCACCCCTATTCGTTCTCTCCCAGTAGAGAGTGAAATGATGCAGTGCTAGTAGTGAGTGTGCTGCAGTGAGAAAATAGAGAGAGAGAGAGCCTCCAACCTCTCTCAGGTGTCCAACCCTCACTGGACAAGGGCGTTCACTAGACATAATACAGTAGTAGTGTAATAGGACACCAGTAATCAGAGTGAAGCATGTGTAGTAGCTGAACTAGGTCACTTGGGGTCATGTTCAGTAGGGCACACCGTAGCAAAACATTTTCTAATGGAAAGCAACATTTTGCATTTGAAACCTCCCTTTTCAAAACGTTTTCTCTCTTGAGAACATGACTCTGAACAGAAATGGGTCTTCCTCCTGCCAGACAACACAGTAGACTGTAATGGTCCGTCTGTCAGGATTCCTCAGAGCACACCTTCACACATAGAAGATGGTGTAGACGTCCTTGTAACCAGCTTCACACCACAGCTGACATTGAAAGCCCTGCAAATAGTGAGATGTCAGGTCAGCTATCATCTTAGCAGGGGATTGGAGACACACCTGTGTGAAAGATCCATGTGTTACTTATTTTAGAACTGTGATCATTACAGCTGAACAGCAAGGAGGTTCTTTAACATCTTTCAAAACTTATGATGGTGGCTCGACAGGGCCTGCTTGTGTCTTCAGTGCAGGATCCAGCAATCTTAGAGCTGTTGCACTGCTTATGTGTGAATGCCAAGTACGTTCTCATTGTGTGGAAGGGGATAGAGAACACAACTGTATGGGGACGCTATGGATTAAGAAGCCCAGCTGTGTGTTTCTATGCCCCACTCATGGCCCCCAGCTGCCTGGGCACAAGTCTTGGGCAACCTTTAACCTCTTCATGACTCACATCAGCTTGGTTATTGTGGCCATGTTGGAATTCTGGCTTCTACCGTGTTTTTTGGTCCCTATGGTCAGAAAACAGATGGTTTTCATACTGACTTCAAAGGTTAAGGCCCTCGTAAGAGGATGAGAAGGACAGCCTTAGCCTGAGCCCAGAGGGAGGTAGTGCACTGGCAGGATTTGGATTACTGCCACATTAGATGGTTCAGAAGGAGGAGACCTGCCACCCTGCTGCTCAGAAGGACCACCATCTTTATCCAATGCACTTTAAACTATATGTCTCCCATCCTCTTGCCCTGCTTCAACAGCTGTCAGTTTGAGGAGTGTACATGAGTCATGAGCAGGGCTGTGGACACACAAGCACGCACACACACCAACACACACACATACACACCAACACACATACACAGTCAATATTCATGATTATATCTTCTATCATGACATCCGATAGGCATTTGTAGCAGTATACCCATCTGTGTGTGTGTGTATGGTGTTAATTATCACCAGCACTGTTAATTATCACCTGCACTGCCTAAATCTAAATCAACAGTCATTCCAATTAACAGGTTTTCTGTTAGTGTTATTTTGGGGGGGGTTGTAGTAGTAGGGTTTGGAGGGCAAGGGGAGGAGGTGAGAGGTGGCAGCAGATACAGTGGGGAGAACAAGTATTTGATACACTGCCGATTTTGCAGGTTTTCCTACTTACAAAGCATGTAGAGGTCTGTAATTTTTATCATAGGTACACTTCAACTGTGAGAGACGGAATCTAAAACAAAAATCCAGAAAATCACATTGTCTTTAAGAGGCTCCTCTGTCCTCCACTCGTTACCTGTATTAATGGCACCTGTTTGAACTTGTTATCAGTATAAAAGACACCTGTCCACAACCTCAAACAGTCACACTCCAAACTCCACTATGGCCAAGACCAAAGAGCTGTCAAAGGACACCAGAAACAAAATTGTAGACCTGCACCAGGCTTGGAAGACTGAATCTGCAATAGGTAAGCAGCTTGGTTTGAAGAAATCAACTGTGGGAGCAATTATTAGGAAATGGAAGACATACAAGACCACTGATAATCTCCCTCGATCTGGGGCTCCACGCAAGATCTCACCCCGTGGGGTCAAAATGATCACAAGAACGGTGAGCAAAAATCCCAGAACCACACGGGGGGACCTAGTGAATGACCTGCAGAGAGCTGGGACCAAAGTAACAAAGCCTACCATCAGTAACACACTATGCCGCCAGGGACTCAAATCCTGCAGTGCCAGACGTGTCCCCCTGCTTAAGCCAGTACATGTCCAGGCCCGTCTGAAGTTTGCTAGAGTGCATTTGGATGATCCAGAAGAGGATTGGGAGAATGTCATATGGTCAGATGAAACCAAAATATAACTTTTTGGTAAAAACTCAACTCGTCGTGTTTGGAGGACAAAGAATACTGAGTTGCATCCAAAGAACACCATACCTACTGTGAAGCATGGGGGTGGAAACATCATGCTTTGGGGCTGTTTTTCTGCAAAGGGACCAGGATGACTGATCCGTGTAAAGGAAAGAATGAATGGGGCCATGTATCGTGAGATTTTGAGTGAAAACCTCCTTCCATCAGCAAGGGCATTGAAGATGAAACGTGGCTGGGTCTTTCAGCATGACAATGATCCCAAGCACACTGCCCAGGCAACAAAGGAGTGGCTTCGTAAGAAGCATTTCAAGGTCCTGGAGTGGCCTAGCCAGTCTCCAGATCTCAACCCCATAGAAAATCTTTGGAGGGAGTTGAAAGTCCGTGTTGCCCAGCGACAGCCCCAAAACATCACTGCTCTAGAGGAGATCTGCATGGAGGAATGGGCCAAAATACCAGCAACAGTGTGTGAAAACCTTGTGAAGACTTACAGAAAACATTTGACCTGTGTCATTGCCAACAAAGGGTATAAAACAAAGTATTGAGAAACTTTTGTTATTGACCAAACACTTATTTTCCACCATAATTTGCAAATAAATTCATAAAAAATCGTACAATGTGATTTTCTGGAGAAAAAAAATCTAATTTTGTCTGTCATAGTTGACGTGTACCTATGATGAAAATTACAGGCCTCTCTCATCTTTTTAAGTGGGAGAACTTGCACAATTGGTGGCTGACTAAATACTTTTTTCCCCCACTGTATGTCATGCAATAAAATGCAAATTAATTACTTAAAAATCATACAATGTGTTTTTCTAGATTTTTGTTTTAGATTCCGTCTCTCACAGTTGAAGTGTACCTATGATAAAAATTACAGACCTCTACATGCTTTTTAAGTAGGAAAACCTGCAAAATCGGCAGTGTATCAAATACTTGTACTCCCCACTGTATGTAACCCGCCACCTGGATTCGGTCCTATGTAGCACATTTTTTTACATTGGATAAAAGTAGAGACTCAGCGATAGAAAATAGTATATTATACACTGCAGTTGAGGAACAATGGGAAAGTTATTCTGCATTGAAAGTTAATAAACTTGGAACGCCACTATTGAGAAAATGGCCCTTGAATGTTTTGGTACACCTACTGGAGAGCTCTTCTTTGTCTACACGCATTCAGCATCGTTCACACCCTCTTAAGCCTTAGCCCCACCCATCTCTTTAAGGATTCACATGTGAGGCCATGTGCTAAACAGAGTGAATAAGGTAGTAAGGTAGTGTAGTAAACAACCAAAGATTTCAAGACTAAAAGTAGTAGCAAAAAGTAGTAGTACAAATACACTTTATCTAGTCCTTGGCCTATATCCTAATCTGACTTTGGTGCAGGTCATGTTGTTCTTCACATTACCGTCTCTGATAAACACCCACTATATCAAATAAAATCAATGTTTATTTGTCACATGCACAGGATGCAGAAGGTGTAAACGGTACAGTGAAATGGTTACTTGTTTAGTTGAGTATTTTGTTTAGACATGTAGCTAGCTAGCTAAACAATGAACCATAATCCAAACTCATACTACCATGCACCATGCATGAATCTGCAGGTAGCTAAAGCTAACCAACTACCTAACCAATTAGGCTATAACTAGCAATGCAAATGGCTTTCTGAGATACGATTAATATTACTACACAGATCATACACATAACGTTAGCTAGCGAGCCAGCCAGATAGTGTTAGCTAGCTAGCTAGCTAACAGTACGCTTTAACTCGTAATGAAAACAATAATATCTGAAAATGTAGCTAGACTCTTACCCGTATACATGGATGAGCGCTTCCCCCTCTCTGCCATGGTTGCCCTTAGTTTGAAGATGTAATCCAGAGATGTGTTTTATACAACAGCCTTCTGTGTTCTCTTTTCGACTCCCTCCGCATTTGCAATCATCTCTCTGCTTCCACCAGGCATTCCACTGATTTCAAAACTCGGTCAACTTCTTCCGTGACAACAACACTGTTGATCACCGTTTCTTCCCCATCAATGTCATCAGAAGACTACAGTGTCTGGTTCAACAAAAATGTTTTTACCTAAATCAGGGATTTCCTCATCGTCTGATTCATTTTCAGAGTCAGAGAGGGTCAGCATGGCACTATCATCCTCCAGAAAGTAGTCCATCACACAGTTTCCCACTGATCTTTGTCAATAGCGCCTGTTAAATTCAGGGCAGCTATGTTGAGAGCAGTAGCAACACTTTAGCAGTTCTTCGTGATATATTTTTTTATATTTTAAATAAAGCCGTGGTAGAAAGGATTATCTACACATACTGAGCAGATCATGTTATAGACAGGCAGACCAATCTGAACTCGTCTCTCGGCATGTCCAGCCCATCCATTATCTCAGCCAATCATGGCTAGCGGGAAGGTTCCTGTATTTTTCCGTAGCTAAACGAACTAGGCTCGTAATTTAACTATTTTATCAGTATTTACAGATGGCATACAAGTTTGGTATTAAGGCACATGAAAGTTCACATGTTCCATATTGATAAACATTTTTTTTTTGTTCAACTGCCTCTCCTGTGAAGTAGTGACGTACGACATATGCCTATCTTCTTGAAAAAAATAAAATAATAATAAAAAATAATGTATGCACTAACTGTAAGTCGCTCTGGATAAGAGCGTCTGCTAAATTACTAAAATGTAAATGTAAAATGTAATGAACAGTGTGTTCAGGTGGGGGGGATCTAGGTCCTGTGTAGGGCTCTGAGTTTTTCCTGACCATGTGATCCAACCAGGAAAAACTCCCCTGACTGTAGTTATGTGTAAGTGGCTGTATTTATGTAATACATTGCTCCCGAATTTTAAGTCCTATCAACTCATTAATGGAGTGTGATGATCTCCTTCAGAATAGAATGAGAGAAAACATGCATCTGTAGTGGCAGAGGGAGAGTTAAAGAGAGACAGGGGGGGAGCAACGAGAGACTAGATTGAGCAAGCTCAGTTTGTCAGATGTATAGAGTGTTAGTATAGTGAGAAGAAATAAGTGGGAGTGGTAGGGCTACGCCACCCAACTTCCTTGTGCTCTTTCCGTTTTTCTCAATATTCTCCTTGCTGCTCTGTTAGGCTCTCTCTCCCCCATCCTTACCCCACCCCTATTCATTCTCTCCCAGTAGAGAACAGTGAAATGATGCAGTGCTAGTAGTGTGCTGCAGTGAGAAGAGGGATAGAAGAGAGATAGAGAGAGAAAGGGGAATATACAATTGAGATCTACTCTTAAAACATGCTCGCTCTAGTCAAACTATTGTGCTAATTACAGTAGACTGTATCTACTAACACCACCACCAGTAGCGCTATTGACCTGGTTTTACGGATATTAAATCCTGTTATGCATGTGGTGTAGCTCATAGCGATGCTCAAGGAGCTCTGTGGTTAGTTCAGGCTCAGACTTGTCACATATACGTATTCCTACTGCTCTAGCACACATATAGACCAGCAGGCCTATGATGAATAGTTGTTTTGCTGCTTCTGTAACTGACCAGCGCTCAAACCCAGGTTGTGTACATGCCACAAGACTGTTAGCCTGCTGAGCTAAAAACTGTATTAGTCTGCTGAGCTACACTGCGTTAGCCTGCTGAGCTAAAATCTGTATTAGTCTGCTGAACTAAAGACTGCATTATCGTGCTGAGCTAAAGACTGCATTAGCCTGCTGAGCTAAAGACTGTGTTAGCCCGCTGAGGTCAAGACTGCGTTAGCTTGCTGACGCTTGTGTTTCCTGTTTATTCACCCTGCAGCCTCACCGCTTAGCTCCCAGGGGCACTGCTACTAGCACCCAGGAGGGAACCCTGGGCAGGGGGAGGGAGACAGCACAGGAAGAGACGGAACTGATTTAGACCCATTGGGAGTGAAGGGATAGTAGGGCATGTAGGAAGTGGGAGTAGTCTGACTGTAGGATACTTAGGGAGAGAGAGTAGGCTGAGTGAAGGGTGCTTAGGAAAGAGGGAGGCTGATTGTAGAATGCTGAAGAAGTGAGGGTAGGATTGAATGTAGGGTGCTTAGGGAGAGGGGGTAGGCCGAAGGTATGGTCACTATGGTGCTTAGGGAGTGAGGGTAGGGTAAGTGTCGGATAGTAGGATGTACAGGGAGCGAAAGAAGGGAAATTGAGAATGGGATAAAGAATGTGATTCACAGTGGTACTCACAAGGGATTAAAATCAGAGCGCTCTGGAAGTGAGAGTAACAGATTTCTTCCTCAAATGTGTCTCTCTTTCCCCAATGTCCCTCTCCTCTCGCTGTCTGCTCTGGATTTTGCTGGTTCTCTCTTGGCTGATGTGCTGGCCAGCGGGGGTTTCTGGGTAATTTTACCTGTTCTGCTCGGGGAAGAGGTGTATAAATAACATGGTCCATTCATGTGCAGTGAAACATGATCTTACGGTGCATGCCTCCAACAGATACTAGACCACTCACAGAAACATGACCTTTTACATGATTTGGTTTAATGGTGTATCTGACCCCAGTCATGCTGAAGAGAGGGCATGGCATATATTGAAATCATTCTTTTCCAAACCATGTGTATTGTCCATTTGATTGTAAGTTATACACTTGGTGATACACTGTGTCATGCACTGAATGTGAAATGGGGTAGATTGGGACATGATGTATGAGGTAGACTGGTGACAATATACCTCTAACATGTTCTGCAAAGGCATTTTACTGCAAACTTGATGCCAGGCAAAAATATGAGAGATTGCTAGTTGCCAAGGAAACAGTCTTGGCTCATCCCCATTTGTACTCTAAACCCGTTTATAAAAAAAGACTCAATACATTTCCTGTGTGAGTGAGTGTGCACATGCTTGTGTGCCCCCTTTGTGTCCTGTGGCACCAGTATCACTTCCAGCTATTGATAAATGAAATCGGCCTGTTCGATTCAGAGTTTGTCACATGGACATATGGCAGGGTGTTGTGGTATCGTTTTCACTGGCAGTGACCCAACACGATATCGGTCAATAACACACACACACACACACACACACACACACACACACACACACACACACACACACACACACACACACACACACACACACACACACACACACACACACACACACACACACACACACACACACACACACACACACACACACACACACACACACACACACACACACACACACACACACACACACACACACACACACACACTCTCACACACACACACACACACACACACACACACACACACACACTCTCACACACACACACACACACACACACACACACACACACACACACACACACACACTCACACACACCCTCACACACTCACACACTCACACACTCACACACAAACACACACACACACACACACACACACACACACACTCTCACACACACACACACACACACACACACACACACACACACACACACACACTCTCACACACACACACACACACACACACACACACACACACACACACACACACACACACACACACACACACACTCACACACACCCTCACACACTGTGTCAATGAGAGCGCATAGGGTCAGTAACAGGCACCATGTCTGTGTTTAGCCTTTGTCTGAACCTGTGCTTAGAGTAAGCAACCTTAATGGAAGTTAGTCAAGTCAGGAATAAATAACTCATTCTCATTCTCTGTCTTGTCATGCATAATAACAGCAATTGCAATTTTCCAGTCAACATTGTGGCTATTTGACTGACATGCTGAGCTCTGGTGTAAGCGATGGATGATGGATGCAGTCGAGGTAGAGTTTGACGCTGACAGGTTTCTCTGCCTTTGTTCACGTACAACAAGAGGATGGGATTATGTCACACCCATGATGCTTCTCTTTCGCTCGCTCTGCTGCGCGATGACGCCTCAGGTGGTGGGGCTTTATAAATAGAGCAGAGAGGCTGTGTGTCGTATTTGTACTGTGTTTGTGTAAGTTTAGCTGTAGAGATGCATTTCCCTATGCTTGTGTGATGAATAACCATGCCTAAATCCTGAAGACACATACATTTTTAGCTCAGCGGGCTAACACTGTCTTTCTGTGCAGACAACCTTTCTGCGCTAGCCAGTCAGTTACACATGCGCGTGTGTGTGATGATGTGTGTGTACGTGTGTGTGTATATCTGTGTGTGTGTGTGTATATTTGTGTGTGTGTGTTTGTGTGAGGTACATACTGAGTGAACTATATGCATGTTACTGCTGCAGAATGATGGTGCCATTGAGTAGAGTCTGGTGCAGTAGGGAGATGGGGATGTGTCTATTACAGTAATCACTGCCAAGGCTGCTGCTATTACTGCCACCACTTCCCTAACTGGCACTGCAATTACTGCAGCCACTGCTCTTCCTCTATGGCTCCCTACTGATATTATACTGCTCTGGTTGCTTCTTCCAAGGCTAATAATCACACATTTAAGGCTTTTTATGATGTTATCTGAAGTGTTCAGCGCCCACCCAGTGAATAGATTATGTTTTAAATGTTTAGCAATGAAATGGTCCCATAACGTGGCATTATCATCTGAACGCTCCAGTAGGATTTCAAGAAAATACAAGTTTTCACTAACACCCTTGTCACATTGACTGTTCCTCCTTATTCCAATATGACTAGGCTATTTCAACTGGGCAATTATACTTGATCCATGACAGGAATCTTTAGAATCCTTCCTCCTTCCTGTGCTTGCTCCAGCAGTGACACAAGGTGGTGATTAGACCTGTCTGTCTCACGCAAGTACACTACATGCAAGTAGTCCCTAATAACTAGGGCAGTGTTACTGCCGTTACTAACGGTGCTGCTGCTATGACAACATTGTATACATGCATGCATGACTGTGTGTGCATACTCAGGTGTTTGTATTTTCATAGTGTGAGTAGTTAAATCCCTTGTGGGTCTATGCTACACGCATGGGACTTTGTGAGTAGGGGATATTCGTGAAATTGCTGTGTGCATAATTACACACACACACACACACACACACACACACACACACACACACACACACACACACACACACACACACACACACACACACACACACACACACACACACACACACTCCCTCTCTATATATTTCACTCTCTCTCTTTCTCTCTCATCTCTCATACAGTATGTATAATGGACAGAGGGGAAGGGAGAGCTGTGCTGGGACAGTGAGTCAGGGCTGCTGTGTGCTGTGCTGGGGTTCCTGCTGCTCAGCATCTCAATCAGAATAGCTCAGCCCTGACTCACGTTTCTCCTCATCTCTAACCCACCCTTTCTCTCTCTACGCTCTATTTCTCCTCTTTCTCTCTCTCTCCATCTGCTCTCTCCATTCGCTCTCGCTCTCTCTGCTCTCTATCTTTTCTTTCTCTCCGTTCTCTCCCTCTCTCTAAATTGAATTTAAATGATCTCTCTCTCCCTTCTTCTCTCTCCCTCTCTATTTCCCTCACTCCCTCTCCCATATCTATGCATCTCTGGGAATGTATTATTGTGACCACTCTGGCCGTTATGTGGATCCTGCTGACCATAGTGGATGTCTATGTGAGAAAAAACAGACTTCCTCGTAGTTTTTCTCTGGACTTGTTGCTCTTTGAAATGTTGCTCTGGGAACAGTACTTGTTACTTCCTGTGCCCAGATAACCCAGAGGAAGCAGCAGGTCTAACAAGGCAAAGGGGTTAGCTACAATGATTAGAACAATGTCAGATAATTAACGGTGCTGGATTTATTATCAGTGTAATGATGGCCTGGTGGACCCTGTCTGTCTGTCATTCAACTTTATCCTATCCTACCTGCACAGTTGTGGGTCTTACTTTATGGTGGTTTGGTGAATGCCTAGGCTCTTGCTCAGCGGGGTAACACAGACTTGAGGCACCCGGGAGACTCAGTTTTGAACCACAATTGGTTATACTGGCTTGGTTTGAGTCTCTGTGAGTAGTCGAGGTGAAGTCACCATTGGTTAGCCCCCAGAATTGCCCCAGACATTATGCGTAGCCTTTGGCCCAGAGGTATCCATGGGTTTCTGTTTGTGTATGTGTCTGTCTGTTGGTGTATATATTATCTGAATCTGTGTTTGAACTTGTGCCGTTGTGTGTTTGTCCGTGTATTTTCTATGTCTGTTTGTGTGTGGCTCAGTGTGTGTATTTTGAGAGAAGAGGAGAGAGGGATGTAAAGAGAGAAACGGAGGAGGTTTGATGAGTCAGGCTTCTGACTCATCAATCCCTCAGGGATGGTCTTTCTCACTGTGTGTGTGTGTGTGTGTGTGTGTGGTTTTGTGTATGTGTGTGTGTGTACGCGCACGTCTATGTGTGTCTGCGGGAATATGTGTAATACCTACATATATGTACACTACCAGTCAGAAGTTTGGACACACCTACTCATTCAAGGGTTTTTCTTTATTTGTACTATTTTTTACATTGTAGAATAATAGTGAAGACATCAAAACTATGAAATAAGACATATGGAATCATGTAGTAAACAAAAAAGTGTTAAACAAATCAAAATATATTTTAAATAGCCACCCTTTGCCTTGATGACAGCTTTGCACACTCTTGGCATTCTCTCAACCAGCTTCACCTGGAATGCTTTTCCAACAGTCTTGAAGGAGTTCCCACATATGCTGAGCACTTGTTGGCAGCTTTTCCTTCACTCTGCGGTCCGACTCATCCCAAACCATCTCAATTGGGTTGAGGTCAGGGGATTGTGGAGGCCAGGTCATCTGATGCAGCACTCCATCACTCTCCTTGTTAAAATAGCCATTACACAGCCTGGAGGTGTGTTGGGTCATTGTCCTGTTGAAAAACAAATGATAGTCCCACTAAGCCCAAACCAGATGGGATGGCGTATCGCTGTAGAATGCTGTGGTAGCCATGCTGGTTAAATAAATCCCAGACAGTGTCACCAGCAAAACACCCCCACACCATAACACCTCCTCCTTCATGCTTTACGGTGGGAAATACACATGCGGAGATCATCCGTTCAGCCACACTGCGTCTCACACGGCGGTTGGAACCAAGAATCTCCAATTTGGACTCCAGACCAAAGGATAGATTTACACCGGTCTAATGTCCATTGCTCGTGTTTCTTGGCCCAAGCAGGTCTCTTCTTCTTATTGGTGTCCTTTAGTAGTGGTTTATTTGCAGCATTTCGACCATGAAGGCCTGATTCACACAGTCTCCTCTGAACAGTTGATGTTGAGATGTGTCTGTTACTTGAACTCTTTGAAGCATTTATTTGGGCTGCAATTTCAGAGGCTGGTAACTCTAATGAACTTATCCTCTGTAGCAGAGGTAACTCTGGGTCTTCCATTCCTGTGGTGGTCCTCGTGAGAGCCAGTTTCATCATAGCCCTTGATGGTTTTTGTGACTGTAAAGTTCTTGAAATGTTCCATATTGTCTTAAAGTAATGATGGACTGTCGTTTCTCTTTGCTTATTTGAGCTGTTCTTGTCATAACATGGACTTGGTCTTTTACCAAATAGGGCTATCTTCTGTATACCCCCCCTACCTTGTCACAACACAACTGATTGGCTCAAACGCATTAAGAAGGAAAGAAATTCCACAAATTAACTTTTAAGAAGGCACACCTGTTAATTGAAATGCATTCCAGGTGACTACCTCATGAAGCTGGTTGAGCGAATGCCAAGAGTGTCCAAAGCTGTCATCATGGCAAAAATCTCAAATATATGTTGATTTGTTTAACACTTTTTGGTTTACTACATGGTTCCATATGTGTTATTTCATAGTTTTGATGTCTTCACTATTATTCTACAATGTAGATAGTAGTAAAAAAAAAATGAATAGGTGTGTCTTTTGACTTTTGACTGGGACTGTATGTGTGTGGGTTAATGTGTGTTGTATATACACGCAAGAGCCACCCTACCTCACTGGAGGTGACATCCACACCAATCAGCCCTTCATGATGATAGCATGATGGTAAAAGGCTGAAGGGATACTGTAACATGTCTGTGACAGAATCTTGAACTTCAGAGCATCCCTCTCCTCTTTATTCATCCCTCTATCACTACCTCCCTCCTTCTCTCTATCACTCCCTCCGTCCTCTCTGCCTCATTGTGTACTATATAAATATAGCCAACCTTCCTGTCCATATCAATTTGCCTTCTAAATCTTCATTGAGTTCAGGAAGATCTTATTACAACAAATCATGACAAAGTGTTTTGGACGTGGATGGGCTGTATTGGTAATTTCAGGTGTGTAAAATCACAAAGGGAAAATTCAATACCAGTCTCTCAGCTTGCTCTGTCTTTTGGCAGAGTGACAGATATATATTGTACTGTGTGTGACACACTTCTTCGCCCATGCAGGGCTTGATAGCTATGAC
Source organism: Coregonus lavaretus (assembly GCF_964263955.1). Taxonomy (NCBI): domain Eukaryota; kingdom Metazoa; phylum Chordata; class Actinopteri; order Salmoniformes; family Salmonidae; genus Coregonus; species Coregonus lavaretus. The sequence continues at coordinate 72,477,279 of NC_139990.1, forward strand.
CTATTTTCTGTTCATAGAGCGAGTGCCTCCCTCTTTCTGAGCCGCAAACTCATCTGCAATATCTCATATACCAGACATTTATATGAGGAATTTGACTGAAAACTACCAAGCGTGACTGAGGAACCCATCCTATCCCGCCACAGTAAATAGATTCTCTCTGAGCACATGTTGGCTGATTTGTGTTGGTGAGGGGGAGGCAGAACAGCTTGAAATTTCCCACCCTGTCTGTCTGCTCGGATGGCACCACCACTCTCTCTGGCTCTCTGTCTCTCTAGCTCTGCCCTGAGTGATGCCTTTCTTTCACAATTGTAGGGAAATTCCACTCTCTTCTCTCTTCTCCTCTCTCTGTACTCTACCTGTGTCAGTGTAACCGGGTGATGAAAGGACACTATTGACAATAGGATGCTCTGTCTGTCTGTCAGTTCAGGACCAGCCAATGTAACTATGTCCAGGAAGCAGAAGATCAGGTTTATGGGTAATAATGAACTGGTTTAAAGCGATAGGTCCGGTGGGAAATACATTGTCAAAATGACATAGATTACACTCAATGTAAAGTACATGGAGAGTTTGTAACCTATTTGTACAGTTTGTAACCTGTTTGTAACCTATCATTGTCGCTGTTCCCTCAGACCTGATCGAGGTAAAAATTGACCAAGCCTAATTATGTATGGGGTTAAAGAGATTATGCTTGGGAATTGTACATTACATGAATGAGAAAATTGAATGAAACACTGTATTTCTCTTCATTATTCTCTCCCAGACCTGATTGAGGCCACCAAGGAGTCCAATGTGAACATCCCACAGATGGCGGACACGTTGTTTGAGAGGGCCACCAATGCCAGCTGGGTGGTGGTGTTCAAGGCCCTGATCACAACGCATCACATGATGGTCGCTGGCAATGAGGTGAGTGAAAGCCAGCACCACCACTACTGTTCGTATGGGAGGGCCTGTAGTTAAAAGGCTCTTGATTGGCTCTTGTTTATATATTTTGGTTGTATTGGACATGTTGAGTTTTTAGTTTTTAGTTGGCTAACCCTCCTCCTGGAAAGCTACTGGGTATGTAGGCTTTTGCTCTTGCATACCCAGTAGCTTTCCAGGGGGAGGGTTGGCTATCTCTGCTTTGGAGGGTTTGTTAAGGTTAGGTTATAAGCCTGCTTGTCTGATATATACTGAGTGTACAAAACATTAGGAACACCTTCCTAATATTGAGTTGCACCCCTTTTGCCCTCAGAAAAGCCTCAATTCGTCAGGGCATGGACTTTACAAGGTCTCTAAAGCATTCCACAGGGATGCTGGCCCATGTTGGCTCCAATGCTTCCCACAGTTGTGTCAAGTTGGCTGGTAGTCGATCTCTAGTCCGAATTGCTTGTTCCATCTCATTCCACAGATGCTCAATTGGAATGAGATCTGGTGTCGGGGCATGCCACTGCAGTAAGCTGAATTCACTGTCATGTTCGTGGAACCATTCCTGGACACTCCTAGCCTTGTGGCATGGGGAATTATCCTGCTGAATTAAATTTTTTGTAGATCTCATAAATCTCTTAAAAATCCTTATTTAACCTGTCTCCTTCCCTTCATCTACACTAATTTGAAGTTGATTTAACAAGTGACATCAATAAGGGATCATAGCTTTCACCTGGATTCACCTGGTCAGTCTATGTCATGGAAAGAGCAGGTATTCCTATTGTTTTGTGCACTCAGTGTCGGTGAGAGAGAGAGAGAGAGAGAGAGAGAGAGGGAGAGAGGGAGAGAGAGAGAGAGAGAGAGAGAGAGAGAGAGAGAGAGAGAGAGAGAGAGAGAGAGAGAGAGAGAGAGAGAGAGAGAGAGAGAGAGAGAGGGGGAGAGAGAGAGAGAGGGGGAGAGAGCTGTGTCATATCGAACGGACACACTCTGATAATGAAATTAAACTCGGTGTCTGTGGAGGAGAAATCAATGGGGAAGAGGACATGTGCACTAATGTTGCCATTGGAGACACAGGGTAACTGGCTTTTTGAAGATGTCTCTTCATTCATATGCCCTTCCCCCCAACATTATTAATCTCATCACAGTGAATGTATGTGCGTGCATCTGTGTTTATACAGTGGGGGGGAAAAGTATTTAGTCAGCCACCAATTGTGCAAGTTCTCCCACTTAAAAAGATGAGAGAGGCCTGTAATTTTCATCATAGGTACACGTCAATTATGACAGACAAATTGAGAAAAAAAAATCCAGAAAATCACATTGTAGGATTTTTAATGAATTTATTTGCAAATTATGGTGGAAAATAAGTATTTGGTCACCTACAAACAAGCAAGATTTCTGGCTCTCACAGACCTGTAACTTCTTCTTTAAGAGGCTCCTCTGTCCTCCACTCGTTACCTGTATTAATGGCACCTGTTTTAACTTGTTATCAGTATAAAATACACCTGTCCACAACCTCAAACAGTCACACTCCAAACTCCACTATGGCCAAGACCAAAGAGCTGTCAAAGGACACCAGAAACAAAATTGTAGACCCGCACCAGGCTGGGAAGACTGAATCGGCAATAGGTAAGCAGCTTGGTTTGAAGAAATCAACTGTGGGAGCAATTATTAGGAAATGGAAGACATACAAGACCACTGATAATCTCCCTCGATCTGGGGCTCCACGCAAGATCTCACCCCGTGGGGTCAAAATTATCACAAGAACGGTGAGCAAAAATCCCAGAACCACACGGGGGGACCCAGTGAATGACCTGCAGAGAGCTGGGACCAAAGTAACAAAGCCTACCATCAGTAACACACCACGCCGCCAGGGACTCAAATCCTGCAGTGCCAGACGTGTCCCCCTGCTTGGCCCGTCTGAAGTTTGCTAGAGTGCATTTGGATGATCCAGAAGAGGATTGGGAGAATGTTCATATGGTCAGATGAAACCAAAATAGAACTTTTTGGTAAAAACTCAACTCGTCGTGTTTGGAGGACAAAGAATGCTGAGTTGCATCCAAAGAACACCATACCTACTGTGAAGCATGGGGGTGGAAACATCATGCTTTGGGGCTGTTTTTCTGCAAGGACGACTGATCCGTGTAAAGGAAAGAATGAATGGGGCCATGTATCGTGAGATTTTGAGTGAAAACCTATTTCCATCAGCAAGGGCATTGAAGATGAAACGTGGCTGGGTCTTTCAGCATGACAATGATCCCAAACACACCGCCCGGGCAACGAAGGAGTGGCTTCGTAAGAAGCATTTCAAGGTCCTGGAGTGGCCTAGCCAGTCTCCAGATCTCAACCCCATAGAAAATCTTTGGAGGGAGTTGAAAGTCCGTGTTGCCCAGCGACAGCCCCAAAACATCACTGCTCTAGAGGAGATCTGCATGGAGGAATGGGCCAAAATACCAGCAACAGTGTGTGAAAACCTTGTGAAGACTTACAGAAAACGTTTGACCTGTGTCATTGCCAACAAAGGGTATATAACAAAGTATTGAGAAACTTTTGTTATTGACCAAATACTTATTTTCCACCATAATTTGCAAATAAATTCATTAAAAATCCTACAATGTGATTTTCTGGATTTTTTTTCTCATTTTGTCTGTCATAGTTGATGTGTACCTATGATGACAATTACAGGCCTCTCATCTTTTTAAGTGGGAGAACTTGCACAATTGGTGGCTGACTAAATAATTTTTTCCCCCACTGTACATGTTTGTTTTGTGTGGGTGTGTATTTGACTTGCCAGTGAATTACAGCCCCTCAGCATACATTTCTCCAGAGCCTTATGTGTAGAGACAGATGTGTGGGGTTTAGCTCAACGTCTGGAGTGTGTCTGTTGATATGAGACTGTACGCTGTCTGAAAGAGGGAGAAGGAGTGTACTACAGGATCACACCATTACAAAAATATCTGTTTTATTGTCGCCTACACCAGATAGGTGCAGTGAAATGTGTAGCTTTATAGGTTCAGACATAGTAGTACAGCGCCCCTGGAGCAAATTAGGGTTAAGTGCCTTGATCAAGGGCACCTCGACAGATTTTTCACATAGTCAGCTTGGATATTTGAACCAGCAACCTTTCAGATACTGGTACAACACTCTAACCACTAGGCTACCTGCCACCCTAATTTATTTCACCTCATTAAACTGGGCTTTGACTTTTGAATTAAGAGTGTAAATGAAAACCCAGGTGTGTGTGTGTGTACAGGTATCATGTGTATAGGTGTGAGTGTGTACAGAGTATGCTTTTCTTGTCATGTTTCACAATTCCTCCATAGAGTGCCTATTTGTCATTCATTTATTATTCTGTGGTGGGTGATACATTCTGAATTTGAGCAGAAGCATTCTCATTCTCACCCTCCCACTCAGGCGCTGTTCTCTTTTGATGTTGGCTCTCTGTAATCAATTAAGCTGCAGCATGATTAGTATCACACTTTTCACATGAATTCCAGTTCCTCCTCAACACAATTATGTGTTTATAATATGAAACAGCTCCTCTGAAATTACACTTCTAATCCATTTCATTTTGTGACTCATTCAATCCTTTGAAGATAAATATATTTTAAAGGTAGTTGTGTGTTTGTGTGCGAGTGTGTGTGTGTGTGTTTTAATGTGTATGTGTTTTAATACCTGTCCTCCTCTGACTGGTGTTGTATTATCTCTCTCTCTCTCTCTCTCTCTCTCTCTCTCTCTCTCTCTCTCTCTCTCTCTCTCTCTCTCTCTCTCTCTCTCTCTCTCTCTCTCTCTCTCTCTCCTCTCTCTCTCTCTCTCTCTCACACTCTCCCCTCTCTCTTCTCTCTCCCTCTCTCTTCTCTCTCTCACTCATCTCTCTCTCTTCCCTCTCTCTCTCTCTCTCTCTCTCTCTCTCTCTCTCTCTCTCTCTCTCTATCTCTCTCTCTCAAACTCTCTCTCTCTCTCTCTCTCTCTCTCTCTCTCTCTCTCTCTCTCTCTCTCTCTCTCTTCTCTCTCTCTCTCTCCTCTCACTCTCTCTCTCTCTCTCTCTCTCTCTCTCTCTCTCTCTCTCTCTCTCTCTCTCTCTCTCTCTCGCTCTCTCTCTCTTTCCCTCTCTCTCTCTCTCTCTCTCTCTCTCTCTCTCTCTCTTCTCTCTCCCTCTCTCTCTCTCTCTCACTCAATCTCTCTTCCCTCTCTCTTTTCTCTTCTCTCTCTCGTTCTCTCACTCTCTTTCTCTCTTCTTTCTCTCTTTCTTTCTCTCTCTCTCTCGCTCTCTCTCTCTCTCTCTCTCTCTCTCTCTCTCTCTCTCTCTCTCTCTCTCTCTCTCTCTCTCTTTCTCTGTCTCCCCCTCTTTCTCTCTTTCTTCCCTCTCTCTCTCTTTCTGTCTCTCTTCCTCAGAGGTTCCTCCAGTTCCTTGCCTCCAGGAACACCCTCTTCAACCTCAGTAACTTTCTGGACAAAACTGGCTCCCATGGTGAGTTAACACTTGCTCCGGCAGCCCCTCCCCTCCCTGCGTTTACCAAACAACCCGCTCTGATGTCCAGTCAAGCTGTCACCCAGGGTGATCACTGTAAAAACTGTGTCCATGGTGATTAATATGGGCTCCCATGGCGATGTAAACTGGTTTCTCTGGTGATGGAAATGGTCCTCTGTGGGGTGTTGTTTCTATGGAGACGTGGAGGTGACATTGGCCTGTTGTTCCTCCCCCAGGCTATGACATGTCCACGTTTATCAGACGCTACAGCCGGTACCTCAACGAGAAGGCGTTCGCCTACAGACAGATGTCCTTCGACTTTGGCAGAGTGAAGAAGGGGTATGTTGTCTCTCAATAACTCTGTCTATCCTCTCCATCAGTGCTGCTTAAATTCTTTAATTTCATTTCAACCTCTTCTCTTTATGGCTTTTTTAAAAGGATTATCAAGCTTCAAATAGAGCAAAACACACTGTCTAGCTGCAATATACAAGATATGTTTTGACCCCTCACCCTCACCCTCCCACCCCCTCAGAAACATATACACTACCGGTCAAAAGTTTTAGAACACCTACTCATTCAAGGGTTTTTCTTTATTTTTACTATTTTCTACATTGTAGAATAATAGTTAAGACATCAAAACTATGAAATAACACATATGGAATCATGTAGTAACAAAAACGTGTTAAACAAATCAAAATATAGTTTAAATAGCCACCCTTTGCCTTGATGACAGCTTTGCACACTCTTGGCATTCTCTCAACCAGCTTCATGAGGTAGTCACCTGGAATGCATTTTATTTAACAGGTGTGCCTTCTTAAAAGTTAATTTGTGGAATTTCCTTCTTAACGCATTTGAGCCAATCAGTTGTGTTGTGACATGGTAGGGGGGGTATACAGAAGATCGCCCTATTTGGTAAAAGACCAAGTCCATATTATGGCAAGAACAGCTGAAATAAGCAAAGAAAAACGACAGTCCATCATTACTTTAAGACATGAAGGTCAGTCAATACGGAACATTTCAAGAACTTTGCAGTCGCAAAAACCATCAAGGGCTATGATGAAACTGGCAATCATGAGGACCGCCACAGGAATGGAAGACCCAGAGTTACCTCTGCTGCAGAGGATAAGTTCATTAGAGTTACCAGCCTCAGAAATTGCAGCCCAAATAAATGCTTCACAGAGTTCAAGTAACAGACACATCTCAACATCAACTGTTCAGAGGAGAATCAGGCCTTCATGGTCGGATTGCCGCAAAGAAACCACTAATAAAGGACACCAATAAGAAGAAGAGAGTTGCTTGGTCCAAGAAACATGAGCAATGGACATTAGACCGGTGGAAATGTGTCCTTTGGTCTGGAGTCCAAATGTGAGATTTTTGGTTCCAACCGCCGTGTCTTTGTGAGACGCGGTGGGGGTGAACAGATGATCTCCGCATGTGTATTTCCCGCCGTAAAGCATGGAGGAGGAGGTGTTATGGTGTGGGGGTGCTTTGCTGGTGACACTGTCTGTGATTGATTTAGAATTCAAGGCGCACTTAACAAGCATGGCTACCACAGCATTCTGCAGCGATACGCCATCCCATCTTGTTTGGGCTTAGAGGGACTCGTTTGTTTTTCAACAGAACAATGACCCAACACACCTCCAGGCTGTGTAAGGGCTATTTTACCAAGAAGGAGAGTGATGGAGTGCTGCATCAGATGACCTGGCCTCCACAATCCCCCAACCTCAACCAAATTGAGATGGTTTGGGATGAGTCGGACCGCAGAGTGAAGGAAAAGCAGCCAACAAGTGCTAAGCATATGTGGGAACTCCTTCAAGACTGTTGGAAAAGCATTCCAGGTGAAGCTGGTTGAGAGAATGCCAAGAGTGTGCAAAGCTGTCATCAAGGCAAAGGGTGGCTATTTGAAGAATCTCAAATATTACATATATTTTGATTTGTTTAACACTTTTTGGGTTAATACATGATTCCATATGTTATTTTGATGTCTTTACTACTATTCTACAATGTAGAAAATAGTAAAAATAAAGAAAAACCCTTGAATGAGTAGGTGTTCTAAAACTTTTGACTGGTAGTGTATACTGAACAAAAATATAAACGCAAGATGTAAAGTGTTGGTCCCATGTTTCATGAGGTGAAATAAAAGATTCCAGAAATGTTCCATATACACAAAAAGCTTATTTATCTCAAATTTTGTGCACAAATCTGTTTACATCTCTGTTAGTCAGCATTTCTCCTTTGCCAAAATAATCCATCCACCTGACAGGTGTGGCATATCAAGAAGCTGATTAAACAGGATGATTCATTACACAGGTGCACCTTGTGCTGGAGACAATAAAAAGCCACTGTGCAGTTTTGTCACACAACACAATGCCACAGATGTCTCAAGTTTTGAGGGAGTGTGCAATTGGCATTCTGACTGCAGTAATGTCCAACATAGCTGTTGCCAGAGAGCTGAATGTTCATTTCTCTACCATAAGCTGCCTCCAACATAGTTTTAGAGAATTTGGCAGTACGTCCAACCGGCCTCACAACCGCAGACCACGTGAAACCAGGCCAGCCCAGGACCTCCACATCCGGCTTCTTCACCTGTGGGATTGTCTGAGATCAGCCACCCGGACAGCTGATGAAACTGAGGAGTAGTTCTGTCTGTAATAAAGCCCTTTTGTTGGGGAAAACTCATTCTGATTGGCTGGGACTGGCTCCCCAGTGGGTGGGCCTTGTTCCCAAGTGGGTGATCCTATGCCCTCCCAGGCCCACCCATGGCTGCGCCCCTGCCCAGTCATGTGAAATCCATATATTAGGGCCTAATGAATTTATTTCAATTGAGTAATTTCCTTAAATGAACTGTAACTCAGTAAAATCGTTGAAATTGTTGCATGTTGTGTTTATATTTTTGTTCAGTATTAAAACATAGAAATAGATGTACATTCTATTTCTCATAGAGACAACACTTGGCAGAATCACAGCCACCTGACCTGTCTGTCAGTCTCAGGGGTCCTGTCAGTAGGTGGGAGTGATTCATCTTAAAGCCAGGGTTGCACCAAAGAAAGTACCGTATGAAGATGGGCTAAAACTGCTTCTCCAATAGAAATTCCTGATCACAGTTGTAAGCGATATCATGGCAACGTTGGCTAGCAAGCTCATGCGTAAAAACACGTCATTGTGTCTAACGGTCGTCTCGCGCCGAACTGCGCATGTGCTGGCCGTCAAATCAAAGGCACTCCTTCGATATAAAGTTGTTTTTGACGAAAATGAAAACGTGTCAGTTTGTCACTTTCACAAGGTTGGAGTAATAACATGTTAAACTACCTAATACATTGGCTCGAATCTAGGTTGTGACTTTAGTTTTTGCGAAAATGTACAATTAAGGAAGAATTATTCACTTTTCTCATTGACTTCTCAAACTCCAAAACACGGTTTGGTCTGTTTCACAAGCGTTCCCGGAAGTATCGCGATGTTGTGCCTCTGGGTTTAAAAACTCTGTGATTGCACTGTGGGTGAGGGCAGAGTGAGTGGGCTGTCCATGCCTGTGCCTGTACAGAAACAGACAGATGAATACAGACTACAGAGTGAGCTATTACTTAGGCTCCTGTCCAGATTATTGCGTTTTTTCTGGCAGACACAAGGTCCCACAGCATAGTGTGTGCCAGCCATGCGGCAAACAGACAGAACAGCCAGGTGTGCAGATAGAGCTGTCTCTGCCCTAGTGTCTCATGTCAGGTGTCTTACCTAAAGTAAGTTAGCGTTGTATCACAAGGTCTTGGCTGATCTCTAGTAATAATATAATTGTAAATGGCACTTAGCAGAAGCTTTCATGCAAAGCCACTAACAATACAGTGAGTGTTTAAGTCTTTAGTATGTGCATGTGATCCCTGCAAGAATTGAATAATATATGCCATTTAGCAGACATTTATCCAAAGCAACTTATAGTCATGCGTGCATACATTTTTATGTACGGGAGGTCCTGGGAATCAAACCCACAATCCTGGCATTGCACACACCATACTCTACCAACTGAGCCATACAGGACACTCCCTTTGTGTTGCTAGCGCCACAGGATCACACCTATCTACAGTACTTCACTATAGACTCACTGTCCCAGAGGTCTATATGTTGTTTATCCCAATGTAGAGAGTATTTAGTTGTTTCCTCTCATCTCATTTTGCTGGAAAAATAAATGGCAGCACATTATTGTATGCTCCACAATGTTTTTAATGGATCTTAAACCTATGTGTTCGTCAATAGACCTTCATTAGGGTTTAATTCAGCATACTGTATCAAGAAAGATTTTGTATTGATCCGCTAATGGGAAAATCTGACTACGCCAGATAATACAAACAAGTACCAATACACCCAGCACAGAAAAAACAATGAACATATCGACAACGTTAAAATCATCAGATCATCAACACAAACAACTGGATAAAAAACGTTTTTAATGGACCTCAAACCAACATTCAGGGTTTTCTCATACTGTACCATGTCTTTGCTCCTTTGTCCTCTGTCTGTCTGTATGTCTGTCTGTCTGTCTGCCTGTCTGTCTCAGAGCTGAGGGGGTGATGAGGACGATGCCCGTAGAGAAGCTGTTGAAAGGAATGCCCACTCTGCAGAGCCAGATAGACGCCCTGCTGGAGTTTGATGTGAGTATTATGATGATGATGAGGAGGATATTTGTATCCATTAGGAAGGACATTTTTGTTTTTTCCTTAGCATTAAACACCTGATTCAATTAATCAAAGCTTGATGATGAGTTGACCATTTGAATCAGCTGTGTAGTGCTAGGGCAAAAACAAAAATGTGCAACCTTTTGGGTCCCCAGGACTAGGATTAAAATACACTGCATTAGGAAATTATCTCTGTCTATTTACATAGACAGGCGGACAGCCAAGAGTCATGTAACGTTAGACATACAGTATTCACGTAATAGACAACCGTACAGCACAGTACAACACAACGCAACGAAACACAACATTTACATGCAGTACATAGGTCTACTTTGTCACATTATAATTATTGTGATTGCTAGGCCACCTCCTGTTATGCCCCATGCCTCAACAATAACCTAAACCAAAACTCTCCAACCCTGTTCCTGGAGAGCTACCCAACCTCAGTTGTAACCAGTGGCGATTTTAGCATGTAAATCTTGATGGGGCAAACCATTTTTTTTGGGGGGGGATGCATGCCAGCAAAGCCACTACACAACACAACACAACACAATACAACACTAAACAATATATGAATTGCTCTATAACGGTGACAAACAGTGCCCAAAAACTGTTAGGACCTACATAAAGCTGTCCCAACAGCAGAGTCCCAACAGCAGTCCCAACACCTGGCTATCAGTGGAGCCTTGTCTGGCAGCGAAACAGTTCATTCAGCCTCATTTACTGCCTTTTAAAAAAACATAGGTGATATGGCTGAGTTGCTTAAACAAATGTGGTTTCTACTGACAATTGAGATGTACAAACTATGGCATAAGGGGACGACAAGCTCATAAGAGGCAATCCGTAATTTTGATTAAGACATTAATGAGCGAGCTAGAACGGACGTAGTCAATATAACTATTTGTTCAGCACTTTTTAAATGTACAGTGACAGAATTCAGAACATGGCCCGTTCTTACAGTATTCTCCCTGTACACCAAGTCAGAACCGTAGATAAATATAGGGGGCATATAAGCAGACAATGAAAGCTCTTACAATATTCGATGATTACATTTCTCTAAAACAGGTAATAGGCTACATGTGCACCACCAAGTCAGACCAGTAGGCGAAATTAAGAGGGGAAAATAGACCTTTGTGGGCAAATTTTGGCATCAAAGTCTGGCATACTTTGGATTCATGGCGCTTTCAAGACAACTGGGAAAAAAACAAGGTCAAATCATGATGACGTCAGTGATCTTCAGGTCGTAGCTCGAGAAAGAGGCCCGAGTTCCCGACTTACAATTCCGAGTTGGATGACCGTTCAAAACGTATTTTCCCAGTCTGAGCTCGTTTTTTCCTGAGTTACCAGTTGTCTTGAACTCACTGAAGTCAGATTTCCCAGTTCTGAGTTAACAGTTGTTTTGAGTGCGGCAGAAATCATGCCGTATTGACAGCATGGCCAATGTTGAATGTTTATAATTTTAAGCTTGGAAAAGAGACCCTTAAATTCAGACTTGGGACCACACTAGTGCTAGTGATTGCTTTGCAATGCTTGCAGTTAGCCACTAATTCCTTCCAAACCACTCATTGTTGAATTTGCGATTTCCAACTTGTTGTGTAATGTTTATGTCCAATGGTCGATGAGCACCGATACGTTTTATCTATAATTTCTCTTCATTATTTCTCTTAATATGACAAGGATTAAAAAGCATTTGCCAGTAGATTGTCGACTTGATTCATGATGATGACTGCTAGCTTACTAGCCAAGATTTGAAAGGATGATGTTGACATGATCAGTCCAATCAAAGCTACTGTAGATATAACGTGATTTGACGTCATTTTATCTGTGGCCAATGACCTTGAGCCTTCTTGGATGGGCACTTCTAATGTAACTCTATGGCAGCACCCAAGGGGTTTGAATTTTCGAGCTCTACCCTTAGAGTTGGCGGTGACGTAGTGTCCCCATGAGTGACAGAACACTAAGCCAATCACGGCACAACTAGAGAGTATTACCCAATCACGGTGCAACTAGAGAACATTACCAACCCCTACACTCCGTATTTTCCGCTGGCTGCCCCACCACCACCACAGAAAGCACTGAGCTAGGCTGAAACACCTGCATTTTGGAGCTGCCTTACTCAAGAAAGCAAAAAAGAGAACATGTTTGTATGCAGCTTTATTAACGCAATGATATATATATATATATATATTATTTATTTTTTTACATTGTTTTCCAACTGATATGTGACATGTGGTCCTCTGTAGCTCAGCTGGTAGAGCACGGCGCTTGTAACGCCAAGGTAGTGGGTTCGATCCCCGGGACCACCCATACACAAAAATGTATGCACGCATGACTGTAAGTCGCTTTGGATAAAAGCGTCTGCTAAATGGCATATTATTATTATTATGTATTAATGCCAAAATAACATGCAAAACAGGCAACCCCATTTTTTAGGTAATAATGTGGGGCTTAAAACAAGTGGGGCTCTGCCCTACCTGCCCTGAATGATGGGTCGCCACTGGCTGTAACTAACCTAGTTCAGCTTATCAATCAGCTAATTATTAGGATCAGGTGTGCTAGATTAGGGTTGGAGGGAAAACCTAGAACCTAGCTCTCCAGGAACAGGGTTGGGTATCCCTGACCTAAACTACCTGGCAACTCAACCCAAGCAGTAGTGGTGTAAAGTACTTATGTAAAAATACTACTTAAGTAGTTTTTTGGGGTATCTGTACTTGAAATTATTTATACTTTTACTTTTGATACTTAAGTACATTTAAAACCAAATACTTTAAAAAATGTTACTCAAGTAGTATTTTACTGGGTGACTTTCACTTTTACTTTAGTCATTTTCTATTAAGGTGTCTTTACTTTTACTCAAGTATGACATTTGGGTACTTTTTCCACCATTGCCAAGCAGTTACCTACAAACCTATTACCTTTCAACTCAAATCTCCCATCCTCAGTGTGATCTAATCTCACCTTGTTTATCTATAGGTCCATCCCAATGAACTGACCAATGGGGTGATCAATGCGTGCTTCCTCCTGATGTTCAAAGACCTGATCAAGTTATATGCCTGCTACAACGACGGGATCATCAATCTATTAGGCAAGGCTTGACCCTTTTCTTCTACTTCCTGGGACAATAATCGTGCCTGTTTATATTTGATGAATATCACAGGTTAAATTTGATTCAAGACATGGAAATAGATGTGGTCCTTTTCATTTTATGTAATAGTAATGTCTCAATGGTTGGTGAAAAATCTGTCTGTGCCCTTAAGCAAGGCACTTAACCTTAATTGCTCCTGTAAGTCGCTCTGGATAAGAGCGTCTGCTAAATGACAAAAAAAAAAGGACAAAAAAATAGGTTATTGTGTAATAATAAACATGTTGATCCCCCTTTTTCTTCACAGAGAAATTTTTCCAGATGAAGAGAGGACAGTGCAAAGACGGGCTGGAGATCTACAAGAGATTCTTGACACGGATGACCAGGGTTTCTGAGGTCTTCAAAATCGCTGAGGTAAAAGACAAAATCCGACAATACACTTTACTGTTGAAAAGTTCAATCCACAGCCTGTATGACAAGCATGGTATACGGAGGCTCAGGTGAAATGTCAACATCTTCTTTTACAGACCATGGGAATTGACAAAAATGATATCCCCGAGCTCACTCAGGTAAGTCCTGTTTGACCTTTTAAGTCTAATTTCTTAAATGTTCAGTGGAATGATACACTTTCTCCTAATCCAGTAACAGTTTATTCACATTGTACTTACATTGTACCAGCATTGCATGTCAGTGTTGTGGTGTTCTTTCACCTGGGGTAGCATGCGTTTTGGGCATAGCCAACAACTCCCAGAAATCTCTTCTCTAGCAGCATCAACCAATCACAGTATTGGTCCTTTTTTTTGGACATGTCATTGTCTACCTGACCAATGGTGAACTTTTCATAGAGTGGGGGCGTATCCCTTTGATCCATTCTGTCCTCCATGCAGCCAATGAGCCGTGCTTCCCCTGTGATTGACAGCCACTCTGCCCCCTCTCTTCTTACTTCCAGAGGTGCAGCTTGCTATTACAGGCTGAGAGTGTGAGTAGTGTGTAGTACATACAGCTCGCCTTTGGGTCATGGCTTTTTTGCTAACCCTAACCCTAATCCTAATCTTAACCGAATTATCCTAGCCTGCTACGTTAGTTCTCCTAACCTGCTACAAAAAGTCAAATCTGACAAAAGCTGTATGCCATCTAGTCAAAACCTCACTTTTGGGGATCAAAGCAGCCTATAGGAAATTGAGTAACAACACTGAACTCTCTTGAATGCATTTAACTGCAAATACAGCAGATACTCTTGGATGAAGCTGGTCACATCCTGGTCTCATAGGCTAGACATGCTGTAACATAGTAAATGTAAATCCAGGACACTCAAATTAGTATGATACAGTGCATTCGGAAAGTATTCAGAACCCTTGACTTTTTCCACATTTTGTTACGTTACATCCTTACTCTAAAATTGAATAAATTGTTTTTTTCCCCCCTCATCATCATTTCCCTACACTCAACACCCCATAATGACAAAGCAAAAACAGGTTTTTAGATAAAATAAAACGGAAATATCTAATTTACATAAGTATTCAGAGCGTTTACTCAGTGTTGAAGCACCTTTGGCAGCGATTACAGCCTCGAGTCTTCTTGGGTATGACGCTACAAGCTTGGCACACCTATATTTGGGGAGTTTCTCCCATTCTTCTCTGCAGATCCTCTCCATCAGGTTGGATGGCTAGCATCGCCTCACAGCTATTTTCAGGTCTCTCCAGAGATGTTTGAACGGGTTCAAGTCCGGGCTTAAGCTGGGCCACTCAAGGACATTCAGAGACTTGTCTCGAAGCCGCTCCTGCGTTGTCTTGGCTGTGGGCTTAGGGTCGTTGTCCTGTTGGAAGGTGAACCTTCACCCCAGTCTGAGGTCCTGAGCACTCTGGAGCAAGTTTTCATCAAGGATCTTTCTGTACTTTGCTCTGTTCATCTTTCCCTCGATCCTGACCAGTCTCCCAGTCCCTGTTGCTGAAAAACATCCCCACAGGTTTCCTCCAGACATGACGCTTGGCATTCAGGCCAAAGAGTTCAATCTTGGTTTCATCAGACCAGAGAATCTTGTTTCTCATGGTCTGAGTCCTTTAGGTGTCTTTTGTCCTTTGGGTGCCTGAGGAGTGGCTTCCGTCTGGCCACTCTACCATAAAGTCCTGATTGGTGGAGTGCTGCAGAGATGGTTGTCCTTCTGGAAGGTTCTCCCATCTCCACAGAGGAACTCTGGAGCTCTGTCAGAGTGACCATCGGGTTCTTGGTCACCTCCCTGACCAAGGCCCTTCTCCCCCGATTGCTCAGTTTGGCCGGGCAGTCAACTCTTGGTGGTTCCAAACTTCTTCCATTTAAGAATGATGGAGGCATTGTGTTCTTGGGGACCTTCAATGCTGCAGAAACTTTTTGGTACCCTTCCCCAGATCTGTGCCTCGATACAATCCTGTCTCGGAGCTCTGCGGACAATTCCTTCGACCACATGGCTTGGTTTTTGCTCTGACATGCACGGTCAACTGTGGGACCTTATATAGACAGGTGTGTGCCTTTCCAAATCATGTCCAATCAATTGAATTTACCACAGGTGGACTCCAATCAAGTTGTAGAAACATCTCAAGGATGATCAATGGAAACAGGATGCACCAGAGCTCAATTTCAAGTCTCATAACAATGAGTCTGAATACTTATGTAAATAAGGTATTTCTGTTTTTAATTTTTAATATATTAGCAAAAATGTCTAAAAACCTGTTTGTCGCTTTGTCATTATGAGGTATTGTGTGTATATTGATGATAAAAAAATATATACATTTAGAATAAGGCTGTAACGTGCCAAAATGTGGAAAAAGTCAAGGGGTCTGAATTCTTTCCGAATGCACTGTATGTTACGTTTGGTAAGGTTAAATAAGACAGAAGGTTACTTAAGGCAAAAACGAAAATACGGTGTTGGTCGGGTGGATGGATGTATAATGTGAATGTGTAGCAACCCAAAGGTTGCGTGTTCGAATCTCATCACGGACAACTTTCGAATTTTAGCTAATTAGCAACTTTGCAACTACTTACTACAGTTTAGCTACTTTGTAACTACTTAGCATGTTAGCTAACCCTTCCACCTAATTCTTAACCCTAACCTTAACCCTTACCTTAACCCCGAACCCCTAACCCCTAGCCTAACTAACATTAGCAACCTAGCTAAAGTTAGCGTTAGCCACTAGCCACCTAGCCAACGTTAGCCACAACTAATTGGAGTTCGTAACATATCATCCGTTTTGCAAATTCATAACATGTCGTACAAATTGCAATTCATAACATATTGTACAAATTGCTATTCGTAACATATCATACAAATTGTAATTCGTAACATATCATACGAAATGGATGATGGACATCCACAAATTAATACATACCATACAAAACGTAACATATCATACTAATTGGAGTGTCCCGGATTTACATTGACTATTTTACGTCTACCCCTGAGTCCAGGTTGATGTGACTGAAGGAACAGATTGGAGAAGTCTCAATACCTGCAGAGCTATTCCGCTAAAAGCTAAGATCTGATTTAACATTGGTTTTAGCTCAACAATTGTATCTTAGTTCATCAGAATGTTACTACAGAGTTTCCATAATGTCAAAATCACCCGAGAGGGTATCTGAAATCCCATGAACAGTATGCGTCCCTCAATTAAGTATGTAGTACCTAACTGTGTGTCCCAACTACTCCCTACCCCATTCCCTTTGGCCCTATAAAGCTTTACTGTTTGCAGATATGTAAGGTGGAGGCTTTGGTGGAAGCTCAACCACCACACTGCTTTTACCTTTACATACCCTTCAGATCTCCAAACATCAAAGGGGTTTAGGCCAAGGGGAAGGGGTACACTCTCACTCATGAACATTATGAAGACTCTATATACATGGCTGGGGTATTTCCCTGGCAGATGCGGGTAGTGTGTATGCCTTTACACTGAGAGCATGATGCACTGATGACCGTGTGGACTGTGGACTGTGGATGGAAAGGGATTGCTTTAATATCACAGCCTTGGGCAGGTGCAGATCTGCTGGGGGGTTTGACCACACTGACATGCATGATTGGTTGGACTACTAGCCAACCGGGAGGGTGGTGGGATGTGAAATGGGGGGTTGAGCTTACTGTCATGTCATGGTGTTGCTCTAAAGAGGAGCTGGTTAAAGCATGGTAATGATACATTGATTCAAGACTGTGAGTTTGGGGGAGTTGTGGAGCATGGATTAGGGTTGAAAGGCCTGTGTGTGTGGTTGGATTTTAATGGAGTCCATCGGCTAACTAGCAGATTGACTGGTTAGCATTATGTCACAGTTTGGACATTCTGGGTGTTCCTTATTGTTTAGAGAGATTCCTGTCATATTACTAGCACTATTACTATTACAGTACTAGTTGTTTATAAACTGTCAAGTGAAATGACTGCCTCGTAGAACAATCTATGTGTCTTCATTGATGTTTGTATGCATGTGGTGGAGAGGCAAAGAGAAAGCCTGTATACACTATGTCCAGACTTGTCTCCTTCGTAGGCAGTATCCTTTAAGGCTCTTTCTTAGGCAGTATCCTTTTAGGGATACTGTCCTGGCCTAGAGGTGTGAGTTATTAGGCTCCCAGTGCCAGTGCTTAGGCAGCTGAGACAAGTGACGCTCCACAATAAATTCTACTGAATTCTCCATCCCGTGAGTAGCTAAACGACCTAGTGATTTAGCTGTAACTATTAGAAATCGAATACGAAAGCCATTTAATTAGTTAATCGAAATTAAAACATATCATGTTGTTTCACCAGATGTTATATATTTCTCTTATTACTGGATTTACCTGACAGACGTAAGCATGTGTATTGTATTATTCTCTGTTGTGTGGAAACAGCAACCTCTTATCTATGACAGATAGACCGATATGTGAATTCCAGGTGGATCTTGATGATACCACAGTGCTGTAGGGAATACAAAAGCATTGGAACGGCATGAAGCAGGGAAATAACATATTTGCCCCCCTCTACTATGTTTGTGGCTGTGTAATAGCATCTAAATGGCATCTAAATGGATGGTATTAGGATCTAATCATCAGATCTCTTAACCCCTCTTTGGAGTGTATCCTTTGGCAGAGGCAAATGCTGAGTAACGATTTACATTACGGCCATCTTCGTAATGCATTCTTTACATATGTACACCTCATAAGCGTACTGTAGGCTGAACAGAATCGAGGAGATTCTAAGAGAAACTTCCAATTCATATAGTCATTCTTTTCCTTTGAATGCTCATTGAAGATGCTTAGAAAGTCATTACAGCGATATCACTGCCAACAGTGTAGAGCAGACCCTCCCTAAATGTACCTAAATGTTCCCTGAACAGCTTGCTGTCCGAAAGAAGGTCTGTGATTTTGGATTGTATCAGGTAGAGACCCCTGTTTAATAGAAGGACCCCTGTGTGTCTGTACATGGCCCAATTGGCCTTTGGAAGTGATGGTACTGTCACTCCTCCTCCTGGCAGCTCTGTGACAGTCAATCACACACCTGGGTGGTTTTCAATAGGCACGAAGTGGAAGAAAACTGTCCAAAACGAAGTTAAATTGGGAGGTATTATCTGAACGTGTCCAATAAGAAACGCTGGTTTTTCGTTGTCCGTTGCAAAATGTTTTGCTACGGTGTGGCCTAATAAAAATGACCCAGCTGTAGAAGAAAGCTCAGAGTAGATACAGTACTACTGGTTCTTAGTTCTGAAATGGGCCGTCCTCTTTCATATTGCAAAGGCAGAGATTTATCATTGTACTGTCTGGCTCCGAGGCCTCTTACATTTCAGGCACGATTACCTAGAATGCCAAGACATTTATTGGGTTATCAGAGGAAGTAGACCAAGGTAAATGGGGCAGGAAAATAATAGTGATTTAAGAGGGAAGTGTGTGAGACTTATTTAGCTGGCCCATTTAGCTTTGACAGGCACATGTGGGTTGCTAGATGCTAACTGCTTAGCCTATTAGGTGTACTTCCATCTGTAGCTGTGCAGCATGTTTTGCTATGATGTGTTTACAGTCTGTCTGTTAGTTTGAGCATGCAGTAGAACTGTATTGATGGAAGCATTGTTCTTTAACATAAGCATGAGTAGTTTGCTAGAGTTAAGTAATGAATGGACTGAACTGCTGTGTGAAAGAAATTGAGAGGCACTCAATTAGCATTGTTCTCCTATTGTCCCCCATTACTTCCATAGCTCCAATGTGATCATTCTTTGTGTCCCCTGTTAGCTCCAATGTGGTCATTCTCTGTCTCCTGTTAGCCCCAATGTGATAATTCTCTGTCCCCTGTTAGTCCCAGTGTACGCTGTTAGCCCCAATGTGATCATTTTTTGTATGTCCCCTGTTAGCCCCAATGTGATAATTCTCTGTCCCCTGTTAGTCCCAGTGTACCCTGATAGCCCCAATGTGATAATTCTCTGTCCCCTGTTAGCCCCAGTGTACCCTGTTAGCCCCAATGTGATAATTCTCTGTCCCCTGTTAGCCCCAGTGTACCCTGTTAGCCCCAATGTGATAATTCTCTGTCCCCTGTTAGTCCCAGTGTACCCTGATAGCCCCAATGTGATAATTCTCTGTCCCCTGTTAGCCCCAGTGTACCCTGTTAGCCCCAATGTGATAATTATTTGTATGTCCCCTGTTAGCCCCAATGTGACCATTCTCTGTGTTCCCTGTTAGCCCCAATGTGACCATTCTCTGTGTTCCCTGTTAGCCCCAATGTGACCATTCTCTGTGTTCCCTGTTAGCCCCAATGTGACCATTCTCTGTGTTCCCTGTTAGCCCCAATGTGACCATTCTCTGTGTTCCCTGTTAGCCCCAATGTGACCATTCTCTGTGTTCCCTGTTAGCCCCAATGTGACCATTCTCTGTGTTCCCTGTTAGCCCCAATGTGACCATTCTCTGTGTTCCCTGTTAGCCCCAATGTGACCATTCTCTGTGTTCCCTGTTAGCCCCAATGTGACCATTCTCTGTGTTCCCTGTTAGCCCCAATGTGACCATTCTCTGTGTTCCCTGTTAGCCCCAATTTGACCATTCTCTGTGTTCCCTATTAGCCCCAATGTGACCATTCTCTTTGTTCCCTATTAGCCCCAATTTGACCATTCTCTGTGTTCCCTATTAGCCCCAATTTGACCATTCTCTGTGTTCCCTATTAGCCCCAATGTGACCATTCTCTTTGTTCCCTATTAGCCCCAATTTGACCATTCTCAGTGTTCCCTATTAGCCCCAATTTGACCATTCTCTGTGTTCCCTATTAGCCCCAATTTGACCATTCTCTGTGTTCCCTATTAGCCCCAATTTGACCATTCTCTGTGTTCCCTATTAGCCCCAATTCGACCATTCTCTGTGTTTCCTGTTAGCCCCAATGTGACCATTCTCTGTGTTCCCTGTTAGCCCCAATGTGACCATTCTCTGTGTTCCCTGTTAGCCCCAATGTGATCATTCTCTGTGTTGCCTGTTAGCCCCAATCTGATCATTCTCTTTGTTCCCTGTTAGCCCCAATGTGACCATTCTCTGTGTTCCCTGTTAGCCCCAATGTGACCATTCTCTGTGTTCCCTGTTAGCCCCAATTTGACCATTCTCTGTGTTCCCTGTTAGCCCCAATTTGACCATTCTCTGTGTTCCCTGTTAGCCCCAATGTGATCATTCTCTGTGTTCCCTGTTAGCCCCAATGTGACCATTCTCTGTGTTCCCTGTTAGCCCCAATTTGACCATTCTCTGTGTTCCCTGTTAGCCCCAATGTGACCATTCTCTGTGTTCCCTGTTAGCCCCAATTTGACCATTCTATGTGTTCCCTGTTAGCCCCAATTTGACCATTCTCTGTGTTCCCTGTTAGCCCCAATTTGACCATTCTCTGTGTTCCCTGTTAGCCCCAATGTGACCATTCTCTGTGTTCCCTGTTAGCCCCAATTTGACCATTCTCTGTGTTCCCTGTTAGCCCCAATTTGACCATTCTCTGTGTTCCCTGTTAGCCCCAATGTGATCATTCTCTGTGTTCCCTGTTAGCCCCAGTGTGACCATTCTCTGTGTTCCCTGTTAGCCCCAATGTGACCATTCTCTGTGTTCCCTGTTAGCCCCAATGTGACCATTCTCTGTGTTCCCTGTTAGCCCCAATTTGACCATTCTCTGTGTTCCCTGTTAGCCCCAATTTGACCATTCTCTGTGTTCCCTGTTAGCCCCAATTTGACCATTCTCTGTGTTCCCTGTTAGCCCCAATGTGACCATTCTCTGTGTTCCCTGTTAGCCCCAATGTGATCATTCTCTGTGTTCCCTGTTAGCCCCAATGTGACTATTCTCTGTGTTCCCTGTTAGCCCCAATTTGACCATTCTCTGTGTTCCCTGTTAGCCCCAATTTGACCATTCTCTGTGTTCCCTGTTAGCCCCAATGTGACCATTCTCTGTGTTCCCTGTTAGCCCCAATTTGACCATTCTCTGTGTTCCCTGTTAGCCCCAATGTGACCATTCTCTGTGTTCCCTGTTAGCCCCAATTTGACCATTCTCTGTGTTCCCTGTTAGCCCCAATGTGACCATTCTCTGTGTTCCCTGTTAGCCCCAATTTGACCATTCTCTGTGTTCCCTGTTAGCCCCAATTTGACCATTCTCTGTGTTCCCTGTTAGCCCCAATTTGACCATTCTCTGTGTTCCCTATTAGCCCCAATGTGACCATTCTCTGTGTTCCCTGTTAGCCCCAATTTGACCATTCTCTGTGTTCCCTGTTAGCCCCAATTTGACCATTCTCTGTGTTCCCTGTTAGCCCCAATGTGATCATTATCTGTGTTCCCTGTTAGCCCCAATGTGACCATTCTCTGTGTTCCCTGTTAGCCCCAATGTGATCATTCTCTGTGTTCCCTGTTAGCCCCAATGTGACCATTCTCTGTGTTCCCTGTTAGCCCCAATGTGACCATTCTCTGTGTCAGACCTCCTGTGGCTCTTCTTCTCATCCCTCTATGTGTTTCCCTTCAGACCCTTTAATCAAGTCAAGTGTCATCACCTGTCAAGCCTGCATGGCCAGTAGCTCTCCAGGCTCAAAGTTGGAGACCCCTGTTCATAACCTATGTTTCTGATCCATGTACTGTACGGTATACTATAGCCCTGTGGCCCCTGTAGTAATATGTTGCCCATCTCTTCTCGTTCTCCAGGCCCCTGAGAGTCTCCTGCAGTCTCTGGAGACTCACCTGAACACTCTGGAGGGGAAGAAGCCGTAAGTACCAACCACACTCTCCACCAATCCGTACCCCATCCGTAACCAGGGCTACTTGGGAGTGGGACTACTTTACTTCCTATTTACTTAATATTTGAGAATTCAGCAATTCAGCAACATGCTTTGGGTTTTAAAAAGTATGTGAAGTAAATAATTAAAGAATACACACCCTAAAGGTGAAAAAGAAAGTCGTACTGGGGGTGGCAGGTAGCCTAGCGGTTAAGAGCATGGGGCCAGTAACTGAAAGGTTGCTGGTTCGAATCCCTGTGCCGACTAGGTAAGAAATCTGTCAATGTGCCATTATAAGTCGCTCTGGATGAGCGCGTCTGTTAAATGACTGAAATGTAAACATTCTGCCTCTTTTGCTGTGGATTTATTTGACCAACACTTCGGCTAAAGAGCCTCCATCAAGGTGTGAAAATAGTCTGTGACCATCCAGTGAACCCAAATTAGACCTGTGCTTGACCCTGATGTCCCATAGGCTTTAATTAAGCTCAGCCTCTCTCAGTTAACATCATGTGGACCTCCAGTGTATGCCCTCTAGATTGTGTGATTTTTATGGACTGAATCTGTCATCACCAGACTGTCAGTCGTGTGTTCTCGACAGGACCTTAGTAGGGCAATGATACAAGATAGTATTTGTGGTCATCATCAGATCGGATGATATTTCATAAGATGACCTTGCTTCTAGAAATATGGAAAGAAATGTATCAGATTAAGTCTTAGCAAATGCCAGTGATTGTCAATGTGTGTTACAGAGAGGATGTTCACAAAGAGGATGTGTAAGTATTCTGCTGGATCTACTACAGAATGAGTTGACGGAGAGGGCCGGGTCATTATTTGCTGTTGTCTTGTATTGAAATGAATGAAACTGTAAAAAAAAGAATCCCCAATTGTTTCGTGATATTCACATGAGGATTCTATGGAATTGACATTTGAACTTACAGTTTAAAGTAATGTTTCGCAGTGTTGTGAAGTTCAAATGGGATTCTATAGAATTTATGTGAACTTGGCATATTTGTGATTGTTCAGTATCTCTCCTGAGTTTTGTCTCTCCCTCAATATTAATATGAACTTTGACAGCTGACTCGGGACTTACCTAAGGTTCACTTTGCATCGTTTTTTAATATGACGTGAATCTGGTGTCTTAGCTCTTCAATGTTCATATTGACTTCGTTGTCATATTATTGTGATCAACCCACCTCCTCAAAGCTTTTGATGCATGTCATTGCAAAACATGGATTTGTTATGTCTGGAAAATATGAATGAAAAGCTTTGTGCAAGGAGGTGATTCAATATTGTTTTATTCAGTGTTGCAAATCTAAACTCTACCGATGTAGTACTCTTAGAAAAAAGGGTTCCATAAGGGTTCTTCGGCTGTCCCCATAGGAGCACCCTTTTTGGTTCCAGGTAGAACACTTTGTGATAAGGGTTCTACATGGAACCCAAAAGGGTTCTACCTGGAACCAAAAAGGGTTATCCTATGGGGACAGCTGAAGAACCCTTATTGGTTCTAGATAGCGCCTTTCTTTCTAAGAGTGTATGTTTTCACAATGGAATTGCCTCTAAATGCCTGCTCTTTGCAACCAAAACAACAGTGCTTCTTTAGCTGTCACTTTGACACAGCTCAGTAACAGCCATTGTGCTTCACCGTGCATATCATCTGGTGATGTTATGATGGTTTTAACTCATTCTTATTGTTTCATTTTGCAGGTCACCGACCAAGGTGAGTCAGATACCCCTTATTATACTCTGTCTCTGCACCTCAACAAATCTTTTTGACGACTGACAATAATTTGAAGATCATTTGAAGTGTATTCATTAATGCGTAAAACAGCATAGCCATGTCTGCTTCTGTAACTGTGCCGCGTCGCCATGGTAATGGACTAACGGGGCTAACCCTCCATCTGACAGGAGTCTGAAGCCAATGGCTCCCCGGCCGCAGCCGCCACGCCTACGAAAGCTCCAGCGGCCCCTACAGCTGCTGCTGCTCCAGTCGCTCCTGCCCGCCCTGGACCACCTGCCAGACCCACAGCGGCACCCACCTTCAAGAGCTCCAACAAGTAGGTGCCCATCTGCTGTGGGCTCTTAGGTTGGCCATTTCATGTGCCAGTGTTTTGCTGTGTTTTTGCTGTGCAACACTAGCTTTAACCATTAGCTATGTTGTACAATCTACCAGTGATGTAAAGTACTCAAGTAGAAATACTTTAAAGTACTACTTAAGTAGTTTTTTGGGGTATCTGTACTTTACTTTACTATTTATATTTTTGACAACTTTTACTTTTACTTCACTACATTCCTAAAGAAAATAATGTACTTTTTACTTCATACATTTTCCCTGACACCCAAAAGTACTTGTTACATTTTGAATGCTTAGCAGGCCAGGAAAATGGTTCAATTCACACATTTATCAAGAGAACATCCCTGCTCGTCCCTACTGCCTCTGATCTGGCGGACTCACTAAACACACATGCTTTGTTTGTAAATTATGTCTGAGTGTTGGAGTGTGCCCCTGGCTATCAGTAAATTTAAAAAAAAAACAAGAAAATGGTGCTGCCTAGTTTGCTTAATATAAGAACTTTGAAGTGATTTATACTTTTACTTTTGATACTTAAGTATATTTAAAACCAAATACTTTTAGACTTTTACTCAAGTAGTATTTTACTGAGTGACTTTCACTTTTACTTGAGTCATTTTCTATTAAGGTATCTTTACTTTGACTCAAGTATGACAATTGGGTACTTTTTCCACCACTGCAATCTACAGTCTTCAATCTCCAATCTCAATTTAATCCTTTTCTCATTCTGTTTTTC
Organism: Coregonus lavaretus; assembly: GCF_964263955.1. Lineage (NCBI taxonomy): Eukaryota > Metazoa > Chordata > Actinopteri > Salmoniformes > Salmonidae > Coregonus > Coregonus lavaretus. The sequence continues at coordinate 72,502,388 of NC_139990.1, forward strand.
CCTCTATTCTTATTTCTCGTTCTCCACTCCCTCTTCTTCATTCTGTCTCTTGTCTCTTTTCTCTCTCTCTCTCTCTCTCTCTCTCTCTCTCTCTCTCTCTCTCTCTCTCTCTCTCTCTCTCTCTCTCTCTCTCTGTGTTTATCTCTCTCTGTCTCCCCCCCCCTATCTGCAGTGCTCTGCTAGACTTGGACCCATTGTCAGCCTCCCCATCAGCAGGTGGACCAGCAGCCTCTGTCTCTTCATGGGGAGGTGAGGCTTTTAAAACCTTTAATACCTGGGTCGCATTCATTATGGCTCACAACAGATTATTATTTTTAAACATGTTGTAATGGGAAATTAAAATGAGTGTTTCTCATTGGACAGGCCCAGGACGTCCCTCCCTGTTTCATTTAGTTTTCTTCCGTTTGGTGCCTAATGAATACGATCCTGCTGTTTGTCATGCTTTCTACCTACATCCTCCTCTCCATCCTTACTCAAGGGAAGGGCTGATATTGGCCGATATTCAAACCTGGCCCCTCTGCAGATTGAAATCGCATTAAGGGCCTCTTACTCATATTAAACTGTATTCTCATGTGTCATCATTTTCCCTTGGAGTGTTTTGTCATTTTCAAGGTGGCAGATCAAACATCAGAAGTACAGTAGTCACGTGTTATGGTAGTGAGTTATCGACCCTGATAGGCGTTTCTGTGTTTATATTATCTGTATGTAATCACGTCTTCTCTTTGCTCTCTCTCTCTCTATCTCTTTCATTGTCTTGTACAGATCTACTTGGTGGCGGTGAGTACATTCTTTACACTGCTCCCATCCACAGCAGAGCATGGCAACTGCTAGGATTTACACCTGAAGTTAGAATTGAACACCTATCCGGAGGCTTTGGCCACGTTCCAGGCTGACTGCATTGCAGACGCCTGCTAGATCTTACAACGCCTGGATAGGTTTTTAACATATCAGCTAACCACATCATGTGATATAGCAATCTGATACCTACTGCGCAGTCAATGACGTTTCACACAACCATAGGTTGATAAAATGATGTACTGCAATGTAGTCGGCCTGGAACGCAACCATTGTACCTGTGGCTCACTGTGCTTTCAGTGCATGACTCCAGCTGTAGACCTAGGATCTGAGAGGATCAGCATTCTTGCTCTGTGATCTCTAACAATGCCTCTCAATGTGTAACATACTCCTCTCCAACACTTTTCTGTTACCACTGGTCTCTTTGACATATCTTACGCTTATATTCTGTTTCTCAAGACAATCGCTCTACTTCTCTCTCCCTGTTATATTCCCCCTGTTCCTCTATCCTGTTGTGATTGGGGATGGCCTTGGGTGGGGATGGATGGGGGGGTGTAGGCTTAGATACCCCCGCTGATCCTACTAGTGCCTCTGAGCCTGCCGCTGCTGATGCTGCCGCCACCCCGGCTGCCACGCCCACGGCGGCCCATACGGATGGCCCCGCCGCGCCCTCTGCGGCCCCCGTGGTGGTGCTGCCCGTGCCCGCCTCCGCCTCAGACATGGATCTGTTCGGAGGTCAGTGGGGTCAGCCTCCTGGGAGAGATCATCATGGCTAGACTACACAGCAGCTGTCTGCTTGTTAGGAACAACCTCTGATATGCTTACATGTAGTTACACCACCTGATTCTCACGTTCTCACATTTACCAGTTTCAGTATTTACTCTGCATCCACCTTAACAAAAATATCCTGTTCATGATATTCTGTATTTGTGCAAAATTCAACTGGCATAGTTACTGACATCTAATAAGGACAATCATTTCCAAATGTTCCATCTCGCTAAACAATGATTAGCTTGACTGATTATTCATTATTTGGGTACTACATCAATCAATCAATTATTTATCCAAGACAGCAAGCAGGTGATGAAATTTCTGCTCTGCACTGTATGGAGAACAGTAGAAACTGTAACCCATATACTCTACGTATCTCCTCTTGTCGCTCACATTTCTAATAGTAGATATACAGAATTAAATCCCATATCAAAATGTTATAGCAAAGTGTGGCCCTCTTTTCCATGGAAAACAGCCTCTGTCAAAGAGAGACGTTGCTTTTCCCATCGCTGAGCTTGGCATTTCCTGTCACACAGTACAAGCTTATGACAGCATCATATTATCTCTTCACTTTCCCAGCGTGTACAAACATTGTGCACACTAAATGCAGCTTTATGCAGGCCCAATCCATATGATACTAATAAGATCAGCAATTTCAGCAATACATCTTGTGTTCTCTGTTTTCTCCTAAAGTTGATCTCTCATCTTTCTGTTTTTCTCATTCTCTCTATACTCCTGTTCTTTATTTACCTCCTCATCTCTCTTTCTCCTGCCTCCCCCTGTTTTTCTCTGGGTGTTGTGTTGTGGTTTGTGTCCACCGTCCCCTCCTCTCATGTCCGGTACCCCAGACGCGTTTGCACCCTCCCCAGGTGACGGCCCGCCCAGCAGGGCGCCTGCTGCTGATGCATGTGCCGGATCTGGTGGGTGATAAAACACTGCTCAGTGTGTGTGTGTGTGCGCACGCGTGTTTGTAAGTGAGCATATGCTTGTACGTGTGTGCACTCTTCCAACACACGTGTGTGTGTTTGTGCAAGAGTGTGTGTGTGTGTGAGTTCCTGAAGCTTGGGTAGCGCCAAGCTTCTTCTGCTACTATATGGGACAGTAGTAAATCATCTGATACGTTGCATTGGGGCCAACCATCCCGACCCTAACCCCACTATTGGTGGCCAAAGCCTCGGCCCCCCTCTCTAACCCTCCGCCACTCAGCCCTGCTTCAGAACAGTCCCCCTGCTTCTCTCACCTCGTAATATTCACCTGGTGATGAATACTCGAGTAAAACACAGTTGTATAAATTTCGCCAAAATCCTAGAATTGTTTATATTTCATATAAATGATGCCACTTACTAATCATACTAACTGACCATCTTTATTTACCCTGTTTTGTTTCTCTCTTTGGCCTGAATGTGTAAGTATTAATCGACTGCTGTGACTGTAGAAGTCCAAAACCACAGTGTGTGTAATTCACATGGCTCCTTTACTGTATGTTTATGGAGCTTTGGTCTTATGGCATAGAATAGTAGGAGAGTTTGACGTTGAATTATGAAAAATGTTCTACATGAACTTTATTCTGCGCCTTTATCATAGTATTTGAATTCTATGTAGACAGAGCTTATCAGTGTGGAAGCAGATTCATGCCAAAATGTTATTATTTGTATTTGTTTTGGTATGATTCTGCTTCCATGTGTATCTACTAGTTCTAATGTAACCATAGACAGAGCCTTTAACTTTGAGCCAAAGCCAGCTGTAGCCCATTCCCTTTAATGAGTCTGAGTGTGAGACAGTGAGTATTCTAACCTGCGGCTGTAGTATAAGGTTAATGGTGACCTTGCCTTTAATTTGTTTATTTTCTTTACTTCCCCCTAACTCTCAATATGGAAGCTCCTCTAGACTCACAATAATATGCCTTTTACAATGTTTGTTGTTTTAACAAACTCTCAACTCCCTTTACTCTCTTCCCCTCCTCCCCTCTCTGGTCATATCCCTTAAACCCCATACCCCCCCCCCCCCCCCCCCCCCCCCCCTTCCTCCCTCCTCCTGAAGACCCCTTCGCTCCATCGGAGGGGAGTGCGAACATGGCTCCAGAGATGGACTTCTTTGCTATGAAGTTCGATAACACGCTGGCTGCCCCAGAAACAGCCAGCCCCACCTCTAGCGCAGTACCCATCATTGTCGACCTCATCGAGCCCCCTGCTGCCGCCCCGGCTCCCTCCACTACCACCACCACTGAGTCTGCAGCTGCCCCCGCCCCTGCCATCCCCACTCTAGACCTCTTTGGTGGTAAAGTTCACATTCTACTTTGCACACTGCATTGCTCTGCATTATGACGATGATGATGGTGGTGATGATACAGTAACTTCCCTACATTTTAGATTTGTTTTCGTAATTATGGCTATGTTTGTTTCTGTTATTATTCATATGATTATTTTGATTTAAGTCATAGGCATTGAGTGAATCACACATTTTGACCACCCCTGTAAATGAGAAATTAAATGGATATGATGATGGGTACAGTATATGGATCTATCAAATGATGGTTATTCTCTGCATCATTCCTGTGCAGACAAGTAAATACACAAATCTCAAAAGTGTATGCCTTCTAATGGTATACTACAACTATTGAAACTAACAGTAACACTTTACTTAAAACCGGCAAATATAATGCATCATGATGCCGTTATCGTGTATTGTGAGATGTCATGAGCATTCATGACAATGAGCCCCTTATACATATATATATATATATTTTTTTTACCTTTATCTAACTAGGCAAATCAGTTAAGAACAAATTCTTATTTACAATGACGGCCTACACCGGCCAAACCCGGACGACGCTGGGCCAATTGTGCGCCGCCCTATGGGACTCCCAATCATGGCCGGTTGTGATACAGCCTGGAATCGAACCAGGGGGTCTGTAGTGACACCTCAAACACTAAGATGCAGTGCCTTAGACCGCTGCGCCACATGTCTTATAATCATTTCATAATGATCGTGACTAAATAACAGCCAGTTTGAGTCAGTTGAAATAAGAGACAAAACATATTATAGGGCTTATTATTAGACATTATAAAGCCTCAGACATGCTTATAACAGGTTATGAAGCATTGTACCTGCAGGCCGTTACCAAACAAACCTTTTCAGTTGTCAGTAAATCTTTGTGAGGCAATTAGTTGTATTGGCCTCCAGAGGCATTGATTAAGTAATCTGTCAGCACCAGATATTGGCCTGTCAACTGTTTACATTCATAGGGGTGGCTCAACATGTTGTGATTTCAACCCAGCCTTTAGCATGAACCATTATAGTCAGTCAAATTTAGAGGGAAGTGAGCAGGGTTGTGTTTAGTAGGGAGAAAAGTATTTGAAAAGGAGTGAAACTCAGAGCTATTACCTGAACGTGTTCAATAAGAACACACATTTTCATTTTCTGTTGCAAAGGTGTTTGATACGGTGTGCCTTACTGAACTCGACCTAGTTTTTATGGTCACTCTAGCTGCAGTGTGCCTGCATGACAACCTTTGCTTTCTTCACCTCCAACTTCTGACCAAGGTTGTAGATAGCAAATCTTCATTTTATCTTTCACCTGATTTTAGTTAATCTGTTCCTTCATTTGCAATAATTAGTTTAAAAATAAAAGATGAATCGGTAACACTTTCTAACAACTTTCATGAATAAGCAATTATAAAGTAATGCAATGCTTATTCATGAAAGTTATTATGAAGCGTTACGATACATCTTTAGATGCTTTTTTTTTTGCTTTTCTCCCTTTCCCTCATGCTGTATAGATTGTAAACTGAATGTAACTGTGTGTCCTTGTTTATAGATTCTATGTTTGATTCAATGCCTGAGAAAAGCCCTACCGCAGGAAAAGCTGATGCTGCTGTTACTCCTAGCGTAGACCTATTTGGGGCAGGTACAGGATGTTGATTGCTTTCTTTTTGTGGAACCTCTTCTTCATCTCTTCTGTCCTTCCTCTTCAACCATCTGTTTTACCACACGTCTTGGTTTGTCCCCATAGTGGTATGCGACTTGTGCGTGCACCCAATCCAGGATTGGGTCAATTTGAATTGAAGTCAGTCAATTCAGGAAGTGATTTGAATTTAACATTCAAAATGTGTCAAATTGTTTGAAACAAATAGCTTCTTATTTTCAGTTTATTCAGAAGTAATTTAATTTATTTTCAATTATTAAATCTGAATTAAATTTTACTTCCTGTATTGACTGACTTCGAATTGACCCCAACCCTGGACCCAATGGCTTAATAACAGTAACTCCTACCACTGCTTCCACTCTCTCTGTTATGCTAATGCTCCTCTGTGTTCTTCTACTTCACTCTTCCTACTTCCTCGACATCCTTCCTGTGGCGTTTCCCTGGAAGATCTCCCTACTATCTCTCGCGGGCCCTCTCCTTTGCCTCCCGAGGCCAATGCTGATGAAGACCTCTTGTCTGGTGTGACTGGTGAGTTACACTATCTGCCCACTCTTAGCTGACCTCACTTCATGATCACCTATGGGTCTACTTCCTGTATCTCCAACTCTGCCTGCATGACTACAGCATGCAGTAGTACAGGCTTGGTAATTCACTTCCCTGTCAACCTGTCAATCAATGTATCTCTTCAGCCAGTGACTGGAACTTTGTATTTTTGTGTATTCAGAAGAAACAGAATCACCTTTATTTGCCAAGTACATTTACATGTACCAGGAATTTGACCTGGTGAAATTGTGCTGCCACAATAAACAGAATATACAGACAGAATATATAGATGAAGAATTTACACAAATCCACATACCATTATGTACACTGTAAACAGCAAAAACAGAACAATTATGCATAGTAAGGATGTATAAACATATTTACAGTATATATATATATATATAATGCCGTTTTTTCAAAGTGTGGTGAAATACTCTCCTCTCATTCTGTAGATGCATTCTCTGCTATGGCTCCAGCACCAACTGTGGCTCCAGCTCCAGCTCAAGCCCCGGCTCCAGCACCTGCCCCTGCAACGGTTTCTCCTCCCAAACCTGAGCCGCCTGCACCTGCACCTGTCATTGACCTGCTGGGTGCGTACTGTACCACGAAATCCACCACTTCCTGTAAACCTTCATGGGTTGCTTTGACTCATGCTGAGGAACATCTGACCTTTTCCAAACTCTATTAATCTATTCGACTTGTGTACTTTCCTTGCAGTGTTTTTTTGTTGCTATTTCTCCATTGTTAGATATAGCTATTAGGTGTGAAGGATATTTGTGTGTGGAGAGATGTTCATGTGTAAGTATCTTCGTAGCCAGGGTAATAGACCCCAGATAAGTCTAGATCTAGGAGAGATAGTATGATATGTTTGGTGTAGCAGAATATCCCAGAAGTTTTTCTCTGCAACTGGTTTGGATTATGTAGCCAATGTAGCATTGCTTGCTAGTTAGCTGTGTATGCGTTAGTAGCAGTTATTGTGCAGTGAAATCACCCGCCCTGAAACCTACAAGTACTGTCGCCCGCACCAAGAAACGCCTTTGGATTTTCTGGGTCAGTGGTATTAAGGCTTCTTGAGTTCCGTTGTTTTGGTGTGCAGAGAGTTTTGAGTTCATACACAGGTTGGGACGGAAATTCTACACTCTTGCAATTGCATGGTACTTAGAGGTGTGCGTGTGCTTGCGTGCGTGTGCGTGTGTTTACTGTACTGTGAGACCTGTCTCACTTCCTGTGTCCCTCCCCCTCCCTTCCTGGCTGACTTACTCTTCTCTACCCTCATGCTGTCGCTCTATAGACACATTCAGTAGTCCTGCTCTGTTGGACGCTACACCCGCTGCCCCCGGGGGACCAGGAGATGATCTGTTGGGTGGTACGCACACACACACACTTTTGCTTTAACCCAGTTGTAACACACCAGAATCAATGTCCTAGTGAGCAGCTAATTGGTAGAATAAGGTGAGCTAGATTATGGTTGTAGTAAAAGCCTGCAGGACTGTAGTAGAAGGGTTGGGAGCCCCTGCTCTAAGACATCCATCTGCCATTTGTGATTCATACCGCACATACAGTATGTTAATATTGAGTACCATGACACAACGTAACTTCAATCAATGTAAATGTAATCAATGGAAACGAAAAATCATTATCATCATATATAATACTCTCATTCCAATGGTTCCCCACTTCCAGGACTGATGTCTCCTAGCCTGGCTCCCACGGCGGCCCCTGCTCCTCTGGCCCCCGCTCTGGCTCCGGCCCTCGCCCCTACCCTGGCTCCTGTCTCAGCCCAGAATGACTTGCTAGAGGGCGGCTTCGACACCCTCGGCTCCCTGCCCCCACTAATGCCCGCCATCCCAGCAGCTGCAGATACAGCGCCGGCCGCAGCAGCACCCTCTGGTGGCTTTGATGCATCAGGTAGGGGACACTGTCTGCTCCATGTGTATAACCTGAGGGAAGTGTGTGTGTGTTCTGCATGCATGACTGACGCTGCCACGCTTCACCGCCACTGTCCCTATTACATAACGCTGAGGACTCAACAGTCACCACTGCTGATGGTTTAATTCCTCAACCCTGCTCTCTCTCTCTCTCTCTCTCTCTCTCTCTCTCTCTCTCTCTCTCTCTCTCTCTCTCTCTCTCTCTCTCTCTCACTCTCACTCTCACTCTCTCTCTCTCTCTCTCTCATATCTCTCTCTCTCTCGTCTCACATGCGCACATGCCGATGCTTACTACTGTGCCCCCCATCCTATTTCAACTCCTTCTTTCTCTATGTTGGTCTCCCTCTCCCTCCCTCCTCGCGTTCTCTCTGTCATACTACCTTTCCACATTTTTCTCCTCATATCCTTTCTTTGCCCACCCCTTCAATCCCCCCCTCTCGCCCACTCTGCCCTTGTCTCTTTCTGCCATCCCCTCTCTCTCGCTCTGTCATTGCTGGGTCATTGCTTGCTGCTACTGCGTAATTGGTGAGTTCACAAGCCTTTCTCCCCCTAGTGCTTTGCGGTATGAGCTGTTTTGACACGTTCCCCATCTTTAGGACTATTCCCTTTTTTGCATGTTTCAATATGTTTGTCTCACGTATGAGACAATGTAATGTATGTATTACTCCCATGTGTAACATTTGCCAGATTCTACCCTCAATTCAACATAGTGCCCTTTGAAGCTGCAGTGCTGGCACTGTGGTGGTCTAAAACCACATTTTAAACACATTTATAGACTTGAATGTTTCAGATACTGTGGTAGTGATGGCCTTACAGTGGGTATATATTAATCTCTCGTGGACAGACTACGTAAACATAAAAGGTACCAAATTACGCAAGATTGTTGTTCTGGGTTAACAGAGATTAGGTGTATATTGTTCCTGCCCTGATCGGTGCATGCAGTGCATACCAGAGTACTGTACTGAATGCTATTGTTGTGGGGATGAATTGTATGGTGATGTCACATCTGCCCCCTCTTTGTGAAGATTAGGGATTATAAAGGTTTTAATCCATGCTGTATGTCTCTAACATCTTTCTCCCCTTATTTCTGCCGTTTCCCTCTAAGTGTTTGGTGGATTAGGGGACCTACTGATGCCAGCCATAACACCCCAGTCCACTGGGGGCAGTGTGGGCAGCACTGGCAGTGGTGGGGGGAGTACCAAGGTGACGCCCGCGGTCGGGGGTGTCATGGCAGGCGCCCCAGCTATTAAACGGCCATCCATCGGGGGCGACTTGGACTCCTCACTCGCAAACCTGATTGGAGGCATGTATTGATCACACCTGGACAGTCTTGATGGTTCTGATTACTTTATCTGTTTTTTTTTTTCAGTTTAAGAATGAGTTCTGAAATTACGTTTTCTTCACTTGCAGATCTGGGGATTCAGAAAAAGTACGTACGGAATTTCTCTGTTTGCGTGCTTGCGTGTGTGTGTGCATGTGCGTGTTCTCCTTTTCTTTGTGTGCTTCCTAATTAACAATCAAAGTCATGCTGTATCTAGTGTGTATTCCCAAACCTTCCAGCTAGCTGATGACAACTTTGGTGTCCTGTGTGTCTCCTATAGGGATCATCAGTGGAATGAGAAGAAGCTGACAGGAGGATCTAACTGGACCCCCCAGGTAGCCCCTCCCAGCTGGGGAGCCCCTGGACCTATGATGGTAAAAGCGTCCACAAGCCTCCCAATATTAGCAAAGGACCGTTATTTAATCAAATCAAATTGTATTGGTCATGTGCACAGGATACAGGTTGTAAATGGTACAGTGAAATGCTTACTCAACAGTACAATACACATTTATACAAAAACAAAATACACAATAAGTAATAAAAAGTTGTACAAAAAATATGAAAAATTGTAATGTTTAGAAATATATACACAATAAGAATGTACAGTGTAGAGTATGAAATGTGCTAGAGTGAGTAGTGATATGGTTGAGCAGCTTAGATGAATCCAAATAAATAGTAGCAGCAATGGTGCCCGGGTTTGTGCGTGTGTGGGTGAGTGTGAGGTGTGAGGTGTGTGTGTAAGGGTGGGTGAGTGAAAGTCTCTTAGGTGCAGCTGTGAAGAGAGTCAGTCCCCAGTGATGGACTGGGCAGTCTTCACCACCCTCTGTAGAGCCTGGAGAGAGCAGATTTTTTTAAATATGGCAAATAAGCTGTGGACCTGAATGGGAAAGGATTGTTCAGGAATGGAAATTATGTTCTATGTCATAGAGCTGTGAACTGTTTTTGTCTTGGCTTCCTGTTTCTAGGGTGGCCCCGCCCCTGGAGCCCCCGGTGCCCCTGGAGCCATGCCTCCGCCCATGGGAGCACAGCCTGGCTTTGGCATGGTGAGATACTGGACTGGATGCCCAGAAACCAACATGGACAGCTATACATATAAAGGAGCTCAGTGCTCTTATTCAAGTCAGGAAGTAGTTATTGGTCAATTCCATTAACCCCTTCCATCTCTGTCTAGGCCACAGCAGCTGGATCTGGAGCTCCCATGATGCCTACCATGATGATGGGACAGCCAATGATGGGTCAACCCATGAGACCACCCCGGCCAGGAGCCGCAGCACCAGGGGCACCGGTAACGCACACACATGCACACACAAACGCACGCACACAGATACACACTCATATTCATTCTCAGATACTTTCTTTCCACACCCTCAAACACATACACAGGAGAGTGCACATAAGTATACAGAATCACCTGTTACTCCTTCAGTTATAAACCTATTTAAAGGGGGAAATGTACTAATACAGTGGGGGGGAAAAGTATTTAGTCAGCCACCAATTGTGCAAGTTCTCCCACTTAAAAAGATGAGAGAGGCCTGTAATTTTCATCATAGGTACACGTCAACTATGACAGACAAATTGAGAAAAAAAAATTGTAGGATTTTTTATGAATTTATTTGCAAATTATGGTGGAAAATAAGTATTTGGTCACCTACAAACAAGCAAGATTTCTGGCTTTCACAGACCTGTAACTTCTTCTTTAAGAGGCTCCTCTGTCCTCCACTCGTTACCTGTATTAATGGCACCTGTTTGAACTTGTTATCAGTATAAAAGACACCTGTCCACAACCTCAAACAGTCACACTCCAAACTCCACTATGGCCAAGACCAAAGAGCTGTCAAAGGACACCAGAAACAAAATTGTAGACCTGCACCAGGCTGGGAAGACTGAATCTGCAATAGGTAAGCAGCTTGGTTTGAAGAAATCAACTGTGGGAGCAATTATTAGGAAATGGAAGACATACAAGACCACTGATAATCTCCCTCGATCTGGGGCTCCACGCAAGATCTCACCCCGTGGGGTCAAAATGATGACAAGAACAGTGAGCAAAAATCGCAGAACCACACGGGGGGACCTAGTGAATGATCTGCAGAGAGCTGGGACCAAAGTAACAAAGCCTACCATCAGTAACACACTACGCCGCCAGGGACTCAAATCCTGCAGCGCAAGACGTGTCCCCCTGCTTAAGCCAGTACATGTCCAGGCCCGTCTGAAGTTTGCTAGAGTGCATTTGGATGATCCAGAAGAGGATTGGGAGAATGTCATATGGTCAGATGAAACCAAAATATAACTTTTTGGTAAAAACTCAACTCGTCGTGTTTGGAGGACAAAGAATGCTGAGTTGCATCCAAAGAACACCATACCTACTGTGAAGCATGGGGGTGGAAACATCATGCTTTGGGGCTGTTTTTCTGCAAAGGGACCAGGACGACTGATCCGTGTAAAGGAAAGAATGAATGGGGCCATGTATCGTGAGATTTTGAGTGAAAACCTCCTTCCATCAGCAAGGGCATTGAAGATGAAACGTGGCTGGGTCTTTCAGCATGACAATGATCCCAAACACACCGCCCGGGCAACGAAGGAGTGGCTTCGTAAGAAGCATTTCAAGGTCCTGGAGTGGCCTAGCCAGTCTCCAGATCTCAACCCCATAGAAAATCTTTGGAGGGAGTTGAAAGTCCGTGTTGCCCAGCGACAGCCCCAAAACATCACTGCTCTAGAGGAGATCTGCATGGAGGAATGGGCCAAAATACCAGCAACAGTGTGTGAAAACCTTGTGAAGACTTACAGAAAATGTTTGACCTGTGTCATTGCCAACAAAGGGTATATAACAAAGTATTGAGAAACATTTGTTATTGACCAAATACTTATTTTCCACCATAATTTGCAAATAGATTCATTAGAAATCCTACAATGTGATTTTCTGGAGAAAAAAAATCTCATTTTGTCTGTCATAGTTGACGTGTACCTATGATGAAAATTACAGGCCTCTCTCATCTTTTTAAGTGGGAGAACTTGCACAATTGGTGGCTGACTAAATACTTTTTTTCCCCACTGTATATTCTTCATTAGTCCACTTTTGATACAGTCCCATAAAATGATGCATGTCAACATTCATTTTTTAAAGATATATTGTTTTTAGTCTCCTGATGACCAAAATCAAAGTGCAAAACATCATCATAACACTTTTCTACAAAGTAAACACAGGCTTGCTATTAGGAAAGCTATGAGGCTTGTATGAGCAAAATACAAATATTTTAAAGGCTATGTTTTTGAAGTGGTACTCAATTAGTTTTTCTGTTTTCCAGCTGTCTCCAGGACCTGCTGCCACCCAGAGCAAAAAGCCCAAGGACCCACTGGCAGACCTCAACCTCAAGGACTTAATGTGATCCCCCAGCCCAGGTATGTGTTCAGGACATTCAGCTGTCATCTTGGTGTGATGCTAGTCTTGCCTGGTCTCAGATCTGTTTGTGCGGTTTTGACAACTTATGATCATTGTCATATCAATGACTTTAAGAGTTGGTTATACAGCACAAAGAGATCTGGGACCAGGCTAATGCTAGTCTTGTGTCAGTGGTCAAACTTTAGGGTATGTTCTTCTCCTTATTGTCTTCCAGCTCTTGTTTTTCTGGAGCTGGGCCCTCTGGCCGCCTGTCCTATTCTGGCGTTCTGTACATCCCGGGACACCAGAGACCCTCCTCAGCTACTCACCCATAGAAGACCCCCTTCCTCCACCCCAGTCCCCTGTGTAATGTTGTAGCACCAACTGTGAAAGTGAAACCTTAGCGAGAAAAAAAACAAGTGTGTGCTTAACTAGATGTAACCCTTTGTCTAAACAAAACCACACAAAACCAACAAAAAAAAGGTCTATAAAAGCAAGCCAGAAAACTGAGCAGAAGCTGAAGGCGTATGTGCTTATGTATTTAGATAATTTTTTCCAGTAGTGTTGGCGTGTTGAGTTGAATGATGGATGCGTGTTTGTTTGATACCCTCAGCTCCACCTTCGGCCCTGCACTGGCCTTCTGATCACTCTAGAGGGGGAGGGGCTTCTACCCTGCCTCACCCTGATTGGATAAGAGGGGTAAGCAAAGCAGGCCCGTAAGTTTTGGATGAAACGTGCAATGTGTCGTTGGCAGAAGTTCTTCTTCGTTGGTGTATATTCATTTCACTGGCAAATCTCTAAGGATTTTGTCTCTACTCTATATGTCTGTGGAAGAGCATATTGATGTGAATCTGATATCAAATTGTAAGAAGTCATGTGACCATTATCTTATTTCCGTCATCTTTTGAACGTATTTAGAAACAAATATGATATGAACATATGATTAATATGAATAAGAAACATGTACGGGCTCCTGAATTCTAAATGACCATCCAATGATTTTTTTATGATGTTCAGTATATTTATTCATTTTTTTAGTCATCCCTTATTTTTCTATTTATTTTTTTAGATTTTGCGTGTCATGTCCAGCTTTATTTGTACTTTCTCTCTCTGTTGACATTGTTTGTGAATCTGCTGTAAAACACTGTCGGATATTTTTTATCAACAGATCATATCTTACCGCTTATTTTCAGAGAAAATGTGTTTATATTTTAGTTATTCCTATTCAAGATAAAGGTCAAACAGCGCATATCAGGAGCCAAATCTTGCCAGTATCTCATATCTCAATACAGAGGAGAACAGTCTTTTGTTAAACCACTAAAACAAGTTATGTACAGTTATTCTACTTCCTGGTATCACTTGCACACTCCCTATGGACCTATCACTGTCCTCGTCAGTGGTCTGTTGTTTGATTTTCATAATTGCTCGTACTTTATTATCATTATTACTATGACTAGACCACGGTTGGTACTGTATATGTAGTGTTATTTTTGTATTTGAGAAGAAACAGAAACATCCTTAACTCCCTATTCCCCCACCCCAGATGTTGCTACATGTTTCTGTTCCGTTTCCTCCCCCCTTGTTAGAGAATCAGTAATATTGTACATGGTAACATGGGCGGAGAGGAGAGCCTGTGTATACCCAGTCAGAAGAGGACACTGTTGAGCAGCTGTTTAGAACCAGTGAAACCAGTCCTGTGCTGTACACCCCCCAGATATAACGGATACTGTGTTGTGTCATTGCAAGACTGTTTTGACAATTGTTGTGAGAAACAATATGGATTACAAAAATGGGAAAACATACTGTTTTTCATTATTGAGTTCAATTTTTTCAATATTTTATTATTATTATTATTTACAATGCCCCTCCCCAGTGCATGTAAGCCCTTTGAGATGCAATAAACTCAATGATGGAAAGAATAACCCATTAATGATGTACTGTTTATTTTTCTCATATTGATAGATCAGATCATGGGCGCATTGTATTTTTAATCTGGTGCACTAAATGTCATGACATAGCAATGACATCAATAGGTGTAAGCTGGGTTGTGTTCATTAGGGCGCACAACTGAAAACATTTTAAAATGTAAATGACTGTTTCTTATTGGACAAGTCCAAGTGGTCCCTCCATGTTTCAGTTTGTTTTCTTCCATTTGGTGCCTAATGAACATAACTCTAGCTACAGGTATATATACATACAGTACACCACTTCTCCTCATGGTAAACACACATACACATACAAGTTGTAATCTTGGTTTAATTGTTGTTTTTTCAATCATGGTGAAATGTTATTAATTTAATGTAATCATCAATGGCAAACTCGTATAAATTGTGGCACATAATAAGATTCATCAACATGAACACTTTAGAATGATGATTGTTATCACATAACACTATGGCATTTGTTGTCACCACTACCCTTCAAATTACATGAATCTAATGGAAAACTGAATATCGAAATAACGTTATTAATCTGCAACCTCTGTTACATCAAACCCACTGTGTAGCCTCACATTAAATACATAGTTACAGTACTAGGCTATCAAAAATATATTCCGATAGGTGTCCCCAAAGTGTACAATTTCATATGAATTAAATTAGCACCAAGTCTCTGGATAAGCACCATTATATTTATGTGCATGGCACACTGCTAGAGTTAAAAAAGAACGTACGGTAGGATCCTTCTGGAACATTTCACTATTTAGTCATAGAAACATCATCTTATAAGAAAAGGTAGTTTTACAAAAAGGGACATTACAGGAAACTCAGAGAGCTAAATATACATTATTTCAAACACCAGCACTATTTTATTTATTTTTTATTTTGATTTAGAAATTATTTAGAAAAAAGATAGTTATAACCTCTTAATATACTTGAATGTTAATTTCTCCGAAAAAATGTAGCTTTTTTCTGGGTCGTTCACCAATGCCAATGCAAACTTTCTTGCTCCTTTTGCTAGAAAACGGAACACATTTGAAAATGTTAACGTCTCTGCATTAATTAAGCCTGCCTGGAATATATGAAATAACAAGCATCGCTCCCCTGAAACAGCTGAATATACAAAATGTTATCAAAATTGGTCAAACCTAAAAATCAGTCATAATATTCCCGTAAGCATGAACACAGACCTAGTAGGATAATAATCATGATATTCATAAATTTCTAGAATGTTTGCTTTTTAATAATTAAATAAATTAGACGAGGCAGAACAGCCATAGTTCTCTTTGATCTGTTGACGAGTTCCTGTAATCAACAACAGTGAGTCTGTATGGCCGCTTGTGTGCGATGAATGCTGTCATGAGGCAATCTGTGCCAGTTGCCAGTGGGAAGCACAGGAGGTAATAGAGAAGAAGACAGAGGAGAGTCAGTCGGGCGGGCCCCTGGTTCGTTGGTGATGAAGGGTGGAGGAGTGTTGTGGCATGTTGTGTGTCCCTCAGGCGTCCCGGCACTTGCTGGAGTCCCCATGGATCCAATAACAGATCTGGGCATACTTGAGGGGCGTTATCCTCACCGCCACGTTGTAATCCTGCTGCGCCCCTTTGCCGTTGACGTCCACCCACTGGTGGCCCGAGAACACACCGATGATCTTCCTCTTCCACTTCTTCTTGCCGGGCTCTTTTAGGCGGATGTAGACCCCGGAGCCGCTGGAGCCGGGCTTGGCGTCGCAGTACTGATACAGCAGGTCTTTGGACTCCTCCGACACCGAACAGAAGCGGTACACCAAGTTGCCGGGCCGGTCGTCGTCGAAGCCTGAGAAGTGGATCCTGCCGGCGGGCAGCTTCTTGACCGAGGGGATGACGCCTAGGTCCATGTGCTTGACCTTCTGGGCCTTCTTCAGCTCCAGCACGGCATAGTCGTAGTCAGCCGCCACACCGTCCGACGCCCCGCCTTTGAACCAGCCTTTAGGGACCTGGGTCTGCTTCACTCTGGTCCACCGGAAGGATGGCTTCTCGACCTCTGCGCTGCGACGACTGCGGCTCTTTCTGTCTTTCCCTTTCCCTCCTTTCCTCTCTTTCCCTCCATCTTTCTCTTCTTTCTCTTCCTCTTCCTTGTCTTCTCCTCCTATCCTCCTCTTGCCTTTCCCCCGTCCTCTCTTCCCCTTCCCTCCTTTCCCACGCCGGGATTTCTCCTTGAGGACGCCCACGCGTAGCTTCTTTGCTCCACTCACGTAGTCCTGTCCGTCGTGGATGCAGTGGGCGGCCGTCAGGACGTGTTTGGGGGATAACAGGACACCAGAGCAGCCCGTGGAGATCTTAACGGAGGTGGAGAAGGGGTACTTAGTGGAGAACTGCTTGTCAGCGATGCTGAAGCGGGTGTCGGTGCCGTAGACCTCCCGTTTGCGGCGTGACTTGGAGGAAGAGGAGGAGTTCCCAGCAGGCCATGCGTTGACCTCGTTGAGGCTCTGCACAGACACGGAGGTCAGGGTGCGCGTTCCGTTCTCGTACACCGTCTCATAGGACAGGAACTCCTCCAGGTCAGCCAGAGAGGGGTCGGGGAGGCGACGCTGGCACTCAATTCCACAGGTCCCGTTCAGCTCTCCCTGAGGTTTGGCCGTGAAGCCGGGGCTGCTAAGGGCCACCGTCCTCCTGTTCCTCACCAGCGGCACCTTCCACTGCGGCCAGGTAAACTCATCATTTCCTCCTGTGGCCTCCTGGGCTTCCACAGCCACCACCACGACCAGCAACGTCACTGAGAGCAGGAGACACAGGGGTACGGGGCCCATTGCACAGAAGGGCCTGGCTCTGGAGGGGAGAGGAGAGAAAGACACTATAAGGGATGGTGGAGAACGCTGAGGTGCTAATACAGTCTATGCGTTGTCAAAATGCATGAAGGGCTTTTCAAATGGCTTCACATGTCTCTACTGAATAGAATAGACGGAAAGAGACAAACATGTGCTTGCTGCTCTACTCCCATAACACACACACAAGCAGTATAGGCAACTAAATCTGAGATGGGTTAGTAAAAACTTTCTACTGAAACACATGTCATGTGGTTATTACAGAAACCACTGTTGGCAATTTACAGTTTGAGGCATCCATCTGTTGTTGGTCAAACTTCTCATCTGGGATGGGATGGCATTTCATTTGGAGGGTATTTTTATAGGTCTGACTCTGAATAGAAACAGACTCAGACAAAGATAAATGAGGTCAAAACCCCCCCCCCCCTTCCCCAAATTACATCCAGCCCCAAATTCAGAGCACTGAGACGAAGCAAAGCTGTCAAAAAAGTGGGCTGTGTCTGTGGCTAACAAAAGACACAAGATACCAGCATCAAACTCCTTGTTTACTAGCACAGTTGTTTATTTCTGTTTTTCATGGACACAACCATCTTCAAAATGCTCATGTCAACAAAAAGAAGGGGTAGCAGCAACTTCATATGGAAACGATTAAATATAACCAATAGAATAACCAACAGTCTCTCAAGAAATCATAGCATTTCATTTAGTTGACATAGGAGCTGTGTGGTTGAGGAGATTTATGGAGCTTGAGGCTGAGTGACGGCTGTGGCCAGTGGGGAAGAGAGGAGGAGGAGAGGACCATCCCCGGGGCTCTGACTGTACTGAGATGGTGGCTTGGAGCTTAGCCACATGGTTAGCCTTTAGCTATCAGTAATGACCATATCTGGTTTCTCCCTGACTCTATTGCTGCTCTCTGCTTCGTTCAGCCCACTATCTGAAGACGTAGGCCGACATGACATCACACAAGAGGAGAGTTAGACTGTGGCCAAACTGAGGGAGCAACTCGCTAAGTGTGATGGGGCTGACAGCTGTGGAGGAAATGTTAATTCAGGGCATTTTATTTATTCAACAGACCATCACTTCACTACTGAGCAGAGAAATAGCACTTTGTCAGCAGCTGCGTCGATGCAGCTCAACCGCAATTCTATACAGAGAATAGAACGGGGGGAAGTCATTTGAGCTACATTGCAGTTCATAAAGGGGCCTAAGCAGTAGTGCTGTAGTGCAGTAGTGCACTAAATAGCCTTTGGCATGCTGGCTAACATCTGGCCTTCCAGCTGGAGGCCGAGCCTGTGAGGGAGGGGCGAGCGTTGGTGGCCAGGGGTCTTCCTCGCATTCCCATTCAATTAGATGCTAGGCAGTGTGAAAATGAAAAGCCGCCAGGCGTGGCACGGATGAAGGAGACGGATGGTAGGAAATAATCCCATCAAAGGATATGCTGTTGCATCACCTACCATAGGCTACAGGGGGCCAGGCCAGTTTGGCATTATTTACATTTACATTTTAGTCATTTAGCAGACGCTCTTATCCAGAGCGACTTACAGTTAGTGAGTGCATACATTATTTTTTTGTATTTTGTATTTTATTTCATACTGGCCCCCCGAGGGAATCGAACCCACAACCCTGGCGTTGCAAACGCCATGCTCTACCAACTGAGCTACATCCCTGCCGGCCTTTCCCTCCCATACCCTGGATGACGCTGGGCCAATTGTGCGCCGCCCCATGGGTCTCCCGGTCGCGAAGTTATTCTTCTTCCACCTCATGTAGCAAACCATATGCCCTGCCTGTTTCAGACAAGTGGTATGTCTACTGTAAGGGCAAAGGTCACACATGATCTATCCCAGAATAGCATGTATTATGCCATGTTATGTAATCTTAATGCAGTTCTGTCAATGTTAGGTCATGACACATGAGTATTCTGACTCAATGGCCTCAGTTTTCATCTACAAATCAAATCACTCAACTGTGGATGGGAAAGCCATGTACACAACACCATACATCTTCAAATCAACCTTAACCTTAAATGAAACAAGGTAGAATATAAAAAATGACATTAGAATGACTCAATGCATTAGAAATGTGATGTCAGGAATTTGACCCAGGTTTCTGGCCAACCAGACACATTTTCCCAGACCAAGAAATAGCAAATTCAACAGAAAAGTGAAATTATTGAGGATAGAGTGGAAACTGATATGTTGCCAGTATAATTTTCTGTTAAACATGGCCTGCATTTAACTGAGCGGTTTTCCATTACAGTATAATCTCTCAAACGCCATCCTCCACTCCAGCACATGGTCAAAAGAATCCCGCACAGGGCCACCAAAAGATGGTGCTAGAGTGCAATCTCTCTCGCGCGCTCCTTCATTTCTTTGTTCATAATTCGGATTTTTTATGGGAAAATATCCTCTAAACTCTTTGTGGAAAAATGTCGATACAATAAAAATCACTGCAAGCAAGGGTGTCCTCTTGGTCCTAAAGTAGCACTAACTTCAGTAATTGTGATGCAAATATGTTTTTGCAAATAACTTTAGACTATCACACAACCTATCTTGGAAATGGAAAATGGTTATCAATAAAGCCATGAGTTGGCTATTAATATAAACATTCTTAATAACCTCGCAAAATAGGTTTCAAATCTCAAGGTTAAATAAATGATGTGCATTATAAATAATTGTTTTATGCTACTATATCAAAAATATTTTATTTTTAAGAACTCCATGGGGGAAAATATATACAAGACTGTAGCCAACGAAACAATAATAAAATAAAATTAGTTAATTAATTAACCTACCACATTTTCATGTAAAAAGCTAACTGTCACGTATTCCATATTGTTGTCTCAATGACTACTTAGATAGTAAAACATTTACTTTAACGAATGGCAAACAAATATAAAGTATAATCCAAAACAATATTAGGCAAGTAATGAATAGAATATAATGAAAATTCCCATCAATATATAATTTAGCAATATCACCAGTGCTAACCCAGACCACCAGAAATCAAGAAAATAGATCAAAAACCGTATTATGAAAATAATGAAGTGAGAGTCTCATTGTCTAATTGGCTCCATCAACAAAATAAACAAAAGGCTCTGCAGCTCCATACCTGCTTGCATTCGATTGATTGATATGACAAATCCGCAATGTATTGTTTGTTTTTTATTTCCAGAAAGAAACTGCTATTGCATCTCAGACGTCTTCTTATCAGTGGACGAAAGTTCCCTTCTCCTCATCGCATTTGCACCAAAGAGGCTGAGGGAAAGTCGCAGCAGCCAGAGCCCTCCGTGCGGACTGCACTTGATGCTGAGAGAGGGAGGAGGGAAGAAAAGTCTGAATATGTTTTCACTTGCGACAAAGCTCTTTACATAGGCCTACATGGGAGTGACCAGCCGGTTCATCTAAAAGGGCTGGATTGAATGAGTGTTTTTCAGTCCATGCAACCCAATAGTCCTATATGGTCGTCAATGGGATGGTGCGCTCATGAGATGCTGCTGCGCCCTATGAAATAAATATTCAATTGCAGTGTCATTCTATTTCTATTCAATGGAGCTTCCATTGGAAAGGGGACTGGAATTAGTTCCAGGGAGCCCACGATGGCCATCGCAGACTGTTTTCATTGTGGCCCGTCTGAACTTCCACATCTGCTGCACTTTTGTCTATGTGCTCGATGAAGTGGTAAACACACTGGCGGGGAGTCGTTGCGCTGTATGCACCCATGCTGTGACAGAGAGTATAATTCACGAAAACATGCCTAGAATAGTGAAGCTAACTGTCCGACGGGGTGCAGAGCAACTGAATGGATGCTCATTTTCAGTTTTATAGGGAGGTTGTGCTTCACTTGGACGTGCATCTGTCCGCACATGCATCATGTGTAAAGATAAAGTGAACTACCCACACTAATCAGAGGAGGCTGGTTGGAGGAGTTATGAAGATAGGCTCATTGTAAAGACTGGAATGGAATACATGAAAAGGTATCAAACATATGGATACCACATTTGACTCCATTCCTTGAATTCCATTCCAGCCATTACAATGAGCCCATCCTCCTCTAGCTCCTCCCACCAGCCTCCTCTGCCACACTTGGCTATCCATGCACTGTAAAAAAGCAAACTTAACCAATTGCTTAATCAGCATTATTCTGTGAGTTGGGTGGACTTCAGAAGAACAAGAAATTGAGCTAATGTGTGAACGTTTTCACTAAAACTTTGCTCACAGTGAGCTGAATGTATAAACACTTTTGAGTGGAATTATAAATTAATGTTTGGAAAAGAACACTGTGGTGGAGAGTGGGGTAAGCTGAGACATAGGGTTAGTTGAGCCTCCCCTTGTTTCTAGGAAACCATACACAAAATGAATCATATGACCAAATATTTAGGAAGAGGTCATCATTTAATGGAATCTGTGAAGGAAGATACCACATCGAAAAAGTGGCAAGCAAGTTAGGTCCAAAAAACAGATTTTCACAAATTCAAATTAATTTATGTTATAGGTTTCATGAGGTTGTATCGAAACCAAAGATAGATTGTTTTATACATCAATTGGGGTCTCTATAAGCTACAATATGAGGTCCTAAACCTAGCATGAAAGTGCATCCCTGTAGCTGTGTGGGCTAATAAAGTCAAAATGTTTGCCTTTGAGTAAGTTGAGCCAATGGCCACCATACCCCATACAAATGATGATTACATTGTCAGTTTTATGCAATGTGTCATGCATATAAACGCAAGATAGTGCATTCTTATTGTTACAGAGTGGGCATCATCATGCCCCTTGTTTACAAACGTAAAAGTCCATTCGAGCAGCAGCAAGAGCACAATTCACTGAATAACACTGAAGAGGTACATTGACAAAAAAGAAAAACCAACATGTACCTGTGCGATAGAGGCTATGATAGAGTAGCAGAGGCACACAAGGTCTTATCTGATGACATGGAGTCTGAGCTTGCTAAACATATCAAGAAACTCTTGGATCAATTTCATGGGCTCAGTAGCCTCAAATGCAAACAACATCTATGTCCCAGACAACTGCTCAAGTAATGGAATGGTAAGTGATACAGAGAGATCTATATCTGAATGTCAAATCATAGTTTATTGATTGCGTACACAGTTTAGCAGATGTTATAGCAGGTGCAGCGAAATGCTAGCTCCTAACAATGCAGTATAATGTCAAACAATAGACAAATAACAATAAAGAAAACTACAACAAGACATCAAGAAATGTCGGAACGAATCAAATTAACAACCCAAATAGCACTGTAACAATAATCTAAATATAATCTTCTGTATATGTATATACTGTACACCGGATGAATTTACACAATATATACTAAGAATGATATGTACAGCAGTAGATACAGTTGAAGTCGGAAGTTTACATACACCTTAGCCAAATACATTTAAACTCAGTTTTTCACAATTCCTGACATTTAATCCTAGTAAAAATTCCCTGTTTTGGGTCAGTTAGGATCACCACTTTATTTTAAGAATGTGAAATGTCAGAATAATTTCAGCTTTTATTTCTTTCATCACATTCCCAGTGGGTCAGAAGTTTACATACACTCAATTAGTATTTGGTAGCATTGCTTTTAAATTGTTTAACTTGGGTCAAACGTTTCGGGTAGCCTTCCTCAAGCTTCCCACAATAAGTTGGGAGGATTTTGGCCAATTCCTCCTGACAGAGCTGGTGTAACTGAGTCAGGTTTGTAGGCCTCCTTGCTCGCACACGCTTTTTCAGTTCTGCCCACAAATTTCAAATATAAGATTGAGGTCAGGGCTTTGTGATGGCCACTCCAATACCTTGACGTTGTTGTCCTTAAGCCATTTTGCCACAACTTTGGAAGTATGCTTGGGGTCGTTGTCCATTTGGAAGACCCATTTGCGACCAAGCTTTAACTTCCTGACTGATGTCTTGAGATGTTGCTTCAATATATCCACGTCATTTTCCTTCCTCATGATGCCATCTATTTTGTGAAGTGCACCAGTCCCTCCTGCAGCAAAGCACCCCCACAGCATGATGCTGCCACCCCCATGCTTCATGGTTGGGATGGTGTGCTTCGGCTTGCAAGCATCCCCCTTTTTCCTCCAAACATAACGATGGTCATTATGGCCAAACAGTTCTATTTTTGTTTCATCAGACCAGAGGACATTTCTCCAAAAAGTACGATCTTTGTCCACATGTGCAGTTGCAAACCGTAGTCTGGCTTTTTTATGGCGGTTTTGGAGCAGTGGCTTCTTCCTTGCTGAGCGGCCTTTCAGGTTATGTCGATATAGGACTCATTTTACTGTGGATATAGATAATTTTGTACCTGTTTCCTCCAGCATCTTCACAAGGTCCTTTGCTGTTGTTCTGGGATTGATTTGCACATCTCTAGGAGACAGAACGCGTCTCCTTCCTGAGCAGTATGGCGGCTGCGTGGTCCCATGGTGTTTATACTTGCGTACTATTGTTTGTACTGATGAAGGTGGTACCTTCAGGCGTTTGGAAATTGCTCAGAAGGATGAACCAGACTTTTGGAGGTCCACCATCTTTTTTCTGAGGTCTTGGCTGATTTCTTTAGATTTTCCCAAAATGCCAAAACTATAGTTTGTTAGTGGTTGATAAACAAGTTTTAATGACTCCAACCTAAGTGTATGTAAACTTCCGACTTCAACTGTATATTAGAGTGAGCTATGTCAAGAATCCAGTATATAAATAAATATGCGGTGTGTATAAACAAAAATATAAACACAACATGTAAAGTTTCATGAGCTGAAATAAAATGTCACATTTTCCAGATGCACAAAAAGCTTATTTCTCTACCATAAAGGCCTGGTTGGTGGAGTGCTGCAGAGATGGTTGTCTTTCTGGAAGGTTCTCCCAACTCCACAGAATAACTCTGGAGCTCTGTCAGAATGACGATCGGGTTCGTGGTCACCTCCCTGACCAAGGCCCTTCTCCCCCGATGGCTCAGTTTGGACAGGCGGCCAGCTCTAGGAAGAGTCTTGGTGGTTCCAAACTTCTTCCATTTAAGAATGATGGAGGCCACTGGGTTCTTGGGAACTTTTAATGCTGCAGAAATGTTTTGGTACCCTTCCCCAGATCTGTGCCTCGACACAATCCTGTCTCGGCGCTCTACGGACAATTCCTTCGACCTCATGGCTTGGTTTTTGCTCTGACATGCACTGTCAACTGTGGGACCTTATATAGACAGGTGTGTGTCTTTCCAAATCATGTCCAATCAATTGGATTTACCACAGGTAAATCAAGTTGTAGAAACTGGATGCACCTGAGCTCAATTCCGGGCCTCATAGCAAAGTTTATTAAAAATGTCCAATACATTTGAAAAAAAAATTAAAAACCTGTTTTTGCGTTGTCATTATGGGGTATTGTGTGTAGATTGATTAGGGGAAAAAATTATTTAATCCATTTTAGTATAAGGCTGTAACATAACAAAATGTGGAAAAAGTCAAGGGGTCTGAATACTTTTCGAATGCACTGTATCTGTATTCATGTGAAATCCATAGATTAGGGTATAATTTATTTATTTCAATTGAATGATTTCCTTATATGATCTGTAACTCAGTAAAATCTTTGAAATTGTTGCATCTTGTGTTTATAATTTTGTTCAGTATAACTAAAACACAATGTATAGTAGTAGAAATATTAGAATGAGCTATGTTGAGAATACAGTATTTAAATATACAGTACAAAACCCCATGGCAAAATTGATAGAAAATTGAAATTAGCCCGGAATATAACTAATACACTGAGTGTACAAAATATTAGGAAAACTTGCTCTTTCCATGACATAGACTGACCAGGTGAATCCAGGTGAAAGCTTGGATCCCTTATTGATGTCACCTTTTAAATCCACTTCAGTCAGTGTATATGAAGGGGAGGAGACAGGTTAAATAATGATTTTCAAGCCTTGAGACAATTGAGACATGGATTGTGAATGTGTGCCATTCAGAGGGTGAAAGGGCAAGACAAAAGATTGAAGTGCTTTTGAACGGGGTATAGAAGTACAATGCTGCTGGGTTTTTCACGCTCAACAGTTTCGTGTGTGTATCAAGAACGGTCCATCACCCAAAGGACATCCAACCAACTTGACACAACTGTGGGAAGCATTGAAGTCAACGTAGGACAGCATCCATGTGGAACGCTTTGGACACCTTGTAGAGTCCATGCCCCGACGAATTGAGGCTGTTCTGAGGGAAAAAGGGGGTGCAACTCAATATCAGGAAGGTGTTCCTAATGTTTGGTACACTCAGTGTATACAGTGAGGGAAAAAAGTATTTGATCCCCTGCTGATTTTGTACGTTTGCCCACTGACAAAGACATGATCAGTCTATAATTTTAATGGTAGGTTTATTTGAACAGTGAGAGACAGAATAACAACAAAAAAATCTAGAAAAACGCATGTCAAAATGTTATAAATTGATTTGCATTTTAATGAGGGAAATAAGTATTTGACCCCTCTCAATCAGAAAGATTTCTGGCTCCCAGGTGTCTTTTATACAGGTAACGAGCTGAGATTAGGAGAACACTCTTAAAGGGAGTGCTCCTAATCTCAGTTTGTTACCTGTATAAAAGACACCTGTCCACAGAAGCAATCAATCAATCAGATTCCAAACTCTCCACCATGGCCAAGACCAAAGAGCTCTCCAAAGATGTCAGGGACAAAATTGTAGACCTACACAAGGCTGGAATGGGCTACAAGACCATCGCCAAGCAGCTTGGTGAGAAGGTGACAGCAGTTGGTGCAATTATTTGCAAATGGAAGAAACACAAAAGAACTGTCAATCTCCCTCGGCCTGGGGCTCCATGCAAGATCTCACCTGTAGTGCCTTGCGGTCGGAGCCCGAGCAGTTTCCATACCAGGCGGTGATGCAACTAGTCAGGATTCTCTCGATGGTGCAGCTGAATCTTTTCAGTCTCCTGAGGGGGAATAGGCTTTGTCGTGCCCTCTTCACGACTGTCTTGGTGTGTTTGGACCATGATAGTTTGTTGGTGATGTGGACACCAAGGAACTTGAAGCTCTCAACCTGCTCCCCTACAGCCCCGTCGATGAGAATGGGGGCGTGCTCGGACCTCCTTTTCCTGTAGTCCACAATCATCTCCTTTGTCTTGATCACGTTGAGGGAGAGGTTGTTATCCTGGCACCACACAGCCAGGTCTCTGACCTCCTCCCTATAGGCTGTCTCATCGTTGTCGGTGATCAGGCCTACCACTGTTGTGTCATCGGCAAACTTAATGATGGTGTTGGAGTCGTGCTTGGCCATGCAGTCACGGGTGAACAGGGAGTACAGAAGGGGACTGAGCACACACCCCCGAGGGGCCCCCGTGTTGAGGATCAGCATGTTGTTACCTACCCTTACCACCTGGGAGGCGGCCCGCCAGGAAGTCCAGGATCCAGTTGCAGAGGGAGGTGTTTAGTCCCAGGGTCCTTAGCTTAGTGATGAGCTTTGAGGGCACTATGGTGTTGAACGCTGAGCTGTAGCCAATGAATAGCATTCTCACGTAGGTGTTCCTTTTGTCCAGGTGGGAAAGGGCAGTGTGGAGTGCAATAGAGATAGCATCATCTGTGGATCTGTTGGGGCGGTATGCAAATTGGAGTGGGCCTAGGGATAATGGTATTGATGTGAGCCATGACCAGACTGTCAAAGCATTTCATGGCTACAGACGTGAGTGCTACGGGTCGGTAGTCATTTAGGCAGGTTACCTTAGTGCTCTTGGGCACAGGGACTATGGTGGTCTGCTTGAAACATGTTGATATTACAGACTCAGTCAGGGACTGGTTGAAAATGTCAGTGAAGACACTGCGTCAGCGCATGCTCGGAGTGCACATCCTGGTAATCCGTCTGGCCCTGTTTAAAGGTCTTACTCACATCGGCTACGGAGAGCGTGATCACACAGTCATCCGGAACAGCTGATGCTCTCATGCATGCTTCAGTGTTGCTTGCCTAGAAGCGAGCATAGAAGTCATTTAGCTCGTCTGGTAGACCCGTGTCACTGGGCAGCTTGCGGCTGTGCTTCCCTTTGTAGTCCGTAATAGTTTGCAAGCCCTGCCACATCCGACGAGCGCCAGAGCCGGTGTAGTATGATGAAATCTTAGTCCTGTATTGACGCTTTGCCTGTTTGATGGTTCGTCGGAGGGCATAGTGGGATTTCTTATAAGCGTCCGGGTTAGAGTCCCGCTCCTTGAAAGCGGCAGCTCTACCCTTTAACTCAGTGCGTATGTTGCCTGTAATCCATGGCTTCTGGTTGGGGTATGTACGTACGGTCACTGTGGGGACGACGTCATCGATGCACTTATTGATGAAGCCAGTGATTGATGTGGTGAACTCCTCAATGCCATCGGAAGAATTCCGGAACTTATTCCAGTCTGTGCTAGCAAAACAGTCCTGTAGCTTAGCATCTGCGTCATCTGACCACTTCTGTATTGAGCGAGTCACTGGTGCTTCCTGCTTTAGTTTTTGCTTATAAGCAGGAATCAGGAGGATAGAATTATGGTCAGATTTGACAACTGGAGGGCGAGGGAGAGCTTTTGTACGTGTCTCTTTTTTTGGAGTAAAGGTGGTCTAGAGTTTATTTTTCCTCTGGTTGCACATGTAACATGCTGGTAGAAATTAGGTAAAACGGATGTAAGTTTCCCTGCATTAAAGTCCCCGGCCACTAGGAGCGCCGCCTCTGGATGAGCATTTTCCTGTTTGCTTATGGCCTTATACAGCTTGTTGAGTGTGGTCTTAGTGCCAGCATCAGTTTGTGGTGGTAAATAGACAGAAATATAGATGAAAACTCACTTGGAAAAAATCTTCATCCAGTACGAGGTGAGTAATCGCTGTCCTGATATCCAGAAGCTCTTTTCGGTCATAAGAGACGGTGGCAGAAATATGATGTATAATATAACGCGAAAAAACACACACAATAGCACAATTGGTTAGGAGCCTGTAAAACGACTACCATCTCTTCCGGCGCCATCTCCAAAATTGTTGTTTGTTGTTTTACTTTTTATGCACTTTGAGATTCTTTGAAAAGCACAATAAAAGGTCAAAAATCTAGTCATTATTATAATATCTGTAATCCAAGTTTGGTCTACTGTTTAGCCTAGGCCTACTATGTTATGTTTGTTAATTGTTTTAGCCATTTATTTACGGAGGACCACAATGGAAATAAGTTTTCTAACTTTTTTGTGTCATCCTCGATGATTTTAAATGCATTATCCACATGTGTGGTTGCGTTGTGTTTTACATTATCAAATAAACCTTTCTATAAGCCAGCATAATGTGACTTGTAGGCTTGATGTGGCCAGTAAATCAGGAGTTTCAGACTACTGCGTTAGGGTGTAACTATGCCCGCAAAGAAAGGAGTTTAATTTTACACTGGGTAATATGCAAATAAGGTAGAATACATTCTCAAGTTGAATTGTATGTTCACTCAAGCTAAAATTCAAAGTTGAGTGAACATACAATTCAACTTGAGAATGTATGTTGGTTCAGCTATATGCCCAAATGTTGAGCAAACTCATAATCCTATTGCATAGGGTTGCCTTATAATTATACGTTGAATCAACAATTTTTTTTTTTAGCTTATAGCAATATTTACAATCTTGCAATAGTATTCCCTAAATCAATAGTTCAATAGCCTATGGAAGAAAATGTGTTGATGGAAATAAAAGGTCCCATATTTGCCTCTAAAGAGTGTGTGTATCATAGCGGACTTGGACATTGTGATGATGAGCTAGCAACTAATTCCTGATTGAGAGAGTATATGTTCAAAGTTGAGTGTTGGAATAGCTTAGCATGTCAGCACATTGTCTATGGACCTGTGAGGGCAGGCTAGGGCCAGTGGGAAAAAGCAGGGACTCTGGCAGATTGGAATGCAGTTGCGACTGGCAAGGCCCTAAGGAGCCAAGAAAAGAAAGATGAAAAGAATGTGTGCAATAGAGAGAGAAGGGAGGTACAATAATACATATTTGGTCCAAGTTGACTGAGTGGATCACATTGTCAATCACCTTGACGTACAGTAGGCTTACACTCATTGATGCTCTCACAAACATTGTAGAGCGCATCAGCCCTTCCCCTCTGTGTGTGTGTGTGTTTGTGTGTGTGTGTGTGTGTGTGTGTGAGAGAGAGAGGTTGATATGGAACGAAGTTGAGAGAGAGAGCAATAGAGAGAGAGAGAAAGGTTGAGTGAGAGAGAGGCTGGAAGAGAGCGTCATATGGAGAGAGCGATAGCGAGAGAGGTTTAAACTTTAGAGGCCCTGCTGATCAATGGCAGTCTGTGTTTAGTGTGAATTGTGAAGCGTGGCTAAATGGCCAAACAGTTGTACAAATAAAGCGTGCGGATGCGAAGGCTGGGTCATTACTGCCTACTGAGATGTTTTATTGGTGTGGTAATATAATAGACCAAGTCATAATTGGTGAGGTTGTTGTTTGAATCAAAGCTGTAAATCAGTACCCTATACTTCACCTCTAAACTGAAAACAAATAACTATGCCTCCATGTCCCCTGCAGTTAATCTCTATAACCCCAGTACAGTAAGAGGACAGTTGGATGTTCAGGGTTTATGTCTTAGTGATTCATAGTGATTTATTATGGTGAAACTGGACACTGGCTCCTTCGTCTAAAACATACACCATCACACATCATCCAAACGTTGAGCTGCCTAAACTCCCTAGAACACCCTAGAACTTCTGAATGCAGAAGGAGGACTTCCTGCAAGGGTGTTCCGAGGCACAAAAGCCCGTCTATGCACCCTGAAGACCCTAACCATAACCAGAAATATCACTCACTGCTTTTCCATTTAAAGCCTCTCTCACCCCACATTCATGACCTTTGACTGAAAAGTTACTGTGTTTCTTTGTCTCACATTGACAGGGTTGCCATGACAACAGTTTTAGATTGTTATAGTGTATGGGTAGGGTAATACTCTGACTTCTTGTTACACATTCAGCCCTATAGGGACACCTATGGCCCTGACCAGTGAACCTGAGAGCCTAAAAAGCAGGTCCATTCCATCCACCTGATCTGTTTAGTATGGTTACAGTCATTTGGATTATTTGTGCACGTATACATGCACAAATATCATGAGTGCTCACAGACACTCAGACACACACACAAACACACACACACACACACACACACACACACACACACACACACACACACACACACACACACACACACACACACACACACACACACACACACACACACACACACACACACACACACACACACACACACACACACACACACACACACACACACACACACACACACACACACACACACACACACACACACGGGACAGTGGTGAAAGGTCCCACTTAGATCAAATTCTTTACAGTTTTTCACATTTACACATTTAATTTGCTAAATGCATTAAGACCCTAATCCTAACATGGGTAACCCTCTATTATATGTCTGTGCCATTTATTGATACTATAATTATAGTATGCACTATAAAAGGCAAGTAAACATATTATCAAAGCATGGGCTGTATTCTTTGTCCTAAAATGATTTTACCAAAGATGACCAATGCAGAAAGAATGTCACTGAATATGAAGAAACGAAGGCTTTATTTGACCTTTTTCCATTTTAATGGAAGATTACAGTTTTTGCCCATTGCTTACACACTAAAACCGAATGCTTAGACCAAAGCCTCAATACCTAAACTTCTTGTAGCATACCTTAAACACAGTGTAACCATAGCTTAAACACAATGTCAACTTTGCACTTTGTTTGCAATTCTGTAACACACTTATTGCGAAACACTACACACGTTTTCTTACATTAGACACTTTGTTCAAAAACGAAATCACCTGTTATCATTGGGAAAACACTCTGTTCAAAATGCAAAACTCATCTGGCAATTGTATGCACTTACATACACACCTGAAAACACTTGCACAGAAAACAGAACACCAATCAGTCTGAGCCTTAGCACTACAAATAGGCCTCAGGTAAGCCATTTTTAGAACTTTGCAAGCATGGAGGCAATAAGAGTCAGAGTAAGAGGAGGACAAAGAGAGAGAGGAGTCGGATGTGGAAGAGGACGTGGAAGAGGACGAGGACCAGTGCGGAGACGTATCAGATGACATCAGGGCTACTCTGGTGGACCATGTGATAAATCATGGCCTGTCCATGAGGGAGGCTGGGCAAAGCGTCCACCCTAACCTCAGTCGCTATACAGTAGCATCGATAATAAGGACATTCCGACTGGAGAACAGGTATATCTTCAAGTTTCTACTCCAGACTGTACCTACTGTGTGTGTCACATGATTCTGTATCATATTACAGTATTACTGTACTAACTATACTATACAAAAATGGGTAGTGCTGTGAAGTACTGTATATGTAAAGGAATACCATTGTGATGTTGCAGTACTGTGTACAGTTTGAAAGTACAGTATGTGAAAAATAACCTAACCAATGACATCTTGTGGTGGCATTTTCTACAGAATGGTTGGACGACCTCCTCAAGGTGGAAGGGAACGGCTCTTCACTCAACAACAAGAGCTTGCCATCATTGAAATGGTGCGAGAAAATAATGCAATCTGACTTCGTGAGTTGCAACAACGCATAATTGCAAATGGAAATGAATTCAACAATATCAACAGGGTCAGCATTTCTACACTAAGTCGCATCATACAGAAACATAACTTCAGAATGAAGCAGCTGTACAGGGTGCCATTTGAGAGGAACAGTGTCAGGGTCAAGGATCTGCGCCATGATTATGTGCAGGTATGTGTCACTTTACTTTACATACTATATATTGTGATGTGGGAATGAGGGTTTATGCTGCCACCTGCCCTGCCTGTAGCTTGTAGTTTTTGTCAATACTCACCCAACCCAGCCCCTACTTGTGTGAAAATATAGACATTGTAGTTACTGTATGTGTTTTCAGTAACACTATTCAATATTTTCTGTTACAGACAGTTCTGGAGTTTGATGCCGTCGAACTGCCGCATGAGTTCATCTACGTGGATGAGGCAGGATTCAATCTGGCTAAAACCAGGCGTCGGGGCCGTAACGTAGTTGGACAAAGGGCTGTTGTAAATGTCCCTGGGCAGCGTGGGGGAAATATCACCTTGTGTGCTGCAATTAGTGTCCAAGGATCATGCCACTCTAGGTCCCTACAATACAGGAAAGGTCATTGCATTTCTAGATGCACTACATGCAGTTGTGCAGGACAGACTACAGCAGCCCAGGTTTGTTGTCATCTGGGATAATGTTAGTTTCCACCGGGCTGCTCTGGTCCGAGATTGGTTCAACAACCATAATCATTTCACAGTTTTATACCTGCCCCCTTACAGCCCCTTTCTAAATGCAATCGAGGAATTATTTTCAGCGTGGCGGTGGAAAGTATATGATCGGCAACCACATGCCCGCATGACTCTTCTGCAAGCAATGGAAGAGGCATGTGGAGACATTGAGGTGGGATCAATCCAAGGGTGGATTCGGCACACAAGGCGATATTTTCCCCGATGCCTAGCCCGCGAGGACATCGCCTGTGATGTTGACGAGGTCTTGTGGCCAGATCCGAACAGAAGGCGTGATCCATAAGCCCCCCCGCCCCCCACCACACACACGCACACACACACAAAACAAGTATATGTTTTTTCCCCCAATAGCAATTTATCCAGTAATTGTCTTGTTTTTTTACTTTTGTTTTGTTGCTAAATTTGATGTTAAGAATTTCTGTAAGAATGTTAGTTTTTTTGTAAAAACTTTTTGTAAATACTGTTTGATTACTGCAGAAATTCTACTTTTGAGTTTTATAGAAGACAATGACAATAAAATGACAATAAAAATAGAAACACAAAGACTGCCGTGTTTTATATAAAGCCCATCAGTGTGTTGCTAGTGATATGAAAGAGTAATTCAAATGTTGCTTGTGTGTATGTTTTTTTTGCAAGAATTTCATTTTTAGAAAGGAGTGTTAAGTTTTGATTGCAGTGTTTCATTTTGGCATATACACCCAAACGAGGGCATTGCGTTCATCCACCTCTGGCCTGCTGGCTCCCCTTCCTCTGCGGAAGCATAGTTCCCGCTCAGCCCAGTCAAAACTGTTCGCTGCTCTGGCACCCCAATGGTGGAACAAGCTCCCTCACGACGCCAGGACAGCGGAGTCACTCACCACCTTCCGGAGACATTTGAAACCCCACCTCTTTAAGGATTACCTGGGATAGGATAAAGTAATCCTTCTACCCCCCCCCCCAAAAAAAAAATTGTGAAGTGGTTTTCCCACTGGCTATAGGGTGAATGCACCAATTTGTGAGTCGCTCTGGATTAGAGCGTCTGCTAAATGACGTAAATGTAAATGTAATGTAAAATGCATATATGTGAGTTGTTAATCTCCAAGTGCTATGTCTGATTGGCTGTCACGATCGTCTGAAGAAGCGGACCAATACGCAGCGCGTGGAGTGAACATGATGACTTTATTTAATAAAGCAACCACGAAAAACAACAAATGACGATAGTGAAGTCCTCTGTAACACTGACAGAAACATGGAACAAAAACCCACAAACCAAGGAGAAACCACACAGTTTAAATATGGCTCCCAATCAGAGATAACGAGCCGACAGCTGACACTCGTTACCTCCGATTGGGAGTCATATGACTAATCGAGAACAAATACCCAAACATAGAAATGAACAACTAGATCACCCAACATAGAAATACACCCAAACAATGAAAGTGAACAACCCTGGCTCAAATAATCAAAGTCCATGGAGCCAGAGTATCACAGTACCCCCCCCTAAAGGTGCGAACTCCGGGCGCACCAGCCTACAGTCTAGGGGAGGGTCTGGGTGGGCGTCTGTCCATGGTGGCGGCTCTGGCCCAGGTCGTGGTCCCCACCCCACCTTAGTCACTATCCGCTTCCGTAGCCCCCTCCACCTGACCACCCCCCAATTAAACCCCACTGGATTAAGGGGCGGCACCGGACTAAGGGGCAGCACCGGACTAAGGGGCAGCACCGGACTAAGGGACAGTACCTGACTAAGGGGCAGCACCGGACTGAATGGCGGATCCTGGCTGGCTGGCTCTGGCGGATCCTGGCTGGACGGCTCTGGCGGATCCTGGCTGGCGGAAGGCTCTGGCGGATCCTGGCTGGCGGAAGGCTCTGGCTGATCCTGTCTGGCGGAAGGCTCTGGCTGATCCTGTCTGGCGGAAGGCTCTGGCTGATCCTGTCTGGCGGAAGGCTCTGGCTGATCCTGTCTGGCGGAAGGCTCTGGCTGATCCTGTCTGGCGGAAGGCTCTGGCGGATCCTGGCTGGCGGAAGGCTCTGGCTGATCCTGTCTGGCGGAAGGCTCTGGCTGATCCTGTCTGGCGGAAGGCTCTGGCTGATCCTGTCTGGCGGAAGGCTCTGGCTGATCCTGTCTGGCGGAAGGCTCTGGCTGATCCTGTCTGGCGGAAGGCTCTGGCTGATCCTGTCTGGCGGAAGGCTCTGGCTGCTCCTGTCTGGCGGAAGGCTCTGGCTGCTCCTGTCTGGCGGAGAGCTCTAGCGGCTCCGGTCTGGCGGACGGCTCTGAAGGCTCATGGCAGACGGGCGGCTTTGCAGGCTCAGTACAGACGTGCAGTTCCTGCGGCGCTTGGCAGACGGACAGTTCAGACGGCGTTGGGCAGACGGGCAGTTCAGACGGCGTTGGGCAGACGGACAGTTCAGGCCCCGTTGGGCAGACGGGCAGTTCAGACGGCGTTGGGCAGACGGACAGTTCAGGCCCCGTTGGGCAGACGGCAGACTCTGGCCGTCTGAGGCGCATCGTAGGCCTGGTGCGTGGTGCCGGAACAGGAGGTACCGGGCTGAGGACACGCATCTCAGGGCTAGTGCGGGGAGAAGCAACAGGGCATGCTGGACCCTGGGGACGCACCGTAGGCCTGATGCGTGGTGCCGGAACTGGAGGTACCGGGCTGAGGACACGCATCTCAGGGCTAGTGCGGGAAGCAGCAACAGGGCATGCTTGGCCCTGAGGACGCACCGTAGGCCTGATGCGTGGTGCCGGAACTGGAGGTACCGGGCTGAGGACACGCATCTCAGGGCTAGTGCGGGGAGAAGCAACAGGGCATGCTGGACCCTGGGAACGCACATAAGGGCTAGTGCGGAGAGCCGGAACAGGGCATGCTGGACCCTGGGGACTCACATTAAGCCTAGTGCGGAGAGCAGCAACAGGACGCACAGGA
Organism: Coregonus lavaretus; assembly: GCF_964263955.1. Classification (NCBI taxonomy): domain Eukaryota; kingdom Metazoa; phylum Chordata; class Actinopteri; order Salmoniformes; family Salmonidae; genus Coregonus; species Coregonus lavaretus. The sequence goes on from NC_139990.1 coordinate 72,537,950, forward strand.
CTCGGGAGACACACAGGAGGCTTGGGGCGTGGTGTAGGCACTGGTGGGAAAGGGCTGGCGACGCGCACCGTATCCCTGGTGCGAGTGGCCGGAACAGGCCGGGCCGGGCTGGCGAAGCGCACCGTATCCCTGGTGCGAGTGGCCGGAACAGGCCGGGCTGGGCTGGCGAAGCGCACCGTATCCCTGGTGCGAGTGGCCGGAACAGGCCGGGCTGGGCTGGCGAAGCGCACCGTATCCCTGGTGCGAGTGGCCGGAACAGGCCGGGCTGGGCTGGCGAAGCGCACCGTATCCCTGGTGCGAGTGGCCGGAACAGGCCGGGCCGGGCTGGCGAAGCACACCGTATCCTTGGTGCGAGGGGTCGTAACAGGCCGGACCGTACTGGAGGCACACACCACTGGCTCTACCCCGGGAACTGGAACGGGCCGGACCGGACTGGATACACACCTCAGTCTCTCACGCCGTGCCTCTACATCTCCTTTCCCTACTTTGGCCAGTGACCCCCGTAACCTGGTTGCCTCTTGAATTCGCCCCTTCTCTGCCTCCGTTAGCCCCGTCGTCCAAGCCATGTGCCCCCCCCAAAAAACTTTTTGGGGTTGCCTCTCGTCCCTCCAACGATGATGGCCCTGCTGACGCCGTTGCTCCTCTCGCCGTCGCCTCTCCACCGTTTCGCTCCATGGACGGCGATCCATCCCATCCAGGATCTCCTCCCAAGTCCAGGACCCCTTTCCGTCCAAAATCTCCTCCCATGTCCAGGAAGCCTTTGGAGCTGGGTCCTGTTGCCGCTTGACACGCTGCTTGGTCCTTTGATGGTGGGTTTTTCTGTCACGATCGTCTGAAGAAGCGGACCAATACGCAGCGCGTGGAGTGAACATGATGACTTTATTTAATAAAGCAACCACGAAAAACAACAAATGACGATAGTGAAGTCCTCTGTAACACTGACAGAAACATGGAACAAAAACCCACAACCCCAAGGTGAAAACACACAGTATAAATATGGCTCCCAATCAGAGATAACGAGCCGACAGCTGACACTCGTTACCTCCGATTGGGAGTCATATGACTAATCGAGAACAAATACCCAAACATAGAAATGAACAACTAGATCACCCAACATAGAAATACACCCAAACAATGAAAGTGAACAACCCTGGCTCAAATAATCAAAGTCCATGGAGCCAGAGTATCACATTGGCTTGTGTGTTGAGTTTTGACATAATGAGCCAAATTCTGCAAAAAGTGTGTAAGCAATAGGCAAAAACTGTAACTATCTTCCTCTATGCCTCTGCCTCTGTACTTGCACTCCGCCTCTTACTTGGTCCATTCTTACAAACAGCAACTCAGAGGTGACCTCTTTTATGCATGAACAAGGACTGATTGCTGATTGAACAATTGTGCAAATAAGTTTTGCACACGCGCAGGAGAGGTTCACATTCATGGGAGTAATTGGTATCAGATGTGACCAAATGTTTTAATTTTATTTGTCCCCATTTACTCAACTGTTTTGCAACTTTTGTGGAGAGTTGTGTTTACTGTTCAGCAAAAATATGCTTAGCATTTGCATTGTGTGTGTGAAAGCAATGAGAAGTGACGTTTTGCAAAAAAGAATACTGTTGTGCTCATTAGGTTATGATGGAGATCAAGTGGACCCCAGTTTCATTAAAAGTGTCTTAGCAATCGAGGAAAACTGTAATTGTAAATATTTGGGTGAAGGTTTAACATGCCTAGTTTAGCAGTAGGAACTGTAGCCATATTGATGAAAGGCTGACAGAGCACACATTCACACGTGCTTATGAACTTATGCACTCATGGACCATAGGACTGATCTTCAACTCAATGCTACCTCTCCACCGAACACCCCATGAGACACCTTACATGGTGCAAAAAAACACAGCCACTGGAAAGCAATTCAATAATAGTTCATTATCATTGTAGACATGAGAGCTGAAGAAACTAGATCCTGTTCGACTACCCTCCACACCTTTTGAGGAACTGTTGACCACTGGTGCTGCATAGGTCATCCCCTGATATAGCCTTTCGTGCCCAATTATGTACATTGAAAAAATATATAAACGCAACATGTAAAGTGTTGGTCCGATGTTTCATGAGTTGAAATAAAAGATTCCAGAACTTTTCCATATGCACAAAAAGCTTATTTCTCAAACATTTTTTGCACAAATTAGTTTACATCTCCTTTGCCAAAATAATCCATCCACCTGACAGGTGTGGGATATCAAGAAGCTGATTAAACAGGATGATTAATTACACAGGTGCACCTTGTGCTGGGGACAATAAAAGGCCACTCTAAAATGTGCAGTTTTGTCACACAACACAACGCCACAGATGTCTCAAGTTTTGAGGGTGCGTGCAATGGGCATGCTGACTGCAGGAATGTACACCAGAGCTGTTGCCAAATAATTGAATCTTCAGTTCTCTACCATAAGCTGCCTCCAACGTCATTTTAGAGATTTTGGCAGTGTGTACAACTGGCCTCACAACCGCAGAGCACGTGTGACCTCCACATCCGGCTTCTTCAACTGCGGGATCATCTGAGTCCAGGCACCCGGACAGCTGAGGAAACTGTGGGTTTCCACAACCTAAGTATTTCTGCACAAACTGTCAGAAACTGTCTCAGGAAAGCTCATCTGCGTGCTCGTCATCCTCACCAGGGTCTTGACCTGACTGCAGTTCGATGTCGTAACCGGCTTCAGTGGGCAAATGCTCAACTTCGATGGCCGCTGGTACGCTGGAGAAGTGTGCTCTTCACCGATGAATCCCGGTTTCAACTGTACCTGGGCAGACGGCAGACAGCGTCGTGTGGGCGAGCGGTTTGCTGATGTCAACGTTGTGAACAGAGTGCCCCATGGTGGCGGTGGGTTTATGGTACGGGCAGGCATAAGCTATGGACAATGAACACAATTGCATTTTATCGATGGCAATTTGAATGCACAGAGATACCGTGATGAGATCCTGAGGCCCATTGTCATGCCATTCATCCGCCGTCATAACCTCATATTTCAGCATGATAATGCACGGCCCCCTGTCGCAAGAATCTGTACACAATTCCTGGAAGTTGAAAATGTTGCAGTTCTTCCATGGCCTGCATTCTCACCAGATATGTCACCCATTGAGCATGTTTGGGATGCTCTGGATTGAGGTGTACGACAGCATTTTCCAGTTCCCGCCAATATCCAGTAACTTCGCACAGCCATTGAAGAGGAGTGGGACAACATTCCACAGGCCACAATCAACAGCCTGATCAACTCTATGCGAAGGAGATGTGTCGCGCTGCATGAGGCAAATGGTGGTCACACCAGATAGTGACTGGCTTTCTGATCCACGCCCCTACGTATTTGTGACCAACAGATGCATATCTGTATTCCCAGTCATGTGAAATCCATAGATTAGGGCCTAATGAATTTATTTCAATTGACTGATTTCCTTATATGAACTGTAACTAAGTAAAATCTTTCAAATTGTTGCATGTTGCGTTTATATTTTTGTTCAGTGTATATTAACCCTGGATTGCTGATGCTATGTATTGGCCAATGACAGGTTTTTGAAGCCACCAGTCGGCCATATTGGCACTTCTCAGGAGGTGTGGCAGGTATACTAGTGGTTAAGCACGTTGGGCCAGTAATCGACATGTCGCTGGTTCGAATCCCTGAGCAGACAAGGTAAAGAATCTGTTGATGTGACCTTGAGCAAGACACTTAACCCTAATTGATCCTGTAAGTCATTCTGGATAAAAGCATCTGCTAAATGACAAAAAAAAGCTGTCCTCTGAATTAAAGGAATTCTACAGTGTTTCAATGACAATTGTACAAGATTTTTGTTGTTGTTGTATTGGGACAGTAACATTAGTTATATATATATACATTTAATATATATATATTTTTTAAAATGTTTATCTCACATAATGTAAAAAGTATGCATTGAGGTGTCTGTAATAGAATAAACAAATGTAGATAATTTGAGGGTATTTTCATCCATATCGGGTGAACCATTTAGAAATTACTTTGTGTACATAGTCCCCCCATTTTAGGGGACCAAACGTATTGTGACAAATTCACTAGTAAAAAGTTAAGTATTTGGTCCCATACTCATTGCACACAATGGTTACATCAAGCTTGTGAATGTACACATTTGTTGGATGCATTTGCTTTTAGTTTTGGTTTTGTTTCATATTATTTTGTGCCCAATAGAAATTAATGATAAATAATGTATTGTGTCATTTTGGAGTCCCTTTTTTGGTAAATAAGAATAGAATATGTTTTCTAAACACTTCTACATGAATGTGGATGCTACCATGATTACGGATAATCCTGAATGAATCGTGAATAATGATGAGTGACAAAGTTACAGACGCACAAATATCATACCCCCAATACATGCTAACCTATCACCATTACAATAAGAGGGGAGGTTAGCATTTTTTGGGGTCATGCTATTTGTACGTCTGCACTTTAACCTCATAGTCATTGTATCATTTTAAATCCAATGTGCTGGAGTACAAAGCCAAAACAACAAAAAATGTGTCACTGTCCCAATACTTTTGGAGCTCACTGTATATTGATCACTCATATCTCTCACACACCACACATGCACATTCCATATCCCATATCTCCACCTGAAGCAACCTGGCTACAACCAAGGTCATCCTAATGAATAACACCATTGAGAGAAAAACCCGTAGGCAGGAAGAGTAAGGAGGAGAGCAAATTCCCCTGCTCATGAGTAAGACATTGTTCTAACTTCAGACATCTAAAGTTTATAGCCTCTATGATTGATGAGACAGTAATTTGTGTTCAGGTACAGTAATCATAACTTCTGACTTTTCTAAGTCCACAGGAAAAGCAGCTATGAGTTTCAGCCCATAGAAATGTGCGGCCTAAAAATAGGATGTCTTTGGTCCTTTGGCTTCTGAGGCATTTAAGGGCCCTTACTTTGTTGTTTCAATGATTTATCACACAGAAGCCTCATTATACCACATACTGAACATGCTTTGGCTGTGTCCTACTGAGAAAGGCACTGAAATTGCTCTCGCCATCAAAGCGGTCTGGTGCAATCAGCCCAGTTACAGTCTAGAAATATCCTCTCCCATCATAATCTCTGGTCCCAGTGCCAACATACAAAGTGCAGCTGAACGGTTCAAGCGTGAAAAGAGGCAACACAAACCCAACATGATCTCAGTCCATGCTACACACAAAACCCCCCAGATCCAATGTAGCATTTTTGCATTATATACAAAACCTTATGTCTTATCATTGCAAGCCAATAAGGTACACACACACACACACACACACACACACACACACACACACACACACACACTGGTTTAGTCAAATACTGTAAACTGTATAGTGTTATTCTACACTAAAGTCTTATCACACCCTCAAGGGCTGTGCAAACAACAATTACCCCTCCCCCGTTTCCGCATAGCAAACACACTCATACAGTCTGTCTATTGAAATCACTGGCCACTTTAAGAAATGGAACACTAGTCACTTTAATAATGTTTACATATCGTGCACTACTCATCTCATATGTATATACTGTATTCTATTCTATAACATTCTACTGTATCTTAGTCCATGCCACTCTGTCATTGCTTGTCCATATATGTATATATTCTTAAATTCCATTCCTTACTTAGATTTGTGTGTATTGGGTATATGTTGTGAAATTGTTAGATTTTACTGCACTGTCGGAGCTAGAAGCACAAGCATTTCGCTACACCCGCAATAACATCTGCTAAAAACGTGTATGTGACCAATCAAATTTGATTTGATTTTTCATTCCTGAAATATATAGACACTCCTTATGCAAACGTTGCAATACGTCGTGTTGGAACGTCTTGTCACCCAACAGGTATATGGAACATATTATCACACTGGTAGTATTACACTTCATTACATTGGTTGACCTCAATAAGCACTGGAACTGTCTCTGTCATACAAGGTAATCGGCATGTCCATCCTTGACCTGGAGTCAGAAGTGAACTGATGTCTGAAGTGGGATGAATCCGTTTATACACGCTGAGACAAACAAGCTGACGTAGGAAATGTAGTCAGGCTGACAGGCCTCTAGTTTATAATGAAGTCTTGGACCGAGGAGGTGTTTTCATTAGAGAGTGTATAGTGCCACCAGCCAGCAGTTGAAGGGAGAAGAGAGGAGTCGATGGATGAAGTTATTTGATGAGCTCAGATGTTGTTCATAGACGCTTAGTGACTCAATAACAAGCAGCCCTGACACACACATTTTTATATTTACATTTTAGCAAACTAAGTAGACGCTCTTATCCAGAGCGACTTATGCACACACACACACACACACATAACACACACACACACACTCACGCACACACTCACACATACATGTACGCACTCACTCACTCACACACGCATGCTTGCACTCACAAACACACACAGGCACGCACACATACACATAAACATACATATTCCTTGAGGTCAAAAAGGTTATACAAACACCACCCCACTATGTAAATCAATGTCCTCTGCCCTGTAGAAGAAAGGGTTTTTTGTTGAAACAAATTGATTATGTTTCCTGTCCTACCCTTGCCATGACATTTATTTGACTGCTTTGACAGACACATTTTTTTTCTAAAGGAGAATGGAATTCCAGTCTCTTTTTCATATTTGGACACATTATTTAGACAGGAATGTAGAGAGGGAAATAGACAAGTAGGAGAAACAGTGGGAAGGGAGGGTGTGGGGAATGAACTACAGTCTCAGACAGGGTCGTACAGTGCATTTGGAAAGTATTCAGACCCCTTGACTTTTTCCACATTTTGTTACGTTAAAGCCTTTTCTAAAATTGATTAAATAAAAAAAACTGCATAATGACAAAGCAAAAACTGGTTTTTAGAATTTTTGCAAATGTATGAAAAAACAAAGCATAAATACATTATTTACGTAAATATTCAGACCCTTTGCTATGAGACTCGAAATTGAGCTCAGGTGCATCCTGTTTCCATTAATCATCGAAGGAATTGTCCGTAGAGCTCTGAGACAGGATTGTGTCGAGGCACAGATCTGGGGAAGGGTACCAAAACAATTCTGAAGCATTGAAGGTGCCCAAGAACACAGTGGCCTCCATCTTCCTTAAATGGAAGAAGTTTGGAACCACCAAGACTCTTTCTAGAGCTGGCCGCCTGTCCAAATTGAGCTCTGAAAGAGCTGCAGAGTTCCCCTGTGGAGATGGGAGAACCATCTCTGCCGCACTCCACCAATAAGGCCTATATGGTAGAATGGCCAGACAGAAGCCTCTCCTCAGTAAAAGGCACATGACAGCTTGGAGTTTGCCAAAAGACACCTAAAGGACTCAGACCATGAGAAACTAGATTCTCTGGTCTGATGAAACCAAGATTGAACTCTTTGGCCTGAATGCCAAACGTCATGTCTGGAGTAAACCTGGCACCATCCCTACGGTGAATCATGGTGGTGGCAGCATCATGCTGTGGGGATGTTTTTCAGCGGATCGAGGGAAAGATGAACAGAGCAAAGCACAGAGAGATCCTTGATGAAAACCTGCTCCAGAGCGCTCAGGACCTCAGACTGGGGCGAAGGTTCTAATTCCAACAGGACATCGACCCTAAGCACACAGCCAAGACAACGCAGGAGTGGTTTCGGGACAAGTCTCTGAATGTCCTTGAGTGGCCCAGCCAGAGCCCGGACTTGAACCCGATCTAACATCTCTGGAGACCTGAAAATAGCTGTGCAGCGACGCTCCCCATCCAACCTGACTTTGAGAGGATCTGCAGAGAAGAATGGGAGAAACTCCCCAAACACAGGTGTGCCAATCTTGTAGCGTCATACCCAAGAAGACTCTACGCTGTAATTGCTGCCAAAGGCGCTTCAACAAAGTACTGAGTAGAGGGTCTGAATACTTATTTAAATGTGATATTTCAGTGTTTGATTTTTAATACATTTGCAAAAATGTCTAAAAACCTATTTTTGCTTTTTCATTATGGGGTATTGTGTGTAGAATGATGAGGGGAAAAAACAATTTAATCAATTTTAGAATAAGGCTGTAACGTAACAAAATGTGGTAAAAGTCAAGGAGTCTGAATACTTTCCGAATGCACTGTAAATGTTCCAACAGCTGGGAGTGTTACCACTCGACCACAGGCTCTGCATGAGACAAGACACAAGACCATAAAATCAAAGATCATTCAGAATCTCCTGTGGATCTAAGTGAAGGACCTTGACCCACCAACTATTTGTGCAGTCACACCCCTTTCAGTACCCTGTGCTGAGACTGTCTGGTCTCAAGAGGGTCTAGCTCTCTTTGTGTAGTTCTCCATAAATCTCTCTCTATCACGTGCATGTACACACACACACACACACATGCACACACAGAGACACACACACACGCACACGCACGCATGCACACACAGACACACACACACACACAGACACGCACACACACACACGCACACAGACAGAGACGCGCATGCAGACACAGACACACGCACATGCACGCACACACACACAGACACACACACAAACACACACACAAAGAAACCAGTTGATAAACCTGTTCAAATAGTTCATTAAATCATAGGCTCAGGAGTGCCTTCCTGCGGAAATGTTGAACCAGACCTTAAATCAAACTAGCCTTTAAGTGATCAGACACATCTTTGCTCTATACCTACATGTCAACCCAACTCTCTGCAAGAAAGCAAGAAAGTAACTCTGCAGTTTCAAGATTTCTTATAGTTGTTATTCTTATTTTCCACATCCCTAAATTATCCCTGGGCTCGAACACTGGGTCATTAATTCCCATGATTAGTGAAAGGCCCCATTGAATAGGGGGGCTGGTGGTGGTAAGTGGGCTTACAGGCCACACAGGGCCAGTTGTACAGAGCCAAAGTGCTGGTGGTAAGAGCAGCATGGCTACAGACCTTGAAGGGCACTGTCCCACAGGACACTCTCAAAAACATCCACCCATTTCCTCCATAGGGAGGCTCTCAACCTGCCAAACCCAGAAGTACCGTTGTGTGTGCTCTGATCTGGAACCAAACAACAATTAGGTTTTTAATACACCCACCCAGAGGGAAGAAATGTGTTTCTTATTCTGGCATCGATCAGAATTTCGGGGTAAAAGTTCAGGTTGCTGGAAGTACAGATTTCAAGTATTTTTAGGGATGGATGGCTTTAACTATGAGAAGGAAGTTATGTTACGTAGTATGTGCGTATATGTGGGCCCATTCCAGGATACTGAACAGGTCTAGTATATGGAGCTAGGCATATGAGGCAGAACACACACAGAAACTATATGGCCGACAGCGATGGTCAAAAAGAAGGAGAGCGGGATGCACCTTAGAGGACTAAAGCAGGTTAACACACCTGAGAGAGTTAGTCTATAGCTATTGCTAATCCTACTCCCTGACCTTGGGAATTTTCACTGAACTTTTTAAGCCCTCTTGACATTCAACACCATACCCCAACAGCCATATTTCCCCTATCCAAATCTCTCCAACAGTCACTCCCGGTCCAGACACACCCAAAGCCCTCTCAGCCCTCTTCCTACACCCCAAACCACCTGAGCTGTTTTCATATTTCTCCTCCTTTGTACCCCACCCCAGTCTTTCTCACTCACACTAGCGAACTTCACAATGTGGATGTCAGCCTGTTCAAACGGACCAAAGTTATTTCCACCAGGAGGACTGAAACAGAGCCATTCAATGCATTTATATTGGTCATGCTATGAACTCTTACTGTATGCATAGTTTGTATTGGCAGGTGTAAATCCAGGCCAGGTAGGTTTCCTCATTCCTGGCAGTCTGGCTGTAATCATATATAATGAGCGTGTCTGTGAATAGATCCTTTAGCATCAGCCACAGCTATGGAAGTGTGACCAGGTGTCGCTGTTGTGATACAGTGTGCGGAGGAAGTGCGTTAATCCTGTTTGTGCATCCTCTGTAATTTCACTTGTCTCTGTTCATCCTTCCCCTTCCTCTCCTGTCAGCAGTGCCCTACAGGGTTAAACACATCACACAGAAGAAACTGAGCTACTTGTTGTATGTGAATGGAGTTCATCTTTTTCACTCAAATACAGGCTATGTATGGCAAGTGTATGTATTATCAGAGAATCTGTCATTATAATGCCATAATGGGACAAACAGACTGTTATCAAAAACCTGTAAACATACGTTTAATTTACTTTTTTTGTTATTGCAGGAAATTATCTATCAACAAAGGCTTCAGGCATTGATAAATCTAAACCAGGATTGTGGCCATTACATAAGCATTATTCACAGGTAATTATATGGAAAGCTTGAACCACTTAGAGACAGTTACACAGTATTTACCTCTCAATTCAACTCAGTTTTCCTAGAAAATACGAATGAGTGAGGAAAAACTATGAAAGTTATCCATAGGTGAATGTACTAGCTTTTACAAAGGTATTTACTCAGGTACGAGGCCTGTGCAGTATAATGTAGAGTGAGTGACCATGTCATGTACAGTGGGGAAAAAAAGTATTTAGTCAGCCACCAATTGTGCAAGTTTGTCACGCCCTGACTCTGAGGACTCTTATTTGTTGAGTCAGGGTGTGATTTTCCTTGTTGTGTATGTTCCTATGTGTTATTTTCTAGGTTTAGATCTAGTATGTATAGATCTATGTTGGCCTGTGTGGTTCCCAATCAGAGGCAGCTGTTGCTCGTTGTCTCTGATTGGGGCCCATACTTAGGTAGCCTATTGGCACTAGTGGGTTGTGGGATCTTGTTCCGTGTGAGGTATGTTGTGTTGTGCTGCCTTGGACTTCACGTTTCGTTTCGTTTTGTTGTTTGGTCGGTTGTTTATTCCTTTAAACATGTATGCATATCACGCTGCACCTTGGTCCGTCCCGTCTGTAAGCGATCGTGACAGAAGATCCCACCAAACGAGGACCAAGCAGCGTGCCCAGGAAGAGCGAGTAGCGATGTCACAGGTGGGCAAACTGTGGTCATGGGAGGAGATATTCGCGGGGAAAGGGCCATGGGCGAAGGTAAATGCCCAGGCAGGATAGGAACGACGGCAACACGGAAGCCGGCCGAGGAGGAGGCCCGAGAAGCAGCCCCAATAAACATTTTTTTGGGGGGCTAAAGGGGTGGTCGGGTAGCGATAGAGAAGAGCCCCGACCACTGCACCCGGTTGGGTTTCGGATTGGGTCCCTACGACCTTGGGAAGAGGAGTGGGAACAGTACTACACTGAGGAGTCGGAGGATGACGACGACGACGAGTGTCTGTTCCCTAACTCGTGGGGGGTCCCGGAGGAGTCCTCACGGGAAGAGGAGTGCCGACGACGGAGACCCGAGAGGCGACCCCAAGAAAATTTTAGGGGGGGGGCACACTGTGTGGACGACGAGGCAGCAGGAGGAAGCGACAGGGCGGATCTGCAGTTTAGGAGATGAGGCCACCAGGTTACGGGGGCTATTGGTTCAGAGGGAGCAGGAGTTATTAGGTCAGAGGGAGGTGCTACAGGAGGCTATAAGGGAGAAGGAGAGTGTAGAAGCACGGCGAGAGGAGCTGGTTAGGCAGCAGAAGGAGCGGGGGTTTATAAAGGAACCCAGTCCCGCTTCTCGCACCAAGCAAGTGGTGCGTGTCGCCAGTCCGGTCCGGCCCGTTACTGCTCCCCACACTAAGCCAGTGGTGCGTGTTCCCAGTACGGCCCGACCCGTTCCTGCTTCCCGCACTAAGCCAGTGGTGTGTGTTCCCAGTACGGTTCGGTCCGTTCCTGCTCCTCGCATCAAGCCAGTGGTGCGCGTCGCCAGCCCGGTCCGGCCTGTTCCTGCCCCTCGCACCAAGCCAGTGGTGCGCGTCGCCAGCCCGGCCCGGCCTGGCCTGTTCCTGCCCCTCGCACCAAGCCAGTGGTGCGCGTCGCCAGCCCGGTCCGGCCTGTTCCTGTCCCTCGCACCAAGCCAGTGGTGCGCGTCGCCAGCCCGGTCCGGCCTGTTCCTGCTCCTCGCATCAAGCCAGTGGTGCGCGTCGCCAGCCGGTCCGGCCTGTTCCTGCCCCTCGCACCAAACCAGTGGTGCGCGTCGCCAGCCCGGCCCGGCCTGTTCCTGCCCCTCGCACCAAGCCAGTGGTGCGCGTCGCCAGCCCGGTCTGGCCTGTTCCTGCCCCTCGCACCAAGCCAGTGGTGCGTGTCGCCAGCCCGGTCCGGCCTGTTCCTGTCCCTCGCACCAAGCCAGTGGTGCGCGTCGCCAGCCCGGCCCGGCCTGTTCCTGTCCCTCGCACCAAGCCAGTGGTGCGCGTCGCCAGCCCGGTTCGGCCTGTTCCTGTCCCTCGCACCAAGGCAGTGGTGCGCGTCGCCAGCCCGGTCCGGCCTGTTCCTGCCCCTCGCACCAAACCAGTGGTGCGCGTCGCCAGCCCGGTCCGGCCTGTTCCTGCCCCTCGCACCAAACCAGTGGTGCGCGTCGCCAGCCCGGTCCGGCATGTTCCTGCCCCTCGCACCAAGCCAGTGGTGCGCGTCGCCAGCCCGGTCCGGCCTGTTCCTGTTCCTCGCACCAAGCCAGTGGTGCACGTCGCCAGCCCAGTCCGGCCTGTTCCTGCTCCTCGCACCAAGCCAGTGGTGCGTGTGTCCAGTCCAGCACGGCCCGTGCCTGTCCCACCGGTGCCTGGTCCGGCACCGGTCAGCCGCTCCACTCCGGAGCCAGAGCATGCCGCTCCACCGGTGCCTGATCCTGCTCTGGTTAGCTGCTCCACTCCGGAGCCAGAGCAATCCGCTCCACCGGGGTCCAGTCCAGCTCCGGTCAGCGGATCCACTCCGGAGCCAGAGCAGTCCGCTCCACCGGTGCCTGATCCAGCTCCGGTCAGCGGCTCCACTCCGGAGCCAGAGCAATCCGCTCCACCGGGGTCCAGTCCAGCTCCGGTCAGCGGCTCCACTCCGGAGCCAGAGTAGTCCGCTCCACCGGTGCCTGATCCAGCTCCGGTCAGCGGCTCCACTCCGGAGCCAGAGCAGTTCACTCCACCGTTGTCGGGTCCAGCTCCAGTCAGCGGTTCCAGTCCAGACCCAGACGTCAGCCCCTCTCCAGGTTTGGGGTCTCCCACACCAGGGTCCAGACAGGGCTTGGTACTTCGTGGGAGGAAGGAGAGGGGAAGCAGTGCGCCGAGGTCCAGACCAGACCAGGGGCGCAACAGGGAGGTGGAGAGTAAGTGGTGGTCACGCCCTGAGCCGGATCCGCCTCCGAGGCGGAATGCCCACCCGGCCCCTACCCTGTTATGTTTATGTTGTGCGGTCAGAGTCCGCACCTTTGGGGGGGGGGGGGGGGGGGGGGTACTGTCACGCCCTGACTCTGAGGACTCTTATTTGTTGAGTCAGGGTGTGATTGTCCTTGTTGTGTATGTTCCTATGTGTTATTTTCTAGGTTTGGATCTAGTATGTATAGATCTATGTTGGCCTGTGTGGTTCCCAATCAGAGGCAGCTGTTGCTCGTTGTCTCTGATTGGGGACCATACTTAGGTAGCCTATTGGCACTAGTGGGTTGTGGGATCTTGTTCCGTGTGAGGTATGTTGTGTTGTGCTGCCTTGGACTTCACGTTTTGTTTCGTTTCGTTTTGTTGGTTGGTCGGTTGTTTATTCCTTTAAATAAACATGTATGCATATCACGCTGCGCCTTGGTCCGTCCCGTCTGTAAGCGATCGTGACAAAGTTCTCCCACTTAAAAAGATGAGAGAGGCCTGTAATTTTCATCATAGGTACACGTCAACTATGACAGACAAATTGAGAAAAAAAAATCTAGAAAATCACATTGTAGGATTTTTAATGAATTTATTTGCAAATTATGGTGGAAAATAAGTATTTGGTCACCTACAAACAAGCAAGATTTCTGGCTCTCACAGACCTGTAACTTCTTCTTTAAGAGGCTCCTCTGTCCTCCACTCGTTACCTGTATTAATGGCACCTGTTTGAACTTGTTATCAGTATAAAAGACACCTGTCCACAACCTCAAACAGTCACACTCCAAACTCCACTATGGCCAAGACCAAAGAGCTGTCAAAGGACACCAGAAACAAAATTGTAGACCTGCACCAGGCTGGGAAGACTAAATCTGCAATAGGTAAGCAGCTTGGTTTGAAGAAATCAACTGTGGGAGCAATTATTAGGAAATGGAAGACATACAAGACCACTGATAATCTCCCTCGATCTGGGGCTCCACGCAAGATCTCACCCCGTGGGGTCAAAATGATCACAAGAACGGTGAGCAAAAATCCCAGAACCACACGGGGGGACCTAGTGAATGACCTGCAGAGAGCTGGGACCAAAGTAACAAAGCCTACCATCAGTAACACACTACGCCGCCAGGGACTCAAATCCTGCAGTGCCAGACGTGTCCCCCTGCTTAAGCCAGTACATGTCCAGGCCCGTCTGAAGTTTGCTAGAGTGCATTTGGATGATCCAGAAGAGGATTGGGAGAATGTCATATGGTCAGATGAAACAACTCGTCGTGTTTGGAGGACAAAGAATGCTGAGTTGCATCCAAAGAACACCATACTTACTGTGAAGCATGGGGGTGGAAACATCATGCTTTGGGGCTGTTTTTTTGCAAAGGGACCAGGATGACTGATCCGTGTAAAGGAAAGAATGAATGGGGCCATGTATTGTGAGATTTTGAGTGAAAACCTCCTTCCATCAGCAAGGGCATTGAAGATGAAACGTGGCTGGGTCTTTCAGCATGACAATGATCCCAAACACACCGCCCGGGCAACGAAGGAGTGGCTTCGTAAGAAGCATTTCAAGGTCCTGGAGTGGCCTAGCCAGTCTCCAGATCTCAACCCCATAGAAAATCTTTGGAGGGAGTTGAAAGTATGTGTTGCCCAGCGACAGCCCCAAAACATCACTGCTCTAGAGGAGATCTGCATGGAGGAATGGGCCAAAATACCAGCAACAGTGTGTGAAAACCTTGTGAAGACTTACAGAAAACGTTTGACCTGTGCCATTGCCAACAAAGGGTATATAACAAAGTATTGAGAAACTTTTGTTATTGACCAAATACTTATTTTCCACCATAATTTGCAAATACATTCATTAAAAATCCTACAATGTGATTTTCAGGATTTGTTTTTCTAATTTTGTCTGTCATAGTTGACGTGTACCTATGATGAAATGTACAGGCCTCTCTCATCTTTTTAAGTGGGAGAACTTGCACAATTGGTGGCTGACTAAATACTTTTTTCCCCCACTGTACAATATGTTATTCAACCAGGAACATCCATTTACCCGAAGATCACAAGGTCAGTGAGCCTGATGACATATTGATGCTTAAAGGCCTTAGCTTGTATTATTATTATTTTTTTTTTATATCGGTACACACCAACCCAGCCTCTGCCCGGCCCCATGCCCCCAATACCTTTATGTACATGCACCACCCCTCCAAAACCCCAAGTCTTCCTCTCTATTTTTCAGCTCCCTCTATCTCTCTTTCTTCAAACCGCACACAACAAGGGATCCCTGCCACCAGTGCTTTATCACCAGATGTGTACAACTTCATGTAGGTCATTTCCAGCACTGTGATCAGCTTCTTCTCCCTTCTCTAACCAACATGTTGATTTGGTCGGTGGAGGTGGTTCCCAAAATGTTCCTCCCTCTGCCAGCTGGCTAGCTGCTCAACCTGCAACACAGTTACTCCCGGCTCCCGGTCCCATTGGAGACGACAGCTGTTAGTCGTCTGGATAAATCATTCAGACTCTGGGTGGAAGTCTCCTGACAGTGTGGAGTGCCGGGACGCTCAGCCATTATCAAACTACTACATTTCGGGAGGGATTTAGCTGGAAAGTCTGCTTGATACCTTACCGTTCTCTTGAGGGGGAAAGGGGAGTAATGGGTTTCCATTTGCCCTCCTATGGGCTAAAATCACTGGGCATGATGAGCTGATTTGGCTGCAGAGGGTTAAACCTGGGCCTCAGTGGTGCAGGTTTCACTTCTTGGACTTTTGCTCTTCCAGCCTGTAGTTATATACTTTGAAATTTCACTCAACACTGTATTATTTAAGTAAACCAACTACTCAGTCAGGAAAAATGATATGCTCCAACCCAGAGTGTTTTGAACCAGAGGGAAGTTGTCTGCCTTGCAAGGGGCCTATTTAATGGCATGTATGTCACCATTTATGTCACCATCCATTGGTATAAGAAGAGATCTATCTCAACAATTAACTATCCCCAATCATTCGTCTTTGACGGTTTCTCTAATAAAATAACCGTGCGTAAATGGAATCTACCCACTGATGTAAGCCAGGCAGCAGCAGATCAGCTGTTGGTGAGTGACGCTCTCCATAGATTTTCCATTATTATTAAGCCTTTCAACGGTTTCTATGGTGCTCTTAGCATGCGGTGGAGAGTCTCAGTCAGGCGTCTCCACTGCCTCTCTGGCACTTATCTGAGTTCAGGTCTTAGGAGAATTTCCACATCCAGTAGGCAGGCAGCAGAGCTCTGTGGTGCTGACTCAGGGCCAATGAGGACAAAGTGCCAGCCAGGCCTGCAGTCAGCCACAGTGAATCAGCAGCCGACTCTATCTGACTGTTTGATCTGTGATTCAGCACAAAGCCAAGTGCCAGCCAGCCGCACTGTTGTTCAGCTGCCCTTCTATTACTCTAGCTGATCGCTCTCTCTCTCTTCTCTCTCACTCTGTCAGTATGTCTCTGTGTCTCTCCATGTCTTCATACACACAAGCATGCACACGCACCAGCACGGATCAAGGTCCAGATAGAACAGCTTCAGGTGCACATCCACAGCCCATATAATCTTTCCTTATCTCAATTTTAGAGACAGCAATACGCTACAGTTGAACAGGCACAAGCAAGTAGAAACAGAAAGACAACAGCCTTCATTGCAGAGACAATAAGAGTGCTGACACACAAAGGCCGTATCTGGTTTCATATTCTTGCACATTTTGAACCTCTCTTGGTGTCTTGTTAAATGTGATTGTAAAACTAATTGGACAAATATGGGACAGTGAAGACTTACTCTAGAGGCAAGCACTATAAACATAAAAAGACGTACAGTATGGAATAGGCCTATGCTATTAAATCAGATGATAAAGCTATAAAATAGTTTAGGAACATGTAAATGGTGCATGAGTGATTCAGTGTGCAAAGTGGAACTGACCACTTCCCTAATCCTGCAACACTAGTCTCTCTGGACAGACGGGTTGCCTCCCACAATGTACCAATGTTCCGGTTAAGAGTGTGGGTTTCCGAGACTACTGCAACACCACAGTTTATTAACGGTAATGGCCATTGACACCACATATAGCCTAAGTGCCATATTGCCTAATCCTGCATAACACTGTGAATGCAATTTTGAGTTGTTTTAATCTACACACAATACCCCATAATGACAAAGCGAAAACAGGTTTTTAGAATTGCTTGCAAATGTATTAAAAATTAAAAACTGAAATACCTTATTTACATAAGTATTCAGACCTTTTGCTATGAGATTCGAAATTGAGATCAGGTGAATCCTGTTTCCATTGATCATCCTTGAGATGTTTCTACAACTTGATTGGAGTCCACCTGTGGTAGATTCAATTGATTGGACATGATTTGAAAAAGCACACACCTGTCTATATAAGGTCCCACAGTTGACAGTGCATGTCTGAGCAAAAACCAAGCCATGAGGTCAAAGGAATTGTCTGTAGAGCTCTGAGACAGGATTGTGTCAAGGCACAGATCTGGGGAAGGGTACTCAAAGATTTCTGCAGCATTGAAGGTTCCCAAGAACACAGTGGCCTCCATCATTCTTAGATGGAAGAAGTTTGGAACCACCGAGACTCTTCCTAGAGCTGGCCTCCCGGCCAAACTGAGCAATCGGGGGAGAAGAGGCTTGGTCAGGGAGGTGACCAAGAACCCGATGGTCAGCTCCAGAGTTCCTCTGTGGAGATGGGAGAACCTTCTCTGCAGCACTCCACCAATGAGGCCTTTATGATAGAATGGCCAGACGGAAGCCACTCCTCAGTAAAAGGCACATGACAGCCGGCTTGGAGTTTGCCAAAAGGCACCTAAATGACTCTCAGACCATGAGAAACAAGATTCTCTGGTCTGATGAAACCAAGATTGAACTCTTTGGCCTGAATGCCAAGCGTCACGTCTGGAGGAAACCTGGCCCCATCCCTACTGTGAAGCATGGTGGTGGCAGCATCATGCTGTGGAGATGTTTTTCAGCGGCAGGGACTGGGAGACTAATCAGGATCGAGGCAAAGATGAACGTAGCAAAGTACAGAGAGATCCTTGATGAAAAACTGATCCAGAGCGCTCAGCACCTCAGACTAGGGTGAAAGTTATTCTTCCAACAGGACAACGACCCTAGCACAAAGCCAAGACAACGCAGGAGTGGCTTCGGGACATGTCTTTGAATGTCCTTGAGTGGCCCAGCCAGAGCCCGGACTTGAACCCGATCGAACAGCTCTGCAAAGACCTGAAAACAGCTGTGCAGCGTTGCTCCCCATCCAACCTGACAGAGCTTGAGAGGATCTGCAGAGAAGAATGGGAGAAGCTCCCCAAATATAGGTGTGCCAAGCTTGTAGCGTCATACCCAAGAAGACTCGAGGCTGTAATCGCTGCCAAAGGTGCTTCAACAAAGTTCTAAGTAAAGGGTTTGAAAACGTATGTAAATGTAATATGTTGTCAGGCGTCAGTGTGTAGCAGTAGGACGGAGTCAGGCGCAGGACACAGAGCTAGTAGACAACATACTTTACTCGTAAAAAACTAATGAACATAAACTCCACGCAAGGAGGACAATCCCGCTCACCAGTCGATAACACCAAACATAGAACAAACATGCACACAACACAGTGGGAGCCAGAGGGTTAAATAGGGAACAAATCATAGACATAATGGGAACCAGGTGTGTACAATGAAGACAAAACAAGTAGAACACAGAAACATAGATCGGTAGCAGCTAGTACTCCGGTGATGACGAATGCCGAAGCCTGCCCGAGCAAGGAGGAGGAGCAGCCTCGGCTGAATCCGTGACATATGTCCGTTTTTATTTGTAATACATTTTTTATTGCTTTGTCATTATGGGGTATTGTGTGTTGATTGATGAGAAGAAAAAAAACAATTGAATCAATTTTAGAATAAGGCTTTAACGTAACAAAACATGGAAAAAGTCAAGGGGTCTGAATACTTTCCGAAAGCACTGTACATACTATATACATTTTACGGACACAGTATATTTTACAATAGTTATCTTTTGTTTGTTTTTAGTCCCATCCTTCAGCTACCCTCAGCCTCTCCCATCTATCTCTGAACACCATCCAGTTTCTATTTGCCATATATTTTTCAACTGTGCTATGATGTTTCACAAAAGTTCAGAACCTTTCTATTCTCATAATTTCTACAGATTGTAAATTTAAGATAAACATTTTTGCTAAGAGTATTATTATATTATTGATCGATTGACTATCACTTTTAAATCACCCAGCAGTGATATTTGCAGAGCTACAGGTAATTATTTCAATTCTTCAGCCATTCATGAGCCTGGGACCAAAAACAAGCTATATATGGACAGTACAAAAACAAATTATCTAATGATTCTGTCTTTTCACAGCAAAATCTGCAGAGCTGGGATGGTTGTGTCCCCCATATACAGTGGGGAGAACAAGTATTGGATACACTGCCGATTTTGCAGGTTTTCCTACTTACAACGCATGTAGAGGTCTGTAATTTTTATCATAGGTACACTTCAACTGTGAGAGATGGAATCTAAAACAAAAATCCAGAAAATCACATTGTATGATTTTTAAGTAATTAATTTGCATTTTATTGCATGACATAAGTATTTGATACATCAGAAAAGCAGAACTTAATATTTGGTACAGAAACCTTTGTTTGCAATTACAGAGATCATACGTTTCCTGTAGGTCTTGACCAGGTTTGCACACACTGCAGCAGGGATTTTGGCCCACTCCTCGATACAGACCTTCTCCAGATCCTTCAGGTTTCGGGGCTGTCGCTGGGCAATACGTACTATCAACTCCCTCCAAAGATTTTCTATTGGGTTCAGGTCTGGAGACTGGCTAGGCCACTCCAGGACCTTGAGATGCTTCTTACGGAGCCACTCCTTAGTTGCCCTGGCTGTGTGTTTCAGGTCGTTGTCATGCTGGAAGACCCAGCCACGACCCATCTTCAATGCTCTTACTGAGGGAAGGAGGTTGTTGGCCAAGATCTCGCGATACATGGCCCCATCCATCCTCCCCTCAATACGGTGCAGTCGTCCTGTCCCCTTTGCAGAAAAGCATCCCCAAAGAATGATGTTTCCACCTCCATGCTTCACGGTTGGGATGGTGTTCTTGGGGTTGTACTCATCCTTCTTCTTCCTCCAAACACAGCGAGTGGAGTTTAGACCAAAAAGCCATATTTTTGTCTCATCAGACCACATGACCTTCTCCCATTCCTCCTCTGGATCATCCAGATGGTCATTGGCAAACTTCAGACAGGCCTGGACATGCGCTGGCTTGAGCAGGGGGACCTTGCGTGCGCTGCAGGATTTTAATCCATGACGGCGTAGTGTGTTACTAATGGTTTTCTTTGAGACGGTGGTCCCAGCTCTCTTCAGGTCATTGACCAGGTCCTGCCATGTAGTTCTGGGCTGATCCCTCACCTTCCTCATGATCATTGATGCCCCACGAGGTGAGATCTTGCATGGAGCCCCAGACCGTGGGTGATTGACCGTCATCTTGAACTTCTTCCATTTTCTAATAATTGCGTCAACAGTTGTTGCCTTCTCACCAAGCTGCTTGCCTATTGTCCTGTAGCCCATCCCAGCCTTGTGCAGGTCTACAATTGTATCCCTGATGTCCTTACACAGCTCTCTGGTCTTGGCCATTGTGGAGAGGTTGGAGTCTGTTTGATTGAGTGTGTGGACAGGTGTCTTTTATACAGGTAATGAGTTCAAACAGGTGCAGTTAATACAGGTAATGAGTGGAGAACAGGAGGGCTTCTTAAAGAAAAACTAACAGGTCTGTGAGAGCCGGAATTCTTACTGGTTGGTAGGTGATCAAATACTTATGTCATGCAATAAAATGCAAATTAATTACTTAAAAATCATACAATGTCATTTTCTGGATTTTTGTTTTAGATTCCGTCGGCAGTGTATCAAATACTTGTTCTCCCCGCTGTATATAACATTCTATAATTCTGTATAATAATTTCAATGAAAAACTCTACGTTTTGAATCCAGCGTCGTCTTGTGTATCAGTTCATATACCATGTGCCATGGAATCGGTACATTGAAAATCTCTTCCCAACCATTTTGCAATCTATATGGCACAGCTGTACATTTTTTGGTCTTTAAATGAAATTAGTATAGTTTTTTATTTATCACAATTTTCTTTAACCAATGTTGGTCTATAATGCAGGGCTGGTAGATAAGTTCCTTACCTTCTCCCCCTTCCACTTGCCTCTTCCATTTTTTGCAGTAATGCTGTAATTAGTTGGTTGTAATTTTGAGTAAATCAGACATTTCCATATATTTCTGTTAGCTGTATGTGTGACATAACTCCACCCATCCTTTTTAAGATATAATTTACAAAGATTAAACCGTTTTAAAAAAATATATCAAAAAATATAGTTTTTAAAATAAATTAGTATATTAGTATACCGTCAGACCATTTTATTGGTAAACTACAAGGTTATGTAAAAATTAATTTTTTTAGTGATCCAACTCGTAATATAGTACACATCATAATTTGGTTGTAATCCAGAGAAGTTAGAAAAAATTTCTAGATCCTCTATGCAAATTGTGTTTTTAAAAGAAAACATTAATCATCAGTGTACAGTGACACCTTTCTTTTTAATCCCTGGATTTCTAGCCCCTTGATATTATTGCTGGATCTGATTTGAATAGCTAACATTTCCATAATAAATAAATATGCCGATAGTGGACAACCTTGTTTTACTCCTTTTGACAGTTTAATACTTTCTGAGAAGTAGCCATTATTTACTATTTTACACCTAGGGTTACTATACATAACTTTAACCCATTGTATAAGAGATTCTCCTAAATATTCCAGGCATTTACATATAAATTCCAGTCGTACTTTATCAAAAGCCTTTTCAAAGTCAGCTATGAATTCCAGGCCTGTTTTCCCAGATTTTTGATAGTGTTCTATTGTTTCCAGCACTTGTCTTATATTATCGCCAATGTATCGTCCATGTAAAAAAAACTGTCTGATTAGGATGAATAATATCTGACAACACCTTTTTTTTTATTCTATGTGCTATGCATTTTGCTAGAATTTTTGCATCACAACACTGAAGTGTAAGGGGCCTCCAATTTTTTTAATGGAATGGATCTTTATATTTACCACTTGGGTCCTGTTTCAGTTATAATGAAATTAGACCTTCTTGTTGAGTATCTGATAATCTACCATTTTTATAGGAGTGGTTAAAACATTCTAATAATGGTTCTCTGAGTACATCAAATAAAGGTTTGATATACTGCAACTGGTATGCAATCCAGCCCTGGAGTTTCCCAGACTTAAAGGCTTTAATTGCATTAAGAAGTTCCTCCTCTGTAATTTAGCCTTCACATGAGTCTTTCTGTACAGCTGTTAATTTTACATTATTAATAGAAAAAAAAATCCTTACAATTAACTTCAGTTAGTGGAGATGGAGGAGACTGAAACGAAAACATATGCTTAAAGTACTTTGCTTCCTCTTTCCAAATATTGTTTGGTGACTGTCATTTGTAACAAGTTTCAGTAAATTATTTTTGGTAGCATTTCTATGTTGAAGACTAAAAGATAATTTGGTGCATTTTTCCCCATATTTCATGCAGTTCACTTTATTTGTATAATATAGTACACTTTATCTTTCTTGAATAAGTTCCTCCATTTCTTTTAGTTTTTCCTCTAACGTATTCTGTGCCTCTATAGTAGTTTTGATTGCTATCTATCTGTACTGTAAGTCCCTCTATTTCCTTTGTTAATATGAATTATTTTGACCTAAATTGCTTTTGTTTTAAAGATGAGCATTGAATTGCATGCCCTCTAAAGGCACATTTAAAGGTGTGTCATTCAATAAGGGGATCTGCTGTACCTATATTATGTAGGGAAAAGTCAATTTATAAATTATTCTGTCCTTAAGTTGTCATCAAATAGGCTTTGATACAATTTCTAATATCCTTGCCCACGTGGAGTAATGTATTGGCAAATTATTTGAAGGTCTGACCAACCCTGTTTCTTACCCCCTATTGAACAACACACTATCACACACATAGCCTAGCCTAGCCTTCACTCCTTAACAACGATACAGGTGTGTGTGTGTGTGCGTGCTCAAGGTTGGCCATAAACCTTTATGGCTGTTCAAGATTTCATGGCTCATCGTTTTTAAAAGTGCTCCTAATGTAAGGGATAAAAGCCAATATTCACTCAAATTAAATTATTAATAACATAGCCCCTAGCTCTTTTCAGGATGGAATAGAAAATAAATTCACCAGCATAAAAATATTACCACATGCATTTGACATTTATTCAATACAAGTAAATAGTTGCATTATCTTATCCAAGCAATAAAATAGTATTGTTGTTAATGACTTTAGTCTAACTCCATTCCTCATGGTAGGTAGACAGACGTTGCGTTGTGTCACTGTCAGAGCTGTCAGTGTGCGGAAGAGAGCGTTCACCGGCGCATCCACTTGTTGACTTGGGTTCACGACAGAGTTCAGGGTTACTGTACGCTATTTAAAGAGGGAGGCAACATGGCACACGGTTTAGTCAAACGGGAATCGGTCGAGAGTGAGATGCATAAATCCGAAGACCAAAGTAAGACCTTTGTTTACACGAAGAAGAGGGGGTATGACGTTACACGTAACCCCTACCTGAACAAGGTAACCAAAACAAGTGCTTTTTGTGTTTACTTTGTACGTTTCTTTTCTAAACGAAGTGTTCGCTTTAGCCGACATGTTCAGGAGTATCAGCTTCAGAGCAGGCTATATTTAGATTTAAAGGAGCCCAACACCCCTCGGAGCGGGTTACATGAAGTTGTTCCACTCTCGCCTTTGCAGTCTTTTTTCAGTAGCCCCTAACTAAAAGAAATGACGCGAAAGCCCATCCTCCCCGCGTAATACCTTTTACACAAGTTCAGTTTTTCAAATATTAAATGACAGCCAGCCCACTATCAGCCTTCTGTGCATGATGGAGACTTGTGCATTTAAGATTAACGAGCTAACAATATATTATTTTCATTTGGTGAGTGGAAGAACAAAAGTCGGTCAGCTGCTAACCTTCGCAATTGCATGAGTGGGATGAAGCATAGGTCCCCCCCTCGACTTGCTTGTCAGACTTCGGAAACTCTTCCCAGTTTTTGTCACTGAAAATGTACATTTGCACAGGCTGCCATACGTTTTCAAAATAGTACAGAGAGGCTGGCACAACGGTTCACGAAATTAGCCAAAATGTCAGGAGGTAGCTTTACTAGGCTGCAAAGCATAGTCATTGTGTTTGAGTTTGGTAACCGAGGGAGCTTTCTAGTGTTTTCTTGGTTTTACGAGGCCCGCCTCCCTACAGATTTGCGGTCACAGGCTAGTGAGGCTACATGTTGTTGGTCAACGTGGGGGAGAGTGACAGCTTCATATCCCTGTCAATGGTTCTGATCAGGTCATCGCAATGAGAGTGCAAATTGTGGGTCATCTGTCAACAGAAATACAAAACTGTTGAATTAGACGTGTAGTGTACTACAGTCAGAAAAACGAATTGCCTGTTGAACGCTACCATATTGTTGTATAGCCGTTGTCCATAAATTGGGACCGATTTTGGCAACCTGGTCTCAGAGCATTTCATATTATTCTGTACGTAAATCCGAGACACCCCATTTATTATGGTATGTATTAATTTGTGGATGTCCATCACCCATTTCATATGATATGTTACGAATTACAATTCGTATTATATATTTCAAATTTGCAACACGTACTATATATTACGAATGTGCAAAATGTATAATATGTTGCAAATTCTAGCTAGCTGGCTAACGTTATCTAGGCTAGGGGTTAGGGTTAAGTTTATGAGTTAGGTTAAAGGGTTAAGGTTAGGGGAAGGGTTAGCTAACATGCTAAGTAGTTGTAAAGTAGCTAAAAAGTAATTGGACAGTTGCTAGTTAGCTAAAATGCTAAAGCTGTCCGTGATGGGTTTCGAACTCACAACCTTTGGGTTGCTAGATATTGGCGTCATACGGCCGACCAACCACCCTACTTTCATTTTTGCCTTAAGTAACCATCTGTCTTATGTAACCATACCAAACGTGACATACAGTATCATACTAAATTGAGTGTCTCGAATATACATTTACTATGTTACGTCTAGTCTATGAGACCAGGCTGATTGGGGCTTGTGTCAGACAGTATTTTTCCTTTGATGCTGTAAAAGAGAAGAACAAGGACTTGTAGGCTTTAGTTGAGTACTTGCCTTTCAACTGCTAATTAGGATACTTATCTTGTATTTAGGCTAACACAATACATTTAAATATTAGAGTGCTATTTAATTTAAATAAATTACATTTTAGGAATTAGGTAAGAAAAAATGGAAGACCTTTGGTCTCAAATTTTCTCTCTGATTGACTTGAAGCAGTGGAGGTCTTTGGGTAAAAGCTCTCCCTTATCTGATAAAGAGTGGCATTTACTACTGTTGAAATGGCTGTCAGGGTCCTTGTCCCTACCTAGCTGCTGATAAGTCAGTCAGTCAGTGCAGTTCAAACATTCTGTCTCCTGGAGGGGGGCCAAAGGCCCCACTGCCTACACAGAGCCCAGTTTGTCAGGAAGGTTAATGAGTCCACTCCTCTAAGACCAGCTCTCACACACAGAGTGCATGCACAGGTGTTTGTGTGCGTGCGTACAGGCGTGTGTGCGTGTATGTGTGTGTGTGCAATATAATGGAAAATGTGGTCCATTTTTAAAATTCATATGCCCTACCACATGATGGTTTTTAGTGACGTCTTTTTTTACACAGTGAATGTGGCTGGCTGCAGAGTGGAGTATGGTTTTGCTTTGTGTTGTACAGTTCCATACCTCAGTTTATTGTTAGTCCAATAAGAAATGGGTTTTGTCAAGGGCAGCCTATGTGATATTGGTCACTGGGAGCACTGAATCTGCCTTGAATCTGATTCTAATCCCCAATCATTGATAGACTGAACTTGAGCCAGGTTCTTGCTTCTGCTGTTTTGACTCAGAAGTTGGTCATGTCAGCTCTGAACCCTGTCTAAACTGTTTGTTTACATCTAGTAAACTGGTTGTTTACATTACATTTACATTTTAGTCATTTAGCAGACACTCTTATCCAGAGATACTTACAGGAGCAATTAGGGTTAAGTGCCTTGCTCAAGGGCACATCGACAGATCTTTCATCTAGTCGGCTCAGGGATTCAAGCCAGCGACCTTTGTTACTAGCCCAATGCTCTTACCAGCTAGGCTACCTGCCGCACATCCCAGTTTGCACCCCAGCGGTTTGAATGGACCGTCTGTACAAGAGAGATGTAGAGGTCTTAGAGGCTCTCAGATTGGACAACTAGGCCGTTAGTGTATGGTGAAACTTGATTGGTCTACTGATTTTGTATTTAGTGTATCCCAAATGGTCTTTCATTTGTGATTGGGCCTCTTTGGTAAGAAAACTTGCCCTTCAGTGCAAGCTTGAATTTGATTGGACAATGAATTTGACAAGTTGATTGGTCAGACAAACACAGTGAATTTGATTCTGGAATGGCATTGAATGTTGAAATTCCAGAGGGAATGACTGAGATTTTTATTTGAGTTGCACAACTTCTCAAGCATGCTTCACTAGGTGCAAACCACAAAGATACTTGTCAGCACAACAATATTTTATTTGGGTGGCCATATTGGATTTGGTCACATGGACTAGGCTATGAGCTATAGATCTAGAGAGCCTGGTTAGTCTATCCATTATGTTACTATGCTCATCTCGCTCTGTGTCGGAGTGTGAAGAGTGAACGTTACGAGACCCACAGTCTCATGTTTTATGGTGAGGTTTTTCATGTTACTTCTATGTCTCCCGTCGTAATGAGCGAGATAGAGCACGTGTTATTGCTTTGTTTTGGAGAAGACTGGGGGTTTAATGAGATTGAGATAAACTGCTTTCAAACTGCTTTCATTTGGGAGTCATTGGAGACCGAGTGCAGCAACCTATTTATTTAACTCTCCTTCGGTAGTAAACGTGCTTCGTCTGGAAAACTTTAAGTTAGGCCTAATACACCAAAAGACTGCCAGGACCAAAGTATAGGCTTAATAGTCAGTGTGAGTAAAACATTGGTAGGTCTATTTGCATCAGTCAAAGAAGGCTACAATGGGGTTCTCTCTTTGCCAATTGATAATCACCAAGATTGTCTTTTACAAGAGATAGGCTATATGAATAGGCTTAGGCTACTTGCTTTTAAATAATGTTTATTTTTCTATAAGTAGGGCTAAACCACAATTATTTTTGACCGCCAGCAGTCAATGAAGCATAAGCACTGAGTGCAAAGACACTGAGATTGCCTTCTTGAATGCCTCAGCTTTGATTTGGTGTGATCTACCTGATACCCTCATAAGTCAGGTCGAAACAGACGTAGGCACACACACTTAAACACACAAGTGCACAGGTAAGGCTAGCGTTTTCTGATCTGAGGAGAAAAAGGCTTTTTATGCAGCGGGGTGAACCATTCACTGTCAACCTTGTCCATGAACCAGCAGGAGGAAATTAGAGGAGAAGGTAGGAAATGACTGCTAAAAGTGTGTTCTGCTGCTCAACAACAGGCAGCCTTCTGTGGGTCCAGCAGTGGGACATTGTTGCCCTCTCCTGGGTTCAGCACACCCTGGGGATATGTGTTTACCTCCCTCACATGATCCACTTCAGCCTCAGACAGTAGCCAGTGAGAGGGACAACACACTAATTGATGCTGAGGGATGGAGGTTGCTAAAAGCGGCGTGTCCTCACATCTGCAAGAGTCAATTTTGTTTTCATCCCCCTCCACTCACTCTCCATTCACCTCGTACCCCTCCTTTCTCGCTCAACACTCGCTCCCCCTCTCTGAAAAGGTGGAACAGGATATTATAGGAGTGTTTTCTGTGTGCACACCACGCAATAAAGAAATAAAGTGGGGAGCGAGGCAGAGAAAGGGGTCTCTGTGGGGAGGAAGAGAGAGCTGGCTGGACTCCACAGACGTCCTCTGTCTCTCTGGGTTGATCAGGTATTAATGAGCAGCCTGTGTGAATCCCAGGCTCCCAGGCCACACTGCGGCCCTCTGACGCTTGCTGGGCCGGCCTGCCACGAAACGCTGGCATGAAAAACAACAAGAAGTGAAACGCTCTCTCTGAGCGCCCTATCAGGGATGGTGTTTCACCTCAAACACAGAGGTAGTGGAGCACAGGTGAATCCAACAGATGCCCATTCAGTGGGTCTTTGTGTGCTAACTAGGCTAACCCTGTGCCGAGTGTGGTCATGGTATGGATGGACACTCTGCCCTTAGCATTCATTAGAGGGTCAGGGTGGCATCAATGAAGACCTTGACCTGGGACAGTCCTCTCACATCTCTGGATGTTAAGGAAGATGGCTCTCCTCAGGAGACCCCTATGATGCACTGAAGATGTTCAGCTGTTCATCACGGATTGGTATTCAATATCACCAAAATAGTGTGGAATGGTGCAGAATTCAATCTGGCATCAACTTTCAACTCTCCAGAAAATGGAGATCCCTTGATTAAGCAGTAATATGCAGTTTATTGAGGTTTAAATAGCTAGTCTGGTGTTAAGTAACATTTCAGCCCAAAATCAAACGGTGGTAAAGATCCAGAACAGCAATTGGATGCCCCATTTGTAACCACAGGCTCCACATGACATCGCAGATGGCCCATCAGACAACAGACATCCATTAATCTGTGTTCTTGCTTAGTGAAAACTCTGTGGAACAACACTGTATCTGATTGGACGATGAGGATGTGCTGGAATGCCAACTGGCTGACCCTGGCAATGGAGCTGGGTTATCAAAACCCTCTGTCTCTAACAAATGGGAAGTCATCGTTAGCCTGAATGATTCTGAATCTAACCGTTCTTTGGCTGCTACACTCATTGGTTTTCTCCCCCCAATAGTTAGAGCTTTTCCACAAGCCTTGCATTTTCCTCTCACCAAGGTTAGAATAAATACATTTAGAAACAAACACATGGCAACAAATAGCTTTCAAATCTGTAACGGAAACATTTCTAAAGCTGTAACTCTGGCTTTTGGAGCACTCTTTATGGGTTGCTGGTTGGTTGGTTGGTTGGAAGAGCAGCCAGTGATTGAGAGGGACTGGTTTTGTGTGAATCCTAATGTGCTCTAGTCGGGGCTATACATCTTGGACCAAAGGTATAATACAAAGCTGTCCTAATTGGAAAAAGGTGCCGTTGGACGGTTGTGAGAGTGTTGGGCCTACAGAACTTCACCTACAGAATGAGCATGTCTCTCCAAATATTTTGGAATGTTGGGAAACGTGTTATTGACGGGAGGTCACAAGTTCACAACTCTGTGTGGGGGCCCTGTGTAGCCATGGCTGATGTGTATAGTGTGTACACTGTCCTCTAAAGACATAGGCCATTCTATTATGAGTAATACAGAAACTCGTTTTTTTTTAGGGCCAACGTGAAATGCAGGCGGGTGTTAGCTGGCAATAAGCTTTCATGACACTGTTAAACTGATGAGTGGCTATGGGACAAAGAGTGCTCTGTTCTTGCCCTATCACATGTCAGATGCTCCTGTCAATCTCCCTCACTAGGCGGGCCCTAGAACTCCCAGGACTGTGTGTGTAACGTCACAGGTATCCCAGGTGTGGCCAGGTGTCTCCAGGTGTGACGGTGCGACCGCAAGCATCGCCGGCCGCCAGACATTCCGCTGATGGACTGGAGTGGAGAGGCCAGACGGGGAAAGTGCACCCCTGTTCCGCTCCAATAACTCAACCTCGGTGGCACCTGCCAAGCAGCCTCTTTTTACCTTGTCACACACACACACACTCACACACACACAATATCTCAATCTGCCTGTTCATTCTGGCCTGTTTTTCTTTGGGACAGACCCGTCTAAATGCCCTAACCTGCTGATTCGTTGAGGCTTTGTGTGTTCTCGAAGACAGTCTTTTTCAGGTCTGGACAATGGAGAAGCCGTTAGACTGGTCCCAGACACATAGAGGGAGACACTGATGGCCTTGTCGCCTGCATATAAAGCATGGCTCCAACCTCCCCTCCCCACCCCTCTGTTGCTCTTGTCCCTCCCGTCTTTCCTCAATACAGCTTTTGTTTGTTGTTTGAAAGGGAAAGTCTTACAAAGTCCTGACATAAATATGGGTCTAGCGATGGAGAACCAAGGGAATAACCAAAAGAACAGACCTAATGATATTGAGATGAGGACTAGGCCTATCCCAGTGAGGCTAGTCAGTGGATTTGGAATTTGGACTGACCGATTGCCTATTGGATCAAAAGAGGTTGTGTGAGGACATTGTCTGATAAACAGGTTGAGGGTTTCGGCTTATCAGATTTGACACGATTCCCAAAGGACTTTGAATATGACCAAATGTCAATGACAAAGTAAATCTGGTCAATGGGCCTCCAAATCCACTTTCTAGGAAACAGTGGAGAAACACAATCTGGCCTGCACAGGCAGCAGTACAAGCTCGCCACCAAGCACAACATCACTGTGAACTGGAATGCTGTCACAGAGAAAGTTATGTGATTGTTGAAGACCAGTGCTCTATCCCCCTGAGCCACTGGCAATGGAGTTATGTTATGGGGTTGCAGTGTTACAGCCTTTGCTCATTGTAATGGTGAAGGTGTTTGCATAGCTAGAAACAAGTTCCAATGCTTCATTATTTTTCGCCTTTGTGTTTTTTTGGAAAGATTCATTCAGAGCACCGGTTGCGATGTAGGTGGGCCTTGTCTTGTGGATGGAAGAGATTATGGGAGATCATAAAAGGCAGTGGGGACAAGGGACAACCATTTTAGTGCCTCCCTTTCATAGGTTTCATGTTAACACACAATGTCCATTGATGGTGAACCTATGCCATGCATCCTATTTGAACTGGAATCCCATTCACACTGGCTATCCCAAGGCTATACTCCAGCATGGTGTAGGCCTAGAGATGGCTGTCATTTAAAACATGGCCAAAGCATTTCAGTTCTGATGATTGTACAACTGGAAATAAATCAGTCCACCTAAAAACATGGCCAAAGCGTTTCAGGTCTGACGATTGTAGAACTGGAAATAAATCAGCCTACCTACTTTGATAATGAAATGACTGAAAATATGTGGAGCCAATAAGGCTGTGACTGCACAGGACTGTCTTTCTCTCACTCTATAGTGAGTTCAGTGTTGTTGTTATTTTGAGATAGCAGGTCAGCAAGGATTTACTTTAGCCGCATTTACTTATTAATGGGAACAGAAGCCAAATTGATTAGGGATTTTCCAGGAAATTTAGACTGAGAAGAGCAATTCAGTAGCTAACAGACTTTAGCCATTAGACATGTACGTTTTTTTCCTCATATCTAGCCTACCTTAAAACATGTTGCTTCTGGGGGTGCTCCTGAGCCAAAAGTGTCCACTAAAATGGATGGACATATTGCTCAGAAATGACCTCATGACCCTTGATGTACAGCTCCTTTAATATGGATTTGGCTGCATTCTGGGTGTAGGCTCGGTTTAGATGTCACAAGGGAACAACATGTTGAATAGCATAGTGACTGCCCCCTACAGGACAGCTGTGAGAGTGACAGAGGGATTTCAATGCCTTCTGACAGTGCTGCCTGTTTGCGTAAATACTTGTGCCCAGCACTGTCCATCAGACGTGCTATATCAGCCCAGACTGTTTTTGGAACTAGACTAATGAGTGCTGAAGAGGGCCTGAAGTATGCGAATGTTTAGCCCAAGGCTTCAGAGTTGCTGATTTGTTTGGAGACTTGGACTCCTGCCCGGCAACACTGTAGCTCCCGAGAGCATGAAAAGTCTCAAGAGAAGACCATGGCGGAAGGCTGCATTTTAAAAGTCTTATATCCCACACCCCGGCCGCCGACTCTTTAAGTCAACCATCTCCATTTTCAAGGCTCTTTAACCAGCAAGACATTCACAAGTTAACGCCTCACTGATTTACAGAGCCCCGTGGTTCACATATTTGCTCAGAAGGGAGACTTTGAGAAGCTCCTCTCAGTCAAAAGAGAATGAGAGCCCAGATGGGTGGAGTTTTCAGGATGAGGATGACTTAATGGAAGCGGAGATAACCTAAATAGGCTTTAATGTTGTGCTGACTAATGGTGGTTTTGGAACAGCGCTGGACTGTGGTATGCCATATGGACGTGTCTGTGATGGTTATTTACTCTGCATGTTGTTAGAGTCCTGTGGGGCTGACCCCTGGTCACAGTCACTCTGTCATCCAGTCTCAAGAACGTCTCAGTCATCCAAGTCTAAGCAGGCTTAAACACAATGGCAATAAGCAACTGACAACGAAGTCAATTTGGAAGTGAAATGTACTCGTCAGACTGTCAACTGAGGTTCTGGAAAATGTGGAGGCTAAAGTCTACAGCATGGTGCTGTTGAAGATTGACAGCTTAGTGATCGAAACTAAACTAAGGCTGGCCTTTACTCCTGAGAGCAAAATTGTGTGTTAAGTCAAATTTGCCAATGCCTGTTTAATTTAGACATGAGTCAGTTGTGACATGTAAGTTGGGAAAGTTTTATAAATAGCCTTTCCAGAAGACCTTGTGGGTCTATCTACTGGCCCTGAATATTTTTTATCTTTAAAAGGTCTTTTTAATTTTTAAGGTCTCTTTACTTCCAATAGCACAACGCTCATAGACTACTGTACTGTATCACAACACCACATACTTTCCTCTGCCTTTCTCAGCTTCAGTAGGTATGCCTCCATATTTTCTCTCTCCACTTACCCTACTTATTCCTTATTCCCTCTCCTGCTGAGTTATTATTACTAGCTACAAATGTTTAGGTCCTGATGACAACCGCGCTCTAAACAACATAATAACGCGTTTTTCTGCCCGTGATTCCAACGAATGACCCAATTTTGTCTTGGTAAGCGAGTGTTTACAAATGTTGTAGCAGTCGTAAGGGCAGGAATCAGTGGAAGGAAGGCAGGTTGAAGTTCTCAAAATGTAGATCTATTTACAAGTGAAGGCGCCATATATCGAATGAGTAGATTTACAAAATATACACGGGCAACAGCCCTAAAGAAATAGCCGCCAGGCTTAACCTGTCCTATCTGAACAGACGCAACACTACACAGCCTCCCCCTGAGAAACCAAATCAAATCTGTCTCACAGGACTTCCAACAGGTACAGGTACATGCGTATATGCACTTGGCCCCTCCCAGGTCCATACAATTACCCAATTGGAAATGACCAATAAACTGGTTCTACAATGTAAAAGGCAATTTCCATGAACTAATTTATAATGAACTAATAGAATGAAGTAACAGAAATTACCGTAACATTACTGAGAAATGACTGGGATTAATGGTAAATTCACTACTGGTTATATATATATATATATATATATATATATATATATATATATATATATATATATATAATAGGGAATTGATAAACATTTAGCAAACAATTCACACAGTGAATGTGCACAAAGGGCAGTGTGGAATGCAACAGCGATTGCATCATCTGTGGATCTGTTGGGGCGGTATGCAAATTGGAGTGGGTATAGGGTTTGTAGGATAATGGTGTTTTATGTGAGCCATGACCAGCCTTTCAAAGCACTTCATGGCTACAGACGTGAGTGCTACGGGTCTGTAGTCATTTAGGCAGGTTACCTTGGGGTTCTTGGGCACAGGGACTATGGTGGTCTGCTTGAAACATAATGGTATTACAGACTCAGTCAGGGACAGGTTGAAAATGTCAGTGAAGACACTTGAAAGTTGGTCAGCGCATGCTTGGAGTACACGTCCTGGTAATCCGCCTGGCTTGTTTCACTGGGCAGCTCGCGGCTCTGCTTCCCTTTGTAGTCTGAAATAGTTTGCAAGCCCTGCCATATCCGACGAGCGTCGGAGCCGGTGTAGTACGATTCAATGTTAATCCTGTATTGACGCTTTGCTTGTTTGATGGTTCAATTGAGGGCATAGCGGGATTTCTTATAAGCGTCCTGGTTAGAGTCCTGCTCCTTGAAAGCGGGAGCTCTACCCTTTAGCTCAGTGTGGATGTTGCCTTTAATCCATGGCTTCTGGTTGGGGTATGTACGTACGGTCACTGTGGGAACGACGTTATCGATTCACTTATTGATGAAGCCATTGACTGATGTGGTGTACTCCTCAATGCCATCGGAAGAATCCCGGAACATATTCCAGTCTGTGCTAGCAGAACAGTCCTGTAGCTTAGCATCTGCGTCATCTGACCACTTTTTCCATTGACCGAGTCACTGGTGCTTCCTGCTTTAGTTTTTGCTTGTAAACAGGAATCAGGAGGATAGAATTATGGTCAGATTTGCCAAATGGAGGGCGAGGGAGAGCTTTATACGTGTCTATGTGTGTGGAGTAAAGGTGGTCGAGAGTTTTTACTCCTCTGGTTGCACATTTAACATGCTGGTAGAAATTAGGTAAGTTTCCCTGCATTAAAGTCCCCGGCCGCTAGGAGGGCCGCCTCTGGATGAGCGTTTTCCTGTTTGCTTATGGCCTTAAACAGCTCATTGAGTGTGGTCTTAGTGCAAGCATCAGTTTGTGGTGGTAAATAGACAGCTACGAAAAACATAGATTAAAACTTTCTTGGTAAATAGTGTGGTCTACAGCTTATCATGAGATACTCTACCTCAGGCGAGAAAAACCTTGAGACTTCCTTAATATTAGATTTCGTGCACCAGCTGTTGTTTACAAATATACACAGACCGCCACCCCTTGTCTTACCGGAGGCGGCTGTTTTATTTTGCCGATGCAGCGTAAACCCCACCAGCTGTATGTTATCCATGTCGTCATTCAGCCACGACTCAGTGAAACATATGATATTACAGTTTTTAATATCCCGTTGGTAGGATATTTGTGATCGTAGCTCGTCTATTTTGTTATCCAATGATTGTACGTTGGCTAATAGGACTGATGGTAGAGGCAGATTACTCACTCGCCGTCGGATCCTTACAAGGCACCCCGACTTACGTCCCCGATATATCTCTGTCTCTTTCTCCTGTGAATGACGGGGATTTGGGCCTTGTCGGATGTCTGAAGTAAATCCTTCGCGTCCGACTCTTTTAAATAAAAAATCTTCATCCAGTACGAGGTGAGTAATCGCTATCCTGATAACCAGAAGCTCTTTTCGGTAATTAGAGACAGTGGCAGAAACATTATGTACAAAATAAGTTACAAATAATGCGAAAACATAATGCGAAAAAACACACACAATAGCCGTAAAATGGCAGCAATCTCCTCCGGCGCCATGATACCTGTGAAGATTGCTGAGGAAAATGTTTTCCCCTGCTGATTTTG
The DNA here is from genome assembly GCF_964263955.1 of Coregonus lavaretus. Classification (NCBI taxonomy): domain Eukaryota; kingdom Metazoa; phylum Chordata; class Actinopteri; order Salmoniformes; family Salmonidae; genus Coregonus; species Coregonus lavaretus. Next base: position 72,573,390 of record NC_139990.1, read on the forward strand.
TACGTTTGCCCACAGACAAATAAATTATCAGTCTATAATTTTAATGGTAGGTTTATTTGAAAAGTGAGAGACAGAATAACAACAAAAAAATCCAGAGAAACGAGTTGTGTTTTTACCAAAAAGTTCTATTTTGGTTTCATCTGACCATATGACATTCTCCCAATCCTCTTCTGGATCATCCAAATGCACTCTAGCAAACTTCAGACGGGCCTGGACATGTACTGGCTTAAGCAGGGGGACACGTCTGGCACTGCAGGATTTGAGTCCCTGGCGGCGTAGTGTGTTACTGATGGTAGGCTTTGTTACTTTGGTCCCAGCTCTCTGCAGGTCATTCACTAGGTCCCCCCGTGTGGTTCTGGGATTTTTGCTCACCGTTCTTGTGATCATTTTGACCCCACGGGGTGAGATCTTGCGTGGAGCCCCAGATTGAGGGAGATTATCAGTGGTCTTGTATGTCTTCCATTTCCTAATAATTGCTCCCACAGTTGATTTCTTCAAACCAAGCTGCTTACCTATTGCAGATTCAGTCTTCCCAGCCTGGTGCAGGTCTACAATTTTGTTTCTGGTGTCCTTTGACAGCTCTTTGGTCTTGGCCATAGTGGAGTTTGGAGTGTGACTGTTTGAGGTTGTGGACAGGTGTCTTTTATACTGATAACAAGTTCAAACAGGTGCCATTAATACAGGTAACGAGTGGAGGACAGAGGAGCCTCTTAAAGAAGAAGTTACAGGTCTGTGAGAGCCAGAAATCTTGCTTGTTTGTAGGTGACCAAATACTTATTTTCCACCATAATTTGCAAATAAATTCATTAAAAATCCTACAATGTGATTTTCTGGAAATTCAATTCGTCTGTCATAGTTGACGTGTACCTATGATGAAAATTACAGGCCTCTCTCATCTTTTAAAGTGGGAGAACTTGCACAATTGGTGGCTGACTAAATACTTTTTTCCCCCACTGTGTCTGTGTGTATATATATTTATATATATATATATATATATATATATATATATATATATATATATATATATATATATATATATATATATGAGAGAGAGAACAAATTGAAAAGCAGGGAAGTATCAGAACTGCGTGACTTTTCAGGGGGGTTGGTAACTGGAAACCATAGCAGCCACTTGTGTTTTCAACACAGTGTCAGATTGCGGAGGTCAATGCCATTTATTATTTAAGATGTGTAGAGTTATGAGCGGAGGAGGAGGAGCTTCCATCAATAGTGTCTGTGTACATTAGTGGGTTAAGTGGGTGGGATGTGCATTGCACTGCTGTAAGACCTTGGCTACATGTCTTTCAGATAAACTATTGAGTGTTAGGCCTACTCCTTTCTTCCTGCATTTGAAATGATAGTGTCGACTTACGATGAAGGTGGCACTACAGTCAATGTTGTCCTCTGTTAAAATTAGAACCTGCATAATCGAGAAAGCGGACTTCTCTTGACTTTTGTGCACCTTACTATCGCCAAGCCCTAGGCCTATTTCTTACCCATTGTACGGTCCCAGTAAAAATGCAGTGTGCCCTTGTAAATGTTTACTAGCCTTTTTCAAATAAAATGTTATTTGTCACATGCTTCCTAAACAACAGGTGTAGACTAACAGTGAAACGGTTACTTATGGGACCTTCCCAACAATGCAGAGAGAAAGAAAATAGAGAATTAATAGAAAAGTAATAATAAATACAAAATGAGTATTGATAACGTGGCTATATACACAGGGTACCGGTACAGAGTCGATGTGCAGGGGTACGATGTAATTGAGGTAGATACAGTGGGGAGAACAAGTATTTGATACACTGCCGATTTTGCAGGTTTTCCTACTTACAAAGCATGTAGAGGTCTGTAATTTTTATCATATGTACACTTCAACTGTGAGAGACGGAATCTAAAACAAAAATCCAGAGAATCACATTGTATGATTTTTAAGTAATTAATTTGCATTTTATTGCATGACAGCAGTATTTGATCACCTACCAACCAGTAAGAATTCCGGCTCTCACAGACCTGTTAGTTTTTCTTTAAGAAGCCCTCCTGTTCTCCACTCATTACCTGTATTAACTGCACCTGTTTGAACTCGTTACCTGTATAAAAGACACCTGTCCACACACTCAATCAAACAGACTCCAACCTCTCCACAATGGCCAAGACCAGAGAGCTGTGTAAGGACATCAGGGATAAAATTGTAGACCTGCACAAGGCTGGGATGGGCTACAGGACAATAGGCAAGCAGCTTGGTGAGAAGGCAACAACTGTTGGCGCAATTATTAGAAAATGGAAGAAGTTCAAGATGACGGTCAATCATCCTCGGTCTGGGGCTCCATGCAAGATCTCACCTCGTGGGGCATCAATGATCATGAGGAAGGTGAGGGATCAGCCCAGAACTACACGGCAGGACCTGGTCAATGACCTGAAGAGAGCTGGGACCACAGTCTCAAAGAAAACCATTAGTAACACACTACGCCGTCATGGATTAAAATCCTGCAGCGCACGCAAGGTCCCCCTGCTCAAGCCAGCGCATGTCCAGGCCTGTCTGAAGTTTGCCAATGACCATCTGGATGATCCAGAGGAGGAATGGGAGAAGGTCATGTGGTCTGATGAGACAAAAATAGAGCTTTTTGGTCTAAACTCCACTCGCTGTGTTTGGAGGAAGAAGAAGGATGAGTACAACCCCAAGAACACCATCCCAACCGTGAAGCATGGAGGTGGAAACATCATTCTTTGGGGATGCTTTTCTGCAAAGGGGACAGGACGACTGCACCGTATTGAGGGGAGGATGGATGGGGCCATGTATCGCAAGATCTTGGCCAACAACCTCCTTCCCTCAGTAAGAGCATTGAAGATGGGTCGTGGCTGGGTCTTCCAGCATGACAACGACCCAAAACACACAGCCAGGGCAACTAAGGAGTGGCTCCGTAAGAAGCATCTCAAGGTCCTGGAGTGGCCTAGCCAGTCTCCAGACCTGAACCCAATAGAAAATCTTTGGAGGGAGCTGAAAGTCCGTATTGCCCAGCGACAGCCCCGAAACCTGAAGGATCTGGAGAAGGTCTGTATGGAGGAGTGGGCCAAAATCCCTGCTGCAGTGTGTGCAAACCTGGTCAAGACCTACAGGAAACGTATGATCTCTGTAATTGCAAACACAGGTTTTTGTACCAAATATTAAGTTCTGCTTTTCTGATGTATCAAATACTTATGTCATGCAATAAAATGCAAATTAATTACTTAAAAATCATACAATGTGATTTTCTGGATTTTTGTTTTAGATTCCGTCTCTCACAGTTGAAGTGTACCTATGATAAAAATTACAGACCTCTACATGCTTTGTAAGTAGGAAAACCTGCGAAATCGGCAGTGTATCAAATACTTGTTCTCCCCACTGTATGTACATATAGGTAGGGATATAGTGACTAGGCAACAGGATAGATAATAAACAGTAGCAGCAGCATATGTGATGAGTAAAAAAAGTGAATGCAAAAAGGGTCAATGCAGATTGTCCGGGTAGCTATTTGGTTAACTATTTAACCAACTATTTAGCAGTCTTATGGCTTGGTGGTAGAAGCTGTTCAGGCTCCTGTTTTGTGTGTGGAGGTGTGCCTCTCCATACCAAATGTGATAATTCTGTCATCAACGTTAATGATAGCCTAGTCCTAGGTTATGATAGCATATGTTTGACATATTGTTAATATGTTATGTAGGCATTGTAGCCTAATTTACAAGTATTTGGCACCATTTTGATTTGTTTTTGTAGAACCATGACTGACTGACACACAGACGGATATAGTTTGTTTGCTGTGAACATGTGCTGGCCGTGTGTCTGTCGGCCTGCCGTCTCTCTTAGTAATCAGACGTGGTTTCCTGGCCTTGCTTTCAGAGGAATCTCCTGATTGAGCTATTTTCAACATAGGACAGATGCTTCCATTTCTCATGCGAGTCTTGTTCCTAAATCTAACCAGACATTTGATTCATCCAAGTCTTTTTACTGAGTGACCATAAAAACAAGGAGAAGAGGCTGCTGTTAAGGCGATAGTATCCTCTAAAACAGTGGGTCTCAACCATCTTTGGTTACAGAACCCCCAATCACATTTAACTGTACCCAAAGTATCTGTCATAGCCATATGTGTTTTCTTAATTACCCCCTGTGGATAGGTCAAGTACCTCCAGGGGAATTAGTAGGACCCCAGGTTTAAAAACACTATGTTTAAAATAATGTATGTCTCTACCTGTTCATGCTTGATTGATGGGCCATTATTGGTTCCGAAAAAGAGATGATCCCAGAGGCAGACAGTTGGAAACTGCTTGGGGACAGACCAAGACCAAACTTAATTAAATGTGCTGTATGAGCGATGGAGCTTTTCCATTGTGATAAGAGTGCAAATTCCAGTAGCATTTCCTCGTCTGCACACAGAATTGATGTGGTGTAGAATGGCCTAATGACCTTTGGAACAAAAGGTCTAGTGATGATTTTGGATCTCTGTTCAAACCATGATCTGTTACTTCCTGATATGTAACCCACAGATGCTCATTGTTGGATTCTTGTAAAGGTGACTACAGTAGACCTGAGACCCCCATAATGCGAGTGGTATCCCATCTCAGGCAGCAGCATCCTTCTGGATGATCCATAGCAGCAAAGTGGAAGTCAAACACTCAGGCACAGATTCTCACTCACTCACTCACTCACTCACTCACTCACTCACACATACATACATACATACATACATACATACATACATACATACATACATACATACATACATACATACATACATACATACGGTGCATTCGGAAAGTATTCAGACCTCTTTTTTCCACATTTTGATACGTTACAGCCTTATTCTAAAATGGATAAAATTGATTTTCTTCCTCATCAATTTACACACAATACCCCATAATGACAAAGAAAAAACTGGTTTGAATTTTTTGATAATGTATTAGCAATAAAAAACGGTTATCACATTTACATAAGTATTCAGACTCTTTACTCAGTACTCTGTTGAAGCACCTTTGGCAGCGATTACAGCCTTGAGTCTTCTTTGGTATGACGCTACAAGCTTGGCACACCTGCATTTGGGGAGTTTCTCCAATTTACTCTGCAGATCCTTTCAAGCTGTGTCAGGTTGGATGGCGAGCATCGCTGCATATATATTTTTAGGTCTCTCCAGAGATGTTAGATCGGGTTCAAGACTGGGCTCTGGCTGGGCCACTCAAGGAGATTCAGAGACTTCTCCCGAAGCCATTCCTGCGTTATCTTGGCTGTGTGCTTAGGGTCGTTGTCCTGTTGGAATAACCTTCACCCCAGTCTGAGGTCCTGAGTGCTCTGGAGCAGGTTTTCATCAAGGATCTCTCTGTACTTTGCTCCATTCATCTTTCCCTCGATCCTGACTAGTCTCCCAGTCCCTGCCACTGAAAAACATCCCCACAGCATGATGCTGCCACCACCATGCTTCACCGTAGGGATGATGCCAGGTTTCCTCCAGAGATGACGCTTGGCATTCAGGCCAAAGAGGTCAATCTTGGTTTCATCAGACCAGAGATTCTTGTTTCTCATGGTCTGAGAGTCCTTTAGGTGCCTTTTGGCAAACTCCAAGCGGGCTGTCATGTGCCTTTTACTGAGGAGTGGCTTCCGTCTGGCCGCTCCACCATAAAGTCCTGATTGGTGGAGTGCTGCAGAGATTGTTGTCCTTCTGGAAGGTTCTCCCATCTCCACAGAGGAACTCCGGAGCTCTGTCAGTGACCATCGGGTTCTTGGCCTCCCTGACCAAGGCCCTTCTCCCCCGATTGCTCTGTTTGGCTGGGTGGTCAGCTCTAGAGTCTTGGTGTTTCCAAACTTCTTCCATTTAAGAATGATGGAGGCCACTGTGTTCTTGGGGACCTTAAATGCTGCAGAAACTTTTTGGTACCCTTCCCCAGATCTGTGCCTCGACACAATCCTGTCATGGTGCTCTGCGGACAATTCCTTCGACCACATTGCTTGGTTTTTGCTCTGACATACACTTTCAACTGTGGGACCTTATATAGACAGGTGTGTGCCTTTCCAAATCATGTCCAATCAATTGAATTTACCACAGGTGGACTCCAATCAAGTTGTAGAAACATCTCAAGGATGATCAATGGAAACAGGATGCACCTGAGCCCAGTTTCGAGTCTCATAGCAAGGAGTCTGAATACTTATGTAAATAACGTATTTCTGTTTTTTATTTTTTATAAATTAGCAAAAATGTCTAAAAGCCTGTTTTCGCTTTGTCATTTATGGGTTATTGTGTGTAGATTGAGGATAATTTACAAAAAATCAATTTTATAATAAGGCTGTAACGTAGCAAAATGTGGAAATAGTGAAGGGGTCTGAATACTTTCTGAATGCACTGTATATACAGTACCAATCAAAAGTTTGAACACCTACTCATTCAAGGGTTTTTCTTTACTTTTACTATTTTCTACGTTGTAGAATAATAGTGAAGACATCAAAACTATGAAATAACACATGGAATCATATAGTAACCAAAAAAGTGTTAAACAAATCAAAATATATTTGAGATTCTTCAAATGGCCACCGATGAGGTAGTCACCTGGAATGCATTTCAATTAACAGGTGTGCCTTCTTAATGATTAATTGGTGGAATTTATTTCATTCTTAATGCATTTCTGCCAATCAGTTGTGTTGTGACAAGGTAGGGGGGTATACAGAAGATGGCCCTATTTGGTAAAAGACCAAGTCCATATTATACAAATAAAGCAAACTGGATGGAATATGGGGAAAAATTCACAAAATTATTTTTTAATCTTCAACATTGGAATGCTACCAAAAAGAACTTAATGAAACTGGTTACAATTGACGGAGTCACCCATGATTCACCAAATGATATTTTGAAGGAGGAAACAAAGTACTTTAAGCATATGTTTTATTTTCAGTCGCCTCTAACTGAAGCTAATTGTAGAGATTTTTTTTCTATTGATAATGTCAAATTAACAGCCATACAGAAAGACTCATGTGAAGGTGAAATTACAGAGGAGGAACTTCTGGATGCAATTAAAGACTTTAAGTCTGGGAAAACTCCAGGGTTGGATGGCATACCAGTCGAGGTATACCAAACCTTTTTTGATATACTAAGAGGACCGTTATTAGCATGTTTTAACCACTCCTATGTAAATGGTAGATTATCTGACACTCAAGAAGAAGGTCTGATCTCATTATTACTGAAACAGGATACAAGTGGAAAATATAAAGATCCAGTTCATTTACAAAATTGGAGGCCCCTTATACTTCAGTGTTGTGATGCAAAAATTCTAGCAAAATGTATAGCGCATAGAATTAAAAAGGTATTGTCGGATATTATTCATTCTAATCAGACAGGTTTTTTACATGGAAGATACATTGGAGATAATATAAGGCAAGTATTGGAAACAATAGAACACTATGGAAAATACGGGAAACCAGGCCTGCTATTCATAGCAGACTTCGAAAAGGCATTTGATAAAGTACGACTGGGGTTTATATATAAATGCCTGGAGCATTTCAATTTTGGAGAATCTCTTATAAAATGGGTTAAAATCATGTATAGTAACCCTAGGTGTAAAATAGTAAATAATGGCTATTTCTAAGAAAGTTTTAAACTGTCAAGAGGAGTGAAACAAGGTTGTCCACTATCAGCATATCTATTTATTGTGGCCATCGAGATGTTAGCTATTAAAATCAGATCCAATAATAATATCAGAGGATTAGAAATCCAGGGCTTAAAAACAAATGTGTCATTGTACGCTGATGATTCATGTTTTCTTTTAAATCCGCAACTAGAATCCCTCCACAGCCTCATAGAGGATCTAGATACGTTTTCTAACCTCTCTGGATTACAACCAAATTATGACAAATGTACTATATTACGTATTGGATCACTAAAAAATACAATTTATACATTACCATGTAGTTTACCAATAAAATGGTCTGATGGTGATGTGGATATACTCGGAATACATATCCCAAAGGAAATAAATGATCTCACTTCAATAAATGTTAATAGAAAGTTAGCAAAAATAGATAAGATCTTACTACCATGGAAAGGAAAATACCTGTCAATTTGTGGAAAAATCACCCTGATTAACTCTTTAGTATTATCCCAGTTTACCTATTTGCTTATGGTCTTGCCTACACCTAGCAAACTGTTTTTTAAATTATATGAGAAAAGAATATTCAATTTTATTTGGAACGGCAAGCCAGACAAAATTAAAAGGGCATATTTATATAATGAATATGAATTCGGAGGTCAGAAATTATTAAATATTAAAGCATTAGACCTATCACTAAAAGCTTCAGTCATACAAAAGTTATACTTAAATCCGAACTGGTTCTCAAGCAAATTAGTAAGATTGTCTCACCCAATGTTCAAGAAAGGCCTTTTTCCCTTTATTCAGATTACAACAACTCATTTTCAGTTATTTGAAAAGGAAATAATCTCCCAAATATCACTATTTCTAAAACAAGCCATAGAAAGTTGGTTGCAATTTCAATTTAATCCTCCAGAAACGACAGAACAAATAATGCAACAAATATTGTGGTTAAATTCAAATATACTAATTGACAAAAAACCTTTATTTTTTGACAGAATGTTTAAAAAAGGTAAAATCTTCGTAAATGATATCATCGGTAGGACTGGTGGAGTTATGTCGCACATGCAGCTAACAAAAACATATGGAAATGTCTGCTCTACCCAAAATTACAACCAAATAATTGCAGCCTTACCGCAAAAGTGGAAGAGGAAAGTGGAAGGGGGAGAAAGTAAGGAACTTGTCTGTCGGCCTTGCATTAAAGAACATCATTGGTTAAGGAAAACTGTGATAAATAAAAAAGTATATCAGTTTCACTTAAGGACCAAAGGATTGACAGCCGTCCCATATAGATTGCAAAATAGTTGGGAAGAGATTTTTGACGTACCGATCCCATGGCATAGTGTTTATGAACTGACACGCAAAACGACACCGGATTCAAAAATTAGAATCTTTCAATTTAAATTATTATATAAAATTCTTGCTACCAATAGAATGTTATTTATATGGGGGATACAATCTTCCCAGCTCTGCAGATTTTGCTGTGAAGAGACAGAATCATTAGATCATTTGTTTTGGTTCTGTCCATTTGTAGCTTGTTTTTGGACACAGGTCCAGGAATGGCTAAAGGATTGCAATATTTACCTGGAGCTAACCTTGCAGATAGCATTACTGGGTGATCTGAAAAGTCATAGTCAATCGATCAATAATATAATAATAATACTTTTAGCAAAAAATAATATTTTTAATTCACAATCTGTAGAAGCAATGAGAATAGAAAGGTTCAGAACTTTTGTAAAACATCACAGTACGGTTGAAATATATATGGCAAATAGAAATCCTATATGGATGGTGTTAACAGATAGATGGGAGGTATTGAATGGAGTTGAAGGATGGGATTAATAACAAATAACAACAAATAATAACAAAGATGGCTAATAATGTAAGCATACTGTGTCCATAATAAGTATATAGGTTGTATGTTGGGAGCTTTTGGGAAAGAGCACAGTTAGAAAGATATGGCATATAGAAGCAAACCGGATGGACATCATGAAAATGATCGGAGAGGTTGAGAGTAGAAGTTCAGGAGCATAAGGTCTAGATGGTGGGTGTAGGCCGGGAGTGGAGGCCTGGGCGTTGTTGTTCACTAGTTTACTCTAAGTAGGGAAAGGATTGCGGGGTTGAAAAGTAATAAAGGGGAGTATATATATAAAAAACATGGGGGATTGGAAGTGATGCAGACAATTACATTGATAGAAGTTACAATCTATCTGCAATATTAAGCTGATCCACCCCCCCAGCCCCCCCCCCCCCCCCCCCCCCCCCCCCCAAAAAAAAAAAATCCATATTATGTCAAGAACAGCTCAAATAAGCAAATACAAATTACAGTGCATCATTACTTTAAGACATGACGGTCAGTCAATACGGAAAATGTCAAGAAATTTGAAACTGGCTCTCATGAAGACCGCCACATGAATGGAACACCCAGAGTTACCTCTGCTGCAGAGGATAAGTTAATTATTGTGACCAGCCTCAGAAATTGCAGCCCAAATAAATGCATCACAGAGTTCAAGTCACAGATACATCTCAACATCAACTGTTCAGAAGGGACTGTGTGAATCAGGCTTTCATGGTCGAATTGCTACTACCACTACTAAAACACACCAATAAGAAGAAGAGACCTGCTTGGGCCAAGAAACATGAGTAATGGACATTAGACCGGTGGAAATTTGTCCTTTGGTCTGGTCCAAATTGGAGATTTTTGGTTCCAACCGCTGTGTCTTTGTGAGACCCGGTGTGGGTGAACGGATGATCTCTGCATGTGTAGTTCCCACCATAAAGCATGGCGTAGGAGGTGTTATGATGTGGGGGTGCTTTGCTGGTGACACTGTCTGTGATTAATTTAGAATTCAAGGCACACTTAACCAGCATGGCTACCACAGCATTCTGCAGCGACATGCCATCCCGTCTGGTTTGGGCTTAGTGGGACTATCATTTGTTTTTCAACAGGACAATGACCCAACCCACCTCCAGGCTGTGTAAGGGCTATTTGACCAAGAAGGAGAGTGATGGAGTGCTGCATCAGATGACCTGGCCTCCACAATCCCCCGATGTCAACCCAATTGAGATGCTTTGGGATTAGTCGGACAGCAGAGTGAAGGAAAAGCAGCCAACAAGTGCTCAGCATATGTGGGAACTCCTTCAAGACTGTTGAAAAAGCATTCCAGGTGAAGCTGGTTGAGAGAATTCCAAGAGTGTGCAAAGCTGTCATCAAGGCAAAGGGTGGCTATTTGAAGAATCTCAAATATAAAATATATTTTGATTTGTTTAACACTTTTTTGGTTACTACATGATTCCATGTGTTTTATTTAATAGTTTTGATGTGTTCACTATTATTCTACAATGTAAAAAATTTAGTAAAAATAAAGAAAAACCCATGATTGAGTAGGTGTGTCCTAACCTTGACTGGTAGTGTATACATACACACACAGACTGGTGTTTTGCTCTCCATTTTTCCATCGGCACCAGGGTCCATACGATTGGGGGTTTTCAGGACATGGCTGTGACACGTCACACGTCACTGGCTCATTATC